>NC_088784.1:50759746-53159746 GCF_958450345.1 Calliphora vicina
AACCGAAACCTTTTGATTTACACAGGTTAACAGAAATAAAAACATTTAAAGAAATTCATAAAAAAAAATCAAATAATTAAAAAATACAGGAAAAGTGAATGTTTTAGAAAAGGAAGAAACTATTTTTAAATGTAAAAAAAAAAAATCTTAATTTTATTTGCCTTAACTGAAAGAAAAAAAAAACTTTTCATAAAAAAAAGTATAACATGAATATTTAAATTTAGAAAAACCAATTAATTAAAGACTAAAAAAAAAAAGAAAAATATCATAAAACCTAAAAGTAAAGATTATTTATTAAAATTTTGATTATTAAAATATGTGTTAAGTGTAATTTGTTAGTGTTAATTATTTAAATTATAAGTGATTTTGTTGACTAGTGTAACTAAAGAATTTCGTTGATTTAAAAAAAAAAACAAGCTTGCCTTTAATGCAATTACATTAACATTAGTGCCCAAATCACACACATATAAATATATTTATTTGCAAAACCTATATACGCTCTCTTAATTAGTTGATCATTTGATCTGGCAATGCCGCAAAAATAATTATAAATAAATGTTGATTTATATGTGTGATGGTTTTTGTTTAATGTAATGTAATTGTATTAAATGTATTTAAAAATTATATTAATTCTGTCATTAAATTAAACATATATTTAAAAATAATACTAGTGATATACAAAGAAAATTTGATAACAGAGAACATATGAACATCTAATCCTCTCTTAAGTAAGCCAACACTACATACATATTTACATACAGCTGTACTCATCGAAAGATCTTTCGGCGTGGGAGCATCAAGAATAATGTAAGTCTCTCTTAATGTTTGTTTTTTTTTTTATAACTCTCTTTGTTCTCTGTAGTAATTTTGTTTATTAATATTTATATTTTCTTTTTATTATTTGGGGTGACCATACCAAAATTTATTTTGATTTTAAATAATTAAAACTAAAAACAAATAAAACAATGCAAATTGAAATTAAAAGTAATTAAAAATCGTCTTCTTACAAATTAATATCATTATTTATAAATTTTAGTATGGTTACCACAGTTTATTGTAATACAAATTTTGTGTCATATTGTTGTGGGGTTAATGACCACTTAGTGAACCATTAAGTCAATATACATAGATTTAAGAGTTTTTTTCTTTATTTTATTTGCTATAATTTTGTTATTGTTTTTTTTATAAACGAAACAATTTTCATTACATATAAATTCAATTCAATATTTTTCAACATGTTTAAATTTTTAATTTGAAATTTTATTTTTAATAAATCAATATGATTTTGTGCTAAATTTGAAAATTTAACTGTTTTGATTTAAAAACTTTTGGTTATTTGCTGTAAGGAAATGGGATTACTAAGTGGTTTATTTTTGGATTTGGCTTTAGTAATCATGGTAGGGTGGGCAATATATTGAGTCAAAAACATCAGATTCAATTGACTTTAGGGTTTTAGAAAGTTCCTTTTTTTATATTCATTTTGATCAGTTTTTTTTTATATTGCATGCAAATTTAAAATCTTATAGTGGCAAAATTTTAAACGAAGCAGCAGGCAACGAACCTCCCCTCCGACGAGCAATAAGGCTGGATAAATGCATGCAACTCGCTTGTTTATGCTTCCACAGATTTTTTTAAATATTAACACGTTATATGCTACAATTGCTGGTTAAGCTAAATTCTACATACATATTTAGACCAGGCAATTGAAAATTTACCATTATTTGAAGATGACTAAGAATGAACACTAAATATATGTATGTAAATACAGTACATATTTTATTATAATAATTTAATTTCAGCTTTAAGATGAATTTTAATTTGGTTTTTTTAGATGTTGTTTTATGTGTATATATTTTTTTTGAGATGAAATAAAATTTACACATTTATTTTTCTTAAAAAATCAGTGTTGTTGTTTTTCTTTTAAACAAATCATATGAGTTCTTCAAAAAAAAAACCAACAAAAATATGGTTATGTCTCTAAAAAAAAGTTCTTTATGAAATTATTTAAAAAAAACACAAGTCTTAAAAAAATTTGCCAACAGAATGAGAAATCCAGCATTTCAGCATTTGTGAATTTAATCGCTGTGACTGGCTGCGCAAGCAGATAACTTCTCACTGTATCACTATAAGCCAGGGTTGGCAAAATTGATACCATCGTACTTTTTTTGATACTATTTGATGTTCAAAAGTACCGTGGTACTCCCGAGACTCATTTGATACGCACAAATCATATTGATACCGACATTGTAAATAATTTCAGAGAAAACTGCAAAAAAATTTATAAAAAGTTTTGTCAAAATTTAAGAGAACGTTTAGATTTCAATGGCGATATTTTGGTCTAGTTTAACAAATTTTCTCCATAAAATGTTTTGAGTGGAAAACCTAATAGTATTATTCCGTTTTTAATGAAAATGTTTCCAAACGAAAAAAAACTCATTTGAGTCAATTAGCACTCAATATAGAGCATTGGCTGATATAATTGAAATTAAACATTTATACCCCAATTCTGTTCGACAATTGTTTCGTCTTGTCTGAGGAAGAAAAGTAGTCGAAGTTACGATTCAGTAAAACAATATATTTTTTTCGTCTGGGTTACGTGGTTTGTGTCTATGATTTACGTTATTATCATGTTATTACTGCCAAGATATATATTTTTTTAAATTTATAAATTTTTCTTCTACTTTTTTTATTAGAAATATATATTTTAATCGTTTGGCAATAATGTTTTGTATGAAATTTGACAAATCAAAAATAATTAATTAAAGGGCACCATACACTATCAAAATGCTTGATGTCACTATCGTGTACGTGTAATTTGATGTACACTTGATTGATGACTCGTCAATCAGCATTTTATTTTTGATTTTGTGGTGTTAACACCAATAGCGGGAATTATATTTAATTTTTATTTGCACTAAAATGCAATAACGAGAATAAAGAAAAAAACCAAAATAATAAGCGAAATATGTAATATAAAAAATTATTCTCTTCATCCGACACGCTCATCAACCTCACGCCTTGAAATATTTTTGTAAATGACTTCGTGATTGATGAGAAAACACCATACACTATCAAAAAGTTACATCAAGCATGCTAAAAATCAAAATGTTTTTGATTTTCCATCAAGCGTTGTCGGTGTCACACATACAAACATATTTTCACTAATACTACCATAGTGCTTGATGAGTATTTTGATAGTGTATGGTGCGCTTTATAAAAAATTGTTAAAATTTTGTTTATATGTTCTCAGAAGCATTGTTTATTATACAGTTGGACATCCAAGTAACATAGATTGCAATTAAAAGCCATGTTATTGCCCTGCAGTAAGATTTTCGGTGTGGTGAAAATCCTCCTGGATGTTACAAGTATGGTTTCAGTCTTCGCAACCGCCACCTGTAGGCCTTTTGCTTGCACCTATCTACTGCATCTACTTAGGCTATTATCTGTGACTATCTGTATGAGATCAACTGTCGGTTGTGATACTACCAGTGCTAAATCATCTGCATATCGTATTATTCAAGATACCATACATGACGTTCCATAGAAATGGTGCCAGTCCTTTTGAAACTCCTGGAGTTATTTGGTATCGTTTCAAACCATAATCTGTTTCATACGATAGTATTCTGTTATTAGTCAGTAGTCAGCTATTGTATTGCAAATATACGCCCTTATTTCTGAATGCACCCAAAATAACACGCTATTTATCAATATTAGATGCATTTCTGATGCAAAAATCTATTGATATCTTTGCCATCTCTAGTACTCCGTGAATAGTATTAAACATTCATCTTCCCTTGGTAAATCCGTATTGGTTCGGCGATAAGCCCCAAAAGTCATCAATGCGTTTATTCAGCCTGTGATGTAGAAGGCATTCAAAAAGCTTTCTCAGCGTGCTCAACATAGATAGAGGTCTATATGAGCTAGTTTCACATAGATGTTTTTCTGGTATTCCCTATCTATCTATCTATCTATCTATCTATATATCTATCTATCTATCTATCTATCTATCTATCTATCTATCTATCTATCTATCTATCTATCTATCTATCTATCTATCTATCTATCTATCTATCTATCTATCTATCTATCTATCTATCTATCTATCTATCTATCTATCTATCTATCTATCTATCTATCTATCTATCTATCTATCTATCTATCTATCTATCTATCTATCTATCTATCTATCTATCTATCTATCTATCTATCTATCTATCTATCTATCTATCTATCTATCTATCTATCTATCTATCTATCTATCTATCTATCTATCTATCTATCTATCTATCTATCTATCTATCTATCTATCTATCTATCTATCTATCTATCTATCTATCTATCTATCTATCTATCTATCTATCTATCTATCTATCTATCTATCTATCTATCTATCTATCTATCTATCTATCTATCTATCTATTTACCTATCTAATAGTTACAACGGATTAGTTTTATCTCGCAATTGTTTTCATTCAACTCGAAGAAAAACTACTCATACTAGTCTAGAAGACTACAAAATTCAAAACTTATAACTCAAATATGAAAAGAAGAAAATTCGTCCTAAATCGTTTAACAGAATTGGGGCATTAGCTAATGAAAATATATTGCTTAGATCATCAGGAAACCTTTTCCTAAAAGGCTTTAGAAAAACTAAAGATATACAAATAAAACCATAGAGTGATTGAGAATTACAGACACTCAAGCTTTATTTGTAAAAATATCAAAGCTTAAATAAAACACCAACAATAAGCAGTGATTTTATTTTTTCTTACATTTCCTTACTACAATTGGTAGGATTCTTGCCGACACAAACTGTAGTATGTAAGTGAGTAAAGAAAAAACTAAAATAAAACAATTGCTTTATTGTTTTCGCAAGAAAATCAAAGTAAATTTAATAAATTTATCGTTAAAAGTTAAAATTAATGTTTTCTGACATTTCTAGAATTATGACTGGAATTTTGTCTATACCTCATTCATCGGCTAATGTCGAAAGAGTATTTTCAATTCAAAACATAAAAACAAAAGAAAGGAACAAACTTCATTGCACAACATTGTCTAATCTTATTCAAACCAAAGATTTACTTAAATCTTCAAATACTTGCTGTTTCAATTTAAATGTTTGCAACAAATTATTATCCAAAAATACATAAAAATTGTATATTTGTATTTAACATTTACAACTACTTATGATCTCAATTTGTTTTATGTTATTTATATAATTTTTGTTTTTATAAAATATATCTATATGAATTATAAAAGAATATTTCATAAACAAAAATGTTATAATTATAATTAAACAGAACTGAATTAAATTTTAAGTTATTATTATTTATATGCTTTAAATGAATTGTTATACGTTTTTCTTGTTGTTTTGTTGATAATAAATATTAAAAAAAAATTGTTTTAGTACCCTGGGGTTCAAAAAAGTACTATCAGTAAAATATTTTGATACCGAAAGAAAAAATCATTTACCATCCCTGCTAAGCTAATAAGCAGTTTTTTATTTTTTGACTTTGCTTGTTTATTTTCTCGTAGTTGTAGTTAAGCAAATAAGTAAAACTGAAACACAGTGAAGCAAAAACAAACTCTGCTTTCGATATTCAATTGAGTTTGTTTGCCAACAGCATTAACAACACTGATTGTCAATAATAGAAATCAATTGCAAAAAAGTACTAAACGCAGTTACAAAAAAGGTTATTATCTCACTCTGAAATATAATTGAGGGTGAAATATGTAACATATTTACCACTTATTTATGCAACATATTTAGAAAGGAAAACGGCAACTTTTTTCACGTTTGCATACATTTTTAGAATGGAACATACCCCTGCACCAATGGTAACATAAATGGAACATTTTTCTCAGAAAAGAAACACCATAAGAAAAGGTGTTAATTAAAACTTGATGATAACCCTATAATATTAAACAAAATTCAATTCCACGGAAGGTGGTTTTATTACAAAAATTTTAGTTTTACTCTTTGTGAAATACTAAAATTATTACACTTTTGATCGGATAGAATTCTGTGGCAGCCGTGAATATTCATGAATATTTTGAATAATGAACTTGTTATTGGTCTATTTGGTTTGAATATTTTTTCTTGTATAAATCTTCTGCGTTTGCTTTGAAGCATTAAACACATTCAAGACAACAGGCTACACGACTACACGAACACAAATTCTGCTGGTTACAGTTGCAGTCGTGTGTCAGCTACTGAATTATTTTAAAGACGACAGCTACAATTAAACAGCTGATTTATAATTCAGTGGTGCCACTTTAATAAAAAATAACCGTACAAAATTCCAAAGTAATTAAGACTAAAACAATTATTTTGAGTAAAAATATATATATGGTTATAATTAATTATGTACCTTTTATTAATTTATTTCAATATGGTTATCAGAAACTTCTCTTAATTAAGTAAAAAAATATATTTTTTAAGCACTAATTTGATTTGTATTTTTTTATTATATTAGCAACACTATTTCTGTTTGTAGTTGACAAAAATAGAAATTAGCCTAATTCGGCTACATCGGCATGAGTAGTCGTGTTGCCGTGTAGCTGTGCTGTCGTTAAAATAATCGTCTCCATATAAACGTGTGCATTTTATTTTTGACAGATTGAAGTTGGTAGCCTGCTGTCTTGAATGTGTTTAATGCATTAAGCTTCTTTTAGAGAAAATCAAGTTAAAAAAAATCACATAAAACTGAGGAAAGTAATTCTTAGGAATTCTTTCAAATTTCCCGGGATTGAAAATTTTGCGGAATTCCCGGAATTTCTCGTGAAAAACTCGAATTGCCTCTGACTATGCGCATTTGTAATTTGAGCATTATGGCGCCGCGGGAAGTTTGTTTGTGTATGGGATTAATTACCTTGATGTCACTACTACATCTTACAACGACATCTTGTCCAGCACTATTTGTTGTTGCAGTCATTTGTCCATTCGAAGTAGCAACTAGATGTACGTTGATGTCTGATCCAACTAGGTCGCCTTTACCTGTGAAAAAAAGAAGGTCTGTTTTATTTAAATTTAAGTTAATAAATCCATTGTATTTTTGTTGAACAATAGAAGTTAAGTACGAGTTATATGAAATTCACTTAAACCTATTCAAATAATATGTAGTAACTTTTTTATCTCTAAAGAATGAAGTTGGTGGAATTTAAACCGTCTTGGACTAATCAAGAACTATTTTTAAAGTGACAAAATATCCGAGTCCATTTGAAGAAAGTGTGTCTAGCCCAACCATATTGTTACGAAATTGTACTTGAATTCAAATATAACGATTTTAAGGGCTGATTTAAAATTAGCATAATGCTTTCAAATAACAGTGCTGTAATAGCAAACTGTGACATATCTGTGGGCATTATTAAATAAAAGTTTTCAGTTGACCATTGATCGTAAGTTGGCAACGCTGTTTGAATTCGAATATTCAGTTAAAGAACATTGTAGAAAGTACACCACAGATGGCGTATGATCTAGAATATTCGAACTTTGACAGTTAAAGAGCATTCTAGAGTGCAGATGGCAGTATTATAAATAGTGGCAGAGGTTGCAGTCGTTGGTGAGTTTATCAGAGACGCTTTTCAAATAAACATCAACTGAGTGCCTTATAGTGTGTTGTGTTTTTTTCAAGTAAATTCGTGTACATTATAAATTGTGTCTGTATTTCTGCGAATTTACACACGTGTATAAAAAACATTGAGTGACTATTTTAATTCTGTTGTTGTACATTTGAATAAATAAAGAGTTGTTACCATTTTCAAACTACTAAACGGCTTTTATTTGCAATCAAAAGTATCCGGTTTATTTAAAGGAAATAAACCAGCGTTTTGAAAAGGTTAAAACGTAACAATATGATACCCCATACCGAGAAGATGATTATAAACAGTTTTCTTTTAAAATGTATATGTGAGCTATGACTATTTATGAAACTTATTTGTATTGAATTTTATTTGAATACCAACATTCTTAAAAAATGTATGCTAGTTAAAGTGATTTTCGGAAGTTGGTTTAATATAATTTTGAAAAAGCATGTTGAATATATAATTTTTGTAGAATAAACTTATAGTCCAGCTGGTCTGAATTTTTTTACAGTGGGTCAAAGTTTTAATTATACTAACTGAAAAAATGTTGTAAGTTAATATCTGAGAGAATTCTTATTGACAGAGTTATATTGTGGAATTTTATGGTTATAATTTTTGTGGAAGACCGTAATCATCTATCTCCTCTCTTTAGGGGTCAATTTGTCCCTTTTTCCGAGAAAATCAAAAAAGTCCTTTTAAAAAGGATATTTAAATAAATATTAATATTAGATTTAATTTTTTGGCTTATGTATATGAGGCATTTCATGTCAACTGAAGCAACTTTTGAAATCGATGTCTTCCGATCGGGATGAAATTTGCAAATGGGAAAACACCCAAAAAATTGCAACAATATTAATTTTGGTTTAGTTATTGTCACATTTTTATTTTGGATCACAATTATCAGATCATCAAAATATTTTTCCCTTTTCAAATTCTAGTTAATATCTTGAGTTTTTTGGTAATTTTATTATTTTGTGGTAAAAGAATACATTATAGTTAGTGAATGTTCTGCTTAACAAATATTGTCTAAACATTTGGTTAGCATCGGAAATTAGAAATAATAAAAAAAATTAACTCTTTTTTCCGCAAAAATATTAGTTTAAATAAAATACAATTTTATTTTTTAAAATTTGAATCAATTATTTCACGCATACATCTCTAATTGTCAAAAGACTGTGTTTTTACAACTAACAACAGAAATAATTGATTTAATTCACTACAAGCAATTCTCAAAATGAGCTAAAAGAGCGACCTAGTTCATTTCAGTGAGCTGAGCTGAAAAGAGCGGTAACTTCACTGAGCTAATAAACCCAACTCTATTATCTGTGGCTCTGAAGATTCTTGAAGTTCTGTTAGAAGTTTATCGTTGTTTACTCTGAAAGTTTCTTTAACTTCAGCTAACAGCTTCTCGTTGTTTACTCGAAGTTCAGCTAGAAGCTTCTCGTTATTTACTTTAAAAATTTCTCGAACTTCAGCTAGAAGCTTCTCGTTATTAGCTCTAGAAGTTTCATTGGCTTCTTTAAATTTCTCCATCATAACAGCAAACATTGTGGATAAATCCATGCTGCTTGTTGTTGCACGGGTAGAAACTTCCATTTCTTCTTTATACTCGAATTCGTAAGCACATATGTCAATATCACGCCGCTTGAATTCGTATATCAGCCTATTCTGCCTTGTTACCTGCTGTTGGTAGCTCCAACTTACTCAATTCTTTCTTGAGTTGTTCAACTTTTAGTTCTTCAAACTTCATGCTTATTAATTTGCAATCCCACTTCTGACACCAATTGTTACGTTTTAACCTTTTTAAAACGCTGGTTTATTTCCTTTAAATAAACCGGATACTTTTGATTGCAAATAAAAGCCGTTTAGTAGTTTGAAAATGGTAACAACTCTTTATTTATTTAAAAATATACAACAACAGAATTAAATAGTCACTCAATGTTTTTTATACACGTTTATAAATTCGCAGAAATACAGACACAATTTATAATGTACACGAATTTACTTGAAAAACACAACACACTTTAAGGCACTCAGTTGATGTTTATTCGAAAAGCGTCTCTGATAAACTCACTCAAGACTGCAACCTCTGCCACTATTTATAACACTGCCATCTGCACTCTAGATTGTTCTTTACTGTCAAAATTCGAATATTCTAGATCTTACTAATTCTTTAACTGACTATTCGAATTCGAATACAGCGTTGCCAACTTACGATCAAATCAACTGAAAGCTTTTATTTAATAATGCCCACAGATATGTTACAGTTTGCTATTACAGCACTGTTATTTGAAAGCATTATGCTACTTTTAAATCAGCCCTTAAAATCGGTGTATTTGAATTCAAGTACAATTTTGTAACAATATTAAAAATAAACATTCTTGTTTAGAATTTTCGGAATACAACATTTTATTTATCCTCAATAAAGCTATAATGAAACATCCATCAGAATTATTATACTAAAAATAATCATATGTTTACGAAGACCTGTTTAATGGTAAAAAATGTCACATTCTATGCTGTATTATTCAAAATTTAGAAGAAAAACTCCAAAAAATAGGATATGTAATGTAAATATAAAATAAAACAATCGATATTTCGAAAACGCAAGCTGACTGAAAAAAAATAAGTATAACATAGTACTGTGAGTTCATCCACTCGTACAAAATGTAGTTGAAATTTCCGGCACCAAAATGTCTGTTCCGCTGGTGTAATTAAACCAATACTGGGAACTCATTTACATACATCCCTAAATCACAAAAATCGTAAAAATCGTTTAAAAAAATTACTCTTTCTCAAATCTTTTGACTTCAATTGCCTATCACGATAGATATAATTTGTTTATGAAAACTCTCATGTAAAAAATATATACACCTACATTAACCGATGCCGAAACATTTTTTTTAGAGTACACCACCATTAGTCTTAATTATACGATCTCGTTAGGATAGTATATTAAATATTGAAAAATCTGTCTATAACTAAATTGTTTTGAAAAAAGTAACCAAAATGAAATATAAATACACGTTTACACATCAGGAAAAAAATAACAAATTTTGGTTATAAAAAACCAAAACGGCAACACTACTGCTGAGCTTCCTTTCAGCTGTTTCTTAATTCGCTGTGGTTTTATGTACACTATATGTCAAACTTTGTTTATGTTTACATTTCTTATTGTAAATAACATAGTAATATTTTAATTCGCCTTGATTTTGACATTTACCGTACATTTTAACAAAAACAAATTGCCTGTTGTTTTTGCATTGTTGTATTTGTTGCCGGGACGCACTCACCTTGTTAATACGCCTTGATGGAGAGTAAGAGAAACTCATACACAATAACACAAACACTATACTCTTTATTTAATATTTTATTTATGTTGTTTTTTTGTAATACTTTTTGCTTTGGTTTTTTTGTGATCTATATATTGTTACGTTTTAACCTTTTCAAAACGTTTGGTTTATTTCCTTTAAATAAACCGGATACTTTTGCAAATAAAAGCCGTTTAGTAGTTTAAAAATTGTAACAACTCTTTATTTATTTAAAAATGTACAACAAAAGAATTAAATAGTCACTCAATGTTTTTTATACACGTTTAAAAATTCTCAGAAATACAGACATTTTATAATGTACACGAATTCACTTGAAAAATACAGCACACTTTAAGGCACTCAGTTGATGTTTATTCGAATAGCGTCTCTGATAAACTGACTAACGACTGCAACCTCTGCCACTATTTATAACACTGCATTACCATCTAGAAAGCTCTATTTCTACAATGTTCTTTAACTGAATATTCGAATTCGAATATACTGTCGCAGCAAACAGCGTCGCCAACTTACGATCAATGGTCAACTGAAAGCTTTTATTTAATAATGCCCACAGATATGTTACAGTTTGCTATTACAGCACTGTTATTTGAAAGCATTATGCTACTTTTAAATCAGCCCTTAAAATCGTTATATTTGAATTCAAGTACAATTTCGTAACACTGCCCCCCGCTTATGCCTGTTCGTCCTAGGCATAAGTTCACTTCTCCCATAGGCGGCTAGTCGTTCTAGATGTACGACCTTCATTCCCGATATCAGTCTTCCACATTTCCTATTCTTAACTGCCCTATATGGTCCTTTGCAGTGATTCTTTAATTTGGATGACAAACCCTTATTACGTTGTGAGCTATATCTGGTTTTCATTTGTTATTTTAATTCGTCTCCGAACGAGTTCATGCATTTCTGTTTCTGCTGAAGTACCTTCACCCATCTTGGAACCCGGCGTGATGATCTTTTCTCTGCGGGACAGACCAAGCATTCCAACGGGAATCATTCTGTCGTTGCACTGTTCAACGATGGCCCCCATTGTTACATGGCCACTTCTCACATCCGCTGGTTCCAACACCAACAAACCATTGTCTATACAATCCTCCACTTCCTCACGGGCCCATACCAAATCCTCTGATTGCGGTGGCAACCTTTTGTGCTCAACAAAAACTAACTTTCTTACTTGAGACTTGCTCTCATATCCGACTTCAAGGGGTATTTGAACATTTCGCCAATTCATGACTTTTTGTCCCATATCCAAAGTAATGCTGTGATTAATCATGAAGTTTGCACCAATGATTACTTCGTCCACAATATCGGCAACAACAAAGACATGATTTACGCTAATACCACCAATAGTTAGTTTCACATTAACTTTACCATGGACAGCGGCAGACTCTCCTGTAGCGGTGCGTAGACTATCAGACTATCTATCATCAGAACTAAATCTGTTCTGATGATAGACTGCGATGCTCCCGTGTCCATAGTAAGGATGTGCGTCCGGCACATCGTGAGCTATATCTGGTTTTCATTTGTTATTTTAATTCGTCTCCGAACGAGTTCATGCATTTCTTTTTCTGCTGAAGTACCTTCACCAATCTTGGAACCCGGCGTGATGATATTTTCTCTGCGGGACAGACCAAGCATTCCAACGGGAACCATTCTGTCGTTGCACTGTTCAACGATGGCCTACATTGTTACATGGCCACTTCTCACATCCGCTGGTTCCACCACCAACAAACCATTGTCTATACAATCCTCCACTTCCTCACGGGCCCATACCAAATCCTCTGATTGCGGTGGCAACCTTTTGTGCTCAACAAAAACTAACTTTCTTACTTGAGACTTGCTCTCATATCCGACTTCAAGGGGTATTTGAACATTTCGCCAATTCATGACTCTTTGTCCCATATCCAAAGTAATGCTGTGATTAATCATGAAGTTTGCACCAATGATTACTTCGTCACAATATCGGCAATAACAAAGACATGATTTATGCTAATACCACCAATAGTTAGTTTCACATTAACTTTACCATGGACAGCGGCAGGCTCTCCAGTAGCGGTGCGTAGACTATCAGACTATCTATCATCATAACTAAATCTGTTCTGATGATAGACTGCGATGCTCCCGTGTCCATAGTAAGGATGTGCGTCCGGCCATTGATGTACCCACTAGCAGTAAGATTGTTATTTTCCTGCTGCAGTACTGATATGGAGATGGTAGGGCCATCAGGTGTGGGTGTCAGATCCTGTCCCTCAGTGCAAGCTCGCTTTAAAGGTGGTTCTGTAATTCTTGATGATTCGCCAGCTGGTTATTTCTTGATGCTGAAACATATCTGATTCGCTTTATTGGTGCTCTGAAGTTTCGCTGAATGTGACCCATTTTTCCACAGTTATAACATTTAACTTTGGCTTTAGTTTGTCTCTTACTTAAAGCCTTTAAAATTGCCTCTATTAATTCCTTTAATTCGTTGACCATACTTCTATCATTCAACCTCGAGCGACAACCTCGATCTTCCGCACATTATACACCTGGGGCTTTGAAATTATCTTTGCTGTTTCTTGCGCCAGTGCAAATGAGACTGTTTCAGCAAATGATGGTTTAGGTGTAGCACAAACCGCATGTTTTATTTCAGGATCGCGAATGCCATTGACGAATGCCTCTATATTGATATGGTCCAAGAATGGGTTGTTTTCCCCTGGATAAGTAAGCTGTAGCAAACGCTCGATTTCCAACGCAAAATCTTGTAGCGTCTCATTGGGTTTCTGCACTCTACCACGCAATTCCATTCGGTATAATTCTTTTTTATGTTCACCACCGTACTTACGTTGTAGCGCCTCCATTATGTCATCATAATAATTTCTGTTGCTTGCTGGCACGCTTTCAAGAACTACTGCTGCATTCCCTTTTAAGGCCAATATCAATTCTATAGCTTTTTCTTCATTGTTCCACATGTTTCTAATGGCAACTGTATCAAACTGGAACTTGAAAACATTAAATGGTGTGCTGCCATCAAAACTAGGGGCCTTTATTATGCTAGATGCTTCTGAAATAACTCGAACCGGTCCATCTTGTCATTGAAGATTATTAACCTTTGTTTCTAGGTCATGCAGTTTTTGATCAACACAATTTTCTAAATCTGACACCTTTTGGTCAATGATATCCACTCTGCTGTTAGTAACCTCAGACATTTCCTGAATTTTCTCATCTGTAGCTCGAGAGGATTTTTGAAGTTTCGCTTCCATTTCAGCTAAGTGTTTGATAGTTTCTTTGACTTCAGCTTTAACCTCAGCACGAAGTTTCTCGTTGTCGGCAAGAAGTTTCTCATTGTTGACTCGAGTAGTTTCTAAGATGGTTCTAGAATTTTTGTTCAATTTCGCTTCCAGGTTCTCGTTGTTTACTTTAGAAGTTTCTTGAACTTCTTTAACTTCAGACAGAAGTTTCTCGTTGGTTGTTTCCATTTTTTCCATCATAGCCGCGAACATTGTGCTTAAATCCAAGCTGCTTGTTGTTGAACGTGTAGAAACTTCCATTTCTTCCTTATACTCGAATTCGTATGCACCGATGTCAATATCACGGCGCTTAAATTCATCTATGAGCCTCTTCTGCAATTCCGCCTTATTACCTGCTGTTGGTAACTCCAACTTACTCAGTTCTTTCTTGAGTTGTTCAACTTTTAGTTCCTCAAACTTCATGCTTATTATTTTGCAATCCTACTTCTGACACCAATTGTTACGTTTTAACCTTTTTAAAACGTTTGGTTTATTTCCTTTAAATAAACCGGATACTTTTGATTGCAAATAAAAGCCGTTTAGTAGTTTAAAAATTGTAACAACTCTTTATTTATTTAAAAATGTACAACAGAATCAAATAGTCACTCAATATTTTTTTTATACACGTTAAAAAATTCTCAGAAATACAGACATTTTATAATGTACACGAATTCACTTGAAAAATACAGCACACTTTAAGGCACTCAGTTGATGTTTATTCGAATAGCGTCTCTGATAAACTGACTAACGACTGCAACCTCTGCCACTATTTATAACACTGCATTACCATCTAGAAAGCTCTATTTCTACAATGTTCTTTAACTGAATATTCGAATTCGAATTTACGGTCGCAGCAAACAGCGTTGCCAACTTACGATCAATGGTCAACTGAAAGCTTTTATTTAATAATGCCCACAGATATGTTACAGTGCTACAGGACTGTTATTTGAAAGCATTATGCTACTTTTAAATCAGCCCTTAAAATTGTTATATTTGAATTCAAGTACAATTTCGTAACAATATATAAAAGAGTAACGTTACTGACTGACTGATTCATCATCGCACAGCCCACACGGCTGAAGCTAGAATCATGAAATTTTAACTGTGGGTTCCTCCCTCCCCAAAACGATCCGATAAGGAGGGATTTTTGGAAATTCGAACGTTTAGGGGGTAAAAACGGGTAAATTCGGTAACCTTATATTTTCAAAACTAATAAAGATACAAAAAACTTAAAATTGCATGTTACTTCATCTAAAAAATAAGCTGACAGGTGATTCGTACTTTTTCGAAATTCGAACATTTTAGGGGAGAAACGGGTAAAAACTGTATTTTGGTACTTTTTTGGCACCCTATGTAACTTTTAAACCAATAAACATGGAAACAAATTTTAAATAGTATTCTTTACTCATCAAAAAATAAAAAATATAAGTTTGGTACTTTTTGGAAATTCGAACCTTTAAGGGATAAAAATTGTGTTTATTTTTGGTACTTTTTCATAAAATATGTTTTTCTCGCTAACTTTTTAATATTAGTCTTATATTAATATAAGTTTTAATATCATTTAAATAAATAAATAAATAAATAATGTTTTTCTATAATTTGACATAGACATACGAATATTTTAATATGAGCTCCCACCACGATACAGGAATTTATTTGAATAAAATTTTACCACCGCAATGGGGATAGAAAAGGTATCAAAAAGGGGATAAAATCGGGAAAATACATTTTAGTGAATCGTGTGAATAGGTGTATATTGGGCCAAATCCGGGTAAACAGTTTGGTACTTTTTTTGAAACATATTTTATCTTGGGCACATTAACACAGATTTTAGGTACCGTGAAATAGCTCCCAAATGTAATAACTCCCAATGAAATAACTCCCTATGAAATAATTCCCATCAAAAATGAAATAATTCCCAAACTTGAAAAATGAAATAACTACCAAAGGGTAAAATGAAATTACTCCCAATAATCGGCGGTTTCATAATTTTAAAAATATTACTCCAAAAAAAGCGAAATAACTCCCAATGAAATAAATCTCAATAGAAATAAAATAATTCCCAATCCGAAGCAATTTATTTATGTAATCTAAAAAATGGAAAGTTTTACTCCTCTGGGATGTGTCAAAAACTGGCTTCACTCAGAAAATTAGTTTTGCAAGGTTTTCTCCCCTGGGGAGTATCAAAAACTGGCTTCGCTCTGAAAAGTTTTTTGCATTGCCGGCCTTCGCCAGAAAGGTTTTATAATTACAATATTTCAGAAAGCTGATTTTCATTTCGCACCAGATTAAGAAATCGTTGCAACCTGACAAAGGCCGACGATGTAAAAAGAATCTTTTCTGAGCGAAGCCGGTTTTTGATACACCACAGAGGAGAAAACCTTTGCGCCCGGCCGAAGGGCGGCAATGTAAAACAAATTTTCTGAGTGAAGCCAGTTTTTGATATTTATGGGTTCTGCTTTTGCAAAGTAGAACCCAACAGAAATGAAATAACTCCCAATACAGTGAAATAACTCCTATTTCCCAAAATAAAATAAAACCCAACAAAAATTTCATTGGGAGTTATTGCATTATGAAATAACTCCAAACAAAAAATTATGAAATAACTCCCTAAGCGTTAGGAGTTGTTTAAAATTAGGCACACATGATTCTGAATGCATTTGAATTCAAAAAAGGTGACTTTAGTGGTAACTTTCTTTTGCATTTTCTATAATAATGGACCCAGAAATATGAAATTAGACATTAACAATTAGATTCACAAAGGGAGACTTAATAGTACTATTTCTTTCTTCTAATTGGGGTGGCGAAGCGCACCGGGTCAGCTAGTTGTTAATATTTGCATTAGCAAAACAACAATTTATTTTTGGATGTAAAAATTAATTTTAACAAGTAAGAAAGTATGGTCGGTCAAGCCCGACCATATAATACCCTACACCAGGTAAATGAGTAAAAATATTTTTCTTTTAAAATATCAATAATTTATATTCGTGAGTGATTTTCGGAAGTGGGCCTTATATGGGAGCTATGACCAATTATGAACCCATCACCATAAAATTAGGTCATGTGATTTATGTCTATATGAAAGTTATTTATGTTGAATTTTGTGTATATACCAACATTTTTAAGTGATTTAAGCACGTTAAAGTGATTTTAGGAACCGGGTCTATATGGTATGACTAATTATGGACCGATCGTAACAAAACTTGGTGACATGAATTTTGTATATATAAAACTTATTTGGAGCGAAATTTGTGTAGATACATATATAAATTAAACAATTATGACCGATAAAGTCCAATTTCGAGGACATTTGTATGGGGGCTAGGTGAAATAATGGACCGATTTTTTTTTATTTTATCGAAATATCTTTAAAATTGCGACCAGGGGCCTATTTCACTAAAGTTCAATTCTACAAGTTTACAATTACAATTCGTGTTCGAATCTGCGACTCATTATAAAGTTTTTGTGGCCGTGTTATCGGATTAAGCAGAGGTGTCAACATATAACTGGAAGCCTTGTAGCCACCATCCCCAAGAATGTAAAGTTAGCCGAATTCCCCACTGTCTAAACGATATTTTAATCTGCTGTTATTAAAAATCATGCTATCATGGCTTGAGCCAGGCCATCTTGCGACCAAATCTTGGAATATTAAATTAGCATCACATACAGCCTGGACATTAAAGGAAAAATATCCTTTGCGGTTCCGGAATATTTCCCCACAATCTCCTCCCGGTGATTGAATTCGTACATGTGTACAGTCGATCGTACCAACCACCTTTGGAAATTCGAAAAAATGCAACCACAGCAGCTGTATGAGGCTGATGAAATTTAATAAAATCTCCTGATAGAGCTGCAATTGTTCTAGAGACGTCTCTTACCGCTCGGCAAGCAGAAGATACGCTTACTCCACAAAAATCTCCGGCAGTTATAAGAAAATTGCCACTGGCATAATATCGTAATGTTAGCAATAATTTGATTTCGGGCGTTAGAGCCTGATTTCTGTCTGTCATTGAGGACATTTTATCGGTGATCATATCAAGAACCATTTTAAATGTTGCCTTTGACAGCCGGAATCTTTTAAAAAATTCATTTTCCTCCATGTCTGACAGGTAGTTAGGCCTGGCACGATAAACTCTTTCAACATTCACTTGGAACTCATGTTCTTCGAGTTCATCCTCCATCAAATTAATGTTAATTCCTCTATTAAACATTTTTTCTAAAATCTATTTAATTTTGTTTACAAAAACACAAACACATAAAAACTATAAACAACATTCAGCTGATTGAATTTATCTGTACCATAAATAGATGAGGTCGGGTTAGCTTTGCGACAGAATAGAAACAAATGAGACATTGAGAAAACCAAATTTCTTTAATCTGCAGTTTCTCGTTGGGAAATAAGATAATCACCTAATGAGAAAACGGCCCTAATACTTACAAGTGCTGATGAATTGTGTTTCATTAAGATTTTCACAAAACTTGTAGTTTTTTGCACTTGTAAACTACAATTTCTACAATTACAAGTACTTGTACATATATGTATATTGTGATATTAATTTTACAATTCTTATTTATTATTACTCAAAATGCTAAAATATCCTATAAAACGCAATATAATATATTTCAATAATGTTTCTTATATAAAAAATATTTGTAGAAAAAACCTTAGGGTCGACGGAGACCCTCAGAAAAATTTTACAAGTTACAAGAGAATGATAAATTGAAATCAAATTTGATTTTTAACTATTTTTTAATAAACAGACTTGTAATTGTAACTTGTAAACTTGTAGAATTGTAGTTTAGTGAAATAGGCCCATATACTCTGCGCACAAGGTTTACATGGACTGCAAGCCAACCAGCCAGACGGACGGACATCGTTTAATCGACTCAGAAAGTGATTCTAAAGGTAGGGTAAGACTACGCAAATTATTTGACACAAGATGTTTCATGTGTTTGATCAAAACTACATCAAATAATTCATGGGTTGATTTTGTGGTCACACTGTACACATTTATTTGCCATATTTGTTTAATCAAACTACACCGAAATACTATCAAACACACGAAGGGGAAAATATATTTCTCTTGTGGTCACATTTATGGTAATATTTTTTCTAAATAATTATTAAATAAAGCTGCAAAAAAACTTTAATTTCTTTCATCAATAAAGAAGATATTTCTAGAAATTAAAATATTAATAGATTTTGCTTTACAATTAAAAGAATTGTGAAATTTCAGTACTTTTATTTAAACGTCAAATATTTTATGTTTCTAGTTTGAACATAAAATATATTTGAATGGCAAACAAGAAAACAGCTGAATTTGGTCAAACAAATTTATTTGCCGATATGAAAACATTCTTGTAACGTGACCAATGTGTGAACACTAAACAGCAAATATTTTCATCCGTTTGGAGTAATTTTTTATTTGATCTTGAACTAAAAATCTTTTTATTCAAACAAAACGAATATTACTATGGTAAAATTAACAATAATCGGAAATTAAAATGAGCTAGAAGTCTAAAAAAAAATTATAAAATTCTGTGTGTTAAAGAATTAACGTGAATTGAACTATATTTAATCGACAATTGAAAAATAGAGAAGTCAGACAGACTACTTGTTATACTTTGGTTGAGAAAGGAAATTCATAATTGAAATGATTTTTTTTATTAAATATTTTTTATTGAACACGAGTTTTTCCAAATTTTATTCATTCAGAATAAGAACATGTTTACAAATATTATAAAATTTTACGGAAATGTTTATCTTTTTTACATAAATTTTTAAATAATTGCAATTCAATTGTATTATCTAAAGATTTAGAATAACAATTTTTTTATGATAACAAAATCAGAAAATTAAAAAATATTATTAGACAGATCATACTGTTTAAGAATTAATTTTTAATTGCAATCAAATCATACTATTTATGTAAGTATGTCTAAACTATTTTCTTTGATTTTAAATTCAATCTGTACAAATACAATAAATATTCAATACATTTGAGCTATTTTAAATTTTGTGAATAGAAAAATTCCATGTACTATATATAAACAAGTAAGAAAGTATGGTCGGTCAAGCCCGACCATATAATACCCTACACCAAGTAAATGAGTAAAAATATTTTTCTTTTAAAATACCAATAATTTATATTCGTGAGTGATTTTCGGAAGTGGGCCTTATATGGGAGCTATGACCAATTATGGACCGATCACCATAAAATTAGGTTGTGTGATTTATGTCTATATTAAAGTTAACTATGTTGAATTTTGTGTATATACCAACATTATTAAGCGATTTATGCACGTTAAAGTGATTTTCGGAAGCGGGTCTATATGGGAGCTATGACTAATTATGGACCGATCGTAACAAAATTTGGTGACATGAATTTTGCATATATAAAACTTATTTGGAGCGAAATTTGTGTAGATACATAGATAAATTAAACATTTATGACCAATAAAGTCCAATTTCGAGGGGACATTTGTATGGGGGCTAGGTGAAATAATTTACCGATTTCAGCCAGTTTCAATAGGCTTGGTCCTTGGGCCGAAAAAGTAATATGTACCAAATTTGATCGAAATATCTTCAAAATTGCGACCTGTACTCTGCGCACAAGGTTTACATGGACAGCCAGCCAGCCAGCCAGCCAGCCGGCCAGCCAACCAGACGGACGGACGGACATCGTTTAATCGACCCAGAAAGTGATTCTAAGTCGATCGGTATACTTTAAGGTGGGTGTTAGACTAATATTTTTGGGCGTTACAAACATCTGCACAAACGCATAATACCTTCCCCACTATGGTGGTGTGGGTATAAAAATAATCAAACATCAAACTATGTGAAACGTATAAAAATACAAATCGCATAAAAATGCAAAAATCGCAACATAGACTTCATGTCTTCAATTAGTTTTTCTCCCAGTATGTCATTCTAGGCTGAATGACTTTTATGTGAAGAAGAAGACTTCATTTATTGATGCAATTTTTTAATGAAAATAATTTAAATAACAAATGTTCAAGAAATATTGAATATGTATTTATGTTTAAAAAAAAATAATGAAATTGTGTATATAATTTAGTGCCTAAAATACTTAAATATTCTCCTTTTATTTTTGCGCCATGCTGACCAAATAATTTTTGTTTCGCTCTATTTGATGAAACAATTATTTCATGAAAATATTTGATATAGTGTGACCACACGGCAAATATATTTAATGATTCTTTTACGCAGCAGTTTGGTCAAACAAAATGTGAAAAATTAAATTCAATATATGATAACAAAATTCATCAAAACTTTATTCAAATAATTGCTTTACAATTCGAATAAGTACTTTAACCCTAAAAAGATTTGCAAGATCAAAGTAGTCACATTATGTTCACATTAAGAAAATATTTTGTTTACCGCCAAATAATTTTGTTTGACTAAAATCATCTGTTTTGTTGTTTGCTCTAAATTTTATTTGTGGTCAGATTCAAGCAATGAAATATTTAACGAAAAACTTCAAATATTAGCTGTGTCTGACCGTACCTTAAGTCGATCGGTATACTTTAAGGTGGGTATTATACCGATATTTTTGGGCGTTACACATATCTGCACAAACGCATAATACCTTCCCCACTATGGTGGTGTTGGGTATAAATAAATTACTAAGTATTTGATTAGCGTCCACTTGCTGTTACTTATCTTTGTACATCAGAAGACCACCGAATCCAGTGACGACATGCAACTCCAAATGGAAACTTATAGTTTTTATATTTAAGTATTTATAAGTATTGTATTTAAAAATTAAGAAATAAAGAAATTGTTATTTATATTAATTACCAAAAAAATAGAAAGGAAACATTTTCAGGTGTCAAATCGTACACGAACGTTGTCAAATCGACAACGGATGGTATCAATTCGGCAACGGAATTGACACCATCCGTTCTAGGTGGACAAAACTATTTGGCGATCTTTTTATACAGAATTGGTATCTCCGATTCCAAAAAAAATCTTTAAAAGATCAATATAAACTTTTTTTCAAGTTATACATACATATATACATATAAAAAACATTAATAAATAAATAAAAAAAAATACGTTTTCATGTCTTTCTGATATTTCTAAAAATTCCATTCCGTAAAAATTAAAAAAAAATTATTTCGGCGGGTGCTGGCGGCTACAAGTTTTTTACAACGACATTTCCCAGAAGTTTCTTTAAATGATGTATGTATGTATATAGTCATTGGACGGGCTTCGACGGTCTTTTTTTGGCAAGCTATATAACATTCTTAGAAAAAAAATATCAGTATATTTGAAAACCAAGTTTAAAGGACTATAACAGGAAAATGGAGAGGCCCATAAATATAAGATATACATTTAATAAAAGCCTATATCAATGTTTATCTATGTTTTGAAGTATGAATTTCTGTATGGTAAAACCATTGAGATATATCTAATTTAGTAAAGCAGTAAAATATTAAAAAAAATTAACGAAAATATGATTCAAAATTTGTTTAACTTCTGGCGCTTCTGGCGCGAAATGTCCAATTGAAAACCCAATTTGTATTGGAGGAGAGCGGATTGTCAGCTTCCGAAAAAACTCAGTTTTCCAAAATTCTGAAGATACCGATTTTCATAATTTTGTCCACCTAGATTTCCATTTGGAACCACAGTGCGTTCGTGTACAATTTGTACACATACGGGGTTGATACACTACATATGTGTTAATTTTTTCGATGCGTGTATATTAGGGTATTCGAATTATTCGATTATTCTCTTGTTCGAATAAAACGAATAATTCGAAGAAGAGATTTTAACTTGTTCGAATAATTCGATCACACGTTTAAAATTAATCGAATTATTCGAATAATTTAAAAAATGAAGTTTTGATGTCGGTTTTTTAATATTTTATTGTTAAAGAAAAACAAAAAATAACGTTAAAGTTAACAATTCAAGTATTGATGATGTTAAAAAACATTCGAAAACAAAGTCCATCATTAAATTTTCAACAGAAATATTCTGATCAGATTAACTCCCGAACAATCTACAAAACCATTGACTAGCAAATCCTTTAGTTTCCGTTTTGGAGCTATGCTTTAAAAAATTTGAGCTAGTTGGACATGATCCTGAATTCAAGTACAACATAAAAGTATTAAGAACTTTTTTATGTCGTTCGTTAATTCGGATTTAAATTGAGTAACTAATTCTTTAGTAAATTAATTATTCACTATTTTTAACGTTGCCGAATCTTTCCTTAATAAAGTGGTCTTGGGGAATTACACAATAAAGGGAATCTGTCCAAAGTTAGATATCATTGGCAGTGAACGTGGCTGATTTGAAGTCAGGCAGTGCATAATGTTTATAACAATGTTAAGCTAGGTACTCTGTTCGAAATTTCGTGCGAAATGCTGTCAAACTACATATAAAATATTTGGAATGAAATATATGCGAGATAATTTCGCAAAAGCAGTACTTAGTTTTTATTGTGGAAAATATGTGAAATACATCTGGCAACCTTATTTTTCCACACGAAATAACATACGCAGCACTTCTTTCGCACGAAATTAAAACCAGAAATTAAACAGCTAGCTGTCAAACAGCAAGTAAATTTTTTCGCATGAAAAAACCATAATTTTTCGCAAATATCAGAGTACTACATTAGTGTGCAATATTTGTGTTTATCATTCGATTTATTAAATATTTTGCAACACTTACGTACGCGGTTAATAACATCACTTATATACATATATTTTAAGATCATGGCCTTCATCTATTTCAATGTAATCATTATAAATGCATCCTCAATATCACTTTCGACGACCGTTTCAAAATCACATTCTCTATCACATTCAACTCCACTTTAATCTAAGTTAAAATTTTGATTATTATTTTGATTCTTCTAATATTTCGCCAGCTAAATAACAAATATTTTATTCCGTACCTATTATTTTTATTGGTTCAAGTCCTAAGTTAAAAATTTTGAAAGATTTGTTTTTAGAATTGTAACTTCATGCAGTAATATTTATATATTTATAGAAGGAGTTCCGATAGCTCTTTCTTTATTTGTTGAATTTCAGAAACAATACAATTTTTGTATGTCATTATTACTTATTTAAATTTGGAATTATTAAAAATGTTAAGCAATTTAATAAATTTAAATATATATGAACATTTATTCGTTTTATTCGATTATTCTACATAAAATTGTTCGAATTATTCGTTATTCGAAAATGGCCATTCTTAAATTGTTCGAATAATTATTCGTAAGAAATTATTCGATTAATCGAACGATCATTAGTCGAATGAATACCCTAGTGTATATATGTATATATTTTTTTGTATTTCTATTCACAATGTTATTTCCCTGTGAGAGCGATTTAAAACGTCTTTTCACTATGACAGCTATGTATTTTTGCTTTACAATGTATGTAAAGTTTACATACATATTTGCAGATGTATTTGATAAGAGGGCATATACATAAGTGGGTGAATTAGTGGTCGTGAACAATTTTTCTTTCTGTAAAAAACTTTTGTGGACTATTGGAACATTCCAAAAAAAAATTACCAAAATCGGTCCAGGTGCTCCGCCATTTTAGATATATGTATCGAAAGAAGATGCTCAATTTTTCTTTCAGTATAAACTTAAATTGAATTCTACGAACATTTCCACAAAAAATATGCATATCGGTGCAGCCGTTTTGCAATTTCAGATACATCGAAAAAAGTGGGCGTAAAATAGACTTATCAACCGTCCAGTTTTCGTCGGGACAGACCAGTTTTATAGTCGAATGTCCCGTGTCCTTGCGATACTCTGAACGGGACGCCATTTGTCCCGTTTTGAAAAAAAATATAACTTTTTCATTAATTACCACAAAAAATATAAAAAAATCAAAAATTGGAAATACCGATATGCAATGATGCTTTATTTTCTGAAATATAGTATTTTCTAAAAACTCATTATCACTATTTAACTTCATTAGGTTCCGAAAAAACTCATTCAATAAACTCATCAGTAAACATTTTTTAACATTACTTGGGGGTTACACGATCAAGTTTTGCCTTTCAAGTTTTAATACACTCACACTTTTTTACTAATACACTCACACTTTTAAGAATTGAAACGAACTTGCATTCAATTTCTCATTCAAGTTGGTTTTCAATTTTTCTTTCAAGAAAACAGCTGATTACAGGTTTTTGCCCAATTTGTACTAAAATTGTTTTCAAGTTGCGTGCTGCCTACGTCACAGCTTTCAATTTTTATAAATTTTGACAAACAGTATATGTAAAAGACTATCAAGAAAAACTTGATCGTGTGGCTGCAGTGTTAATAACAAATAAAGGCGAATTCATATAAGGTGTACTCGTCCCTACAACAATTACAACCAAAGTAAATTAATAAAGTAGACTCAGTAGAACAGCTGACTATTTTTTTTATTCAGTCTGAACTGTCAATTCACTTGTGGTTGTTGTGGCGAAAAATACAACAAGCCCAAAAGCAAAAACAACAACTGGCAACTTTGACAGCTCAGACCAAGGCGAATTCATACAAGGTGGTGTCAGTTCTACAAAAACAACGATTGGTCTTAACAAATGTCAAAAAACCAAAATGAAAAATTAAACAAATAAGTATTTAAACTTAATATAGTGTAGATAATTGAATAGTGAGGGCTTTAATTATTTATGTAAACAATAAATTTTTTGTTAATAGGCTTAGTATATGTAGATATTTAAATATAAAAACAAGGTTTGACAGTTGTTAGAACCAAAAAGCGAAAAAAAAAATTATCAGCTGTTTGACTGACTCCACCTTGTATAAATTCGCCTTGGCTCAGACCTTAAACCAAAAACAAAATTGCTTGTGGTTTTTGTAAATGTTGTATTTGTTGTAGTACTGTCGCTACTTTATTAATTTACTTTGATTACAACAATACAAAAACAACATACATTTTGTTTTTGGACGCATTAAAAACACACAAACATGTATATGGCGCGCAACAACACAGACACAAATTTTGACAGTTTGGATAAAACAGCTGATGATCAGCTGGGCTAATGAGGACACCTTATATGAATTCGCCTTGATGTGGAGGATGTTAAAATGTTCGATGATAAGTTCAAACGCATGGAGAAACATAATAAATTGAATATAAAACAACAGAAAAAAGTGGACTCATTAAAAACACACAAATACAAACACACACATGTATATGGCGCACACCAACACAAACACAAATTTTGACAGTTTGGATAAAACAGCTGATGATCAGCTGGGCTAATGAGGACACCTTATATGAATTCGCCTTGACGCAGCCCATAGCACAATTCAAGGTGCATTTAATAAGGTGCCATCGGCAGCACAGCTGATTATAGAAATAGCACGCACAAATGTCAAACTACATATATAAAAAGTATTCGCCCGTACGCCCGTATGTCAAATTCTATATATAAAAAATAAGTGAATTCGCCTGTATTTATTTCAATTCGCCACTGCTGTCACCTTGTTAAATACGCCTTGGCACAATTGTGCAGAATCAAATCACACGCAGTGTTGCCGTTTTGGTTATTTATAACCAAAATTGGTTATTTTTATTCCTGATGTGTATTTATTTTTCATTTTGGTTACTTTTATCAAAACATTTTGTTATAGACAGATTTTTCAATATACGATCCTAACGAGATCGTATATTTAGTCTAACCCCCATTTTCTCATTATTTGTTATTTTTTATCGTGACGATAAACTGACAGTTCTCATACAAAAAAAAATGATAATTGGAGGTTTAAAAAATTAAGACTAAAAATGTGTTAATACTTGTTGTAGGTGTATAATTTTACGTGAGAGTTTTCATAAACAAATTATATCTAGTGTGATTGGCAATCCAAGCTCTTTGAAATTATATCAAAAGATTTGAGAAAGAATAATTTTTTTAAAAGATATTTACGATTTTTGTGATTTAGGAATGTAAATGAGTTCCCAATATTGGTTTAATTACATAGCGGAATGACATTTTGGTGCCGAAAATTTCAATTTCGTTTTGTAAGTGTTGATGAACCCTCAGTACTATGTTAAACTTGTTTTTCCGTGAGTTCTACATGCGCAGAAAGTTTTAATTATGTGCGCGTGATGGCGTAATCTTTAGTTTATCATTCTTGAAAATTACCAATATCATATGTCACAGGCTGCATGCAGATATCTTTAAAATGAAAAATGTTCAGCAAAACCACAGAAAAAGTGTAATATTTGAAAAGCAATGACGCCTTTCACACTAGGCAATTTAGTTGCGCAAATCTCTTGCCCAACAACAAAATATCATGTACAATTTTCTTCTCCTTAAGCTAGGTAGTCTGTTTAAAATTTTTTTTGGTTACTTTTTTAGCATTTTTGTTATTTTTTAAACAAACTTGGTTACAAACATTTTGAGGTTGTGGCAACACTGATCACACGTATTCTTACGCTCTTACATTTTAGTAGTCGTTGTCCACTCACTCAACGAGACAACTAGGAATACGCATGAGCGTACGATGTCGTTTGTTTTACGCATACCCGCTGAAAACTTTCGTATTGACCTAAAATACCACCAAAAAATTTTTAGCTTGTTCTAAGAAGGGCAACTAGCGATTTAGTTTTGTGGTGCATTTACAAGGGGAAAAAATGCATTTTTTTCAGTTTTTGTAAAAATTTTCCTATTAAATAATTGCTTTTGCAATTTAATTTAAAAGAATTGAAATGTGTACATAATTGTCGTTTTAATAAGATATAAAAGACAAAAATTGGTTAAAAAATGTTGAAGTTATTAAAAAATCGCCAGGCCATTAACGTGTCTCAGGCCACAAAAACAAGAAATGTAGGAACAAAATTAACATATTTTGAGAAATATTAAAATAAAAGCTTATTTTTACTTAGAATATATCCATATCTACTTGTGTATGAGTTTTTGTATTCCTAGGATACCGTTAACCTATACGCAGGTATAACCAAAAAAATTTAATTTTTTAACGGCAGTTTCAAAACTCCAATTTCAAATTTTTAAAAATTTTGTTAAACAAATTTCAAAATTTGTTGATCATCGCATTGGGATTTATTGAGAATATAATCTATATACATATATAAAAATGAAATGGTCCATGTATGTAATTGTATGTCATCACGTGAGAACGGCTGGAGCGATTTGGCTGATTTTTTTTTATTCGATTCGAAATTTTCAGGAGAATTTTTTTCAGAAAAATTTTGGGGTAAAATTCGGAAATTCTTTTTTTTGTGAGTCCAGTCAACTGTAATAAAAAAGCTCTCTAAAGTATGCAGTACGAATTTAGATATTTTATTTGCAAATGTGCGTGGGTTGGAGAAACTTGAAGAACTAACATTAGTAAATGCTACCGGGCGAAGCCAGGGCGATCAACTAGTAGGGAATAAAAATATGAAAAAGTATGACAATATTTTTCAATTTTCGAGAAAAAACAATTTTTTGGCCATATTTTGGCGAATGAACCGAATTTCCTTACTGTTATGATTTTTAAGTAAAAGCTATTCAGAATATTATAGTCCAGGAAATTTTAAATATAGTCTGAAAGTTTTACTAACATCGGAAGGTCAAAGGTCAAAATTTTCAATTATTGGAATTTCTCATGGAAAGATAGCGAAATGTTATATATTTTTGGGCCGATTTTAATGAAACTTAAGAAAAATATAACACGAAGTCTAGTATTTTCAAAAACAGCAGAAAAATTTAAATTAACCCTTAATAGCAATTGGGGTTAAAATGACCCTCTACTTTTGAAATCACGAAAAACACAGACAATATAAATGGTGCTATTTTTAAAGTTTTTCAGAATTAAATAAACTGAATCATTCAAGTTATTTTTAAAATTTAATAGATCAAAAGTGCACTAAAGAGTTAAAATCAATTTTATTATTCAAAAATCCTCAATAAAATATTAATTACGCTATTAAAGCAAAATTCAGATATAAATACAATATTTTGCCGTGGTCAAAATTGAGCAAAATTGCGAACATTTTTCAAAATGGCTTAGTGATACTATTTTCTAATACACAATACAATACAATAATATTTTTCAAAATAAGTTAATTGTGTTCCTACATTTCTTGTTCTTGTGGCCTGAGACACGTTAATGGCCTGGCGATTTTTAATAACTTTTTTAACCAATTTTTGTCTTTTATATCTTATTAAAACGACAATTATGTACACATTTTGATTCTTTTAAATTAAACTGCAAAAGTAATTGTTTAATAGCAAAATTTTTACAAAAACTGAAAAAAATGCATTTTTTTCCCTTGTAAATGCACCTCAAAACTAAATCGCTAATAGGGGGGTCAGACGGCATGTATTGCTTGTGTTTTGTGCCATGTATTGGGACATTTTTCCATATGTAAACATATACATACCGTGTGATCCATATGAAACTTTGTGTATGTAAAATACATGTGTAATACTCGTGACATTTTTGGCAATTAGAGCATGTTCTATTTTCGTGTGTATAACAGAGTTGTATTTTGAAATACAACATTCATAATTTCCACGATCAAACGTACATATGTAATTGCATGTGACATAACCTCTATTAGTTTATATGTTTGTTGTTTTTAACAATATATTTATTTAAAACATTTTTAAATCACAATACATATATTTAATGCAATGAAATTTATTTTGTTATGATTTTTCTTTACTATTTTTTGTTTTGTTTTTTTATTTTGCACTCACACAGTGTTGTATTTCAAAATACAACACTGTTATACACAGGAAAATAGAACATGCTCTAATTGCAAAAAATGTCGAGTAATATAATACGAGTAATACACATGTATTTTACATACACAAAGTTTCATATGGATCACACGGTATGTACATGTTTACATATGGAAAAATGTCCCAATACATGGCACAAAACACAAGCAATACATGCCGTCTGACCCCCCTTTATGTCGGCACGGGTTGCCCTTCTTAAGGCCTAGTTAGTTTGTACGTTCCGTTCCGTTCCGAATCAGCTGTTTTGTTTTTAGCATAGGGAAAGTTGTGTATGTCGTTAGTTTTTCTGTAACGTTGCCGTTCTGTTGTGGATGAATCTGTTGAAAACAGAATTTTGTCCGCAACGTTAAGTGACAGCTAAAACAGCTGATACATATATACACAAAAATGCCAACAATATGAAAGCAGTGGTGCCAACATTTTTGAAAGGGAAATATTTATTATTAACAAAAGAATAAAAAATATAATATTTTCAAAAAAACATTGAAATTTAATAAAATAAATATAAATTTTTTTACATAAATAGTACATACATTAAACTATTTATGTAAAAAAATTAGTTTAAATTAAATCATTAACAAAAAATATATGTATGTATTTATAAAAATGTTCACAATAATATGTTGAAGGTCTAAATACAAAAAACACTAAAAATAGTAACAAAATCACCAAGATGGTTTTTTGGTTATTATTTTAAAAACAGCTGATACGATCTTACGGAAAAACTAACTGCAATAAAACAACATTCAGAACGGCACAGAACAGAAACGTTACAGAACGCAAAGACTAATGGAGCCTTTAGAACAAGCTAAAAATTTGTTTACAAAGTTTTCAGCGGGTATGCGTAAAAAAACGATATCGAAAAATAAGGGACACCCTAATGAGCACTGGTGTATGACTTTTTCTTTATTTTTTCAGTTTTTGTATTTGTGTGTTTGTAGGTGCACTGAATAAAATAAAGAATTGAACGTGTTGGTGAGAGTAAGTGCATTGGTGAGAAAATTTATTTTAGCGCATGTCTGCTTTAGTTAAAGCTGAGTTGTTGGTCCATTGAAATGGACTGCGTTTTTTGAATTTATTACTTCAAATAATAATAAAATAAAGCTGATAAAAGCGATTAAAAATATAAATTTTAAATTAAGGACAGAAATAATTAAACTTTATTAAATATTAGCATAGGGTAACATAGAGACGAGACGTAATTGTCAAAAACCTATGTCTGTTGTCAAAAACCTATCTCTTGCAACAACAAAATACATGCTAGTCAATGTATTTTGTTGTTGTATCAGACATATGATTTGTTGTATTTTTGTTTGACAATTCGGAGTGTCTCGTCTCTATGTATAATTCTCTATGAATACTAGCTTAACCCGTTGCGCTTCGTAGTAAAATAAAAAAATCTGAAAGATTTTATAAACTATTTCTTTAATGAGGTGAAACAAATTAGGTAAAATTATAAAAAATTAATTTTGAGACAAAGTTTGAAGAATCTCGCAATTTTAGTTATCCAGATATTTAAAATTGACTATGTACTTTGTATAGAAAGTTCTACACCCACTGTTCTGATCCATACACAGTTTAAATACATTACAATTATAGTACTCCAGATATTCTAAATTAACTATTTACTTTGTATGGGAGGTGCCATGCCCACTAATCCCGACAATTTTCAGCCAAACTATGTATAATAATAAGAGAGCTATTCGGACAAAGTTTAAGGAATCTCGCAATTATAGTTCTGAAGATATTTATTTTCCTTTGTGTTGTAGGTGACTTACCCCCTGTTCCGATTGTCCCATATTTGGGACATTCTTCATTTCGTGATATAATTGAGTCATATAAAGTTTGAAGAATTTCACAATTATAGTACTCCAGATATTTGAAATAAAAATCCAATCTCGTCCATTTTCAGCCAAACTCCGAATTTGATTCATACACACAAAAAATTGTTGCTTAATTTTGTTCAATTAATTTATTTTTTGGATTGATTTTGAACTTTAATTATTTTTTTTAAATTAATTGTAGGATTTTTTTAAAAACAAAAAAAAATCTGAAGTTTTTGAAGAAATAAAAATTAAAAAAAAAATATTTTGAAAATTTGTATACATTATTTTGTATGTCAAACATACTCATAATAGTTTTATGACAAAAGTGAGCAATTTGGATTATTTTGAGATTATTATCCATATTAATGCCAAATGTTATGTTAAGCTCTTCGGTAAGTACGAACACGTTTAATTGTATATAAATTTGTGCAATTTTAAGACATTTTGTTAATTTTCAAGGACAGCGATATGGATGTGTATATGCGAAAGATGATGCTTGAAATACATTTTCTTTTGGAGAAGACATTCGTTAGGTAAGTACAATTAAATTCCTTTTTCAAATATGCTTCTATTAACGTGATTTTTTTCTTTTTTGTTTTAAAATGTACACATGTGTATGTATGTATATCTTTATGAATTACGTATGTTATATAAAATAAATAACAAGCATTACACACATTACATACATTACATACATTACATACATTACATACATTACATACATTACATACATTACATACATTACATACATTACATACATTACATACATTACATACATTACATACATTACATACATTACATACATTACATACATTACATACATTACATACATTACATACATTACATACATTACATACATTACATACATTACATACATTACATACATTACATACATTACATACATTACATACATTACATACATTACATACATTACATACATTACATACATTACATACATTACATACATTACATACATTACATACATTACATACATTACATACATTACATACATTACATACATTACATACATTACATACATTACATACATTACATACATTACATACATTACATACATTACATACATTACATACATTACATACATTACATACATTACATACATTACATACATTACATACATTACATACATTACATACATTACATACATTACATACATTACATACATTACATACATTACATACATTACATACATTACATACATTACATACATTACATACATTACATACATTACATACATTACATACATTACATACATTACATACATTACATACATTACATACATTACATACATTACATACATTACATACATTACATACATTACATACATTACATACATTACATACATTACATACATTACATACATTACATACATTACATACATTACATACATTACATACATTACATACATTACATACATTACATACATTACATACATTACATACATTACATACATTACATACATTACATACATTACATACATTACATACATTACATACATTACATACATTACATACATTACATACATTACATACATTACATACATTACATACATTACATACATTACATACATTACATACATTACATACATTACATACATTACATACATTACATACATTACATACATTACATACATTACATACATTACATACATTACATACATTACATACATTACATACATTACATACATTACATACATTACATACATTACATACATTACATACATTACATACATTACATACATTACATACATTACATACATTACATACATTACATACATTACATACATTACATACATTACATACATTACATACATTACATACATTACATACATTACATACATTACATACATTACATACATTACATACATTACATACATTACATACATTACATACATTACATACATTACATACATTACATACATTACATACATTACATACATTACATACATTACATACATTACATACATTACATACATTACATACATTACATACATTACATACATTACATACATTACATACATTACATACATTACATACATTACATACATTACATACATTACATACATTACATACATTACATACATTACATACATTACATACATTACATACATTACATACATTACATACATTACATACATTACATACATTACATACATTACATACATTACATACATTACATACATTACATACATTACATACATTACATACATTACATACATTACATACATTACATACATTACATACATTACATACATTACATACATTACATACATTACATACATTACATACATTACATACATTACATACATTACATACATTACATACATTACATACATTACATACATTACATACATTACATACATTACATACATTACATACATTACATACATTACATACATTACATACATTACATACATTACATACATTACATACATTACATACATTACATACATTACATACATTACATACATTACATACATTACATACATTACATACATTACATACATTACATACATTACATACATTACATACATTACATACATTACATACATTACATACATTACATACATTACATACATTACATACATTACATACATTACATACATTACATACATTACATAGATACATTACATACATGTATTGTATGTACATATTGTAAATTAATTTTAATCTTTTAAATGTATGTATACATTACATACATTACATAGATACATTACATACATTACATAGATACATTACATACATGTATTGTATGTACATATTGTAAATTAATTTTAGTCTTTTAAATGTATGTATATAATTTAAATGTATATGTAAAATAATTATAAAACTGAAAAAACTTCAAACTTAATTGGTTCAATTAAAAATTTAATTGAAATTTGTAAAGGAACTCAATTACTATATTTAATACTATTTTAATTGGATTTTTTTCAATTAAAATTTTTATTTTCAGTTTAATTAATAGTATCATTTTGATGATTGGAGTAAAATCAAATATTTTTTTAATTATTATAATCAATTTCGTAATTGAAACTCATTTTCATTTTTTTCTGTATACATTACAATTATAGTACTCCAAAAAATTCGAAATTAACTATTTACTCTCTTTGCAAGGTGCCACACTCCCTATTCTGATCAGTCCCATTTGGTTGGTTAGATTTCATACACAGATCAAGGTCTATTAATAAGGTCTGTGCAACTAAACAGCTGATAATTTTTTGTCCCTTTGTGTTTACATACTGTGTTTGTTTACATTTTTAGAGCGCCATTGTTTTTTTTTCAAATTTGTTTACTTTTGTACCGTTTCGTGACAAAATTGAAAACTGAAAAAATAAATTAAAAACATAAAAAAATAATAAAAAGTGTCGAACAAATTGAAAACGGAAAAAATAAATTAAAAACATAAAAACATTTATAAAAAATGCGTAACTGCTCTTCAATAGTTCTTGAATTTCATATATCTAAAAAAATAAATCTATGTTATCTATATATATAAAAGAGTAACGTTACTGACTGACTGACTGACTGACTGATTCATCATCGCACAGCCCAAACGGCTGAAGCTAGAATCACGAAATTTTAACTGTGGGTTCCTCCCTCCCCAAAACGATCCGATAAGAAGGGATTTTTGGAAATTCGAACGTTTAGGGGGTAAAAAAGGGTAAAAACGGGTAAATTCGGTAACCTTATATCTTCAAAACTAATAAAGATACAAAAAAACTTAAAATAGCATGTTACTCCATTTAAAAAATAAGCTGACAGGTGTTTCGTACTTTTTGGAAATTCGAAACTTTTAGGGGAGAAAACGGGTAAAAACTGTGTTTTGGTACTTTTTTTGCACCCTATGTATCTTTTAAACCAATAAACATAGAAACAAATTTTAAATCGTATTCTTTAATTAACAAAAAATAAAAAATATAAGTTTGGTACTTTTTGGAAATTCGAACCTTTAAGGGATAAAAATTGTGTTAATTTTTGGTACTTTTTCATAAAATATGTTTTTCTATAATTTGACATAGACATACGAATATTTTATTATGAGCTCCCACCACGTTACAGAAATTTATTTGAATGAAATTGTACCACCTCAATGGGGATAAAAAAGGTACCAAAAAGGGAATAAAATCGGGAAAATAGATTATATTTGAAATTATTAAGCCAATTTTGATCATTCTTTTAACGTTGGTTCCTGGATTCATACAAAAATTAACTAACAGGGTGTTATTTGGAACTCGAGTGCCAAGGTGTATATTGGGCCAAATCCGGGTAAACAGTTTGGTACTTTTTTTAAAACATATTTATTCTTGGGCACATTAACACAGATTTTAATATTTTGATACATGCCTGTAGCATAAACAATTTTGGCAAAATGGAATATTTTTAAATTTCAAACTTCAAGTAAGAAAAGGGAAATTGGTACTTTTCTCCTAATGGTACTTTTTTAACATTTTAAATTATTTCAGTTATCGACATTAAAGTTAGCTGATATGTATTTGAGTGAAGTTAGTGTTAGGAATAGGGGATAATATTTAGGTACCAAAATGTGTGAACTGTACTATAGGTACTTTTTTGTTCTTCTAATGGTACTTTTTTGAAATTTCTATAATAATGGACTTAGAAACATGAAATTAAACATATATGGTCATACGTGAGTGAGAATTCTAGGGGGAGACTTTTTGGTACTTTTTCTTTATTGGAATGGTACTTTTTGTAATTTCTTCACCAATGAACCTAGAAACATGAAATAAAGCTTATATATAAACCGAGTGAGTGGGAAACCACAAGTGTGGGTTTTTTGGTACTTTTTCTATATTCTAATGGTACTTTTTTGAATTTTCTATAACTATGGACTTAGAAACATGAAATTAAGCATATATGGTCATAAGTGTGTGAGAATTCTAGGGGGAGACTTTTTGGTACTTTTTCTTTATTCTAATGGTACTTTTTGAATTTTCTATAACTATGGACTTAGAAACATGAAATTAAGCATATATGGTCCTAAGTAAGTGATAATTCTAGGGGGAGACTTTTTGGTACTTTTTCTTTATTCGATTGGTACTTTTTGTAATTTCTTCACCAATGAACCTAGAAACATGAAATAAAGCTTATATGGAACCGAGTGAGTGGGAAACCACAAGTGTGGGCTTTTTCAATAGCAATGGACTTTAAAACATGAAATTAAGCATACATGGTCCTAAGTGAGTTAGAATTCTAGGGGGCGACTTTTTGGTACTTTTTCTTTATTCGAATGGTACTTTTTGTAATTTCTTCACCAATGAACCTAGAATCATGAAATAAAGCTTATATGAACTTGAGTGACTGGAAAACCACAAGTGTATACTTTTTAGTACTTTTTCTATATTATGGTACTTTTTTGAATTTTCTATAACAATGGACTTAGAAACACGAAATTAAACATATATGGTCGTAAGTGAGTGAGAAGTCTAGGGGGAGGCTTTTTGGTACTTATTCTTTATTCAAATGGTACTTTTTGTAATTTCTTCACCAATGAACCTAGAAACATTAAGGCCCTAATTTTGTAAAATACGTCACCAAAGTGATATTTATGTGCAAAGCAAAAACAACAATTCACACATTTCAAAAATTTGTTTTTGTTTAATGTACAAATTGTGAACCAAACAAACGCACAAAAATTCAAGCGTTGATTTGCCTTTCATAATTTGAAAATTGTGTACACAAAACAAAAACAAATTTTTAAAATGTGTGAAATGTTGTTTTTGCTTTGCACATAAACATCACTTTGGTGACGTGATTTACAAAATTAGGGCCTAAATAACGGTTATACGGACCCGAGTGGGTGGGCAACTACAAGTGGGTGATTTTTGGTACTTTTTCTATATTCTAATGGTACTTTTTGAATTTTCTATAATATAATGGACCTAGAAATATGAAATTAAGCGTATATGGTCCTAAGTGATTGAAAATTCAAGCGGATACCTCATGGTACCTTTTGTTTATTCTAATGGTACTTTTTTTTATTTTCTATAGCAATGGAATTAAAAACATGAAATTAAGCATACATGGTCCTAAGTGAGTTAGAATTCTAGGGGAGACTTTTTGATGCTATTTCTTTATTGGAATGGTACTTTTTGTAATTTCTTCACCAATGAACCTAAAGCCATGAAATTAAGCTTATATGGACCCGAGTGAGTGGGAAACCACAAGTGGGGGATTTTTGGTACTTTTTATATATTCTAATGGTACTTTTTTGAATTTCCTATAATAATGGACCTAGATTTTCCAAAAAATCGAAGAATTTCAAAACCGCGGTTTCGGATTTAAAAAATTAAAAACCGATCGGTATCGGTTTTGTGATAATTTATTAAATCTTAAGTATTATAGAAACAAAATTAGTTGATAATATAGGATATGATATACAAATCTAAAATTCAAACTTGACGGGTTATGGTTTAGTGAATGCGAATTTAAAAGTGATAATCAATGGTACTATTTCCTTATTGCAATGGTACTTTTTGAATATTTTATAATAATAAACCTAAAAATTTAAAATTAGGAACACATTTTGCATTTTCTATAATAATGGACCCCGAAATATGAAATTAGACATTTTCAATTAGATTCACAAAGTGAGACTTGACTATTTACTATTTCTTTCTTCTAATTGGGGTGGCGAAGCGCACCGGGTCAGCTAGTTGAAAATAAAATTATAGTATGTATGTTTGTTTTGGTAATGTTTTTGACAATTTCAGTATAGTTTTACACAAACAAAATGCCTGTTTTTCTTTTTGTTTTTGAATTGTTGTAGAGTTGCACAGACCTTATTAATAGACCTTGACACAGATAAGAAATTGGCTCGTATAAAGTTCGAAGACTTTCACAGTGATAGTTTTCCAGATTTTACACAATTAAAATTAATGGCCCATAATCATAGTCAAAAATAAAGTACATTTTAAGAGAATTAAATTCGAGTTTACTTAAGAGTGGAATTTAGGTCTATCATAGACAAGTTAAAGTATACTTCCAAGGCGAATTTATACAAGGTGGTAGTAGTTCTACAAAAACAACAAATGGTCTTAACAAATGTCAAAAAATAGAAATTAAAAATTAAACAAATATATATTAAAACTAAATATAGTGTAGATAATTGAATAGTGAGGGCTTTACTTATTTATGCAAAATATAAATATTTTGTTAATTAGCTTAGAATATGTAGAAATTGAAATATAACAAGTAAGAGTGCTATATTCGGCTATGCCGAATCTTATATACCCTTCACCTTTGTTGTGGATGCATTATTATCTATATATATAAAAGAGTAACGTGACTGACTGACTGACTGACTGACTGATTCATTCATCATCGCACAGCCCAAACCGCTAAAGCTAGAAACTTGAAATTCGGGTAATGGGTTCCTTTTACAATATGTAGATCCACTAAGAAGGGATTTATGGAAATTCGGTCGTTAAGGGGGACAAATGGGGCAAAAACGGGTAAAACCTGTACCTCTATATCTCCAAAACAAATAAACTTAGAAATAATATTTTAAATGCGACCGCCTGTAATCAAAAAAAGAGCCGACAGGTGTTTGGTACTTTTTTGAAATTCAAAATTCAAGTGGCCATATGGGGTAAAAATAGTCCCCGTAGAACCCTCTGTTAACATGTATATCTCCTACATAAATAAACATAGAAATATTATATTGAATGTATCTGGCTCAGATCAATAAAAACTAGAAATCTTTTTGGTACTTTTTTGAAATTCGAATTCCTAAGGCCTCAAAATTGTTTTCTTTTTTGGTACTTTTTTATCAAAATGTATTTTCTCACTAACAATTCCATGAACTATTATTTTCAAATAGTACGTATTACTAGGTACTTTTTTGAAAATTATTTCTTCACGGGGGACAAAAAGGGGACAAAAAACGGGATAAAAACGGAGATTTGATATTATTTATTCAATTTAAAAATAAAAAAAGATAAAATATTCTTCCAACCACACAAAAAAGAATCCACAACATGCTATTCGGAAGTCAAATACAAATGGGTAAAAAGGGCCAAATTTCAGTACACTTATATTGGTACTTTTTTTGAAATTCAGTTCTACTATTCTATTCAAGTAGTTTTATTTTTTTTTCAATAAAATTGTTTTGCCTCCACTGAGATTCGAACCGATGTAGTTCGGCTACAGTTCAGTAGTCTAAACCCTTAGCCTACACCAGAATGTTTATTTTCATGTTTAGAATACTAATTTTATTTTAAAATATATAGTTTTTCACCCTATTCACCATTAGTTGAATTCTAATGGTGTTGAAAATTCCAATAGTACAGACACAAACCTTAACCTTTTTTGTAAAAATTATTATTTTCACCTTATTCAATAAATTTAAAATTTATTCAACATACAGTTATATGAAATGTATATGGGAATTTATGAGGGAAAATATTAATAACAGTGTTGTAAATATAGTTGGTTTAATGCTATTTGAAATGTTATAGTTTTATTTGATAAAAAACTACAAAACAAATTATTTTGTTGAAATGTGAAACAAAACAAAAAATATTCATAAAAATATATTCATTAAAGCATTTCTCAAAAAAAAATCACGTGTTTATTCCTATTCGCTAAAATAAGAATTTTGTTCTCGCAAAATTTAATAACAATTTCAGTAAATTAAGGTCCTCATTTTATAAAACAAAACGTTTGGAAGCGTAAGCAATTTGTATGAAGAATACTGGGAAAAAAGTTTAAAACTTATTTCCATAGAATTTTATTTTAACGTTTGTCATTTCGTTTTATAAAATTAGACCCTAAAAAAATTAAAATGTAAAGCACTATGTGTATCTATGAGTAAATCATTATTTATACTCTATTTATCAAGTTCATAAAATCAACTTATCACTCAAATGTAGTATTAGAAACTTTTTATAAATTTAAAAAACAGAATTTACGCAATATGTGTCTCTATGATTAAAACCTTATTCATATTCAATTTATCAAAAGATTATAAAACAAATTTAGGGCCTCATTTTATAAAACGCAACGACAAACGTTAAAATAAAATTCTATGGAAATAAGTTTTAAACTTTTTTCCCAGTATTCTTCATACAAATTGCTTACGCTTCCAAACGTTAAACAAATTGTGTATGAAAAAAATTCAAGTTTAAAACCTTATTACCAGTATTCTTCATACAAATTGCACGCTTTAAAAAAAAAAACATTTTTTTAGATAATAACAAATAAATTTTCGCATAAATAAAATCGTTTACACAAACATTTATTTAAATATTTTTATTTCGATGAATAGACAACACTATTTACATATAACCGTCAACTCATTTGAAAAAAAAATAGTTGTGTAATAATAAGTGCTCAAATTTTATAAATTCAATTAAAAGAAAAAATTCTACGTTACTTAGAAATGTAAGTTTTTTAATTTCATATTCCATATATATATATTAATCTTCATTAAGTTTTATTACGTTTTTATCGTGTAAATAAAATGTATATGTACATACATTCACACCACAATTTTTAAAATTTTAAAAAATGATATGCTATTAGGTCATATTGTCATAATGTCCTTATTGTCATAATGTCCTAATATATTATGATAGTTTAAACAATTTTTGTTGTGTTTCAAACAATAATGTTCTAAACTAATAAGACTTTTTGAACTATGTTCATTGTTTTGTCATAAAATAACACTTTTTTTGAAGCACAACAACAATTTGTTTAAACTATCATAATATATTAGGACAATCAGACCGTTTGAATACCCCAAATATGTTGAAAGTGTGTTTAAAAAAATATTTTTACTGAAATTTGATTTCAACTATTGGGTATATGACTTAAAAATGTGGGATTTGCTATAGGTGGCGTATCTTTTGAACCCCTTTATTAATTTTTAATAACTTTTATATCACTCTAAAGGGTATATATCTGTCATTCATCCTCGCTTAGTTATGGAACATTAAGTGTAAACAACAAAGTTTTTTTTGTCGAATTTTGTGCCAACAAAGCGTCATATGTGGAAAGTTTTGCTTTACTTCTTTCATTTGAAAAACGTGCCGCAGAAGTACACATAGATCACCAAAGCTTATGGTGAACGTGTTCCATCGGTTTCAACGTGCAAGAGATGGTGCATGTTCAGAAGTGATGATTTTGAAACGGAAGGCCCAGGACAACCAAACAATTTGAAGACCAAGATTTGGAGGCATTAATCCGTGAATGTTGTTGTCAAACTCAACATGAGCTTGCAATATCATAGGGAGATACTCAAGAAGCAAAACGTTTGCAAGCAGCAGGATTTGTCAAAAAAAAAGGCAAATTGGGTACCATACGAATCGAAGACGAGATACCTTGAAAAGCGATTTAGCATTTCCGAAATGACGTTTGAACTAACAGTTATTTAATAGTATTTTTGATTTTCATAAACATAGAAAATTCTAAAAGTTAGAATGTGAGTTTCTATGAGACTTAAAAACCAATTACTACTACTATTAATTATCTATCTTCTGGCTGTAATTTTTATTTTGGCTTAAACAATGGATGTAAATTGAGACAGTTGTAAATATACATATATGATTAAAGTAAGAATATTTATTGGTAATTGGTGAACACTTATTTGTTCATCTGAGTGTATGTACGACTGTTAGTTGAAATTAATTTTCCTAAGAAGATCAGAAAAATATTTTGTGCTTTTTCAAATATATTTTTGAATTATAGAATAAATGCAGAATCCCACAGATTGAGTCATACTCGCTTCGAATGATATTTATACCACAACATTTAGCAAATTTGAAAAATGAACTGAAAAACTAAAATACATTTTTATATATAAAAATAAAAAATAAGATCGGAATAAGATCTCTCAACGTAAAAAATTACAACGATACAGAAAAATTAAATAAAATTTGGTACGGGAATAATTCAATAATATTAGTCGAAACAGTGGGCATGCAAGGTTAAAAATAATTTGGGACTTCCGCTTTAATAACTACAGTAAAATAAATGGTTGACGATTTTAACAATAATACAAATATAGCTGATAATGTCAACACACCTCACGTTTAAACTTAATTGTGTTGTGAAATGCACAATTGAGTCTATATATATCGAAACTAAAAGATAAATTATCTGGATGATTGTCATCTCTGTTAATATTATAGAATAAACCACTTACATGTTGCTCAATAAAACTTAAATACATTTTTTATGATTTTATACAAAAAAGTTGAATTTTTACTCGACCGAATCATTACTGTAGGCCAGGTATGATTCGACCTATTAAGGAAAATATACTATTTTGATATAGATATAGTTTTCTGGATTTGACATTTTCTAGAGCTATTTCTATTCGATTTTAATGAATTTGTGAAATTTAAGGTAGTTGATCCACTGATTCCCCTAAGTATAAATCTTATTTTTTTGTGTAGTCCTATTCTTTATTTATCTGTCCGTGAAAATAGATTTGTGTTACCTCTCATCTGATCTCAGCTACGATTTTTCTACAAATCTGACGTTAATGGATTAAAGAAAATACATTTTGAACATACAGAAATGAATATTAAAATTTCTTCAAATGGCGATATTTAAATAAAATAAAGAGTTCAATACTTACTTATTAAATTTATATTTTTCGGAATTTTTTTTTTGTTTTTGTAGGATGAATCTAAATTTCTTGGAAATAGGAGAAGATTTGCGAATTAATCTTGCTGGAATATTTAGATAGGGTGTTGGTCTATCATGGTCCGTGGTCATATCCTTTAACAGTGCGAGTTCTGGTAGAGAAATTTAAATGTTTCGAAAATTGAAATTGTTTTGGAGGATGAATCTAAATTTCTTGGATGGAATTTATATTCATCCTCCAAAAAATTCCAATTTTCGAAAATTTCTCTATCAGATCTCGCACTGTTAAGGGTTATGGCCACGGACCATGATAGACCAAAACCCTATCTAAATATTCCAGCAAGATTCATCCGCACATTTTCTCCCATTTCCAAGAAATTTAAATTCATTCTACAAAAAAAATAAAATTTTCGAAAAATTTAAATTTCTCTATCAGAACTCGCACTGTTAAAGATTATGACTACGGACCATGATAGACCAACACTCTACCTAAATATTCCAGCAAGATTCATCCGCCCATCTTCTCCCATTTCAAAGAAATTTAGATTCATCCTTCCAAACTGTTAAGGTTATGACCATGGATTACGATAGAAAAACACCTTGACTATAAATTCCAGCAAGTTCCATCCGGCTATCTTCTCCCTTTATCCAGGAATTTAGATTCATCCTCCAAAAAATTTCAATTTTAGAAAAAATTAAATTTCTTTATCAGAACTCGCACTGGTATAGATTATGACCACGGACCATGATAGACCAACACCCTATCTAACTATTCCAGCAAGATTCATCTTCTCCCATTTCCAAGAAATTTAGATTCATTCTCCAAATTAAATTTTCGTAAAAATGTAATTTCTCTGAACTCGCACTGTTAAAGGTTATGACCATGGACGATGATAGACTAACAGCCTATCTATAAATTCCATCATGTTCCATCCGCCCATCTTTTCCCGTTTTCCTAGAATTCGGATTCAGCCTCCCAAGTATATTAAATTTCGATTTTGGTCAAAATTAAAAAATTATTATCAAAACTCGCTCTGTTAAATATTATGACCACAGATTATCATAGTGGGACAGTTTATCTATAAATTCCAGCAAGTTCATTCCACCTATCTTCTCCCATTTCCAAGAAATTTAGATTCATCCTCCAAAAACATTTTAATTTTCGAAAAATTTAATTTTCCCATCTTCTCCCGTTATACAGGATTTTAGATTCATCCTCCAAAAAATTTAAATTTTCGAAACATTTAAATTTCTCTATCAGAACTCGCACTGTTAAAGGTTATGACCACGGACCATGATAGACCATCTTCTCCCATTTCCAAGAAATTTAGATTCATCCTCAAACAAAATTTAAATTTTCGAAAAATTTAAATTTCTTTATCAGAACTCGCACTGTTAACGGTTATGCCACGGACCATGATAAACCAACACCCTACCTAAATATTCCAGCAAGATTCATCCGCCCATCTTCTACCATTTCCAAAAAATTTAAATTCTTCCTCCCAAAACTTGCACTGTTAAGGGTTATGACCATGGGTTATGATAGAAAAACACCTTGGCTATAAATTCAAGCAAGTTCCTTCTGCCCATCTTCTCCCGTTATAAAAGAATTTAGAATCATCCTCAAAAAAATTTAAATTTTCGAAAAATTTAAATTTCTCTAGCAGAACTCGCACTGTTAAAGGTTATGACCACGGACCATGATAGACCAACACCCTACCTAAATATTCCAGCAAGATTCATCCGCCCATCTTCTCCCATTTCCAAGAAATTTAGATCATCCTCCCAAGAAATTTAAATTTCCGAAAAATTTTAATTTCTCTATCAAAACTCGCACTGTTAAGGGTTATGACCATGGGTTATGATAGAAAAACACCTTGGCTATAAATTCCAGCAATTTCCATCTGCCCATCTTCTCCCGTTTTCCATGAATTTAGATTCGTCCATCCATAATAATTAAATTTTAAAAATTCCGCAAAAGTATAAAACTATGTTTGACATTTATGATTTGACTTAGTTTTTGGAAAAAACGGGAGATTAGTTCCCGTTTCAATCATTTGTGGTACATTAGGTTCAACCGTGTGGTTATTATTCCATTTTGAATACACTTTCCTTGATTTACAATGTTTAACGGTGTCATGTAAACTTTTAAACATAACTCTGCTAACTCAACTGGTTTGTGTCTAGGGTTATAAATTTCGAAATTTAACTTCACACACATTATTAAATTAGTATATCTTTATCTATCTACTATTAATATTTGCAATTATTATTATGAATTTTCAATTACCCAAGCAGTTTTGAGATGCTTTAATACTTCAAAATATCATGGACTACAAACAATTGTAAGGTGTATTTACTTTACGCAATAATTAAAATTTCTATAATAAACATTTTAAAATAATTTACGTAGTTGTTCTGTTATTTCCACATTTTTTCGCTAACGAAGTAGCGGGTTGCATGCTAGTTTTTTATAATTAGTATATAGGTATGTATGTACATTACCCATTTTCAGCTTCCTAAATTTATCAAGAACACAAAAAACAACAACAACGCAAACGAAACAGAACACCAAAAGAAAAAACAAAAACAAAATACGCAAGGCAATGAAACCAACACACATCCAAACATACGTTTAATTGTATAAAAAACAACAACAACGCCAAAAGAACCAAAACCAAAAAAAAAACAAACTACGCAAAGCTTGCACATCCAAACATACGTTTTGTTGTTTTTTTGTCAAAAAAACCAACACACAACCAAACAAACGTTTAGTTGTATAAAAAACAACAACAACGCCAAAAGAAACAAAACACAAAAAAAAAAACGCAAATCTTGCACATCCAACCATACGTTTTGTTGCTTTTTTGTCAAAGCATGCAATACATTGTGTTTTTTGATGAAATTTTCAGAGGTTGTCTCGGATTTTTGCTCATATCTCCGTTATTTATGGACGGATTTTGCTGATTTTAAATAGCAAAATTCTCGAAAGTATGTCTGACAGAATTGTTGAAGATTTGGATCCCGGAGATATCTGGGGCCTTCAGAAAATTGATTTCAACAGACAGACAGACAGACAGACAGACAGAAAGACAGACAGACAGACAGACAGACAGACAGACAGACAGACAGACAGACAGACAGACAGACAGACAGACAGACAGACAGACAGACAGACGGGCGGACATGGCTTAATCGACTCCGCTATCTATAAGGATGGTACTTTTTTAACATTTTAAATTATTTCAGTTATCGACATTAAAGTTAGCTGATATGTATTTGAGTGAAGTTAGTGTTAGGAATAGGGGATAATATTTAGGTACCAAAATGTGTGAACTGTACTATAGGTACTTTTTTGTTCTTCTAATGGTACTTTTTTGAAATTTCTATAATAATGGACTTAGAAACATGAAATTAAACATATATGGTCATAAGTGAGTGAGAATTCTAGGGGGAGACTTTTTGGTACTTTTTCTTTATTGGAATGGTACTTTTTGTAATTTCTTCACCAATGAACCTAGAAACATGAAATAAAGCTTATATATAAACCGAGTGAGTGGGAAACCACAAGTGTTTGTTTTTTGGTACTTTTTCTATATTCTAATGGTACTTTTTTGAATTTTCTATAACTATGGACTTAGAAACATGAAATTAAGCATATATGGTCATAAGTGTGTGAGAATTCTAGGGGGAGACTTTTTGGTACTTTTTCTTTATTCTAATGGTACTTTTTGAATTTTCTATAACTATGGACTTAGAAACATGAAATTAAGCATATATGGTCCTAAGTAAGTGATAATTCTAGGGGGAGACTTTTTGGTACTTTTTCTTTATTCGATTGGTACTTTTTGTAATTTCTTCACCAATGAACCTAGAAACATGAAATAAAGCTTATATGGAACCGAGTGAGTGGGAAACCACAAGTGTGGGCTTTTTCTATAGCAATGGACTTTAAAACATGAAATTAAGCATACATGGTCCTAAGTGAGTTAGAATTCTAGGGGGCGACTTTTTGGTACTTTTTCTTTATTCGAATGGTACTTTTTGTAATTTCTTCACCAATGAACCTAGAATCATGAAATAAAGCTTATATGAACTTGAGTGACTGGAAAACCACAAGTGTATACTTTTTAGTACTTTTTCTATATTATGGTACTTTTTTGAATTTTCTATAACAATGGACTTAGAAACACGAAATTAAACATATATGGTCGTAAGTGAGTGAGAAGTCTAGGGGGAGGCTTTTTGGTACTTATTCTTTATTCAAATGGTACTTTTTGTAATTTCTTCACCAATGAACCTAGAAACATTAAGGCCCTAATTTTGTAAAATACGTCACCAAAGTGATATTTATGTGCAAAGCAAAAACAACAATTCACACATTTCAAAAATTTGTTTTTGTTTAATGTACAAATTGTGAACCAAACAAACGCACAAAAATTCAAGCGTTGATTTGCCTTTCATAATTTGAAAATTGTGTACACAAAACAAAAACAAATTTTTAAAATGTGTGAAATGTTGTTTTTGCTTTGCACATAAACATCACTTTGGTGACGTGATTTACAAAATTAGGGCCTAAATAACGGTTATACGGACCCGAGTGGGTGGGCAACTACAAGTGGGTGATTTTTGGTACTTTTTCTATATTCTAATGGTACTTTTTGAATTTTCTATAATATAATGGACCTAGAAATATGAAATTAAGCGTATATGGTCCTAAGTGATTGAAAATTCAAGCGGATACCTCATGGTACCTTTTGTTTATTCTAATGGTACTTTTTTTTATTTTCTATAGCAATGGAATTAAAAACATGAAATTAAGCATACATGGTCCTAAGTGAGTTAGAATTCTAGGGGAGACTTTTTGATGCTATTTCTTTATTGGAATGGTACTTTTTGTAATTTCTTCACCAATGAACCTAAAGCCATGAAATTAAGCTTATATGGACCCGAGTGAGTGGGAAACCACAAGTGGGGGATTTTTGGTACTTTTTATATATTCTAATGGTACTTTTTTGAATTTCCTATAATAATGGACCTAGATTTTCCAAAAAATCGAAGAATTTCAAAACCGCGGTTTCGGATTTAAAAAATTAAAAACCGATCGGTATCGGTTTTGTGATAATTTATTAAATCTTAAGTATTATAGAAACAAAATTAGTTGATAATATAGGATATGATATACAAATCTAAAATTCAAACTTGACGGGTTATGGTTTAGTGAATGTGAATTTAAAAGTGATAATCAATGGTACTATTTCCTTATTGCAATGGTACTTTTTGAATATTTTATAATAATAAACCTAAAAATTTAAAATTAGGAACACATTTTGCATTTTCTATAATAATGGACCCCGAAATATGAAATTAGACATTTTCAATTAGATTCACAAAGTGAGACTTGACTATTTACTATTTCTTTCTTCTAATTGGGGTGGCGAAGCGCACCGGGTCAGCTAGTTGAAAATAAAATTATAGTATGTATGTTTGTTTTGGTAATGTTTTTGACAATTTCAGTATAGTTTTACACAAACAAAATGCCTGTTTTTCTTTTTGTTTTTGAATTGTTGTAGAGTTGCACAGACCTTATTAATAGACCTTGTTTAATTTTTTTTCCAGTTGTTTTTTGAATTTTTTGGAAAAAAAAATTTTTCGATTGTTATTTAAAATTTTTTTTTTTTAAATTTAAAATTTTTTTTTTTTAAATTTTAAAATTTTTTTTTTTTTTAAATTTTAAAATTTTTTTTTTTAAATTTAAAATTTTTTTTTTTTTAAATTTTAAAAATTTTTTTTTTAAATTTTAAAAAAATTTTTTTTGTTTTTTAAATTTTTATTTTTTTAAAAAAAAATTCGGGTTCAAAATTTTTTTCCCGATTTTGACCCATTGTAGGTCCAACTTACTATGGTCTTATATACGTCGTTGCAAATGTCTTTGAAATATCTATCATTAGATATCCATATTGTCTATATTAATGTCTTAGTAATCCAGATATAGGTAAAAAAATAGGTCAAAAATCGAGGTTGTCTTGGTTTTTTCCTCATATCTCAGCCATTTGTGGACCGATTTTGCTGATTTTAAATAGCAAAATTCTCGAAAGCATGTCTGACAGAATTATTGAAGATTTGGATCCCGAAGATATCTGGGGTCTTCAGAAAACTGATTTCAACAGACAGACAGACGGACAGACAGACAGACAGACAGACAGACAGACAGACAGACAGACAGACGGACATGGCTTAATCGACTCCGCTATCTATAAGGATCCAGAATATATATACTTTATAGGGTCGGAAATGAAAAATGTAGAAATTACAAACGGAATGACAAACTTATATATACCCTTCTCACGAAGGTGAAGGGTATAATAAAGTACATTTTAAGAGAATTAAATTCGAGTTTACTTAAGAGTGGAATTTAGGTCTATCATAGACAAGTTAAAGTATACTTCCAAGGCGAATTTATACAAGGTGGTAGTAGTTCTACAAAAACAACAAATGGTCTTAACAAATGTCAAAAAATAGAAATTAAAAATTAAACAAATATATATTAAAACTAAATATAGTGTAGATAATTGAATAGTGAGGGCTTTACTTATTTATGCAAAATATAAATATTTTGTTAATTAGCTTAGAATATGTAGAAATTGAAATATAACAAGTAAGAGTGCTATATTCGGCTATGCCGAATCTTATATACCCTTCACCTTTGTTGTGGATGCATTATTATTTTTTATAATTAGTATATAGGTATCTATGTACATTACCCATTTTCAGCTTCCTAAATTTATCAAGAACACAAAAAACAACAACAACGCCAACGAAACAGAACACCAAAAGAAAAAACAAAAACAAAATACGCAAGGCAATGAAACCAACACACATCCAAACATACGTTTAATTGTATAAAAAACAACAACAACGCCAAAAGAACCAAAACCAAAAAAAAAACAAACTACGCAAAGCTTGCACATCCAAACATACGTTTTGTTGTTTTTTTGTCAAAAAAACCAACACACAACCAAACAAACGTTTAGTTGTATAAAAAACAACAACAACGCCAAAAGAAACAAAACACAAAAAAAAAAACGCAAATCTTGCACATCCAACCATACGTTTTGTTGCTTTTTTGTCAAAGCATGCAATACATTGTGTTTTTTGATGAAATTTTCAGAGGTTGTCTCGGATTTTTGCTCATATCTCCGTTATTTATGGACGGATTTTGCTGATTTTAAATAGCAAAATTCTCGAAAGTATGTCTGACAGAATTGTTGAAGATTTGGATCCCGGAGATATCTGGGGCCTTCAGAAAATTGATTTCAACAGACAGACAGACAGAAAGACAGACAGACAGACAGACAGACAGACAGACAGACAGACAGACAGACAGACAGACGGGCGGACATGGCTTAATCGACTCCGCTATCTATAAGGATCCAGAATATATATACTTTATAGGGTCGGAAATGAAAAATGTAGAAATTACAAACGGAATGACAAACTTATATATACCCTTCTCACGAAGCTGAAGGGTATAAAAACAAGCTTTGCCAGTTGTTAGAACCAAACAAGCGAAAAAAGAGTAATCAGCTGATTGACTGACTCCACCTTGTATAAATTCGCCTTGGTATACTTCTGACGCTGAAGTCGACTCTAAATATAAAATAAAACTAGCTAAAGTTGTTTTTAACTCGTTTAACAACAGCATCAGCTGTTCTTCGCCGAGTAAAAAAGTTCGTCACAAAGTAAAAAATGTTTAAGTTACAAGATATTGATAGAGATTTTGCAATTATTGAACAGTTATCAGTAAAATTAGTACCAAAATATCGTAATTATGATATTAATCTTATCTTTTCCATTTTTCCACAGCAACCAACTTTCTTTCTTTAGATGTCCCGGTTACTTTTATTGTTTACGTTTTTTGATTCAGCTGTTCAGCGTTGCCACTTGTCTGTTTTTTGTTGTATATTGTATGAAAACATTTTCTACATTTGCGGTGGCACCCAGTTAAAGTCGGTTCAATTTAAAACATACTTTAATTTTGACTTTGGTTGCAAATTAATAAAAAGCAGGTTTTTATTTTAAAGTTGTTTTCAAAAAGAACCGACTTTAGTGTTTGACTATGATTATGGGCCAATGTGTTATTGTTGATTTTAGTAAATAAAATAGGATAATAATTATAAACGAATTTGTTTGAATTTTTCTCTGATCATTTAGTGGTGTCCCGTTTTGGAAATTTCAAAAGGTGGCAGGCAAGTCTAGTGTAAAAGTGGGCCAATTTTTCTTTCCGTAAAAACCCAAGTTGGACTATGACGAACATTTAAAAAAAATTGTCCGAATCGATCCAGCCGTTCTCAACTGATTCAATTCTAAACCACTGTGTAATGCTGAACGAAAATTAAATAGAAAAAAATATGAAATGACACTTTGGTTCCTAAAAAATAAATTTGCTCTTTCATAAATTCTTGAAAAAAATCATCTTGCTAATTGTTCCCATATTAACACAACTAAAATTAAATTCATGAAAAAATCACCTTCAAATTCTTCCCAAAAATCATCTTGCAAATTCTTCGCACTAATTATGCATTGGCAGTTTTAAAAATATATCATCACCTAAAATGCAAAATAAGAAGAATTAAAAGTATCTATGATATAAAAACTCATTTCTCCCATTTGATCATTAAACAGAATGACAGACACATTTCCAAATTAAAATTTAGCTTTTTTTATTATTTCTTAACTCATTCGTCATTATCAAACATTGGATTTGGAATTTTAGGTGACGATATGTAGTTATCAGAATGTTTTACATTTTCACTGACACTTACCAAGAATTGCAACTACCATTTCATCTTTTATTACTTCCATGGAACCATTACAGAGATAATATATATAGTTAAGTGCGTCGCCTTTGTGTATAAGGTATTCACCAGGAGCACAAAAAATTGTTTTTATGTGAAGAGAAAGCAGTTTGAGGCAACCCTATAATTTAATTTATTATTTTAAGTTGAGCATTTACTAGTTACAAAAAACTTACCTGTGAGGCACCTTCAAATATAGGCAGTTGTAGAATTTCGCGGTGTAAATGCATTGAAACGTCTCCTCTCAGTTCTTCAGGAAATTCACGCAATGTCTTAAAGAAATTACCAAAGGTATTCAATGTACATTATACATATTTAACATTAATTAACTACAAATAATTACTATTATAAAAAACCATTAGATAGTTATCAAAACTTAATGTACATAAGTAATGTAAACACGATGGAGGCCATGTCATGGTGTGGAGATGCATGTCCTCAACTGGGGTCAAGAATTTAGTATTTATCGATGACACTATGGACAAAAATGTATATTTTAACATATTGAAAAATAATTTATTGCAAAGTACTGAGAAATTGGGTATATGAGACGATTTTAGGATTTAACAGGTCAATGACTCAAAGCATACGTCACAACTTCTATGAACATGGCTTATTTTTAACTGTCCCAACATCTTTAAAACTCCAGGTTAACCACCAAATATCAATGTTATTGAGAATTTGTGGAGTTTTCTTGAGATAAATATTGGAAAACATTAGATAAATAATAAGCAGGACTTAAAAAAATGCACTCCAACATGAATGGCAGAAGATAACGACGGAATATACACAAAAACTGGTTAACTCTATGCAATCTAGACTTAAATCAGTTTTAAAACAAAAGGGATATCCCTCAAAATATTAGTTTTCTTTAAAATATGAATAAAATTGTTTTAATTTATTGTTTGTAATAAATTAATTTAGTAATTTCATATGTGCACGAAATAAGCTGTGAGGTTATTTTTCTTGAAATTTCGTTTTTATGTTAAATATTTTTAATAAATGAATTGTTTTTATTTTTTTTTGTTAATACAATAAATAATACCATATTTTCAAATATTTGTCGGTGTTCTTTTTTTAATATGTCAGATAATTATAAAAATATAACGAAATCTTTTATAAAAAATCATATGCACGAAATAAGCTGTGAGCCACTGTAAGTTAATATTTTGATTATTAATTGCGATTCTGCTAATATTTCGCCAGCATATGTCCATGTTTAGACACTAATGTCCAGTTTTTGACTTCGTATTTAGTTAATTTTTACTTACATATAATAGTACATTTACACCTACGCCATAAACATGTTATAAGTTGTTTATGGTGATAAACAAGTTTGAGAAACTTGTTTATCCATACAAAACAAAAACAGGTTTGTAACTAGCTTTTGAGATAAACTAGTTACAAACAACGAGTTTTTGCTAATGCAACTCTGTTTTTCAACATTTTTCTGGCAACGCTGGTAACATTTGTCATTTGCTCAAAAATAAAAAAACAGTTTTCTTATAAAAAAAACTAAACTGTAAGAAAAAGTTTAAAAAATTTATTAAAAAGTGTTTTTTATATAATTTGGACAACGAAAATAAAAGGTATGTTTATATGTACGTTCAGCAACGTTTTTTCGTAACAACTTCCATATTTTTATTAAATTTTTTTACATTGAAGTCAGCTGTTTTATGACTTGTCAAAAATAAACCACTTAACTGTCTAAAATGCTGATGTAAACAGTATAGTTTATGATAGTAGCTTATGATCATAAACTAGTTTGAAAATTACAAGTGTAAATGCACTATAAGTGGTATTTAAATACAGTTTGATTTTTTTAGTGCTATATAACACAGTACAACATTTTCAGTTCATTGCTTTGGGACTCAATTCTGACAATTGCACGTGAAAGTAGCCCCAAAAAAAGGAACTTCTGTATCATTAGTTTTGTCAAGTTGGCTGCCGTAATAATTTAATGGCCATACGATTTTTTTTCCTCTCTTTTGTGGCTGAAGCAAAGTTGTAGATATTGAATAGTAGAAAAAAAGTACGGAACATACCTACCCGAAAAAGGTGCATCCAGTGCCATAAAAATCGCAAAAATGCCCATTTTTTAAAATTGTTTACCAATTTTTCACCTTTTTTGCTCAATAACTGGATTACAAATCCAATTATGGACCGATCACCATGAAATTAGGTCGTGTGATTTGTGTATATATGAAAGTTATTTATCACGAATTTTGTATGTATACCATAATTTTTAAAAGATTTATTCACTTTAAATTGATTTTCGGAAGCGGGTCTTATATGGCAGCTATGAATAATTATGGACCGATCATAATAATATTTTTTGACATGAATTTTGTATATATAAAACTTATTTGGAGCGAAATTTGTGTAGATACATATATAAATTAAACATTTATGACCGATAGAATCCAATTTCGGGAGGACATTTGTATGGAGGCTAGGTGAAATAATGAACCGATTTCAGCCAATTTCAACAGGCTTCGTCCTTGGGCCGAACAAATTATATGTACCAAATTTTTTTTATGATCCGAAAATCACTTTAAAGTGCATAAATGTGTTAACAATGATGGTTTACATACAAAATTCATGATAAATAACACAAATCACACGACCTAATTTCATGGTGATCGGTTCATAATTGGATTTGTAATCCAGTTATTGAGCAAAAACGGTGAAAAATTGGTAAAAAAATTTAAAAAAAATGATAATTTTTGCAATTTTTAAGGCACTGGATGCACCTTTTTCGGGTAGGTATGTTCCGTACTTTTTTCTACTATTCAATATCTACAATTTTGCTTCAGCCACAAAAGAGATATTCCGTACGGTATACGAGATATAACCGTGCTAAAATATAGAAAAAGTGATAAAAATCCACTTTGAGGAAAAAAAAATCGTATGGCCATTAAATTATTACGGCAGCCAACTTGACAAAACTAATGATGCAGAAGTGCTTATTTTTGGTGCTACTTTCACGTGCAATTGTCAGAATTGAGTCCCAAAATCATGTGTTGTACTGTGTAATTTTTCTTGTTTAAATAAGATAAAAGTATGGTAGCACTACTAAATATCAAAAATTTATCATCGATAGTTTTGCTTAAAACAGCTGTTCAACCAAAACAAAAATTGATACATTTTGCCCAATAAGAAAAAAAGTTTATTAAACAATAAAATTGTTGGTAGGAAAATGCACAAAAGAAGCTCCAATTGTCCCGCATCGGAATTGTAGTTTTTGCAAGATGCTGTAAAAAAATACAGCGCTACAATAGAGTGAAAAAAAACCAAACAACAAAAGTCAGATGTCAAAAACATATGGTAGTTTATGAAACTTAAATAGAATTTAAATGGCCAACGTTGGTCATTTAAGTATCATTTAAAAAAGCACTGAGAAACCCATTTTCGAATTTAAATAGAACTTAAAAATAATTCATATTTAAATACGATCTCAAAAAATGGCCCTAAAACTTCTGTTTCGAAATCCATTCTAAAACCATTCAGCCTTTTTTTAATAAATAACAAATATTTTATTCCGTACCTTTTATTTTCATTGTTTCAAGTCCTAAATTAAACATTTTGAAGACTTGTTTTTAGAATTATAACTTCTTGCAGTAATATTTATATATTTATAGAAGTAACTATCTGACCACATATCTACACATCTACAGTGATCGAAAGACTCCCTTTATCTTTAATTATTTGTCGAATTTCAGAAACAATACAATGTTTGTAAGACATTATTATTTATTTATTTAAATTTGGAATTATGAAAAATGTTAAGCTATTTAACAAATTTAGATATATCGCACTCGTTCAACAATACTGTATTAACTCAAAATTTTTAAAAACTCACTTTTTGCAAGAAATCAACCAACAGCATCAATATCACAAAGTATACAGAGGCGTCACGAGACAGAAAATAATATAGTTCGATATTTGTTTCATTTTTAGTAACTGCCCTTTTCATTTTGTTTTAGTCTTAATATTCTGCCGCAATAATTCAATTTCTTTCCTATTTAGTTTTATTTTTGTAATATTTCACTTTTAATTGCCATTGTACATGTGGAGTTTTATTTTGCAAATGTAAAAAACAACCAAGAATTTTGTTTCATTTAAATTTACACGTAAACAATACACACATTTTTATAATTTTCCATTTTAAAAAATTTTGTGCCAAAGACTACGAAAAAATTGTCTTACAAATTTATTTGTTTGTTTTGTTCACATTTCTTTGTCTACCAAATTCGTGTTGTATATAGCGTTTTGCTTTAACACATCACTGATATTGTAGTACAAAATATATTGCTATCTCTTTTTATGAGAACTGCCCTAACATCTGATTTGGCGTTTTTTAAACGTCAAATTTGACACTTCTGTATATTCTGTGTCAATATCTATCTACTGTAAAAATTTCAACGTATTCCGATTACTCTTTCATCTTGAAACCCACATTTGAGACCATGTTCGTGATAATTAGTGACTATCTTGTATCAACAAAAAGGTATTATTTTGAGTTAATACAAAAATTTAAATAGAAATACATCGTATATTTTCATAAAAAAAATGTATTATTTTGAATTGAGCCTTTTTTAAAGTTAAAAATAATCAAATTGTTTTATTTAAATTTGGTTGTATTTTAAGTTGATACTGTTTTGTTGATAAAATAATACAAAAAATATCGAGAAGTTCCATAAAAATTATAGTAACTCAAAAAATAGATTTATTTTGCAATAATTGCAAAAATTTTAAAGAAAAAAATGTAAATATATTTTCAAATGGAAATTGCTTACTATGATGTATTAGGATTTTCAAATTCTCTTAAAATGTAATCACCAGGGAAACCGGAAATATGCTCTAAAAAAAGCGTTTTAAGCGCCTTAAATATGCAGTAAAAACTTTAAAATATGCTCTTAAAATTTAAAAAATATTCTCTTAAAAAACAAACTTTTACATAATTTTTAACCAAAAAGTATACTTTTATTTAAAAAAATCAATTCATTTCCAAAAAGGTAAAGTAACATAAAATAAACAAAAATAACAAGAACTAAAAAGTATAACAAAAAATAAATACAACATAAAAACAATAGGAACTTAAGTTATGAAAAGTCCTCGAGAGGTATTTTTGATGATATTTTATATAAATATAAAGTCACTTCTTCAATTAAGGTTATTATTGCAATTACAAAATGTTGACTTAAATTTTCAAATAAAAATCGTTGTCTATTGGATCTGAAAACATTTTTATCATAGAAAATGTTCTTTCGACATCAATTGATGTTATGGAGCGAATTTAAAAGATAATATTTCTTTAACACTTAGAACGGTTGAGTTTGAATTAGAACTAAAATTTGATATTTAGATGGCGCTATTCTTAAAATAGTAAAAAAAATATATTTTTCAATTTTGGATTTTAAACAAAGGAAGTAAAAACCTGTAACACAACAGCGAAAATAAGTAAGACAAACTTTGTTTTTGATAAAGTCAAAATATGCTATTAAACAGTAAAGTATGCTCTAAATCGCAAAAATATGACATAAATATGCTCCTAAAACAAATATATGCAAAAATATGCATTTAAGGGCAAAATATGCAAAAATATGCACTAACAAATCGATGTCAAAATTCTTAAATAGTTCTGAAACGTGTAAATATCTTATCCATGTGCCCATTAGACTCACCAGAAAAAACATGCATTTGCATATTTTGGTTTCCCTGGTAATCACAAACAGTTTTTGCGCTCTACTGAAAATTTTTAAATTTTTGAGTTAATACAATAGAACGAGCTTATATAAAATCGATTTTCGATTTTTATAGTTGCTCACGTCTAGAATTGTGCATTTTAGTGTAAGAATACGATTGTTAAAGATTTAGCTCAATCGTACTTTGCTTTCCCGTGCCGAAAGTGCCTCGAAGTTTTAAAATTGACTACTAATTTTTCTCATTTTGACAAGAAATTTAGGAAAAAAATTTACATATTTCGAGAAAAAGTAAAATAAACGGTAAGTTTTATTTAAAATATAACCTATTTACTTGTGTATGAGTTCTTGTCTTCGTAGGATACCGTTAACCTATTCGCAGGTATGGCCAAAAAAATATTTTTTTAACGGCTGTTTCGAATTTCCATTTTCAAATTTTTGAAAATTTCGTTAAACAAATATCAAATGATCAAAGTTTTTGATCATCACATGGGGATTTGTTGAGAACATAATATGGAATAAAAATATGAAAAAGGTATGACAATACCTCCAATAGTTGTGTCCGTACCTGCGATTTAAATTTTGCTATTTTCAAGAAAAACTAATGTTGTCCAGGTAATTTTAAATACAGTCTGAAAGTTTTACTAAAAGCGAAAAACGTTAACCCTTAAATCGTGAAGGTCAAAGGTAAATTTTTTCAATATTTGGTATTTCTCATGGAAAATTAGCGAAATGTTAAATATTTTGAGCCGTTTTTAATGAAACTTGAGCAAAATATAACATAAAGTCCAGAATTTAAAATAACAGCACAAAAATGGAAATTAACCCTTAGCAGCACATCGGGTCCAAATGACCCTCAACTTTTAAAATCACGAAAAACACAGCCATTTTGACCCCAAGTGCTCTTAAAGGTTAAAATCCATGTTTGCACTGTTATTGTAAATGTTAGACCCCAATGTATGTTTTCCTCAAGTTTCATTAAAATCGGCCCAAAAATATATAACATTTCGCTATCTTTTAATTAGAAATTCCATCTTTTAATTAGTTACCGTTTTCCGATTTTAGTAAAATTTTCAGACCATATTTAAAATTACCAGTACTATAATATTAACCCTTAAATGCATGATTTTTACTTTTATTTTTCTATAAATTATCAAATATTTAGTTGATTTTTATTTATTATATTTAGTTTAGCTTAAGTTTGATTTAGAATTTCTTTAACTGAAACTTTTCGTACTCCATTTGATTTTTCTGAATTAGAATCTGAATTTGTATCATGGTTATATTCGTCTAAAATTAATTGGAACTGGAATGTAGACAATTGGCAACCCTATTATGATATCAATAAATCCCAATGTGATAATCAAAAAATTTTGAAATTTGTTTAACAAAATTTTTCAAAATTTAAAAATGGAAATTCGAAACAGCCGTTACAAAAATATTTTTTTGGGCCATACCTGCGAATAGGTTAACGGTATCCTACGAAGACAAAAACTCATACACAAGTAAATACGGATATATTTTAAATAAAAATTAGCTTTTATTTTAATTTTTCTCGAAATATGTTAATTTTTTTTTTGGTCTGGCGAATTTGTAATCACTTTAACATTTTTTAAGCAAATTTTGTCATTTATATCTCATTACAACGATAATTACTTACACATTTCGATTATTTTGCATTCAATTGCAAAAGTATTTATTTAGTAGCAAAATTTGATATTTTCCGAATTTTGGCGATAATATTGGGTCATTTTCACCCAAAGGATACCGAGTTAATTTCCAAAAAAAAAAATTTAATGTAATATTCATTAATATAAATAAATCTACATATTTCTAGAAAACAATGCAGAAAGTTATCGAGTTTTACCTATTTATTTCCTATAAATAGTAAAATTTTGCATATATCTGAACTTTGACCTCGATGCGCGTTCAGAAATCGTTGTCCGATTTGGCTAAAATTTTCAGCACTTTACTTTTAGGCCTATTATCACAATATTCAACCCGGCATAGAACGTCAAGCGATTCACAAAATCCCATGACAAAAATTAAGTTTTTAATAAACAATTAGGAGAATGGTCCCGTAAAAATAACATATGCAATACTGCATTAAATGAATTGTTGGCCATATTAAGCGAACGCAATATTTGTGTACCAAAAAATGCCAGAACTTTAAAGAGGACTTTAATAGAAGTTGTGAGTCGCAGCATGTGTGATGGTTTCTATTGTCATTATGGGCTAGAAAACGCACTAACAGATTTTTTTTAATTTCAAATGAGTACACATCGGATATAATAGAACTAGATTTCAATATTGACGGCCTGCCCGTCAAAAGCTCAAACAAACAAGTGTAGACAATTTTAGGCTAACCATATGTATTAGGGTGGGTCAATTTGTTCGGGCCCAAAAAACGTGGTAAAGCGTATAGCAAATTCGTAATCTACGGAAAATTCTATGAACTTTTTCAGAAGAAACCATGGTTCTAAAATCAAAATCGAGCTTCCGGTTTTTTACGAGAAGATTTGGAGCTCAAGACCTCTTTTGCTAGGAGACCTCGGGTATATTCAATTTTAAAAATAATAATATTTCTTCGTTTGTGTTCCGATTTCTAAAAAATTACATATATATACTTAGAATCTTCTCGTCGAGTACTACATATAACATATTATTATTTTTAAAATTGAACATACCCGAGGTCTCCTAGCAAAAGAGGTCTTGAGCTCCAAATCTTCTCGTAAAAAATCGGAAGCTCGATTTTGATTTTAGAACCATGGTTTCTTCTGGAAAAGTTCTTAGAATTTTCCGTAGATTAGGAATTTGCTATACGCTTAGTAGTCAAAAAAATTGACACCCCCTAATATGTATATTTTTAATTGGCGTGTATGAAAAGTAGAAATATTCATTTGGGTAATGCAAAAAAGAAATCTACAAATTTCAAACTTCATATGTAAATCTAATTACAATATTAGATGAACATGTGAAACTAAATAATAATCAAAGTCAAACACTAAAGTCGGTTCTTTTTAAAAACAACTTTAAAATAAAAACCTGTTTTTAATTATTTTGCAACTATAGTCAAAATTAAAGCATGTTTTAAATTAAACCGACTTTAAATGGGTGCCACTTCAAATGTAGAAAATGTTTTCATACAATATACAACAACCGGGACAACTAAAGAAAAAAAATTCTTTGAAATGGAAAAGATAAGATTAATATCATATTTAGGATATCTTGGTACTAATTTTATTGATAACTGTTCAATAATTGTAAAATCTCTGCCAATATCTTATAACTTAAATTTTTTTACTTTTTGCCGAACTTTTTACTTGGCAAAGAACAGCTGATGCTGTTGTTAAACGAGTTAGCAACGATATTTGTCAACGCCGGAAATGAAAAATTTTATGGGAATTTACAAAAACGAAAATTAAAATTCCATGGAACGTGGGCAGTTCCACGGGGACAGCTATATGGGAGATGGTAGTATACATACTATAGATTAAAACAAGCTAACCTTGCAAGTAATTGGTGTTCCCATTCCTGAGAAAATTGAGTTCCTCCAGAGTGGTCAGAAATATATACAATTTAATATTCCATGGAACGTGGTCAGTACCAGGGGAAGAGCTATATGGGAGATGGTAGTATACATACTATAGATTAAGAAAAGCTTTCCGTGCAAAAAATAGGAAGACCCATTTCAGAGAAAATTAAGTTCCTCCAAATTGGTCAGAAAAAAATGGAATTTAATATTCCATGGAACGTGATCAGTGCCACGAGGTTGTATTAATATTGAGTTCCTATATATGAAGGCAGTTCCATAGTGTAACCTATATGTAAACTACATGCTATTAATAATAAATATACAATCATCCCTGTTTATTTCCCTCCAGAATATATAATGCAACTCTGAGTATATAGCAAAAATGCTAACATTTCAGCGGGTAAAATATTTGTTAGCTATGTACAGTGTTGCAATCTATCTATTTATACACCACCATAATGGGGAGGGTATGATGCGTTTGTGCAGATGTTTGTAACGCCCAAAAATATTAGTCCAACACCAACCTTAAAGTATACCGATCAACTTAGAATCACTTTCTGAGCCGATTAAACGATGTCCGTCCGTCTGGCTGGTTGCCTGTCCATGTAAACTTTGTGCGCAAAGTACAGGTCGCAATTTTGAAGTTATTTCGATCAAATTTGGTGCATATAATTTGTTCGGCCCAAGGACCAAGCCTTTGAAATCGGTCCATTATTTCACCTAGCCCCCATACAATGTCCTCTCGAAATTGGACTTTATCGGTCATAAATGTTTAATTTATATATGTATCTCCACAAATTTCGCTCCAAATAAGTTTTATATATACGAAATTCATGTCACCAAATTTTGTTACGATCGGTTCATAATTAGTCATAGCTCCCATATAGACCCGCATCCAAAAATCACCTTAACGTGAATAAACTCTTAAAAATGTTGGCAAACACACAAAATTCAATATAAATAACTTTCATATAGACATAAATCACACGACTTAATTTCATGGTTATCGGTCCATAATTGGTCATAGCTCCCATATAAGACCCACTTCCGAAAATCAGTCACGAATATAAATTATTGATATTTTAAAGGAAAAATGTTTTTGCTCATTTAATCAGTGTAGGATATTATATGGTCGAGCTTGAACGAACATACTTTCTTACTTGTTTTGATATGAATTTATGAGAAATTTTGGAAATAAATTTAGAAATATTGGCCCATAATCATAGTCAAACACTAAAGTCGGTTCTTTTTAAAAACAACTTTAAAATAAAAACCTGCTTTTTATTAATTTGCAACCATAGTCAAAATTAAAGTAGCGGAGTTCAGTATTAAGTGCGAATGGTATTGCATCATTGCAAATGCAAAATTGTAAATGTTTTTGTGTGTATTTTGTTATTGGATTACGGTAAAATTTTGCATTTGCAATGATGCTAGACCATTCGCACTTAACAGTGAATGCCGCTAATATGTTTTAAATTGAACCGACTTTAACTGGGTGCCACCGCAAATGTAGATAATGTTTTCATACAATATACAACAAAAAACAGACAAGTGGCAACGCTGAACAGCTGACATACAAAATTAAAAAAAAATCCAAAAAAACGTAAACAATAAAAGTAACCGGGACATTTAAAGAAAGAAAGTTGTTTGTTGTGGAAAAATGGAAAAGATAAGATTAATATCATAATTACGATAGTTTGGTACTAATTTTATTGATAACTGTTCAATAATTGCAAAATCTCTACCAATATCTTGTAACTTAAACATTTTTTACTTTGTGACGAACTTTTTTACTCTGCAAATGAGTTAAAAACAACTTCAACTAGTTTTATATTTAGAGTCGACTTCAGCGTCAGAAGTATACTTTAACTTGTCTATTACTACGTTTATACGTAGCCTATTCGCAAATAAAAATTATTTGCAATTAACTAACTCACTGTCGATAAATGTCGACTTTTTAGATTGTTAAAAAAAAATATTGCACTTGCTTTTTTTGTAATTTTTTATATTTAAATAATACATAAATAAATGTTTATAAAATAAAGCTTTTTCTACACAAAATTCTTACAACATTATTCTAACTATTATCGCCTTGATAAATTTAAATTTTATTGCTAAACATTACAAAAGGCACATCAATAAATGTAGAAACCATGTATTTTTTACAAGAAATGGTAAAAAGTTTAAAAAAGTCGAAAATAGTTGGAAAGTCGAAAATAGTCGAAAAAAGTCGATTAACTAAAAAGTCGAAAGTTCGAAAAGTCGACTTTTCATAAACTACCAAAAGTCGAAAGTTCGAAAAGTCGACTTTTTAAAAAACCGAAAAAGTCGAAAAGTCGACTTTTTGTTTCAGCTATAGAACCCTAATAACCCCATGTCAATACTTGATAAATTATTATATCGGCGTGAACAAAACAACCTGGAAGGAAAAGTAAACAAACCGGAAACAGCTGATTATACGTATGTTGTTGTTGTACACAACAACTTTATTTGTTGAAACTTTATTTCAAGAAATACGTACCATATAAACAATTTTTGGAAAAACAAACGTAGGGGGTGGTCCATTAAAGCTTTGTTGAAGTCAAAACCACTTTTCATTAAAAAAATTAATTTAGGAAAAAAAAAATTGCCAAAATAATATAATATTGCCACAATTATATAAGGCAATGGGCAAGGTTGCCAATTTAGCCATTTTCCGGCTAGATCTAGCGATTTTATTTTCATTTAGCCATAAAAAAATGGCTAGATTTAATCTAGCCGGAAGATCTACCCATTTTATTTAGTCCTAGCCTTTTTTAGTTTAAACTTTTCTTGGAATTTTTTTAAAAAAAAAAACAATATTTTACATCAAATGACAAAGAAATATTTTTTTTTAAAAAATCTTATGTAGAGGATTTTATGAGAGCAGGTTGCGAAATTGTTTTCAAAGCAAACACATCAGTCATATTCAAAAATCAATTTTGCATTTATTTAATGGGTCCGATTTTGTTTATAAGTGCCCAGAAATATGCTTAATTTATCAAAAAGGAACCAATTTTTATTGATATTACAAATTTTTAATGTGCTAAGAAATGTAACATTTTATATACTAGTAAAGTCGATCTCACTAAATAAAAAGACAATATTTATAAATTTGTATTCATTTATTTTGGGTTTTAGCCATTTTTAATTCTAAATCTAGCCATATTCTGAGCTGAAGAGTTGGCAACCTTGGAAATGGGCATCATATCTGGGAACGGGCACGATAATTCGACAGTCTTAGGAATCGAATGGCATATAAACAATTTTTGGAAAAACTTAAACGTAGGGGGTAAGTCCATTAAAACTTTGATGTCATGATTTTTTTTCTAATTTAAAATTGTTTATGAAAAATGGTTATGACATCAAAGTTTGAATGGGCCTACTCCCTACGTTCAAGTTTTTCCAAAAATTCTTTCTATGCCATTCGGTTCCTACAAGTGTCCACTTATCGATCACGTTCCCAGATGTGATGCCCAACGCCTTATATAATTGTGGCAATATGTTTTCTAATTTTAAATTTTTAATGAAAAATAGTTATGACATCAAAGTTTGAATGGGCATACTCCTTACGTTCAAGATTTTCCAAACATTCTTTATATGCCATTCGATTCCTATGGGTGTCAACTGATCGTGACTGTTCTCAGATATGATGCCCAAGGACTTGTATAATTGTGGCAATTTTTTTTAATTTAAAATTTTTCATGAAAAATGGTTATGACATCAAAGTTTGAATGGCCCTACTCCCTACGTTCAAATTTTTCCAAACATTCTTTATATGCCATTCGATTCCTATGGGTATCCACTTATCGTTCCCGTTCCCAGATTGATGCCCAAGGCCTTATATAATTGTGGCAATATTTTTTCCAATTTAAAATTTTTTTCATGGCATTAAAGTTTGAATGGGCCTACCCCTACATTTAAGCTTTTCTAAAAGAAGTTATTATGCCATTCGATTGCTATGTTTCCCGATATGATGCCCATCGTCTTGAATAAATTTGGCAATTTTTTTTTCTATATATATCAAAGTTATTGCAATTTTTTAATGATTATTTTATTTTAAGGTTATGTTGCCGTTAGTTCATATGTAACAAACTTCATTTTGACATTTTAACAAAGTATTACAATAAAAAATTTTATTTTTTATATTCACCACAACAAAACAAATAATATGATGTGTACAACATCTATAGCAACAAAAAACAATCATCTGTTACCGTTTTGTATTCTCCGGTTTGTTTTGTTCACGGGCGTAAGTTTTATCATGATAAACGTCAAAGTGGTTGTCAAGATAAAAAATTATCATTTATTAGTATTATTTAGGGTGATCGACCCGGTTTTTAATAACCGGTTTTTTTTGGTTAAGTCGGTTTTTTTGAATAGCTGACATTTCGAATATCGAAGAAACCTCGAATAGTCGGTTTTTTCTAAAATTGTGGTTATGAGTTTTAGTGTATTAAAAACTTTAAAAAATATTAAAAATCCAAAACACTTTTTTTAAAAAAATACTCCAACTATTTGAGAAGACTTTTTATATATACACTAGCATGCAACCCGCTACTTCGTTAGCGAAAAAATGTGGAAATAACAGAACAACTACGTAAATTATTTTAAAATGTTTATTATAGAAATTTTAATTATTGCGTAAAGTAAATACACCTTACAATTGTTTGTAGTCCATGATATTTTGAAGTATTAAAGCATCTCAAAACTGCTTGGGTAATTGAAAATTCATAATAATAATTGCAAATATTAATAGTAGATAGATAAAGATATACTAATTTAATAATGTGTGTGAAGTTAAATTTCGAAATTTATAACCCTAGACACAAACCAGTTGAGTTAACAGAGTTATGTTTAAAAGTTTACATGACACCGTTAAACATTGTAAATCAAGGAAAGTGTATTCAAAATGGAATAATAACCACACGGTTGAACCTAATGTACCACAAATGATTGAAACGGGAACTAATCTCCCGTTTTTTCCAAAAACTAAGTCAAATCATAAATGTCAAACATAGTTTTATACTTTTGCGGAATTTTTAAAATTTAATTATTATGGATGGACGAATCTAAATTCATGGAAAACGGGAGAAGATGGGCAGATGGAAATTGCTGGAATTTATAGCCAAGGTGTTTTTCTATCATAACCCATGGTCATAACCCTTAACAGTGCGAGTTTTGATAGAGAAATTAAAATTTTTCGGAAATTTAAATTTCTTGGGAGGATGATCTAAATTTCTTGGAAATGGGAGAAGATGGGCGGATGAATCTTGCTGGAATATTTAGGTAGGGTGTTGGTCTATCATGGTCCGTGGTCATAACCTTTAACAGTGCGAGTTCTGCTAGAGAAATTTAAATTTTTCGAAAATTTAAATTTTTTTGAGGATGATTCTAAATTCTTTTATAACGGGAGAAGATGGGCAGAAGGAACTTGCTTGAATTTATAGCCAAGGTGTTTTTCTATCATAACCCATGGTCATAACCCTTAACAGTGCAAGTTTTGGGAGGAAGAATTTAAATTTTTTGGAAATGGTAGAAGATGGGCGGATGAATCTTGCTGGAATATTTAGGTAGGGTGTTGGTTTATCATGGTCCGTGGCATAACCGTTAACAGTGCGAGTTCTGATAAAGAAATTTAAATTTTTCGAAAATTTAAATTTTGTTTGAGGATGAATCTAAATTTCTTGGAAATGGGAGAAGATGGTCTATCATGGTCCGTGGTCATAACCTTTAACAGTGCGAGTTCTGATAGAGAAATTTAAATGTTTCGAAAATTTAAATTTTTTGGAGGATGAATCTAAAATCCTGTATAACGGGAGAAGATGGGAAAATTAAATTTTTCGAAAATTAAAATGTTTTTGGAGGATGAATCTAAATTTCTTGGAAATGGGAGAAGATAGGTGGAATGAACTTGCTGGAATTTATAGATAAACTGTCCCACTATGATAATCTGTGGTCATAATATTTAACAGAGCGAGTTTTGATAATAATTTTTTAATTTTGACCAAAATCGAAATTTAATATACTTGGGAGGCTGAATCCGAATTCTAGGAAAACGGGAAAAGATGGGCGGATGGAACATGATGGAATTTATAGATAGGCTGTTAGTCTATCATCGTCCATGGTCATAACCTTTAACAGTGCGAGTTCAGAGAAATTACATTTTTACGAAAATTTAATTTGGAGAATGAATCTAAATTTCTTGGAAATGGGAGAAGATTGGCAGATGAATCTTGCTGGAATAGTTAGATAGGGTGTTGGTCTATCATGGTCCGTGGTCATAATCTATACCAGTGCGAGTTCTGATAAAGAAATTTAATTTTTTCTAAAATTGAAATTTTTTGGAGGATGAATCTAAATTCCTGGATAAAGGGAGAAGATAGCCGGATGGAACTTGCTGGAATTTATAGTCAAGGTGTTTTTCTATCGTAATCCATGGTCATAACCTTAACAGTTTGGAAGGATGAATCTAAATTTCTTTGAAATGGGAGAAGATGGGCGGATGAATCTTGCTGGAATATTTAGGTAGAGTGTTGGTCTATCATGGTCCGTAGTCATAATCTTTAACAGTGCGAGTTCTGATAGAGAAATTTAAATTTTTCGAAAATTTTATTTTTTTTGTAGAATGAATTTAAATTTCTTGGAAATGGGAGAAAATGTGCGGATGAATCTTGCTGGAATATTTAGATAGGGTTTTGGTCTATCATGGTCCGTGGCCATAACCCTTAACAGTGCGAGATCTGATAGAGAAATTTTCGAAAATTGGAATTTTTTGGAGGATGAATATAAATTCCATCCAAGAAATTTAGATTCATCCTCCAAAACAATTTCAATTTTCGAAACATTTAAATTTCTCTACCAGAACTCGCACTGTTAAAGGATATGACCACGGACCATGATAGACCAACACCCTATCTAAATATTCCAGCAAGATTAATTCGCAAATCTTCTCCTATTTCCAAGAAATTTAGATTCATCCTACAAAAACAAAAAAAAAATTCCGAAAAATATAAATTTAATAAGTAAGTATTGAACTCTTTATTTTATTTAAATATCGCCATTTGAAGAAATTTTAATATTCATTTCTGTATGTTCAAAATGTATTTTCTTTAATCCATTAACGTCAGATTTGTAGAAAAATCGTAGCTGAGATCAGATGAGAGGTAACACAAATCTATTTTCACGGACAGATAAATAAAGAATAGGACTACACAAAAAAATAAGATTTATACTTAGGGGAATCAGTGGATCAACTACCTTAAATTTCACAAATTCATTAAAATCGAATAGAAATAGCTCTAGAAAATGTCAAATCCAGAAAACTATATCTATATCAAAATAGTATATTTTCCTTAATAGGTCGAATCATACCTGGCCTACAGTAATGATTCGGTCGAGTAAAAATTCAACTTTTTTGTATAAAATCATAAAAAATGTATTTAAGTTTTATTGAGCAACATGTAAGTGGTTTATTCTATAATATTAACAGAGATGACAATCATCCAGATAATTTATCTTTTAGTTTCGATATATATAGACTCAATTGTGCATTTCACAACACAATTAAGTTTAAACGTGAGGTGTGTTGACATTATCAGCTATATTTGTATTATTGTTAAAATCGTCAACCATTTATTTTACTGTAGTTATTAAAGCGGAAGTCCCAAATTATTTTTAACCTTGCATGCCCACTGTTTCGACTAATATTATTGAATTATTCCCGTACCAAATTTTATTTAATTTTTCTGTATCGTTGTAATTTTTTACGTTGAGAGATCTTATTCCGATCTTATTTTTTATTTTTATATATAAAAATGTATTTTAGTTTTTCAGTTCATTTTTCAAATTTGCTAAATGTTGTGGTATAAATATCATTCGAAGCGAGTATGACTCAATCTGTGGGATTCTGCATTTATTCTATAATTCAAAAATATATTTGAAAAAGCACAAAATATTTTTCTGATCTTCTTAGGAAAATTAATTTCAACTAACAGTCGTACATACACTCAGATGAACAAATAAGTGTTCACCAATTACCAATAAATATTCTTACTTTAATCATATATGTATATTTACAACTGTCTCAATTTACATCCATTGTTTAAGCCAAAATAAAAATTACAGCCAGAAGATAGATAATTAATAGTAGTAGTAATTGGTTTTTAAGTCTCATAGAAACTCACATTCTAACTTTTAGAATTTTCTATGTTTATGAAAATCAAAAATACTATTAAATAACTGTTAGTTCAAACGTCATTTCGGAAATGCTAAATCGCTTTTCAAGGTATCTCGTCTTCGATTCGTATGGTACCCAATTTGCCTTTTTTTTTGACAAATCCTGCTGCTTGCAAACGTTTTGCTTCTTGAGTATCTCCCTATGATATTGCAAGCTCATGTTGAGTTTGACAACAACATTCACGGATTAATGCCTCCAAATCTTGGTCTTCAAATTGTTTGGTTGTCCTGGGCCTTCCGTTTCAAAATCATCACTTCTGAACATGCACCATCTCTTGCACGTTGAAACCGATGGAACACGTTCACCATAAGCTTTGGTGATCTATGTGTACTTCTGCGGCACGTTTTTCAAATGAAAGAAGTAAAGCAAAACTTTCCACATATGACGCTTTGTTGGCACAAAATTCGACAAAAAAAACTTTGTTGTTTACACTTAATGTTCCATAACTAAGCGAGGATGAATGACAGATATATACCCTTTAGAGTGATATAAAAGTTATTAAAAATTAATAAAGGGGTTCAAAAGATACGCCACCTATAGCAAATCCCACATTTTTAAGTCATATACCCAATAGTTGAAATCAAATTTCAGTAAAAATATTTTTTTAAACACACTTTCAACATATTTGGGGTATTCAAACGGTCTGATTGTCCTAATATATTATGATAGTTTAAACAAATTGTTGTTGTGCTTCAAAAAAAGTGTTATTTTATGACAAAACAATGAACATAGTTCAAAAAGTCTTATTAGTTTAGAACATTATTGTTTGAAACACAACAAAAATTGTTTAAACTATCATAATATATTAGGACATTATGACAATAAGGACATTATGACAATATGACCTAATAGCATATCATTTTTTAAAATTTTAAAAATTGTGGTGTGAATGTATGTACATATACATTTTATTTACACGATAAAAACGTAATAAAACTTAATGAAGATTAATATATATATATGGAATATGAAATTAAAAAACTTACATTTCTAAGTAACGTAGAATTTTTTCTTTTAATTGAATTTATAAAATTTGAGCACTTATTATTACACAACTATTTTTTTTTCAAATGAGTTGACGGTTATATGTAAATAGTGTTGTCTATTCATCGAAATAAAAATATTTAAATAAATGTTTGTGTAAACGATTTTATTTATGCGAAAATTTATTTGTTATTATCTAAAAAAATGTTTTTTTTTTTAAAGCGTGCAATTTGTATGAAGAATACTGGTAATAAGGTTTTAAACTTGAATTTTTTTCATACACAATTTGTTTAACGTTTGGAAGCGTAAGCAATTTGTATGAAGAATACTGGGAAAAAAGTTTAAAACTTATTTCCATAGAATTTTATTTTAACGTTTGTCGTTGCGTTTTATAAAATGAGGCCCTAAATTTGTTTTATAATCTTTTGATAAATTGAATATGAATAAGGTTTTAATCATAGAGACACATATTGCGTAAATTCTGTTTTTTAAATTTATAAAAAGTTTCTAATACTACATTTGAGTGATAAGTTGATTTTATGAACTTGATAAATAGAGTATAAATAATGATTTACTCATAGATACACATAGTGCTTTACATTTTAATTTTTTTAGGGTCTAATTTTATAAAACGAAATGACAAACGTTAAAATAAAATTCTATGGAAATAAGTTTTAAACTTTTTTCCCAGTATTCTTCATACAAATTGCTTACGCTTCCAAACGTTTTGTTTTATAAAATGAGGACCTTAATTTACTGAAATTGTTATTAAATTTTGCGAGAACAAAATTCTTATTTTAGCGAATAGGAATAAACACGTGATTTTTTTTTGAGAAATGCTTTAATGAATATATTTTTATGAATATTTTTTGTTTTGTTTCACATTTCAACAAAATAATTTGTTTTGTAGTTTTTTATCAAATAAAACTATAACATTTCAAATAGCATTAAACCAACTATATTTACAACACTGTTATTAATATTTTCCCTCATAAATTCCCATATACATTTCATATAACTGTATGTTGAATAAATTTTAAATTTATTGAATAAGGTGAAAATAATAATTTTTACAAAAAAGGTTAAGGTTTGTGTCTGTACTATTGGAATTTTCAACACCATTAGAATTCAACTAATGGTGAATAGGGTGAAAAACTATATATTTTAAAATAAAATTAGTATTCTAAACATGAAAATAAACATTCTGGTGTAGGCTAAGGGTTTAGACTACTGAACTGTAGCCGAACTACATCGGTTCGAATCTCAGTGGAGGCAAAACAATTTTATTGAAAAAAAAATAAAACTACTTGAATAGAATAGTAGAACTGAATTTCAAAAAAAGTACCAATATAAGTGTACTGAAATTTGGCCCTTTTTACCCATTTGTATTTGACTTCCGAATAGCATGTTGTGGATTCTTTTTTGTGTGGTTGGAAGAATATTTTATCTTTTTTTATTTTTAAATTGAATAAATAATATCAAATCTCCGTTTTTATCCCGTTTTTTGTCCCCTTTTTGTCCCCCGTGAAGAAATAATTTTCAAAAAAGTACCTAGTAATACGTACTATTTGAAAATAATAGTTCATGGAATTGTTAGTGAGAAAATACATTTTGATAAAAAAGTACCAAAAAAGAAAACAATTTTGAGGCCTTAGGAATTCGAATTTCAAAAAAGTACCAAAAAGATTTCTAGTTTTTATTGATCTGAGCCAGATACATTCAATATAATATTTCTATGTTTATTTATGTAGGAGATATACATGTTAACAGAGGGTTCTACGGGGACTATTTTTACCCCATATGGCCACTTGAATTTTGAATTTCAAAAAAGTACCAAACACCTGTCGGCTCTTTTTTTGATTACAGGCGGACGCATTTAAAATATTATTTCTAAGTTTATTTGTTTTGGAGATATAGAGGTACAGGTTTTACCCGTTTTTGCCCCATTTGTCCCCCTTAACGACCGAATTTCCATAAATCCCTTCTTAGTGGATCTACATATTGTAAAAGGAACCCATTACCCGAATTTCAAGTTTCTAGCTTTAGCGGTTTGGGCTGTGCGATGATGAATGAATCAGTCAGTCAGTCAGTCAGTCAGTCAGTCAGTCAGTCAGTCACGTTACTCTTTTATATATATAGATACATATATGGGGGCATTTCATGTCAAGTGAACCAACTTTTGAAATCGATGTCTTCCGATCGGGAAATGAAATTTGCACCAACGTTAGTTCTATTGGATAGTAACTCAGACACAATATTTCAACAAGATCGGTCGAGAACTCTCTGAGTTAGAGGGGGTCAAAGTTTGACATTTTGGTCAAGCAGGTGTTTTTTCTTATCCATGTAACTTATTACCTATTGTTCTTAGCAAAATGTGTCCCAAATAGTTTAGATAGCTCTTTCTTCAATCTTTCGAAAAAAATATTAAAAAAAAAATAAAAATTGTTTAATATTTTTTTTCCGAAATCAAAAACTTTATTGACTTTTTTTTTTTTAAATGGGCACTTTTTTCTTAAAATAAAGCTTAGAAATTTTCCTTGAACACCTATTTGGTCGCTTAGTGGGATGCGAGTGCGATATCTATCAAAATAAATATTTTGTAACGCAAAACATATAATTTTTGACTTTTTTTTTCAAAATGGACCCTTTTTTAATTTTTTTTAGCTCAAATAAAAGCTTAGATATTTTCCTTGAAGACCCTTTTGGTCGCTTAGTGGGATGCGAGTGGGATATCTATCAAAATAAATATTTTTTAACTCAAGACTTAAAATTTTTGACTTTTTTTTTGCAAATTCGAATTTTCTTTCAAAATGGGCCCTTTTTTAAAAATTTTTTTTAGGTCGCTTAGTGGGTCGCGAGTGGGATATCTATCAAAATAAATATAAAATAAAAAATTGTATCCCACTCGCATCCCACTAAGCGACCAAAAATATATCTTAAGGGAATGGACCTAGGCTTTCTTTTGTGCAAAAAAAAAATTAAAAAAGGGCCCATATTGGAAAAAAATTTCGATTTTGCAAAAAAAAATCAAAAATTCTATTTCTTGAGTTATAAAATATTTATTTTGATAGATATCCCACTCGCATCCAACTAAGGGACTAAAAATATCTTAAAGGACTGGACCTAAGACTAAAAAAAATTTTTTAAAAAGGGCCCATTTTGAAAAAAAATCGAATTTGCTAAAAAAAAAGGCAAAAATTGTAAGTCTTGAGTTAAAAAATATTTATTTTGATAGATATCCCACTCGCATCCCACTAAGCGACCAAAGGGGTCTTCAAGGAAAATATCTAAGCTTTTGTTTGAGCTAAAAAAAAAATAAAAATGGGTCTATTTTGAAAAAAAAGCCAACAAAGTTTTTGATTTTGCAAAAAAAAGTAAAAAATTGTATGTTTTGAGTTACAAAATATTTATTTTGATAGATATCGCACTCGCATCCCACTAAGCGACCAAATAGGTGTTCAAGGAAAATATCTAAGATTTATTTTAAGCAACAAAAAAGGGTCCATTTTAAAAAAAGTCAAACAATTTTTTGATTTCGGAAAAAAAATATTAAACAATTTTTATTTTTTTAAATATTTTTTTTTTCGAAAGATTGAAGAAAGAACTATCTAAACTATTTGGGACACATTTTGCTAAGAACAATAGGTAATAAGTTACATGGACAAGAAAAAACATCTGCTTGACCAAAATGTCAAACTTTGACTCAGAGAGTTCTCGAACGATTGAAATATTGTGTCTGAGTTACTATCCAATAGAACTAACCTTGGTGCAAATTTCATTCCCATCGGAAGACATCGATTTCAAAAGTTGGTTCACTTGACATGAAATGCCCCATATATAAACTTAAAGCTTGAAAACTTATTCAATGATTTGTTAACAACATATACGTCCTACAAATACACTGAGTGAAAGATCATTTTCAATGTCTAGCTTTATAAAAACAAAGGAAAAAATCGATATACTCCAAAGCATTTAAACTGTGTTTTCTTCCAAAAGCATTTAAACTGTGATTTATTCCGATGAGATTGTTTAAACCTTCATAAAGTCTTCAAATTTACTGACGTTAACGATCTTCCTGAATAGAAAATATATAGCTCCTGCAACAAAGTCATAATTCAAAAAAAGTCGGAGAAAAACGACTTTGAATGCTTTATGGCATTTTACTATTTCTTAAATAAATTTTCAACAAATCAATCGATTTCAGAAAAAAAACCTGATTTAAATAGTAGATACTAAAATCTTTCTAATCTGTATTTAACCCAAATTTTTACATGTCAAATATACGAGAAAACATGATTTTTTTTTACAACAACTCTCATACAAAAAATAATTGACATTTTTAAAACTGATAAACTATATGAAAGAATAATAAACGGCGCATATTTTGTATTTGTTCAAAACACCCGGATTTTGAGTTATGACATTGCAGCAAATTAGCGATATATTTTGTTTAAACCTAACGTAGTTGTTAGCATATTCAATTAATAGGGTTTCTGGTTTAATCGGTTAATCGAGAAAATAATTAATCGAGGTTTAAATATAATCGGTTAATTTAAAATTATTCGATTAACCGAATAATTTCTATTTTAATTTTAAATTGAAAATACAACAACGAATTTTTTGTACAAAAACATAAAAAACGTCAAATAAGGTATTTGAGATAATTTTTGTAAACATATCGCCTATTTGCTGCAACAACGTCATAACTCAAAATCCGTGTTTTTTGAACTGAGTAATACAAAATATGCGCCGTTCTAAAATCGTTCATATAGTTTTATCAGTTTTCAAAAAAGTCCATTATTTTTTGTGTCAGAGTGTTTCAGAGAGTTTTTTTCATGTTTTCTCTTATATTTGATAAGTAAAAATTTGGGTTAAATACAGATTAGAAAGATATTAACATCTACTATTTATATTTCTGAAATCGCATGATTTGTTGAAAATTTATTTAAGAAATAGTAAAATGTCATAAAACATTCAAAGAAGTTTTTCTCGAAACGACTTTTTTTGAATTATGACGTTTTGCTTGATAAGTAAAAATTTGGGTTAAATACAGATTAGAAAGATATTAACATCTACTATTTATATTTCTGAAATCGCATGATTTGTTGAAAATTTATTTAAGAAATAGTAAAATGTCATAAAACATTCAAAGAAGTTTTTCTCGAAACGACTTTTTTTGAATTATGACGTTTTGCAGCAAATGAGCGATGCACAGTGGTATGAGAATAAAAAAAGATGGAAATTAATCTGTAACTTCTAAACCCTTACGCCGATTTGAATGAATCGCATGCGCAAAGAGGAAGTGTAATCGAGTTTAAGTTTTGAATTTGGACCTCATGAGCCCACCAGGAATCTCCTCGTCGAGCACTACATTAGTTATTAGTTATCCATACCAGGGGCGGGGTTATCGGAACCCTTTACAAAATACAAAATAATTAAGAACTTATTGGGCCATCTAAAATAGGTTACTATATTTTGATATCGAGTATGCGATTTGAGAATTTTTGCCCTAAAGTTGAATTTTACATACAAAATAGGCATTTTTTGAATGGACGGTATCAAAAATTATAAATGTTTTTTTCATTTAAAATATTTTCCTCTTAGAAATTTTTTAGATAACTTAAAAAGAATAAAAGTATTTTATTCCCAAAAAAATTGCGAAAAATCGCCTTTTTTAATTTTTTTAAATTCAAATGCATGTAACACTTCTTTCTTTATTTGATATATAGATCTATTGTTAATCCTATAAAAGAAAAATGGATAAAATCGGGGAATATTTGGAACCGCGGTCACCAAAAAACTGGAGTAGTGTGGGTAAAAATGTTGAAAATTAAATTTTCAAATACGAATATCTCCTAAGCTATAAGAGCTAATTGACAGCTACGGCGAGGTTTTATGTAGTGCTCGGCGAGGAGAATATATGTGTAATTTTTTTTAAATCGGAACACAAACGAAGATTAAAAATTGAACATACCCGAGGTGTCCTACTTTGGGAACCCCTGGTCCCGCTCATAGTGGGCTCATGAGGTCCAAATTCAAAACTTAAACTCGACTATCGGCGTAAGGGTTTAGAAGTTACAGATTTATTTCCATCTTTTTTTATTCTCATACCACTGTGCGATGTGTGAGTTTTTTAGGGTTTTAGTGAGATCTTCTGTAATAATCTTTTATATGTTACGATTACGTTTACTGTGTTGAAGGTTCTATCATCTCTATTTATTTTTATCTCCTTACTATCATCACTGAAATAAATTACTGTTCAATGGAGAGTTATGAAAGAAGATGAGGAGAAGAAAAAGGAAAATGAAAAAAAAAGAAAGAAAAGTTTTTTTTTGATGACACGAGGAGTTAAAAAACGCCTTTTGGTTTCACTTTTCTTAAAACGACTTCTTTTTCTTTAAACTTCTTCTTTTTATTAAACAACTTCTTCTCGTCACACAACAACTTAACTTTTGTCTTTTCTAATAAGCTTGTTGAAGCTTGCTTTGTCTGTTCTGTCCGCTGTTTTGAGTGCAATTTCTAGAGTGCGTTACTTCCTTTTATCGTCGGTATGTGAGAATTAGGGAGGTACCCTACATTCGGCCTTCCTGACGGCAATTCGGCTCGGATTGCCATCTTTTCATATATTCGGCCACTGTCGTTGTCTTCATAGGACCCTCATGGTGACCGACTTTCTCCACCTCATACCTTCCGTGCGGTAACTTGTTCATTATCTTGTAGGGGCCAAAGTATTTGCCTTTTAACTTAAGGCCTGTTCCAAACTGAGTGCGCTTGATGGCCACCTACTCGTTCACAGCATATTCCGCTTCTGGCTTTCGTTTGCTATTGTAAGTTTTACAGTTCTCTTGTTGAATTCGAGCTATATTCTCCTTAGCCTCAATTCTCATCTCGTTCCTTTCATCTTCGAATTCACGAACAACTTCAGCATCTAATATCTCTCGAAGATCAGGGTAATCTGGTAATTTCATTTCAACGCCGGTTAACAACTTGAAGGGAGATAAACGGGTGCTTCTGGGGGGACTAGAATTAATAAGCATTTGAACACGTCGTACATGTTTGTACCAGTTCTGTGGGGTTTCAGCACACAGCTTCGCTAACATTGGTATGACAATCTTGTGAACTCGTTCCACCTGGCCGTTCCCACGTGGAACACCAGTAGTTATCAACAAATGCTGAATGTTCTCCTCGACACAGTAATTCTTAAAATCATTCGAAGTGAACGCCGTCCCGCGATCGGTTATAATTCTTCGTGGATTACCAAAAATAGAAGACTGTTTCTCCAAGCATTCTATTACAGTCTTTGTATCGGTAGACTTTGTTGGATGGAGCCAAACAAATTTTGTAAATCCGTCAACGACAACGAGCAGGTGATTATATGCCTTCTTATGACTTCCATAGGACCAACATGGTCAATATGATATGTAGTCAGAGGTCGATCGTCCTTATCTATAGGGTTTAGATAACCTTCCTTCTTGCCAACCTTTGCTTCGGTGAGCTTTTCACAACACTTGGTACTTTTGTTGCCAACTTCATTATATAGTACTGTTTTTCGATCAATTCACGGGTCTTGGAAACACCAAAGTGACCTTGGTTATGCGCCAATCGAATAATCTCTTCCTCCAACTGGGCCGCTACTACGATGAGTTCCTTCGCTGGATCCTTATACAATACCCCATTTTGCATATAGTAATCTTCATATGCTCCGTACTCTAAGACCGCTCTGATGGATTTCGTACACTCGTCACTTTCCTGCGCGCACCTGATTCTGTGACTAAGGCTGCTCTCAAGTACTAAACATGCCATTCGGCTTAATGCATCCACGTGTTTCATTCGCATGCCAGGTCTATGTTCTATCTCGTACGTGAATTCCTGCAGGAACATAGCCCATCTGGATATTCTTGCTGGAACGTCATCTTTGTTCATTGTCATCTTAAATGCGTTACAATCCGTCACGATTTTAAACGGTATACCAAGTAAATACACTCTCCATTTTTTCAGGGATTCAACTATTGCCAGTACCTCCAACTCGTAGTAATGGTATTTCTCTTCGTATGGCTTCGTTCGGCGACTCATATACTGCACCGGATGAAAATCTTGTTCGTCCAGAAGAGTGTAAGAGCAGAAGAGTGTAAGAGCACCGCGCCGTAACCATACTTACTGGCGTCTGCATGCACCTCCGTGATAGCATCTGGATCATACAACTTTAAAACTGGAGCATTCACAAGGGCGTCCCAAAAATCTCTGAAGCATCTTCCGATCGGTGGGGATCGGGAAATTTTCAACCGCTTTTATCTTCTCTTCCACTGGCTTTATCGAACCGTTCCGTTGAATCTGTCTATTTTGACCTTACAATAAGTATTTAAATCTTATAACTAAAATTAAAACTATTTGCTCTTCAGCAAGAGAGCCATAATGGTAAACTGTCACTCATCTTAGCGGGGTGGTAGATCTGATATACAGAGCCTGGATCGGGTTTGGGTCTGCACAAGTTGCCTTGCAAGCGTATTGGGATGGTTTCGCAGCTTCACAATATATTTCTCACGGACTTTCTTGAACTCTTCCTTTACCAATGTCACTTCTAGGTCTCTGTGGATGTTTTCATTTCTTATGTACCATGGTGCTCCCGTCATGGTCCTAAGAATTTTAGATTGGGCCCTCTGTATAAGATCAATACTGGTGTTGCTAGCCATTCCCCATAATTGAATTCCATATGTCCAAATTGGTTTTAAAACGGTCTTATACAGGATGACTTTATATTCAAGGCTTAATTTTGATTGGTCACTGATTAACCAATGAAAGCTAGAGGCTTTTAACTTCATGTGAAGTCTCTTGGTTTCTATGTGTCGGCGCCAAGTAAGCCGTCTATCCAGATGAATACCAAGGTAGGTGACATAATCAGACTGCGGTATATTAACGTTGTTGAGTGTGACAGGTGGGCAATTTCCTCTTCTTAGAGCGAACGTAACATGTTTACTTTTCAGCTCATTTACCTTTATTCGCCAGTTTTTCAACCATGACTCCACACGTACGAGGTAATTCTGCAGTTGACTAGATGCCATGAGTGGGTTTTCGTCTGAGCTAATAATGGCGGTATCATCAGCAAATGTTGAAATTGTTAGTTTATCGCACGTAGGGAGGTCGGAGGTGTAAATCATATATAGCGTAGGTCCTAGTACACTTCCCTGTGGAACGCCAGCTCCAATCTTGTATTCTCTCGTCACATAATCATTGTACTTAACTCTGAAAAGTCTATTCGATAAATAAGACTCCAGCAATTTATGAGTACATAGTGGTAGTAAACATTTGATTTTATGTACTAGACCCTTATGCCATACCTTGTCAAAAGCCTGAGCAACGTCTAAAAAGACGGCAGAACAATATTTCTTTAATTCAAAAGATTTTCTAATCTCTCCAGTTAAACGATTGACCTGTTCAATAGTGCCATGATGTTCACGGAAACCAAATTGGTTTCCATCATTCAAAAAAGGTATTATCTTTTCCTGGAATATTTTCTCGAATATCTTCGACAAACAAGGGAGTAGGCTAATAGGTCTATAAGAAGATGGCAGGGTTAAATCTTTACCCGGTTTAGGTATCATTATTATTTGAGAAATTTTCCAATTTTTTGGATAAATTCCTAGTTTCAAGATCGCATTAAACAATATAGATAGCACAATTATTGCCACATTTGGTAGGTTCTTAATCATTGATGGCGTTATTAAATCATATCCCGGTGATTTTTTCAAGTCTAATTTATTTTTAATTACTCTATTAACATCCTCAGGACTAATATCGAATTGGGCTACATTAGCCATTGTTGAAGCTGGCAGTTCTTCTAGTTTAAACTCATTTGCCGTGGAGTTGGGTTGAAATACTTCACTTAAATGTTCAGCAAATACTTAGGCTTTTTCTATAGCACTTCGTGCCCAGGTTCCGTCAGCTTTTCTTAAAGCGCTTTGTATCTCTACCGGTGGCTTAATGTTCCTCGTTGCCTTCCAAAGAGAGAAATTTGTGTATTTTGTACTCGTCAAACTTTTAATATAATTTTCGTTTATGCGATCCTCTTCTAAATGAAGGGCTCTTTTCAGTTTACGTACTGCTGCGGACAGCCTCTGCAGGTGATCTATTATGTTGCCATTCTCTTCTGAGTCTTCTCTTTTCGAGAAGAAGTCTTTCAATATCCGAACTTGAAATAGGCGTATTAGTTTTTGGAGGGATCTGGCACCTAGAGTGTTCCAGAGCCGAAACAATCAATGACGTGAAGTCATTGACGGTCCTATCTATGTCTTCCTCACACTGTAAATTAGGATTTGTGTGGATATGACTGCTGATATATTTCCTATATTTTAGCCAATTTGTCTTAAAATACAAAGAGTCCTTAGGAAATCTTGGGATGTTGGGTCTCTCACAATAATTAATAATTACAGGAGAGTGGTCAGAAGACAGATCATAGGATATTTCTGTGGATATTGCATTCCGAATAATATTTCTGCATATGGCGAAGTCTATTAGATCAGGAATTTTTCTAGGATCAGTTGGCCAATAAGTTGGGTGTCCAGGAGACACAAAATCTAAGCAATTTTTGCGATCAACTAGAGCTTTATACAGCTGTCTACCTCTGGGATTTACCAATCGCGAACCCCAATATGTATGTTTGGCATTGTAGTCTCCACATGCCAGAAACCGATCTCCTAGTGTTATAAAGAATTCTTCAAATTTCTCCTTGGTCATCGAAAAACGTGGTGGGCAATATATAGAGCTCAGAGTTAAGTCTCCAGCTGGGTATTCAAGGCGAATAGATGTTGCTTGCATATAATCCTTTGAAAACGCATCTAGGGCATAGTGTCTCAATCGGTTTCTAATTATGATACCGGTACCGCCATGTGCCTTACTATCCGGATGGTTTGTGTAATAAAATGAGTATCCTGATATATTAAAGTTATATCTATTTTTAAGATGTGTCTCCGAAATTAACATCACATCGATGCTTTTATTTAACATAAAATGGGAAATTTCCGATTTGTGCTGGTTTAAACCATTTGCATTCCAGAAACATATCTTCAAAAAATTCATTTTCTTGTTAATAGAATTTGAATCATTTGGTTCTGTGCTCTCAGAAGCTCTTGTATTGTGTTTTGCATGGATGACATGAAGTTAGTCATATAGTCATAAGGTTTTCCAACCCTCCCATATTTTGGGGGACTTTTGGCTTTTGATAACCCGTTTTTAAAATACTGGCGTATGAGCTGGCTCCAGCATTAATTGTAGCTCCCTGGCCATTTTCCTGTGATACTGGATGAGCCGCATTTATTTTATCATTTGAAAGATCTACTCCAGAGCTTAGTGGTCTAGATGTAGATACCGAATTTGTAGGTGTCAACTATTTCACCTCTCAACAGCTTCTGCCTCTCTCTTAATCTTTTTAGTAACTCCTTGTAGACGGGGCATCCGCGATAATTAGCGGAATGATCTCCACCGCAGTTACCACATTTCCTACTGAGACCATTCTCAACTATATCACATTGTGACGAAGAGTGCAGGCCTTCGCATGCAACACATACTGTGCGTAGGGTACAATAATTACGTGTATGTCCAAATTCCTGACAATTGCTACACTGAACTGGACGATTACGCTTAAGAGGTTCCTCTATATTTACTCTACGATTCAACAAATATCTCAGAGTGTATATAGGGTGAGTTTCATTATTTTTTAATTTCCCATCATCAGGCTCTAACTCAACCCTAAACATTGGCTGAGGAACCTTGTCTCTATTAAAGATATTGACTACATTCTTTGTCTGATAGCCCAATTCTTCCAGGGCCTCCTTGATTTCGTTTGTATCTACACTGGACTCTATTCCTTTTATGACTACTATCAAGCCCTTGCAACTCTTAAGTTGATATGTATAAAAGTTTTTCTTACTGTCATTTAGGTGTTGAGAGATTTTTCTATAACAATCCTCAGTGTATACAACTATTTTTGTCTCTTGCACACCTCCTTTTCTTATTGGAACAATATGAAAATTATTTTTTCCAATGAGTTCAATAAATGATTTCACTAAGCTATTAGAGCTAGTTTCACGAAGAAATATTGGTGGTGGTTTTAACGGTTTACAGATGGATTTATCATCATTTTTTTGATGATTAGAATCTTCCTCACCCAAGAGAGCAAAACGGTTACTTTTCAAGGGGTTATCAGTAATTTTTTGCTTTTTCTCAGAAGGCAGACTTTTCTGGGGACTTAAATTTCGCTTATTAATTCTTATATATCTAAGCATACCTGTTTGAACTGGAGATTTAGTTTTACTTATCTTATTTCCAACCTTAGGTATAGCACCCCTTGATGTACCATTATCTTCCATCACGGTATTTTCAGTGTTAAATACATTAAAACTCTCACTAGGTTTTGTTAGTGGATTATCATAAGCTTGTGTATTTATCATTGTCGACTCTGTTATATCTACTGCAGTATTTGTTGTTGTACCAGAACACTTTTTATTTTCTTTTATGCTTTGTTCTAAACAAGCATTACTAGGTGATGATGTGTGTGCAATATTGTTCTCATGTATTTGTATCACGGGGGAACAAGAGCGCGATCTCTCAATCGGTTTGGCGGTTAAATAATTTTTGTTAAAGTCTGGATCTCTTATATTTTTGTTAGCACTTCTATTTTCACCCTCCCCGTTCAAAAATATGTAGGCATTTCTACAGTTTAAACTGAGTCTACTCTCATTATGAGAGTTCATATGCTCACAGTAATTTAACGAAATTTGAAAAAAGAAAATAAACAAAGCACTTTTAAACAAATTTCTATTTTTTTTGTTATATTGTATATTTTTTTGTTTGTTTATATTAAACACTTAGAGAAATATTTATTTTTTTTTTCTTCCAATCGCTAAATTTTTCCTTTTTATTTATATTTTCACTGAAACCACTTAAATCGCGGAGCGAATAAAAAACACGTCTGCTTCTCATAAGAATTGCAGATGATTGAATCTGGCATTTCTCCCATTTTATGCGCAAACCATTTGAGGTAGCTATTTCCAACACCTTCAAAAACTTCTCAGGGCCCTCTATCACATCCTTTGCGGGAATAATGATGTCGTCCATATACACTATCACGATACCATCACGTATTAAGTCCTTAAACACCACCGATATAAATCGGGTAAACACAGCAGGTGAGTTGCTTATACCAAACGGAGCGAACATAAATTCATATTGCCCGTTATGTGTCACGAACGCAGTATACTTCTTTGAAGACTGTTCCAAGGGCACATGGAAAAATCCATTTCGCAGATCTAATGTTGTATAGATATTAGCATTCTGTAGTTTATCTATCACCTCATCCATTAACGGCATAGGGAAATGGTCACGAACAATCTTCCGATTTAATCTCCTATAGTCGCAACATAATCTCTTCGTACCATCTTTCTTCGAAACCAGAACAATATGTGATGCATACTCCGAAGTACTGGGCTGCACTATTCCTTCTGCAAGCCACTCTGTGATCTGCTTATCGACGATGGCTTGATCGGTAATGGGTAAACGTCTGGGGCGATGATAAACGGGTACGTCATCCTTTAATACTATATTCATCTTAACTGGGCTATCTATAATTCGCTTTGGACAGTATTCGGTAATCGCCGTTACTACTTGGCTCTTAATGGAGTCATTCAAGTGATCGATGTCGACTGGAATATCTGGTTCGTACTCGTCCATATTCAAACAAATTCCAGAAAATTCTTCTAGCAGTAAATTTTTCTCTACTGGCATCTTAAAAATAACTTCACCATTCGTTATAGTGATGTCAGCCTTCCGTATTAGGCTGTTGCCTAACATAATAGAGTGATTGATGTCACGCTCTCCCACTACATAAAAAGCAACTTCAAACTCCAAATCGTTAACTCGAATAATTTCGTCGAAACGACCCATTGTGACAATTGCGCTGTCACTTATTCCAAATAATTTGACCTTTTCCGGTACAAAGTTGACTTCACCCAAGATGAACATCATGTCAAATCTTACAATGCATATATCGCAACCCGTGTCCACTTACGCCGATAAAGTCTTACCCCGTATTATAATGTCCTTGAATATCAATCCTGGACCCTTTCGTACCATGTTCACCTGATCGCCTTCCACCTTAACCATTTTCTCCGTTTTATTCAATGTACATTCAAAGGAATGGTGACCAAATTTTTGACAACGGAAACATTTATGCTGCTTTTCGGGACAATCTTTGGCGATGTGTGATTTTTCACCACATTCTATCCTTTACACTGGTCTCCACCTTTGGCGAACTAATATTCTTCACGCTGTTTACGGACTCCTTCCCCTTGTATGATGACTGGGTGACGAGACGCGTTTTCTCATACACTTTAATTTGCTTCTTTAACTCCTGGATATTATCAGCTTGATATAATACTGCTTTATTCATTCTTGATTCCGGATGCCTTCTATGAAGTACTCGATCACACTTTTCTCGTCCAAATCGATCTGAGCTCCAATATCCATGATACTGTATAAATATTCCAAAAGAGTTTCATTTCTGTTAAAACGTCGATTTCGGATCTGACGGATAACTTCAGCTGCAGAAACCCGCAAACCAAACTCCTTTTTAAGTACTGCTTTCAATGAACGCCAATCACGTATGCCTCTTTGACTTCTTATAAACATTCTTGCAGTACCGACCAGTAACTGTTTTCCATATACGAAAAATTGTAGTGGCGACCATTTCAATATTGTACCCATTTCCTCGAATTCGCTTAGCCACTGAATAATGTCAGGTGTACTAGTGCCAGAAAACTGTGACAAACTGTCCTCCACGTCCTTAAGGGTATACATACTCTTTTGAGGAGCGAAAGCATAGGCCTCCTCACCATCATCCGTTTCAGGAGGGTCGTCCGTATCGTTACCCCCCACTGCTCCCTCAATCACATCGTCTTCGTCAGATTCTGTAGAATTTAGTCCATACTTTTCTAAATGTCTATTTTGTAAGTCCTCTTTTAAACCTTGTGTACTCAGTCCTAATTCAGTTATTTTAGTCTTAAGGGCACTAACAGCCAAACCTAAAATTTCCTCACGATCCATGTTCAACTAAACCAAACCGTATCAATCAAATCAAAAGTATAAGCTGAAACCGTAAGTGTTCACAAAAGTATAGATAATAATACAATAATATAGGTTACAAAATATAATATTAGAAAAAATCTCAAAATTCATTCAATATTCAAAATTAAATCAGCGATCCTCACAATACAAATTATTTAAAATTACCCTAATTCAACAAATCCCAATTATAAAAATTTCATCTTAAACTTCAATCATTGTTCATCTAATTTTAATCATCGTTCATCTAATTTTAATCATCGTTCATCTTATTTCAATCATCGTTCATCTTATTTTAATCATCGTTCATCTTTAAATTAACTCCTCTACACAATATTAAATTCTTAATGGAATAAAAAATACTTATCTAATTTTTCAACATTCGCCCCACTGTATTCAGCTTTGTTATACTTCTTATTGCGCCACTGCAGCTAATACCAGAATCTCATACACAGCACAAGAAAAAACTCCACTTCACTCAAATCTTCTATCAGCTTTGTAGCAGCAATCCTCTCACAATATACTCCTCCCACGGCAACGCAATTAACTTCAAAATATAGCAATATCAATCACTAGGCATCAGTAATTAAATTCTGCTGACGTCGACAAAACCACAAAAAAAAACTGCACACATCACTCAAAACTATTAGCAACACGGCATCAAAACCTGTTTTCGCAGTTCAACCAATTTGTTTTCGTCTATTATGTTGTTGTTGTATGCTCTATTCTACTCATTCATCTTCAACTCAAGAGAAGGTTTGTCTCGATCAATGTTCTTTCTTCCTTCTTTTCTTGTATTTAAATTCCGTGTAACTCAAAAACACTCAAAACTCTGTCTCTTCTCCCAACTATGTCCCCATAAAAAACAAATACTTTTTTGATGGTGGGTTTTTGTTATTTCTTTTGGTTCACTATTGTTGTAAGTGTGGGAACTTTTTTTTCTCTTTTCTCTTCCACACTCTTGATTTTTCGTTTTGTTCTTTCACGATGTTGTTGTTTTTGTTCTTCACTTTCAACTTTAATACGACCGTTTTCCTCTTTTTCTTCACTTCGATCTGTATTCAATGTGGTTGTTGTAACGTCTGCTTTTCCTTACACGTACACTTGTTCAACAATTTGACACTGAGTTTCTATATTATTATTGTAATATTCTAGTAAACTCCACTTAACACATTTATTTTAAACAAATTGTATTTGTTGTTCAGAACAATCCATCACTTTTAATTTAATTTATTTTAGCTATTTGTTACACCAGTTCCAATCCCGGTTGAGCCCCCAAAAATTTGTAGGGTCGGAACAATTTGTCTGAATTAAAACACTTTTTATATAGAAATAAATATTATAAATTCAGTTCAGTTTATTTATTATTATTATTTGGTTTAAATAGCTTAGTAATTAAATTAAATACATTTTTGGTTTCACTTTTCTTAAAACAACTTCTTTTTCTTTAAACTTCTTCTTTTTATACCCTTCAGCTTCGTGAGAAGGGTATATATAAGTTTGTCATTCCGTTTGTAATTTCTACATTTTTCATTTCCGACCCTATAAAGTATATATATTCTGGATCCTTATAGATAGCAGAGTCGATTAAGCCATGTCTGTCTGTCTGTCTGTCTGTCTGTCTGTCTGTCTGTCTGTCTGTCTGTCTGTCTGTCTGTCTGTCTGTCTGTCTGTCTGTCTGTCTGTCTGTCTGTCTGTCTGTCTGTCTGTCTGTCTGTCTGTCTGTCTGTCTGTCTGTCTGTCTGTCTGTCTGTCTGTCTGTCTGTCTGTCTGTCTGTCTGTCTGTCTGTCTGTCTGTCTGTCTGTCCGTCCGTCTGTCTGTCTGTGTGTCTGTCTGTTGAAATCAATTTTCTGAAGGCCCCAGATATCTCCGGGATCCAAATCTTCAACAATTCTGTCAGACATACTTTCGAGAATCAGCAAAATCCGTCCATAAATAACGGAGATATGAGCAAAAATCCGAGACAACCTCTGAAAATTTCATCAAAAAACACAATGTATTGCATGCTATGACAAAAAAACAACAAAACGTATGTTTGGATGTGCAAGCTTTGCGTATTTTGTTTTTTGTGTGTTTTGTTTCTTTTGGCGTTGTTGTTGTTTTTTATACAATTAAACGTATGTTTGGATGTGTGTTGGTTTCATTGCCTTGCGTATTTTGTTTTTTCTTTTGGTGTTTTGTTTCGTTTGGCGTTGTTGTTGTTTTTTGTGTTCTTGATAAATTTAGGATGCTGTACGCTGAAAGTGGGCAATGTACATACATATATACTAATTATAAAAAATAATAATGCATCCACAACAAAGGTGAAGGGTATATAAGATTCGGCATAGCCGAATATAGCACTCTTACTTGTTATTAAACAACTTCTTCTTCTCGTGGTCACACAACAACTTAACTTTTGTATTTTCTAATAAGCTTGTTGAAGCTTGCTTTGTCTGTTCTGTCCGCTGTTTTGAGTGCAATTTCTAGAGTCCGTTACTTCCTTTTATCGTCGGTATGTGAGAATTAGGGAGGTACCCTATATATATTATTGATCCTTATGAAATTCTAAGTCGATTGAACTATGTCCGTCTGTCTGTATGTCTGTGTAAAACACGCTCACGTCCAAAATAGACAAACAAAATTGGTAACCTTGCAAGAAAAATGTTTATGGTTCTCCTAAGCAGTTTGGTATTGAAAATCAGTGGAACCAGAGTTATGAACCAAAATGTGAGACAACCTAAAAAAAACATGATAATATAAACCAGCAGTGATAGTTCATGTTTTCTACTTGTCATTAAGAATTGCTTTTAATAAACACACCAAAATTCCCTCAATAAAAAAAAAAAAAAACACAATAATAAAAATTTATAAACATATTTATTAGGGTTCTAAAGCTGAAACAAAAAGTCGACTTTTCGACCTTTCGACTTTTTCCGTTTTTTAAAAAGTCGACTTTTCGAACTTTCGACTTTTGGTAATTTATGAAAAGTCGACTTTTCGCACTTTTTAGTTAATCGACTTTTTTCAACTTTTTACCATTTCTTGTAAAAAATACATGGTTTCTACATTTATTGATGAGCCTTTTGTAATAAAAATTAGCAATAAAAATTAAATTTATCATGGCGATAATAGTTAGAAGAATGTTGTAAACAAAAATCATATAAATAAAAAAAGGAACAACAAAATACATTAATTCAACAATAAAAAATGTAATTAGTTTAAAATAATTATAAGCTACCATCTCCCATATAGCTGTTCCCGTGGAATTGTCCACGTTCCATGGAATTTTAATTTTCGTTTTTGAAAATTCCCATAAAATTTCACATTTTCATAACCGACGTTGCTATCTTGACACACTTGTTAATAACAGCTTCAGCTAGTTTTATATTTAGAGTCGACTTCAGCGTCAGAAGTATACTTTAACTTGTCTGTGATATACATAGAGCGGAAACTCTCCCGTCAAAGACCTAACTCAGTTGTCAAAAACCTAAGTGCTGAGAATGTGTTAGTAAAAAATACTATGTGAAAATAAAAACAACACTCGTATGTGTGATTATTTTGAGTAAAATTTTTGTTTGAGTTTTTTTTTCTAGTTTCCGCTCTTGTTGTTTCTCTATGATGATAGACCTAAAGTCCACTCATAACCCTTGAATGCATGATTTTTATTTTTCTATAAAGTATCAAATATTTAGTTGATTTTTATTTATTATATTTCATTTAGCTTTATAGTGCATTTACACCTACGCTATAAACATGTTATAAGCAATGTTTAAAAAACTAGACTACAAGTAGCAGTAGCAACGAAAAAACACAAGTAGTCTAGTTAAAAAATTAATAAAAACTCGGAGTCAATCAATTACTACTACTACTGCTACCTTCACATTTTGGTAGCAATAGTTGTAGTAGTACCAATAAAAGAAAAAATTGAAAGTAGCAGAGTAATTTATTTTCTATTGCTACCTTAAACAAGAAAAAGTTTTTATGTAGCAGAGTCATTTGTTTTTTATTAATTCAGCTACTTTTAAAATTTAGTAGTAATAGAAGTAGCAGTTGAGGTAGTAGAAAAAGTAGCAGTTATAGTAGCTAAGTAGCAGTTGAGGTAGCAATAAAAGAAGTCAAAAGTAAAAATATTCAGCCAAAAAAGTATATTGTGTGTTGTTGTTGTGAATGTTCGGCTTTTTTGTTATACACACAGAAAATACGATCATTCTGTTAGCAACACGAACATCTGAGACGACTAAAAACGAATAATTCTTTCAAACACTCTCAAAACAAAAACAACACACAGTGTTTAATTCTGTAAATTTTGTTGTTATGACTGGAGATTTTCTTTTTTGACTACTTCTATTGCTACCTCAACTGCTGCTTCAACTGCTACTTAACTGCTACTTTACTGCTACTTCTAAATAATAAAAATTAAAACTCGATATAGAGCAGTAGCATTGTTTTGTATGCTACTACTCCATTTACAATTCATGTTTTATTACACTGCTCTGTTAAGAGTTTTATATTTTGAAGGTAGCAGTAGTTTTTAAGAAAACAAGAAAACGAAAAAAGACAAATACTACTGCTACCGCTACATACACTTTTTTGAAGCAGTAGTTGTAGCAATAGTTAAAAATTTGTTAGTTATCGTAGCTTTTTAAACACTGATTATAAGTTGTTTATTGTGATAAACTAGCTTTCGAGATGAACTAGTTACAAACAATGGCCCATAATCATAGTCATACACTAAAGTCGGTTCTTTTTAGAAACAACTTTAAAATAAAAACCTGCTTTTAATTATTTTGCAACTATAGTCAAAATGAAAGTGTGTTTTAAATTGAACCGACTTTAACTGGGTGCCACCTCAAATGTAGAAAATGTTTTCATACTATATACAAAAAAATATAGACAAGTGGCACCACTGAACAGCTGACATAGAAAATTAAAAAAAAAACAAAAAAGGTAAACAATAAAAGTAACAGCGAAATCTAAAGAAAAAAAGCAAATTGTGGTGGAAAAATGGAAAAAATAAGATTAATATCATAATTAGGATATTTTGGTTCTAATTTTATTGATAACTGTTCAATAATTGCAAAATCTCTGCCAATATCTTGTAACATAAACATTTTTGACTTTTTTTGGAACTTTTTTACTTGGTGAAGAACATCTGATGCTGTTGTTAAATGAGTTAAAAACAGCTTCAGCTAGTTTTATATTTACAGTCGACTTTAACGTCAAAAGTATATTTTATCTTGTCTATGGTAGACCTAAAGTCCACTCTTAAGTAAAGACGACTTTATTTCTCTTAAAATATACTTTATTTCTGACTATGATTATGGGCCAATGAGTTTTTGCTAATGCAACTCTGTTTTTCAAAATTTTTCTGGCAACGCTGGTAACATTTGACATTTGCACAAAAATAAAAAAACAGTTTTCTTTTAAAAAATAACCAAACTGTAAGAAAAAATTTAAAAAATGTATTTAAAAGTGTTTTTTATATAATATGGACAACGAAAATAAAAGGTATGTTTATATGTACATTAGAGTGCTCCAAGATTGTATGGACGAAAAAAACTTTCTAGGTACAGGCCGTCCCTCCCTCTAGAATTGTTCTATGTATTGTAGAAACACGTTGTGTAAAATATTAGGATGATAGGATAACGTTAACTGGTGGCGCAACGACGCTGAAGTTTTGAGGTGCATTTACAAGGGGAAAATATGCAATTTTTTCAGTTTTTGTAAAAATTTTGCCATTAAATAATGACTTTTACAATTTAATTTAAAATAATCGAAATGTGTACGTAATTGTCGTTATAATAAGATATAAAAGACAAAAATTGGTGAAAAATGTTAAAGTTATTAAAAAATCGCCAGGCCACTAGAACAAGAAATTTATGAACAAAATTAACATATTTTGAGAAATATTAAAATAAAAGCTTATTTTTACTTAAAATATATCCATATTTACTTGTATATGAGTAGGATACCGTTAACCTATTCGCAGGTATGACCAAAAAAATTAAATTTTTTTAACGGCAGTTTCAAAACTCCAATTTCAAATTTTTAAAAATTTTGTTAAACAAATTTCAGAATTTTTTGATCATCACATGGGGATTTATTGACAACATAATAGGGAATAAAAATGTGAAAAAAGTATGTCAATACCTCCTATAGTTTTTCCGACTTTTCGACCTTTCGACTTTTTCCGTTTTTTAAAAAGTCGACTTTTCGAACTTTCGACTTTTGGTAATTTATGAAAAGTCGACTTTTCGCACTTTTTAGTTAATCGACTTTTTTCAACTTTTTACCATTTCTTGTAAAAAATACATGGTTTCTACATTTATTGATGAGCCTTTTGTAATGTTTAGCAATAAAAATTAAATTTATCATGGCGATAATAGTTAGAAGAATGTTGTAAACAAAAATCATATAAATAAAAAAAGGAACAACAAAATACATTAATTCAACAATAAAAAATGTAATTAGTTTAAAATAATTATAAGCTACCATCTCCCATATAGCTGTTCCCGTGGAATTGTCCACGTTCCATGGAATTTTAATTTTCGTTTTTGTAAATTCCCATAAAATTTCACATTTTCATAACCGACGTTGCTATCTTGACACACTTGTTAATAACAGCTTCAGCTAGTTTTATATTTAGAGTCGACTTCAGCGTCAGAAGTATACTTTAACTTGTCTGTGATATACATAGAGCGGAAACTCTCCCGTCAAAGACCTAACTCAGTTGTCAAAAACCTAAGTGCTGAGAATGTGTTAGTAAAAAATACTATGTGAAAATAAAAACAACACTCGTATGTGTGATTATTTTGAGTAAAATTTTTGTTTGAGTTTTTTTTCTAGTTTCCGCTCTTGTTGTTTCTCTATGATGATAGACCTAAAGTCCACTCATAACCCTTGAATGCATGATTTTTATTTTTCTATAAAGTATCAAATATTTAGTTGATTTTTATTTATTATATTTCATTTAGCTTTATAGTGCATTTACACCTACGCTATAAACATGTTATAAGCAATGTTTAAAAAACTAGACTACAAGTAGCAGTAGCAACGAAAAAACACAAGTAGTCTAGTTAAAAAATTAATAAAAACTCGGAGTCAATCAATTACTACTACTACTGCTACCTTCACATTTTGGTAGCAATAGTTGTAGTAGTACCAATAAAAGAAAAAATTGAAAGTAGCAGAGTAATTTATTTTCTATTGCTACCTTAAACAAGAAAAAGTTTTTATGTAGCAGAGTCATTTGTTTTTTATTAATTCAGCTACTTTTAAAATTTAGTAGTAATAGAAGTAGCAGTTGAGGTAGTAGAAAAAGTAGCAGTTATAGTAGCTAAGTAGCAGTTGAGGTAGCAATAAAAGAAGTCAAAAGTAAAAATATTCAGCCAAAAAAGTATATTGTGTGTTGTTGTTGTGAATGTTCGGCTTTTTTGTTATACACACAGAAAATACGATCATTCTGTTAGCAACACGAACATCTGAGACGACTAAAAACGAATAATTCTTTCAAACACTCTCAAAACAAAAACAACACACAGTGTTTAATTCTGTAAATTTTGGTGTTATGACTGGAGATTTTCTTTTTTGACTACTTCTATTGCTACCTCAACTGCTGCTTCAACTGCTACTTAACTGCTACTTTACTGCTACTTCTAAATAATAAAAATTAAAACTCGATATAGAGCAGTAGCATTGTTTTGTATGCTACTACTCCATTTACAATTCATGTTTTATTACACTGCTCTGTTAAGAGTTTTATATTTTGAAGGTAGCAGTAGTTTTTAAGAAAACAAGAAAACGAAAAAAGACAAATACTACTGCTACCGCTACATACACTTTTTTGAAGCAGTAGTTGTAGCAATAGTTAAAAATTTGTTAGTTATCGTAGCTTTTTAAACACTGGTTATAAGTTCGAGATGAACTAGTTACAAACAATGGCCCATAATCATAGTCATACACTAAAGTCGGTTCTTTTTAGAAACAACTTTAAAATAAAAACCTGCTTTTAATTATTTTGCAACTATAGTCAAAATGAAAGTGTGTTTTAAATTGAACCGACTTTAACTGGGTGCCACCTCAAATGTAGAAAATGTTTTCATACTATATACAAAAAAATATAGACAAGTGGCACCACTGAACAGCTGACATAGAAAATTAAAAAAAAAACAAAAAAGGTAAACAATAAAAGTAACAGCGAAATCTAAAGAAAAAAAGCAAATTGTGGTGGAAAAATGGAAAAAATAAGATTAATATCATAATTAGGATATTTTGGTTCTAATTTTATTGATAACTGTTCAATAATTGCAAAATCTCTGCCAATATCTTGTAACATAAACATTTTTGACTTTTTTTGGAACTTTTTTACTTGGTGAAGAACATCTGATGCTGTTGTTAAATGAGTTAAAAACAGCTTCAGCTAGTTTTATATTTACAGTCGACTTTAACGTCAAAAGTATATTTTATCTTGTCTATGGTAGACCTAAAGTCCACTCTTAAGTAAAGACGACTTTATTTCTCTTAAAATATACTTTATTTCTGACTATGATTATGGGCCAATGAGTTTTTGCTAATGCAACTCTGTTTTTCAAAATTTTTCTGGCAACGCTGGTAACATTTGACATTTGCACAAAAATAAAAAAACAGTTTTCTTTTAAAAAATAACCAAACTGTAAGAAAAAATTTAAAAAATGTATTTAAAAGTGTTTTTTATATAATATGGACAACGAAAATAAAAGGTATGTTTATATGTACATTAGAGTGCTCCAAGATTGTATGGACGAAAAAAACTTTCTAGGTACAGGCCGTCCCTCCCTCTAGAATTGTTCTATGTATTGTAGAAACACGTTGTGTAAAATATTAGGATGATAGGATAACGTTAACTGGTGGCGCAACGACGCTGAAGTTTTGAGGTGCATTTACAAGGGGAAAATATGCAATTTTTTCAGTTTTTGTAAAAATTTTGCCATTAAATAATGACTTTTACAATTTAATTTAAAAGAATCGAAATGTGTACGTAATTGTCGTTATAATCTATATATGGGGGATTTCATGTCAAGTGAACCAACTTTTGAAATCGATGTCTTCCGATCGGGATGAAATTTGCACCAAGGTTAGCTCTATTGGATAGTAACTCAGACACAATTTTTCAACAACATCGGTCGAGAACTCTCTGAGTTATAGGGGGTAAAATTTTGACAATTTGGTCAAACAGGGGTTTTTTCTTATCCATGTAACTTATTACCTATTGTTCTTAGCAAAATGTGTTCCAAATAGTATAGATAGCTATTTCTTCGATCTTTCGAAAAAAAATATTTAAAAAAAAAAATAAAAAATTTTTAATATTTTTTTTCCGAAATCAAAAACTTTTTTGACTTTTTTTAAAAATACGCTATTTTTTTTTATTTTTTTTTTTTTCTTAAAATAAAGTTTAGATATTTTCCTTGAACACCTACTTGGTCGCTTAGTGGGATGCGAGTGGGATATCTATCAAAATAAATATTTTGTAACTCAAAACATAAAATTTTTGACTTTTTTTGCAAAATCAAAAACTTTGTTGACTTTTTTTTTCAAAATGGACCCTTTTTTAATCTTTTTTTTTAGGTCAAACAAAAGCTTAGATATTATCCTTGAAGACCCTTTTGGTCGCTTAGTGGGATGCGAGTGGGATATCTATCAAAATAAATATTTTTTAACTCAAGACTTACAATTTTTGACTTTTTTGCAAAAAAAAATTAAAAAATTGTATGTCTTGCGTTACAAAATATTTATTTTGATAGATATCCCACTCGCATCCCACTAAGGGACTAAAAATATCTTAAAGGAATGGACCTAAGCTTTCTTTTGACTACAAAAAAAATTTTAAAAAAAGGGCCCATTTGGAAAAAAAATCGTATTTGCAAAAAAAAAAGTCAAAAATTGTAAGTCTTGAGTTAAAAAATATTTATTTTGATAGATATCCCACTCGCATCCCACTAAGCGACCAAAAGGGTCTTCAAGGATAATATCTAAGCTTTTGTTTGACCTAAAAAAAAAGATTAAAAAAGGGTCCATTTTGAAAAAAAAAAGTCAACAAAGTTTTTGATTTTGCAAAAAAAGTCAAAAATTTTATGTTTTGAGTTACAAAATATTTATTTTGATAGATATCCCACTCGCATCCCACTAAGCGACCAAGTAGGTGTTCAAGGAAAATATCTAAACTTTATTTTAAGAAAAAAAAAAAAATAAAAAAAAATAGCGTATTTTTAAAAAAAGTCAAAAAAGTTTTTGATTTCGGAAAAAAAATATTAAAAATTTTTATTTTTTTTTTTAAATATTTTTTTTCGAAAGATCGAAGAAATAGCTATCTATACTATTTGGAACACATTTTGCTAAGAACAATAGGTAATAAGTTACATGGATAAGAAAAAACCCCTGTTTGACCAAATTGTCAAAATTTTACCCCCTATAACTCAGAGAGTTCTCGACCGATGTTGTTGAAAAATTGTGTCTGAGTTACTATCCAATAGAGCTAACCTTGGTGCAAATTTCATCCCGATCGGAAGACATCGATTTCAAAAGTTGGTTCACTTGACATGAAATCCCCCATATATAAAAGAGTAACGTGACTGACTGACTGATTCATTCATCATCGCACAGCCCAAACCGCTAAAGCTAGAAACTTGAAATTCGGGTAATGGGTTCCTTTTACAATATGTAGATCCACTAAGAAGGGATTTATGGAAATTCGGTCGTTAAGGGGGACAAATGGGGCAAAAACGGGTAAAACCTGTACCTCTATATCTCCAAAACAAATAAACTTAGAAATAATATTTTAAATGCGTCCGCCTGTAATCAAAAAAAGAGCCGACAGGTGTTTGGTACTTTTTTGAAATTCAAAATTCAAGTGGCCATATGGGGTAAAAATAGTCCCCGTAGAACCCTCTGTTAACATGTATATCTCCTACATAAATAAACATAGAAATATTATATTGAATGTATCTGGCTCAGATCAATAAAAACTAGAAATCTTTTTGGTACTTTTTTGAAATTCGAATTCCTAAGGCCTCAAAATTGTTTTCTTTTTTGGTACTTTTTTATCAAAATGTATTTTCTCACTAACAATTCCATGAACTATTATTTTCAAATAGTACGTATTACTAGGTACTTTTTTGAAAATTATTTCTTCACGGGGGACAAAAAGGGGACAAAAAACGGGATAAAAACGGAGATTTGATATTATTTATTCAATTTAAAAATAAAAAAAGATAAAATATTCTTCCAACCACACAAAAAAGAATCCACAACATGCTATTCGGAAGTCAAATACAAATGGGTAAAAAGGGCCAAATTTCAGTACACTTATATTGGTACTTTTTTTGAAATTCAGTTCTACTATTCTATTCAAGTAGTTTTATTTTTTTTTCAATAAAATTGTTTTGCCTCCACTGAGATTCGAACCGATTAGTTCGGCTACAGTTCAGTAGTCTAAACCCTTAGCCTACACCAGAATGTTTATTTTCATGTTTAGAATACTAATTTTATTTTAAAATATATAGTTTTTCACCCTATTCACCATTAGTTGAATTCTAATGGTGTTGAAAATTCCAATAGTACAGACACAAACCTTAACCTTTTTTGTAAAAATTATTATTTTCACCTTATTCAATAAATTTAAAATTTATTCAACATACAGTTATATGAAATGTATATGGGAATTTATGAGGGAAAATATTAATAACAGTGTTGTAAATATAGTTGGTTTAATGCTATTTGAAATGTTATAGTTTTATTTGATAAAAAACTACAAAACAAATTATTTTGTTGAAATGTGAAACAAAACAAAAAATATTCATAAAAATATATTCATTAAAGCATTTCTCAAAAAGAAATCACGTGTTTATTCCTATTCGCTAAAATAAGAATTTTGTTCTCGCAAAATTTAATAACAATTTCAGTAAATTAAGGTCCTCATTTTATAAAACAAAACGTTTGGAAGCGTAAGCAATTTGTATGAAGAATACTGGGAAAAAAGTTTAAAACTTATTTCCATAGAATTTTATTTTAACGTTTGTCATTTCGTTTTATAAAATTAGACCCTAAAAAAATTAAAATGTAAAGCACTATGTGTATCTATGAGTAAATCATTATTTATACTCTATTTATCAAGTTCATAAAATCAACTTATCACTCAAATGTAGTATTAGAAACTTTTTATAAATTTAAAAAACAGAATTTACGCAATATGTGTCTCTATGATTAAAACCTTATTCATATTCAATTTATCAAAAGATTATAAAACAAATTTAGGGCCTCATTTTATAAAACGCAACGACAAACGTTAAAATAAAATTCTATGGAAATAAGTTTTAAACTTTTTTCCCAGTATTCTTCATACAAATTGCTTACGCTTCCAAACGTTAAACAAATTGTGTATGAAAAAAATTCAAGTTTAAAACCTTATTACCAGTATTCTTCATACAAATTGCACGCTTTAAAAAAAAAAACATTTTTTTAGATAATAACAAATAAATTTTCGCATAAATAAAATCGTTTACACAAACATTTATTTAAATATTTTTATTTCGATGAATAGACAACACTATTTACATATAACCGTCAACTCATTTGAAAAAAAAATAGTTGTGTAATAATAAGTGCTCAAATTTTATAAATTCAATTAAAAGAAAAAATTCTACGTTACTTAGAAATGTAAGTTTTTTAATTTCATATTCCATATATATATATTAATCTTCATTAAGTTTTATTACGTTTTTATCGTGTAAATAAAATGTATATGTACATACATTCACACCACAATTTTTAAAATTTTAAAAAATGATATGCTATTAGGTCATATTGTCATAATGTCCTTATTGTCATAATGTCCTAATATATTATGATAGTTTAAACAATTTTTGTTGTGTTTCAAACAATAATGTTCTAAACTAATAAGACTTTTTGAACTATGTTCATTGTTTTGTCATAAAATAACACTTTTTTTGAAGCACAACAACAATTTGTTTAAACTATCATAATATATTAGGACAATCAGACCGTTTGAATACCCCAAATATGTTGAAAGTGTGTTTAAAAAAATATTTTTACTGAAATTTGATTTCAACTATTGGGTATATGACTTAAAAATGTGGGATTTGCTATAGGTGGCGTATCTTTTGAACCCCTTTATTAATTTTTAATAACTTTTATATCACTCTAAAGAGTATATATCTGTCATTCATCCTCGCTTAGTTATGGAACATTAAGTGTAAACAACAAAGTTTTTTTTGTCGAATTTTGTGCCAACAAAGCGTCATATGTGGAAAGTTTTGCTTTACTTCTTTCATTTGAAAAACGTGCCGCAGAAGTACACATAGATCACCAAAGCTTATGGTGAACGTGTTCCATCGGTTTCAACGTGCAAGAGATGGTGCATGTTCAGAAGTGATGATTTTGAAACGGAAGGCCCAGGACAACCAAACAATTTGAAGACCAAGATTTGGAGGCATTAATCCGTGAATGTTGTTGTCAAACTCAACATGAGCTTGCAATATCATAGGGAGATACTCAAGAAGCAAAACGTTTGCAAGCAGCAGGATTTGTCAAAAAAAAAGGCAAATTGGGTACCATACGAATCGAAGACGAGATACCTTGAAAAGCGATTTAGCATTTCCGAAATGACGTTTGAACTAACAGTTATTTAATAGTATTTTTGATTTTCATAAACATAGAAAATTCTAAAAGTTAGAATGTGAGTTTCTATGAGACTTAAAAACCAATTACTACTACTATTAATTATCTATCTTCTGGCTGTAATTTTTATTTTGGCTTAAACAATGGATGTAAATTGAGACAGTTGTAAATATACATATATGATTAAAGTAAGAATATTTATTGGTAATTGGTGAACACTTATTTGTTCATCTGAGTGTATGTACGACTGTTAGTTGAAATTAATTTTCCTAAGAAGATCAGAAAAATATTTTGTGCTTTTTCAAATATATTTTTGAATTATAGAATAAATGCAGAATACCACAGATTGAGTCATACTCGCTTCGAATGATATTTATACCACAACATTTAGCAAATTTGAAAAATGAACTGAAAAACTAAAATACATTTTTATATATAAAAATAAAAAATAAGATCGGAATAAGATCTCTCAACGTAAAAAATTACAACGATACAGAAAAATTAAATAAAATTTGGTACGGGAATAATTCAATAATATTAGTCGAAACAGTGGGCATGCAAGGTTAAAAATAATTTGGGACTTCCGCTTTAATAACTACAGTAAAATAAATGGTTGACGATTTTAACAATAATACAAATATAGCTGATAATGTCAACACACCTCACGTTTAAACTTAATTGTGTTGTGAAATGCACAATTGAGTCTATATATATCGAAACTAAAAGATAAATTATCTGGATGATTGTCATCTCTGTTAATATTATAGAATAAACCACTTACATGTTGCTCAATAAAACTTAAATACATTTTTTATGATTTTATACAAAAAAGTTGAATTTTTACTCGACCGAATCATTACTGTAGGCCAGGTATGATTCGACCTATTAAGGAAAATATACTATTTTGATATAGATATAGTTTTCTGGATTTGACATTTTCTAGAGCTATTTCTATTCGATTTTAATGAATTTGTGAAATTTAAGGTAGTTGATCCACTGATTCCCCTAAGTATAAATCTTATTTTTTTGTGTAGTCCTATTCTTTATTTATCTGTCCGTGAAAATAGATTTGTGTTACCTCTCATCTGATCTCAGCTACGATTTTTCTACAAATCTGACGTTAATGGATTAAAGAAAATACATTTTGAACATACAGAAATGAATATTAAAATTTCTTCAAATGGCGATATTTAAATAAAATAAAGAGTTCAATACTTACTTATTAAATTTATATTTTTCGGAATTTTTTTTTTGTTTTTGTAGGATGAATCTAAATTTCTTGGAAATAGGAGAAGATTTGCGAATTAATCTTGCTGGAATATTTAGATAGGGTGTTGGTCTATCATGGTCCGTGGTCATATCCTTTAACAGTGCGAGTTCTGGTAGAGAAATTTAAATGTTTCGAAAATTGAAATTGTTTTGGAGGATGAATCTAAATTTCTTGGATGGAATTTATATTCATCCTCCAAAAAATTCCAATTTTCGAAAATTTCTCTATCAGATCTCGCACTGTTAAGGGTTATGGCCACGGACCATGATAGACCAAAACCCTATCTAAATATTCCAGCAAGATTCATCCGCACATTTTCTCCCATTTCCAAGAAATTTAAATTCATTCTACAAAAAAAATAAAATTTTCGAAAAATTTAAATTTCTCTATCAGAACTCGCACTGTTAAAGATTATGACTACGGACCATGATAGACCAACACTCTACCTAAATATTCCAGCAAGATTCATCCGCCCATCTTCTCCCATTTCAAAGAAATTTAGATTCATCCTTCCAAACTGTTAAGGTTATGACCATGGATTACGATAGAAAAACACCTTGACTATAAATTCCAGCAAGTTCCATCCGGCTATCTTCTCCCTTTATCCAGGAATTTAGATTCATCCTCCAAAAAATTTCAATTTTAGAAAAAATTAAATTTCTTTATCAGAACTCGCACTGGTATAGATTATGACCACGGACCATGATAGACCAACACCCTATCTAACTATTCCAGCAAGATTCATCTGCCAATCTTCTCCCATTTCCAAGAAATTTAGATTCATTCTCCAAATTAAATTTTCGTAAAAATGTAATTTCTCTGAACTCGCACTGTTAAAGGTTATGACCATGGACGATGATAGACTAACAGCCTATCTATAAATTCCATCATGTTCCATCCGCCCATCTTTTCCCGTTTTCCTAGAATTCGGATTCAGCCTCCCAAGTATATTAAATTTCGATTTTGGTCAAAATTAAAAAATTATTATCAAAACTCGCTCTGTTAAATATTATGACCACAGATTATCATAGTGGGACAGTTTATCTATAAATTCCAGCAAGTTCATTCCACCTATCTTCTCCCATTTCCAAGAAATTTAGATTCATCCTCCAAAAACATTTTAATTTTCGAAAAATTTAATTTTCCCATCTTCTCCCGTTATACAGGATTTTAGATTCATCCTCCAAAAAATTTAAATTTTCGAAACATTTAAATTTCTCTATCAGAACTCGCACTGTTAAAGGTTATGACCACGGACCATGATAGACCATCTTCTCCCATTTCCAAGAAATTTAGATTCATCCTCAAACAAAATTTAAATTTTCGAAAAATTTAAATTTCTTTATCAGAACTCGCACTGTTAACGGTTATGCCACGGACCATGATAAACCAACACCCTACCTAAATATTCCAGCAAGATTCATCCGCCCATCTTCTACCATTTCCAAAAAATTTAAATTCTTCCTCCCAAAACTTGCACTGTTAAGGGTTATGACCATGGGTTATGATAGAAAAACACCTTGGCTATAAATTCAAGCAAGTTCCTTCTGCCCATCTTCTCCCGTTATAAAAGAATTTAGAATCATCCTCAAAAAAATTTAAATTTTCGAAAAATTTAAATTTCTCTAGCAGAACTCGCACTGTTAAAGGTTATGACCACGGACCATGATAGACCAACACCCTACCTAAATATTTCAGCAAGATTCATCCGCCCATCTTCTCCCATTTCCAAGAAATTTAGATCATCCTCCCAAGAAATTTAAATTTCCGAAAAATTTTAATTTCTCTATCAAAACTCGCACTGTTAAGGGTTATGACCATGGGTTATGATAGAAAAACACCTTGGCTATAAATTCCAGCAATTTCCATCTGCCCATCTTCTCCCGTTTTCCATGAATTTAGATTCGTCCATCCATAATAATTAAATTTTAAAAATTCCGCAAAAGTATAAAACTATGTTTGACATTTATGATTTGACTTAGTTTTTGGAAAAAACGGGAGATTAGTTCCCGTTTCAATCATTTGTGGTACATTAGGTTCAACCGTGTGGTTATTATTCCATTTTGAATACACTTTCCTTGATTTACAATGTTTAACGGTGTCATGTAAACTTTTAAACATAACTCTGTTAACTCAACTGGTTTGTGTCTAGGGTTATAAATTTCGAAATTTAACTTCACACACATTATTAAATTAGTATATCTTTATCTATCTACTATTAATATTTGCAATTATTATTATGAATTTTCAATTACCCAAGCAGTTTTGAGATGCTTTAATACTTCAAAATATCATGGACTACAAACAATTGTAAGGTGTATTTACTTTACGCAATAATTAAAATTTCTATAATAAACATTTTAAAATAATTTACGTAGTTGTTCTGTTATTTCCACATTTTTTCGCTAACGAAGTAGCGGGTTGCATGCTAGTAAGATATAAAAGACAAAAATTGGTGAAAAATGTTAAAGTTATTAAAAAATCGCCAGGCCACTAGAACAAGAAATTTATGAACAAAATTAACATATTTTGAGAAATATTAAAATAAAAGCTTATTTTTACTTAAAATATATCCATATTTACTTGTATATGAGTAGGATACCGTTAACCTATTCGCAGGTATGACCAAAAAAATTAAATTTTCAAAACTCCAATTTCAAATTTTTAAAAATTTTGTTAAACAAATTTCAGAATTTTTTGATCATCACATGGGGATTTATTGACAACATAATAGGGAATAAAAATGTGAAAAAAGTATGTCAATACCTCCTATAGTTTTTCCGTACCTGCGATATAAATTTTGCGATTTTCGAGAAAAACTAATTTTTTGGCCATATTTTGGGGAATGACCAGAATTTCCTTACTGTAATGATTTTTAAGTAAAAGCTATTCAGAATAATATAGTCCAGGTAATTTTAAATATAGTCTGAAAGTTTTACTAAAATCGGAAAACTTTAACCCTTAAATCGTGAAAGTCAAAGGTCAATTTTTTCAATATTTGGAATTTCTCATGGAAAGATAGCGAAATATTATATATTTTTGAACCGATTTTGATGAAACTTAAGAAAAATATAAAATGAAGTCTAGTATTCACAATAACAGTACAAAAATGGAAATTAACCCTTAATAGCACTTGGGGTCCAAATGACCCTCAACTTTTAAAATCACGAAAAACACATTCATTTTGACCCCAAGTACTCTTAAGGTTTAATTTCCATTTTTTTTACTGTTATTGTGAATACTAGACTTCATTTTATATTTTTCTTAAGTTTCATCAAAATCGGCCCAAAAATATATAATATTTCGCTATCTTTCCATGAGAAATTCCAAATATTGAAAAAATTTACCTTTGACCTTCACGATTTATCAAATGGACACTTTTCGTACTCCATTTGATTTTTCTGAATTAGTATCAAGCTTATATTCGCCTAAAATAAAGTGGAACTGGAATGTAGACAATTGGCATCAATATGCATTAAAGGGTTAAGTAAAGTCGAGTTTAATTCTCTTAAAGTATTCTTTATATCTGACTATTATTATGGGCCATTATGTGTGCATTGTATACATAATAAATTTAGTAAAGGTAGGGTCACACATGACAAATATTTGGCGAAAAAGACGTAACGTAATAAATAAAAATACATTTGAATTCTTTTATTTATTTCAAAAACTTATTTTACTTAGGATGATTCAAAACAAAAAATTTAGTTTTATTTTATTTGATGCTGTTTGATCTTACAAAACACTTGTAAGAGTAAACACATCATACAAATTTGTGGTAAAAAAGTAGCTTTTGAGCAAATATTTGTCCTACCTTAACAAGACGCTAAATATAATACATATTAGATATACAGATTTCTGTGATTTTTTGCAGAAAATACAATAGAAATGTGAAAATTACAACTAATATTTCTATACACGTCAATCATAAAAAGGAAAACAAAAGCTATGTTTTAAACTGAAAATTTACTCACCAGCGTAGTCACAATTTCTGTGAGGTAAATAAGTACCCTGAAATAACACCCAAATGAAATAGCTTCCTTTTGAGCGAAAAAAAGTTTTAAAAAAGGGCCCATATTGGAAAAAAAATTTCGATTTAAAAAAAAAAACAAGTAAGAGTGCTATATTCGGCTGTGCCGAATTTTATATACCCTTCACCAAATTATACTTCAAAATTTTAAATATTTTTAGGTAAACAAAATTTAATTTTTTTCCAGTTGTTTTTTCATTTTTTGGAAAAATTTTTTTTTCCATTATTTTAAATTATTTTTTAAAAATTTTTTTTTTTTAAATTTTAAAATTTTTTTTTTCCGATTTTGACCCATTGTAGGTCCATCTTACTATGGTATTATTTATATACGTCGTTGAAAATGTCTTTGAAATATCTATCATTAGATATCCATATTGTCTATATTAATGTCTTAGTAATCCAGATATAGGTCAAAAATAGGTAAAAAATCGAGGTTGTCTTTTATATTATTTATATTCGTGAGTGATTTTCGAAAGTGGGCCTTATACAGGAGCTATGACCAATTATGGACCGATCACCTTGAAATTAGGTCGTGTGATTTATGTCTTATAGTGCATTTACACCGAGGCGAAATCTAGTGGATTTTACTAACTAACAAAACCCGCAGTAAATAAGTAAATTTTTAGTATTATAATTTATAAATTTAACTTTTATTCATATTTGCATTCATTGAAAATATTTACCAAACGCTAAAATTGTTCCGCACTTTTTATATTATTTTTTTTATTTGTATCTGTCAAATTTTACTTGTACAGTGCTGTATTTTTTAGTCCGTTATGAAGAAATTCACGGTTGCATCACTTGGTACTGAGTAGATTTGAGGAGATTTCCCCAAAATCTAGTCACGAAGTAGATTTCATTTTGTATGGGAAATCTCGTCAAAATAACTAGATTTGGCTCGAAATCTCATATGTACTAGATTTCTCTTCGGTGTAAATGCACTATTAATGGAGTTATTTATGTTGAATTTTGTGTATATACCAACATTTTTAGGAGATTTATGCACGTTTAAGTGATTTTCGGAAGCGGGTCTATATGTGAGCTATGACTAATTATGGACCTATCGTAACAAAATTTGGTGACATGAATTTTGTATATATGAAACTTATTTGGAGCGAAATTTTGTGTAGATACATATATAAATTAAACATTTATGACCGATAAAGTCCAATTTCGAGAGGACATTTGTATGGGGGCTAGGTGAAATAATAGACCGATTTCATCCAGTTTCAATAGGCTTTATTTAGACGTAACCGACTCTTTGCTATTACAAAATTCATAAATTACATTAATAATTTAAACCCAAAACTAAATTTTAATAAATACACTTTTTAATAAATACACTTTTAAACCAAACACTTGAAAATCTTTCTCACATTAACAAATCTCTTTTAAGTTATCCCACAACGATCTTTTATATGAATATTCGTTCACTCCGTAAAAATTTTACACCCCTCATGGCAAGCATGCAAAACATAATTAAAAACATCAAATTTATTCTTTTAGTAGAGACCAACATAACCGATGCCGAAAATCATATTTATAATATAGATGGCTTTAACTCTTACTTCCTGAATAGACATAGTAGAGGAGGAGGAATAGCTATATACGTAAGGGATAATATTATACACACAAATATCTCTTCAACTACTAACTCCTTCGAAACTATACAAATTGAAGTAACAAACAAACATAAAACTTTTTCTCTTATTACTCTTTATCGTCCACCAAATAAAAACGTAAATGAATTCATAATAGCACTGGATCAAATAATAAACAAAATCAAAAACAAGTAAGAGTGCTATATTCGGCTATGCCGAATCTTATATACCCTTCACCTTTGTTGTGGATGCATTATTATTTTTTATAATTAGTATATATGTATGTACATTGCCCACTTTCAGCGTACAGCATCCTAAATTTATCAAGAACACAAAAAACAACAACAACGCCAAACGAAACAAAACACCAAAAGAAAAAACAAAATACGCAAGGCAATGAAACCAACACACATCCAAACACACGTTTAATTGTATAAAAAACAACAACAACGCCAAAAGAAACAAAATACGCAAAGCATGCACATTCAAACATACGATTTGTTGATTTTTTGTCAAAAAAACCAACACACAACCAAACAAAAGTTTAGTTGTATAAAAAACAACAACAACGCCAAAAGAAACAAAACACAAAAAAAAAAACAAAATACGCAAAGCATGCACATTCAAACATACGATTTGTTGTTTTTTTGTCAAAAAAACCAACACACAACCAAACTAAACTTTAGTTGTATAAAAAACAACAACAACGCCAAAAGAAACAAAACACAAAAAAAACAAAATACACAAAGCTTGCACATCCAAGCATACGTTTTGTTGTTTTTTTGTCAAAGCATGCAATACATTGTGTTTTTTGATGAAATTTTCAGAGGTTGTCTCGGATTTTTGCTCATATCTCCGTTATTTATGGACGGATTTTGCTGATTTTAAATAGCAAAATTCTCGAAAGTATGTCTGACAGAATTGTTGAAGATTTGGATCCCGGAGATATCTGGGGCCTTCAGAAAATTGATTTCAACAGACAGACAGACAGACGGACAGACAGACAGACAGACAGACAGACAGACAGACAGACAGACAGACAGACAGACAGACAGACAGACAGACAGACAGACAGACAGACAGACAGACAGACAGACAGACAGACAGACAGACAGACAGACAGACAGACAGACAGACAGACGGACATGGCTTAATCGACTCCGCTATCTATAAGGATCCAGAATATATATACTTTATAGGGTCGGAAATGAAAAATGTAGAAATTACAAACGGAATGACAAACTTATATATACCCTTCTCACGAAGCTGAAGGGTATAACAAGCAAGACATCATTATTGTTGGAGTTATGAATATCGATATACTCACACAAAATATCACAACAACAAAATACATGGAAATGATATCATCTTACGGGCTAGAGAGTATTGTAAATAACTGCACAAGAGAAGATGTAAATAAAAAACTCAAACCCAAACTCCAACATCATAAATCACAGCAACAATATAGAAATTGATAACATCAATAGGAGCAACAACATCAGATCAAATAACAACATCGGTACCCATCTAGGAATACTCAACGTCAAAAGTCTATATTACACAACACTTTTTAATGAATTTTATAAAGACGACAGATTCCTAAAACCATTAGACCATACATACAGCACACGACTTCGTACTGAAGGAAGATACAAAGTTGAGCGCTACAGAAACAATTATGGCAAAAACACCTTAGCCGTTGTATTACCAACAATTTTCAATAAATTACCGTTATATTTACTTAATATAACTAATATTTCTAAAAGAAAATCATTTTTAAAACTACATTTTGTATCCTCGCAATGAATTTAAACTTTTTAATATTTAAACATAATATGTATATATATTTTTGAATTAAAATTATTTGAGTCCATATTTTTATACCCTTCAGCTTCGTGAGAAGGGTATATATAAGTTTGTCATTCCGTTTGTAATTTCTACATTTTTCATTTCCGACCCTATAAAGTATATATATTCTGGATCCTTATAGATAGCGGAGTCGATTAAGCCATGTCCGTCTGTCCGTCTGTCTGTCTGTTGAAATCAATTTTCTGAAGGCCCCAGATATCTCCGGGATCCAAATCTTCAACAATTCTGTCAGACATACTTTCGAGAATTTTGCTATTTAAAATCAGCAAAATCCGTCCATAAATAACGGAGATATGAGCAAAAATCCGAGACAACCTCTGAAAATTTCATCAAAAAACACAATGTATTGCATGCTTTGACAAAAAAACAACAAAACGTATGTTTGGATGTGCAAGTTTTGTGTATTTTGTTTTTTTTTGTGTTTTGTTTCTTTTGGCGTTGTTGTTGTTTTTTATACAACTAAACGGTTGTTTGGTTGTGTGTTGGTTTTTTTTTTACAAAAAAGCAACAAAACGTAGGCTTGGATGTGCAGGCTTTGCGTATTTTGTTTTTTTTGTGTTTTGTTTCTTTTGGCGTTGTTGTTGTTTTTTATACAATTAAACGTATGTTTGGATGTGTGTTGGTTTCATTGGCTTGCGTATTTTGTTTTTTCTTTTGGTGTTTTGTTTCGTTTGGCATTGTTGTTGTTTTTTGTGTTCTTGATAAATTTAGGATGCTGTACGCTGAAAGTGGGCAATGTACATACATATATACTAATTATAAAAAATAATAATGCATCCACAACAAAGGTGAAGGGTATATAAGATTCGGCATAGCCGAATATAGCACTCTTACTTGTTTTATTTTTGCGTTATTAAAAAAAAAAAAAAAAAAAAAAAAGATGTGTACTTACGTTTTTTTTCTCGTAAAATTGAAACTATTGCACCTACAGTTACGAAATTTTCAGGAATGATGCTAATAAACCTATATTATCGATTTCCATAAAAAAAAAGAAAATCTAATATCATGTCGCTTAAGTCCGTTTTGCGAAAAGGGCTCGATATTAAAAGCAATTTACGAATTTATGTTCTCTATCAATTATAGCTAAATATTAACAATAAGCTTTTTAAAATTATACTTATGAGTAGGGGGCGGATTTTCATGCATTTATTATTGGAAAATATGCGCCTAAAATATGCTTCAAAAAAATCAAAATATGACCTAAAAATTTAAAAAATATGCACTTATATTTTTGTGCAGAAACATAAAATAATTAAGTATGGAATTCGAAATGTCCAAAAAAATACACAACACTGTTGCCAGCAGTTAGAACTCTTTAAATTATACCAGGAATTAAACAATTAAAGTTCTAAAACTATTTTTAAAATAATTTTTAGTTAGTAAATGTTATCTACTGCTATTTCTATAATAAATTCGACAAAAAAAATTGTTGTCGAAACAATGTATTGCCCATTAATGACAAAAAATTATATTTTTATTAAAAATTAGCATAATATGCATATAAATATGCATTTTGAAGTAAAATATAACAAAATATGCATTATCAATAAAATATGCAAAAATATGCACTAACAAATCGATGCCATTTTGCAGCAAAATGTGCGATTCGGATAGATAATTGGTCTACATTGTATTTGGACGTTCGAGAAAAAACATGCATTTGCATATAAATCCGCCCCCTACTTATGAGTTTTTGAAATAAATAAGAAATAGCGGAATTCGACTAGTCTTGTCACACTCGTAATTTTAAGTGTTTTTCAAACCAAAAAGTATATTAACAATTTTAAGCGATTATTATTGCCATTATTTTCTGTTGAATATAAATATCCATAGAATTTGTAATTCTTAAGGACAGATTTTTTCTGCTGTGGCTAAAAAATGTTAGATGGGTGACAAAAATTCGATAATTTAAACTACGATGCTTCATTATCAACTGAATATCTGTTGCTAGAACCAAAAGAATGAATGGATGTAATGAAATCGATCCAAATTTATTCATTACAACTGTTTATTGGTTCATTGTAACTTTAAAAAATCCCGAAATTTCACTGGAATTTCCCAAAAATAGTCCCCGGAAAAATTTTTCCGTGGAGCAATCCTAGTTTTGGTACAATTACAGTCAATTATAGTTCCATGCCGAATCGACCAGTCGATTTTCCATAGCATGTCGAAGTTGTTTTACGAACTCTATTTCATACTCGCACGAGTTTTCAACCAAAAATCAGCAGGAAAGCGTAATGTAGTGCCGTAGACAAGCTCTGCCGGCGTTGCTTGGATGTCCTCTTTGTATGTACATCGTAGACCCAATAAAATTATCGGCAAATATTTGTTAACGTTGTGACATAAAATTGCTGATTTAAGAGTGCGGTGCTCTATAATGCCATTTTATTGAGGGTGGTATGGCGTAGTGCTTTGATGATGTACTTCAAGCATACGCAGAAGTTCCTTAAATAAAGTGCTTTCGAACTGCCGACCTAAGTCGGTCATAATATCAATTGAAATTCCGAATCGCGATATCCATTCTTTTACCAAGGTTTCCGCTACGGTTTTTGCAGTCATGTCCGGCATTGGGAAAGTATCAGGCCACAGAGTAAAACGATCAATAACCGTTAAACAATAACGATTGCCTTCAGACAGCGGAAAAGGTCCGACGATGTCAATGTTCAAATGAGCAGTAAGCAGTCTGGGTATGTTGTGTTACTTTATTTCGTTGCCAATGCAAACAATCTCGAGCAAAACTTCTGCTGTCTTTTTGTATACCTGGCCAAATAAATCTTTCAGTCATTCATTTGGCTGTGGCACGTGTATCCGGGTGTGACATATCATGAGTCGAATGCAAAAATGTTTTACGAAATCCTTTGGTGATAAAAGGACATACTCGATCTAAAGATGTATCGCAATACACTGGTCTTGAGCTACCAGGAAGGATAAAAGATCTGAGCTTTCATGAACTTTCTACATTCGAATCCAATAAAGACTGTAATTCATCATCAGTTGATTGAGCTGTTGCCAATTCATTGTAGTTGATTATTACTGCATTAATCACATCGATTCGTGACAGCAAATCAGCTACAATATTCTTCTCACCTTCTACATGACGTATATCAGTAGTGATTTGCGCAATAAAATCCAATTGTCTAGCTTGTCTATCGAACACTCACTCAATTATCTGTTTAAATGCATAAATTAATGGCTTATGATCAGCATAAATGTGGCAAGAACGTCCCTCAATCTTGTACCTAAAATGACGCATTGCAAGGTAGACCGCTGTTAACTCCCTATCATAAGTACTGTAGCGCATTTCAGCTGATGAAAACTTTTTTGAAAAAGGGGTTGTACTACGTTTTTTAACCATTTGGTTTAACACGGCCCTGCGGCGAAATTTAAAGCGTCTGCCCACAACGAAAACTCAGCTTCTGGAAGTGGGTGAGCCAGCATCGTACAATTTGCAAGCTGTATTTTAATTTAATGGCGTCGTATCATTTCGTTTATTACCGACTATCATATTAAACAATAATTGTGGAATATCAATGTTCGAGGTAAAAAACGCCTATAGAAATTTAACATTGCCAAACATTTTTTTAAATCCTTCACCACTTTCGGTAGACGAAATTTTAGTAGCGCTTCAACTCTTTCTTGTCCTAGGAATTTTAGTTCCGTTAAACCGAATTCAACCTTCGAGAATTAATTGTCAAATTATTATCCCGAAATCGTTGGAAAACTCTTGTGAGATGTTTTATGTGCTCTTCCTCTGAGGGTGATGCAATAATAACATCATCCAAATATGCGAAAACGAATGATAAGCCTCTTAGCACCTCATGAATTAGCCGCTGAAATGTTTGGGCTGCGTTTTTCAGTCCAAATGTAATATGCGTGACTCAAAAAGGCCAAAAGGCGTCGTAATTGCAGTCTTCGGCATATCGTCAGGATGTATCGGTACTTAATGAAATTCTTTCTTTAGATCTTCTTTTGAAAAAATGGAATTTCCGGCCAGCACTACAGAAAAATCTTGAAGATAAGGAATTGGATAGCGATCGTGTTCTGTGATTGCGTTAAGCTCGCGGTAATCGCCACAAGGCCTCCACGTCCCATCGGGATTTCGAACCATATGGAGTGGGCTAGCCCAATTGCTGCTCGATGGGCGATAAATGCCAAGTTTTATTAATGATTCGAACTCATTACGGGCAGCTGTGAGTTTCTCCGGTGATAGCCGTCGAGGGCGTGAAAATACAGGTTGGCCAGTAGTTTCAATTCTATGAGTTTAGTTGACTTAGAAACTGCACCGGGTTGGGCTGGAGGTGTAACTTCGCCAAACTGTTGTAGAATGTCCGAATATTGAATTTTGGTATCGAAGGATTTGATTGACAGCTGCTTTGTTTTGTCGACCACACAATCAGTTTTTAAAGTTGTTAAATAATCTAATAAACACCTGTGTTTCAAGTCAACCAATAAATCATAGTGCGCCAAAAAATCTGTACCAATAATTGCCTGATTAACGTCTGCTATTAAAAACTTCCAAACAAAATCAGGTCTTAAATTAAATTTAAGTAATACATCACCGTATACTGAAATTGTAGATCCATTAGCTGCGTATAGATGCATATCCGATGGTTTTAAATTGGCTGATTGTAATACTTTCGGTATGACGGACACATACGCACCAGTGTCAATTAAAAAATTTATTTTTGTTGATGTGTCGTAAATTCGTAAACGAAATGATTGCATATTTTTAGGATTTGACTGGTGAATTTAACACGGGAATGTCATTGCAAGTGGCTGATTGTCACACTCTGCATAACACTTCACCATTAAATTCAATAAATTTTTATGAGTGCGGTGTTGAATACATAACCTCTCGTTTTCTAGTGAAATGCTCTAACCACTAAACCACAGACTGCTCTGTAATTGTTATTAAGACTAAAATGTGATTCTACTCTCAATTTTTGCATTTTCTACATCATCATTGAGAACGAAAACACAAACGGCCACATTCAGCATTATATGTGGCGATCGAAGTGGTATATTTTAGAAGATTTTATTTTTCTTGAATTTATTTTCAAAAACTAAAGACAAATATCTGACTATTGTTTGTTGCTGAATATGCTGGTGAAATGTAGTGCAAATAATAACCATTTAACTACCACTTTAGCAGCCACATCAAACTAGTTAGTTGTACAAATAGTAATATAGCTAGTGAAAGTTTTCCAATTGGCAATTTTCAAATTGCTAGGCATTGTCTCTACTTACGATGCGTGAACGGGAACGATTTCTGAAGTTGTTATTAAGCAGCATTACTTGTACGTCACGAGACAAATGTGCCACTTGGTTTTGTAGACATTCTACTTCTGCTGAAGGCATTGCAATTTCTCTGACGTGATTATGTTGTAACTGCATAGAATCGATAATTGAATCTGCTATCTTGATTTTACCCAATATGTCGAAGTTAGCAGCGATTATTGCAGGTTGTATATGGTTTGGCATACGACTCACCCACAAATATTGTAATATGGTTTGATTTAGGGGATCTCCTGCTACCCGTTTCATTTCGCTGGGCTTTTGATCTCCTAATGGCACACGCTGGAATCGCCGTCGTTAGCTATCAGCGAAGTATTAAATTAATGTGCATTTGATTAATTATACTTCTTAGTTGATGGTGCTGAGTCAATGATGGGACAGTAGCTTTGCTGGTGGTATCGAAGCACATTTGTATTAAATTTTTTAACATCCGATAGTATACCAGAGGCTTCAAACCAAAATTCTATAGCGTAAAAGAATGCTTCAATGCCAGTTTCCGTCAATGTTGGCATTGTAATTTTTATTGAAGCGACTACGTCCATTGCAGGTGAAGTTGTTTGCTGCTCTGCTTTTGGCATTATCACAGAACCTGCTGGATCATTAAGCGACATATCTCACGTTGCGTAGAATAAAAAATAATTTGTTAGTGTCGAAGGGTCACCAATTGTAGAGTTCTATAATTTTAAGTTTTATTAACTTTTTATTTTATTTAAATCTACACAGATTAATGTCTTTTTTCTGGTTTAGTCAGACGTTGCCAGATCGTGCTCTTTTTCCGATCCTGTCACTCCTGTCAGTTGTGGTCGGGTTGCCACATATACATTAAACATTTATTACATTAAGCATGATACAATAAGAAGACATTTTTATTTTATTATATTATTTATATTTTATTCCTCATAAAATTAAACAAAAACAAAAAATATATTGTTTTTGGAGAATCAAAATTCAGCGGCTGAGAATTCAGTAGTCGTTTTTGAGTTTGTTCGTTTCGGTACTTTTTTTTATAATGGTAACGGTAAGTAATAAAGTGGACATGGTTGACATCTAAACAACAATGACGATAGAATTATAATAAAAACTTGAAAAATTGCATTCTGTCATCCAGATGAAAGACACTAACCATATCGTCATTGTTTTACCTCTTATAAATCTTGAACCCATACCATCTATTTCAAATAACATTCCCTCCACAATTGAATCGTCGAATCAACACCAGTCACAATCAGTCAAAAATCTACACAGATTAATGTCTTTTTTCTGGTTTAGTCAGACGTTGCCAGATAGTTCTCTTTTTCCGATCCTGTCACTCCTGTCAGTTGTGGTCGGGTTGCCACATATACATTAAACATTTATTACATTAAGCATGATAAAATAACAAGACATTTTTATTTTATTATATTATTTATATTTTATTCCTCATAAAATTAAACAAAAACAAAAAATATATTGTTTTTGGAGAATCAAAAGTCAGCGGCTGAGAATTCAGTAGTCGTTTTTGAGTTTGTTCGTTTCGGTACTTTTTTTATAGTGGTAACGGTAAGTAATGAAGTGGACATGGTTGACATCTAAACAACAATGACGATAGAATTATAATAAAAACTTGAAAAATTGCATTCTGTCATCCAGATGACAGACACTAACCATATCATACCATCTATTCCCTCCACAATTGAATCGTCGAATCAACACCAGTCACAATCATTCAAAAATTGCCAGCCCAGCGACAGCTGTATCAAGAACATTAGGAAATACGATGACAGCAGACCTGTTACAAAAATTTCAAATAATGATGGATGATTTTGGTTACATCTTCTTATATATAAATAGCCCACACTTTTAAGTATGTTATTGTCCACCAATATTGATGAAATATATATGGTTTAAATAGATGTGCACAATATAAAAAAAATATAGCGTTTTAAAAGTGGTCGAATTTCGGCCACCAGGCGATCCTAGTTTTGATAATTCAGGACCGTAATGTATGCAATGAATAAGTAGTACGTTCATAAGGGATTTTGGTTTCATGTTTCACCCACATATTGACAAGTGTGCCAATCGGCCACTTGCAATGACATCCCTGTGTTAAATTCACAGTCAATAACGTTGCGAGTGGGTTGAAAATTCACTAGTAGTAGTTCTTAGTGGCCAACGAATTCGTCGTAGCGGAACTAGTGCAATGAACTGCAGGGTATGCACTGTTACTTCTTATATATACCCTGCAGTTCACTGCACTAGTTCCGCTACGTCGAATTCGGTGGCCACTAAGAACTACTACTAGTGAATTTTCAACCCACTCGCAACGTTATTGACTGGTGAATTTAACACGGGGATGTCATTGCAAGTGGCCGATTGACACATTCTGCAAAGCACTTCACTATTAAATTCAATAGTGAAAATACTCCAGCATTTGTGAAAAAAAAGAAAAAAGAAATTTTTCTGAGAGCGGGGTTGAACACAACCTCTCGCTTTCTAGTCAAATGCTGTAACCACTAAACTACTGAGCTCTTATTTGTACTGCTCTCTAATTGTTATTAAGAATAACATGGGAGTCTACTCTCTATTTTTGCATTTGCTACATCATCACTGAGAACGAAAACACAAACGGCCACATTCAGCATTACATGTGGCCATCGAAGTGGTATATTTTAGAAGATTTTATTTTTCTTGAATTTATTTTCAAAAACTTATGACAAATATCTGACTATTGTATATTACTGAATATGCTGGTGAAATGTAGTGCAAATTATAACCATTTAACTAGCCACAGCGAACTAGTGTGTTGTACAAGTAGTAATATAGCTAGTGAAAGGTTTCCAATTGGCACTTTTCAAACTGCTGGGTACATTGCATTTAATTTATTTCATATATTTCCTCGACAACGGGTATTTATGTCGCTTACGTCTTTTTTGCTATCATGATGTCTAGCCAATATTTTATGTTAAGGCGGTTTCGTCCTTTTAATTTTATTAAAAAACAACTTTATGTTATAATTTATAAGAAATAGCAAATAACAAAAACGTTTTTAACATTAAATTCATTGGTTTAATTCATAAATTACATAAATAATGTTTATCCTGTAATGGTTCAATGGTTTCAAAAATAATTAACTTTAAAGTGAATACTGAATGTAATCTTGATCTGCTTCAGGTAGTGAATCTTTAATAGATTTATCGTATTTTAAATTTAAAAATTTTCAAACCACTTGCATTATTTCTGGTCAATTTTAATTTTTTTGTGATATGTGAAGCGTTTTCAGCAAAAACTTTTGGCGCACTTTAATATTATTATCATTGTAATGAATAACATAATTATAGGTATATTGCCTTTTGGTACTACCACCTCTTCGTCTTTGGACGGACTTTCGTATCATACACGAAATCAACCAGTCTTTTGTCTTATTTTGTTGCCAATACCCCAAAAATGTTCATTTATTGCTAACCGATCTGATGCGGTGAACTTATCGCCACAATGATTTGGACATTTTTTAGTTGCACTCGGATGCGGGTGAAAACTAGTATCATGTTGTTTCTTATTTTGTAATCTCTTTGGTAACATTCTTGGCTTTTTGTAACCCCTTTTACCCACACGTGTATCTTGTTCAATCTCATTCTCAGATTCTTTAGGTACTGAATCTGAAGATTCCGAATCAAAACATGTTTGCGAAAAAGTTTTTTGCTCGGAACAATGATTAGAATCAGTATCGCTACCATTTTTAATTGAAAACTGAAACAAAGTTTTACAACACCACAAAATAATAATTTATCGAAATATATTTATATTAAAACTAGCTTTAGCACGATGCGTTTCGCTACCCCTAGTCACAGAATATACAGAAGTGTCAAATTTGACGTTTAAAAAACTCAAAATCAGATGTTAGGGCAGTTCTCATAAAAAGAGATATCAATATATTTTGTACTACAATATCAGTTGTGTTCGTAACAGAATTGAAATGCACGCAATGATGGTTGTAACGAAACTAATATTTATTTCAATTTACTCTTATTACTAATATTTACATAGTTGCAATTCAGGGTATTCTAATCAAGTGTTGCAATATTTTGGGATTAAGTAATATTAGGATTTTAAGTATTAATAGTAATATATTAATTATCAGTAAAATATATTACATTACTCCACCCCAAAGTTTTCAAGACTACATAGTAAAATTAATTCAAAATTAAATTTGTTTTAGTTTAAAGAAATTAAAAAAATTAGTGTTAATAATTCAATTATTATTGTTAATAAAATTATAATAATTTAAGTTTTGCTTATTGTTTTCGGAAGTGTCATATGTTGATGGATGTGTTGTCGATGATGTTGGTGATTGTGATTCGTCGTTGCCACTAAGATGCTCTGGATCGATGGTTGGAACACTGCGAGGTTTTATCTGGTTGACATGTCGTCTGCAAATTCCCTTTTCTGTATTTATTGTAAAAATTACTTTACCAATTTTTGTTTGTATAGTGCCTGGTATCCACTTCTTCCCCTTGCTATAATTTCTGATGTAAACAGTATCGTTGATTTGATATTTTGGTGAAATTGAAAATTGTTGATATTCCTTGGAAGTTTCTAAAAACTGAGACCAGATTGTGCTTATAGGTCTACCTCGTATGAGTTCTGCGGGGGATTTATCTTCGGCGTTTGGCATAAACCGGTAAGTAGAAAGAAACTTATGGACAGCATCTTTAACTGGCATGTTGTCTTCGATGTTTTTACGAACATAAGTTTTAAATGTTCTGACAAAAAGTTCAGCTAAACCGTTAGAAGCTGGGTGAAACGTCGTAGTTGTAATATGGCGAATACCAAGTGTTGTGCAAAATTGTTCGAATTTGTCAGAGCTTAGCTGCGGACCGTTGTCGCTAACGATTGCATTTGGTATGCCTTCAATAGAAAATTTTGCTGAAAGAGCTGCAACAGTGTCTTCTGTTGTTGTATTTTTCATTGTTGAAACGTATGGAAACTGCGAAAATGCATCGACGCATATGAGCCACATGGAATTGAAAATAGGTCCAGCGAAATCTATATGTATCCTGTCCCAGGGCTTTGATGACTTTGGCCAGCTTTCGTATACTTTAGAAGGAGCTTGATTCTGAACTTTACATATTTCGCATTCAGAAGACATTTTTGTAATGTCCGCGTCGATGTTGTTCCACCAAATGTACTGCCTAGCGAGTTGTTTCATTTTAATAACTCCCCAATGTCCGTCATGTAACATTTTAAGCATTTGATTCTTTAAAGCATCTGGTATAATGACACGAATAAAGTCAGTTTGTATACAAAGTAAATTTTTGTATATAGTTAAATTATTCCTGTGATTAAAAAATGGTTTTAGGTTTGATTGTTCTTGACTGAGCCGGTCTGGCCAACCATTTTTTACAAAATAATAAACAGTGCGTAATGTTTTGTCGGCTTTTGATTCTTTGCAGATGTCTGTCCTCATAGGAATAGTATCAAAAGATATTAAAAAGCATGTGTCTTCTTCTCTATCGAAACTTTCGTCTGTTGCAATAGTTAGACGCGATAATGCATCCGCATTACCATGATCCGCTGTATTTTTATATTTTATCTCAAACTGATATGCCATGAGCGTTATAGCCCAGCGTTGAATACGATGTGCAGTCATTGTAGGTAGGTGTTTATAAGGATTTAAAATGCTTACCAATGGTTTGTGGTCAGTAACAAGGATAAACTTGCGCCCATATAAGAACTGGTGGAAACGTTTAACACCAAAAATAATTGAGAGAGCCTCCTTTTCAATTTGGCTGTAGTTAAATTGATGTTTGTCCAGTGTCTTAGAGGCAAAGTCGATTGGCCTTTCAGATGAAGGTGTGAAATGACAGCACCTATTCCGACGGGCGATTCGTCGGTTGAAAGAATAAGCGGCAAGTTATCCTGGAAATGTGAAAGCTGAGTTGCGTTGATTATGTGCGATTTAAGCTGTTCGAAGGATTTTTGTTGACTTTCTCCCCACCGAAAAGGTATGTTGTTTCTGCGTAACATGTTGATTGGAGCGGCGACAGTGGAAAAGTTTGGCACAAAGTTGTGGTAATAGTTGACTTTGCCCATGAAAGCTTCCAGTTTTTTGATATCTTTTGGTGGTTTCAAATTTTTAACGGCAAGAACACCAGATTCATCAGGTAGTATTCCTTCTGAACTTATTTGACGGCCTAAGTATGTAATTTTTTGTTGTAAAAACATACACTTTTCTTGCTTGCATCGTATACCATTTGCTAATAAAACGGAAAGTACCTGTTCGATTCGCTGGAAATGTTCCTCTAAAGTTGGGGCTGATATTATAATATCGTCTAAATAATTTTGAAAAATAGCAGGGGCGCTAGCTATGCCATAGGGTAACCGTTGATACTGAAAAAGTCCGAGGGGTGTATTAATCACCATTATTTCCTTGGATGTATCATCGAGCTCCATTTGAAGATAAGCTTCCTTCAAATCAATTTTTGAAAAATATTTACCATTTCGAATGGTATGAAATAAACTTTCTCGCGTTGGAAGCGGGTACTGTTCAATGTTAATTTGCGAGTTGACAGCTACTTTAAAATCACCGCATATACGAATTGCATTATTCGGCTTTTTTGCCAAAACAATGGGAGAAGCCCAATCACTAAATTTTACCGGAATAATTATTTTTTGTTCAATTAGTCTTTCTATTTCATCTTTAAACTGAGGCATTTGTGCGAACGGAATTGGTCGACTTCTGAAAAATTTTGGTTGAGCATCAGGTTTTAAACGTACATTTGCTTTAAAGTCTTTAACCGTAAAGTCTCTCAACCACATCAATATTATTGTTTTGTTTTCTGTTTTTATACACTTTTTTATTTTCATATTTTGGTTTTGACATACACACGGGTGCTATGTGTCCCTTTTTTCCACATTTATTGCAAACTGCGTTTTTAAATCTGCACTCTTCCCTCGTATGAGAATTAAAACAGTTTGAACATAATTTATATTTTGGGTTTTCTTTTTTGTGTTTTTTATTTTCTTTTGCAGACAAATGTTTCTTCACTAAATTTATGTCTATTGTTTTTTCACTAGAAGTTTCTTTTATTGTAGCCATAGTTCTTGTTGTTGCCTCATAAGATTCTGCAATAAGTATTACGTCAGAGAGAGTTGCTCTCTGCTTCTGCAAAGCGGCAGACCGAACTGCGTCGTGTGGTGTGTTAACAATTACGTGATCTCGTATCATGTCATCTACATAATTTGATGAACATGTATTTGAGTTACAGATAAACTTACAGTCCCTCGCTAAACCACGGAGATCTGCAATCCACTCTCTGTATGTTTGGAAGCCCTTCATTTGCCTTTTAAAAAATTGTAACGTGCTGCTACTATGTGCTGGCTGACTGAAAAATGTTCCGTTAACTTTTCGGTTAATTCCTTGTATGTTTGGTTTTCTAGACTTGTTACGCCAAACAAATTTTTGAGCAAATCAAACACTTGTACGCCGCACCATGATAATAAAAAAGATTTTTGTTTATCTGCCGACGTTACTGAGTAGGCTTCGAAATGTTGTTGCAATTGTTGCAAATAAGAGTCCCACTGTTGTTGTTCCTTATTGAACTTTTGAAATGCTGGTACCATCATTTGATCAGAAGTGAGTTTCGCTACGGGAGCAGCTTCTGGTTTTTTGTCCAGAAATGATTGCATCCATAATTGTTGTTGTGTTAGCAAATTCTTTGTGAATTCTTGCTGTTGTTGTAAAAGCAATTCTATGCCGTCTAAATTGCCGGTTGTCATTGTTTCGTTGATTTTACTTTTAAAACACGCACAAAATGTGACTTCTTATTTTTTTCTTTTATTTTAAATTTATTTGTTTGATATTTTTTTATGCACAATAAGAAACATTAATAGTTTTTCAAATGTTTTAAAAAAAAAAATTTTATTACTCGTCGCCAAATGTTGTGTTCGTAACAGAATTGAAATGCACGCAATGATGGCTGTAACGAAACTGATATTTATTTCAATTTACTCTTATTACTAATATTTACATAGTTGCAATTCAGGGTATTCTAATCAAGTGTTGCAATATTTTGGGATTAAGTAATATTAGGATTTTAAGTATTAATAGTAATATATTAATTATCAGTAAAATATATTACATCAGTGATGTGTTAAAACAAAACGCTATATACAACACGAATTTGGTAGACAAAGAAATGTGAACAAAACAAACAAATAAATTTGTAAGAAAATTTTTTCGTATTCTGTGGCACAAAATTTTTTAAAATGGAAAATTATAAAAATGTGTGTATTGTTTACGTGTAAATTTAAATGAAACAAAATTCTTGGCTGTTTTTTACATTTGCAAAATAAAACTCCACATGTACAATGGCAATTAAAAGTGAAATATTACAAAAATAAATGATTGCATCAAACTAAATCGGAAAGAAATTGAATTATTGCGGCAGAAAATTAAGACTAAAACAAAATCAAAAGGGCAGTTACTAAAAATGAAACAAATATAGAACTATATTATTTTCTGTCTCGTGATGCCTCTGTATACTTTGTGCCCTAGTTATCGTGGTCAAGCTTCGATCCAGCCTATTTTTAGTCAAACTACTTACAATGATAGGAACGTAATTTAAAATAAAAAGTTAGACTCTAGCTATAAAAGTACTTTAGATATTCGAAAATTACTATTTACTTGGTATGGGTGGTTCCACGCCCATTTTTCCAATTCCGCCCATTTTCAGCCAAGAAGTGCACAATAGTACCGAAGCAAATTCCGTAAAGTTTTGTGTCTTTTATATATAAAAAAACCATATTCACCAGATATTCCATAATAACACAACATTTGACATCGCGTGGTGCTAGGGCCAAAATTTGGTTATATCCCTAATGTATATAGAAGATAAAACAATGCCTTACCACTTGTTGCCACAACTCCATATTGCACAAACACAGGTAAAAATACTAATTTTAGTTCTCGAGGGAGATCGAGAACTATCAATCATTGTCAAAAAACGAAAATCCATAATCATGGCGCTTACGCCTTTTTGGCTGTTATGGCTCTATATTATAAACATGTAGAAAAACATTCAAAATACTGCATTTTGTATGTATATTTGTATATATAAATATGTAATTAGTTGTGATAAACATATTGTGCAGATTATGCAATTTTACATGAAAACTTACTTACTTTTTAGTAATAAATTTACATGCATTTTTAAGAGCGTGGGCAATAATTTAATTGTTATTGCAGGAAACATTTAATTTAGTAAACATACTTTTTGAATGTTTTACAAATTTTTAAAAAAACACCAACCACTACCTCAATATTAGTTCGTGTCCAATATTTTTAGGTTAAACGACAAACCGGTTTTTAAAAAGTCTAATTTTTGTAAACACTACATAAGGTATATTTTACCAACTTGAACAAAATTTAATATAGAATGAGTATATTTTTTTATTAAGAACTTCTTAGTTAGTTTTTACTTTCAATTAACTCACCTCGTATATGTCTATTCCATGGTTAAGAGACCATGAAGTTTGAAAATAGTCTTCAATCCTTTGTTTCAACTCTTTTGGCATCTGTAAAGAATTATAACAAATTTACAAAATTTATTGATTTCAGTATTTGGCATATAATAAAATATAAATAAAAGCTTTACTGTGAAGGAAAACCCCTAACGACCCAACTATAATGTGCAAAAACTAGTTTTAAATAATGTCAAAACTGAACGAAAAGCCTGTACAATGCGGATTTGCTTTAGCAATGCAATGCTAAAGCAAATCCGAAGAGACTATATTGTACTTATGAGACTTAAGGTAATGTCAGCCTAGGCTAAATATTTGACACCTAGATATTTCATGTGTTTGATCAAAACTACATCAAATAATCAAAGGGATGATTCCGTAGTCACACTGTACACATTTAATTGCCATATTTGTTTAATCAATCTACAACGAAATAGTATCAAACACACGAAGGGAAATATATATGGGGCATTTCATGTCAAGTGAACCAACTTTTGAAATCGATGTCTTATAGGAGGTCAAAATTTGAATTTTGGCCAAACAGGTGTTTTTTTTTATCCATATAACTTATTACCTATTGTTCTTAGCAAAATGTGTCCCAAATAGTTTAGATAGCTATTTATGCAATCTTTCGAAAAAAAAATTAAAAAAATTTAATAAAATATTTTTGATTTTTTTTTTAAATCAAAAATATTTTTGACTTTTTTTTTCAAAATGGGCCCTTTTTTTTTATTTTTTTAAGAAAGCTTAGGTCTTTTCCTAAGCGACCTATATGGTCGCTTAGTGGGATACGAGTGGGATATCTATAAAAAAAAATATTTTGTAACTCAAGATTTAAAATTTTTGAATTTTTTTGCAAAATCAAAAACTTTGTTGACTTTTTTTAAAAAAATGGACCCATTTTTTAATTTTTTTTTTGCTCAGAAGGAAGCTTATGTGTTTTCCTTTAACACCCTTTTTGTCGCTTAGTGGGATGCGAGTGGGCTATCTATAAAAAAAATGTTTTGTAACTCAAGACATACAATTTTTTACTTTTTTTTGAAAAATCAAAAACCTTTTTGACTTTGTTTTTCCAAAATGGACTCTTTTTTTATCTCAAAAGAAAGCTTAGGTCTTTTCCTTTAAAACCTTTTTGGTCGCTTAGTGGGATGCGAGTGGGATATCTATCAAAATAAATGTTTTGTAACTCAAGACAAAGGTTTTTAAATTTGCACTATTTTAATTTTTTTCATATTTGTGTGTAAACCTTAAAAATTAAACTTACGCAGAGAAACTAGACACATTAGCCTTTCCGATGGTATGTAACATACCCAACTAAAATTTCATAGCCTCGATACTGTAATACCCATAATATGTTAACCTCAGGAATAAAAATCACTTTTTTTCTATGGAAATGTTGAATAATTTAATTTTGTTATTTATTTGTAATAATAATTAATTTAATATATAATAATAATAATAATAAAAAGATGAATAATTTAGTAAAATTTAATCTTAATCACAATAGATCAATTTATATAATAACTATTTTTACACTTAATTTATGAAGTTTTTAAATTTTCAAATATCCATACTTTTATCCTCCTTATTTGTCACCTTTATTAGCTGCTTTTTTTTGTCAATCCTTTCTTGGCGTTATTAGATTCAGCTACTGATTTCGCTGCTGGCTTCTTTTTTGGCTTTGGAAAGAAATCGCATTGAGTAGATGCAGAAAACTTTTTTAATTTGAGTCTTCCATCGACAAGCGGTATGAAAGCATGGTATTGAGCAGTGCCATCGATTGTTACCGCAGCATCGAATCTGCTCATTAGTGTTTTCAATGTTTCCTCATGATCATCTTTGCTACTAAAAACTATTTTAGTTTCTTTACAATAATTCTTTGCCCAATGGAATAAAGCAGTCGCATCTAAGATGCGATCTTGATGAGAGCACTGGAGGCTATACTTCGCTGCATTTCTTTTGAGGTTTGCTCCAATACCATCACATGCTCCTTTACCATGAGCAGTAGGATGAAAATGCCACTCAGCTGGCATTCCAAAATCTTTTTCATGAGCTGTAAGATTTGCGAAGCTACTTTTGTTTTTAAAATGTTGACGAGCTCCGTCCGAAACGTAGTATACCTTTTCTACTGTAAATTTTGATTTTAGATAATTTAGTAATATCTTCTGGTACTCATAAACTGCAACGGTGTCATGTTTTAAATCGTCGGATATGATTGCCATACTTTTGTGTTCCAGGTTTTCTTCTTTCATGTAGTAAATAACTACTGTGAATATAGTTGCTTGGTCGTTATTGAAGTGGAATGCTTGTATGGAATCCTGAAGAACATATTTATAGTTCTCTGCGAAATCAAATTAAATAATGAATTCACCAGACTTCAAATGTGTTTTCAAGTCCTTGAAGAATGACCACTGCTCTTTGACTAAAAAGTCATGGGTTCTCAAATTTAGCAATCCTCTACACAGTTCTTCCACAAAATCATCCACATTTAAAATTATGGTTTTCAGTTGATTAAATTTTCTTTGATGGATGTGGTTTCCGGGCAATTCGAACATTCACCTAAGTGGCAAGAAGTTGTAGCATTAGGGCACATAGTCAATTTAAGGCAATCGCAGTAATGGTGTAAATCTTCTGATGAATCATCTTTTAAGTAATTTAAGTTGATTTCCTTCAACATCAATTTAACATTTTCATGGTAAATACAAACACATACTGTGTGAGTTCCGCTGCTTCCTGCCAAAACGCAATGTTTTGGCCTCAGTTGTGTAAATTTTGTGAATCCAATTTTGACATCCTCGTATTCAGATTGAAATGTTTGCGAATAATTCATTCAGGTTACAGAGAACCATTCTCTTCTGCATTTGAACTTTCTTGCCATCGATTCGTACAGACATCCAGTCTTTCATCCCTGGCATCAGGCGACTCATATCATCTCGCTGATAAAACTGAGTTATTAGAGATTTAGTATCGCACTCCAAAGTTTTTCCCTTCTTTTTGTTTGGGAGTGTGAGAATCCCATGCTCAGCAACCAATTGTTTGGCAATTCTTGCTTTTCGTTGAGACGTTCCAAACTCAGTCATTGTTTTTGCAGAACTCCATATTCTTGGAGCAAGCGTGAGAAGTTGAATTCTTTCAGCTTCACTCTGTGACGTTTTGTATTTCTCTTTTATTTGTTCAAGAACTTCTACTGCATCCTTATGGTATTGATTTCGACACTCATTCGTTGAATTTGAAAAGTTAGAATAACCATCATCATCAACAGTTCTGTCTTCATTCTCGGAATTACTTTTGTCTTCATCTGGAATAACTTCAACGCAAGGCTCATTACTATTCAAATTCGGTAATTCGTTCAACTTTCCGAGCTCTTTCCTGCATGATCCACAAATTTTCAATCGTTTTGACAGCGTAGGGAATTTTTTTAATAAGCCGTCGGAAATATTTCGCATATCTGATGAACTGTGCTTCATTTTGTTAAAGGGATTAAAACAAAAAGACGAATAAATTTCATTTTCAACCTTAGCCTTTTTAGAAGTCGTAGACATTTTGAATTATGTAAGTATTTATGTAAATAACACACGTCTTAACTTTAACGCTGTTTCTAAAAAACTGATTTCCGTATGTCTTCAGAATGACAATAAATAGTTTTTTAAGATCATATAGGTAGTACGTTTTAATGAATGAGTCTAAAATCTTTTATTAGGGTCAAGAAAGGCTTACATACTAAAGTACCTAGTTTAACCAAATGTTACAAATAATAATAAAAATAAACCACCATATAAATAACCTACCTGTCAACTTCTACCTCTCCACCCACTTCTTAAAGTCAAATGTCATAAAATAATAAATAAACTGGTACTTCGGAGAAGGGCCATAAAATATTTCCACTTGATTCCAAAAATTTGTTTCTGGGGCACCTGATATTTTAACAATGAAAATCACGTGCGCTGAAAACTACCTCTAGGATTGACTAAAAAAGCCGCAAGATACAAAACTCAGACAAATTTGGAACTCAGACAAGGTGGAAAATTAATAGCGGTCGGCCTCATATTGCACCCCTCCAGTGGCTATTATCGGTCAGTTGTTGTGGTTTTTATTTTTAAGGTTTTAGAAACACTTACACACAAATATGAAAAAAATCAATTTAAAAACATTTGTCTTGAGTTACAAAACATTTATTTTGATAGATATCCCACTCGCATCCCACTAAGCGACCAAAAAGGTTTTAAAGGAAAAGACCTAAGCTTTCTTTTGACAAAAAAAATTAATAAAAAAAGAGTCCATTTTGGAAAAAAAAAAAGTCAAAAAGGTTTTTGATTTTTCAAAAAAAAGTAAAAAATTGTATGTCTTGAGTTACAAAACATTTTTTTTATAGATATCCCACTCGCATCCCACTAAGCGACAAAAAGGGTGTTAAAGGAAAACACATAAGCTTTCTTCTGAGCAAAAAAAAAATTAAAAAATGGGTCCATTTTTTTAAAAAAAGTCAACAAAGTTTTTGATTTTGCAAAAAAATTCAAAAATTTTAAATCTTGAGTTACAAAATATTTTTTTTGATAGATATCCCACTCGTATCCCACTAAGCGACCATATAGGTCGCTTAGGAAAAGACCTAAGCTTTCTTAAAAAAATAAAAAAAAAAAAAAAAGTGCCCATTTTGAAAAAAAAAGTCAAAAATATTTTTGATTTAAAAAAAAACTCAAAAATATTTCATTAAATTTTTTTAATTTTTTTTTCGAAAAATTGCATAAATAGCTATTTAAACTATTTGGGACACATTTTGCTAAGAACAATAGGTAATAAGTTATATGGATAAAAAAAAAACCCTGTTTGGCCAAAATGTCAAATTTTGACCTCCTATAACTCAGAGAGTTCTTGACCGATCTTGTTGAAAAATGGTGTCCAATAGAACTAACATTGGTGCAAATTTCATCGCGATCGGAAGACATCGATTTCAAAAGTTGGTTGAAATGCCCCATATTTGTCTTGTGATCACATTTATGATAATATTTTTTATAAATCATTTTTAAATAATGCTGCAAAAAGCTTTATTTTTTTGTTATATACATACATACAAACATAATTCAGACATTTCTATAAAGTGAAATTTTATAGATTTTACTTTACATTTGAAACAAGATATAAATTTAAATACTTTTATTTAAACGTCAAATATTTTATGTTTCTAGTTTGAACACAACATATTTTTGCAAGGCAAACAACAATGCCCTATTGGAAAACATACAGTAGCCCAAAAAAATCTACATACAGGAGAAATTATTATGTTACTTTAATTTAAAGCAGTTTTTTTTTATGAGATATATAATAATATATGTCTTATGTCGATTTTAGCAAAAAAAATTCAAATAACGCCCAAAAGTTCACCGTTATTAGAGTTATTAATTCTGAGTAAAATAACGAAAAATTTATTCTCGGTCACACCTATTAAGTTTCGTAATACTTTGAGCATAAAAACCCAAAAAAAAAATCGTTATTTGACTCAGAATCAAAAATTCTAATAACGGCGAAATTTTGGACGTGATAGGAAATGTTACCCGACTTAAGTGATGTTGTTTTAATTTTTTTTAGTGTGAATTTATTTTTTTAACAAATATATTTCATTACTTTTAACATACAAATACAGCTTTCAACGAAAGAAATTTAATTTGAATTCCTGTATGTAGACTTTATTGGGCTACTGTATGTGTATATCAAAATTGTTCCCGTAAGCTGATATTACAAAATATCTGTCATTTATTCCGAAAACGTATCCTTTTTCCCATTATTGATGGTACGAAACTACATAATAAATTTCTTTTAATAGAATTCATATAGAACGGTCAAAAAAGTACCAAACTGTAAAGTTTTTACCCGTTTTTACTACATTAATCTTGCATTTTCCTATCGTATTTTATTACAGGTAGTCCGAATTCTACAACAAATACTACTCTACAAAAAACAACTTGTATTTTGTGTTTGTAAAAATCTTTCCTAGCTGTCAAACAGCTAAAAAACAAATGAATGCTAAAATAAAAAACAGGAGAGATAAATAAAGACTTGAGTAGAGCAACGAATTTTATTTACTATAACTATATGGAGGATTTCATATCAAGTGAACCAACTATGAAAACACAAACTGAAATTGAGAAAATACAAACTCATATACAGAAATTATTTATACATATCTGTGGACATTTGACAAAACGACTTCTCTCGAGATAAGGTAATTTTGCAGGATTTTTGCAGTATAAAATTTTAATGCGCCGTATTTCTATGACTTTTAGAACATAAGATACGCAATTAAAAAATCAACCTCTTTCAGGTTTTTCCCCAATTTCAATTTGAGAAAACAACTTCTCTCATAGAATTCAATACATTTTAAAAAAAATTAGTAACTGCCTTTTGACAAAACAGCCTTTCTCTATTTAGTTCTAGCACATTTTTACCAATTATTTTTTGACAAAACAGCTTCTTTCGAAAGAAGTCGTTTTGTCGAAAGCAAATATTGAAAAACTTACCACTTGTCTGAGACAAGTAAATTTTTAATTCAGTTGATCGCGAGTAAGGAAATTCGGCACATTTGACAAAATATGTCCAAAAATTTAAATCGCAGGTATATAAAAGTATAGGAGGTATTGACATATTTTTTCACATTTTTATTCCCTATTATGTTGTGAATAAATCCCCATGTGATAATCAAAAATTTCTGAAATTTGTTTAACAAAATTTTTAAAAATTGAAATTGGAGTTTTGAAACTGCCGTTAAAAAAATATTTTTTTTGGTTATACCTGCGAATAGGTTAACGTTATCCTACGAAGACAAAAACTCATATACAAGTAAATATGGATATATTTTAAGTAAAAATAAGCTTTTATTTTAATATTTCTCAAAATATGTTAATTTTGTTCCTACACACAAAAAAATAATCGAGGCTATATTAACTAAGCTTAAATAGTTAATTTCTTTTTATATGAAAACTAAAAACTAAGTTTTATTATCTATGCCAATAGGCAATTCAAACAATACACTTTACCTAAAAACCATCGGCTATATGCATAAAAAACCTTATTGTAGATTTAAAACACAATTTTGTTAACGAACACTTTAGCTTTAAAAACCATTTATAAAAGTGTTGTATTCATAAACGTTTGTTAAAGGCACAATTACTAAAGTACTGATTTTTGTCTAAGCTGGCAATGCTTCTCATTTATTTCTCCTTTTTCGTTGTTAGTGTTGCTTTCAATTAGGATAAAATATTCGTTAATTTTCTTTTTTTCATTGATTGTTTTTAGTAATAATACATTTTTGAAGATAATAACTAATTTTTAGAAAAAAAATGTATATCTGATTCTAGTAAATTTATATTAAGCTAAAATGTATTAATGTACAAAATTTTTTATATAGTTTATTTCAATTATTATTAAAAGTATTCGAATGACGAATATTCTGTGATAAAATAAACATCACTGTATTATAATTTGTTTTATTAATTTATTTTTATTGACATTTTGTTAAATTTTAACAGAATTTAATGAATTTCTATGTGGAAACACATAGTTTTAATTCCGGAGTGGGTATATTAGATTCTTTGGACCTTCTTCCACAATGTTTACACATTTTATTACTATATGGCGTTGCAGGTTAAAAGTAAATGACAAAAATGCCAATCAAACTCACTTGTGAACCCCATATAGTTTACTGCCGGAGGAATATCAAACAAAATCATATACTATTGAAATGGAACTTAATCGCCAGCGGAGTGGAAATTGTGCTTAGCAATTGCAATAGTATCATCTATTATTCCAAATTTATTTTTAAAATCCGCTTTTTTAAGATAAAAAGTAAAAATAATTCCTTAAAGTAGGGTCGAACCTACTTTAAAATTTCTACATTTAAAAATTGTTTATCAAAGGTATTTTAGCTATTAATCGTTTATGAATACAACTCTATGAACATTTTTTTATAAACCTTTTGTAAATGTTTATGCATATGCACAGTGGTTTAGAAACTTTTTTTTTGGAAATAATTCGGTATCTCGGGAACTATTGGAGATATTATTACAAAATTTCACATGGTTAGAGCTGAGGTGTTTTTGAGTTGACTTACACTTGTTCAGCTTCCTAGGGGTAATACGGGCCAGTTTGTGCCCCCTCAAAGTTGGTCACCTCGGGTCTCAAAATTTAAAAAAAAACCCCCAAAAATGCATTTATGATCCGAATGAGCTGAAATTTAAAATATAAATAGTCCTTGAGAAGATCTACAAAAAATACGCTTACGTATGTAGGTTATCTCCTTCAGTTGAAGAAATATTTAGGTTTATTTTTTTTTTTTTTAATTTTGCTCGATTTTTTTTTTGTTTTTTAGATATGGCGGCCCTACGGAGGGTCGAATTTTTTTTCAAAATATCAGCTATATTGGCAATAAAATTCTAAATAAAATAAAAAAAACTTGGTAACAGTTATCTCGTCCGTGTAAAAAGTTACACGCATCCAAAGTTGGAACATGTAAAATGGGCCTAATTTTTTACGATTTTTCCTAAAAAAGTCCCTATATTTTTTCTTTTGTAGAAACAAATTTTCTTTGGGACTATATACAATTTTTATATGTTCCGGAAAGAAAACTTAATGCAAAAGCATGTAAAGTAAAATTGTGCTCACTTAAGCGGACACAGTATCCCCCAGACCTATCCAAACTTGGACAATTTTAAAAAAAATATTTAGGTTTCAGTAAAAAATTCTAAAAAGGCAAAGCACCGATCCTCGAAAAAGTTCCGTATTTGTATAACCCTATATATTGTTTAAATACTTAGAAAGTTGTTTTACTATCACACGGTAAATAGCGTCACAGTAGGCACTTTTCTAAAAAAACTCAGTTTTTGGAACACATTTTCCCCGTTTTAGGAATTTTGGTATTTGAAAATAAAAAATGTCAAAAATTATAATGTCATTAATTTAAGGACATTTGGATCTAAATTAGTTCCCAATTTTGTTATGATATCTTTAACCGTTAAAATTTTACCACTGTGATATGGCATATGTTAATATAACTATTGGAATTAGTTATTTGATGTTTGGTATCTGTTTCGATGTTGTTTTTGTTTATTTTATTGTCAATTGAAAATATTTTTGGTGCAAAAGAGTATGTATGAAATTATCTAAAATTTTAGTTATATTAACTAAGAAACTTTGTAAATGCCATTCAACTCTTGCGCTTAGTTGAATTTATACTCTATTCTTAGGAAATATAACCTATGGATTTTTTTGTGTGTACATTTCTTGTTCTAGTGGCCTGAGACACTTAATGGCCTGGCGAATTTATAATAACTTTAGCATTTTTTAACCAATTTTTGTGTATTACAACGACAATTACGTACACATTTCGATTCTTTTATTAATGGCAAAATTTTTACAAATTTTTACAAAATGCATTTTTCCCTTGTAAATGCACCTCAAAACTAAATCGCAAGTCGGCACGGGTTGCAATCATGATAAAAAGACAAAATTTCATATTTAACTATAGTTTTATATATATAAAAAAATTGCCAAAAAAAATTTGTTTGGGACACACGGCTGGGTAAGTCTAATATCGGCTACAAATAATAAATATTTAATTCGTGAACGATATAAAACCAATTTTTTCGATTTTAATGATCTGATGATAGATAAATACACATGGGGGACATGGTATATTTCAGGTATTTCTATAGTTAATTTTATTTATAGACTACATAGTATATTAATTTGAATTAATGTTTTACTACTTATGTATATCTTTTTCAGGTGAAAATTTCGAAATTCGAAAACTGGTTCGATGCATGCGGTACGAGGAAAGTAAAACTGGAGTTTTGTATTACAAATAACCACTAGACCCACGATAGGATTTAAATAGCCAGACATAAACCCTCGTCGTCCAAAGATTCCGATTCCACAATTGGTTGAATTTACATGTCTCCCTTAGCAATTTCACAGAACAAAAAACTCGTTCAAGTTTTAAAGAAAACTGTTGCCCTTAGAAGCAAAAGAAAAAACACTAATTGTTTATTGGGTAGTTGTGTATAATGTTTATATAAAATATTTCTTTAATTTTCTACACAAACATTTTTGAAGTTTTTACAGGTTTTTTGCTCTCCTGAAAAGTTGACGTTTTCGAAAGAAGCCGTTTTGTCAAATGTCCACAGATATGTAGAATTAAATGTCAAAAAATATTATAATTCTGATTATATACACTTTTCAGAATGGAATTTGAAGATAATTTCTGCACTTGCCAAATATCAACGATAAGATTATTATAATTACTTTTTTAAAAGTTTTAAACTTTTAAAAAAGTGTAACCACTTATTTTAGCACAAATTTGTTTGAATTACAAGTGTTTTGTAAGATCAAACAGCATCAAATAAAATAAAACAAAATTTTTTGTTTTGAATCATCATAAGTAAAATAAGTTTTTCAAATAAATAAAAGAATTCAAATGTATTTTATATAGTGGTTACTTCGTCAAATATTTGTCATGTGTGACCCTACCTTAAGACTTTTGAACAAAACACTAAGACTAAAAACTTCAATAAATAATACGAAATTGAGGCACGCGTCAAATAACGGGACATCATTCTTAAGAACACTTACAATACTAAGTATTACGAGCATAAGTGATTTGCAATCATATTTGTTAAACTGTTATATAATCTAAGCGTATATCAAGCTTACTTATTGCTTATAAAAAGTTGTATTAAATCTCTTATGATAAGCTTTTTCTACAATTTAGTTACATTTTGCTTATGCAATGGTTTGTTTGGTATGATTGATTTACCACTAAATATGTATGTATAAATAAATAGATTTTCAACATTTATAATTTATTGCAGACACTTTTATGCTAGAAAGATAAAAATACAAGAAACACAATAGCTAGGGCAGAAAACGGGTGTTTGAAGCAGCATCAAGAATAGATTATTAGAAGACCTTGGCATCAACATTGGGAATCAATGTGCCTTGAACCGATTGAATGTGGTGGTAAAAAATCTAAACTACTTAAGGAAGAAACAGAAGGAAAATAAAACTGTAAAAATGTTGTATATCATGTACATTAGACATGCCCTTAAAAAATAGTTTTGCTTTGGATGGCTCTTATTTTGTTCGTTAGTAGCTAAAACTAACTACTGCAAAATTTAAGTGAAAACGGATAACTAGAACACGTGCCGGAAATCGATTGAAAGTTGTAAAATTGGGTAAATAATGGTACTTTTCCGATATCTTAAAAAATTTCCCTATTTAAATACTGTTTTTTAAACATTTTCAGTAAACCTAAGCTTCTAGAGAAAATTATATTTCTAACAAGGTATAAAGCATGAACATGCTAATGAACAAAATAAGACCCATCCAAAGCAAATCTATTTTTTAAGGGCTTGTCTAATGTACATATTGTTACGAAATTGTACTTGAATTTAAATATAACAGTTTTAACGAGCGGTTTTAAGTTATATAATGCTTCTCAAATAGCAGTACCTCTTAAACTGTAACATAGCTGTGGGTTTTATTAACATTGAATAAAAGCTTTGAGTTAAACATTGTTTGTAAGTATGGCAACACTAAATGGTTAATGATTAATATCGAAAGCGCTAGAATTCGAATAAAAAAAGTCGACAAAGCAGGCATATCTAAAATTGAAAACTTTTTAAAGCTTTTTGATATAAAAATGAAATCTGTGGACGGAAGTCACAAGAAATTTCAATCAAAATATTGTAGTTGGATGGATACTGCTATGGAAATCTCAACATACATTATATATCAACTGGAGCACCTTGTAAGTCATACGAAGACTTATATTCAAAATCGAAGAAAAAGAGGATCATCCAAAAAATTTACACAATCTCAAATGAGGAAATTTCTGATACATTTACCGAAATGCTTAAAAAGGAAAACCAACCTATGGACGCCGTACATATTGCTACTGTATTTTACCATCATATAAAGCGATTCAGGATAAAAAACAATCCATAATACCCTCACCTATTGCTGTCAACGACGTGGAAGCTTGTATTGAGATATCATCTTTGCTCGAAAACACAGCATCAAGGATTGTATCAGATTTTTCAATAGATCAACTTAGGAAAGTTGATAATTGTGATGTTGTCTTAATGTGGATGTGGGGATGTGACGGCTTATCAGCATTTCCTGAATATAAACAAGCTTCTGGAAGTCAGAGATTAACAGAATACAAAAGTGTATTTATGTCTTCATTAGTGCCATTAATAATTCTATCATATTCCCTTAACCCATCTTCATCAAGCACCAGAAATTCTTTTGAAGATATATGGATCAACACAACTCCGGGATCAACAAAGGATTTAGTGAAATATTTAAAAGATGAAATAAATGCGCTGGAGCCCATTTGCATCAAAATAAAGGCATTCTCTATAAACGTATCGTATCAGCTAAGTCTAACAATGATTGATTTAAAGATGAGCAATGCCATAACAGAAACATCTTCTTTTTGGAAATGCTCAATATATAATGAGAAAAAATCTCAATTCTCAGATATATATAAAAGCAGAAATATTAATGAAGAAGTCCTCTCTTTCGGAATTTCACCACTTCATGCCAGAATACGATTTTTGGAACGTCACAAAATCAACAAAAAATAATGAAGAATTATAGCAACTGAGAGCTGCAGAAAATACACGAATCCAAGAAGAATTTAAAGTTGAAATGGGATTAAATATCGACAAACCATTACAAAGTTGCGGAAGTACAAATGATGGCAATACAGCTAGAAGGTTTTTTCGACATTTTGAAATTACTTCAAAAATAACTGGTATCAACAAGGAGTTGCTTCGAAGAGTAAACACTATCCTAATGGCATTAAATAGTAAATATAAAATTAATGCAAATCGTTTTGGGTCATGTCAGTCATGTCGACTGTGATAGAGATTGGACGTGTTCTATTTTTTACTCCGAGTTAATTCGTTATCCTAATGTTTTTATCGGGAAATAAATATAAATTACACCTGTTTTTTATTAACGCGAAAGGACGCTTATATTTTAATAATATTAAATAAAAAAAAAAAAATCAAAACATAAACTAAAAGACAAATAAGTAAAGAAAATTCTTTATTTCTTTTTTGAACCTTTTTTGTACATTAACATTAAATAAAGATCAAGAGTGTTAACTAATTTATTTACAACTACTCTTAAATGAGTCTCTTAAACGAAAACAGTGAGCGAAGGTTGAGTGTAAACGACAGAAATGCATACGTAACAGTTAATGCAGATGAAAAAAATATAAATAAAACAAACAGAAGAATAGATGACAGCTTGTTTTTAACCGCCAAGTCTGTTAACCGTGCTCGTTCTTGTTCCCCCGCATTGTCAACAACTAATGATTGTCAAAAAAAAAAAAAAAACCCAACAGCTGTTAATCTGGAGTTACCAAAAAATACAAATATTTTAAGTACGCCTGAAAGTATGCTAGCAATATCAGCTTCAGAAACGAAATCCACCACACCGACTACAATTAAAATTAACCCATTAAGCGGCGCAATACCCAAGATTAGTCAACCATTAAATAAAGATAGTAAATCCCAAATACAGGTTGGAATGGACCGGTATGTTACAGTACTAAAAAGGGCACGAAGTCCCAAGTCTTCGAAAGCGGCACCCTTGGCTAAATTATATAAGGATAGTGAACCTAATAGACTTAATAATGAAAATCGTTTTTCTATACTGGAATGTGAAACAGATGAACCAGTAAATAAAATTACCTCTATAAAACCACCCCCAATTTACTTGAGAGAAAATAATTCAAACTCACTGGTTCAGAGCCTGATATCATTAATAGGTGAGAACTCTTTTTACGTTATCCCAATCAAGAAAGGCACGATTCATGAAACTAAAATACAGGTCAATAGTGAAAACGATTATAGAAAGGTTGTAACAGATTTTGAAACTCAAAAGAAAAGTTTTTACACTTATCAGCTGAAAGGAAGCAAGGGTCTACATGTTGTAATAAAGGGTATTGACTGTAATATTGAACCACTCGAAATAAAGCAAAGCTTAGAAGATAAAGGTTTTAAGACAAAAAATGTGATAAACATTAGAAATCGCGAAAAAAAAACCCCAACCACTCTTCCGTGTTGAACTTGAACCCGGTGACATAAGCCTGAAAAAAATGAAACACATCACATATATAACCTGAAGTACTTATTGCATCGTAAAATTACGGTAGAAGAACCACATAAACGATTTGGCCCAGTCCAATGTATGAATTGCCAAGAATATGGACACACCAAGGCATATTGCAAATTGCCACCCGTATGTGTTATTTGTGGAGAGTTGCATAACACATCCCAATGTAACAAATCCAAGCATGATCCTAAAATGAAAAAATGCAGCAATTGCGGAGGTAACCACACAGCGAACTACAGGGGCTGTCCTGTCTACTCAATTGTTAAAAAATCACAAAGCCTTAAACCGAAGATTTTCCCCGCTCACCCATTAAATAACATCAATTTTAACTACCCCCGGTTGCAACAGACATATGACAACAAAGAAACATATGCAAATGTACTAAGAAACAACCAAACTCAGACGCAAGTCCGTCAACCACAAAACCAAAATATGAACCCAGAGGTAAGAGAGCAAACGCCAATTTTCAATTTTACCAGACTAGAATCTACAATAGAAACTCTTGTGCAATCGGTAAATAACTTTACAAACTCAATGAGTAAAATGATGCAAGAAATGCTTAAGATGCAATCAATGTTATTGCAGGCTGTGCTAGACAGACGCAAACGGCATTCGCCAACATAAAAACGAACTCGAGTATTTTCTAAAAAGTCATGAAGTTGATATAATGTTAGTTTCGGAAACCCATTTGACGTCTAGAAGTTTATTTAAGATAAATGGATATGCTTTTTATGGCACAAATGATCCAAGAGATAGAGCATGTGGAGGCTCTAGAATTTTAATTAAAACCCGTATCAAACACCATTCAATGTGTGATATTTGAGAAGATTATCTTCAAGCTACGACAATCTGTTTGGATGATTGCTACAGAAACCTATTAATTTCGTCGATATATTCACCTCCAAGGTTTTCGATTACTGAAAACAAATATGAAAATTTTTACGAATCACTAGCATTATAATCACTTCCTGACAGCTGGCGATTATAATGCTAAGCATACTCACTGGGGATCAAGACTTGTAACCCCGAAAGGTCGCGCTTTGTTTAATACAATTTCTAAATTGAATTTGAATGTGCTGTCGAGTGGAGAACCAACATACTGGCCTACTGACCCAAGCAAAATACCCGATGTCATTGATTTTGCAGTTACAAAAAATTTACCAATGGAACTAATGCAGGTTAAATCTTCATTAGAATTATCCTCGGATCACTCACCCACCTTCGTTACTCTATTGAACCCCCTAGAAATAGTATCCCCGAATGGTCACTCTGCAATATCAAGCACGAAAATAAATTGGTTGAAATATAGAAAATATATTAGCACACACAGTACAGAAAATATATCTCTAAGAACACCAGAAGATATCGATATCTCACTCAAAAATTTTGAACAAAACTTAAAACTTGCTGTTGAACACGCCACTCAAATAACCCAACAAATAAGATACAATAGACTCTATTCTGCAGACATTGAACAGTTATTAGCTGAAAAAAGAAGAGTTCGTCGAGAGTGGCAACTCTATAGATCCCCTCAACTTAAAACGGAGCTTAGAAAATGTCGCAAACGCCTCAGTATGCTTCTTCACAAACGCAAAACTGAATCAATTAATAAATATCTGGAGAACTTAGATGCCACCCAGTACTCAAACTACTCTCTATGGCGAGCTACAAAAAAATTAAAAAGACCTGTTATGAGCAGACCTCCTCTACGTAATTCTAGTGGAGGCTGGGCGAGAAACGATACTGAAAAAGGAAACCTGTTTGTTAGTCATCTAAAGAATGTATTTTCCCCAAACGAGTCAAACGACATAATAGAGTTACCACCTACATTACCCCATATTACTGCAGCTGAACCACTTCGTTTTGAGATTTCAGAGATTAACAAGGCTATTGTTGATTTAAACTCCAAAAAATCACCTGGTATTGATAAAATCAGTAACAAGATGCTCCTCGAGCTACCCCAAATTGCACTAAGAATAATCCTACTTATTTTTAATGCTATATTACGCCTTGAATATTATCCACCAGAATGGAAGGTTTCTTTAGTTACAATGATACCTAAGCCGGGAAAAGATCACAGTAAAGTAGAATCATATAGACCCATTAGCCTATTGTCAAATATATCAAAGCTATTCGAAAAACTGTTAATGCACAAGTTAAAGCCGATAGTGAATCATTTTGATTGTATTCCATCTCATCAATTCGGATTTCGAGAAAAACATAACACCATAGAACAAACTCACAGGTTGGTAGAAATCATATCCAAGACATTTGAAAAAAAAAATATTGTTCTGCACTCTTCATTGACGTTTCGCAAGCCTTCGACAAAGTATGGCATGAAGGATTATCGATAAAAATAAAACAATATTTACCAGTGAACACACACAAGCTTCTAGAAAGTTATTTAAGTCATCGAAAGTTCGTTCTTAAAGAGGGAGACTTCATAAGTTCTCCACAGCCTATTCAAGCAGGCGTACCCCAAGGAAGTATACTGGTCCCTTCCTATATTTGCTATATACTTGTGATATGCCTACAAACAGTCGAACCCACATATCTACTTTTGCTGATGACACAGCTATACTAGCCATTCATGAAAACCCCCAAGAAGCATCTGTACTGTTACAAGACCATATACTCGACATAGAAAGGTGGTTAAAACAATGGAGAATAAAAGTAAACGAGCAAAAATGTATACATCTTACATTCACATTGTGTAGAGAATCGTGCCCTCCAATCCTAATAAATAATCATATAATACCTCAACAAACTGAAGTTAAATATCTAGGTCTGCATCTAGACCGACGTCTTACCTGGAAAAAGCATATAGATACGAAATTGACTCAAATGAAGTTAAAATTACTACAAATTTACTGGCTAATTGGTAAAAACTCGAGATTGAGTTTAGATTGCAAACCTTTGCTGTACAGCTCAATAATAAAACCCATATGGTGCTATGGAATTCAATTATGTGGCACGGCCTCAGCTTCTAATATTGAAAAAATTCAAAGATTCCAAAATAAAATATTACTAATGATAACAGCAGCGCCTTGGTATGTGAGAAATATTAACATTCATAATGACCTAGGTGTCTCCCTGGTGAAAAATGAAATAAAACAAGTAAGAGTGCTATATTCGGCTATGCCGAATCTTATATACCCTTCACCTTTGTTGTGGATGCATTATTATTTTTTATAATTAGTATATAGGTATGTATGTACATTGCCCACTTTCAGCGTACAGCATCCTAAATTTATGAAGAACACAAAAAACAACAACAACGCCAAACGAAACAGAACACCAAAAGAAAAAACAAAATACGCAAGGCAATGAAACCAACACACATCCAAACATACGTTTAATTGTATAAAAAACAACAACAACGCCAAAAGAAACAAAACACAAAAGAAAAACAAAATACGCAAAACATGCACATTCAAACATACGATTTCTTGATTTTTTGTCAAAAAAACCAACACACAACCAAACAAAAGTTTAGTTGTATAAAAAACAACTACAACGCCAAAAGAAACAAAACACAAAAAAAAAAAACAAAATACGCAAAGCTTGCACATCCAAACATACGTTTTGTTGTTTTTTTGTCAAAAAAACCAACACACAACCAAACAAACGTTTAGTTGTATAAAAAACAACAACAACGCCAAAAGAAACAAAACACAAAAAAAAAACAAAATACGCAAAGCTTGCACATCCAACCATACGTTTTGTTGTTTTTTTTGTCAAAGCATGCAATACATTGTGTTTTTTGATGAAATTTTCAGAGGTTGTCTCGGATTTTTGCTCATATCTCCGTTATTTATGGACGGATTTTGCTGATTTTAAATAGCAAAATTCTCGAAAGTATGTCTGACAGAATTGTTGAAGATTTGGATCCCGGAGATATCTGGGGCCTTCAGAAAATTGATTTCAACAGACAGACAGACAGACAGACAGACAGACGGACAGACAGACAGACGGACATGGCTTAATCGACTCCGCTATCTATAAGGATCCAGAATATATATACTTTATAGGGTCGGAAATGAAAAATGTAGAAATTACAAACGGAATGACAAACTTATATATACCCTTCTCACGAAGCTGAAGGGTATAAAAACAAGCGGAGTCATATTTTAAAAAGTTAGAAGTTCACCCAAACCCACTTGCACGAACATTAATGGGAAGTAATGGTTACATCCGACTAAGAAGAAGGAATCCAACAGACCTGCGCTAATGATAGGATCTATAAATTAAACAAAATTTTTCGTCCAACTGTGGTGGGACGTGAATAAAAAAATAATATTTAGAATTAAGATTTGAACAAATTATTGATAGTTCACATTATTTTGTGAAGATGCAATAAATAAAATATGAAATAAAAAAAAAAAAAATCGTTTTTGGAATATGCGACTGAAATTTCCAAATTACTTATATCCCTCTATCCATGGAGAGAAATGACACCAACAGTACACAAAGTATTATGTCATGGTCAAATAATAATTGAATCGAATATTCTTCACTTGGAGAATTAACAGAAGAACCAAGGAATCGTGATTTTAAGCATGTTCAACTATTCAGCTCCAGAAAATGCTCCAGGCAATCACAAAACGAGGATATTTTTTAATAATTTGCTGTTATCTTCTGATCCTGTCCTTTAAACAATGCGAAAACGATGGATTTGCTATGAACCTTTGTCATCTCAAAACAACGAGAATTTAAAGGACTTATATTACCTTCTAGATATGTACACTAGAGTGGGTAAATTTTTTTCTCGACAAAGCGGTTATCAAAATCGTAATCTACGATCTACCATTTTTAACGCGAAAATTGTCATTTCGTACTTTATATTTTTGTTTAAATATGCTAATATGCTAACATTTTATTGAGCCTTTTAAGAAACTTGACTTGATTTGGGCTTTTTTAAAAGGAAAGAAAGGCAAAAAAGATGAAATGGAGAAAATTAACAATAAACTTCACCCGAGGATGGTTACAAAATCTCATATTGTGGTTGTGCGAGAACCTAAAACCGATCTTTTGGGTCACAGTGGGGGAAATGAAAAATAAAAAAGGTGCAAATAAACTTGTAAGTTCTAAACCGATAATCCGATTTTAATAAAATTTCTCACGGCTATAGAGGAGTTGTTACTGAGCTTAAGTTTTAAATTCAGACTTTCAACATTAAGGTGGGGCGGAGCCTCAAAGCCCCAAATAGGGGTGTCTCGGGTATATTAAAAATTAAAAATGATGCCAAATTTTTGTCCTCTATCCGATTTGAAAGATTTGTACATATGTAGAATCTACAAGATGAGAGTTACTAAACATACTACTATAATTAAATTTTATCTTTTATAGTTTACGAGATATTCACCATTGAAATTTAATATTTTATATTTTTTACCTACCTTGGTCTGTGTTTTTGAAAATAGCGGATCCAAATCTCTCCCGATTTTTTTCAAATATATATTTTTTAATTAACAACTAAATATGAAATATATATCCTTTAATTAACAATATATTTATTAGTATTGTAATGAAAGAATTATTTCAAAGTCGATACCAAGTTAGAAGTTATGTGCACTTAAATTAAAAAAAAAAAATAAAAATAATTTTTTTTTCGCGATTTTTTAAAAAATGTCAAAAATGGTATTTTTTAGATTTTTGACTCTGTTGACGGGACCGAGATGCGGGCTATAAATTGCCTTTGCTAAATATTTAAGAACATATTCGGGCTTACAAAAGAGGATTTAAGCAGCTATGCGATAGGAGAAAATTTATCATAAATTTAAAATTTAGATAAAAAATAGGTCTACTTCGGAAGGCTCTTGACCACGCACTTATACAAATATTGAAATTATTTTTCTTCTATAGTACTTCCCAAAATCTTACCGTTGAGAAAAATATAAACGCATTATTTATTTTGTTTTTATTTTCTGTATAACTAAAAATTAATGTAAGTACTTTTTTCGAAAAAAAAATCGCGAAAAAACAATTTACAATATTTTTATTTAATTTAAGTGCACATAACTTTTGACTTGGTATCGATTTTGAAGTAATTCTTTCCTTATAATACTAATAAATATATTGTTAATTAAAGGATATATATTTCAAAAAATCGGGAGAGATTTGGATCCGTAATTTGCAAAAATACAGACCAAGTTTAGTAAAAAACATAAAATTTTAATTTTCAATGGTGAATATCTCGTAAACTATTAAAGATAAAATAATGTTATGATAATATTTTTTGTAGCTCTCTTCTAGTAGATTCCACATATATACAAATATTTCAAATCGGCTAGACAAGACAAATATTGCATCATTTTTAATTTGTAATATACCCGAGACACCCCAATTTGGGTTCTAGAGACTCCGCTCCACCTTAGTGTTGAAATTCAAAACATAAGCCTAGCACACCTCCTCGATAGTCGTAAGGAATTTTATTAAAATCGGATTATTGGTTTAGAACTTACAAGTTTATTTGCACCTTTTTTATTTTTCATTTCCCCCACTGTGACCCAAAATATCGGTTTTAGGTTCTCGCACAACCACAGTATGAGATTTTGTAACCATCCTCGGGTGTAGTTTATTGATAATCTCCTCCATTTGCAAAGATTCATCTTTTTTTCCATTCTTACCTTTCGAACAATCCCAAACATAGTCAAGTTTCTTAAAAGGCTTAATAAAATGTTAGCATATTTAAACAAAAATATAAAATACGAAAGGAAAATTTTCGCGTTAAAAATGGGAAGCTCCATTTTGATTTTAGACCCATGGTTTCTTCGGCAAACATTCTTAGAATTCGTCGTAGATTACGATTTTGATAACCGCTTGTTGCATTTTTTTGGCTCCACACAAATTGACTCACTCTAATGTACACCGATGTGATAGGTTATTTTATAGAAAATATGTATCAAATTTTCGGCATTTTTATAATGTTATGGTCTAAAATCGGAAGTTACCTGGAGTAAGCTCATCATTAAAGTGGTATATTTTTTGAATGGAATTGAGATATTGACTTGAAATTTTGTTTGTAAGACCAAAAATTAACTTATCTAAACAAAAAAAAATAGTTCGGAATCTGGAATCCTATTAAAATTTTAATACAAATTTTAGTTTTAGAAACTCAATAAATATGTAATATGTAACAAAATCTTTATTTATTAACAAAACCCAATGATATTTTCAACGTTTTTTAAATTTATCATTCTAAATAAAAAAAATGTAAAAAAACTTGTGAAAAGGTCAAAGGGAATCCCGCAATTCCTAAAAATTGGAGCAAAAATCTCAAAAATTATATTTTTTACAATTTTACCCATAGGGTAAACATTTCCTTCGGGGCTGGGAAAATACTTTGGGGATAAATAAGGAACACATCAAGATTTCCAAAGCAGCTTTCCGTTTTTTCATCCCAGCTTTGGGATTTTAGAACATGTTTCCCAAAGTTGAAATTTTGATAAAAAAAATAGGTCAAATTCCGAAGGCCGTGGGTGACATATTCGAAAAATAGGACATGTTTTTTATACCAAAATATTTTCCGTAAAGATACCTTATAGAAAAACATAAAATTGTTATATGTCCTTAAAAAAAGTTTTTTTTTAATAAAAAAAGAGTTAAGTCACCTTTTCGCCCAAAAAAAAAGCAAAAATCTGATATTTTTTGAATTTTTAAATTGAAATCGTTTATTTTTGGATCCCTAATTGATATTGCTCTGAAATCTTTTGCATATTATTCGTAATTTAGTTTGGCCTAATTTTTAAATTTCCATTTTCAAATGCCTATAACTCAGAAATTATAAGAGATAAATAGCGGAGGTACCCGACGTCAAATTTCATCCCGATCTGATCAGCCGTTTAGAAATGCCAGATTTATTTCCAAAAAATTTCGATTCTGCCCCACTGTGCAAAGCAGGTAACAAGGTAGAATTGCAGAAGAGGCTCATAAATGAATTCAAGCGGCGTAATATTGACATCGGTACTTACGAATTTGAGTACAAAGAAGAAACTGAGGTATGTACTCACAACAACGAGCAACATGGATTTAAGCACAATGTTTGCGGCTATGATGGAAAAAATTAAAGTGAAATTCCAAGAAGCGAACGAAAATTCTATAACCATCTTAGAAACTGCTCGAGTTAACAACGAAAAACTGTTAGCTGAAGTTCATGAAACTTCTAGAGTCAACAACGAGAAACTTCGTGCTGAGGTTGGAACGGTGCGAATTATTCCAGAAGCATCTAGTAGAGTAAAGGCTCCTAGTTTTGATGGCAGCCATTAGAAACATGCGGATCAATGCAGAAAAAGCTATAGAGTTGATATTGGCCTTAAAAGGAAATGCAGCAAATGAAGTTCTTGAGAGCGTGCCAGCAAGCAACAGAAATTGTTATGATGACATAATGGAGGCGCTACAACGTAAGTACGGTGGCCGTTATTGGACCATATCAGGATAGAGGCATTTGTTAATGGCATTCGCGATCCTGAAATAAAACATAGGGGAAATACAGTCAGTTAAATAAAAGAGGCAGTTTTATAGGCTTTAAATGAGAAACAAGGTAAAGCTAAAATCAAATGCTATAACTGCGGAAAAATTAGTTACATTCAGCGAAACTGCAAAGCACCGAGAAAACGCACTAGATCTGTTTCGCCACTAAGAAACGAATAGCAAGCCCCACAATCTCCATATCCGTAATGCAGCAAAACGTAGCACGTTTTTACTAAAGACACTGGGGCATCACAGTCTATCGTCATGCCCGATTTAGTCAAGAAAACAATTGAACCATTACGTGGGGTAAGCCTGCGTACAGCTACTGGGGAGCCGGCAACTGTCTATGCAAATTAAATTTAAAATTAACCATTGCCAACGTGAGCGTCAATCATGTATTTATTGTTGACGACATTTTGGACGAAGTAATCATTGGTGCTGATTTCATGATTAGTCACGGAATTACTTTGGATATGGGACAAAAGGTTATAATTTGGCGAAATGTGGAAATACCCCATGACGTCGGATATGAAAATAGGACTCAAGTGAGAAAGCTAGTTACCGTCGAACATCAGAAACTACCTCAACAGTCAGAAACATTAGTGTGGGCTCGTATGGAGGGAGATTGTGAGTATAACACTTTGTGGGTGGTAGAGCCAGCAGAAAGTGATCTTGTAACAGCAAAAGCCCTTGTTAAACCTTGCAACAACAGAATAGTTCCTGTAAGAGTGCTTAACCTGTCCAGCTCTGAAAAAGTCGTTAAGCCAAATTCTGAAATTGGTCAATACGCTTTAGCAGAGGCAGTAATTAATTGCGAGAAAATCCGGGAACCTGTCAATAAGTCCACCAAAGAACACGAACTTCTAGCGGAATATGTGGGGATGTGTGTAGAAGGATTAGTGCCGCCCGAAAGGAATAAGGCCAAACAGCTCCTGAAGAAACATACCTCCGTCTTGGCCTTAAAAAGCCAAATCCAAGATTTAACGGCAATTATAAAGCATAAAATAAATACTGGCGCAGCGAGGCCCATAAAGCAGGCGCCTAGAAGTATTCCTCTAGCAAAACGAAGTGAGGTGAAGGAGCTGGTTAACGAAATGGAGTAATCGAACCATCTTCAAGTCCTTGGAGCTCCCCTGTTGTGTTAGTTAAGAAGAAGGACGGCAGCACTAGTTACCAAGAAAGAAAGCTACCCGCTACCAAGAATTGACGACACCATGGATACAATAGCTGGAACAAAATGCTGCTCCACATTGGACATGTAAAGTGGTTATTGGCAGGTAGAAATTCCAGAAAAAGAGAAAACTGCGTTTAGTACTAGGGATGGATTATTGCAGTTTAAGTAATGCCCTGGACTCTGCAATGCTCCGGCCACATTCGAGCGTTTAATGGAATATGTGTTGAAAGGACTTCACTGGAAGACATGCTTGGTGTACGCCGATGACATAATTGTCATGGGAAAGTCTTTCAATGAAAACCTTGAAAAACCTAAATGTGCATTGTTCCAAAAAGAAGTTCTCTTAGTTTTCAAGCCTAAGAGAAATTACTGCGTAACGCGACGTGAACTACTAGAAGTATTAGATTGTGTGAAGCATTTCCACAAGTATTTGAAGGGTGCTGTGGCTTAATTGGTTAGCTCGTTTGATCATTAAGCATGATATGGTATTTGTGGCCTGGGTTCGATTCCCAGTCGCTGCCAATCAACAACATCAGTTTATAATAATTATTAGTTTACTAATAACTAATATTTATCACAGCGCCCTCCTTCGGTGGTATAACACTAAAACGCCACCGAAGTAAAATAATAAAATAAAGGTTGTTGGCTTGACTAAGGCGCCATCTCACCACCAGAGGCGCTGCAACCTGCACTAATAACAAACTAACGTGCAATTGCAGAGTTGTTAAATAAAAGCTTTTCTCCTCCTTTCACCACCTTTTCCTCTACACTCTATCCCCTTTCCAAAGAAAGTAACACATTTATATATAGGCATAATTAATTGCCTGAGTGTTAATTCCTTTTTTTTAAAAAAAAAAAAATCTGTATGGTCAGCACTTCCAACTGAGAACCGATCATTCTGCCCTCAGGTGGGTTCTTTGAAACACGGCAATGCGGACGCGCTCTCAATACGGCCTTTGAAACGTGGGATGCAAGCATTGCGCAAAAGCCGAGGAAAAGGAATGTGTCATCGACATTCGACTAATACACATAAAGTCCAGTGAAGATTGGTCTGTAGCAATCTAATTGTGGTGCCTGTCTCAAAAATAAATTAAGTAATGAGAGAGTTCCATGACGGTCCCAGTGGTGGTCATCTTGGTTTGACAAAAACCTTAGAAAAATTAAAACAACGTTTTTATTGGATGGGTTGTCAGTAGCCGATTGGGTAGCCAATTGTCCACAATGAATAGCAGCTAAGGGCCCAGTAAGAAGAAGTCGTGGACAACTTCAGCAGTATAACTCAAGTGAGCCAATCTAGCGGATTACAATGGATATAGCAGGCCCTTTCCCTATCAGTGATGCCGGAAACCATTACGTTCTAGTGGCATATACCATCACAGCAAATGGCCAGAGGTTATAAGCGTATTTGTGAACAACTGGGTGTGCCGCTATGGTGTTCCACTGGAGTTGCACTCGGATCAAGGTAGAAATTTTGAATCTGTCGTATTCAAGGAAATGTGCGATTTATACGGAATAAGAAAAACCAGACAAACGCCACTGCATCCCCAATCTGATGGCATGGTCGAAAGATTCAATCGCACTCTGGAGGAATATTTAAGAAAAGTAGTCAGTGCACATCAGAAGGACTGGGTTGAACACATACCGAAATTTCTATTGGCATACAGATCAGCTGTTCATGACTCAACCTCTCGAACACCTGCAAAAATGGTCTTCGGGACAGAACTCAAGTTGCTTGGTGATTATGTATTCGGTATTAAGCCCTCATCAACAAATAATGAAAACACGTCTCAAGCGCAAGATGACCTTAACGAGCTTCATGAATTCGTACGCAGGCGAATAAAAATGACCAGTGACAAAATGAAAGCCCGGTACGATCGAGCAGCGAATTCTGAAGGATTTAACGAAGAAAGGACTGTCTGCCAAACTACAAACCCACTGTGATGGACCATACAAGGTGATTAAGAAATTAAACGACGTGGTGTACAGAAAACAAAAAGAAAAGAGACCGTGATTTAAAATGAAAGTCGTTCATCTAGAACGACTAGCTGCCTATGGGAGAAGTGAATCTATGCCTATTCGGGGGGCTGTGTTACGAAATTGTACTTGAATTTAAATATAACACTTTTAATGGCCGGTTTAAAGTTGTATAATGCTTCTCAAACAACAGTACCTCTCAAACTGTAACATATCTGTGGGTATTATTAACATTGAATAAAAGCTTTGAGTTAAACATTATTTGTAAGTATTGCAACACTAAATGGTTAATGATTAATATCGACAACTTAAAGTATACTTCTGACGTTGAAGTCGACTTTAAATATAAAACTAGCTGAAGCTGTTATTAACTCGTTTAACAACAGCATCAGCTGTTCTTCACCAAGTAAAAAAGTTCGGCAGAAAGTAAAAACTGTTTAAGTTACAAGATATTGGTAGAGATTTTGCAATTAAAATTAGATTTAGCAATTAAAATTAGTAGCAAAATATTCTAATTATGATATTCATCTTATATATTTAATTTTTCCACAACAAACTACTTTTTTTCTTTAGTTGTTCCGGTTACTTTTATTGTTTACCTTTTTTGTTTTTTTTTTTTAATTTTGTATGTCAGCTGTTCAGCGTTGCCACTTGTCTGTATTTTGTTATATATTGTATGAAAACATTTTCTACATTTGCGGTGGCACTCAGTTAAAGTCGGTTCAATTTAAAACATACTTTAATTTTGACTATAGTTGCAAAATAGTTAAAAGCAGGTTTTTATTTTAAAGTTGTTTCTAAAAAGAACCGACTTTAGTGTTTGACTACGATTATGGGAAAATGTATTTTAGATTTTTTATTATATTAGACATATTTTACTTTATTAATTTTCAATATTTTTGCTATATTTTAGTTCACGATTTTGAATTTTTATTATTATCTTATATATAAATAGGCCACACGTTTTTTTGTGGCACACTTTTAAGTATGTTATTGTCCACCAATATTGATGAAACTGGTAAAAAGCGTTTAAAAGTTGTCGAATTTCGGCTACCGGGCGATCCTAATTATAATTATTATTGCAATTTTTACTGCACACCACATTTTAATATTTAATTATTTTTTTTATTTATTTTTCACTATTTGTTTTGAAATTTCATATAAAAAGAAAGTATTCTACATTCAAAACATAAGAAAAGGGGCACTGTTGACGTCACGAAAAAAGTGTAAAAGAGTACACTAAAATAACGGAATTGTCGATGGCGCAATCTTGTTTATTTCATTCATGAGAGAAACTCATACACAATAACACAAACACTACACCCTTTATTTAAGGTTTTATTTATGTTGTTGTTTTTTTTTTTGTAATATTTTTTGCTTTGGTTTTTTTTGTGATTGTTAATATTTGCATTAACAAAACGACAAGTTATTTTTGGATGTAAAAATTAATTTTAAATATATTACTAAGTACTTGATTAGCGTCCATTCGCTGTTACTTATTTTCGTATATATATATATTTTTTTGTATTTCTATTCACAATGTTATTTGCTTGTGAGAGCGATTTAAAACACGTCTATCCACTATGACAGCTACGTACATAAATATGCATTTTGAACTTAAATATAACTAAATATGCATTATAAATAAAATATGCCCTAACAAACCAATGCCATTTTACAGCAAAATGTGGGATTCTAATAGATAATTAGTTTCCTTTTTTTTGACGTTCGACAAAAAATAGGCCACACTTACATATTAATCCGCCCCTAGTAATAACAAAATTTGTTTCTATTAAATTTTTTTATGTTTTGTATATTTTGTAATGTACGACTTATTTAATAATTACATTGTTTGTAATAAATACTTTTAATTGGTAATTGGCATTCACCAATTACAAATTACTTATAATTGGTTATTGCCAATTTCACGTAATTGGTCATGTAATTAATTACAAAATGTAATTGGTAGTGCCCAAGTCTGGTCCCGGATTACAACACTTTCTGCATAGGTTGGATCTATCTGGACCTTTACACTGATTAGCAATGTGGCCCTGTTCTAGACATGGGAAGCAGTGCATTACTGTGATCTTGCTCCTCAGTCTACACATAACCCATCCTACCTTGACTCTTCTCTCACGGAGTAGACGTCACGAAAAAAGAGTACACTAAAATAACGGAATTGTCGATGTCGCAATCTTGTTTATTTCATTCATGATTCCGTACGGACCAGCTTCGCTCTTTGCTTAAGCAAATAAAAGTTGACGAAACTTGACGAAACTCTCTTAAGTACATTATAGTTTGTCAGATACTTTTATATGTATTCGAACAGTCGCTTAAGCTGACTTAAGCTAGTGTATGTATATTATAGTTGGGCCTTTACTTTCGTGTAACTTCTGAAAAGTTTTTGCAAACCACGCCATGAAGTCAACCATCTGAGTTAGAGTACCGTAAGGATTTCCCGTTATTTGCTGTCCAGATTGCAAATGCATACGTTATAATATTTCAATATTTAAAACATTCATTATAATTGTATTTTACCAGTTTTCTTGTATTAAATAAAATATGTACATAAATTGAAAAAAAAATAATTTTGAAAGTAATTCACAATAGTATATTTTATTGTTCTTGAAAACAGTTACGAGTACCATATTCATTCAGTAATTGTAACCGAATTTAGTGATAGTACTTGCAACCGACAAAATTTGATTGGCGCTAAATTCGGTTGCGATTACGAATCTGTTTTCTCTGTGTAGCAAAAATATTGAAAATTAATAAAGTAAAATATGTCTAATTACATAAAACCTAAAATACACTTTATTTTATTAAACATAAATAACTTTTAAACTTAATTATTGACTTTTCCATTATAAATCACATACAATTTTCATATAATACAATCAGTTTTAATCACTGTTGACGTCACTGAGCTTAAGATAATTTTTTTAAGAGAGCCATGTCTCCATCTGTGTTTATTTCTTTATGGTACGGAATCATAAAGAAAATAAGACAAACAAATTAAAAGGAAGAAGAAAATTAATTTATTTTCATAAAATAATAAGAAATACGTATTTTTTAATTACGTGTTGCACATAAATGTGCAAATTGGGCTAAATTATTTTGCATGCACGTAAGTACATTATGGTCACCTAAAAGCTTCTTCGGATTTTCTTATGCATTTGACATCAACTACCAGTGTATACTTGTAAAGTGTGTGTATTTCTGCGAATTAATAAACGTGTATAAAAACATTGAGTGACTATTTTAAACTGTTGTTGTTGTACATTTTGAATAAATATAGAGTTGCTACAATTTTTAAACTACTAAACGGCTTTTATTTGCAATCAAAAGTATCCGGTTTATTTAAAGGAAATAAACCCCCGTTTTTAAAAAAGGTAAAAACGTAACAATATACTTATTTTCCACAATTTATTACTTTTTTTAACATTATTTTTTAAATGATTATAATAAAAAGAGATTTAACAAAAATATGTGTTTTGTTAGAGTCAGTTAGGGTAATGTGGTACAGATACCTGCATGTTTCTCTAAATCAGCGAAATGCAAACTCACACCACTACAGTTTTTAGATATTGTAGTTGTATGAGTTGAGAATTATTCTCTGGCAAAAACAAAAACAACTAGCTGAAATAATGAAATAAACAAACATAAAAGCTTCTATCAATGCTCATGCGAGACTGACTGTTTTTATACAATGTGTGTGCTTGCGTACATGTGAAAATAAAAACAAGAGAGCTCATTTGAGAGCTCATTGCATTTCGCTGCTCTAAATGCAAACGAACGTTTTCTTTCGTATTTTAAATTGAAAACAACAAATAAATTTAAATTATAATATTAATCACTCAAAGTTAGTGATTAAAATTATATAGGGTTTTGTTAAGAGAAATAAAAAGAGATTAATAATAAATAAGTGTTTTATTTCAGGGTTTTTGTTACCTTTTCTTTTGTTTATATGTAGGTGAAGAACTTCAATTATGGTAAGTATAATTTTGAGTTAAGGTAAATATATAATTTAGAGCAGTCATGCCCAAGCCCTATACTCTTGGTACTCTTTTGTTTTTGTAATTGCTCTTAGCTATAGGCTGTGTGTTTTGTATACTCACTAGAGCACTCAGCACTAGCAATACAAAATACACAAACAACTTTGTCTTATTATTTTTTTTGTCGTTCTTCACTGAATACACGCATGTTGAAAGCAACAACACTTTCGTATGCTTTGCTGGTAAACATTGACGACTGCGATCATCCATGTAGATTTTGTTTTTGTTTATCGTATGATATTTTAAAAATGTGTGTGGTGAAAGTGAGTTTTTTTTTCTTTTTTCTTTGTATGAATTGGTTTTAGCAACAACAAATATTGAATAAAAAGTAGATTTTCTTTAAATGTATTGGTGTTTACTCTTCCATAAGGAACTTGTGGGCACCCCTGATTTAGAGTTACGGTAAGTATATATTTTAGGGTTACGGTAAGTATTTAGATTTAGGGTAAGTATTTAAAATTGAATAAATAAATACAGTACAATTGAGGTAAATATTGTTGTTCCGAATTTGAAGTTGTACAGCCTGTTGCTAAGTGGCAAGTGATCTATTTATAATTATATTTTTTATGTTTCAACATTTTCTGTTCGCAACAAATACGAAGAACTTTTGGAACATTCCCGTTATTATATGTTGCTAGCAACTTCAAATTCGTTAATTAAATTAAGGTAATACATATTTTTCTGTTAACAATTCAAATATATGTAATTCATTAGTTGTTTTGTTTAGATAAATAGTACATTTGGAATTCATATATGTTACCATGTTGTGACGACCAAAAGTCATGTGTTTGTTTTTGGCTCACATGAGAATTAATTTATATTTTTTTGTTTTCAACACTAATTATTATCCACCACTGTCATAGTTTTATTGTATTTTAGTTAAGCGCCATCTATGGTTCAGTAGGGTAATAATAAGAGAAATAATACGATAAGATACAACTCTACCACATGATCATAATTTAAAACAACTATGTATAGTATACGTTACGTGTGTGTGTATGTGTATTGTATTATGTTGTCTGCTGCACTATAAAAGGAGGGAACTTGCACAGTAGAAGTTAGTTAGCCAGTGGCCGACGACAAGGTAAGACCTTATTTATTTGGGTGTGGAGTTTTACTTCCGTCAGATAAATAAAGTGATCAAGAAGATAAGAGGTTTTTCCCAATCTTTAAGCACCTCCTGTCGTCGAATCAAGTGGCCAGCGACTAGGTAATACCTTATTTAGTAGAAGTTAGTTAGCCAGTGGCCGACGACAAGGTAAGACCTTATTTATTTGGGTGTGGAGTTTTACTTCCGTCAAGTAAATAATGTGTGCAAGAGGTTTTACCCGATCCTCGAGCATTCCCAGTCGTCGCATATTTATATTAGGTTGGGAGGGCATTTTATTTCCGCCAGCTCTAGTATAAATTGGCCTGTGAATATAAGGGACGTTCTGTGGTTTTACCCAAGCCCCCATATACTCACCACTATTGCCCTGGTGTAGAGACAAATTGTTGTGAGAGTGTAGTGTGTTACCGTCAGTGTCGCGTGTGGAAACTGTTAGTTTAAGATTTGAATATAAGAATAAAATACGTATTATAACGTTTACCGAAAAAACAAACGGTGTTTTTTTTCACATAAATTTTGTAACGAACCCTGGAAGCCGAGAGCTTTACCCCAGCTAATGGTGAAAAATCACTTCGTTACAATGTATATAATTTTACAAAATTTAAATAATATAATTTTCAATTCAAGGATAAAATATAAAAAAATCTTTTATTATCTTTATTGTCTAAACTTAGGTTTAAACAAAATATTTGATATTTATTATCACCTCTGATATGAAACATAAAATGTTCCAAGTAGTATAATTATAGGGATTCTGGCTTGATTTAGAGGAATTTTTTCATCTTAACTGGCAGATGAGAGGGATATTAATTGTTATGAGGAATATTGAAGAGCATTTTATGAAATTAAGGCAGCGACAATTTGATGACGAGGAATTTTTGGCAGAGAAAAAGGCAGCGACAATTTGTAAATTTTTGTTTTCTTGGTTCAGGTAATTTGAGTAATGTAGAAAAAAATGCTTTGTGTGTTGTGTGGAATTGATTTTGTTTTTTTATTTCATTAGTTTTGTTGTACTATTGTGTAGACTCTACTCTAAACTGCATTAAAAGCCTCTACACTGCACGATAGGTTAAACGGCTACCAAAACTGTGCTAAAGTCCAATTTTTCAAATGCAAATATTGGATTTTTTAATGCCATTTGGTAACCAATACTGCAAATTATCTAAGTCAGCTTTTTATTTTTGGTAAATATTCACCCTTATCGTGGTTGGCGTAAACGTCTTACGCCTACTGTTTCGTACTAGATTTTCCATGAGGATGGAAAATATCGAATACGTAGTATTGAGATAAATATGAACAAAATAATTCACAGTACAGTTATCTATACCAGGTGACCTTCCAGCCTTAAGACCTCTGATTGTCGTCTAAACGGCATTACTTAAGACATTATCACTAATAGATGAATTTTTTCGACTCATATACAATAGGGTATTGCATATTATTCACAGCTTTCCAGAGACTATACTCGGTTTTCTTAGTAGGGTCTAAGTTTTTAAGATAATTTCTCAGGTTAGATTCCTTATTAATCTTTAAGGAGACGTGAAGTCTTCGTTGGCACTGATTAAGTTTAGCCTTTATGTTCGGAGATCGCGATTGTTGCCATTGAAGTCTGAGTGTTCTCTTTTCTTTGATAAGTGACTCAATGTTTTTAGGACATTATGAATGTCTGTAATTCCCCAAGGTGACTGGGGTGTAGACACTTTAACAGCGTGTGTTAAATTATCTGAAAATATATCGACAGCGGATTATATTTCATATTAATTTTTCAGTGAGATGTTCTGTGGCAAGTGTGAGCTAACATACATTTTATACTTCAACCAGTTCGTTTTCTTGTTAGGGAAACAAGAGTAATAGTTTTCCAATTTACTTGGAACTTATAATAACGTTAAAACTGTAGTCGAATGGTCTGACGATTAGTCCAGCAAAGGGATCACTAAAATAAAGGCTGACTTCATAAACACAGAATCTTATTGAGGTCTGTAGGCCAATAAGTAGGTTGTCGACTAGATATGGCATCTAGTCTGTTAGACGATATTGCTTCTAACAGTTGCCTCCCTCTAGGAGTCACCAGCTGCTATAAATCTTGGAACTAGAGTCGTAAAATATTCGAGAAACTGCTCTCGATTAACATTGTACCTAGGAGGACAATATATTGAAGATATTGTAACTCTACCATCAGGTATATTTATAGATGTAGTCCTTTTTATATTCTGGCATTGGAAAATACCTAATATCTTCTCTCACTAAAAGCTGTGGTAGAGCATGTTGCAGAACATGCTCTACCACTTGGATGTTTTGTATCATAAGTGTAGTATCCGTTAATTCTGAATCAATTCTTTAGGGTAAAGTGTGTTTCAGAGACGAGTAGTACATCTATTTCCTGAAGTAGGAGAAATTGTTGTACTTCATTCTTATGTTGTCTAAGGCCGTTAGCATTTCAAAAACTAATTCTTAGAGAATTTATTTTTTATTTAACAGGATTTGCATGAGCATGCTTTGATTCAGCATCAACTGAAGTGAGGTTGCAAAAATTAAAAATTGCATGTGCCCCAAAGTTAGTTTAGGTTAAGATTTTAATACTTATTGTAAATTTCTCAAAAGAAAAAAAATGTGCCCCAAAAAATATTGAATAAACCTATTTTACAGTAAATTTCAAATATGCTACTCTTATTACAACCAGATTTTCGGTTCAGAAGATAAAGCCCTTCAAAGTTGACTGATTTTCAGTTTTCAAAAAAACTGACCATTTTTAGTTCCGCTTTCAGATACAATATATCGAAAATATGCAACAGATCGTCATTATTTTTGATTATATTGATAGATAGATCTATTTATTAAGAAAATAATAAAAATTGTACCGTTTGCTTTGTATTTATCCAGGTAAATCGATATTTACCAAATATCCATTTTTTTCAATATTTCTCAATTTTGATGGAAATTAAAAAAAAACTATAAATTTCTATATTTTCAAAATAAGTTCTTTGATTATTCCTTTACATAATACATAATGGCACTTTTGGAGTGACATAATGTCCATGATACTTAAAAAATAATTTAAGTATTTATGTATGTTTTAATTTAACTTCTATCGAATTTACCATAGTAAATGGAGTTCAGACGTCACATATTTAAAATTTAAAAAAGTAAAAGTATTAAAGAAGCAAAAATGGGTAATGTAAAATATAAAGATGAATTTAGGAATGAATTTGAAAAAAAAGAAAGTTCAATAAAAAATTTAAGAACTGGCACTCCAAAAACAAATATTTTTTAATAACTTATTTACAAGAAAGGCTTTATTTAGCGAAAAAAAATATTTTTTAATAATTTATTTACAAGAAAGGCTTTATTTAGCGAAGCCGCCTGCCGCGTTCTATGGAGGAGAAACTTTATTTGCAAATACAAGTTTTTTTGCACTCAGTAGCATGGCGAGCAACTATTCGGTTTCGTAGAAAAAGGTTTTTCATATTGGCGGCCTGCGGCAGCTCTTAGGGGCTTTCTCCTCCATGGCGGCTTCGCTACATGATGCTTTCTAATATATGAAAATATAAACTGTTACTAGGATCTTGATTTGTTCCAAAAATTTTATAAAAATGAGTTTATCTAAAAAAAATTGGGACATTATGACACTTTAAAAAGTGTCATAATATCCATAAGCAAATTGACATAGTGTCCATGGACATTATGTCAATGGACACTGTGACATGCCACCGTTATTTTATTGTGCATAAAATAATGGTTTTCACTCAGTAGTACTACATTATTTTCTGTTTTTCTAAAAATAAACATGCATAAAATAAATGAACAAATTGAGAAAAAGTAAATGATTATTTGTTTTGTTTGTTTACTTTGTTTTTTTAGACATTAGCTCATAAACAAGTACTTATGTATCAGATTATATGCCAGCCATCACTCAACTACTTATATGTAATGCAGATGGTATGTAGTAGTCATTGAAAAGTAAGCTGGACAGTAATTGCAAGTCATTACCAAGTTTTTGCTGGGTAAGTACAAAAATGGTAAAAAAAATGTTTCTAAACTTGAGAATTTTTTTAGATGTTTCTCCACATAATTTGTGATAACTCAAAAAGCGTTAGTCCGATATTATTGGAGTAAACTTAAGAAAGTTCAAATTTACATAACCTTCAATCTGTTTGTATATTACTTTTTAATCGGGTCAGTATCTGTTTGTATATTACTTTTTAATCGGGTCAGTAGTTTCGGATTTATAATAACAAATTGAAGCAAAAAATATATTTTTACGTGAAAATAGCAAATTTTGTGTTTTAAAAAACTCATGAAAAATCGAAAACGGCAGAACTTGTTCAGGTTTATTACTTTGTCGCAAAGCTGCAACAAAATTAGATATCGAAGACAAAATATATATTGCTTTTTAATCTGCTCAGTAGTTTCGGAGTTATAATCAGGGACCGTAACAATTATGACATTTATAATAAAAATCACAACATAATTGTTATTTTCTGATTTTTATTTTTTTTTTCAGAAATAATTGTTATTTTTGATTTTTATGTTTTTTTGTCAGGAATATTTGTCAGACTTTGAGTTTTATTTTTTTTTGTCAGGAATAATTGTTATTTTTGATTTTTATTTTTTTTTTTTTGTCAGAAATAATTGTTATTTTTTTGTCAGAAATAATTGTTATTTTTGATTTTTATTTATTTTTGTCAGGAATAATTGTTATTTTTGATTATTATTTTTTTTTGTCAGGAATATTTGTCAGACTTTGATTTTTATTTTTATACCCTTCACCACGAGTAGCAAGAGTATATATAAGTTTGTCATTCCGTTTGTAATTTCTACATTTTTCATTTGCGACCCCACAAAGTATATATATTCTGGATCGTTATAGATAGCGAAGTCGATATCGCCATGTCCGTCTGTCCTCCTATTCGGCTGTATGTTTAAATCAACTTTCCGTAGCCCCCAAATAACTTACAAACATGATTGATACATCAATATATCGGGAATATCGATATTTCAAAGTCCATTGCAACGATGTATGTATATAAGGCTTTGACCTACAATGGGTAAAAACCGTAGCCCCCAAATAACTTACAAACATGATTGATACATCAATATATCGGGAATATAGATATTTCAAAGTCCATTGCAACGATGTATGTATATAAGGCTTTGACCTACAATGGGTAAAAATCGGAAAAAATATTTTTTAAACCGAATTTTTTTTTTACCAAAAAACTTTTTTTGTAATAAATTTTTTTTTTTTACCAAAAAACTTTTTTTGTAATAAATTTTTTTTTTTACCAAAAAAATTTTTTTTTTACTAAAATAATTTTTGTCATAAATTTTTTTTTGAAAAAATGTATGAAAAAAAAAATTTTTGGTAAAAAATAAATTTATGATAAAAAATTTTTTTTGGTAAAAAAAAATTTATGAACAAAAAAATTTTTTGTTAAAAAAAAATTCGGGTTAAAAAATATTTTTCCCGATTTTGACCCATTGTAGGTCAAAGCCTTATATACATACATCGTTGCAATGGACTTTGAAATATCTATCATTAGATATCCTAATGACTTAGTTATCCAGATATATGTAGATCAAAAATAGGCCAAAAATCGAGGTTGTCCCGTTATCTCAGCCATTTGTGGGCCGTTTTTCTCGATTTTAAATGGCAACCGAGCCGGAAGAATTCCCGATATATTGATGTATCAATCATGTTTGTAAGTTATTTGGGTGCTACGGAAAGTTGATTTCAACATACAGCCGAAGGACAGACGGACATGGCGATATCGACTTCGCTATCTATAACGATCCAGAATATATATACTTTGTGGGGTCGCAAATGAAAAATGTAAGAATTACAAACGGAATGACAAACTTATATATACTCTTGCTACTCGTGGTGAAGGGTATAAAAATAAAAAACAAAGTCTGACAAATATATCTGAAAAAAAAAATAACAATCAAAAAATAACAATTATTTCTGACAAAAAAAAAATAAAAATCAAAAATAACAATTATTCCTGACAAAAAAAATAAAACTCAAAGTCTGACAAATATTCCTGACAAAAAAAAAATAAAAATCAAAAATTACAATTATTCCTGACAAAAAAAAAATAAAAATCAAAAATACCAATTATTTCTGACAAAAAAAATAAAAATCAAGAATTTAAAAAGCATGTTATTTTATGAACTTGACTCTCCGATATTATCTTGTGATGGCTTTTTTCCTTAGAAATTTCAAGAATAATTATCATTTTCGGTCCCTGGTTATAATAACAAATTGAAGCAAAAAATATTTTTTTATGTGAAAATATAAAATTTGTTTGTTTTAAAAAAATCATGAAAAATCGAAAACGGCAGAAATTTATCGCAAAGTGTTACTTTATGTAATAGGAACAAAATGAGATATCGATCGTAAAAATCGATGGATTATTTTCGAATTTATTCACAATTAAGTGAATTCCCACTTTTTGAGAAAATTGTATGTGCGTACAAGCAAGGCGAATTCATATAAGGTGGTGTCAGTTCTACAAAAACAACAATTGGTCTTAACAAATGTCAAAAAACCAAAATGAAAAATTAAACAAATAAGTATTTAAATTTAATATAGTTTAGATAATTGAAAAAAAAAATTATCAGCTGTTTGACTGACTCCACCTTGTATAAATTCGTCTTGCGTACAAGCGTGCACTTTGAGTTTAAATTTACGTGTGTTTTGTTATTGTAACAAAAATTTTAACAAAAACAAAGCACATGTAAAACGTACACTCAAAGTACAAAAAAATGCAACAAGCGGTTATCAAAATCGTGATCTACAATGAATTCTAAGAATGTTTGCGAAGAAACCATGGGTCTAAAATCAAAATGGAGCTTCCCATTTTTAACGCGAAAATTTTCCTTTCGTATTTTATATTTTTGTTTAAATATGCTAATTTTTTATTAAGCCTTTTAAGAAACTTGACTATGTTTGGGATTGTTCGAAAAGAAAGAATGGAAAAAAAGATGAATCTTTGCAAAAGGAGGAGATTATCAATAAACTACACCCGAGGATGGTTACAAAATCTCATATTGTGGTTGTGCGAGAACCTAAAACCGATATTTTGGGTCACAGTGGGGAAATGGAAAATAAAAAAGGTGCAAATAAACTTGTAAGTTCTAAACCAATAATCCGATTTTAATAAAATTCCTTACGACTATCGAGGAGGTGTGCTAGGCTTATGTTTTGAATTTGGACTTTCAACAAATTAAATATTTTGCTTTTTGATGATTAAAATTTTATGTTTTTTACTTACCTTGGTCTGTATTTTTGAAAATTACGGATCCAAATCTCTCCCGATTTTTTGAAATATATATCCTTTAATTAACAATAAATTTATTAGTATTATAAGGAAAGAGTTACTTCAAAATCGATATCAAGTCAAAAGTTATGTGCACTTAAATTAAAAAAAAATATTGTAAATTGTTTTTTCGCGATTTTTTTTGGAAAAAAGTACTTACATTAATTTTTAAGATAGATTTTGGGAAGTACTATAGAAGAAAATAATTTCAATATTTGTATAAGTGCGTGGTCAAGAGCCTTCCGAAGTAGACCTATTTTTTTATCTAAATTTTAAATTTATGATAAATTTTCTCCTATCGCATAGCTGATTTCAAAAAATTAAATTCTCTTTTGTAAGCCCCAATATGTTTTTAAATATTTTGCAAAGGCAATTTATAGCCCGCATCTCGGTCCCGTCAACAGAGTCAAAAATCTAAAAATACCATTTTTGGGATTTTTTAAAAAATCGCGAAAAAAAAATTCTTTTTAATTTTTTTTTAATTTAAGTGCACTGAACTTTTGACTTGGTATCGACTTTGAAATAATTCTTTCTTAATGGACCCGCTATTTGCAAAAATACAGACCAAGGTAGGTAAAAAATATAAAATTTTAAATTTCAATGGTAAATATCTCGTAAACTCTAAAAGATAAAATTTAGTTATAGTAATATGTTTTGTAACTCTCGTCTTGTAGATTCTACATATGTACAAATCTTTAAAATCGGATAGAGAACAAAAATTTGGCATCATTTTTAATTTTTAATATACCCGAGACACCCCAATTTGGGGCCTTGAGGCTCAGCCCCACCTTAATGTTGAAAGTCTGAATTTAAAACTTAAGCTCAGTAACAACTCCTCTATAGCCGTGAGAAATTTTATTAAAATCGGATTATCGGTTTAGAACTTAAAAATTTATTTGCACCTTTTTTATTTTTCATTTCCCCCACTGGTTTTAGGTTCCCGCACAACCACAATATGAGATTTTGTAACCATCCTGGGAGAAGTTTATTGTTAATTTTCTCCATTTGCAAAGATTCATCTTTTTTGGCTTTTCTTTCCTTTAAAAAAGCCCAAACATAGTCAAGTTTCTTAAAAGGCTCAATAAAATGTTAGCATATTTAAACAAAAATATAAAATACGAAAGGACAATTTTCGCGCTAAAAATGGGAAGCTCCATTTTGCTTCGCTTTACCAATACCCACCCGGGTAACCTTATCGGTTTTATTAGTTTAATAATTTTATAAATTTGTTTTGATTTAAATGAAATTTAGACTCACTGAACAAATTTTAGAGTTCTATATAATTTAATAAAGACATTTTAAACTTTTTATAAGGTTTTTTAGATTTTTTAAAATGTTGTTCGTCGCATATATGTATAGAAGTGCAGCACCATCCGGGTGGGTATTGGTAAACCATGTACATAAAAAAACCTTTGGTAAAGCGAAGGTTAATTGTCACTTAATTGTAAATAAATTCGAAAAAAATCCATAGATTTTTATGAGAGATACCTCATTTTCTTCCTATTACATGTGTAAAAAGTAAAAAATCTAAACAATTTCTGCCGTTTTCGATTTTTCATGATTTTTTTAAAACAAAAACATTTCGATATTTTCACATAAAAAACATATTTTTTGCTTCAATTTGTTATTATAACTCCGAAACTATTGAGCCGGTTAATACGCAATATACTCGTATATGTGAAAATTTGTACATATCATGGGGAAAATGTTTTCAACATTCAATCAACAGAAAAAAGAACACTAACTACTCGATTTTATGTATGTATATCAAACAAAAAAATTAAATTTTGAGAAAATGAGGGAATTCACTTAAAAGTGAATAAATTCGAAAAGAATTAATCGATTTTTATCTTCGATATCTCATTTTGTTGCTATTGTAAGCTGATTTGCGACAAAGTAATAAACCTTAACAAGTTCTGCCGTTTTCGATTTTTCATGAGGTTTTTAAATCACGTAAAAAATATATTTTTTTATTCAATTTGTTATTATAACTCCGAAACTACTGAACCGATTAAAATTCATACATGGGCATTTCCCCTGAATGGTCTACCAGGATAGAAAATTAAATGTTGATAATCATCGTGTTTTATTTGTTATAATTATAAAAAACAGTCTATGTTTTTATAATAGAATGGTTTCATAGCAATTCTCAGCTGTTTTAAATTAAAACTTTTAATTGAGAAATTTGGGCTGGAAACTGGAAAATTTTATATTTTCTTTTTAAGCTAGTTCTAAAGACATTTTTATATTTAATTATTTTACATGTAAGAAATATATTATGTTTGCACTCTTTCTTCAAAATCACTCTATTACAATCAATTAAGAAGAGAAAAGTGTAAGGAGAAGAAAAAAAGTTCGATTAACGGTTAATTTTTTTACTTTGTTTCTTGTCTATGTTTTTGCTTTGCATTAAACGTCAACTGGAGCCAGACAGACTCATTAACACATTAAGTTCGGTGTCACTAATTTGTAAATAAAAAAAGCTTCTGGGTTACAATTAAATAAAGTTTTTTTTATTTGCCAAATTTCGTACGTTCGTGACCGTAAGTAAATTTTTTTCATAAAGAATGCATTTATGTTCTTAACACGTATCAGAATGATGCATTCGATATTCTGTGACTCAGAATAACTTTCTGAATCGATCTGAAACGATATTCGTCCGTCCGTCTGGCTGGCTGTCTATGTATTCCTTGTGCGCATAGTACAGGTCGCAATTTTGAAGATATTTCGATTAAATTTGGTACATATAATTTTTTCGACCCAAGAACGAAGCCTGTTGAAACTGGCTGAAATCTCTTCATTATTTCACATAGAATCCATACAAATGTCCTCTCGAAATTGGACTTTATCGGTCATAAATGTTTAATTCATAAATGTATATCAACAAATATCGTTCCAAATAAGTTTTATATATACCGAATTCATGTCACCAAATTTTGCTACGATCGGTCCATAATTAGTCATAGCTCCCATATAAGGCCCGCTTCCGAAAATCACTTTAACGTACATAAATCGCTTAAAAATGTTGGCATACACACAAAATTCAACATGGTAAACTTTCATATAGACGTAAATCACACGACCTAATTTCATGGTGATCGGTCCATAATTGGTCATAGCTCCCATATAAGGCCCACTACAAAAATTACTCACGAATATAAATTATTGAATTTTTAAAAGAAAAATGTTACTTTGTGTACTTGTTTGTTAAGGAAATATGAAGATATTTATGAGAAAATGCACGGTGATAATAATAATAATAAAACATATGGAAAAATCGTACGTTCGCGACCCGTACGTGCGCGACCGGTACATTAGCCAATAAAACAAAAACCAATAGAGATATTTTATTGTGTAAATACCGGATAGAGACCTACATTAGTACACTTTTAAAATAAATTAATCGCTTTTCAATATTCCGTTCCTTTTCGCAGATTTTTTCATTTCACTACTGTCAGCTAAAGTTTACTTCTATTTTGCGTACGTTCGTTACCACATGTTTATAACTATCATTATGAAAACGTAAAGTCGATGGAATACATCTTTTGTACTAAACATAGAGCTACCAAAATGCCATCGAATCGCAAAAAAAATGCTAGGAAAAGTATTTTTTTCTACATTCTTTGGACATCAAAAACAGATTAAAGGTTATGTAAATTTGAACTTCTCTAAGTTTATAATATCGGACTCACCCTTTTTGAGTTATCATAAATTATGTGGAGAAACATCTAAAAAAATTCACCTTAATGTACATAATATGTACATTAGGGATATAACTATTGACATTTTTTGCAAATATTCAAATTGACATAACATAGTTGAATAGAATATTAAAAAATATGAAAAACCACGGTTTTATTTTTTCACGGTTGTTAAAAAGTTCACGCACCAAACGCAGTAAAGTTTTTCATTAAATATTTTCAATTATTTTGAAATACAATATATTTTATTTTAATAACATCTGCGGACATACATTTAAAGATAATTTTTAAATAAGACTTGTAAAAAGAAAAAATTAAATTATTTGGATAATTTTTCAGAGAAAAAAATTACTTATACAACATTGGCCATCACGTGTGGTATGTCAAAAATTTCGCCAAAATTAGTTATATCCGTAATGTACATATTATGTCATGATAGACATTAATTTATGTAATATTTATTGGTAAATAGGCGAAATTGAAATTTAATCGACAATTTTGCCTAAAAGGCGAGATGGATTAGGTATTAAAAATGTTTAATTTTACTAAATGTATTTACTTACTTGATGTAAAGCTATGAAGTCTTTTAGATCACGCCATTTACTTTCGTATAAAGATCGTCTCGAGTACATGCGTTGAATAATTGCAGTTACATTTCCAAACACTACGGCATGCATTAAGGCTGAAAATATTGAATAAATGCTAATTATTACAACAATGCAAATTATTAGTTACTAGTTGATCGCCCCGGCTTCGCCCGGTAACATTTACTAATGTTACCTAAATTTGTACTGCATACTTTAGGGAGCTTTTTCATTACAGTTGACTGGACTCACAAAAAAAAAGAATTTCCGAGTTTTAACCGGAATTGTTAAATTTTTTTTTCTTTATAAACCATCTCCTGAAAATTTCGAATCGAATAAAAAAAAATCAGCCAAATCGCTCCAGCCGTTCTCACGTGATGACATTACATACATGGACCATTTCATTTTTATATATATATAGACTGATAGAGTGATCAAATATTCGACATATACAACAAACCGTTTTTTTTTCTATCATCGTTTGAGTATTTTAATCTATCTATATCTATATATATATATGGGGCATTTCATGTCAAGTGAACCAACTTTTGAAATCGATGTCTTCCGATCGGGATGAAATTTGCACCAAGGTTAGCTCTATTGGATAGTAACTCAGACACAATTTTTCAACAACATCGGTCGAGAACTCTCTGAGTTATAGGGGGTAAAATTTTGACAATTTGGTCAAACAGGGGTTTTTTCTTATCCATGTAACTTATTACCTATTGTTCTTAGCAAAATGTGTTCCAAATAGTATAGATAGCTATTTCTTCGATCTTTCGAAAAAAAATATTTAAAAAAAAAAATAAAAAATTTTTAATATTTTTTTTCCGAAATCAAAAACTTTTTTGACTTTTTTTAAAAATACGCTATTTTTTTTTATTTTTTTTTTTTTCTTAAAATAAAGTTTAGATATTTTCCTTGAACACCTACTTGGTCGCTTAGTGGGATGCGAGTGGGATATCTATCAAAATAAATATTTTGTAACTCAAAACATAAAATTTTTGACTTTTTTTGCAAAATCAAAAACTTTGTTGACTTTTTTTTTCAAAATGGACCCTTTTTTAATCTTTTTTTTTAGGTCAAACAAAAGCTTAGATATTATCCTTGAAGACCCTTTTGGTCGCTTAGTGGGATGCGAGTGGGATATCTATCAAAATAAATATTTTTTAACTCAAGACTTACAATTTTTGACTTTTTTTTTTGCAAATACGATTTTTTTCCAAATCGAAAAAAATTTCGATTTTGCAAAAAAAAATTAAAAAATTGTTACAAAATATTTATTTTGATAGATATCCCACTCGCATCCCACTAAGGGACTAAAAATATCTTAAAGGAATGGACCTAGGCTTTCTTTTGAGCAAAAAAAAAAAAATTAAAAAAGGGCCCATATTGGAAAAAAATTTTGATTTTGCAAAAAAAAATTAAAAAATTGTTACAAAATATTTATTTTGATAGATATCCCACTCGCATCCCACTAAGGGACTAAAAATATCTTAAAGGAATGGACCTAGACTTTCTTTTGAGCAAAAAAAAAAAAATTAAAAAAGGGCCCATATTGGAAAAAAATTTTGATTTTGCAAAAAAAAATTAAAAAATTGTATGTCTTGCGTTACAAAATATTTATTTTGATAGATATTCCACTCGCATCCCACTAAGGGACTAAAAATATCTTAAAGGAATGGACCTAAGCTTTCTTTTGACTACAAAAAAAATTTTAAAAAAAGGGCCCATTTGGAAAAAAAATCGTATTTGAAAAAAAAAAGAACAATAGGTAATAAGTTACATGGATAAGAAAAAACCCCTGTTTGACCAAATTGTCAAAATTTTACCCCCTATAACTCAGAGAGTTCTCGACCGATGTTGTTGAAAAATTGTGTCTGAGTTACTATCCAATAGAGCTAACCTTGGTGCAAATTTCATCCCGATCGGAAGACATCGATTTCAAAAGTTGGTTCACTTGACATGAAATTCCCCATATATATATATATATAGATAGATATAGATAGATTAAAATACTCAAACGATGATAGAAAAAAAAACGGTTTGTTGTATATGTCGAATATTTGATCACTCTATCAGTCTATCTTATTACTTAAACAAAAAATATATCAAATGGAAATTTAAGTAACGTCACGTCAGATACTAATGCTAACAAATAAAAAAAAAGAGGAACGATTTTTAAATTTTATAATTTGGAAAATAAATTAATATTAACCCGAACCCTACTACAATATGTTTTATGCAAAAATTCTTGCCCAATTCGCTGATTATGCAAATCGCAAATATTTTGTGTAGTGTTTATAAAAAACCGGTTTGTCGGTTAACCGAAAATTTACCTTTTTTAAAAAACCGGTTTTCGGTTAACCGACATCAAAAAACCGGTTAAACCGGTTAACCGTCATATATATGTAGAAAACATAAAATGTCCAATAAAGTATATCGAGGGTTTATATTCAAAAAGTGCTATAAGGAAAATCAACATTTTACAGGAGAGCGAAAAAAATGTTTTTTTCGTTAACTATTATGCTATGTTCACACTTGGGCTTTTAAACGCGTTTAAGCAAAATGTTGATTAAGTTAATCAATGATTAAGTTGACAAATAAAAAACAGCATAACAAATTCATATTTCTTTAAGGCATTAAATATGGAAATAAATACTTTATTAAAGATATCAGCAGATTATTTTAAACTTTTTAATTATGAAATTGTGAACATTGATGAAATATTTAAAGTTTTTTAAGGAAAAAAAACTTCTGTCAAAATTTATTTATCGGTACTACACTAAAAGGTGGCCGATGCTACATCATCATCAGTTTGAGGTATGTTCAGTTGATTCTACGTGATTAATGAAGTGATTAAGTTTTAATCATGTCAATTTGAAGTGATTAACAAATCATTTAAATGTATTTATATTAATGAAAATTTAACTACAACTAACCATAAAGTTTTGATATCTGCCATTGAACTTAAAAAACGAGGACTTCTAAAAGCTGCCTATACAGTTCGTGGTTTAGTCAATGTGAAGTTTAATGATAATGATGCGCCAGTTCGCATTGAGAGCCTTAAGCGACTTCAGGAGTTTTTTCCAGATCTTACTTTTGATAACTAAATGTTCAATTATTGTTTTGTTAACTTATTTTTGTCAAAATGTCATGCGTAATTATGTTTTATGTTGTCAAAATGTTATGCTAAACTTTGTTATATGTTCGTTTTTAATTGCTTTGTTATTTATATATTGTAATATTTTATTAACAATTTTAATGATAAAACCTAATGACCACAAATTATATTTAAATTTATTTTTGATTTCCCTGCGTTGCGTTTCAAACAATATTAAAACACACTATGTCTTTAAATGACGATAGATTAACCACGAGTTCCACTGACACTACCTTTAATCTTATTCGGATTCTATGTAAACAAAAACCTGGTCTTAATATATGTCATATAAATGCACAGAGCTTATACAATAAAATTGATGAATTCAGGTATATCTTCGAAAACTCGGGTAATATGTGTATCTGAAACATGGTTTAGTGAAAAAGTGTTCGATAATATAATCGCTTTAAGTGGTTTCAAAATATATCGTTGTGATAGGAGTACCCATGGAGGTGGTGTTGCCATATTTGTAAAAAAAGAAATATCAAGTAAATTTGTCGTTAAATCTGAATATGACGAAAAAGTTGAACATATATTTGTTGAAGTTCAGTCAATGGGAAATAAATTACTAATTGGTTGTATCTACAGGCCTAATAAAAGGATAGACCTTGATAATTTTCATACAAAACTTGAAAATGTAACTCTTAATTATGAAAATAATGTTCTATGTGGTGATTTTAACTCAGACATATTGAACGAAAGATATTTATTAGATTCCATGATGTCACTGGGATTGTTTACACCAAACTTACTAAATCCAACGCACTACACTGCCACAAATCAATCATTGCTGGACTTATACTTCGTCAGTTCCAAACAAAAAGTTTTACTGTATGACCAGATTTCCGTACCATGTTTCTCAAAGCATGATTTAATTTTCCTTAACTACAATTTTATACCTCAATATTCGAATGAAAATACTATGTACTATGATTTTAAACATATGGATTATAACGTTTTGTTCAATGAATTAAAGAATGCAGACTGGAATTCTATATATTATATGCCAGAAGTAAATAGTCAAGTAAACTTCCTAGAAGAAAATCTTGCTGAAATATTTAATAGAACTGTACCATTGAAAACTGTATCACACAAAAATGCTAAACCCTGGTTTAATGGACAAATTAACCTTTAACTTATGACGTGAAAATTTTTGACATAGTCACAGATGTGGTGTAAATTTTACACCTTATAATTTTTGCAAAAAATTTCACTTTAAAAAATATTTTTTCGTTAATATTTGCTTTTTAACAATAAGATACAACAATTTTAATTTAAAAAAATTTAAAAAAAGAAAGCAAAATGTTATTTGAAACAAAAATGCAGGCACTTTATTTCGCAAGCCTTTTTGATAAAACTTTAAAAAAATGAAGAGAGGGTGTAAAATTTACCACCACCTCATAAGTTAAAGGTTAAGACAAAAATTTCGTGATTACGCTTTTAAATGTTGGAAACGCTTTAAAACTAATGACCTACATAGTGAGTACACAAATGCACGAAAAGAAGTGAATAAACTAATTAAATGCGCAAAATCCTCGTACTACTCTAATTTATTTTCTTCTTCAGTAGGAACAAAAAAACGTGGAGAATTATTCGCGATATTGGCATCAGCAAATCACAAGATGCAAATTCTTCGGATATTGATGTTAATTTGTTAAATGAGTCTTTCACCAAACTTCCTAATATTAATGCTAATCCAAACTATTATTCCAGTGTAAGACCTATAAGTTCTACAAGATTATTAAATTCGTTTTCTTTTAGATGTGTTACTCAAGCTGATGTATTTAAAGTATGTCTTAGTATAAAATCGAATGCAGTTGGTCCTGATAATATTCATCCTAAGTTTCTTAAGGCTGTTCTTCCTGTCAGAGATGCAAGCCGTAACGGCGCGACTGGCGGCTAGCCGGCTAGCTGATTTTTTCCAACAAGCCACGCCGCCGCCGATTTACTCGGCTGAGCGGCGGCTTAATTTCGAGCCGATTTTAAAAAAAAACTTAAATATACATAGTTTTATGAATGTAACTTTTTTACAATAATCGTCCCAAAATACAACACTGTTTGCCGGTTACATTATTATATAAATCCGAATACTGATTATTAAAAGCAATCGGTTATATAGAATCGGTTATAGATTTTTTATTAAAAGTTTAAAATTCAAATTCAACGTTGTGAAAAGTGAAAATTTAAATAAAAGTGAAAATTTAAATAAAATTAATAATGAGTCGAAAAATAGTTATTTTAAATTAAAAAACGACAAGAGACAAAATACGGAACTAGCCAGTTCCGAAACAATTAATGAGGCTGAAATACTCGGTGCCCAATCTTTCCGAACTGAGGATGAAGTCTTGGAGGGCAGCTCTGATGATGATATCCCCCTTATTCAAAATTATGCCGATCATCAAGTCGGTGAATACCAACAAATTCTACGGCGCAACAAAGCTGCGAAGGAAGTGGCCAAAATTGTTCTCAGCGAGAGAAGAGGAACAGGGTCAATAGTCTGGGACTATTTTGGCACTTTGACCCTCCGCGGGAAGTCAATTTTTGAAAAATACCGTTTCTGCAAATTATGTTTCGAAATGGAGCATACAACTTTAAAAGGGTAAGTTCATTTTTATAGTCATTTTTACGTTTTTGATAAAAACGAATGCTATATATAGTTTCGCCGTATCCACCTCAACTTCCAACCACATTACGCACCTAAGAAGCGTACACGAAATTGAATTAAAAACAAAGAATTCAGAAATTAGTTTAAAAAAACCACTGAAGCTCTTTCAGGATCATCTTCAAGTAAGAATAAAAAAAAGAGGATGAAAAATTTGCCAATGCTAGAAGAATCGCAGAAATGTGTTGTTCGGATCTGCAGGCATTCAACATAGTTGTAAGGAAAGGGTTTCAAAAATATATATCTCATTTAAAGCCAGAACTGGAATTTCCCAGAAGCCGAACTATAGCCACTACAGCGTTGCAGGATGTATATGAAGTCTACTTAGGCATAGTTAAAACTATTTTGAATGATGCTCCAAAACAAATTTCGATAGTGTTAGATTTGTGGACAGACAATTACAAAAAAAATGCATACATAAACATAAAGGTTCATTATTGCAAAAATTTTGAAATGGTTTCAGCTTCACTAACAACAGAATGTTTTTCCCACCCCCATACCGGCTCACGTATTGCCGATACAGTAACATCAACATTAAGTAAATTTAAAATAAATGATAGGGTCATTCATGCAGTAAGCGATGGAGGATCCAATATAATATCGGGTTTAAAAATATCTAACATATTGCGATACGAGTGCATGGCGCACTCTCTACATCGCTTCTTGGTCCACGACATTCTTGAGCACTACGAATTTGAAGCAATTAAACAAACAGTGAAAAAACTTAAAGAAGTGTATAAAAAATTATCATATGCCACAGAGGAGTTGGCTTCAATTCAAAAAGACTATAAGGACGATAGTTTAATTGATATGCTTCTACAAAGCAATGAAATTGCGGAGTCATTGCAATTAGAGGAGGAGTTTGGATTGTCAATTGAAAAGCTACAAGAGGAAGGATCCACCACCTTAAAAAATTCCAACGATACCCGTTGGAATACTCTTCTTTACATGTTCCGAAGTTTCTCTAAAAATTTCAATGCTATAAATATTGCCTTAATTAAAGCGGGTAAGGAAGCTTTTATATTTAATGAAATGGAGAAGAAGCTTATTAAGGGGTTTATGGAATTCTTGGCAATTTTTGAAAAAGCCACCACATATTTACAAGGCCGAAGTTATCCAACAATTTGCAGTGCAATATTTTTTTACGAAAATATTTTAAGCCAGCTCGAAAATAATGAAAGCGTGGCTGAATTTGGAATAATGATTTCGTTATACAACTTTACGAAAGAAAACTTTAACAAACGTTTTAAAATAAAAAAAATTCATGTTGTCGCCGCGTTGCTGGATCCGTGCCAACGTAACTGGCCAATTTTGGACAATTGATTAAAAAAAATTCCAAAGAACAGCCAAATGGATTTAAACCAAGTTTTAGATGTTGAGTACACCGAAGGCCTCTATATCACAAAAGAAGATTTAATTTATAAAGAATTATTAAAAATATTAAATGACAATCCCCCAGCTCCCGTTGAGCATATTGTTGAACAACCCGGACCTTCAAAAAAAAAACCGGTGAGTAAAAAAACATATAAATTCATATGTAAGTTTCTATAATCTTCATGTATTCAAACACTTTCAATTACAGAAGATATCCCAACTTCGAAAGGAAATGTTAGATTTTGTGGCATCAACCAGCACGCAAACAACAAGCCATTCCAACATCTCACGGGAAATAAAAACATACTTTGATGCACCACAGGAAGATTTGGAATGTTTAGAATGGTGAAAAAAAAATGAAGAGGTTAGTATTATTTTAAAACCTTTAACAGTTCAATTTTTGATAAGATATCTTTTGTTTTAAGTATTATCCCAACTTATCCAAATTGGCTAATTTTTGTTTTGGGATTCCTGCCACTTCCGCATCATCAGAGGAAGCATTTTCTGTAGCTGGGGCATGTATAACCGCCAAGAGAAGCCGACTAAATCCCTTTACCGTGCACGATAACAACCATTTGGTAGAGCCAATACTAAATATTAAGTAATTTTCCTATTAAAATCCAGACTGTGCCAATCAAAAGTACTACGATCTCTTTAATTTTATGTTTATTTTTATTTATTAATTGTTAAATGAATGAAACATTGTTTTTTACGTTTTGTTTAAGCTTATTTATTTTTCTTCTCCGAGAATGACGTTTGTATTTACGTTTTTTATGCTTTAATTCGGCGCAGCTGATTTTTTTTTAAGCCGATAAAAACATCGGCGCAAACCAGCTGAGCCGCCGCCGCTGAAAATTTTTTGATTTCAGCCGCCGCCGAAAATTTTCAATCGGCTTGCTTCTCTGCTTCCTGTAATATTACCTCAACTAACACATGTCTTCAACACAATTATAACTAAAAGTGTTTTTCCGCTAAATTGGAAATGTGCCAAAAATAAGAATGATTATCGTCCTATAGCAATACTTTCATACTTATCAAAAGTACTTGAAAGGTTATTGTATGAACAAATTGCTGATTATGTATGTGCTAATAGCCTTCTAACAAATAGGCAAACATAGCTGCATTACCGCTCTTATTGATGTGTCAGAAGAAATTAGAGGCTATATTGACAGTGGTAATATTGCGTTCTTAGCGCTTTTGGATCATTCTAAGGCATTTGATATGGTCAACCATAATATGCTATGTATGAAACTAAATACCCTGTTTAATTTTAACTCATCTGCAACCTGTCTTATTTCCTCTTATCTCGAAAATAGATACCAATATGTAAATATAAAAGGCCAAATATCTAACCTGATACCTGTAACTAAAGGCGTTCCGCAAGGATCAATCTTGGGACCTCTCCTTTTCTCGGTATTCATAAATGACTTACCTCAACAATTGTCATACTGCAAAATTCATATATATGCAGATGATGTACAACTATATCTATGTAGTAGCACCAGCAGAATAAATGAATCTGTCATCAAACTTAACTCTGACTTATTAAAAATTCATAGGCTTTGCTTAAATCCTACAAAATCCAAATGTTTAATAATTTCTCGTTCTACTCAAACGCATATTGTTCCTGACCTCATTCTTAATAACCAACGAATTGAAATTGTTAATAAAACAAAAAACCTTGGAATAATCTTCAACTCTTCCCTTACTTGGTCTGATCACATTATCACCGCTGCAGGTAAAACATTTTCAATGCTTCACGCACTATGGAAAACCCAGCATCTGACTCCAGTACATATGTATACGAATGTTGCTAGCTAAAACTTATCTGCTTCCAACACTTTTATATGGTTGTGAAATTTTCGCTAGTTCTGATTAACAAAGCAGTAAAAAATTAAATAATGCGTACAACTCTATATTGAGATATATTTTTAATTTGAGAAGATCGTCCCACATAACACCGTATGAACGTAACATTTTTGGAGTACGTTTTTGTGATCTTCTAAAAATAAGAACATTATTACTCATGCAGAAAATCATATTTACTAATGAGCCATCATATTTGTTTAATCGACTATCCTTCACCCGCTCTAGAAGAAGCAATAATTTAATTCAAATACGACATTACAAACTAGTGTCTGAATGGCAATTCTTAATTCATTGCATTCGTCTCTGGAACTCGCTACCGTCATCTATTCAATTTGAAAGCAATGCAACGCAGTTTAGGAAATCAATTTTTAGTTTGTATAATTAAAGTGACCTCATGAAATTTATATAAATTTGTCTAAATTCTTAGATTTGAAATAATTGTATTTTTAAAATAATAATAATTCACTATTTACTACTTACAATAAACTCATCCTGTACTTTAATTATAAGATTATTAGTCTTGTTGTATGGGAAAACAAAATAAATAAAATAAATAAATAAATAATCATCTCGATTTTGAAGTGATTAGAGCTTAATCACGTTTGAGATGATTAACTCTGCAAATGTGAACATAGTATTAGAGTAACAACTAAAGTTTATGTTACAATGTTATTTAAAACGACGTCTAAATCCTACATATGTTAAGTTATTATTAATTCCTGAAAATTTACGCTTATATGTTAGATAGTACTTTTTACAAGTTGAAGTTTTTTCGATTCTAACAGTGAAATAAGCAGATAGCACTAGTTGAACAAAAATAAAAATGAGCTTTAATGTAAACTTTGAGGTTTTTATGTAAGTAGTAGGGCTCATACACTACACCAGTGATGTTCAAAAATAAAAATGAAGATGTATTGGTGAGAGAGCTACCCAGCAAACATAATGCCAAACACTTAAAATAAGAAAAAAATTAAGAATGTTTAGATTTAGAATTTTTGCCTGATATAACCAATTTACTAAATGAATGTAATTTAAATTTTAAGGAAATAAAAGAATACACATTATACGGCCGAAATTCTCTAAAATTTTTTATTTATTTCTGACTTTGTTGTTTTGTGTTCAATTGTAATTGAAACGCGTGTGTTTGCTATGCTTCGTCCAAAAACCAACCAACAACAATGCTTAATGAATTTCTGAGAAAAATGAGACATTTGTTACGCTCTTTTAAAGAGAATAAGAATATGTGTGTTGTTACTCAGCGCGAAAGCACAGTGAAATGAACATCATTGCACTACACCATCAATGATGTGCCATCAAGTGATTGTGTAATTAAGCTGGACACACACACTACACCAGCATGCTGATACAAAATAATTTTTTTTACCAAAAATTGTGTGGAAAGTGTTGTAAAGAATAACGATAAAATTTGCAATGCATTTATTATTGCTATTATACTAAAACGAAAAAAGAGTAAAAAAACGCGTTTGGATGAGGAAATTGCTAGAAAACAAAGGAAAGCTAGGTTTTATTTAATTTTTATGAGCTAATTTTACAACACTTGATTCAATCATATTGGTACAATCAAAAAAATATCAAACTATTTTTGATAAAGCACCAGCAGCTGGTACAATCACACTACAAGCTCATACACGCCAATCAGCTGGCACAATCACTTGATTGCACATTCATGATGGTGTAGTGTATGGGCCCTATAACACGAATTTTTATTATTTGCTTAGTTGAATAGTTTTACATACGTGAAGAACTTCGTAGTTGTAAGAAAGTTTATACATAAAGCTAATCAGCTTTCTAGAATTTTCCACAGAATTTCTTTTTGTAGGAAGCTTTAAAAAAATTTGCTTACTTTCTCAGGACATACTCCAAAACGTTTAAAATGTAGGCTGTAGAGAATTCATTTTGTTGGATGATCGAGCTTGTCCAACTATACCATTTTACTTGTTTATTAAAAAGTATTCTTCGTTACTTTTCACAACGGTTTTTGTTATATTTTATCGAATGAAATATTAAAATAAAATATAAAAAATCAAATAATGCAAACTTAAAATATTATTTAACACTTAAGTAGTGAAGATAGAAGGATGAAATTTTACCATGTGGTATTCAATATTTGGATCTTGAACTCACTATTTTTGAAAAAAATTATTGGAAATCTAAAAGGATAGTCAAGGATAAAAATTTTAAAGGACATTTTTAACATACTTTGATCCTGACTGGATAAAATAAAAATAATACGAAGTATTTTACAACCCTTCTTGATCACTTGACATCAAATTTGGCATAGTAGGATGATCAGAAGTATTTTAAAACATGTTTTCAAAAATTTACTCCTCTGAAAATTTTAAGTCCTTTTAAAAGGAAACAGGATCACGAAATGAAAAACTGAAAACGCAGTTTTTCTCCATTTAATTTATAGTTTTAGGCGTATATCATCCGGTTCGTGTCTAATATTGAGTGTGGTACGGTGTAATATATATTATATTTTATAAAAAACACTTTTAATATTTTATTATATACAGGAAAATCCCGGTATAACGAACGATATGTTGTCAGGCCCATATGTTAAATTGAAAAATTCGTAATATCGAGATGTTTTTTTGAAAATGATTCAACCTGTAGAAATTTAAACTCTGGGATAAACATTTCAAAAAAACAGATTTTGAAGATTCCAGATTCCACTTAATTTGTGTGAAGATAATTTACAGGAAACACTTAAGGTACGGTCAGACACAGTTAATATTTGAAGTTTTTCGTCAAATATTTCATTGCTTGAATTTGACCACAAATAAAATTTAGAGCAAACAACAAAACACATGATTTTAGTCAAACCAAATTATTTGACGGCAAACTAAATATTTACTTAATGTGAACATAGTGTGACCCCTAGCTACATAAATAGCTAAAAATATATAATTTGATCTTGCAAATCTTTTTAAAATTAAAACACTTGATTCGAATTCTAAAGCAGTTATTTTATTCAAGTTTTATTGAATTTTGTAATGATATAGTGAATTTAATTTTTCACTTTTTGTTTGACCAAACTGCTGCGAAAAAGAATCAGTAAATATATTTGCCGGTTGGTCACACTATATGAAATACTTTCATAAAATAATTGTTTGATCAAATAGAGCAAAAACAGAAAATTGTTTGCTCAGCATGCCGGAAAAATTAATGAGATTATTTAAATATTTTTGGTAATAAATTAAAACACACAATTTCACTATTTTTTTTAGACATAAATACTAGGGTATTCAATTAATCGGTTTTCTGGATTAATCGGTTAATCGAGCAAATAATTAATCGGGTTTAGATTTAATCGGTTAATATTAAATTATTCGATTAACCGAATAATTTATATTTTAATTTTAAATTGAAAAGAAAAACATAAATTTTGTATACTTATATAAGCATTTTGTTAATAAAAAGAACAAAAACATAAAAAACAAACAAAACATAATAATTCAACAAAACAATAAATAAAACAAGTAAGAAAGTATGGTCGGTCAAGCCCGACCATATAATACCCTACACCAAGTAAATGAGTAAACATATTTTTTTTTAATGCCCCAATTCTGTTAAACGATTTAGGACGAATTTTCTTATTTTCATGTTTGAGATATATTTTTTGAATTCTATAAAACAATAATGGTTGTTGTCTAGGATTATGGCATTTAATAACGTAAAATATTGGATTCAGTAAAATATTGTGGACGATTTTAAATATCAAAACAGACGAATACAATTTTGTAATCTTCTAGAGTAGTATGAGTAGTTATTCTTCGAGTTGAATGAATACAATTGCGAGATAAAACTAATCCGTTTTAACTATTAGATATATGATAGATAGAAAGTACACAAAGGTGAAGAACTGTGGGCCGATTCATCACCAACTACGACACAAATTGAAGTTGATTTTACAGGCGAAGAAGTACTAAATCTATGCACTAAAATATAACAGAACACTAACATTGGGACTTCAACTAAGACTCGCATTATACCAAAATTGGAAACAGACATAGGCATGGAAACATTTAATATTACAATACCGCAGTGATCGGTCTTAGGACCACTGTTGCGGAACATCTTGTACAATATAGAAGCAACCATTGTTGTTTTTGCAGACGACATTGCGGTTACAGTCCAAGTGAAGCACATAAAAGAGGTCGAAATATATGAAAACGAAACAGTCAGAGAGATGCTAAAATCTAGAAACCTTTTTTTGGCTGAGCACAAAACGAAGTTGGTCCTCATACGCCGAAGAAAAAGAAAGAGACTCTTCTGACAATAAAAGAGGGAACATCAGATATATGATGCTCAGAGACTATCAAGTACCTCGGTATTATTCTAGAAGACCGAATCAGTTTTAAGAAACACTTGATTATGCATGTAAGAAAGCAATTGGAGTGACTAATGCCTGGGTTCCTATGATGCCAAATATCTGAGGAACACGGCAAAGTCCAATAACTAACTCCACGTTGTTGTATGGAGCACCAGTGTGGGAGACCACCGCAAGCACCACAACAAAGAACATGATAGTAATATTTATGAGTGGATTTCTAAGAGTCTTCAGTTGTTTCACAACAATATCACGTGAAGCAGCAAGTATCGTGGCGGTAATTATACCAATATTGTATGTATATTGTTGATAAAGAACTTTTAAATGTGTTGAACAATTTTTTATTAACTAAAAATAATTTCTATATTTGTCAAATTTCATAAAAAACATAATTGCCAAATGATTAAAATGTATAAATTCAATAAAAATATAGAAGAAAAATTTTAAAATTTACAAAAAAAAATAACTTGGCAGTAATAATATGATAATAACGTAAATCATAGACACAAACCACGTAAGCCAGACGAAAAAAATATATTGTCTTACTGAATCGTAACTTCGACTACTTTTCTTCTTCAGACAAGACGAAACAACCGTCTAACAGAATTGGGGTATAAAACATCAATAATTTATATTTTTGAGTGATTTTCGGAAGTGGGCCTTATATGGGAGCTATGACCAATTATGGACCGATCACCATAAAATTAGGTCGTGTGATTTATGTCTATATTAAAGTTAACTATGTTGAATTTTGTGTGTATACCAACATTTTTAAGCGATTTATGCAGGTTAAAGTGATTTTCGGAAGCGGGTCTATATGGGAGCTATGACTAATTATGGACCGATCGTAACAAAATTTGGTGACATGAATTTTGTATATATAAAACTTATTTGGAGCGAAATTTGTGTAGATACATAGATAAATTAAACGTTTATGACCGATAAAGTCCAATTTCGAGGGGACATTTGTATGGGGGCTAGGTGAAATAATGGACCGATTTCAATATGTACCAAATTTGATCGAAATATCTTCAAAATTGTAAATTGGTTTACATGTACAGCCAGCCAGCCAACCAGACGGACGGACGGACGGACATCGTTTAATCGACTCAGAAAGTGATTCTAAGTCGATCGGTATACTTTAAGGTGGGTGTTAGACTAATATTTTTGGGCGTTACAAACATCTGCACAAACGCATAATACCCTCCCCACTATGGTGGTGTAGGGTATAAATATACACATGTGAGTTCTTTTTTTCGATTTTAGGGAGATCTTCTGAAATAATCTTTAACCCTTTAATGCATATTGTTGCCAATTGTCTACATTCCAGTTTCACTTAATTTTAGACGTATATAACCTTGATACTAATTCAGAAAAATTAAATGGAGTACGAAAAGTTTCAGCTAACGAAATTCTAAATCAAACTAAAGCTAAATCAAATATAATAAATAAAAATCAACTAAATACTTTATACTTTATAGAAAAAAAAAGTAAAAATCATGCATTTAAGGGTTAAAAAAAAGAATGTAATTTAAATGCTTCAATTTTAAACGATTTTTTTTACTTGACTTTAAAAACCTATCTCACTGATTGTAGATGTTGGAAAAATCGAAAGTAAGGCATGATAAAAAGTATCCAATTTTTCAGTTCTTTTTTAGTTTTTTCTAAGCATATTTCTAATACTTTAATAGTTTCGTTAAGTTCTGATTAAAGACTCGTTTCAGTAATGTCTTTAGTTTCGTTTATTACCATTTCGTCTTCCAGCTCATTATCACAAAGTTCATCATAGAATATTCTAAAAAAAAAGTCATTTCCAAATTCTTTAGTTTCAGTTTTCGTACTATACTTCAAAAAGTATAGAAGGGAAAGTCCACGAGTTAAGAAATTAAATTTTAAAAAATAATTCTGTATAAGTGCAAAAAAAAGACATTTCGGTTAATCGGTTAATCGACACAAATTAATTCGTTATTTGAAAATCGTTAATTTTAAATTATTCGAACAGTTAACCGACAAAAATTAATCGGTTAACCGATTAACGGTTAATCGATTGAATATCCTAATAAATACGTATTCAATATTTCTTGAACATTTGTTATTTAAATTATTTTCATTAAAAAATTGCATCAATAAATGAAGTCTTCTTCTTCACATAAAAGTCATTCAGCCTAGAATGACATACTGGGAGAAAAGCTAATTGAAGACATGAAGTCTATGTTGCGATTTTTGCATTTTTATGCGATTTATATTTGTATACGTTTCACATAGTCTGATGTTTGATTATTTTTTATACATGGAGTTTGTCTATTCACAAAATTTAAAATTGCTCAAATGTATTGAATATTTATTGTATTTGTACAGATTGAATTTAAAATCAAAGAAAATAGTTTAGACATAATTTGATTGCAATTAATTAAAAATGTATGTAAAAAAGGTAAACATTTCCGTAAAATTTTATAATATTTGTGAACATGAATGAATAAAGTTTGGATACACTCATGTTCGATTAATAATATTTAAATTAGTTCAATTCACGTTAATTCTTTAACACACAGAATTTTATAATTTTGTTTTACACTTCTAGCAGATTTTTATTTCTGAAACACGTCCAATTTGAACAATCTAAAAAAGATTTTTTTTTTTATTAATTTTTAGAATTTAAACTATCTGCCAGAGTTTAAATTTTTCGTATTGAAAATCATATAAAATTCAAACAAATTATAATTTATAACATTTCTTTTTAACAGTTCGCTCCGTGTGGAGTTCTCAGTCCGTGTGGAGTTCTCAGTCTCCCATCGGACACGTCCCAGGTGGCGGATAGGGGGAGCAACTGCCTAGTCTAGTGATACTGTTTTGACAACAGGTCACTAGCCTTGACAAATGCTCAAGCGATGTCAATATCTTAAGATACATTTTTAACAAATGGTCTGAACTTCTTGACATAGCTAGGTCAGTAAACGGAACTGCGTTAGCCGACTATCATAATACTGTGATGCATTTTATAACAAATGGTCACAGTAGGATGTAATTGGTGTTAGGATAATGTTATTACTGGTGATACATTTTTGACAAATGGTTACCTAGTGCTAACACATTCTTTCTCTCTTCTTAGTGTTACTACCCGCGGACCAAAACTGTTCTTTCTCTCTCTACTCTTTCTTCCCCCCCCACTTGTAAGGTCAAGGTGATGGTAGCAGTGCCGAAGACCTGAATGGCTAGTAAGTGGTTAAAGAAAACTAGTCGCTAATAGCTCCCCTCCGACGCCAGGGCACGGGTCGGTTGTAATTCAGTTTTTGCCTAATCCATGTACGCCGTCCCTGCATGGAGTGTCCATCCCCTTACGCGCTCACTCGTGGGAACAAAAATGAAAAATTCAATACACAATAACAATAAATAAATAACAGCAAAAGGTCAGCAGGGGAAACCTATGCTGGTTGATTGCAAACAGTCAACTGTCCAACCTTCTGGTGACAGTTTGACTAAAAGCAGGGAGGTAGCCTTGGACTTTAAGCCGAGCACCTCAAAAGCTGCATTAGCCCTCGCTGGTAATATACCAGCAACAGCCCCTTCATTGGACACTGTCGAGAAGACAGTTGTCCCTGCGAAGATGCTACATGTTGGATCGTCGAACCAGAAGTCGGGTCCAACCACCGTAGCCCCACCCGCCACTACGGCAGAACCGAACGCCCCCATTTGCAAAGAACCATCTAGGAGGGCTTTCGTGCAAAGGAGTGCCGCCATGCGCATTATCGACCGGCTTGGATCCAAGTCGGCCGATGCGCTTAACATCGACGAATTGTCGAAACTGTAACGAACCTAACCGCAAGGGTCTACCTCTCAAGGGGCCATGCTACCTATTAATACCGGCTGTACTCATGGAAAATTGGGGTGGTTCTTGCCCCCATCGATATAGTTTACGATTCACTACATAATTCAAAATTTAGGTAGCTTAATAATCAAATCGACCAAGAAATAAAGAGCTCATAACAAAAGAAAATAATAAATTAACAAAAAAAAAAATAGAAAGAGATATAGGAATGGAGAAGCATAGTGAAAGAGGTAAAGGTGACAAGTTCTCTTCCGATGTCTCTACCCACCCAACCATGCTATCTTTGTCCTAAATTCTCAGATAGCCCAAATGCGATCTACCTACTATGCCTTAACCTTTCATGAAATATGAAGTAAACAGTTTAGCAATTCATTTTGCAAATAAACATTTTATTCCATTAAAAGAAACATAAATAATAATAATAATAATAAACAAAATATTGACTAATAATAAAATTAAGTGTTTTAAATGTGTGTTAAAACTTTTCAAATTTATTCTTTAACATGAAATTGTGTTAAAAGAATTTATATTAACATAAAACGAATATGTTGTTAACATTAAAACAAACGTGCTGTTATTATGTATTGTTACTATGTTAAAACAAAATGTGTTAATAACATGAACAACAGTATGTTATCAACATGAAGTTAAATGTTTATATAAGGTATGCAATTAAAAGCTAATGCAAATGACATATAAGTGTCAATTTTGAATTTGCATTTATTTTTATGTATGAGTTTTTTTTTAGAGTGAAAATTTAAAAATAAAGTTAAGTAACTCACCAATTATTTATCCAGCGATGACTCCAGGCCTGTTGTCTCTTGGAAACTTGAGTTTATGCTCATGTTTAAAATTAAATAATCACTCAGTTTAGCAGTGTTATGTTAAGGTGTATTGTGTTATATGTATATGTGTTATGTTAAAAAAAAAAAAATAATTTTGATTTTTTAAAAAAAATGTTACTGACAACAAAATTCAAAATGAACAAACAAAACAAAAAAAAAATTTACATTTGAAATTTAAAGTAAGAAATTAAATACAAAAAAAAAATGTTATTATTTTGAAATATACACTGAATCAATTAAGTCTCCGTACAGACATACTCATAATATAAACTAGCAATTTATGGTCACTTTTCAATACATATTTAAAACTTTTTTTAATTCATTTTATAAAAAATCTTATAAACTAGAAATCAACATAAAAAAAATACAAACGTTTTCCTTAAAAACATAAAAATTTACATAAATTCAATAATTGTACGAAAAGTATCACCAAAAAAGTCTCCGTACAGTTAACCGTTTTAAGGCTAGGAATCCCAATATTAAACTTAATTGCATTTAATATGTGGTAGGTCCTCCTTTCTAAGCAATTGCTTAATTTTAATGGCTGTGCATGGAATGGACCAGCTTTGTTGTTGTCAGGGAATCCAAAAATAAGCAAATTTTAATGGATAGAAAGAAAATTATTATTAACTTGCAAAATGAAGGAAAAAATCTAACCGAAATCAAGGATATTGTAAAAAGACCACGCTCTTCCATTCAGTACGTTATTCAACAGTTCAAAAAAACCGGAACAATGGCAAATAAACAAAGAACTGACCATTCAAGAAAAATAGATCACCACTTAGAGAGAAGAATTGTACGATTTGTAGAAGGTAATCCAAAAATTAACGCATGTTTAATTGCGGGAAACTTGAAAACTAGTGATGAATTAACGGTAAACCCCCAAACTGTAAGAAACGCTCTTAAACTAAATGGATACAATGGTCGAGTAAGCCGTAAGAAGCCCCTTGTTCGAAAAGTGAACATGAAAAAGAGATTGGATTACGCTATCGAGCATATTGATAAAGATTTTTTTATTTTGGGATCGAGTTATTTTTAGCGATGAAAGTAAATTGAATGTTTTTGGTTCTGATGGAAGAGAAATGTTATGGAGAAAGCCAAATACTGAAATGAATCCGAAGCATTTGACGCTAACCGTAAAGCATGGAGGAGGTAACGTTATTGTTTGGGGTTACATGGCTTCATCTGGGGTGGGATAACTTATTTTTGTTGAAAACACTATGGTATAATGTGCATACATTAATATATTAAAAGAAAACTTAAAACAAAGTTCTGGAAAATTAGGCTTGGGACGTTTGTATTGCTTCCAACAAGACAACGATCCTAATCACACCTCTAGATTAGTAAAGGAATGTTTTATTTATAATGTTCTTTCCGTGTGGAGTTATCAGTCTCCCATCGGACGCGTCCCAGGTGGCGGATAGGGGGAGCAATTGCCTAGTCTAGTGATACTGTTTTCTACAACAGGTCACTAGCCCTGTCAAATGCTCGAGCGTTGTCAATATTTTTAGACACTTTTTCTAAATGGTCTAAACTTCTTGACATAGCTAGGTCTGTAGAACGGTTTGCGATAGCCAACTATCATAATACTGTGATACTTTTTATGACATATGGTCACAGTATGATATAATTGGTGTTATGAATATGCTATCACAGGCGACACTTTTTACAACAAATGGTCGTCTAGTGATAGCACTTTCTTTCTCTTTCCTGTGCTACAACCCGCGGACCAAAACTGTTCTTTCCTCTCTCTGTTCTTTCCTCTTTCTCTCCTTCTTTCCTTTTTCCCCCACTTGTAAGGTTAACGTGGTTGGTAGCAGTGCCGAGAACCTGAATGGCTAATTAGTGGTTAAAGAAGATTAGTCGTTAACAGCTCCCCTCCGGTGCTTATGACACGGGCCGGTTGTTATCACTTCTGTCTAGTCCATGTACGCCGTCACTGCATGGATGGTCCATCCCCTTAAGTGCCTACTCGTGGGACCAAAAATGAAACCATCAAATTATAAAGAAAAAACAACAACAACAAACCCCTGATGAATACTGATGATCTCGGTTCTTCATCAGAAGACGACCTATTGGCCTCTAGCCAAGAGACCTTGGTCGAAATGTCAGGCAGCGTGGGTGACCGTCACAGCACTCTACTGCCCTCCAAAAACTTGACAAATGCTTCTCTTCAATCGGATGCCAAGGCAGGCGACCAATTGAAGAAGAAAAGAAAAAAGTGGAAGAGTCAGAAAGACATCCTCAAATCCCGATACACCAAGGCGCGATTTATTCTTGACAAGATTGACAAGAATGCTGCCAGCGGTGCTCCCCATGAGCGTGATGAGGAAGATCGCGCCAAATACCAGGCTGTGGTAGACGAGTACCAAAAGTTTTTGGATGCCGTACCCAGCACATCAAAGGCAGCAGCCGAAGAAACAGAGAGGTCCAAGCGAAATCGCTCTCAGGCAGAGGGAGAAAAATCGCCTAAACGGAGAAAGGTTGCCGAAAAAAAAGCCGCTCCGGGACCTACATCCACCACGACTACTTCCGCCAGACGGCCTTTCAATGAGGTGGTTAAAGACCATCTTCTTATGGCTCTGGCGACCGAGAAAGACGGCATCATGAATCCTGTGGTAACAGAATGGGGTGCTATCGAGTCCAAATTAGCTGAACTCGTTATGGAACACTTGTTCGCTAATAGGACTGGTACGGCACCTCGCTTTGACTCTGGTGAAATCCACCGGGGCTACAGGGTGATCAAATGCATGGACGAGTTCTCAAAGGACTTTCTTAGCAAATGCATCGCTAAGATTAGCGACGCATGGGATGGTTTAAGCCTCAAACTGATCCCTGCTCAAGAAATTCCAATGAGACCGCGTGCACGTATTTGGTTACCGAAGATGGCAACCGATGCACATAAAATGTTGGAGTGTTTAAAGCTTCAAAACCCCAACATCCACATGGATGACTGGTCCATCATCCGTACTGAGCAAGGCGATGGCCATACATGCCTTATCCTCGCCATCACCGAATCTGGCTCAGTCGAGCTTGAGAAGGCGGGCCTTAAGCTGTTCTTCGGAGTGAGGGACGCTAAGGTTAAGGTGTTCCGGCCCTCAGGTACGGGTAGCGGTGAAGCGGATGAGGTTGAAGCAGCAAACTCTCTGCTCACAGAAATGAAGCTATCCGAACTCCCACCAAAAACCGACAATGGCGCTCAAGGTAGTGCAGATTAATCTGCAGCACTCGAAATGTGCTACAGATAACCTTCGGGTACTCTTAGCCGAAGAGGACCTGGACATTGGGCTGGTGCAGGAACCCTGGGCTTCAGACCTGGAAGTGAAGGGGTTCCCGGCCTCAGCATATAACATTCTCTATGCAAGAAACAATGGTAGGCCAAGATCATGTATTATTGCCAAAAAATCTATTAACATTTTTCTTTGTACGCAGCTTAGTTCAGAGGACCTTACAGTAGCAAAGGTCGAGCTACCGTGCAACAGAAGCCTCACGATCGCCTCTAGCTACATGGCACATGAGAAGACAGCTCCTCCAGTCGTAGTGAGTACTCTACTGTCCTCTGTTGGGGCATCGGATGACATTGTCCTGGGATGCGATGCCAATGCCAGGCATTCAATCTGGGGCAGCAGTGAAACAAATGAAAGGGGTGAGTCTTTACTTAATTTCATTAATTCCAACAAACTAAGCATATGTAATTCTGGTAACACGCCAACATTCATTTTTCCAAGTACGGACAATTATAATGGATGGGAGGAAGTATTAGATATTACACTCATAAATGATAGGTCTAAGGTATCAGTAGATAGGTGGAGAGTATCCAATAAAAGGTCATTTTCTGATCACAACTGGATTCTCTTCGAAATTAGACTTCAGAACTCGACAGAGAAAATACAATTTAGGAACCCAAGAAGGACTGATTGGTTCAAATTTAATGGGATCCTCAAACACAAACTTAAGAATATGCTAGTTGTAGTAGATTCGATCACTGGTCTTGAAAAAATAGAGGATAACTTTAGTAAAACTGTAGTCAAAGCTTTCGAAGTTTCCTGTCCAGTCACTAAGGCTAAGAAAAGCTTCCCTCCATGGTGGAATTCGGAGCTATCTAAACTACGTAGGGAAACTCGTAGGGCCTTTAACATTAGCTATAATAGTAAATCATGGCAACCCTATCGTGATCTATTGAAAACTTACAAAAAAGCTATAGCAGTCGCAAAAAGAAACTCATGGCGATGCTTTTGTGAATCTATAGATAACACAAAAGACTCTGCAAGACTAAGCAGAATTCTAGCCAAGGGGCAATCCAATCCTACCTATATCAAAAGGATGGATGACTCCTGGTTCGAATCCTCAGCAGAGTCACTTGACATCCTATTGAATACTCACTTCCCGGGCTGCAAGGATGTTGCTACGGATATTGGGAATGAAGGTAGGGCTCCATCCAATATCGATAGTAACATCATCTCCTATGACAGGATATCATGGGCGATTGACAGTTTCGCACCATTCAAGTCACCTGGGCCAGATGGTATTTTGCCAAAGATGCTACAAAGCGCAAAAAGGCATATCATTCCCTGGCTTCATAGAATTTTTACGCTCTGTCTCTCCCTCAACCATGTTCCGACTAACTGGAGGAGAGTCAAGGTCGTTTTCATTCCAAAAATTGGCAAAAGAAGTCATGAGAAGGCGAAGGACTTTCGTCCAATTAGTCTTTCATCTTTCCAGCTTAAAACGTTGGAAAGACTCATTGACGCTCACATTAGGCATCGCCTAGAGGGTACAACATGGCTCTCTAATAGTCAGCATGCCTACCTTAAGGGTCGCTCTACAGAGACAGCTCTGCATGAGGTTGTAAGAGTTATAGAGAGATCTTTCGAATTTAAACAATATACAATGGCAGCCTTTCTAGATATAGAGGGTGCTTTCAATAATGTAACTACTCTTGCTATTCAGCAAGCTCTTGCTAGCCTAGATGTTGAAGAATATATCAATAACTGGCTAGTTACCATGTTGAAATCAAGAATAGTCACAGCAAATCTTGGTAATAGCGTTAAGTCCAAGCAAGTGGATAGAGGCACTCCTCAGGGTGGGGTAATCTCTCCACTACTGTGGCTTATCGTTATTAACTCGATTCTCATTGATCTAGACAGAAAAGGGATAAAAGTTGTCGCTTATGCGGACGATGTGGTGATACTCGTATCAGGTCTGTTTCCGGACGTGATCAGTGATATTATGTCCACTGCTTTAGGGTTGCTCGACAACTGGGCCACCGTTAGTGGTCTCGGAGTGAACCCAAGCAAAACAGAACTTGTACTTTTCACGACGAAGACCAAGATTCCAAGCTTCAAACTTCCACGGTTGAAAAACTGCGAAATCCCCCTTTCAAATAATGCGAAATATCTAGGTATTATACTGGACTCTAAATTGTCATGGAAGCTAAATACTCAACATAGGGTAAAAAGGGCTACGGTGGCCTATTACACCTGTCGTAAGATGTTTGGTAGAAAATGGGGACTTAGTCCCAACATAGTTAAATGGATGTATACGGCTATAGTACGTCCAATTCTTACTTACGGATCTCTTGTATGGTGGACTGCAACTAAAAGGAAGTATGTCGTAGACCAACTATACAAAGTCCAGAGATCAGCCTGTATTGGTATAACCGGCGCACTAAGAACTAGTCCTTCAGAGGCACTGAACACTATATTGCACCTTGTGCCAATAGACCTTCACATAATGGCCACCTCTGCCTGTAGCGCAGCGAGGCTTCAAGCATCTGGTTGGTGGAGATCGAGAACATATGGCCACGCGGGGATTTTGGGCCAGTTGCCTTCGATCGTTCTCCAACCATCTGACTATATTACTCCATACACAGATTTTGATAGGGTATTCAAGGTCTTTATTCCCTCCAGGAGTGAGTGGGGTAGGGGTAATCTTGTGCGCGAATATGACACTAGGATATATACAGATGGTTCTAAAATGAGCTGTGGTGTTGGTTCTGGCGTCTTCTGTGACGAACCTGAGATAGGCATTTCGTATCGTCTTCCGAATGAGTGTAGTGTGTTCCAGGCGGAGATTTTTGCAATCATGGCAGCTTGCAATACACTACATGATCATAATACCCGCGGCAATATAGGTATTTTTGTCGACAGTCAGGCGGCACTTCTCTCACTGAATGCCTATACAATTTCATCTTCACTAGTTAGGCAATGTAGGAATTCTCTGTCAAGGCTAGGTCGTCTATCTGACATTACTTTGGTTTGGGTACCTGCGCACAGGGACCACTACGGTAATGAACAGGCAGACGAACTAGCCAGAATGGGATCTGCCTTAGATATCTCCAATGCGGTCTCAGTAGCAATTCCACTGGGGACTATTAAAGGTATCATCCTCAGACATTTTCTTACAAGGGCGGAGAATAGATGGCGCAATTTAGACACATGTAGGGTAGCCAAGTTGATGTGGCCATCTTTTAATGAGAAACGCACTATGCAACTGATAACCAGGAATAGGAAGAATATATCAAGGTTGCTGGCAGTATTAACGGGACACTGGGCGTTAGGCAAGCACGCAAATCGCCTGGGACTCCCTTTTAACGACCATTGTCGCAGTTGTAAGGATAGGGAAAAAGAGGAAACGATTTTCCACCTCCTCTGCGAATGCCCAGCTCTGAGTGTCAAGAGACATAAATTCATGGGCAACTATACATTGACCAACCTTAGTGAGGTAGCCGGGTTTAAACTCAATGACCTACTGAGATATCTCACGGCTACAGGTTGGGTCTAGTAAGCACACTTTAGTTACATTGCTATGTAATCGTCATTACATCTGACGAGTGGTGTGGTCTCATCAAAACGGGGTCCCTTCGACTCTACTTGATTGTTCGCACGTAGTGAACTACCACGTAAACCATAACCATATAATGTTCTTAAGCACTTAAATCGCACAGCTCAGTCACCTGATCTCAACCCGATTGAGCATATATGGGATCACTTGGAAAGAAAGGTTCGGCAGCACAATATAACAAGAAAAGATCAGCTAAAAGCCGTTATAATGGAAGAGTGGTATAAAATAGATTCCCTGACAACAACAAAGCTGGTCCATTCCATGCACAGCCATTAAAATGCTGCAATTGCTCAGAAAGGAGGACCTACCACATATTAAATTCAATTAAAATTAATATTGGGATTCCTTGCCTTAAAACGGTTAACTGTACGGAGACTTTTTTGGTGATACTTTTCGTACAATTATTGAATTTATGTAAATTTTTATGTTTTTAAGGAAAACGTTTGTATTTTTTTATGTTGATTTCTAGTTTATAAGATTTTTTATAAAATGAATTAAAAAAAGGTTTAAATATGTATTGAAAAGTGACCATAAATATCTAGTTTATATTATGAGTATGTCTGTACGGAGACTTAATTGATTCAGTGTATGTCATAATAAATGAAATTGAAAATATATGTAGGTAATTTTTAAAATGTTTAAATGATGACTTTTTGGTACATCTTCAGGTGAATTTGGTCATGTCTGGTTAAAACTATATGTCAAGTTAAGTAAAGTTTTTGTTGTAGTTCCTTGGTTAAATAGTACTTTCAATAGTACTACAATGACGTCTTTTCTTTGTTAGCAAAATTTAAGCACTGTATAAATTGGTCTAAATGGAGTTACTAGGCCTCAAATCAGGTTAGTTGGTTGAACAATTCTTGATATTCTTATGGTTTGGGTTTTGCAATTTGAAATGGATGATTTATTGGGTTGGTAATGAATGTTCCCTTCATCAATGATTCACAAATCAACACCAACTTCCAAAAGATGGTGACAAAAACAAATATTATACAGGTCGCCGTCCCTTTACAGAACGTAGGGCCTGTGGTGGCAAATGCGAGAACGCTTCCAAAATCCAGTAACAAATGACGTAATGATACCAGGAAAATAATTGAATGTTGAAATTCAAATACAAAAACGTAAATTCAAATTTTCCCTATCACAAAATTACACGGCACAATCGAATATTTATAATTTAAAACAATATTGTTCTTCCACACAGTTTAAATTTTCCAACAATTGTGAGACAAAATTTTCAAATTGAATAAAAAATATAGAAACAAATTTCAAGGCAAATGTGTTAAAAAAAAATAAAAATTTAAAAGTGCCTATATTGTAAAGTTCAAAAATGAGTACCAAAGCCTCACAAAACCGGTTCAGTTTCGAAGTTATATTACCAAAACTGGAACTGGAAAAGGCAATATGAAAAAGTCTGTGTCGCGATTTACTTCCAAATATCCTTCGCGTGGTACGTTCCCTTAGTCCCGGAATCAAGATCCTGTAGCTCATAATACACTTGACCAATTTTGCGTAGAACCTTAGCCTTAGCTCCAACTGGAGCAAGTTTTGCATTAAAATAGTCTGCCTTAGAGCTTTGGTTAAATGTCCGTCTGTATACTTCCTGTCCCACAGTGAATTCCGACTTCCGAGATCGTAGGTTGTATGTCCGAACGTTCTTTTCGTAAGCTTTACGCATAAATTCCTTAATTTTCTCACGAATCAAGGAAAACTCGTCTTGTCGTTCTATAACAGAGTCTGTCTCTGCCAAAATTTTCAGTTTGCGTAATAAACCATAGTCCTTACCGTGCGTAAGCATGCTCTGTCCGAAAACTATCTGGTACGGTGATCTACCAACAGATTGGTGAATGCTGTTCCGTAGTGAGCAGTTGATGCTTGGTATATACAAGTCCCACTCTCTTTGATCGTTCCTGACATAACTGCGCAATGCCTCATTAATCGAACGATTATCTCTTTCACTGGCATTTGATTGAGGACTGTAGAATGCAATTAAAACATGCTTAACGCCGTTCTTGTTTAGAAAATTCTCAAAATCTTTGCTCCTGAATTGGGAACCGTTATCAGAGACAACTGATTCGGGTACACCGTAACAACAAAAAATTTCCGTCCTCAAATAATCAATGATTTGTTTCGACTCGAACTTTTTTAATGGTTTCAAAAACGAAAATTTCGAAAAAATGGTCCAAAACTATTAATATCCCAATGTGACCACCTTTAGTCCTTGGTAAGGGTCCAATTAAATCCATGTACAGACGTTGAAAAGGTCTTTCCGTTGTTACCATCTGACCTAATGGTGGTCTTAATGTCTGTGTCGGTGTTTTTGATGTTTTGCACAATTCGCAATTTAAAACATAGGTCTTTACTTCGGCAACAAGTCCTGGCCAATAAAAATACCGTCTTATTCGCTCTAAAGTCTTGGCAATACCACCATGTGCTGAATTAGGTGCATCATGAGCTGAGGAGATAATGTCGTGACGAAGTTCTGAGGGCACAAAAAGTTTCCATGATTCAGATTCATCTAGTTCTCCTGTGGAGAAATTTACCCTTTTATAAATGTATTTGTCAATTACCCTGAAATCCGGTAATCCCGAAGATGTAAAATCGTCCCTCAGTTTGGCGTACTCAGCACTATCAAAAGCATCTGAATTTAAATTAATAGAAGGTTGGTTGTCTATATCCAGAGAGTCCACAAAAATTTCTCCCTCATGGGCACGATATAAAGTATCTGGGACTAGATTATCCTTCCCTCTCCGGTGTTCTATACTAAAATCAAATCCTTGTAGCTTCAGGGACCATCTTGCTAGCCTGCCAGATAAATCCCTTTGGCCCATTAACCATTTAAGGCTCGCGTGATCAGTGACCACCCTAAACTCCTGTCCCTCAATATATGGCCTAAATTTCTTGATTGCCATTACCACAGCTAGGCACTCAAGTTCTGTTATAGTGTAATTACGTTGTGCCTTGTTCAACTTCTGGGACATAAATGCAATGGGTCTCTCCGTCCCGTTATTGTCTTTCTGCGCTAATACTGCACCTATGCCATATGTACTGGCATCACATTGTAAAATAAAAGGCCTTTCGTAATTAGGATGAATAAGTAATGGCGCAGAAGTCAGTTTAGTTTTTAATTCATTAAAGGCTCCTTGGGCCTCTTCAGTCCAATTGAAATTCTTCTTTTTTGTTAATAGTTCTGTCAGAGGGAAAGTTATTGTGGAGTAGTCGTGTATGAAACGTCGGTACCACCCCGTCATTCCCAAAAATCTTCGCAAGTGTCGAACAGATCGTGGTACCGGAAATTCATGTATCGCCCTAACCTTTTCGTCATCCACCTGCAATGACCCATTTCCTACAACATAACCAAGATATTTTACCTTATTGAGAGCAAAACTGCTCTTTTTGACATTTATTGTCAAACCTGCTTTTCTCAACTGGGTAGCCACTTCCATCAAATGTGTCAAATGTTCATTAAAGTTTGTCGAAACTATTAAAAGATCGTCTAAATACACGAACACGTGCGTCTTCAATTGATACGGAATCACAACGTCCATAAGTCGGCACAACGTTTGTGGTGCATTACACAGTCCAAACGGCATTCTTGTAAACTGATACAATGGCCGATTTGGAACTGTGAAAGCTGTCTTGGGTTTTGAGCTTTCCTTCAGTTTAATTTGCCAAAAGGCGTCTTTCAAATCAATTTTTGAAATGCAATAAACTGAAGGAAGTCTCGCCAAAAGTCCGTCAATGTTCGGAATAGGGTAAGCGTCCTTTAGAGTCACTGAGTTAAGTTTCCTACTATCTAGACACATCCTTACTTTATCCGGTTTGATAACTACCACAGTTGGAGAAGACCAAGGAGAGCTAGGGGCTTCCTCAATGACACATAATGCAAGCATTCGGTCCAATTCTGAACAAAGTTTCCTTTCCACTGCAGGAGATATTGGATAATATCTCTGCTTAATTGGCTTCGCATCTCCCGTATCTATTTCATGTTCGATCAGAGTTGTGCAACCTAAACCTTCAGTTACCGAATTAGAAAAGAGGCAATTACTTTGTCTAGTTGTTGTTGTTGTATCGGTGTTAATATGAGCTTGTCAGGTTTGGGTTCGACGTAATCAATTTCTCCAATTTGCGGAACAGAAATTGTTAAACCAAACTCCGTCCAAAAATCGAAGCCACATATTACATCTTGTTGAATAGTTGGTACTAATAAAAATTGTATAGATTTCGTTTGCCCTTGAAAAGTCACAGTCAATGTAATCGTTCCTGAAATATGTTGCCTTTTTCCATCTGCTGTTCTCACGTTCCCATTGTATTTTTTAAAATCCCCCATTTTCTGAACATTTGAAGCCAAAGCACCACCAATTATACTTCTATTGGCCCCACTGTCCAATAATGCAAAGTATTCATTGTCACCTACTTTCAACACTATAAAAGGTCTACTATCATCATCCTGTGACACAATAGGAGATATAACAACAGATCGAAACGATTTCAATCTTCGATAAAAATCACGAATACGTGCATTTGTTCTTGATGGTTCACCAAATATTCTTCTACGGGCCTTTTGATATTCAATTAATCGCACATGATACAGTCTCAATAAGGGATGTTGATGTTTGTCGTTAAAAGTTGTCGCTGAGTCAGATGTGAATTCTTCATTCGTTACGGATGCACGCATCAATTCCGACGGACATCCTTCTGACCGTTTCCCTGTGGCCTTGTACCACATTTCGGACAAGTAGGTCTAAAGGTGTCCTTCGCACCACATCCATAGCAAAATATGCGTCGGACATCTAAACAGTCATAATAGTTATGTCCGGTCTTGTCGCAGTTCCAACACTTAGAGTCGGCTTTAACTGCACAAATCTCAGATTCAGTAACTTCTGAAACGTTTGACTCTAAATTAGGACTACTCATTTCCGCTATTCGTCCTTTTACTTGTCTCCGAGTATCTGGACCATGAACATCCTTCATAAACTTCTCATGACGTTTAACTTCACGACGAAGCTGGGCTACGCTCGAAATGTCAATATGTATAAGTTCATGTCGGATCTCATTTCTAAGATTTCGAATCAATATAGCACACAAGTTTGCATCCGATACTGGAGATTTCAATCTGTCCGCCATGACCGAAATAGAGTCGTAGAAGTCGTCAAAACTTTCATTTGCCCGTTGTTTTCGTCTATGTATGTCTTCCATGACATCATAGTCGTTGTAGTCTCCCTTATACTGGTCACGCAAAGCTCTTGTCAAAGTAAACCAATCAAGTTCATTGTCATGTCGATGGTACCGCCAGTACCAATCCAAGGCCTTGCCGTCAAATAATCCGTGAGCGTGTCTACTTAAAAGATCAAAGTCACCTTTCAAATTATTAGTTGTCAGTACATTTATCCGATAAATAAACTCATCCACAGACATTTGGTCGTCACATCCGGAAAATTTTACCCGCCAGTTGCGAATAATGTTAGAAATTTTCTCCCCAACAAAAGGTTCCTGGTTGGAATCAGTTCTAGGGGAAGAATTTGGTGAATTGTCATCCCTAGGTCCCGTATTACGAGAGTTATAATTATTACTAACTAGATTCATATCCTGTACAACAGACCTTAGCTCAGTTCTAATGAATTCTGTCATCTCGTCACGAAATGAAGCCATCGAATCCGAAACAATCAGTCTAAATTGTTCATTGTCATTACGTTCGGTTGTTGTAATTTGACTACTACCAGATTGAGGAGCCCTATCTTCTGAACGTCCCTGAGATGTACTTGGAGCAGTATTGGATTCGGTCATAGGAATTGTGAAACTACAATTCGCTGGTGCTTCCAAATTCAAAAGATTATCGCGACTTCTCGTAATTGGCATTTTCAAATAATATTTATAAAAACGATAAAATCAAATAATATTGTAATTTCACTTCTAGGTTAAGGCAAAATTAGTAAGTTATATACATAAATAAAACGCATTAATAAAACTAAGCTCCATTCCAAAAAAAAAAAAATAGTATAGAAAAGATGAATAATTAAAATGAGTAAGCTATAAACTATAGACAGTCTAATGCAAAAATCTCAATTCTCATTATTCTAATCAAAGATATAAAATATAAAATCATGAGGCAAGTATGCGAGTACGAAATCAGAAAAAAAACCCAAAATCAAAAATCTAAATCATACGTCCCCACAAAATAGAATCTGTAAACAATAAAATAAATAAAAAGAAACAGAAAGCAATATCATATAGTGCGAGTGAAATTTCGAAATTTCTTCAAAATTAAAAATCTCAAACACCAATTGACATATATGGAAAATGTCCTAAGAACCATTCGGTAAAAATCCCCTATAAATAATGAAAATCTTAATAATCCTGTAATGGTCTACATAGGTCAAAATTAGAAAACAAAAGGGGATGAAAATACAAAAAAACAAAATAAGTCGACTGCACGAAAATTCTAGTTATTTATTTGAAGAGCATCAGCATAATATTAGATATAGTTATGAGAAATGAAATGTTGTTAACAATTTAATGTTAAAATTGGTATTTGCCGATGCCCCACGTTGGGCGCCATTTAAATATATGTAACGAACCTAACCGCAAGGGTCTACCTCTCAAGGGGCCATGCTACCTATTAATACCGGCTGTACTCATGGAAAATTGGGGTGGTTCTTGCCCCCATCGATTCACTACATAATTCAAAATTTAGGTAGCTTAATAATCAAATCGACCAAGAAATAAAGAGCTCATAACAAAAGAAAATAATAAATTAACAAAAAAAAAATAGAAAGAGATATAGGAATGGAGAAGCCTAGTGAAAGAGTTAAAGGTGACAAGTCCTCTTCCGATGTCTCTACCCACCCAACCATGCTATCTTTGTCCTAAATTCTCAGATAGCCCAAATGCGATCTACCTACTATGCCTTAACCTTTCATGAAATATGAAGTAAACAGTTTAGCAATTCATTTTGCAAATAAACATTTTATTCCATTAAAAGAAACATAAATAATAATAATAATAAACAAAATATTGACTAATAATAAAATTAAGTGTTTTAAATGTGTGTTAAAACTTTTCAAATTTATTCTTTAACATGAAATTGTGTTAAAAGAATTTATATTATTAACATAAAACGAATATGTTGTTAACATTAAAACAAACGTGCTGTTATTATGTATTGTTACTATGTTAAAACAAAATGTGTTAATAACATGAACAACAGTATGTTATCAACATGAAGTTAAATGTTTATATAAGGTATGCAATTAAAAGCTAATGCAAATGACATATAAGTGTCAATTTTGAATTTGCATTTATTTTTATGTATGTGTTTTTGTTTTAGAGTGAAAATTTAAAAATAAAGTTAAGTAACTCACCAATTATTTATCCAGCGATGACTCCAGGCCTGTTGTCTCTTGGAAACTTGAGTTTATGCTCATGTTTAAAATTAAATTAAATAATCACTCAGTTTAGCAGTGTTATGTTAAGGTGTATTGTGTTATATGTATATGTGTTATGTTAATAACAAAAAAAAATAATTTTGATTTTTTAAAAAAAATGTTACTGACAACAAAATTCAAAATGAACAAACAAAACAAAAAAAAAACAAGTAAGAGTGCTATATTCGGCTGTGCCGAATCTTATATACCCTTCACCAAATTATACTTCAAAATTTTAAATATTTTTAAGTAAACAAAATTTAATTTTTTTTCCAGTTGTTTTTTGAATTATTTGAAAAAAAAAATTTTTCGATTGTTATTTTAAATTTAATTATTTTTTTTTTTAAATTTAAAATTTTTTTTTTTAAATTTTAAATTTTTTTTTTTTTTTAAATTTAAAATTTTTTTTTTTTTTAAATTTTAAAATTTTTTTTTTTGTTTTTTCAATTTTTTTTAAAAAAAAAAAAATTCGGGTTCAAAATTTTTTTTCCCGATTTTGACCCATTGTAGGTCCAACTTACTATATTCTTATATACGTCGTTGCAAATGTCTTTGAAATATCTATCATTAGATATCCATATTGTCTATATTAATGTCTTAGTAATCCAGATATAGGTAAAAAATAGGTCAAAAATAGAGGTTGTCTTGGTTTTTTCCTCATATCTCAGCCATTTGTGGACCGATTTTGCTGATTTTAAATAGCAAAATTCTCGAAAGCATGTCTGACCGAATTATTGAAGATTTGGATCCCGAAGATATCTGGGGTCTTCAGAAAACTGATTTCAACAGACAGACAGACAGACGGACAGACAGACAGACAGACAGACAGACAGACAGACAGACATACAGACAGACAGACAGACAGACAGACAGACAGACAGACAGACAGACAGACAGACAGACAGACAGACAGACAGACAGACAGACAGACAGACAGACAGACAGACAGACAGACAGACAGACAGACAGACAGACAGACAGACAGACAGACAGACAGACAGACAGACAGACAGACAGACAGACAGACAGACAGACAGACAGACAGACAGACAGACAGACAGACAGACAGACAGACAGACAGACAGACAGACAGACAGACAGACAGACAGACAGACAGACAGACAGACAGACAGACAGACAGACAGACAGACAGACAGACAGACAGACAGACAGACAGACAGACAGACAGACAGACAGACAGACAGACAGACAGACAGACAGACAGACAGACAGACAGGCAGACAGACAGACGGACATGGCTTAATCGACTCCGCTATCTATAAGGATCCAGAATATATATACTTTAGGGTCGGAAATGAAAAATGTAGAAATTACAAACGGAATGACAAACTTATATATACCCTTCTCACGAAGCTGAAGGGTATAAAAATTTACATTTGAAATTTAAAGTAAGAAATTAAATACAAAAAAAAAAAATGTTATTATTTTGAAATATATGTATGTCATAATAAATGAAATTGAAAATATAGGTAATTTTTAAAATGTTTAAGTGATGACTTTTTGGTACATCTTCAGGTGAATTTGGTCATGTCTGGTTAAAACTATATGTCAAGTTAAGTAAAGTTTTTGTTGTAGTTCCTTGGTTAAATAGTACTTTCAATAGTACTACAATGACGTCTTTTCTTTGTTAGCAAAATTTAAGCACTGTATAAATTGGTCTAAATGGAGTTAATAGGCCTCAAATCAGGTTAGTTGGTTGAACAATTCTTGATATTCTTATGGTTTGGGTTTTGCAATTTGAAATGGATGATTTATTGGGTTGGTAATGAATGTTCCCTTCACAAATCAACACCAACTTCCAAAAGATGGTGACAAAAACAAATATTATACAGGTCGCCGTCCCTTTACAGAACGTAGGGCCTGTGGTGGCAAATGCGAGAACGCGTCCAAAATCCAGTAACAAATGACGTAATGATACCAGGAAAATAATTGAATGTGAAATTCAAATACAAAACCGTAAATTCAAATTTTCCCTATCACAAAATTACATGGCACAATCGAATATTTATAATTTAAAACAATATTGTTCTTCCACACAGTTTAAATTTTCCAACAATTGTGAGACAAAATTTTCAAATTGAATAAAAAATATAGAAACAAATTTCAAGGCAAATGTGTTAAAAAAAATAAAAATTTAAAAGTGCCTATATTGTAAAGTTCAAAAATGAGTACCAAAGCCTCACAAAACTAAGTTGGTCTAAGGCCCAACTGGCTGAGCTGGACAGTTCAAACCCTCCTACAAGCGCAAATGCAGCGAACCAAGGCGCATCTGCTGGGCCCAAACGGCAACGCTCAGAGGAGGAGCTGCTCCAGCAGCAAAATCCACAGCCGAGGACTAAACGTCCGAAGCAAGAAGCTCGTGTGATAAGAAGGCCTTACAGTGAAGTTGCTCGCAATCCACTTATCGACAGGAGTGTTGATGACGGATCTATCTCCCAGGAGAAATGGCTGAAAATCCGTCAGGGTATGCTGGGGGTATACTGGAAGATTCTCAAGGAGAATCCCGGTCCATCCCCGCAAAACGATGATGCTGGCTGGTATCAAGGCCATGTAAAACTGCTAGCGTGTACCAATGACCGCTCAGCTCTACTGCTAAAATTAGCAATTGCGTCCCTAGGGGAATTGTGGCCTGGCGCGAAACTGGACGTAAACGAGGTACCCGGTAAACGAGATACCTCGCAGACCGAGATCATGAACCTGAGGAGATTCTGGCATACATTCAGAGCGGTAATCCCGATCTACCAACCCATAACTGGAAGGTGGTTAAGGTGCGCATAGAAAGGTGGTCGTAGTCCTTAACAAGGAATCCTTGGCGCCACTACGTGAGAGGCAAAGCAAGCTTTACTATGGTTTCGATAGTATCAAGCTGCGCATCTACCGTGGTGACGACAAGCTCGACCCCGAAACTTCTGGTGTTAAACTGGAAGCTCCGCAGGATATGGACTGCAAAATTAAACTGGATGACCCCGCAAGCTCTGAGGACAAAATGGAGACCCAATCACACTCCAGTATGGTTGGGGACCTATTCTGCGCTCTGGGCGATGTGGAGGATGAAGATGTTCTTCTGGAATCAGACCCAGATGATCCAGACCATGGTGAAGGCGATCCAAGTGAACCTTCACCACTCTAAGGCAGCTTCGGCTGCCCTACTCCTCCACATTGCTAGATATGGGAGGACATTGCGTTGGTCCAGGAGCCGTGGATACACAATGGCGAAATACGTGGACTCAACGCCAAAAAGTACAAACTTTTGTACATAAGACGCACAGGTAAAATAAGATCTTGCATTTTGGTTAAGAACCATCTTAATATCTTCATTCTTCCTGATTACAGCGATGAAGATACAGTAGCTGCTGCTTGGGAGACAGGTGCAGGTAAGGTGTGGCTGCTCTCAAGCTACATGCCGCACGACCAGGTTGAACCACCACCGAACAACCTGGTATCTAACATGATGCGTGCCGCAAACCGGGCCAGAACTCCGGTAATTATCGGAGCTGATGCAAATGCTCACCACACAATCTGGGGTAGCTCAGATATAAACGAACGAGGTGAGTACATTCTAGACTTCATATTAGACTTTAATCTGGTAGTTGTCAATCGAGGTTCAGAACCTACTTTTGTGGTAGCAAATAGGCAAGAAGTTCTGGACATTACGCTTGTCAGTGCAAGCCATTCGCAACTCATAAGGAATTGGTAGGTTTCAGATGATTGCTCTCTGTCTGATCACAGGTATCTGACATTTTTAATAGAATTGGAAGTTGAAAAAGAAAAGCCTTTTCTAAATAGGAGGAAAACCAATTGGGATGATCACAGGCGGATCCTTGATGGTTTACTTCCCTCACCCCCTCTTATAGGTGACACTAAGGACATTGAAAGCGCTGTGGAAAAGCTCACACTTTCTCTCAGTGAGGCCACAAGACGTACATGCACTCCCTCTGCTCGCAGAGGAAAGGTAAGACCTCCATGGTGGTCTTTAGACATAGCGAACACTAGGCGTAGTTGTCGTAAACTATTCAACGAGGCGAAAAGATCAGGCAACTGGTCAATGTACAAGTCTATGTTGAACAAATTTAAGAATATGGTCAGGAGCGCGAAACGTAAGTCCTGGAGGAATTTCTGCAGCGGCGTCGAAAGTTCCTCTGAGACAAATCGTCTGCGCAAGATCTTATCGAAAACACCAACTGTTCAAGGTTATATTCAGAAACAGGATGGTAGGTGGACTACTGATGGACGTGAGACACTAGAAGTACTCATGGACACTCATTTTCCGGGGAACATGCCTACAGATATGGCTAGTGCATCAAAACCGAACAATCGGACAACTCCGTCAATTATACTTGACGAACATTTGATAAAATGGGCCATACGGAGTTTTGACTCTTACAAGTCTCCGGGCCCAGATGGCATAATACCCGCTGATCTACAGAATAATATAGATCTAGTCACTCCTTGGCTGATAACTATCTATCATGCCTGTCTTGCATGGTCGTACATACCAAAACGGTGGACCGAATGCACTGTGACATTCATTCCGAAAGTGTCGCACACCAAAGCAAAAGATTTCAGACCGATAAGTCTATCATCATTCTTGCTGAAAACCCTTCAAAGAATCATTGACATCCATATACGAGTGTCTTTGAAACAAGGATCATTATCTCCTTCTCAACACGCCTACATGAAAGGCAAATCTGTTGAGACAGCACTTCACTCCTTAGTGGGATATATTGAGAAATCCCTTGAATTTGGTAATTTCTCGTTAGTGGCCTTTCTGGATATAGAAGGAGCCTTCAATAACGTAGAATCTGCAACTATCGTTTCAGCTCTACATGATCTTGGTTTAGACCAATCAACTGTAAGGTTCATCGCAAACCTTCTACGATACAGGATCATTCGCTCCGAAAAGGTACACCTCAGGGAGGCGTCTTATCACCACTTCTGTGGAATTTGGCCATAAATTGTCTGCTCAGGAAATTGGATCTCTTAGGTTATAAAACTGTCGCCTACGCGGATGACGTCGCGGTGGCAGTCTCTGGGATCCACTTGGACACGATATCACAACGCCTGGAACACGCACTCAGTATACTGAGTCGGTGGAGTACGGACAGTGGATTGAGTGTAAACCCAGGCAAAACTGAACTTGTACTGTTCACAAGGAGGTACAAGATTTCTCATTTCTCGCTTCCCCGATTAAATGGTGTTGAACTAACACTATCGGACAATGCAAAATACTTAAGAGTTATTCTGGATAGTAAACTATCCTGGAAACCCAATACCCTTTCAAGGACGTCAAAAGCTCGTCAACTGGCTATGTGATACGGTCATTAAGCCGACACTATTTTATGGAGTTTCTGTCTGGTGGAAGGCATTAAACAGTGGCTCGACGTGTATGCTATTCGAGAGAGTTTTAAGGAGAATGGCAATCCTGATAACAGGAGCTTTAAGAACGACCGCAACAAAGTCGCTCTTTACTATATTGAACTGAATCCCTGTGGATCTAATGGCAAGAAAAATGGCATTTACTTCTGCCTTTAGGCTAAACGCGATTGGTGCGTGGAAACTAGGGATGCCAATCCCGAATCCCGGGATTTGTGAAAAAGAATCCCGGGATTTTTCGGGATTAACAAATCCCGAAATATTATGAGATTTTTGATATTTTAGGAAGATTTTTGATGCTCCAAAAATACTTAGAAAGCTAAATTTCAGCATATTTATAATACTAATCTAGCTTCAAATCCAAACGCAGCCAGATTTTTTCATTTGAATCAGGGAGCAGCACGTCTCCCTTGCATTGACAGGCTTTTACACAATTTACATTTTTACGAAATTTATGTTCAAGTTATTTTCTGAAGGGGACTAGGGGCAAATGTAGCCCGATTTCCGCAGTACTCTACAGTATAATTTCCTTGTGCAAAATTTTATAAGGATTGCCACATAATCAAGATATTTATGACTGCTCAAACAGTACTCCGGGGGACAATTGTATGGATCTAGGGGAGATCATGGACCATTTTATCTTAATTTAATGCATTAGTTTTTGATTTGTTATATTTTTACTTAAATATATTAATGAAATAAATAGTTTTTATTGTTGAATTTTAGAAATGTAAATCCCGGGATCCCGGGATTTACATTTCTAAAATCCCGAATCCCGGGATTTGTAAAACCCAGTCCCGTTTGGCATCCCTAGTGGAAACACGCTCCATATGGTCACGCCAGCATAATAGGTAGTATTCAGACTCTTCCGGAGAATATCGATTACTGCATTTCTAGGCCCTTCATAGCGAGGAATTTCGATTTCTCAATTCCGTACGGTACGGTAGCAATGAACGGGCCCTTACATGACACAACGGGTCTCTCAGACTATACGGACAGTTCTGTGAAGGGAGATCGAGTTGGCGTAGGTTTCTATATTCGGGAACTCGATATTAGGTTATCTTTCAGACTTCCGAACGAATGTAGCATTATTCAGGCTGAATTATCGGCCATCAAAAGGGCGGCTAACTGGCTTAGTTATAGCAAGATATCTGACAGGGATATTTGTATATATACTGACAGTCAGGCAGCTATAAAATCCCTGACAGGTGTATACACAACATCTAACTTAGTCCAGGAATGCCGGGCATCCTTAAACAGGATGGCGAGACATTCAACAGTCGTACTCAAGTGGGTACGGGGATATTATTATGGGCAACTGTGTTGCCGATGATCTGGCGAAAAAAGGCGCCATGTTACCTGACGGAGACATAGATTTCCTATGTGGGATTCCGTTATCCAAAAGCAAGCTACAAATTAGTAACTTCTACTATGAGCTCGCTCAGGCAAGATGGGACTGTGAACCCACATGCACTATAACCAGGACGATATGGCCCCGACTAAATCGGGGACGGACAATTCATCTTCTTGGCTTTACACGCTCACAATTGAGTGGTGTAGTGGCGGTCATAACTGGACACTGCACCTTTGGTAACCACGCTAGGAGACTTGGTTTGCTGTACCACGACTTCTGCAGAAGTTGTCAAAACGAGGAGGAGGATGAAACTATTTTTCATCTTCTTTGTCATTGTCCGGCATTAGGAGATCTACGCCTAAGGTTTCTGGGACATCGTTCCCTAAATAGTCTTTCTGAGCTCTCGAATATGAGGCTTGAGGGCATTAGTGCCTTTATAGGTAGGAGTAATTGGTTGAAAAGACCAGACACGGGGATCACTTTAGAGTGACCCAATAACCGCCAACTCATTGGCACGTAAATTCTTCAAGATCTCCTCCCTCTCTTTTTCTTCATACATCTCCTTCTTAACTTCTTCAATCTTCTTCTTCTCCCTTTTTCACTTATATCTGTCCCTCTTTCTTCTGCTTTCTTCTACTTTCAGGTAACACAAAAGGACCATTGCTGGACCCATGTGAGCTGCTCTTCTCTCTTCCTCATTTCGTGGCTGCCTGGAAAACCTAACCTAACAGTTCGCTTATTGTTAATTTTGTCATTATGGTGTTGTTTGAATAAAGCGATTTTTAGTTCAAAATCCAAACAAAGCCGAAACAAATACAATAAAATTCCAAAATTTAAGATATGTATTGCAACACTACTTTTACGATTACACATGATGCAACAGCTGTTATTTGACGCAGTTTGGTCTTGCAAATGAATTGCAAGATCAAATAAAAAATTACCCAAAATGGAGGGAAATATTTGCTGTTTAGTGGTCACACATTGGTCACATTACAAGAAAGTTTACTTATCGGCAAATAAATTTGTTTGACCAAATTCAGCTGTTTTCTTGTTTGCTGAAATTTCACACTTCTTTTAATTGTAAAGCAAAATCTAGTAATATTTTAATTTTTAGAAATGTATTCTTTATTGATGAAAGAAATTAAAGTTTTTTTGCAGCTTTATTTAATAATTATTTAAAAAAATATTGCCATAAATGTGACGACAAGAAAAATATATTTTCCCCTTCGTGTGTTTGATAGTATTTCTGTGTAGTTTGATTAAACAAATATTGCAAATAAATGTGTACAGTGTGACCACAAAATCAACCCATTAATTATTTGATATAGTTTTGATCAAACACATGAAACATTTTGTATCAAATAATTTGCGTAGTCTGACCTTACCTTTAGTCACGATAAAATATTTGTTTTTAATTTCTTCAAAATGTTGAGAATTTTGTTATTCCATATTTCATTCATTCATTTAATTTTTTTACTTTTTCTTTCAATGAAATATTTAATTCATGTGAACACTTGCACAATTATAGCCTGTTTCACAATATCGAATGAAAGATTTCCTAACTTCATGTTTATGTGAACAAATCAGTTTTCTTTAGCTTAGAATGCGAACGAAATCTTTCATTCGATATTGTGAACCAAGCAATTAAAACCACTATAGAAAAAATGACAGCACCAATTATTAAAGAGAGTAACCATTGAAAACGGTACTGTAGCGACTTAATTTCTTATTTATACATTCTTTTTTTACTTTTGTTTTTTATACTTTCTGTTCGTTATATTGAGCGTATAATATGCAAAATGTTCGCTATATAAGGTTATCAATGTTAAACATTTGATCGTTTACTTGATTTTGTTTTTTTTTCTCACCATTCGTTATATCGGGCATACAATTTTTGAAACGTTCTTTATATAAGGTAGTCAATGTTACGAATTTGGATTTTCGTTAGTGAGATTCGTTATACCGGGATTTGCCTGTACATGAATATTTCATATGCATATAGCACTTTTTTACTAATAAAATAAATTGTATGTTAGATAGCACAATAATAATTTTATGAAAAAAACCATTGGAAATATTTTTTTTTAATTTAAATGACAGATGACAAATTAGTCAGGGAATACGTTGCTATAAAAAACTCATTTTCGAGAAAATGTCGTATAGCACTATTTGAATATAAACCCTCGATATACAGCTGTAAAATTTGTAGTTTTTACCTATTACCTCTCTTAATCAAAACATGTCTAACATAATGTCAACCATGCAAAACACAATACAAAGCTTTTGAGAGCGCAGAACCAAATGCTTCAAATCCTCCTATCAAAAAAATTAGTTTCTTGAAAGTTTGTTTTTGGAATGCAAAGGGTTTGAAATTAGTTTCTTGAAAGTTTGTTTTTGGAATGCAAATGGTTTGAACCAACATAAATCTGATTTTTATAATTTTATGATAAGTAAATACGTCGATGTGATGTTAATTTCAGATACACACCTTACAAATAGATATAACTTTAATATTCCAGGATTTTCATTCCATAACACAAATCATCCCGACGGAAAAGCTCATGGTGGTACTGATATCTTGATTAAAAGCCGTTAAAACATTATGCCCTAGATGAATTTTCAAAAGACTATATGCAAGCAACTTCCATACGACTGGAATGTTTATTTGGAAATCTTACAGTGAGTTCAATATATTGCCCCCACGATTTTCGATGACTAAGGATAAATTTGAAGAATTCTTTGAAACTCTAGGAGATCGTTTCCTGGCATGTGGTGATTACAATGCGAAACATACATACTGGGGTTCACGGCTAATTAAGCCTAGAGGAAGACAGCTCTACAAAGCCCTAGTTGACAGTAAGAATTGCCTGGATGTCATATCCCCTGGCCAACCAACATACTGGCCTACTGATCCTAGGAAGATTCCTGAACTTATAGACTTTGCCATATCCAGAAATGTAGATCGAAATTCAATATATACGGAAATATCTTTTGATTTATCTTCCGACCATTCACCCGTAATAGTCACCTATTATGGGAAAAATATACCAAAATCTCCTGACAATATTCCGTTTTACAAAACAAATTGGCTTAAATACAGGAAGTTCTACAGTAGCCATATACACACAAGTCCAAATATGAGTGTGAGAGAGATAAACGAATGCGTCAATGACTTCACGTCATTAATTTCTGCGGCTCTGGATCATTCAAGGATCGAGATCTCTAGAAAGCCAAAAATGTATTTTTCCAATTCAGATATTGAACGATTGCTTCTCGAAAAGAGAAAGCTTAGAAGAGAGTGGGAACAAAATATATCACCGGCTGCAAAGCAGAGGCTGTCTATCGCTACTAGAAAACTGAAGAGAGCCCTTTGTTTAGAAGAGGATCGCAGAAACAGAAGATACATTGAGAGTTTGACGAATACTAAACATACGAATTTTTCTCTTTGGAAAGCCACACGTAACATCAAACCACCGGTAGAGGGAAAAACTCCGTTGAGAAAAGCTGACGGTAATTGGGAAAGAAATGCTAAGGACAAAGCATTAATTTTTGCCGAGCACCTACGTAATGTATTTAAGCCAAATCCACCCAACAATGATTTTGTACTGGAAAATCCTCCTGTTCATGAGACAGCGGATGATCATATCAGAGTAAGTCCCGACGACGTTCGAAAAGTTATTAAAAATAACACAAATACAAAAAAATAGGATATGACAAAATTACGCCATCCATGATTAAAAACCTACCGAATATAGCTATAATCGTGCTATCTGTGTTGTTTTCTGCGATCATTAGACTAGGCATTTTCCCAACTAATTGGAAAATTGCTCAGATCATAATGATACCTAAACCAGGAAAAGATTTAACAATGTCGTCTTCATACAGACCTATAAGTCTACTGCAATGCATATCAAAATTATTTGAGAAAGTATTGCAATGTAAAATTATGCCATACTTAAATAACCAAAATATTATCCCAATTCATCAATTTGGTATTCGTGAACAATATGGAACCATTGAAAAAGTTAATCGATTGACTGGAGAGATCAGAAAATCTTTTGAAAATAAAAAATACTGCTGTGCTATCTTTTTGGACATCGCCCAGGCCTTCGACAAGGGGTTAATTCACAAAATTAAGTGTCTACTGCCACCAAGTACGCATCGATTGCTGGAGTCATACATATCAGACCGAGTTTTTAGAGTGAAATATTGCGATTATGTAACAGGAAATTATGAAATTAAAGCTGGTGTTCCACAGGGAACTGTTCTCGGACCAACACTTTATTTGATATATACTTCTGACTTGCCTGTGTGTGATAGACTTACCATATCAACATTCGCTGATGATACGGCAATACTTAGCTCACATGCAGATCCGCAGGTATCTTCTACGAAATTGGCCAATTATCTGAGACTCGTGGAGATATGGTTGAATAACTGGAGAATACGAGTAAATGAATTCAAAAGTAAACACATCACATTTACTCTCAGAAGGGGTGACTGTCAACCTATCACACTAAATAACATAAACATTCCACAGACAGATACTGTTACATACCTTGGTATTCACTTGGATAGACGACTTACTTGGCGTCGTCATATAGAAGCCAAGAGACTTCACATGAAATTAAGAGCCTCTAGCCTTCACTCAATCACCAATCAAAATTAAGCCTTGAATATAAAGTCATCCTGTATAAATGTGTTTTAAAACCAATCTGGACATATGGAATCCAATTGTGGGGAACGGCCAGTAATTCCAGTATTGAACTTATACAGAGGGCCCAATCGAGAATTCTTAGGACAATGACAGGTGTACCTTGGTACATAAGAAATGAGAACATCCATAGAGACCTACAAGTACCGTTAGTTAAAGATGAATTCAAGAATGTCCGTGAGAAATACATCTCACACAGACCCAAACAAGATCACGGCTTCGTAGAGCCGATCTACCACTCCGCTAAGATGTGGCCCATATGAACATCAACGCTCCCGTCAGATGGCATTTAATTTAATTTTAGTTATAAGATTTTATTACTTATTGTCAGGCCTAAGTAAGGCAGATTCGATAAATAAATAAACGTTAAAAAAAGACCATTAATGTGTATACAATGAATATAAAAATTGCACAAAAACATGAGATTTATTAATTTCAGTCCCAAATTTTAAAAACCGGATAAACCGGTTAACCGAAAATCAACATTTTAAATTAAAAAAAAAATTTTTCACTTTTTGTAAAAATTTTGCTACTAAATAATTACTTTTGCAATTGAATGATGTTGGTCATACCTGCGAATATGGTAGCGGTATCCTTCGAAGACAAAAACTCATACACAAGTAAATAGGATAAATATTAAAGTAAAAATTACCTTTTACTTTAATATTTATCAAAATATGTTATTTTTTTCCTAAATTTCTTGTTCAATTTTTAATAACATTTAAATTTTTAACCAATTTTTGTCATATATTTTTGTCGATAGTTACTTGCAGATTTTTACAGCAAAATTTTTACAAAAACTGAAAAATTTGCATTTGTTCCGAAATTAAAGTACATTTGAGTATCACCTCAAATGTTGAAAATGTTTTCATACAATATACAAAAAAATATGGACAAGTAGTACCGCTCGCTGAACAGCTGACTTAGAAAATTAAAAAAAAACAAAAGTGACAAACAATAAAAGTAACCGGGAAAACTAGTAAAAAGCTGTTTGTGGTGGAGAAATGGAAAAGATAAGATTAATATAATATAATATTCATGATATTTTGGTACAAATTTGATTGATAACTGTTCAATAATTGCAAAATCATTTTCTCAAACTTTTTTACTTGGCGAAGAACAGCTGATGTTGTTGTTAAATGAGTTAAAAAGTTTTAATAAAAACAGATTTCCATTTCATAGCACAATTGTGCAAGCTAACCACACACATATTCTTATTCTCTTTGATTTAGTAGTCACTGAGACAGCGACGAATGAACTGCTATGCGGATGTATTACTATTTTTTATTTTTTAAATTTTTGTTCATGATCACTAGGATTTTTATGCATTTATTATTGGAAAATATGCTTCAAAAAAATCCAAATATGACCTAAAAATTTAAAAAATATGCACTTTGTGCAGAAACATAAAATAATAAACTATGGATCGCGCAAAAAAATTTCTAAAAAATTTAATTATACCCGGAATTAAATAGTTAAAGTTTTAAAATTATAATTGTTCTTTTGAGAAAACGGTGGATATATTAATATTCAGAACATCTATCTTACGACTTGCCTTTTAAAATCATTAAAATGTTGAGTAGCATCCAATCTTAATAACCCAGCAGTTAAGCAAGTAGTCAATGTATCCCTTATAGAAAGTAATTGTCACTAATGTCTGATCACTTAGCTGACTCCAATTTATATATTTTGGGTCATTTGGCACGTATGTGCTATTTGTAACGCAGATATAAGTTAATTGGTTACTTTATACATCCCATGTAATCTAGCGTAATGACAATTGTCACTTAAGTGTCTCTAAATAATATATAGTGTAGTCACTTTAAACTTTAATTGTTTAGTGCATTTGTCTCTGTTATTTAAACGGGTCTATTAACCCTTTGCTTAGGAAAAGCACGTATTATAATAACTAGTCACGTAGCTAGGTATGTACACACAGCCTCAGAAGTGATTATACGCCAGTGAATTTTTAGATTTTTTTAAGATCATAAAAATCATTATATTCCAACATCAAACCGAAACTTTTAAATTTTAATCGATGGATAGATTTTTGGATTTTCATTATCTTAAAAAAAATCAAATATTTTTTGGTGTTTACTAGGGTATTCGAATTATTCGATTTTTCTATTGTTCGAATAAAACGAATAATTCGAATAAGAGATTTTAACTTGTTCGAATAATTCGATCACACGTTTAAAATTAATCGAATTATTCGAATAATTTAATTTTTTTAAAAAAGTAAAGAATGAAGTTTTGATGTCGGTTTTTAATACTTTGTTGTTAAAGAAAAACAAAAAATAACGTTAAAGTTAACAATTCAAGTATTGATAATGTTAAAGAACATTCGAAAACAAAGTTCATTATTAAATTTTCAACAGATATATTATGATCAGATTAAGGTAAATTTTTTGACTTCGTATTTAAATATGAATTATTTTTAAGTTCTATTTAAATACGAAAAAGAGTTTCTCAGTGCTTTTTTAAATGATACTTAAATGGCCAACGTTGGCCATTTAAATTCTATTTTTTTTATACGTTTATTATAATATTATTCCTGCTTTTAATTTCTAGGCCTTATAATATGTAATTAAATCTTAAAACTAAACAATTATTGTTCTCTCAATTGAGAATCATATTTGGAAAATTAGATGAGTGGTAAATCAGCTCTACGCAGCCTTGAGCTGTCTTGAGTTACTGTAAGTAGCCTTGCGAGCGGGTTCGGATGATGATGTAATTTTGATAAATAAGCTTCACGAGTTTTTCTGAATTCATCCTTGACCAAGGGTACATCTAAGTCTCTGTGGATGTTCTCGTTTCTTATATACCATGGAGCTCCCGTCATGGTTCTAAGAATTTTGGATTGTGCCCTCTGTATAAGATCTATACTGGTATTGCTTGGATTCCGTATGTCCAAATTGGTTTTAAGATTGTCTGGTGGTGGATTAGCCAGTGTAAATTAGAAGCTTTTAGTTTTATGTGGAGCCGCTTGGCTTCTATGTGCCGACGCCAAGTAAGACGTCTATCTAAATGAATGCCAAGGTATGCAACGTGGTCAGACTGTGGGATGTTCACACTGTTTAGTGTCACTGGTGGACAATTTCCTCTCCTAAGTGAAAACGTTACGTGCTTGCTTTTAATTTCGTTCACTTGTATTCTCCAATTTTTTAACCACGTCTCCACGTGCCTGAGATAATTATCAAGGTTTCTAGATGCTACATTTAAGTCCACATGTGAACTAAGAATTGCAGTGTCATCTGCAAAGGTGGAAATGGATAATTCTTCGGACTCGGGCAAGTCTGAGGTGTATAATAAGTACAGGTTTGGTCCTATAACACTTCCATGAGGTACACCAGCATTGATCGCATAGTCGCTTGTCACATAATCGCCGCATTTTATCCTAAACAAGCGATCCGATAGGTAAGACTCTAGTATTTTGTGAGTACTAGAAGGCTGTAGACATTTAATCTTGTGTATTAGACCTTTATGCCAAACCTTGTCAAAAGCCTGGACAACATCTAGAAATATTGCCGAACAGTACTTTTTTAGTTCGAAAGATTTTCGTATCTCTCCAGTTAGGCGGTTAACTTGCTCAATTGTTCCGTGATGTTTACGGAATCCGAATTGATGATCTGGGATAATGTTTTGAATATTTAAGAATGTTAAAATTTTCCCTTCGATTATTCTCTCAAATAGTTTAGACAAGCAAGGCAATAAGCTAATAGGTCTGTAGGATGATGCCAATGTCAAATCCTTTCCTGGCTTGGGTATCATTATAATTTGGGAGATTTTCCAATCATTCGGAAATACTCCTAGGACAAGATCGCATTGAATAATACTGTGATCATAATAATTGCCACATCTAGTAGGTTTCCAATCATGGAAGGTGTAATTAAATCATAACCTGGAGACTTTCTTAGTTTAAGATTGTCCTTTATGATCCTCTGAACATCTTCTATACTAACATTGATTAGTTCGGAGTCTGTTCCTATCCGAACAGGTCAATCCCCCAATACAAAATTATTTGATGGGTGGTTTGGTTGGAACACATTACTTAAGTGTTCAGCGAAAACTACTACTTTATCCTTTGCACTACGTGCCCAGGAACCATCAGATTTTCTTATCGGACTTCCTCACACTGTATGTTACATTCAGTGTGGATATGGCTGCTGATGTGTTTTCTATATTTCAATCAATCAGTCTTGAATAATGACGCTTCTGTATGAGACGATTGATATTGGCCTTAATAGTGTAGTATAACGGGAGAATGGTCAGAAGATAGTTCATATGATATTTCTGCAGTGATAGTGTTTCTATTTAAATTCTTTGATATCGTAAAATCTATTAGATCAGGAATTTTTCTAGGATCAGAAGGCCAATAAGTTGGCTGACCAGGTGATATAAAATCTAGGCAATTTTTACGATCAACTAGAGTCCTGTACAGCTGTCTGCCTTTGGGATTCATTAATCTGGAACCCCAATATGTATGCTTAGCGTTGTAGTCACCACAAGCCAGGAAACGATCTCCTAGTGTATTAAAAAATTCTTCAAAATGTTCCTTAATCACAGAAAATCGTGGGGGCAATATATTGAGCTTAGAGTCAAATCTCCAACTCCACATTCTAAGCAAATGGATGTTGCTTGCAAATAGTTTTTGGAAAATGTTTCTAGGGTATAATGTTTTATCCTATTTCTAATTAAAATACCAGTACCACCGTGTGCCTTACCATCAGGTTGATTCGTGGGATGAAATATAATACCTGGAATATGAAAATTATATTTATTTGTTAAATGAGTCTCCGAGATTAACAATACATCTATATTGTTTTCGTTGATAAAGTGTGACACCTCAGCTTTGTGCTGGTTATGTTACTTGAACTGAGTAATACAAAATATGCGCTGTTCTATAATCATTCATATAGTTTTATCAGTTTTCAAAAAAATAAATTATTTTTTGTGTGAGAGTGTTTTGTTGTTGTAAACATTGTAAAAATTCATGTTTTCTCGTATATTTGATAAGTAAAAATTTGGGTTAAATACAAGTTTGAAAGATATTAAAATCTCCTATTTAAATTTCTGAAATCGCATGACTTGTTGAAAATTTATTTAAGAAATAGTAAAATGTCATAAAATATTCAAAGATGTTTTTCTCGAAACGACTTTTTTTCAATTATGACGTTGTTGCAACAAAGGAGCGATGTGTGAGTTTTTTATAGTTTTAGTGAGATATTCTGAAATAATCGTTTATAAAAAGAATATAATTTAAACGATTTTTTTCTTTAGATTTAATAAAACTTTTCTTAGGAAAAACTCTCTCGCTGATTGTATATTTTGGAGAAATCAAGAATATTCCTTTTTGGATTGTTTTAGATATTGATTAATTTAATAGTTTCGTTCAGTTATGATAAAAGACTCATTTCAAAAAAAAAGTTTCGTCTATACATGTAAATACAAACAAATTTTCAAATACATGTAAATTAAATATGTCATACTCACTAAACATGTTTATTGGATGTTCAAAAAATATCTAATTTTAATTTGAAATTTGTAATTGAAATGGAAAATTAAATACAAAAAAAAATTTAAAGTGCAAAAAAAAGGAATTTCGGTTAATCGATTAATTGACACAAATTAATCGGTTTATTTGTTATTTGAAAATCGGCAATTTCAAATTATTCGAATAGTTAACCGTCCAAAATTAATTGGTTAACCGATTAACGGTTAATCGATTGAATACCCTAGTATTTGTATCATTTGGTTCTGGGCTCTCAAAAGCTCTAGTATGGTATTTTGCATGGATGTCATGAAAATAGACATGTTTTGGTTAAGTGAGGTTATGTTACTTGCAAGAGTATTTAATAAATTTTCTAACCTTCCCGAATTTTGGGGGAAACTAGGTTGTTTAATATCAAATTTTAAAATACTTGCATATGAGACGGTTCCAGACTGAACTGGAACCTCTTTATTATTTTTATTTGGAATGGGAACTCCAGAAATTGGCGGATAGGAACTGCAGTTCAGATTTACTGGTTCAACTATTTCGCCTCTTAACCCCTTTTTTTCGATCTCTTAATCTTTTCAACAATACTTTGTAAACTGGGCACCCGCGATAGTTAGCAGAATGATCGCCGCCACAGTTTCCGCATTTTCTAATGAGACCTTTCTTTATAATATCACATTCTGTTGAAGAATGCAGGTCTCCGCATGCAACACATACAGTTCGTAAAGTGCAGTAGTTCTTCGTGTGTCCAAATTCCTGACAATTTCCGCATTGTACAGGATTATTACGTTTGATAGGTTCCTCAACTGTTACCCTGCGATTTAACATTACCTTTTAATATTCTGTCATCAGGTTCCAACTCAACTCTAAATAGTGGTTGGGGAATTTTATCTCTATTGAAGATATTGACCACAATTCGTATACTATAGCCTAATTCACCCAAGGCCTCCTTGATTTCGTTTGGCTCTACACTGGACTCTATACCCTTAATTACCACTATCAAGCTTTTACAGCTTTTCAGCTGATAGGTGTAAAAATTGTTCTTGTTATTATTTAGGTATTGAGAGACTTTTCTGTAATCGTCCTCAGTGTATATAACGATTTTTGTTTCTTGCACACCTCTTCGTATGGGAACAATATGGAAATTATTTTTACCAATAAGTTCAATAAGTGTTCTCACTAATTCATTCGAACTGGGTTCGCGGAGGAATATTGGAGGTGATTTAAATGATTTCCATCTTCACTTAAGAGCGCATAACGATTTTTTAACAAGGGATTGTCGTTGGTCTTTTGTTTCTTTAATGAACTTTCCACCTTTTGAGGGCTTAAATTTCTTTTATACTTAAATATCTAAGCATACCTGGTGTTTTTGATTTAACCTTTTCGCCTACAATTTTTGGTATAGCACCCTTTGATGTACCATTGTTGCTACCCACGCTTCCCAGAGGGTTAAACACTTTAGAGTTCTCACTAGAATTTATTTCTTGTGGTTTATTTAAAGCTTGTGTATGCTTGTTAGTTGTTGTTGTTTTAGGTATGGGCATTGTTGTTGCTTGAGCTGTGATTTTATTTGTGTTTTCTTTTATGCTATTTTCTACACAAATATTGATTGGTGATGTTAGTTATATATCATGAATGAAATAAACAAGATTACGCCATCGACAATTCCGTTATTTTAGTGTACTCTTTTACTCTTTTTTCGTGACGTCAACAGTGCCCCTTTTCTTATGTTTTGAATGTAAAATACTTACTTCTTATATGAAATTTCAAAACAAATAGTGAAGAATAAATAAAAAAATTAATTAAATATTAAAATGTGGTGTGCAGTAAAAAATTGCAATAATAATTATAACTAGGATCGCCCGGTAGCCGAAATTCGACCACTTTTAAACGCTTTTTACCAGTTTTCTGAAAAGATTTTTTTAAAAAACGATGTTCTGAAATAGAGAAAATAAGCTTTTAAACCATATATGTTTCATCAATATTGGTGGACAATAACATACTTAAAAGTGTACCACAAAAAAACGTGTGGCCTATTTATATATAAGATAATAATAAAAAATAAAAATCGTGAACTAAAATATAGCAAAAATATTTCAAATTAATAAAGTAAAATATGTCTAATAACATAAAACCTAAAATACATTTTATTTTATTAAACATAAATAACTTTTAAACATAATTATTGACTTTTCCATTCTAAATCACATACAATTTTCATATATTACAATCAGTTTAGGGCACTGTTGACGTCACTGAGCTTAAGAGAATTTTTTTAAGAGAGCCATGTCGCCATCTGTGTTTATTTCTTTAAGGTTGTATATTGTTAGCAGCGTTGCCACTCATAAAATATTTTTCCTACCAAATTTCTAATTAAAAACTACCAAAACCTACCAAATTTAAAATATTTTAGAAATGCTATATGGATTCGTTTCAAAATTAATAGTTAACTTAAAATTATATTATTGCTGCTATAAAATTACCCAGAGGAAGAAAGTTATTTAATAACACTACAATAATAAATATGTTAAAATCGTTCAGTTTTCGAGATTTTATTTTCGAGTCGATTTAACGATGTCCTTCCGCACGTCTGTCTGGCTGGCTGTCCATGTATTTCACATAGCCCCATATAAATGTCCTCCAGAAATAAGATATTATACGTCATAAATGCTTGATTTATATAGATATTAAATAACATTTTTGCAAATAAATTACACCTAAAAATTCAATTCATAATTGACCATAGCTCCCATATAAGGCCCTCTTCCGAAAATTACTTAAACGAGCATAAAAATCCTAAAATTGTTGGTATCCCGAAAAAATTCAACACAAATAAGTGTCATATAGAAATAAATTAAGCGTCCTAATTTCCATAATTGGATATTTAAAGTGTCAGACGAAACTGAAATATTGAAGCAGAGTTTAACACATATTATTAGAAAATTAAAGTTTTGAGAGCCCTTTGGCATTTTTTGAACTCAACACTACTAAATAAATACACATTTACCTGACTAAACTAAATATTTAAGAAAATGCTATCTTCATATTTTGCAAATATGTAGTTTTATTATTTTGGCATAATATAAGTAGTTTTTTCGTTATTATTTCAATTATTTTGTTCTTAAAAACACTTAAGTATTAAGAAATATCGTAGCCTACCAAAATACGACAAATATCGGAACAAACCAACCAAACTACCAAAAGTCAATTTGTTAACTTGAAACTACCAATTTTGGTCCAATTGGACCAAAGCGGAACGCTGATTGTTAGTATTAGTTGATGGTAGAGTGGGGGAACAAGAGCAAGCTCTCTCACTAGGTTTAGCGGTTAAATAGTTTTTGTTATAATTCTATTTAAGTTTCATAAACTACCATATGTTTTTAACAGCTGACCTTTGTTGTTTGGTTTTTTGTTACTCTATTGTAGCGCTGTATTTTTTTTACAGCGTTTTGCAAAAACTACAATTCCGATGTGGGACAATTTGAGCTTCTTCTGCGCATTTTCCTAGAAATAATTTTATTGTTTAATAAACTTTTTTTCATTTTGGGCAAAATGTATCAATTTTTGTTTTGGTTGACCAGCTGTTTTATGCAAAACTATCAATAAATTTTTGATATTTTGTAGTGCTACCATACTTTTATCTTATTTAAATAAGAAAAATTATATAGCACTGAAAAACTCAAACCATAGGGTAACATAGAGACGAAATTGTCAAAAACCTAAGTCTGTTGTCAAAAACCTATCTCTTGCAACAACAAAATACATGCTAGTCAATGTATTTTGTTGTTGTATCAGAAATATTATTTGTTGTATTTTTGTTTGACAAATCGGAGTGTCTCGTCTCTATGTATAATTCTCTATGACTCAAACTGTATTTAAATACCACTTAAATTTAAATAAAAATTAACTAAATACATATTTAAATAACAAGTCAAAAATTGGGCATAAGTCCCGAACAATCCACAAAACAATTGACTAGCAAACCCTTTAGTTTGCGTTTTGGAGCTATGCTTTTAAAAAATTGAGCTAGTTGGACATGATCCTGAATTCAATATAAACGTATTAATAACTTTTTTATGTCGTTCATTAATTCGGGTTTTAAATTGAGTAACTAATTCCTTAGTAAATTAATTATTCACTATTTCTAAAATATTTATAACAAATTGTATTATACATCAAGCTCTATCAACGTTGCCGAATCTTTGCTTAATAAAGTGGGCTTGGGGAATTACACAATAAAGTTTGAAGTCAGGCAGTGCATGATTACAGCATTTACAAATACTCAAAAAGTTTATTACCATGTTAGACAAAGATGTTCAACGATGTTCAAAATCATGTATAAGACGAACTCCAGCTTTTCTTGCAACAAAACGTTAGTTTGCAATATTTGTGTTTATCATTCGATTTATTAAATATTTTGCAACACTTACGTACGTGGTTAATAACATCACTTATATACATATATTTGAAGATCATGGCCTTCATCTACATATTTCAACGTAATCATTATAAATGTCATCCTCAATATCACTTTCGACGACCGTTTCAAAATCACATTCTCCATCACATTCAACTCCACTTTAATCTAAGTTAATATTTTGATTATTAATTGCGATTCTTCTAATATTTCGCCAGCTAAATAACAAATATTTTATTCCGTACCTTTTATTTTCATTGGTTCAAGTCCTATGTTAAAATTTTTGAAAGATTTGTTTTTAGAATTGTAACTTCTTGCAGTAATATTTATATATTTATAGATGGAGCTATCGGAACACTCATATACAGTGATCGAAAGTTCCTTTTGTCTTTAGTTATTTGTCGAATTATTTAAATTTAAAATTATGAAAAATTTTCAGCAATTTAATAAAATTAAATATATATGAACATTTATTCGTTTTATTCGATTATTCTACATAAAATTTTTCGAATTATTCGTAATTCGAAAATGGCCATTTTTAAATTGTTCGAATAATTATTCTTAAGAAATTATTCGATTAATCGAACGATCATTAGTCGAATGAATACCCTAGTGTTTACTCACCTTGAGGCTCACTGTAACTAGTTGTCACCCTAAATGATAGGTAACTTTGTGTGCAATGAAAACCAATAGGAATGCTTTCGATACATTTTATGCGCTGTTTTTATAATTCAAGCGAGTCCTTTGAGTGAAAATTTTACATATATTTTGGATTTGCTAAACTTTCACTCGAAGTACTCGCTTGTATTATAAATATATTTTTATTAAAAACTTGGATAATATGCAAATAAATATGCATTCTAAGTAATAAGTAAATAAGTAAAATATAACAAAATATGCACTAACAAATCGATGCCATTTTGCAGCAAAATTTGCGATTCGGATAGATAATTAGTCTACATTATATTTGAACGTTCGAGAAAAAACATGCATATGCATATAAATCCGCCCCCTAATGATCACTGTAAGAAATATTTGGATTTTTTTAATATATTTCGAACTTTAAAAAATCATTGAAGTTTTGTCTATTTGTTCACCTCAATTTACTTCTGTGAACAATTTTTGTTCAGATTTGAAGTGATTTTAATCAAAACAACTTAATAAAATAAGAAAAAAAATATTTTAAATATTTACAAATTTGTCGAAAATGATTAACATCGAAGTCTCCATTAATGAGCTATGATAATATGTCGCCGACAATTTGATTAAGATTGTTGACTTGATTATTATTAACAAATAATGCATTAAACACATTCAAGACAACAGGCTACACGAACACAAATTCTGCTGACTGGAGTTGTAGTCGTGTGTCAGCTACTGAATTATTTTAAAGACGACAGCTACAAAGTGAACAGCTGATTTATAATTCAGTGGTGCCACTTCAATAAAAAATAACCGTACAAAATTCCAAAGTAATTAAGATTTAAACAATTATTTTGAGTAAACATATATATATGGTTATAATTAATTATGTACCTGTTATTAATTTATATCAATATGGTTATCAAAAACTTCTCTTAATTAAGTAAAAAAAATATATTTTTTTAAGCACTCATTTGATTTACATTTTTTATTATATTAGCAACACTATTTCTGCTTTGTAGTTGACAGAAATAGAAATTAGTTTAATTCGGCTACAGCGGCAAAAGCAATAGTGTGGTCGTGTAGCTGTGCTGTCGTCAAAAGAATCGTCTTCATATAAACGTGTGTATTCTAATTTTGATAGATTGCAGTTGGTAGCCTGCTGTCTTCAATGTGTTCCATGCATAAAGCCTTAAAAATATTGCCATCTTTTATTTCAGACATCGAAAGAGCCACCTTAAGAGCTCTCTCGTTTTATTTTCTTTCACACGTACGTAATTGGCAAAAAAAATTAAAATAAATCATTCTTACAAACCTTTGTATCAGTGCACTGAATGCCAGAGAGCGCTACTCAAAAAACGCAAAGTGGTGTTAGTATCAGCGTTGCCACTCATAAAATATTTTTCCTACCAAATTTCTAATTAAAAATAACCAAAGCCTACCAAAACCTACCAAATTTAAAATATTTGAGAAATGATATATGGATTCGTTTCAAAATTAATAGTTAACTATATAATTATATTATTGCTGCTATAAAATTACCCAGAGGAAGAAAGTTATTTAATAACACTAAAATCATAAATATGTTAAAATCGTTCAGTTTTCGAGATTTTATTTTTGAGTCGATTTAACGATGTCCTTCGTACGTCTGTCTGGCTGGTTGTCCATGTATTTCACATAGCCCCCATATAAATGTCCTCCAGAAATAAGACATTATCCGTCATAAATGCTTGATTTATATAGATATTAAATAACATTTTTACAAATAAATTACACCTAAAAAATCAATTCATAATTGATCATAGCTTTCATATAAGGGCCTCTTCCGAAAATTACTTAAACGAGCATAAAACTCCTAAAAGTGTTGATATCCCGAAAAAGTTCAACACAAATAAGTTTCATATAGAAATAAATTACGTGTCTTAATTTCCATAATTGGACATTTAAAGTGTCAGATGAAACATAAATATTGAAGCAGAGTTTAACACATATTATTAGAAAATAAAAATTTTGATAGCGCTGTGGCATTTTTGGAACTCAACACTACTAAATAAATACACATTTAACTGACTAAACTAAATATTTAAGAAAATACTATCTTAATATTTTGCTAATATGTAGTTTTATTATTTTGGCTTAACATAAGTAGTTTTTTCGTTATTATTTCAATTATTTTGTTCTTAAAAATACTTATGTATTCTGAAAATATCGTAGCCTACCAAAATACGACAAATATCGGAACAAACCAACCAAACTACCAAAAGTCAATTTGTTAACTTCAAACTACCAATTTTGGTCCAATTGGACCAAAGCGGCAACGCTGGTTAGTATGCAAAGGCAATTTTACTCTCTGCCGATGTCTGTTTTATTTAGTTCACTAAACTTTTCTTTCAGTGGATCTCTCTTTCGCTCACCAACACAATCAGCGTTGCCGCTTTGGTCCAATTGGACCAAAATTGGTAGTTTCAAGTTAACAAATTGACTTTTGGTAGTTTGGTTGGTTTGTTCCGATATTTGTCGTATTTTGGTAGGCTACGATATTTCTTAATACTTAAGTGTTTTTAAGAACAAAATAATTGAAATAATAACGAAAAAACTACTTATATTATGCCAAAATAATAAAACTACATATTTGCAAAATATGAAGATAGCATTTTCTTAAATATTTAGTTTAGTCAGGTAAATGTGTATTTATTTAGTAGTGTTGAGTTCAAAAAATGCCAAAGGGCTCTCAAAACTTTAATTTTCTAATAATATGTGTTAAACTCTGCTTCAATATTTCAGTTTCATCTGACACTTTAAATATCCAATTATGGAAATTAGGACGCGTAATTTATTTCTATATGAAACTTATTTGTGTTGATTTTTTTTTCGCGATACCAACACTTTTAGGATTTTTATGCTCGTTTAAGTAATTTTCGGAAGAGGGCCTTATATGGGAGCTATGGTCAATTATGAATTGAATTTTTAGGTGTAATTTATTTTTAAAAATGTTATTTAATATCTATATAAATCAAGCATTTATGACGGATAATGTCTTATTTCTGGAAGACATTTATATGGGGACTATGTGAAATACATGGACAGCCAGCCAGACAAACGTACGGAAGGACATCGTTAAATCGTCTCGAAAATAAAATCTCGAAAACTGAACGATTTTAACATATTTATGATTGTAGTGTTATTAAATAACTTTCTTCCTCTGGGTTATTTTAGAGCAGCAATAATATAATTTTAAGTTAACTATTAATTTTGAAACGAATCCATATAGCATTTCTAAAATATTTTAAATTTGGTAGGTTTTGGTAGTTTTTAATTAGAAATTTGGTAGGAAAAATATTTTATGAGTGGCAACGCTGAACATAACTACAGTTTTAGCTTTGGACATCTCTGGTTAAAAACAACTTCAGCTAGTTTTATATTTACAGTCGATTTTAATGTCAAAAGTATGCTTTAACTTGTTCTGTTAGACTTAAAGTCCACTCTTAACTAAAGACGACTTTATTTCTCTTAAAATATACTTCATTTTTGACTATGATTATGGGCGAATATATTTATTTTTTACATAAATAAGTAAAGCCCTCACTATTCAATTATCTACACTATATTAAGTTTTAATACATAATTGTTTAATTTTTCATTTTTGACATTTGTTAAGACCCATTGTTGTTTTTGTAGAACTGAAACCACCTTATATGAATTCGCCTTGAAAATTTTACTACAAAAACATCATGCATGCAAACAAATTGCAGCGTGAATAGAAAAATAAGGGAAAAAAAATGAACAAGAAATACATACAGTAGCCCAAGAAAGTCTACATACAGGAAAAATTATTATATTACTTTAATTTAAAGCAGTTTTTTTTTATGAGATATATAATAATAAATGTCTTATGTCGATTTTAGCAAAAAAAAAAACAAATAACGCCCAAAAGTTCACCGTTATTAGAGTTATTGATTCTGAGTAAAATAACGAAAAATTTATTCTCGGTCACGCCTACTTTTGGGTGGGCGGGACTATTAAGTTTCATAATATTTTGAACATTAAAGCCAAAAAAAACAAAAAAAATTTTCGTTATTTGACTCAGAATTAAAAAATTTAATAACGGTGAAATTTTGGAAGTGATAGGAAATGTTGCTAAACCCGACTTAAGTGATGTTGTTTTAATTTTTTTTAGTGTGAATTTATTTTTTTAACAAATATATTTCACTACTTTTAACTTACAAATACAGCTTTCAACGAAAGAATTTTAATTTGAATTCCTGTATGTAGACTTTATTGGGCTACTGTACGTTGATTTGGATGTATTATTAAAAAAAAATTTAAGTTTAATAACACTGTACAACACAAAAAAAATTACAAGGTCCGACCAATAAATTTTGATAGAGGAGACAAAAAAAGACACATGTATCGGCGTTTTGAAAGTTTACATCTGAATTTCATTTTAGGGGGCGTTAAGGTTTCCCAACTCTGGCACATTCTTATTGTTAATCGTAATAAGAAATCATGGGATTCTTACATTTTAGGTATAAAATGTATTCAGCAAATTTATGTAAAATGTTACGGAGAACATTTTTGTAGAATATGTTAACCCTCTAAATGCTCAAGGCATGGGTCTTTTTTGTCCTTCTTTTAAAAAAGTGCAACAAACACCATTAGAACAAAGATTTAAGGGGTTATTTTGATAGATATCCGTCTCGCATCTCACTAAGCGACCAAAAAGCGTTTCAAGGAAAAGGCCTAAGCTTTCTTTTGAGAAAAAAAGTCAAATATTTTTTTCTTTTCAAAGATTGATTTGGGAAAAATTTTGCTAAGAACAATAGGTAATAAACAGGGCAACCAAAAATATGCAATATCATATTTTTTGCTGTGCGTCGTATAAACATATGTATGATTTAGTTATTTATCCATTTCAGACAGAATTGTGGCATCGATTGTTAGTGCATAGTTTGATCTTTAGAGCATAATTTGCTTTTTATGGCATATTTTTGTTGATAATTTTCTTCTTTTTTATTATTTTGTAAATACTGTGCACTCGCGATTATATGAACGCCCTAATATATGAACACTTTTTTACTTCCATTGGATACTCTAAAATATGAAAAGCTTTAAAATATGAACAGCTTATTTTTGTTTTTTTACAGAGTTCAAATCTAAATCAACAGGGTAGTGGCTAAATAATAATTTGGGGATTTCAGAAGGTGTTTGCTTTTAAATTGTCTGTCAATCAAAATTTCTAACATACTCGTTTTATGGTGTTTTCTATTCTGAGAAAAATGTTCCATTTATGTTACCACTGGCGCACAGTGGGGGATCTGAAAAAAAAGTGGAAATAAATCTGTAACTTCTAAACGAATTACCCGATTTTAATAAAATTTCCCATGGCGATAAAGGAGGTGTTGATAAGATTAAGTTTCCCCAAAGTGGGGCACCTCGGGTATATCAAAAATTAAAAATGATGCCAAATTTTTGTTTGCGATACGATTTGAAAGATTTTTATATATATGTAATCTACTAGATGAGATATACAAAAAACATTGCTTTAGCCAAATTTTATTTTATTTACCTACCTTGGTCTGGTTTTTTGCTAATAACGGATCCAATTCTTTCCCGATTTTATTGAAATATAATTTTTTGAATTAACAAGACATGTAGTAATAATAGTAGGAAAGAATTGTTTAAAAACCTATACTGAGTCAAAAGTTATGTGCATTCAAACTTAAAAAAATAAAAAAGTGTTTTCGCCATTTTTTTTTTTCGAAAAAAGTACTTACATTAATTTTAAATTATACAGAAAATAAGAATAATATAAATAGTGTATTTATATTTTTCTGAAAGACAACATTTCGGGAAATATTATAAAAGCAAAATAATATAAAAATTCTTATTATTGCGTGGTCCAGAGCCTTCCGAAGTAGAAGTATTTTTTATATAAATTTCAACTTAAGACATTTTCTCATTTCGCATAGCTGCTTTCAAAAAATTAAGACTTGTTTTGTGTGTCCCAATATGTTCTTCAATATTGTGCAAAGGGATTTCATAACCCCGAGCTCGGTGCTACGAAAAAAAGACTTTTTTATTTTTTTAAGTTTGAATGCACATAACTTTTGACTCAGTATAGGTTTTTAAACAATTCTTTCCTACTATTATTACTACATGTCTTGTTAATTCAAAAAATTATATTTCAAGAAAATCGGGAAAGAATTGGATCCGTTATTAGCAAAAAACCAGACCAAGGTCTGGTAAAGGTCGTAAACTATAAGAGATAAAGTATGGCAAAAGCAGTTTTTTGTAGATCTCGTCTATTAGATTCCATATATATAAAAAGTTTTCAAATCGGATCGCAAACAAAAATTTGGCATCATTTTTAATTTTTGATATACCCGAGGTGCCCCACTTTGGGGCATTGTGGCTCGGCCCCGCCTTAGTGTTATAAGCCTAAATTCAAAACTTAATCTTATCAACACCTCCTCTATGGCCATGGGAAATTTTATTAAAATCTGGCTATTCGTTTAGAAGTTACAGATTTATTTCCACTTTTATTTCAAATCCCCCACTGTGTGGGGGATTTGAAATCCATTCTAAAAATGTATGCAATCATGTGAAAAGTTGCCGTTTTCCTTTCTAAATATGTTGCATAAATAATTGGTAAATAATTGATAAACATTTCACCCTCAATTATATTTCAGGGTGAGATAATACCCTTTTTTGCAACTGAGTTAAGTACTTGTTTGCAATTGAGTAAAAGCTGATTTATATTGTTACGTTTTAACCTTTTCAAAACGTTGGTTTATCTCCCTTAAATAAACCGGATACTTTTGATTGCAAATAAAAGCCGTTTAGTAGTTTAAAAATTGTATCAACTCTTTATTTATTTAAAATGTACAACAACCACAGAAGTAAATAGTCACTCAATGTTTTTTATACACGTTTATAAATTCACAGACACACTTTATAATGTACACGAATTCACTTGAAAAACACAACACTCTTTAAGGCACTCAGTTGATATTTATTCGAAAAGCATCTCTGATAAACTCACTCACGACTGCAACCTCTGCCACTATTAATACCACTGCCATCTGCACTCTAGATTGCTCTTTATCTGTCTAGAGCTTTCTAACACACACGCCATCTGTGGTGTACTTTCTTATTTTACTTTACTTATTTTCATAGTAATTTTAATTAAATATAATATAATATCGTTAATTAATCTTTATTTCTTCTATGAGTAAAGTTTTCTTTAAGAAAAATTAACCTTTCAATCAATTATATGGTATTTTTGAAAAATAACCAGATTTTGTGCAGTCAAAATAATAGCACCATCGTAAGAAATTGTCAAAAAAATATAGAATATTTATGCTTTCGATTTAAAAAATCGCCATAATATGCATGTTCAGAAATCATAATTTTTTAAACTAGAGCTCAAATACACCACTTTTTTGTTACTAAATAGCTTTTAATCATGATACTCTTGGCCCTCCGTGTCGAAAATCAGGCATTTATGTTCTGCACGGTGGTCAAAAGTGGCGACTAGTATTGCAGTTATTCGCTGACCATTACAAGAACAAAATTTAAGTTATTTAAATCCTAGAAAAGTTTTACCAATAACAATATAACATCTTCTATTAACGGTAAAATTTCCAAAGTCACATTACCATTTTTCAACCAAAAAACTTCTTGGTCAAATAATTGAACAAATTATATTATTTGATATCAGACTTCTATAGAATGTCCTCCGAATCCAATTTCAACCAAAATTTAAGATAATATATTAATCTTATCTTACAAACACACAGATTTTAAAATTATAGTTTGATTGTGGTTTTTCTATTATAACATTCGAAGAATACATTGAATATGTGGAATAAATAATTCAATCTTATATGATCAAATGCTTGATAAAATCATACTCAGATATAAATCAATGAAATTTTGAAGATTGGAATGATCTATGGAATGATAAACTGATATAAATTTGGGTTTCAAGCTAAAAGGTCAATGTCGTGGCACAGAATGTGATATCCCCAAACACAATTTTATTAAAAATAGATGGCAAAAAGTCTCAAAAAGGGTAAAAGGAAACCAAAAATATTTAAGAATTTATTTTGGGAAATGAAAAAATATATTTGGCATACAAGTTCGATACAAAATTTTAAATATTTTAGAATATGTATGGGTAGGAAAACAAAAGGCATCAATATTTTACTTTTAATAATAACGTGTTAAGAACGTTACAAACCATAATAATTGTTACGAAATTAAATTTTGTCCTGGTTAATTTTTGTTTATTTTAATCGATTTCTATCTTGGTGCTATTTTTTTTGACTGATGAATTTCGTAGGTAGTTATATAATATGTAGTTTTTCTCTAAAATTTGCATCTAATATTCAAAATTATTTTTAATGTTTGAATGTTTATTGAATTAAGCATAAATTAATACAAAACCAACAAAAATTAATTTAACAGTTTTTACGTAATATTATTATATAACAATATGAATGTCGTGGTGCTATTATTTTGACCGCAGCTGTATCTGTGGGCATTATTAAATAAAAGCTTTCAGTTGACCATTGATCGTAAGTTGGCAACGCTGTTTGCTGCGACCGTATATTCGAATTCGAATATTCAGTTAAAGAACATTGTAGAAATAGAGCTTTCTAGATGGTAATGCAGTGTTATAAATAGTGGCAGAGGTTGCAGTCGTTAGCGAGTTTATCAGAGACTCTATTTGAAGAAACATCAACTGAGTGCCTTAAAGTGAGCTGTGTTTTTCAAGAGAATTCGTTTATATTATAAAGTGTGTCTGTATTTCTGCGAATTTATAAACGTGTATAAAAAACATTGAGTGACTATTTAATTCTGTTGTTGTACATTTTAAATAAATAAAGAGTTGTTACAATTTTTAAACTGCTAAACGGCTTTTATTTGCAATCAAAAGTATCCGGTTTATTTAAAGGAAATAAACTAACGATTGCAATAATAATAAGCATGAAGTTTGAGGAACTAAAAGTTGAACAACTCAAGAAAGAATTGAGTAAGTTGGAGCTACCAACAGCAGGTAATAAAGCGGAATTGCAGAAGAGGCTCATAGATAAATTCAAGCGGCGCGCGGTGGGCATTATTAAATAAAAGCTTTCAGTTGACCATTGATCGTAAGTTGGCGACGCTGTTTGCTGCGACCGTATATTCGAATTCGAATATTCAGTTAAAGAACATTGTAGAAATAGAGCTTTCTAGATGGTAAAGAGTTATAAATAGTGGCAGAGGTTGCAGTCGTTAGTGAGTTTATCAGAGACGCTATTTGAAGAAACATCAACTGAGTGCCTTAAAGTGAGCTGTGTTTTTCAAGAGAATTCGTTTACATTATAAAGTGTGTCTGTATTTCTGCGAATTTATATACGTGTATAAAAAACATTGAGTGACTATTTAATTCTGTTGTTGTACATTTTAAATAAATAAAGAGTTGTTACAATTTTTAAACTGCTAAACGGCTTTTATTTGCAATCAAAAGTATCCGGTTTATTTAAAGGAAATAAACTAACGTTTTGAAAAGGTTAAAACGTAACAATAATATTACACATTTATAAGGCATAATTTTTTAGAAAAGAAAACACCATTAGTTAGTGCACTAGAGTGCTCCAAAAAAAATAAATTGCGAATTGTCTATGTATGGTATAAACATGTTGTGTAAAATATTAGGATGATAGCATAACGTTAACTGGTGCCGCAACGACACTGAAGTTTTGTGGTGCATTTACAAGGGGAAAATGCAATATTTTCAGTTTTTGTACAAATTTTGCCATTAAATAATTTTTTGATCTTAAGTTTCATCAAAATCGGCCCAAAAATAACATTTCGCTTCATTTCCATGAGAAATTCCAAATATTGAAAAATTTGACATTTGACCTTCAATATTTAAGGGTTAACATTTCCCGATTTTAGTAAAACGTTCAGACTATATTTAAAATTATCTGGACTATAATATTCTGAACATGTTTTACTTAAAATTCATAACAGTAAGGAAATTCTGCCCATTCGAAAATATGGCCAAAAAATTAGCTTTTCTCGAAAATCGGAAAAACTATAGGAGGTATTGTCATCCTTTTTTCATATTTTTATTCCCTATTATGTTCTCAATAAATCCCAATGTGATGATCAACAAATTCTGAAATTTGTTCAAATGACTAAAGTTGTTTATTTGTAAATTTGCTTCAATTTCATAAATACGTTAATATAAAGTAAGAAGAGATTGATGTTGGTTTTTTATTTTTTCAAATTTAGTTTGGATGCATTTTGTGAAAATGCTCGAAGACTTGAATCAAATCAGTTTGCTCACTGTTTTACATCACTTCACAGTGGGGCATAATCAACATTTTTTGGTAATAAATCTTGCATTTCTAAACGGCTGGTCCGATCGTGATAAAATTTGACATGGGGGTAGCCAAGTAGTACTCGAGCTCAAAGTAGGGTACCATCGACATGTACAATTTTTAAACACGTTCCATTTTTTGTTTCCATCTGATTTTTGGAAAGCGCTTGGCTAAGTCTTGAAAATCGTGCTTACGTGTGCTATTTATCTCTTATAATTTCCAAGCATTTCAAAATTGAAATTTTGACATTCCTTGGTCCCCTTTTTAAAAAATGTAGATTGTACTTTTGTACCGAATGGACTCGAATTTTTGTTGTTAGTTAGACAAATAAATCGGTTGGCGGCATGGTGTAGTGGTTAAAGTGCTTGCCTACAAAACCAAGCACCCCAGGTTCAACCCCTGGCAGAGGACGAAAAAAATTAAAATCATGGTTTTCGAGTTTTTAAAATTAACCTCCCTCTAAACAATCTATCCAAGAAGCCCCCTGACCACTCCTCCACTTGGAAAAGAGGATAACATCATGGAAAAAGTAGGAATCAAAGATCAGCAAGGTTCCCCACCACTACACCAAATACACAGAGGCCGTTGTTTCTAGGCAACGACAGATGATCATGATGAACAACAACCTATTAACGAAACTGACACAAGGCAATAATAACAATAGATTGGATCCTTATGGCAACATCATACATGTATCCGACGACCCGCTACAGCAGACCAATCATCTACTTAGCTGGAACAACAACCGTTTAAACTGATACAAAAAAACAACAATGGATCTAATGCCAACATCGTACATGGAGATGCACGATACTCGTACGACAGTGCAATCTACATGGGAAATAAGCGAAAAACAACTGCAGCAATTCGTATAAGATGGAGATGCTGCTTTGTGGAAGCCAAATTCCCACATGAGGGGTAATGGAGAAAAAAAAGACAACTAAATCGATAATAATATACAAAAGAGGCTAGAGCAATATCAATATCATTATGGAAAAATAAACGATTTTCAATTTAAAAATTAGTAAATTTTTGGTGTTTTTTGGGGCGAAAGGAGACGTAATTCTTTTTTTTTTAAAAAAACTTTCTTTAAGAACATATAACAATTTTATGTGTTGCTGTAAAGTATCTTTACGGAAAACCTGCCCTATTTTTCGACTATGCCGCCCCTACGCCCTTCGGAATTTGACCTGTTCTATAATCCTAAAGCTGGGATCAGAAACGGAAAGCTGCTTTGGAAACAGTGATGTGTTCCCTATTTAACAATAATGTATTTTCCCTGCCCCGATGGAAATGTGGGCCCTATTCAGTGGTGTTATGTGTGACGATTTTACTTCATTTTGATGATTTTTTTGGGAAAATTACTAAAAAGCCGACGATTTTTAAATTTAAATTTTGTTATAGTGAACCAACTTTTGAAGTCGATGTCTTCCGATCGGAATGAAATTTGCTCCAAGGTTATTTCTATTGGATAGTAACTCAGACAATTTTCAACAAGATCGGTCGAGAACTCTCTGAGTTAGAGGGAGTCAAAGTTTGATATTTTGGTCAAGCAGGTGTTTTTTCTTATCCATGTTACTTATTACCTATTGTTCTTAGCAAAATGTGTCTCAAATAGTTTAGATAGCTCTTTCTTCAATATTTCGAAAAAAAAATTTGGAATATTTTTTTCCGAAATCAAAAACTTTCAAGGAAAATATCTAAGCTTTTGTTTGAGCTAAAAAAAAAGTGTCCATTTTGAAAAAAAGTCAACAAAGTTTTTGATTTTGCGAAAAAAGTCAAAAATTGTATGTTTTGAGTTACAAAATATTTATTTTGATAGATATCCCACTCGCATCCCACTAGGCGACCAAGTATGTGTTCAATGAAAATATCTAAGCTTTATTTTAAGAAAAAAAGAGCCCATTTTAAAAAAAAGTCAAAAAAGTTTTTGATTTCGGAAAAAAAATATTAAAAAATGTTTTATTTTTTTTTTTTAATATTTTTTTTCGAAAGATTGAAGAAAGAGCTATCTAAAGTATTTGGGACACATTTTGCTAATAACAATAGGTAATAAGTTACATGGATAAGAAAAAACACCTGCTTGGCCAAAATGTCAAACTTTGACCCCTCTAACTTAGAGAGTTCTCTACCGCTCTTGTTGAAAAAAAAAATGTGTCTGAGGTACTATCCAATAGAACTAACCTTGGTGCAAATTTCATCCCGATCGGAAGACATAGATTTCAAAAGTTGGTTCACTTGACATGCCCCATATATAAAAAATTTAGGAAGTTTTTCTTGAAATTTATGTAAAAGACAAAATTAATAATGAAATAATATTGAGCATTTAGAGAATAGTATGAAAATTACTCCTTAATATTGTATTATTTGTATTTCTAAATACATACCCTATACATATGAAACTAAAAAGTTTTTGAATTATTTTAAAAAATGTTTGAATACCAATCGTAAATCAAAAAAATAATTTTTATTATTTGAAATAAAATTTTTGTTTAGACGATGAAATTATATTATGATATTGTCGTTTGTAAATATCTTAATTTGGTTCATAAAAACATACACTGATTAAATGAGCAAAACATTGTTCTTTTAAAATTTCAATAATTTATTTTCGTGAGAGATTTTCGGAAGTGGTCCTTAATGGGAGCTATGACTAATTATGAACCGATCGTCACAAAATTTGGCGACATGATTTGCGAGAGATTTATGCTCATTAATGAAATTTTCGATAGTGGTACTTATTTGGTAGTGTGAGTTCGGTTTATATAAATCTTATTTGTGCTGAATTTAATTTGGATATCTCTATAATTAAGATATTTACGAGAACTTAACTATTTTCAGATATGGTAGTTGTAGAGGGAGAAGGATAAATAATCAACTTATTCTAACCAAATTTAGTAGAATACAATAGAATAGTCTGTGCCAAATTTTGTCACATTAGCTTTGAAATTGCGATTAAGGTGGGTGTTGGAATAATATTTGTGCACGTTTCAAACAAACACCCCACTGTGGTGGTGTAGGGTATCAGATTTCTTTAATGTGAATATTATTAAATATTTGGTAACGAAAAAAAACTGTAATTAATTATATTAATGTTCTTCACGAATATTGTTAATTTATCTTTATTAAATTCGATGCTATATGTTTTATTGATTAAAGGCTGCTGAATTGTTTCTTTCCCTGTAAATAAATAATATTTTTATAAATAAAAAATTGAATTGAATGAATACATGATTTTAAGCCGTGACGATTTTGTAAACTTTTTGTGACGAATTTGACGATTTTTTTTTTAAATTTTAACGATTTTTTTCAAAATAAAACCCTAACAGCACTGGCCCTATTGGCAAAATTGTAAAAAATACGATTTTTGGGATTTTCGCTCCAAGTTTCAGGAATTGCGGGTTTCCCTTTAATGGTCCTTCAAAAATATTAAACTTTTAAAGCGGATATCATTTCCTCCAACAATAGTACAATTTTAGCAAATTTTCGCTCTAAGTTTCAGGAATTGCGGGTTTCCATTTAATCGTCCTTCAAAAATATTAAACTTTTAAAGCGGATACCATTTCCTCCAACAATAGTACAATTTTAGCAAATTTGAATGTATTTATGAAATTGAAGCAAATTTACAAATAAACAACTATAGTCATTTCATCATTTCAACTAAAACTGCAGTTATTCTTAACAGAATGTTACTGTTATTTACATCAAAATTTTTAAAATTTTCTATCATACTGCATTTACAGAATATAAAAATTTTGCCTCGTTCAATTTTTATATAAAAAAGGTAAGCAAAAATTAAAACAAGTGAGAGTACTATATTCGGCCGTGCCGAATCTTAAATACCCTCCACCTAAATATGATGATATAAAAATTGAAATAATATAACAATTCTTAGAAAGACTAGCTTACACAAAAGAAATTTTATTTCAAATGTAAAAAATATTATATATATAATTCAGTAATTTATAACCGAAATAAGTTCAGATTCTTACCATTTTCAACAGAGTTTGTCATTTATTCCTATTATAAAGTATGAAATTTAACATTTTATATACTTCATTTGTGTAGATTAATGTGTTTTCCGGTTCTTAGGCTCCATCTATGACAAATTATGGGCCGATCACCATAAAATTTGGTACAGCAATTTTTATAAATAAGAAATTGATGAGAATTTTATAGATTTTCGTATTTATGGACCGATATTCACAAAATAGTATGATTTTGAAATAAAAATTACGGATCTGTGTAAAATTTTGGTTCGATATTGATATTTTTTAGATATTTATGCCGATTAATGTATTTTCCGGAAATAGTTCTTATATGGGAGTTATAAAAAATTATAGGCCGATCGCACAGTGGGGGATCTTCATTTTTATTTACTGATTTATTGATATTTTCTGGTATGCTTCTATATTTTAAATCATATGCCAGATGTAGAAAATGTTCAAGAAATCTTATACGGGCATGTAGAGGAGATATTCCGAATTTGAGCACTTCCTCGTTAATTGTTCTTTCCTTGGATATATTCGAAAATTCCAATTTTTTTTCACCACATATGGAACAGTTCCAAGTAGATGATGTTCCTGTTATGGCGTTGCTGACTTTTCCATCGATCATCGTTAGTTTCATATTAAAAGAAACGTTGAAGGAATATTGAGCTATTTGGATTGTAACCGGTACCAAGTCTTTAATTTCAAATTCAATTAAGTTGATCAAATCTTGTGTCGTAATCTTTGTTTCTTTTGTATATTCGAAACATATTGGCCTACAAAAGGCTTTCGATCCAGGAGTTGAATTAATCCATATATCCTCAAAACTAGTTGATGGAGAATCACTGGCAGCATACTTCCGAATTCTTAATGGAACCAATGATGACATAAATACACTTTTATACTCTGATGATGTTTGACTCGATGTAAGTAGTATAAATATGGGGTTTCTGGCGTGATTTAGAGGAATTTTTTTCCTCTAAACTGGCAGTGAAGAGGAATATTGAAAAGTTGTTATGAGGAATATTGAAGAGCATTTTCTGAAATTAAGGCAGCTACAATTTGATGACGAGGAATTGTTGGCAGAGAAAAAGGTAGCGACAATTTGATGACGAGGAATTGTTGGCAGAGAAAAAGGCAGCGACAATTTGTAAATTTTTGTTTTCTTGCTTCAGGTAATTTGAGTAATGTATAAAAATGCTTTGTGTGTTGTATTGTGTGGAATTGATTTTGTTTTTTTATTTCATTAGTTTTGTGGTACTATTGTGTAGAGGCTTTTAATGCAGTTTTAATAGGAGGGTTTATTTTCTTTTAATTAGTCTACATTAGGGTACACAATTTTTAATGGGATAATTTTTTTGTTTTTATTCACATTTAACATATTCATATCTAGAATACTTTTAAAATTAGTATATGGCTCAATATTTACACAACGAACGTAAATTAACATTCTTCTCAATTTGAAATTACAAAATGAAAATAGAATTTTAAAGCATACGCCACTTAAATTGTACATCATAATGGAAAATATAACCACAAAAATTAAAAATCTCCTCAGTATAACATAAAATCGAAACAATTTTCATAGAAGCAAATATAACCACGAAAAATCTCTTTATTCAAATAAAAATTTAAATAACTATAACAGGTCTCACTAAGCCTTTAATTCACAAGTCTCCACTAAATATAACTTTAAAACGAAAATAAAATGTTAATAAAAGTCTTTACTTTAACCAAATTTTAAGAAAAAAATATGAATTACCTACTTAAAACAATATAAAATAAATCCCTACACCAGTTTTACAAATTTCAAACATTTTAATTTCAGAACAAGGTCTCAGATATAAAAATAAATTCACAAAATAAATATTTTAATCCAAATTTCATCCAAAATTTAAGAAACAATTACCAATTATTTAACTGCTACAAATCAATAATAAATTATATTCAAACTTAGTTTTCAGTCTTTATTTGGGAATTGAACTTTCAACCTCCTAATTGATAGATTAGCTCATTACCAAATAGCCTGTCGAGTCATCTCAACTATATAATAATAACTTTATAATAAAATAATAAAATTCTGGTTATTGAAATTACTTTTTAAACCCTAAACAACAATACTAGATGTATAACAAGGTCTCATTAAAAATAATTACAAGTCTCCACTTATTATAACTCCACTAAAACATAATTTTAACAATCAATGAAATCCCCTATAAAGTAAATAAAATTACACTAGTTTACAAGGTTTTTGCTCATGAATTGAAACATATGGGGATTTGTGTATTTAGGTCTTCTAACTTCGGAAAAAATATTTAAAAAAATCCTGGACGTCAAACTTTTGAGATATTTATTAAAAACGAAAAATATAAAAATGTACATTAAATTAGGACACAAACATTAAAAGTAAAGTGTTTTAGTCCTCTTTTTATAATTATTTTCATTTGTCTCCCTCACGATACTCCAACAGTAGTCTCCTAGCATATTCTGATCCCAAAAACCTTGATAATTCCTCTCGAAAACTTCAAATCTTCATGGAAACGCTCTCTATGTTCGTCCCTCATGTGTCCGAGGTTTTCCGGGAAAAAATCCACATGAGAATGTAAAAAGTGAATTTTGAGGGATATATTTACACCCATCAGTTCAAAATTAAGTAATAAATTCGCAACAATATCTCTGTAATTTTGACTTTTCTTATTCCCCAAAAATTCTTGAACAACAAGTTTAAAAGAATTCCATGCTGCATTTTCAACATCGGTTAATAGACACTCAAATTTGGTATCAACCAAAATTTTTCTTATTTGAGGACCCACAAATATCCCTTCTTTTATTTTGGCCTCAGAAAGACTCGGGAACACGCTGCATAAATATTGAAATGCTGGTTTTGTCTTATCTAAAGCTTTTACGTAATTTTTTAATGTAAATAAGCATTTTGCAGTGTTTGTGTTATAGGAAAACCTCGATTTGACTGAATAATTTTTCAGCAAATAAAACAAAAATTTTCTGGGTTTATTTTACACTTTCTAGAAGACATTTTAAAATAGTTTTTACTTTAGAGTTTTGTATTTAATAGCGATTTATTAACGTTTATCTACAGGAAAGATGCACTTTTAAACAGTTTTTATTTTTTTCCCGTTCATTTTTTTTGGAATTTGTCAAAAAAAGTACAACTCTGAAAGTATCTAGTAGCTTCGCCAGAGTGTTGAGTACCCAAAAACAATGTAAATACTTAATTACTACAATTCGGTACACTACAGTATGCATTAGTAGTACTCAGGGCAGGTGAAAAATAAAAACCCATATATCTCAAAATTTTGACGTATAGGTGGGAAACAAAAAATGGTCAATTAACTAGCGTCCCTAGCTCTTCTCAAAAATATAAGTTTCATTCCATGAGGAAACAAAAATGTTTGATTTGTAAACTAGTGTTATCAATTAATGAAATGAAGAATAATAAAAATAGATTAATAATTTTTAATTCAAAATCAAATAAAGATTTCAAAATACAAAAATATAAATTTTAATATTAAACTACCTCAAGAGCATTAATGATCGAAATAATAATAAGCATTCAAAAAGAATTTTCCAGAATTTTCAACACAACATCTATTATAAAATTCTCCACTCAAACCTAACTTTGTCAAACAAATTTTAATCTCACATTTCTAACACAATATTTTAGATTCAAAAAGCTAATTAAGCAGATAATAAAATTTATCATTTTTAAAACATAAAATTAAATCAACAACAACTTTAACCACAACTTCAAAAATCCAATATTTTCAAAGTTTACATCAAGTCTACATAAAATAATATGGTCTACAAAATATTTCAAACTATAAATATTAAAAATTTCTACAATTGCATAACAACTAATGAATAATATATTCAATTCAAGTTTAAAAATTTTCTACTTTTTTACATTTCTACTTTTATAATTTTTTACTTATCTACTTTTTACTTTTTTACATTTTTACTTTTATAATTTTTTACATTTCTACTTTTCTACTTTTATAATTTTTACTTTTCTACTTTTTTACATTTCTACTTTTATAATTTTTACTTTGATCATTTTTTAAATTTCTGCTTTTATAATTTTTTGCTTTTCTACTTTCTACTTTTTTACATTTCTACTTTTATAATTTTTAGTTTTCTACTTTCTACTTTTTACTTTTATAATTTTTTACATTTCTACTTTTATAATTTTTTACTTTTCTACTTTTTTACTTTTTTACATTTCTACTTTTATAATTTTTTGCTTTTCTACTTTTTTTACTTTTCTACTGTTATAATTTTTACTTTTATCATTTTTTAAATTTCTGCTTTTATAATTTTTTGCTTTTCTACTTTTTACATTTCTACTTTTATAATTTTTAGTTTTCTACTTTTTACTTTTATAATTTTTTACATTTCTACTTTTATAATTTTTTACTTTTCTACTTTTTTACTTTTCTACTTTTTTACATTTCTACTTTTATAATTTTTTGCTTTTCTACTTTTTTTACTTTTCTACTGTTATAATTTTTACTTTTTTCTTTTCTACTTTTCTATTTTTTACTTTTCTACTTTTATAATTTTTACTTTTCTACTTTTTTACATTTCTACTTTTGTAATTTTTACTTTTCTACTTTTTACTTTTATAATTTTTTACATTTCTGCTTTTATAATTTTTTGCTTTTCTACTTTTTACTTTTTTACATTTCTACTTTTATAATTTTTAGTTTTCTACTTTTTACTTTTATAATTTTTTACATTTCTACTTTTATAATTTTTTACTTTTATAATTTTTTACTTTTCTACTTTTTTACTTTTCTACTTTTTTACATTTCTACTTTTATAATTTTTTGCTTTTCTACTATTTTACTTTTATAATTTTTTACTTTTCTACTTTTTTTTACATTTCTACTTTTATAATTTTTTGCTTCTCTACTTTTTTTATTTTTCTACTTTTTACTTTTTTACATTTCTACTTTTATATTTTTTTACATTTCTACTTTTATAATTTTTTACTTTTCTACTTTTTTTTTTCTACTTTTTACATTTCTACTTTCACAATTTTTTGCTTTTCTACTTTTTTTTACTTTTCTACTTCTACTTTTATAATTTTTACTTTTCTACTTTTTACATTTTTACTTTTATAATTTTTTACATTTCTACTTTTATAATTTTTTGCTTTTCTACTTTTTTACTTTTATAATTTTTTACTTTTCTACTTTTATAATTTTTTGATTTTCTACTTTTTTACTTTTCAACTTTTTTTTACTTTTCTACTTTTTTCTTTTCTACTTTTCTACTTTTTACATTTCTACTTTTATAATTTTTTGCTTTTCTACTTTTTTTTACTTTTCTACTTTTTACTTTTTTTACATTTCTACTTTTATAATTTTTTACATTTCTACTTTTATAATTTTTTGCTTTTCTACTTTTATAATTTTTACTTTTCTACTTTTTACTTTTTTACATTTCTACTTTTCTAATTTTTAGTTTTCTACTTTTTACTTTTATAATTTTCTACTTTTTACTTTTATAATTTTTTACATTTCTACTTTTATAATTTTTTACTTTTTACATTTCTATTTTTATAATTTTTTGCTTTTCTACTTTTTTACATTTCAGAACACATTAATCATAATGAAATAATCCAGACACTTCGATTACATGAAAAATTAGGTGGTACATATAAATTTACATATAAAAACATGGGTTTTTATAATACATATTGCTTAGCAATTTCTATATTACATATGTATGTACTTATTTGAATTGAAATATTTTTTTTATTTTAGAAAACTCGGTCAAGCCCGACCATATAATACCCTACACTAAGTAAATGACCAAAAAAATTGGGTAACATGACTTCCGTATATATAAAACTTATTTGCAGAGAAATTTGTGTAGATACCTATAAAAATTAAACATTTATGATCGATAAAGTCCAATTTCTGGTGGACATTTGTATGGGGGCTAGGTAAAATAATGGACCGATTTCAGCTAGTTTCAATAGGATTCGTCATTGGAAATATCTTCAAAATTGCGACCTGTACTTTTCGCACCAGTAAATTTACTTGATTTTGTTTGAAAACAAGTATGTGAAATCTCATGATAATTACATGATTTGTGGATTATCGAGTCGATTTTAAAAAATCGAGTGTAAAAATAAATTTTATTCAAATAAACTCTATTTTTTAAAATCGACTCGATAATCCACAAATCATGTAATTATCATGAGATTTCACATACTTGTTTTCAAACAAAATCAAGTAAATTTACTGGTTGTTGTTGTTGGTTTTGCTTTCTTGAAAGCAAAATTATGTTGTTTTTTTTTACAAATTTTTTCATTTCCGTTGAATTTAACCTTGAACATATTTTCAAATATGAATTTAATGCATTTCCACCATGTTGGTTATTGACACGCATTGTGTTGTTACTTCACTTATGCGATTCAGTTTTCGTTTCATAATTTTTTTGCAATCCCAAATTATTTAAAAACAAAAAAATAAATGAATTTATAAAAATGTTAAATTGTGGCGTAAGCAAAATGTATTTTCCCATAGAATGCATAGTTTTTTTGTTTGTTGCGTGCCGGTATTAAGTTGTAATTTAAAACACATTAATATTTAAAATAAAATAAAAATTTCTTCGAATTTAACCTTGAACATAGTATCTGATAACGAATTTACAATGCATTTTTACAGAGTTGGGTTGTTGACCCTCTTTGTGTTGTTGATTCATTTATTGAATTCAGTTTTCATGGCTGGCTGGCTATCCATGTAAACCTTGTGCGAAAAGTACAGGTCGCAATTTTGAAGATATTTCCAATGACGAATCCTATTGAAACTAGCTGAAATCGGTCCATTATTTTACCTAGCCCCCATACAAATGTCCACCAGAAATTGGACTTTATCGATCATAAATGTTTAATTTTTATAGGTATCTACACAAATTTCTCTGCAAATAAGTTTTATATATACGGAAGTCATGTTACCCAATTTTTTTGGTCATTTACTTAGTGTAGGGTATTATATGGTCGGGCTTGACCGAGTTTTCTAAAATAAAAAAAATATTTCAATTCAAATAAGTACATACATATGTAATATAGAAATTGCTAAGCAATATGTATTATAAAAACCCATGTTTTTATATGTAAATTTATATGTACCACCTAATTTTTCATGTAATCGAAGTGTCTGGATTATTTCATTATGATTAATGTGTTCTGAAATGTAAAAAAGTAGAAAAGCAAAAAATTATAAAAATAGAAATGTAAAAAGTAAAAAATTATAAAAGTAGAAATGTAAAAAATTATAAAAGTAAAAAGTAGAAAATTATAAAAGTAAAAAGTAGAAAACTAAAAATTAGAAAAGTAGAAATGTAAAAAAGTAAAAAGTAGAAAAGTAAAAATTATAAAAGTAGAAAAGCAAAAAATTATAAAAGTAGAAATGTAAAAAAATTATAAAAGTAGAAATGTAAAAAAAGTAAAAAGTAGAAAAGTAGAAAAGCAAAAAATTATAAAAGTAGAAAAGTAAAAAAGTAGAAAAGAAAAAAGTAAAAATTTTAAAAGTAGAAAAGTAAAAAAAAGTTGAAAAGTAAAAAAGTAGAAAATCAAAAAATTATAAAAGTAGAAAAGTAAAAAATTATAAAAGTAAAAAAGTAGAAAAGCAAAAAATTATAAAAGTAGAAATGTAAAAAATTATAAAAGTAAAAATGTAAAAAGTAGAAAAGTAAAAATTATAAAAGTAGAAGTAGAAAAGTAAAAAAAAGTAGAAAAGCAAAAAATTGTGAAAGTAGAAATGTAAAAAGTAGAAAAGTAAAAAATTATAAAAGTAGAAATGTAAAAAAATATAAAAGTAGAAATGTAAAAAAGTAAAAAGTAGAAAAATAAAAAAAGTAGAGAAGCAAAAAATTATAAAAGTAGAAATGTAAAAAAAAGTAGAAAAGTAAAAAATTATAAAAGTAAAATAGTAGAAAAGCAAAAAATTATAAAAGTAGAAATGTAAAAAAGTAGAAAAGTAGAAAAGTAAAAAAGTAGAAAAGTAAAAAATTATAAAAGTAAAAAATTATAAAAGTAGAAATGTAAAAATTTATAAAAGTAAAAAGTAGAAAACTATGGTCGGGCTTGACCGAGTTTTCTAAAATAAAAAAATATTTCAATTCAAATAAGTACATACATATGTAATATAGAAATTGCTAAGCAATATGTATTATATGTAAATTTATATGTAACACCTAATTTTTCATGTAATCGAAGTGTCTGGATTATTTCATTATGATTAATGTGTTCTGAAATGTAAAAAAGTAGAAAAGCAAAAAATTATAAAAGTAGAAATGTAAAAAGTAAAAAATTATAAAAGTAGAAATGTAAAAAATTATAAAAGTAAAAAGTAGAAAACTAAAAATTAGAAAAGTAGAAATGTAAAAAAGTAAAAAGTAGAAAAGTAAAAATTATAAAAGTAGAAAAGCAAAAAATTATAAAAGTAGAAATGTAAAAAATTATAAAAGTAGAAATGTAAAAAAAGTAAAAAGTAGAAAAGCAAAAAATTATAAAAGTAGAAATGTAAAAAGTAGAAAAGTAAAAAAGTAGAAAAGAAAAAAGTAAAAATTTTAAAAGTAGAAAAGTAAAAAATTATAAAAGTAAAAAAGTAGAAAAGCAAAAAATTATAAAAGTAGAAATGTAAAAAATTATAAAAGTAAAAATGTAAAAAGTAGAAAAGTAAAAATTATAAAAGTAGAAGTAGAAAAGTAAAAAAAAGTAGAAAAGCAAAAAATTGTGAAAGTAGAAATGTAAAAAGTAGAAAAGTAAAAAATTATAAAAGTAGAAATGTAAAAAAATATAAAAGTAGAAATGTAAAAAAGTAAAAAGTAGAAAAATAAAAAAAGTAGAGAAGCAAAAAATTATAAAAGTAGAAATGTAAAAAAAAGTAGAAAAGTAAAAAATTATAAAAGTAAAATAGTAGAAAAGCAAAAAATTATAAAAGTAGAAATGTAAAAAAGTAGAAAAGTAAAAAAGTAGAAAAGTAAAAAATTATAAAAGTAAAAAATTATAAAAGTAGAAATGTAAAAAATTATAAAAGTAAAAAGTAGAAAACTAAAAATTATAAAAGTAGAAATGTAAAAAAGTAAAAAGTAGAAAAGCAAAAAATTATAAAAGCAGAAATGTAAAAAATTATAAAAGTAAAAAGTAGAAATGTAAAAAAGTAGAAAAGTAAAAATTATAAAAGTAGAAAAGTAAAAAATAGAAAAGTAGAAAAGTAAAAATTATAACAGTAGAAAAGTAAAAAAAGTAGAAAAGTAAAAAATTATAAAAGTAGAAATGTAAAAAATTATAAAAGTAAAAAGTAGAAAACTAAAAATTATAAAAGTAGAAATGTAAAAAAGTAAAAAGTAGAAAAGCAAAAAATTATAAAAGCAGAAATTTAAAAAATGATAAAAGTAAAAATTATAACAGTAGAAAAGTAAAAAAAGTAGAAAAGCAAAAAATTATAAAAGTAGAAATGTAAAAAAGTAGAAAAGTAGAAAAGTAAAAAATTATAAAAGTAGAAATGTAAAAAATTATAAAAGTAAAAAGTAGAAAGTAGAAAACTAAAAATTATAAAAGTAGAAATGTAAAAAAGTAGAAAGTAGAAAAGCAAAAAATTATAAAAGCAGAAATTTAAAAAATGATCAAAGTAAAAATTATAAAAGTAGAAATGTAAAAAAGTAGAAAAGTAAAAATTATAAAAGTAGAAAAGTAGAAATGTAAAAAATTATAAAAGTAAAAATGTAAAAAAGTAAAAAGTAGATAAGTAAAAAATTATAAAAGTAGAAATGTAAAAAAGTAGAAAATTTTTAAACTTGAATTGAATATATTATTCATTAGTTGTTATGCAATTGTAGAAATTTTTAATATTTATAGTTTGAAATATTTTGTAGACCATATTATTTTATGTAGACTTGATGTAAACTTTGAAAATATTGGATTTTTGAAGTTGTGGTTAAAGTTGTTGTTGATTTAATTTTATGTTTTAAAAATGATAAATTTTATTATCTGCTTAATTAGCTTTTTGAATCTAAAATATTGTGTTAGAAATGTGAGATTAAAATTTGTTTGACAAAGTTAGGTTTGAGTGGAGAATTTTATAATAGATGTTGTGTTGAAAATTCTGGAAAATTCTTTTTGAATGCTTATTATTTCGATCATTAATGCTCTTGAGGTAGTTTAATATTAAAATTTATATTTTTGTATTTTGAAATCTTTATTTGATTTTGAATTAAAAATTATTAATCTATTTTTATTATTCTTCATTTCATTAATTGATAACACTAGTTTACAAATCAAACATTTTTGTTTCCTCATGGAATGAAACTTATATTTTTGAGAAGAGCTAGGGACGCTAGTTAATTGACCATTTTTTGTTTCCCACCTATACGTCAAAATTTTGAGATATATGGGTTTTTATTTTTCACCTGCCCTGAGTACTACTAATGCATACTGTAGTGTACCGAATTGTAGTAATTAAGTATTTACATTGTTTTTGGGTACTCAACACTCTGGCGAAGCTACTAGATACTTTCAGAGTTGTACTTTTTTTGACAAATTCCAAAAAAATGAACGGGAAAAAAATAAAAACTGTTTAAAAGTGCATCTTTCCTGTAGATAAACGTTAATAAATCGCTATTAAATACAAAACTCTAAAGTAAAAACTATTTTAAAATGTCTTCTAGAAAGTGTAAAATAAACCCAGAAAATTTTTGTTTTATTTGCTGAAAAATTATTCAGTCAAATCGAGGTTTTCCTATAACACAAACACTGCAAAATGCTTATTTACATTAAAAAATTACGTAAAAGCTTTAGATAAGACAAAACCAGCATTTCAATATTTATGCAGCGTGTTCCCGAGTCTTTCTGAGGCCAAAATAAAAGAAGGGATATTTGTGGGTCCTCAAATAAGAAAAATTTTGGTTGATACCAAATTTGAGTGTCTATTAACCGATGTTGAAAATGCAGCATGGAATTCTTTTAAACTTGTTGTTCAAGAATTTTTGGGGAATAAGAAAAGTCAAAATTACAGAGATATTGTTGCGAATTTATTACTTAATTTTGAACTGATGGGTGTAAATATATCCCTCAAAATTCACTTTTTACATTCTCATGTGGATTTTTTCCCGGAAAACCTCGGACACATGAGGGACGAACATAGAGAGCGTTTCCATGAAGATTTGAAGTTTTCGAGAGGAATTATCAAGGTTTTTGGGATCAGAATATGCTAGGAGACTACTGTTGGAGTATCGTGAGGGAGACAAATGAAAATAATTATAAAAAGAGGACTAAAACACTTTACTTTTAATGTTTGTGTCCTAATTTAATGTACATTTTTATATTTTTCGTTTTTAATAAATATCTCAAAAGTTTGACGTCCAGGATTTTTTTAAATATTTTTTCAATTCATGAGCAAAAACCTTGTAAACTAGTGTAATTTTATTTACTTTATAGGGGATTTCATTGATTGTTAAAATTATGTTTTAGTGGAGTTATAATAAGTGGAGACTTGTAATTATTTTTAATGAGACCTTGTTATACATCTAGTATTGTTGTTTAGGGTTTAAAAAGTAATTTCAATAACCAGAATTTTATTATTTTATTATAAAGTTATTATTATATAGTTGAGATGACTCGACAGGCTATTTGGTAATGAGCTAATCTATCAATTAGGAGGTTGAAAGTTCAATTCCCAAATAAAGACTGAAAACTAAGTTTGAATATAATTTATTATTGATTTGTAGCAGTTAAATAATTGGTAATTGTTTCTTAAATTTTGGATGAAATTTGGATTAAAATATTTATTTTGTGAATTTATTTTTATATCTGAGACCTTGTTCTGAAATTAAAATGTTTGAAATTTGTAAAACTGGTGTAGGGATTTATTTTATATTGTTTTAAGTAGGTAATTCATATTTTTTTCTTAAAATTTGGTTAAAGTAAAGACTTTTATTAACATTTTATTTTCGTTTTAAAGTTATATTTAGTGGAGACTTGTGAATTAAAGGCTTAGTGAGACCTGTTATAGTTATTTAAATTTTTATTTGAATAAAGAGATTTTTCGTGGTTATATTTGCTTCTATGAAAATTGTTTCGATTTTATGTTATACTGAGGAGATTTTTAATTTTTGTGGTTATATTTTCCATTATGATGTACAATTTAAGTGGCGTATGCTTTAAAATTCTATTTTCATTTTGTAATTTCAAATTGAGAAGAATGTTAATTTACGTTCGTTGTGTAAATATTGAGCCATATACTAATTTTAAAAGTATTCTAGATATGAATATGTTAAATGTGAATAAAAACAAAAAAATTATCCCATTAAAAATTGTGTACCCTAATGTAGACTAATTAAAAGAAAATAAACCCTCCTATTAAAACTGCATTAAAAGCCTCTACACAATAGTACAACAAAACTAATGAAATAAAAAAACAAAATCAATTCCACACAATACAACACACAAAGCATTTTTATACATTGCTCAAATTACCTGAAGCAAGAAAACAAAAATTTACAAATTGTCGCTGCCTTTTTCTCTGCCAACAATTCCTCGTCATCAAATTGTCGCTACCTTTTTCTCTGCCAACAATTCCTCGTCATCAAATTGTAGCTACCTTAATTTCAGAAAATGCTCTTCAATATTCCTCATAACAACTTTTCAATATTCCTCTTCACTGCCAGTTTAGAGGAAAAAAATTCCTCTAAATCACGCCAGAAACCCCATATTTATACTACTGATGTAGTTTGCTTATATTCCGAAAGAGATGATAAGCCATCACATCCCCACTTACAGATTAGTTGCAGATCATAAGTATTTATTTTGTTTAGCTGTTCTGTAGAAAAGTCGCAAGCAATCCTTAATGCTGTATTTTCGAGTAGAGTGGAGAGTCCAATTCTAGCTTTCCGATCAGTAACTTCAATAGGTGATGGTATAATACTCTTTTTCTTTTCCTGAATTGAGCCATATGATGGTAACACTTCAACTCCTTTTCCCAACAATGCCTTTCTTAAAGTTATATAATTATCACGGCTTAAAGGGGGGTCAGACGGCATGTATTGCTTGTGTTTTGTGCCATGTATTGGGACATTTTTCACATGTAAACATATGCATACCGTGTGATCCATGTGAAACTTTGTGTATGTAAAATACATGTGTATTACTCGTGACATTTTTGGCAATTAAAGGGGGGTCAGACGGCATGTATTGCTTGTGTTTTGTGCCATGTATTGGGACATTTTTCCATATGTAAACATGTACATACCGTGTGATCCATACGAAACTTTGTGTATGTAAAATACATGTGTATTACTCGTGACATTTTTTTTGCAATTAGAGCATGTTCTATTTTCGTGTGTATAACAGTGTTGTATTTTGAAATACAACACTGTGTGAGTGCAAAATAAAAAAAAACAAAACAAAAATGAGTAAAGAAAAATCATAACAAAATAAATTTCATTGCATTAAATATATGTATTGTGATTCAAAAATGTTTTAAATAAATATATTGTTAAAAACAACAAACATATAAACTAATAGAGGTTATGTCACATGCAATTACATATGTACGTTTGATCGTGGAAATTATGAATCGTATGTATAACGTGAATTTTGACATACACATGGAATTCCATATGTATCGAATACATGTCCCAATACACAAGCAATACATGCCGTCTGACCCCCCTATTAGTTCCAGCTGCAACATAAGCGCAATAGCCTCTTCTTCGGTAAAAGCAGTATTAGATGATGGTTAGGTATGCTCTTAACAATTCGTTTTAATCGTCTAGGCGATGCATTCGGAAGAATATCAGCGATTTTAACAGCTTCCAAAGGCTGTTTTTCTTGCTTTAACATAGCCTTAAATGTATCCGAAACTTCCTTAGTAGACAGGGTTGATAGTGAATCCGATAACCGCTTTTTCTTGGATTTTGGGCACAATTCCATGTATTCCTTACGGGGAGCACCAAAGGCAGACGTGGACACATAAAATTCTATATTTTCATCCAACCAATCACAATATTTGGATTCAAATTTCGTAGCAGAAAATTTTACGGTTTTCCATTTTATGTCAAAGGATTTAACAAACTTTTCGATTTTACATAATTCCGTTTTATCCACTTTATTATTATGCGTACTTTCGATAAATTTCAATATGAGGTTGACTTTATCTTGAAATTGATCAGTTTTATGTTTAAGTAAAATGGAGGACAAAGTTTTTTTTTTAATGTGATCATCTTTAGCTAATTATAACTAATGTCAATTGTGGATTGAGTATGATTATATATTAATTATTCTTCATGAGTTTCATATAATAGGTTACCTGTAGTCAACGTTTATATAGGTGAAGGTATATTTGGAAATTTACCTGTTATATTACCTGTAGTAAAAAAATAGTATTATGTATGAAATATGGTTTAGGGATATCCCAGGTATTTCATATTATACCTGGGATTCATTGTTAAAAAAGAGTTGCAATCGCTTAATGTTTGTACTTATGTATTATATAAGTACCTAACATTGAAGTTGTTATGGAAGAAAATAACTTGGTGATGAAATTTCACTAGACATGTTAATCATTCGTTCATTACTGTGACACGTGTACAAAATAAGGTAGACATATTATACATCAATATTTTGGAAATTGCATCTTCTTTTCAAAAATGTTTAAATATATTGAAAATTAAAAACTTCATAGAAGAGTTTTTGCAAAAAAAAGATAAATTTTTTTTTTTTATTTTTTGTTGAAAATTTAAATTTTTAAACTGCTATAACTTTTTGGTTTATGAATATTTTTTAATTAAATTTTACAATTATATACCAATTTTTTGTCGGAATGCAAAAGTGAAAATTTGGATTTAGATTTGTTATTGAGAATCCCACAATTCCCAAAAAACTTTTCAAAAATCCCAAAATTGGGAATTTTTTGATTTTTGATTTTTGGATCTATTGAAGGTACCAAGCTCGGAGCTGTGAAATCCCTTTGCATGATATTGAAGAACAGATTGGGACATACAAAACTGGTCTTAATTTTTTAAAAGCAGCTATGCGATTTTAGAATATGTTGTCTAAAGTTGAAATTTACATAAAAAATAGGTCTACTTCGGAAGGCTCTGGACCACGCAATAATACGAATTTTGATATTATTTTGCTTTTATAATATTTCCCGAAATGTTATCTTTCAGAAAAATATAAACACATTATTTATTTTTTTCTCATTTTCTGAATAATTTAAAATTAATGTATGTAGGTACTTTTTTCGAAAAAAAATGGCGAAAAAACGACTTTTTTATTTTTTTTAAGTTTGAATGCACATAACTTTTGAGTCAGTAGATATTTTTTAACAATTCTTTCTTAAGATTATTAATAAAAGATACTTCAAGAAAATTGGGAAAGAATTGGATCCGTTATTAGCAAAATGGCAGACCAAGGTAGGCAAAAAAAATAAAATTTTACTTTTCAAATGCGAATAACTCGTAAACTATAAGAGATAATATATGGCTAAAGCAATGTTTTTTGTAGATCTCGTCTAGTACATTCCATATATATAAAAATCTTTCAAATCGGATCGCAAACAAAAATTTGGCATTATTTTTAATTTTTGATATACCCGAGGTGCCCCACTTTGGGTTGTTTAAGCCCAAATTCAAAACTTAAACTTATCACACCTCCTCTATAGCCATGGGAAATTTTATTAAAATCGGGCTATTCGTTTAGAAGTTACAGATTTATTTCCACTTTTTTTTCAGATCCCCCACTGTGCGATCTTCATAGAATTTGGTGCTGCGGTTTTGGTATACATGGAGATTATTTATGTCGAATTTCCACTTGATAGCGATATTTTTGAGATATTTATGCTTATTTAAGTGATTTTCGTAAATTTACTTTATATGGGGGCTATGGTCAAATATGGGCCGATCCACGAAAAATTTTGTAATGTAATTTTTTTACCACGAAACTTATTTTTGCTGAATTTTCTATGTATACCGCTATTCTGTAGGCATTTATAGACCATAGAACCATATTTCGGGAAGAAATTTGTATGGGGGCTAGGAGAAATCATGGACCGATTCTTATAATTTTTATCAGAGTTACTCCTTTTATCATAAAAGTAACGAGTGCAAAATTTTATGGTGTTAGCTGCAATATATATACACCAATGACCAAAAATATGTGAAAATTATCAATTTTTTTTTAGGCTGTCCCACATTTTGATTCATAACTTTGGTTCTACTGTACCGATTTCGCTGATTTTCAATACCAAACTGCTAAGTTTGTTTGCTTATTTTGGACGTGAGCGTGTTTTACACAGACGGACAGACAGACGGACATAGCTCAGTCGACTTAGAATTTCATAATAATATATAATATATATACTTTGTTAAGTCTCAGATGAATATTTCTCAATGTTACACACGGAATGAGGGTATAAAAAATGATAAGTTTGTATTTGAAAATCTGAATTTGTAAAGCTATGAATAAAAAACCATCGAACAAAATGGCATTGTTGCTTTAAGAAACATTTAGGAAAATTTAATTAGCTTTCTAATGCATGCTAAGAACTGCTTGAGTTAGAGGCAAATTACCAAAGCAAGATTTTTTAATTTTTTGGAAAAAATGCATTTTGAATAAAAAACGATTTGAGAGACCACTTCCCGTTCATTCATATTTAAGTTTTATACACCAAAATTCTTGGTTTTTAGAGTAGATTAACAAAATCGATGTGCCTGAAGGAATTTCGAAAAAAGTGTAAAAACCGAGACGATATACATATCGCTCATTTGCTGCAACAACGTCATAATTCAAAACAAAGTCGTTTCGATAAAAATGGCTATGAATGTTTTATGACGTTTTACTATTTCTTAAATAAATTTTCAACAAATCATGCGATTTCAGAAATAAAACCTGATTTAAGTAGTAGATATTAATATCTTAAATTTTGAAGTTTTCTACGAAAAAAACAAGTAAGTGAGCTATATTCGGCTGCGCCGAATCTTATATACCCTTCACCAAATTATACTTAAAAATATTTTTTTTTTAAATATTAATATTAAACAAAGTTATTATTTTTTTGTTTTAAAAAGTAAACAAATTTTTTTTTCCAAATTGTATTTAAGTTTTTTTTCCAATTTTTTTTTTAATTTTTAAAAAAATTTTTTTGGAAAAATAATTTATGACAAAAAAAAATTTTTTATAAAAAAAAATTCGGGTTAAAATTTTTTTCCCGATTTTGACCCATTGTAGGTCCATTTTGCTACAGTGACCTACATACGACTATTATTTTCGTAACTCGCGGACTTCTAAACCATAATAAGTAATGATGCAGTTTTATTTCAAATGCATTTTTAGTAATATTTATAACAAAAAATATGGCTAAATTTATAATTAATTTAATCTATTATTCACAAAAAATTAAAAAAATATGATGACAAAAGTCTGCATATTTAGTGTACAGATCACTAAATAAACATTTTTCAGCGAATACAAATTTTCATTAAATTCAATATTTCGTTGGGCCATCACGGTCATCTACAAGCGTCTGGGCATCGAAGCAACTAAATTTTCCAGTTCTGCGGACGTTATATTTTGCCATTCTTCGAGAAGGTTCTCCTTTAACATTGGTGCACAAGTAATAAGATGTTTTCGGATCTTCCGTTGTAGAATTTCCCACACGTGGTACAATTGTCATGGGTCATGGTAGAGTAGCCAATCTTTGACAATTTGAGACCAATGTTTCGGATCGTTATCTTGCTGAAAAATCCAACTTTAACCAAGAGTTAAAATATTAACGGATGGTCTCAAATTTTGTTCCAAAATGGATTTGTACTGATAACGATCCATATTATCCTCAATAAACACTAACTTTTCCACTCCAGAAACAGCGACAGTACCCCAAACCATCACACTGCCAACACCATGCTTAACTGTAGCGAGTAAGTTTTTCGGATCCATTGCTGTATTTGTTTTGCGCCACACTTTATCTCTCCCATCACTTCCAAATATGTTATACATCAACTCATCAGTGAACAAAGTGCTTTTGGGCGAATTCCGAACGAAGTTTGCGATCCGCTCGCTAATTTACGAGGAGTTCTGCTTTAATTACCATTATTATTTAAGGTTCTTTGAATTGTTCGTGGATGAACAATAACTTCTGATCTTGTTGCGAGTTCTTTGGCCAATTTTGTGGTATTTACTTTTGAGTTTTTGTTGACTTCTTTTAAAATGAAGATTACATCTCTACGATGTAGTTTCTTTGGGCGACCACTTCGCAGCTTGTTTTTAAATCTACCAGTGTTTTCAAAGTTACTGAATATTGTCTGAACTGTAGACTAAATAAATTGCATGCTAATCTGTTAGTATTAAAAAAAACCACAGCATGGTCGTATGTAGACTTTTGTCAATGTTTTTTTTATTGATTTTTATGAATAATTTTGCAAGTTTACATTGCAACAATATTTTTTTTGGTGCATAGCAATAAAAATAGATTTCAAACAAAACTGCATTATTTTATTATTTACCGGGTTTTCTCTAATAAAGTGGCAAAAATTGTGGTCGTACGTAGACTTATGTCGACCACTGTATATCCTTATATACATTGTTGCAATTGACTTTGAAATATCTATCATTAGATATCAATATTGTCTATATTAATGACTTAGTAATCCAGATATAGATAAAAAATAGGGCAAAAATCGAGGTTGTCCCGGTTTTTATATATCTCAGCCATTTGTGGGCCGATTTTTGTCGATTTTAAATATCAATCGAGCCGGAAGAATTCCCGATATATTGATATATGTATCATGTATGTATGTTATTTGGTGGGTACGGAAAGTTGATTTCAACATACAGACGGACAGACGGATAGCCGGACATGGCTATATAGACTTCGCTATCTATAAAGATCCAGAATATATGTACTATATACTTTGTGGGGTCGCAAATGAAAAATGTAGAAATTACAAACGGAATGACAAACTCAGGGCACACTTAAAAAGGTGGCTGCATCACTACAACAAATACAAAAACAACAGGAACTTTGTTTTTGTTAAAAGGTAGGTGAACTGTCAAAGTTGCCTGTTGTTGTTTTTGCTTTTGGGTTTGTTGTGTTTTTCGCCACAAAAACCACAAGTGAATTGACAATTCAAACTTTCTAAGTGTGCCCTGGACAAACTTATATATACTAGGGTGATCGATTCTTCGACATTTTTTAGAAACCGGTTTTCGGTTTCTTCGAAAAATTACAATTTAATATAAACAGTTGAGACGGTACCCCCTGAAAACTTTCGTAATGACATAAAATACTACCAAAAGAATTTTTAGCTTGTTCTAAGAAGGGCAACCCGTGCCGACTTAGCGATTTAGTTTTGAGGTGCATTTACAAGGGGAAAAAATTAATTTTTTGCAGTTTTTGTAAAAATTTTGCCATTAAATAATTACTTTTGCAATTTAATTTAAAAGAATCGAAATGTGTACGTCTTTCTGTTAAAGTTATTAAAAAATCGCCAGGCCATTAACGTGTCTCAGGCCACTAGAACATGAAATGTAGGAACAAAATTAACATATTTTGAGAAATATTAAAATAAAAGCTTATTTTTACTTAGAATATATCGATATTTACTTGTATATGAGTTTTTGTCTTCGTAGGATACCGTTAACCAATTCGCAGGTATAACCAAAAAAAATATTTTTTTTAACAACAGTTTCAAAACTCCAATTTCAAATTTTTAAAAATTTTGTTAAACAAATTTCAGAATTTTTTGATCATCACATGGGGATTTATTGACAACATAATAGGGAATAAAAGTATGCAAAAAATATGAAAATACCTTCTATAGTTTTCCCGTACCAGCGATTTAAATTTTGCGATTTTCGAGAAAAACTAATATTTTAGCGAATAAGTCGAATTTCCTTACTGTTATGATTTTTAAGTAAAAGCTATTCAGAATAATATAGTCAAGATAATTTCAAATATAGTCTGAAAGTTTTACTAAAAGCGGAAAACTTTAACCCTTAAATCGTGAAGGCCAAAGGTCAAATTTTTGAATATTTTAAATTTCTAAGGAAAAGATAGCGAAATGTTATATAATTTGGGCCGATTTTGATGAAACTTAAGAAAAATATAACACAAAACCTAGTATTTACAAAAACAGCAGAAAAATTAAAATTAACCCATAATAGCACTTGGGGTTAAAGTGACCCCAAACTTCTAAAACCATTAAAATATAGTCAATTTCAATAGTGCTGATGAAAATTTGATTTTTATCCTATAAAAATCAAAAAAACTTTAAAATATTGTGTTGTGTATTAGAAAATAGTATTACGAAGCCATTTTGAAAAATGCTCACAATTTTGTTCAATTTTGACCACATATTTTTCAAACGGCAAAATATTGTATTTATTCCTTATTTTTGCTTTAATAACGTAATTAATATTTTATTGAGGATTTTTGAATAATAAAATTGATTTTAACCCCTTAGTGTACTTTTGATTTATTAAATTTAAAAAATTAAACTTGAATTATTGAGTTTATTTAACTCTGAAAAACATTAAAGTTTGCACCATTCATATTGAATGTGTTTTTTGTGATTTTAAAAGATGAGTGTCTTTTTAACTGTTATTATAAATACTAGACATCATGTTATATTCTTCTTAAGTTTCATCAAAATCGGCCCAAAAGTATATAACATTTCGCTATCTTTCGATTAGAACTTCCAAATATTGAAAAAATTTACCTTTGGCCTTCACGATTTAAGGGTTAACGTTTAGTAGACCTTTCAGACTATATTTAAAATTACAAGGACTATAATACTCTGAATAGATTTTACTTAAAATTCTTAACAGTAAGGAAATTCGGCTAATTCGCCAAAATATGGCTAAATAATTAGTTTTTCTCGATAATCGCAAAATTTAAATCGCAGGTACGGAAAAACTATAGGAGGTATTGTCATAATTTTTCATATTTTTATTCCCTATTATGTTCTTAATAAATCCCAATGTGATGATTAAAAAATTCTGAAATTTGTTTAACAAAATTTTTAAAAAATTTAAAATGAAGTTTTGAAACTGCCGTCAAAATAATTATTTTTATTTGGTTATACCTGGGAATAGGTTATCGGTATCCTACGAAGACAAAAACTCATATACAAGTAAATATCTATATATTCTAAGTAAAAATAAGCTTTTATTTTAATATTTCTCAAAATATGTTAATTTTGTTCCTACATTTCATGTTCTAGTGGCATGGCGATTTTTTAATAACTTTATTTATTATTATACTTTGCAAAACTTGTAAATTGTATTAATTATCAACTTTTTAGTTTTGTTTACAAAGCAAACTATCAGTTTGCTTTGCAGTAAAACTTTGGCCATCGTACTGTTTTTGGAAACTTGAGTGCAGAATGAGTAGTTTGACTGCCTTCCAACAACGTAGCTACAATTCCTGATGAAGCAAGTGCAATATAATTCTGCTAACGTATTGTTGCCAAAATTAACGCGATCAAAAGCATTTTTACATTTCCACAGGGAGCGTCAAAAAATATACCTCCAGTTCCATCTTTCACAACTTTCATACGAGTGCCGAACGCATATTTTTGTTGTCGATTCAACAGTGGAACGTTTGTTCGAACTAATTCCCTCCAGGCAGCTCAATCATATAATTTTTCGTGTCGCAACTCTTGACCAAATTCGTCGTGCATCGTATAATACGTTGTTCGACATCATAAAGCACTTGTCCTCAATTAATATCAAAACCTAGTTGTAAAATTCCTCGCTCAGTTGCAAATTTGGATTTGATGTTCTAATCAAGGTTGCCATCTCTTCTGCTCAGAAAATGGCTAGATTTAGAATTAAAAATGGCTAGAAATGGCTAAAACCCAAAATGACTGAATACAAATTCATAAATATTGTCTTTTTATTTAGTGAGATCGAATTTACTAATATATAAAATATTACATTTCTTAGCAGATTAAAAAAATTGTAATATCAATATAAATTGGTTCCTTTTTGATAAATTAAACAACTTTCTGGGCACTTATAAACAAAATCGGATCCATTAAATAAATGCAAAATTGATTTTTGAATATGACTGCTGTGTTTGCTTTGTAAACAATTACGCAGCCTGTTATCATCAAATCCACTACGTAAGATTTTTTTTTTAAAAAGACTATTTCTTTGTCATTTGATTCAAAATATTGGTATATTTTTTAAAAAATTTCAAGAAAAGTTTAAAATAAAAAAGGCTAGGACAAAATAAAATGGCAAAATCTTCCGGCTAGATTAAATCTAGCCATTTTTTTATGGCTAAATTGGCAACCTTGGTTCTAATAAGCATTTGATTTGCTCCACAAATCAGTCGGTTTGGATGTTGAGATAATTATCGAACACAATGTCTGGGGATGTATTCCCAATGAGTGTCATTCTCTAACAATCGCAAGAGTTGACACGCTTCTCTATACGTGTCACACAATTCAATGTTGGGTCACCAACGTTGACTAATAGCAAACGCAAATAGAAAAACTCATCGTTTCTTGGATGGACAATGTTAATGCGACCTAATGCGTCGGTGGAAAATCAATGGGGAACCTGGAACTGGATTTCCTTGTCAATTTATTCCAAGTATCTTGGCATTTCACGGCCCTTTGTTCCAACTTGGAACCATAGGAATCAATATATAAATAAATATCTTGGCAATTTGGAGTATAGCAGCGTTCGGGCAAATTCATAATTTCGGCAGAAAAATCGAATACACATAAAGATCTAAACATGCCATGAAGCTTGAATTCCATTAGGCCGCAGCATATTAAATAATAGTGGCCATGTTCGGTTGCGAAGAAAGAACACAACCTATAATGAACTGAACAAAAATGGATCCAAATTTTTTAACGAAAATAAAATTGATTCGAGAACATCGACTTTGTCTTTCTACTCAAAACCATTGATTTGTACAACTTAGCATGAATGCATATAACTATTATTTCATCGTTTTTAAATACATACCTCCAATCAGCATCATTACAATTGAAAACACTTTTTCAGCGGTCGTGTTTGCTGAGACATTCCCAAATCCAACGGAGGTTAGACTCGTAAAAGTAAAATACAGAGCAGTTGAGTAGGCTTCGGCATTTGTTATATTTGCAATTGGAATTTTTAATCGCTCTGCTAATGCATGCATCCAACCTAAAACGAAAAAGATTAACATTATTAACAAACATGTTAATAATGACCAGGGCTGCGATTTTCATGCAAATTAAATTTTGACCAATCATTTTTCCTAATCAGATGATTGCATCGAAATGGCGTCCATTTGATGTAGAATACTTTGCTTTTATGCGCATATAATTAGCATACACACAAAAAAATCCATAGGTTATATTTCCTAAAAATATGGTATAAATTTAACTAAGCGCAAGGGTAGAATGGCATTTGCAAAGTTTCTTAGTTAATATAACTAAAATTTTAGATAATTTCATACATACCCTTATGCATAGAATAAACACAAACACATGCCGATGTTTTTAAAATCTCGTATTTATCACCTGGCCTGCAAAATGCTCCGCGGCAAATTTTTTATATGAAAGACAAATTATGTACAAAGTAATCCTTTGTGATAACTACGAAATCGATGGAGAATATTTTGATAAGTGAATGTATTTCAAATATGCCTCTCATGTAATGCCGGATAAAAATATTCTAAAAATTATACACGTCGTCGGACAGAATTGATTTTCATTGGCAAAAACATAAATTTTGCCATTAGTTAGTAACAAAGCTGTAAAAGAATTCATTCCCTAATTCTATTTTAGAAATTGAACTATATTTTAAGGAATTAACAATTCTTATAAGGCATTCTGTAAGTTTTAATTCGTATAATTAATTCTTAAAGCTTTTGATGTTGTTGAATGAATTCCTAGGCGAATTAATTCCTATGGAATGATAAATTCCTTCTGAATGAATTCTAATCAATATTAAATTCACTATGAATTACATTTTTTTTTTTTCAAATTCAATCTATTGCAAATTGAATTAAATAATTTTTTAACCATTCCATTTGTAACAGATTGAATGAACATTTTGATTTTAAATTCAAAAATATTTTAGTGTAAAGTTCTTGTTAGTTCAGTTAAAAGGCTAGCAAATATTTATTTAATTGGTCCAGTTTATAAAACTATATTTTGTTTAACATACTCATATATTTATTTAGATTTTTGTATTTTTTATAAATAATAAATAAATAAGCATATAAATGTTTGCCAAAACAAAATAACATGAAAGATGTTTTTTTTAAGTTTATTCGCAATTGTAATTAACCTTTAAAATGACTAATTGTTCAAAATGTAAATCGGTTAATGAGGAGCGTCTTGGAGTATTGACCAAACCCGCGTATGAAAACATTCTTTCCACTGCCGCCGATGATGTAAGAGGTGTATTGTATTTAATAAAAAGATTCTTAAATTTCGGATACCTCTTCAGCATTTGGATTTCAGTGGATTGATCAATCATGTAATTTAGATATTCTGAAGTTGGGGAGTGTGTATTGCTAGATCCCATTGCGCTATCTAAAAATAACAAAATTTTATATTTTCATAGAAATCAAAGAAGAAAGTACAGTAGGGTGTTGCTGACCACATCATGAGTATACATATCGCACACCCAGTTCTAAAGTGACACAACTCAAAATTTTATTTTTTCAGAAATCGAAAATAAATACCAATTGAAACAAAATGAAAGATATTAGTGTTTTTTTAGCCACAGTTACTAACAACAGAATACACTGATATCTTTTGTATAGATAAACAAGTGTATTGTGTATAGTTTAAGCGTAAAATTAATTTTTCGGGTTTATATAACCCGACAAATTCATTTTGAGTTGTGTCACTTTTAAACTGGGTGTGCGATATGTGCTTACTATGTATAATAACTTCATACTCATAAGCCATGTCCATCTTAATCGATTTGAAATGGCGTATTAATAAGTTAAAAAATCAGCTCAAACACCTGTGTAACAAATGTAGGCTATAACAAATGTGATTTTTATATTACCTTCAAATCCAAAGTTAAAATTTCTTGGCGGTTGTATGGCGGTAATGCCTTCTGCTATTTCATTGTCAATTTTTGTTTTGATGCGTTTACCGATATTTTCAATTTCGGATTGAGATAATTCGGGGTTTAGTGCTTTAACCCAACATAATTTGACATCGGGACACAAAACTGATGCCGTTATAGCAAAATCAATTTTAGGTGACAGTTCAAAATACTTGTCGAAACGTTTTATTAAACTTGTCTCCATTGCGTCAACAATCTCCTCATTCATTATTTTAAAATTTATATTCGTCTTCGCGATTCGCATGCTTTCTAATTGTAGCCAATGTTGGAAGCATATAACCATATAATATATTTTTTTCTTGTTGCAAGAAATCTATTGCTTCTGCAATGGGTTTGTGTATTGAAATATATTCTGAAATATAATGGAAATCATTGTCGGTAAAAGGTGTAAGTTCTAAAATTGCTGAAATATTCTTAAGTTTCTCTTTTATTTCCACAAGTTGAACAAAAGCATCGAAAAGTGAAGTCCACCGGGTTATTACAGGACATTTTAAAGAATGTCCCAAAATTGATTTGATTACTTCAGCAGACTTTGGACGCCGAGACCTGTTCCAAAGCTGAGAGCATTTTTGCAAAACCTAAAAAGATTTTAGAACGATTTTTGTATTAGTGGAATTTTTTTTAATGTTTTTACCTTCTTATGAAAATCGAAACATGTATATTTCTTCAAATTTGACTCAAAATCTTTGGTGGCTAAAAGACTTAGCGTGTGAGAGCAGCATCGTAAATGGGCAGGAAGATATTTCTTAATATCGTCATTATAAAACTCGAATTCATCATCTTCATTTAAACAATCCGATGAATCATAAAAGGTCACAATTCCGTATTCCTTAAATGTTTTGATGAAATTTGACGCATTGTCTGTCACTGTAGCAACAATTTGTCTGTTATTGAGGTTGTATTCGTTGTGTATTTCTTCAATAATTTCATTAATTTTTACAAAATTATGGCAACCTGTAAATCTTCTACACGCTAGTGCTGCAGACTTTCTTTCAAAATGGTCATTTATTAAGTGACATGTATACCCAAAAAATGACCGGGTGCTGGTCGACCAAATATTTGCAGTTGTACATACATTAGCTACTTTCTCAAGTTGCAATTTGATTTTCATTTTTACTTCAGTAAAATTCTTATTTATAAGTTTAATTGCTGTTGGACGGCTGGACAGTGAGTAATTAGGATTAATAAAGCTAAAAAGTTTTTAACACTTTTGCTTTCAACTAAAGTAAATGGAATCATGCAATCTGCAATTGTTTCCATTAATGCCTTATCGATTTTGTCATTTTCATTTTCCCTGTTAACAATTTCGCTTTTTCCTTTTTTATATTTGTTAAACAAGTCTTCGTGTTTTTTTAAATGGCGTAAAAAATTTGAGGTTACATTTAATGTACCTTTAACTTCGGTATTGCATTCTTTGCATCTAGCTAAAACACCTTTATTTCGTTTTTGATATTCTGTGTCGGATATCTAAATGTATATCTGTCTTTAATATGTTCGTTGATGGATTTAATCTATGGTTGAAATTACTTCATTTTTTATTATTATAAAATATTATTTAAACAAAACATCTGTAAATGTTTTCGGCTTTCTATTTTTTTCGCGATATCGTTTTTGTCGTTTTTCTTTAGGAGGGTCATAATTTACATCTTCAATTGAGTCGTCGGAGGAAAAATCACATTCGCTAATTTTTTTATTTTAATATAAATTATTGAACAATATTTTTTATATAATTTTTTCTTGGCAGTTTTGTTACTAACTTAAATTAGTAAAAGTTCACAAATGATAAGATATGATGACATTATGACATATAAATATGTATATATATTTCGTGTTTGCCGAATGTATATTGATTTTAATATTAAACTATTACAAATTGAATTAAAACTTTTTACAACCATTCAATTTGTAATAGAAGGAATTAAAAAAATAGAATGATCATTCAAGTGAATTCATTCCTTATAAGAATGAATTCTGTTGTGAATTAATTCTATTCAATGTACAGCCTTATGAATGAAGCTAAGGAATTATTTACGGTGAATGGTCTTAACGAATGGAAAATTCTAATAATTAAAGCCGAATTATATAATTTGAATGATACATTCAAAAATTTCAAGCTGAATTTAAAATATAAGTGAATTAATTCTGAATTGAATTCATTCTTTCACAGCTTTGGTTAGTAAACATATCAAAACTACGGTAGCCAAAATATTTGATCAAAATATTAGAAATTACGGGTGTGGCATGCTGTAAACATAAATATTAAATTTTGGAAAAAAGTTAGTTTTGTATATTTGATAATGAACTGAATTTTTCTATCTAATTGGATTGAAAACGGTATACATGGCATGTATAAGGCATTATAAAATATTTTTTAAAGTACTATATTTACACACCGTTACAAAAGTATACATACGATCAACTTATTGGGCGTTTTTTAAACATCTATATATTTAAAAATATAAATCACACATTCACTGACTCATTAGTGAGTGGGTGAGTGAATGAATGAGTCAGGCCTTGTATTTTAATATAATAGATGTTTACAAAAAAGACCAATAAGTCGATCGTATGTATACTTTTGTAACGGTGTGTATGTCAAATTTAAATTTTAGAGGAACCTAACTTTTAAGAGTCAAAAAATACATCGCCCAAATAAAGTTAATTTTATTAATTAATATTAACAATTTTTATTCAAATATCGCCAATTTTCTCTATAATAATTATGGCATTTTTATTTAAATCTTTGTAGTCGTTTTTATTTTACCTGCTTATATTTATGAGTCTAATATATGATTTTATGACCATTTAACTATGGGTGTTCAAGAAGTTATCTGTACATTAAAAAAATACAAAAAAATCGCAATCGTTTCAAAAGTAACAGAGTTTTGGCCGTTGAACACAAAATTCTGAGCAACCATGCAATAATACAACATGTATTTTTGGACAAAATTTAAAGATATAATTTGAGAACTAGAGCGATTTGGAAGGTTCCAACAATTTGTATGTGCTTAATTTGTATACTGGTTCAAAATTTTTAGTTAATTTTTGTCATAATATTCCTGCCAATTTTTTTGAACAGATTTTATATCATTAGAGTAAATATGTACATAAGTTTTGATTTAGTCACAAAAATGGCTAAATGAAAATAAAAGAGGCTAAAAAAAAGGCTAAAGGCTAAATTAATTTTTTTGTGCCTAAACAAGATTGAAAAGGGCTAAATTTAGCCCAAAAAGGGCTAAATTGGCAACACTGATTGACAATAAAATAAACAAAAAAACTTCGAAGAAGATACCAAACATCAAATTACTAATTCCAATAGTTATATTAACATAGTTTTTAGGTAAAGTGTATAGTTTGAATTACATATTGGCATAGATAATAAAACTTAGTTTTTAGTTTTCATATAAAAAGAAATTAACTATGCAAGCTTGGTTAATATAGCCTCGATTATTTTTTTGTTTGTATTTTAAATTTACATAAAAAGTATTTACGCCTAGTATACAATTTGAAAATAAATTTGTATAGAAATAAAAATTAAATTTAAAATTTATTTTGAAGTTTTCTCATGCTAATAGTCCGCTAAAAAATTTTTGTTAATATTTTTTCCCAAAAAATAGCTTTTTCGTGCACTTTTTTTTGAAAAAATATAGGAATAAACATTTTTTTTTACTTTTTTATAAGTCCCTTCTAATTTATCAATACTTAGCAAAGTTGTAGCTACGGTAAAGGTGATCAACTCTTGTGAACATACCAATGCAATCTGAACACATCTAGTAGGGTATTCAATCGATTAACCGTTAATCGGTTAACCGATTAATTTTGGTCGGTTAACTGTTCGAATATTTCAAAATTCATGATTTTCAAATAACAAATAAAACGATTAATTTGTGACGATTAACCGATTAACCGAAATTTCTTTTTTAGCATTTTAAACTATTTTTTTGTAATTCAAATACAAATGTCAAAGTAAAATTACATATTTTTCGAACATCCAAGAAACATGTTTAGTGAGCAAAAAAGATTCCAATGGTATAACGGAGGATTTTATATGCTAAGAAAAAAATAAAAAAAATAACTGAGATATTGGATATTCTATATCATGCCTTACTTTCGAGATTTTTCCAAGTCAAGTTTACTTGGATGTTACACGATCAAGTGTTGCCTTTCAAGTTTTAATACATCTCTGTATAGTTAAGCTAAACGGACGTCCGACCATATAATACCCTACACTAAGTAAATGAGCAAAAAAATATCAATAATATATATTCGTGAGTGATTTTCGGAAGTGGGCCAATTATGGACCGATCACCATGAAATTAGGTCGTGTGATTTATGTCTATATGAAAGTTATTTACGTCTTTTATGCACATTAAAGTGATTTTCGGAAGCGGGTCTATATGGGACCAATGACTAATTATGGAGCGATCGTAACAAAATTTGGTGACATGAATTTTGTATATATAAAACTTATTTGGAGCGAAATTTGTGTAGTTAAATTAAACATTTATGACCGATAAAGTCCAAATTCGAGAGGACATTTGTATGGGGGCTAGGTGAAATAATAAACCGATTTCAGCCAGTTTCAATAGGCTTGGTCCTTGGGCCGAAAAAATTATATGTACCAAATTTTATCGAAATATCTTCAAAATTGCGACCTGTACTCTGCGTACAAGGTTTACATGGACAGCCAGCCAGCCAGACGGACATCGCACAGTGGTATGAGAATAAAAAAAGAGGGAAATAAATATGTAACTTCTAACCCCTTACGCCGATTTGAATGAAATTTCACATGCGCAAAGAGGAAGTGTAGTCGAGTTTAAGTTTTGAAGTTGGACCTCATGACCCCACCAGGAGCGGGACCAGGGGTTCCCAAAGTAGGACACCTCGGGTATGTTCAATTTTTAAAATTGTCCTATTTCTTCGTTTGTGTTCCGATTTAAAAAAAATTACACATAGATCTCCTCGTTCAACATCTTTACCCATCTTTTGGTGACCGCGGTTCTAAATATTCTCCGATTTTATCCATTTTTCTTTTGTAGGATTAACAATAGATCTGTATATCAAATAAAGAAAGAAGTGTTTAAAAATCATGACTCGGTCCAAAGTTACATGCATTTGAATATAAAAAAATTAAAAAAGGCGATTTTTCGCAATTTTTTTTGGGAAAAAAGTACTTTTATTCTTTTTAAGTTATCTAAAAATTGTCTAAGAGGCTGTATAATGAGTTTGTACTTTTTGAAAAGCTAACTTTACGCCAAATATTTTAAATGAAAAAAAACATTTATACTTTTTGATACCGACGGGATCAGGTCCATTCAAAAAATGCCTATTTTTTATGAAAAATTCAATTTTAGGGCAAAAATTCTCAAATAGCATACTCGATATCAAAATATAGTAACCTATTTTAGATGGCCCAATAAGTTCTTAATTATTTTGTAAAGGGTTCCGATAACCCCGTCCCTATTATGGATATTATAGCCAAAAAACGAAAAAATCCCATTTTTGGGATTTTTTGGGAATTGCGGGATACTTGATTACAAATTTGTTTTTATTTTTCCATTTGAAATAGAAGAATCTAGATAACTGTGAAATTTTACTAAAAAATATTCATAAATAAAAATTTTATTTCAATTTGAAAAATTTGTATCTATGCAAAATTCAATTAAAAGCATTTTTTGTCATATTTTTCAAAAAAATATTCCATGAATTTTTTAATTGTCAAAAGTTATATACATTTTTGAGAAGTAGACAAAATCCTCTATCCATTGATATATAACATGTCTACCTTATGTTTTTTACGTGTCAAATAAATTAGGGAAAACTTAACAACTCGCTGAGAATTTACCTAGCACTGTTATTTACATTCATAAAAATGTTATTATGTAGGCAACATGCTTTTTTATGAATTTCTATGTTAGGTAAATTCTAAGCGAGTTGTTAAGTTTTCCCTAATTTATTTGACACGTAAAAAACATAAGGTAGACATGTTATATATCAATGTATAGAGGATTTCTACTTTTCAAAAACTTTTGACAATTAAAAAATTGAATTTTGCATAGATACAAATTTTTCAAATTGAAATAAAATTTTTATTTATGAATATTTTTTAATAAAATTTCACAGTTTTCTAGATTCTTTTATTTCAAATGGAAAAATAAAAACAAATTTGCGCATGTGAAATTTCATTCAAATCGGCGTAAGGGTTTAGAAGTTACAGATTTATTTCCCTCTTTTTTATTCTTATACCACAATAAAAATTCTTTTTATTGAATTTTGCATAGATACAAATTTTTCAAATTGAAATAAAATTTTTATTTATGAATATTTTTTAATAAAATTTCACAGTTATCTAGATTCTTCTATTTCAAATGGAAAAATAAAAACAAATTTGCGCATGTGAAATTTCATTCAAATCGGCGTAAGGGTTTAGAAGTTACAGATTTATTTCCCTCTTTTTTTATTCTTATACCACTGTGCATCGTTTAATCGACTCAGGGAGTGATTCTAAGTTGATCGGTATACTTTAAGGTGGGTGTTAGAACAATATTTTTGGGCGTTACAAACATCTGCACAAATGCATTATACCCTCCCCACTATGGTGGTGTAGGATATAAAAAGAATATATATCTTTAACGCGAATGGACGCGAAATTATATTTAAATAAACGTTTTTTTTTTATTAAATACAAATCATAAAACATAATATTGAAAGTGCCAATAAAATTTTTTTTTGTTTTTTCGTTCTGGTGTTTGTTTGGAGCACAAGTGTAAAAAAATAAACAGAGAATACTCTTTATGAGTTTCTCAAGTGCTAATCATAGTGAGCGCAGGCTTAATGCTCCATTAGTCTTTGCGTTTTGTAATGTTTCGGTGCTGTGCCGTTCTGAATGCTGTTATATTGTAGTTAGTTTTTCCGTAAGATCGTATCAGCTGTTTTAAAAATAATAACCAAAAAACACGTGAGCCAAGATAGCGTCGACGAGATAGCATCGATTTTGGGAATTTAAAAAACCGGGAAGTCGAAATACCCAATTTATGGGAATTAAGAAAATCGGGAAGTAAAAATACCCAATTATATAGTAATATTAATGCAAATGGAAATAAAAGCAAAAAACATAAAACTTAAGAAATACTAGAAAACTATAATTTAATTTTAACACAAATTACTAGTTGGAATTTAGGTATAAGAAGGTTAATCAAAAATGGCAAAAAAAATCGTTGCTGATCTACTATGGGAAATATGGGAAGTGGCTCGGTACAAGCCATATATATTATGAAAGTAGACAGTTTTTGGAACATAATGAGACAATCGTGCTAAAAATCGTGTGAGTGGTTCCATAGAAAAATGACTTCCTCCAAAATGGCCAAAAAAAACGTTGCTAATTTATTATGGGAAATGTGGGAAGTGGCTCGGTACAAGCCATATATATTATGAAAGTAGACAGTTTTTGGAACATAATGAGACAATCGTGCTAAAAATCGTGTGATTGGTTCCAGAGAAAAATAGGTTCCTCCAAAATGGCCAAAAAAAAATCGTTGCTGATTTATTACGGGAAATGTGGGAAGTGGCTCAGTACAAGCCATATATATTATGAAAGTAGAGGATTTTTGGAACAAAATGAGCCAATCGAGCTAAAAATCGTGTGAATGGTTCCAGAGAAAAATAGGTGCCCCCAAAATGACCAAAACAAATCGTTGCTGATTTATAACGGGACACATGGGAAGTGGCTCGGTACAAGCCATATATAATATGAAAGTAGTGGGTTTTTTGAACAAAATGAACCAATCGTGCTAAAAATCATGTGAATGCTTCCAGAGAAAAATAGGTTCCTCCAAAATGGCCAAAAAAATCGTTGCTGATTTATTACGGGACACATGGGAAGTGGCTTGGTACAAGCCATATATAATATGAAAGTAGAGGGTTTTTTGAACAAAATGAACCAATCGTGCTAAAAATCGTGTGAATGGTTCCAGAGAAAAATAGGTTCCTCCAAAATGGCCAAAAACTCGTTGCTGATTTATTACGGGACACATGGGAAGTGGCTCGGTACAAGCCATATATATTATGAAAGTAGACAGTTTTTGGAACAAAATGAACCAATCGTGCTAAAAATCGTGTGAATGGTTCCAGAGAAAAATATGTTCCTCCAAAATGGCCAAAAAAAATCGTTGCTGATTTATTACGGGAAACATGGGAAGTGGCTTGGTACAAGCCACGTATAATATGAAACTAGAGGGTTTTTGGAACAAAATGAAACAATCGTGCTAAAAATCGTGTGAATGTAGAGGTTCATTTTGTTCCAAAAACTGTCTACTTTCATAATATATATGGCTTGTACCGAGCCACTTCCCATGTGTCCCGTAATAAATCAGCAACGATTTTTTTTGGCCATTTTGGAGGCACCTATTTTTCTCTGGAACCATTCACATGATTTTTAGCACGATTGGTTCATTTTGTTCCAATAATTGTCTACTTTCATAATATATATGGCTTGTACCAAGCCACTTCCCATGTGTCCCGTAATAAATCAGCAACGATTCTTTTTGGCCATTTTGGAGGAAGTCATTTTTCTCTGGAACCATTCACACGATTGTCTCATTATGTTCCAAAAATTGTCTACTTTCATATTATATATGGCTTGTACCGAGCCACTTCCCATTTTTCCCGTAATAAATCAGCAACGACTTTTTTTGGCCATTTTGGAGGGACCTATTTTTCTCTGGAACCATTCACACGATTTTTAGCACGATTGGTTGATTTTATTCCAAAAATCCTCTACTTTCATAATATATATGGCTTGTACCGAGCCACTTCCCGCATTTCCCGTAATAAATCAGCAACGATTTTTTTTTGGCCATTTTGGAGGAACCTATTTTTCTCTGGAACCAATCACACGATTTTTAGCACGATTGTCTCATTATGTTCCAAAAACTGTCTTCTTTCATATTGGCTTGTACCGAGCCACTTCCCACATTTCCCATAATAAATCAGCAACGATTTTTTTTGGCCATTTTGGAGGAAGTCATTTTTATATGGAACCACTCACACGATTTTTAGCACGATTGTCTCATTATGTTCCAAAAACTGTCTACTTTCATAATATATATGGCTTGTACCCAGCCACTTCCCATATTTCCCGTGGTAGATCAGCAACGATTTTTTTTGCAATTTTTGATTAACCTTCTTATACCTAAATTCCAACTAGTAATTTGTGTTAAAATTAAATTATAGTTTTCTAGTATTTCTTAGGTTTTATGTTAATTGCTTTTATTTCCATTTGTATTAATATTACTATATAATTGGGTATTTTTACTTCCCGATTTTCTTAATTCCCATAAATTGGGTATTTCGACTTCCCGGTTTTTTAAATTCCCAAAATCGACGCTATCTCGTCGACGCTATCTTGGCTCACGTGAGTTAATAACTGCTTCAGCTAGTTTTATATTTAAAGTCGACTTCAACGTCAGAAGTATACTTTAACTTGTCTATGATAGACCTAAAGTCCACTCTAGAGTAAAGTCGAGTTTAATTCTCTTAAAGTATTCTTTATTTCTGACTATGATTATGAGCCAATATGTGCAATTACACATGAAGTGGCAACACTGTTACAGAGTAAATATAATAAATGAACTTAAGCCAAAATTAAAATTTACTTTCAAATCGTGAATAAAATCGAATAAAAATTAATATACCCAAAGGACTCCAAAGGGTATGTGTTTACCGAATATGGTCAAAATCGGTAGATGTGAGGTTAAATACTTTGTTTTGTCTGTGCTCTTTGGTGCAATGTATGATATACACTGACTCAAACAATTGCCCGTACACTAAGCTTTTGACAATATTATTTATTGTAGTTTAAAAAATATATATCGTACAATAAAAAGTTTAGTATTTTTAAAAACTACATTAGGTATATAAAATAAATAATAACACAATAGAGGTAAAGACAATTTGAATTTTATTAAATAAAGAAAAACAAAAGAGTACTACAGAAACTAAGCTCAAAAAATTCTCCGTACAATATAGTGATTCAAACTTAAGTATAGCTTAAATTAGAAATTTAATAGTTTTAATAGCGTGTATGGTATCCTTTAGCTTTAATGACATCTGTCAAACGATTTTTCATTGATAGTGCTAATTTATGTGTCGTTTCGCTGTCAATATTGCGCCACTCCTCAAGAATTGTATTTTTTAGCATTTGTTTGTTAGTAATTGTATGTTGCCTAATTTTTTTTTCAAAATTCCCCATAAATGCTCTATAGGGTTCAGATCAGGACTCTGGGGAGGATGTGGAAGCACTTGTTTTACATTATCACGTAACCATTCACTTACAATTTTCGATTTATGTTCTGGGTCGTTATCTTGAACGAATCGAAAATCATCTTTAATGCCCAATTTTTCTGCACTGGCTTCTAAATTTTCTTTTAATATATTTAAATAATGATGTTTGTCCATTGTCGTTTCAACAAATACTATATTTCCGACACCTCCTGCGGACATAGCACCCCACACCATGACACTACCACCACCGTGTTTCACTGTTGCTTTGAGGTTTTTTAATTCGAGGGCGGTATTTACTCTACGCCACACAAATCTCCGGCCATCTGACCCAAAAATGTTAAACTTGCTCTCATCCGTAAAAATTACCGTTTTCCAGAAGTCTTCCGTTTTGTTTACGAAGTTTTTGGCATACTCCAAGCGTAGTTTCACATTCTTTTTTGAAATAAACGGCTTCTTACGTGGTACACAAGCCTTATACTGGCATTGATGAAGAAAATTTCGGATTGTTTGTGCATTTAGAGCTACGTTTTCACTTTCTTTAATAATCCTCGCTATTTCCACTGCACTCATTTTTGGATCGAGCTTCACCATCCGTTCAATTTTCCGTCCTAATCGTAAATCAATAATTTTTTTGCGGCCTCTACCTGGAGAAATTTGTAACAATCCAGATTTTTTAACTTTTCTACGACATATTGGACAGAAGATCGTGGCCTTGATACTATTTCCTAAATTTGTCCATAACTTTTTCCTTCATTGTGCATTTTAATTATTAAATCCTTGATGTCTAAAGGAATTTTGGTTCCACTTTTATTATTTGCACTCATTTTAAATGTGAAAAAAGTAAAAATCAACAGTAAGATTTTAAATCAATGCTGACAACATTAGCAATAAGAAAAAAACTTTTTTTCTAAGTTCCGTTACATTTTAGAGCTGCATCATTTACTTTTTTGTACCTGTACGGGCAATTTTTTGAGTTTAATTTTAGCAGTGTTGCATTTTACTAATCGCTTAAAACCAATTAGATTATTACTTAATGTTTTTGTAACTGGGAAATTTATTACAACATTATAACGTATTCTAAAAATTAAAATTATTTGAATTGGTGAAATATTTTAGATAATATTACAAAATATGTTTTATAATGACTGGTGTACGGACAATTGTTTGAGTCAGTGTATGTACATAAAGAACACGGACTATAAGTTCAACATATTTTCTATTGTTCTAATATAAAAGTTACTCACCAATATCCCATCCGTTTTCATTCAGCATGTTTTCTTTTTCTGCAACGACATACCAGATACAAGCCAACCAATGAGCCACCAGGGAAAATAACAACATCAACAATGTCAAAATCATTGCTGTGTACTGTGAATACCTGTCCATTTTTTGTAGTAAGCGTGCAAGCCGCAACAGCCGTGTTAATTTTACGAGATGTATGTGGGATTCCTTAAAGAACATGCAAAGAAAAAAATTTTAATATCAATACCAAATACAATTGAGGAAAAAAACACGGTAAAACCAAAGAAAAAAATGTGTTTAATCCGTAATATTTTGGAAAATTTTCATCGTACGATGATTGGGTCACGGTCATATAACTTGAAGAAATCGGAGGAAATCTAAAAATGTACTACATATATGTATGTAGTGGTAGCACAACCAAAATAAAACAATACTACTCTCATAATAGGGGGTCACACAGCATGTATTGCATGTGTTTTGTGACATGTATTGGAACATGTTTCCACATGTAAACATATACAAACCGTGTGATCCATATGAAACTTTGTGTATGTAAAACACATGTGTATTACTTGGGAAATTTTTGGTAATTAGAGCATGTTCTATTTTCATGTGTATCAGAGATGTACATGAGTTGATCCGCTTTTTTTCTATATGAATGAAATCACTGCATTTGTTGTGTTTTCAATCATCAACATGTGCTAATTATATTGCTTGCGCTCTCACAATTGATTGCCATTTACTCAATATTTTTTTAAATGCCGTTAAAGGGGGGGTCAGACGGCATGTATTGCTTGTGTTTTGTGCCATGTATTGGGACATTTTTCCACATGTAAACATATACATACCGTGTGATTCATATGAAACTTTGTGTATGTAAAATACATGTGTATTAAGGGTGGATTAGCCGACTGTAATGTAATGTAACCTTAACGGAACGGAACAGCTGATCGTTTCTATTGTGTGTAAAGTAGTTAATGCAAGTATAGTGACAAAATGTAAAGTAACTGTAACGTCTGAACCTGTTAAAAACAGAATTTCTTTACGTTTCAACGTGACATTTACTAACGGTGTTGTCAACTTGTTGATTTTAAAAGTCTTGTATAAAAAATACTTATGCTCAGAACGCTTAACAATATTTTCAATGTTCTAAAAATGTTTTAAATATTTCAATAATATAAATACATAAATAAAAAACAAAATGTAAGAAAAGATAAACTCACTGTTTATTGTTGATTTTTTGTTTAAGCTTTGATATTTTTACAAATAAAGCTTGAGTGTCTGTAATTCTCATTCACTCTATAGTTTGATTTGTATAATATCTTTAGTTTTTCTAAAGCCTTTTGGGAAAAGGTTTCCTGATGATCTGGCCTAAGCAACCAGTGAAATGCGCATAGTCTACGTTTACAATGCAGAAATTGAAAGGTAGACAGGCGAAGTTTGAAGGCGAGGTGTTGAAGAGGTACAGTGTGTATTACACAGGCTTAGGTTAGTTCAAAATATAACGAGAAAAATGTCTGCCTTTCAATTTCTGCATTGTAAAAGGGGACAAAGGAACTAGCATATCCCACAACAATAAATGTCAGTAAATTTATCAGTAATTGGGAAATTTAGCACAATTCTTACTAAAAACAAAATATTTTTATTGTTATGGTAATATTTACTTATTATACAAATTAGTTCACACAAGCATTTATAAAATGTATACTAATAATAGTCGAAAGTAATAAGTTTGAAAATATTAAATTAATATTTTGTATAGACAAATTAAATTAACAAATTAGGGCCATTATTACAACTTTGTGTTCGAAATAGTGAAAGGTGAAAATTTAAGCAATAGAAAAAGGTTAACTATTACGAACATAAAGGCAAGTTGTAATAATGGCCCTTAGTATAAAGTACAATACAATATTAATTAATTTTTAAGTTATCGGACCTTTAATAAATAAAGTCTGTATGACAAGGTAATAAATAATATTTATAATTGTCTCCTAATGGGTTAATATAAACATATATGAAGTCATTTCGAAGCACTTCACAATGATGATGAATACATTATGTGTAAAAAATACGGTTTATATGTAAGTACTATTACCAAAAAAGTTTAATAATTTTTTTTTTAAATCGCAGAAAAAAATTATAAAGTCGCTTGAACAGTATTTAAAACAATTGTGTTGATAACACTTTCAAACAGCTGTTTAAATTTGCTTGTTTATGTCAAAAACATATGACACGTTTTTAATGTTCTATAATCGCACTAAAGTGTTACGTTAAGTCAACATTGCGGTTACATTACATCAACGGTCGGCTAACCCAGCCTTTACTCATGACATTTTTAGCAATTTTCGTGTGTATAACAGTGTTGTATTTTGAAATACAACACTGTGTGAGTGCAAAATAAAAAAAAAACAAAAAAGAAAAATCATAACAAAATAAATTTCATTGCATTAAATATATTTTTGTGATTTTAAAATGTTTAAATAAATATATTGTTAAAAACAACAAACATATAACTAATAGAGGTTATGTCACATGCAATTACATATGTACGTTTGAACGTGGAAATTATGAACCGTATGTATAACGTGAATTTTGACATACTCATGGAATTCCATATGTATCGAATACATGTCCCAATACACAAGCAATACATGCCGTCTGACCGCCCTATTGGCAATAACAACTCAAAAATGTTTACTGTGTTTTGATCTGTGTGCAAAGTATTCAAATGATTCATAAAAGCTCGATGATTAGTTAAATGTATAAGACAAAATCAGTGCATTAATTTGTTTTAAATAAATTTTCACGTGGTTCAAGAACTAAATTTCGTCTTATTTTGATACAATCAACTGCGAAATAATAAAAAATGTTGAAAAAATATGAATATGCAAGAAAAATCCTTCTAAATGCAATCTTAAATTAATTCATATATACTCATATAGGAAAGTGTATATTTACTCAAAAAGCTCTTCTTATATTCATAGCACACATATTGATTCGCTGCTTTTGTGAATGGTAAAAGTTTACAGAATATGCAAGCAATTACATGCATTTTGTAATAAAACACTTGCTATGGTGAATCATGCGTTTAGTTTATCTATAGTGATAACTCAGTATTCACTTTTGTAAAATAATAAATATGTCATTTGAATGGTATTCATGCACATCTCTGGTGTGTATAACAGTGTTGTATTTTGAAATAAAAAATACAAAACAAAAAAGAGTAAAGAAAAATCATAACAAAATAAGTTTCATTGCATTAAATATATTTATTGTGATTTAAAAATGTTTTAAATAAATATATTGTTAAAAACAACAAACATATAAATAAACTAATAGAGGTTATGCCACATGCAATTATGTACAATTATGTATGTACGTGTGAACATAGAAATTATGAATCGTAAGCAGAGTTCGAAAAAAAACACTAACATACCGTATGTTAGTGTACTGTACTTTAAATCTTCATGTACAGTACGCATACACATTCGCTACAAAATGTACGAAATACCTTAAAAAAATTCACTACGTTTAGTGTATTTTTTAGCGTACATTTAGCGAAGATTTTTTGAACATGTGGAGTATTGATGAAGGCAGAAATAGATATATTTAATACAAAAATAATGTCGGAGAAGTAAGAAAATCGAAAGATATGTATTTATAAATGTGTTTAATTTTTATGTTGCGAAAAATTTTATAATTTTTTAGGATATGTTTGTAGATTTTTACTTTTGAATAGGAGTTGAATAAAATATGGGAATGAATTATCGAAAATCATTTAAAGATTTTTATTTTTTAGATAATTATCAGGGAAACCAAAATATGCAAATGCATGTTTTTTCTGGTGAGTCTAATGAGCACATGGATAAGATATTTACACGTTTCAGAACTATTTAAGAATTATGGCATCGATTTGGTAGTGCATATTTTTGCATATTTTACCCTTAAATGCATATTTTTGCATATATTTGTTTTAAGAGCATATTTATGTCATATTTTTTCGTTATTAGAGCATATTTTACTATTTAATAGCATATTTTGACTTTATCAAAAACTAATTTTGTCTTACTTATTTTTCGCTGTTGTGATACAGTTTTTTACTTCCTTTGTTTAAAATTCAAAATTGAAAAATATATGGCTTTTTTAATATAAAATAAGCACTATTTTAATAATTGAGCCATCTAAATATCAAATTTTAGTTCTAATTCAAACTTAACCGTTCTAAGTGTTAAAGAAATATTGTCTTTTAAATTTTCTCCTATAACATCAGTTGATGCCGAAAGAACATTTTCTATGTATAAAAATGTTTTCAGATCCAATAGTCAACGATTTTTATTTGAAAATCTAAGTCAATATTTTGTAATTTATTGCAATAATAACCTTAAATGAGGAAGTGCCTTTATATTTATATAAAATATCATCAAAAAATACCTCTCGAGGCCTTTTCATAGCTTAAGTTCCAATTGTTTTTATGTTGTATTTATTATACCCTTCAGCTTCGTGAGAAGGGTATATATAAGTTTGTCATTCCGTTTGTAATTTCTACATTTTTCATTTCCGACCCTATAAAGTATATATATTCTGGATCCTTATAGATAGCGGAGTCGATTAAGCCATGTCCGTCTGTCTGTCTGTCTGTCTGTTGAAATCAATTTTCTGAAGGCCCCAGATATCTGGATCCAAATCTTCAACAATTCTGTCAGACATACTTTCGAGAATTTTGCTATTTAAAATCAGCAAAATCCGTCCATAAATAACGGAGATATGAGCAAAAATCCGAGACAACCTCTGAAAATTTCATCAAAAAACACAATGTATTGCATGCTTTGACAAAAAAACAACAAAACGTATGTTTGGATGTGCAAGTTTTGTGTATTTTGTTTTTTTTTGTGTTTTGTTTCTTTTGGCGTTGTTGTTGTTTTTTATACAACTAAACGTTTGTTTGGTTGTGTGTTGGTTTTTTTTTACAAAAAAGCAACAAATCGTATGTTTGGATGTGCATGCGTTGCGTATTTTGTTTTTCTTTTGTGTTTTGTTTCTTTTGGCGTTGTTGTTTTTTATACAATTAAACGTATGTTTGGATGTGTGTTGGTTTCATTGGCTTGTGTATTTTGTTTTTTCTTTTGGTGTTTGGTTTCGTTTGGCGTTGTTGTTGTTTTTTGTGTTCTTGATAAATTTAGGATGCTGTACGCTGAAAGTGGGCAATGTACATACATATATACTAATTATAAAAAATAATAATGCATCCACAACAAAGGTGAAGGGTATATAAGATTCGGCATAGCCGAATATAGCACTTTTACTTGTTTTTTATTATACTTGTTTTAGTTCATGTTATTTTTGTTTATTTTATGTTACTTTACCTTTTTAGAAATGAATTGTATTGATTTTTTGAAATAAAATTATATTTTTTGGTTAAAAATTATGTAAAAGTTTGTTTTTTTAAGAGCATATTTTTTAAATTTTAAGAGCATATTTTAAAGTTTTTACTGCATATTTAAAGCGCTTAAAACGTTTTTTTAGAGTATATTTCCGGTTTCCCTGATAATTATAAATAATTTTTATCAAAAATAATTTATATTTTGAATTTTTATAGAGAACTGTACATAGAGCGGAAACTAAAAAACACAAAAAATTTACATGTACGAGTTTTGTTTGACAAAGGCAATAAACCAATACCATTCATGTATGTTTGGGGTTTTCCATATATTATTACAGCTAAAAATTCTTTTTTACAGCTGTCAGCATCATAAAATATCATAAATTATGTACATACGTCTATTGAAATCACTTTCCATGAAATTTGCATTGGCAATTTTTACAAGTACCATAAAAGCCTTTTGAAATGGCTACAAAATAATGGATTGATTGAAACAGGTAGTATAATAAAATTAAATTTTTCCCAACAATGCTCTTTTGTATTCAGTTGCATTTTTTAAATATTTTATTCAAGATATCTATACATACGCAACCCACAAACTTGTTAGTAAAAATAATTTTCAAGCCAATCCAATTGTTCTATTTTGCCTTCATTTTATATCTAAAAATAACGAACTAAAATAGATCAACAAATTATTGAAATGGAGAAATTAATTAAAAACTCATACAAATTTACTCACAGATATAATGAAAAATTTAACAACGGCATGCATATATTTCTAATAGACTATACAAGTAAAGTAAACAGACAAACAAAAAAAAACATGGAAAAATACCGTACATGTACTTTAAAATCTTCGCTACCTACATGTACCCTAAAAAGTTCACTACGTGTTCGCTAAAATCTTCCCTAAAAAGTTCACTACATGTACCCTAAAAAGAACACTAAACGTAGCGTAGATTTTGAAAAGTACATAAACGCTACGAGGTAGTGATAGACTTGCCACCTTCTGAAATTTCCAAAACGGGACACCACTAAATGATCAGAGAACGATGGAAAAAACATGGAAAATTACCTAGTGTGGGTTATAGGACTTGCTGAGTACATTACAAATTGTGTCAAAAAATTTCAGAAACACCTTCAAATTCAGAAGTTATTCTGAAAAAACCGTTTAAAGTGATGTTTTTCAACTTATCGATCTGTAACTCAGTCAGTTTTTGTTCAATTTTTATTTTTTAACGTGTTGGGAAAGAAATCTTATTACGCTTTAAAATGACATGCATTTATTGATACATTTGTAAGTTATAAGCAGGGAAACCAAAATATGCAAATGCATGTTTTTTCTGGTGAGTCTAATGAGCACATGGATAAGATATTTACACGTTTCAGAACTATTTAAGAATTTTGCCATCGATTTGTTAGTGCATATTTTTGCATATTTTACGCTTAAATACATATTTTTGCATATATTTGTTTTAAGAGCATATTATGTCATATTTTGCGTTTTTAGAGCATATTTTACTGTTTAATAGCATATTTTGATTTTATCAAAAACAAATTTTGTCTTACTTATTTTTCGCTGTTGTGTTACAGGTTTTTACTTCCTTTGTTTAAAATTCAAAATTGAAAAATAGATGGCTTTTCACCAAAAAAAAAAAAAATTTAAAAAACAGAAATTTTTTTTTAAAATTTAAAATAACAATTCGAAAAATTTTTTTATCCAAAACTGAAAAATAATTTTGTTCACCTAAAAATATTTAATTTTTTATTTTGAAGTATAATTAGGTGAAAGATATATAAGATTCGGCACAGCCGAATATAGCTCTCTTACTTGTTTTAATATAAAATAAGCACTATTTTAATAATAGCTCCATCTAAATATCAAATTTTAGTTCTAATTCAAACTTAACCGTTCTAAGTGTTAAAGAAATATTGTCTTTTAAATTTGCTCCTGTAACATCAGTTGATGTCGAAAGAACATTTTCTATGTTTAAAAATGTTTTCAGATCCAATAGACAACGATTTTTATTTTAAAATTTAAGTAAATTTTTTTTGGTTAAAAATTATGTAAAAGTTTGTTTTTTTAAGAGCATATTTTTTAAATTTTAAGAGCATATTTTAAAGTTTTTACTGCATATTTAAAGCGCCTAAAACGCTTTTTTTAGAGCATATTTCCGGTTTCCCTGGTTATAAGTATTGTTTTTGTTACGATCTTTTTTTATTTGAGTCGCTTTTCATTGCTTATTTTAATATGAAAGCTTATAAAAATTTATATCAATGTATGTATAAAGAAAAGTTCTTAATAAAACATGGTTTTAATTTTTCAAATCGGATGAAAACTGTAAAAGTTATACCTTATAGTAATACTTTTTGAGTATTTTCTCCTCCAGCGCATATACATAAATGTAAAAAAACGGTAAATATTTTCGAACTTTTTTCGAAAAAGTTTAATAACTTTTGCAAATATAAACCGATTTTAATAAGTAATATCTCCTTTTTGTCTATATAAAATTGTCTTTAAACTGTGCACTGTGCAAAAAAAATTGGTTTTCATAGAAAAAAATTAAAATAACTATTGTTGAATTTGAAAAATTACGAAAAAAAAAAATTTACTTTTTTAATAACTCAAACAATTTCTTAGATTATGCGTTGTATGAATGCATAACATGAAAGCTTAATTTTTTAACTATTTATAATTTTTTAAAATTTTGAAATCGGTTTTAAAATGTCTGAGTTAGAGGTATTGAAGTACTACCTACCCTAAAACACTTGTTTCAAAATATGTAACTCAAATTTTTGAGGGTGTTCAAAATCTATGAAAACGGTTTTAGCATGTCCTCACCTAGGCATACAACCTCCATTAGGTCGCTTTTCAAGTTCTGACAAAAAGTGTTATTTTGAAGCAGTGTTATTATCCTATTTTATTTATTAAAATCAACAATAACACATTAATTTTAATTGTGTAAAATCTGGAGAACTATTACTGTGAAAGTCTTCGAACTTTATACAGGAGTAAATAGTTATTTTCCAATATCTGGAGAACTATAATTGTGGAAGTCTTAAAATTTTGCCCTAATATCACCCTTACTATTCTACATTTTTTTGGGTGAAAATGTTATTGTGTTAGTGGGCGTGGCATCTTTCATACAAAGTAAATAGTTAATTTCGAATATCTGGAGTACTATAATTGTAAAGTATTTAAACTTTGTATGAATCAAATTCTTGTCACTATACGGAGATTGGCTGAAAATGGGTGAGATTGAATTTTTTAAAGTAAATAGTTATTTTCAAATATGTGGAGTACTATAATTGTGAAATTCTTCAAACTTTATATGAATCAATTTCATATCACGACATGAAGTTTAACCAAATTGGGAAGAATCGGAACAAGGTTTAAGTCACCTACCACACAAAGGAAAATAAATATTTTCAGAACTATAATTGCGAGATTCCTCAAACTTTGTCCGACAGCTCACTTATCATTTTACATAGTTTGGCTGTAAAATGGTCGGGATTGGATTAGTGGGAGTGACACCTCCATACAAAGTATATAGTTAATTTCGAATATCAGGAGTACTATAATTGTAATGTATTTAAACTTTGTATGAATCAAATTCTTTAGCTAAAATGGTCCAGATCGGAACAGTGGGTGTGAAACTTTCCATTCAAAGTACATAGTAAATTTTGAATATCTGGATAATTAAAATTGCGAGATTCTTCAAACTTTGTCTGAAAATTTATTTTTTATAATTTTACCTAATTTGTTTTACCTAATTTTGTTTGTTATTGTTAAATAGTGATATTCAGTTTTTAGAAAATACTATATTTCAGAAAATAAAGCATCCTTGTCTATCGGTATTTTCAATTTTTGATTTTTTTATATTTTTTGTGGTAATTAATGAAAAAGTTATGTTTTTTTTTAAACGGGACAAATGGCGTCCCGTTCAGAGTATCGCCGGGACACGGGACATTCGACTCTAAAACTGGTCTGTCCCGACGAAAACGGGACGGTTGGCAAGTCTAGGTAGTGAATGTCTAGATTCTAGTAGGCAAATAGAGGCATTTAATTTGTGTGCATGTTTGGGTAAAAATTAAGATATTCGCAATATTGTTGCCATTTTAGAAATGAAGAAAAGTGTCAAGTGTATAGTAAAAATGGGTAAAAAGGGTAAAAAAAATACGAAAAAAAGAGAAAAGAGCCTCTTGGCGCGTTTTTATAAAATTTTATAAAAAAATTTAAAATTTATTTTTTCGCTTTGCAAATAATACATTCAATGCGGTTAAAAAGGGTAATAAAATTGGCACTCAAAACAAGGATAAAAAGCAAAAAACTTTAAATATAAAAGACGGGTTTCAATTTTTAATTAAATTATTTATTTTATTATTTACTTAAACAAAACCGTAAATTAAAAAAACAATTCAGTAAAAAACAAAATAAGGATAACTTTTTGTAGAAAAACAATTGGGAAGATCCATGTCAAAGCGGACAACTGTCGGATTTACCATTTCCGATTTTAATGAAATTTACCACATACATAATATATCCAATATGTTTCTCATATCAGTGACTTTTTCAATGCAAACTCATTCCGATGTAAAAATAAAAAATTTTATTCATATAATTTTAAGGACAATATCTTTGCCTTTAAAATGGAATCAAAAAATATGTTGGACTTTGAGTAGCTTCAAAGTTATGGGCAATTATGTGTATATAATTTTAAAAAATGTTTCAATTTCAAAATCGCGATATTTTTGAAATGGAAAGGTTCTCTCTAGTCATAGATTTGAGGAACCCTTTGGAAACATAATATGTATTTATACATATATATCGTCACCTAATATGCAAAAGGGCGTAACAACAAAAAATTCAAAATCGAGTTTTTGATTGATTATAATGCACTAAACTAAATTACATGTCTCTCCAGAATTTTGAACTTATACGTCAAGAAAAAACGATTTTACAAACGAAATTCAAAAGGCCGTAACAACAAGTGTATAAATTTCAAAAACAAAAAGGCGTAACAACACACTTGAATGAAAAAACTGACTCTTTTTATTTTTGAATAACTAAGTTGCCTACGATTTTTTTGTCAATTTGTTAGTGTTTATAAAAAACCGACTTTTTAAAAAACCGGTTTGTCGGTTAACCGAAAATTTGCCTTTTTTAAAAAACCGGTTTTTCGGTTAACCGACATCGAAAAAACCGGTTAACCGTCATATATATGTAGAAAACATAAAATAAAGTATATACAGCTTTAAAATTTGTAGTTTTTAGTAGTTAGGAATGGTTAATATTAAATAACTATAAATATATAAAAGTGCTAAGTCCATTTTATTCTGTAAATATTTCAAAATTAATATATCTGTCAAATGGAATTGAGTATAAATAACTAAATATATAATACTTGTTTTAATTATTGGTAAAAAAAATAATTTTGAAATTTATTATCGCCTCGACTTTCTCATATGAAACAGAAAATGTAACAAGTCCACTTCTTCTTAGCTGTGATTATTTTTCATTATAAATCATACCAAATAATTAATAAAACTACATTATCAGATTTCAAAAATATTTCAAATCATGGATTTTAGAACGTTTTTTGTCTCTCCTGTAATATTTCTGAAAAGCTAACGAAATGATTAATAAGTTAAAATTTTAAGGTATGTACATCGAATTCAATTTAACGTTTGGTAAAATCATCACTAAGTTTTTAATGAATCATTAGTAAGATTTAGCCTAAACTTATAGAATTATGCGGAATTTAATTTTTAATAGTTTCATTATGTGCAATTTATTCTATTAAAGTTTTTAAGTAAACTCATCGTCCTCTACTATTTAGAATCATTGTAATTCTTAAAAATATTAATCTAAAGAGGTTTGTATTGTAAATCAGCAGTTTAGGTTTCAAATCAGACCAATAATGTACAATATACAATGAATATTAAAAATGCACAAAAACATGAGATTTATTAATTTTAGTACCAAATTTTAAAAATCGGTTAAGCGAGTGATAAAAACCGGATAAACCGGTTAACCGAAAATCAACATTTTAAATTAACCGGTTCGCAAAAAACCGAGATTTCGAAGTAAAACCGGTTTTTCGGTTAACCGGTTTATAAACACTACAATTTGTGTTCATAATTTTTTCGTTTAATGTTAACGGTAATATTTTGAGTGAGTGGTACATATTGTGAAAAAAATAAATAAATATTAAAAAATTTGTAAAAAAAAAAAGGAAAATGGAAAATAATAATAATAATGAAACTGAACATAGTGCCAAAAAAAACAAATAAAAGAGTGGAAAATAAAAGAAAACGGATGAATGGCAAAGCATACGAAGGATTTTCCATGGGAAAAGTATGTGAAATAAATCCAAGAGATTTAAAAGGGGATGTTCATCAACTTATTGTGATAAAAGTAAAGTTCGGCATTGCAACCTTTTTTCAGAAGACATGCGCAAGGTAATATTTGATCGGTTCTGGAAGATGTCATGGGAACAAAAAAGTGTATGCAAGTAATCTTATTGAACGCATCAATAGAAAACGTATTTACGTTGAAAACTCACGGCGATCTGTTACTAAATTATATTATTTAATAAATAATGCTGTTCGTGTTCAGGTATGTCAGAAATGTCAACGCTGGGTATAAGCGAAAAATGCTTAGACTTTGGGTAGATTCCAATGACTTGCATGGTACCCAAATGTGTCCAGAAGAAAAAAATACTTTAATATCTGTTGCTAAAAGAGTAACAAAACAAGGAAAACAATACGAGGAACGTCTAAACTTTTTCAAAAAATGGTAAGAGGATGTTCCAAAGCTGGAGTCATTGTATTTGCAGTCGGATTTTAAAACATACACACAAATATATCAATTTTATTCTAAGGACTGCGAGTCTCATTATGAAAACGGAATTGCTCCCATATCTTTTACTATGTTTATGTCAGAACTAAAAAAACAAAATGTTTCTATATTCAAGCCAAGAAATGATATGTGTGACATTTGTTTATCATACCAGGCACAGTATGACAGCCATAGACAAGAAATTGAGAACATGAGAGAAGAGAAAATAAATGACATTGAAAATGCTAAGCCTGGATTAAGTTCATTGCTGTGCATTGATATGCAAGCTGTGAAACTCCTTCCACAATCAAATGCATCATACTATAAAATGAAATTGCAAATACACAATTTCACCATTTATAATGTCATTACGCATGACTCTGACATGTCTGGGATGAAACCGAAGGGAATTTGGTTGCATCTACCTTTGCCACTTGCATAATAAAACATTTAAGAAACCTAATACTTACTTCGACAAATATTCATCATATTGTTATATACTCTGATGGGTGTTTTTATCAGAATAGAAATGTGGTGTTGTCCAATGCTCTAATTTCCTTCTGTGATAAAAAAAATATTTGATAGTTGGGCATACTCAAATGGAGTGTGATTCCACACATTCTCTTATTCAACGTAAAATAAATAATAAACTCATTAATTCGCAATTTGTCGATCTTATAAAAGACTCACGAAGAAATCCACATCCGTTAAAAGTACATCATTTAGATCATACATACTTTCTTGATTACGATTCGCTTCCATAGAGATACCTATCTATTCGACCAGGTAAAGAATAACAATTTGATGCATATTATGCATTAAAAATTTTACTAATTTAAATTCATTTATAGGTAAAAAAGGAGATCCCACGGTAAACATAATTCCTACAGATTGTAATTACTTTTATGACAACATTCCATTTGAAAATTAAATATAATTTTGTTAACATTCTATACTGAAGTATTTTTTCTTTTTCTAAAATAAATTATTACATACAGTGAGTGTCACTCAAAATCGTACAACATATTTTTTTTTTTAAATATTATGAAATTATACAGGCAATAATAGGTGATTATATAAAAAATTAAAAGTCATTTTATTAATTGGAACAAAAAATATGTATTTCAACAAAAAAGTTAACAAAACCTCAATTCCTTAAAAAAATATTGATGGAAATTAAAGAACATCATAAAATTCATATTTCACTTAAATTCGTACACTTATATTAAATTACAATTAAAACTTTAAAAATTAAAAAAAATGTTAATATTAAATAATCCTAATACTTTGTAGGGTATCCTTAGCTATTTTTTAGTGCCTGTGGGTTTTAACCTAGCGTTTACACATGCAAGTAACAGTTGCAAAAACTCAACACATTCATACTTTTGCACTAACACAATTGTGTAAATTTACACATGCATAGTGATTGTGTTAGTGCAAACTGTTACTTGCATGTGTAAACGCCAGGTAAATGAAGCGTTGATATTCTGGGCACTGACAGTGTTACCCAATTTTGTTATTTGTAGATAAGCGCAATTAAAATTATACCATATTTACTGATAAGCCTAGTACTTTTTTTAAAAATTTTACATGCTGTTTGACAGTTAGCTGTTGGTTTTAATTTCGTGCGAAAGAAGTGCTGCGTATGTTATTTCGTGTGGAAAAATAAGGTTGCCAGATTTATTTCACATGTTTTCCACAATAAAAACAGAGTACTGCTTTTGCGAAATTATTTCGCATATATTTCATTCCAAATATTTTATATGTAGTTTGACAGCATTTCGCACGAAATTTTGAACAGAGTACCTAGCTATAGGTAATAGCACACACAATATAAAAATAGCATCTTAAATTATTTCCAAAACATCAACATTCTAAAACTAATGAATAAAATTTTACTACGATGGGGTACGATTTTAAGTGACATTCATTGTACATATTTAATGAATTTAATATTTTTTTAGTTTTTTATCATTTGAAATATTAAATTAATAGATATTTTAAAATATTTATGTGCTGTGTAAATACAATGAATTTTAATAAATTTTGTTTTTAATAAACTTACTACAAAACATGTTTATTACTTAATAAAGTGGGAAGAATACTTATGCCCAGTTTTTGACTTGTTATTTAAATACGTATTTACTTAATTTTTACTTAAAATTAAGTTGTATTTAAATACAGTTTGAGTTTTTCAGTGCTACATAATTTGTCTTATTTAAATAAGATAAAAGTATGGCAGCACTACTAAATATCAAAAAATTATCGATAGTTTTGCTTAAAACAGCTGTTCAACCAAAACAAAAATTGTTACATTTTGCCCAATAAGAAATTAAAGTTTATTAAACAATAAAATTATTGGTAGGAAAATGCACAAAAGAAGCTCCAATTACCCCGCATCGGAATTGTAGTTTTTGCAAGACGCTTTTTTTTTAGCAAAACGCTGCAGCGCGCTGCTGTTTGGTTTTTTTTCACTACAATAGAGTCGAAAAAAAAACTAAACAACAAAAGTCAGCTGTCAAAAACATATGGTAGTTTATGAAACTTAAATAGAATTTAAATGGCCAACGTTGGCCATTTAAGTATCATTTAAAAAAGCACTGAGAAACTCATTTTCGTATTTAAATAGAACTTAAATATAATTCATATTTAAATACGAAGTCAAAAACTGGCTCTTATATTCTAAAAACAAAATCTCCATTTCTCATGTTTAACCTTCGCTTTACCAAAGGTTTTTTATGTACATGGTTTACCAATACCCACCCGGGTGACACTACACTTCTATAAATATATGCGACGAACGAAATTTTAAAAAATTTAAAAAACCTTATAAAAAGTTTAAAATGGTTCTATTAAATTCTATAGAACTCTAGAATTTGTTCAGTGAGTACATATTTCATTTAAATTGAAACAAAATTAAAAAAAATATTAAACCAATAAAATCGATGTGGTCACCCGGGTGGGTATTGGTAAAGCGAAGGTTAATGTTGTTACGTCTTTCTGTTTCAGAAAATCGAATGCCAAAAAGGCGTAACAACCATAACTTAAAAAATATTAACAAAAAATAAAAAAAATCGTAAGAAATAAGTCTGTAGTCGTGTTTTAAGCAAGACAATAAAATATGTATTTTAAATCTAAAATATCTTTAATTCCACAAAGTTTTTTGCTTCTCCTATAAAAAAATAAAAAGTGTTGTTACGCCCTTTTGCATATTAGGTGACGATATATATATGTTTAAAATTCATTAAAATCGAAGATGTCAAATCCGAAAATAACAGTTTTCTGTCCGTTTTGATATGGATTCTCCCAATTTCATTTTCAAACACATCTTTTTAATAATCATCACCGGGCCACAAAACGATTTTAATGAAATACTCAGGTTGCTAATTGTCCAACTCGTAATCGAAATAAATTTCGAACGCAATCATTATAATTTTCTATACATTTTATTCGATATCAAATAAAAGAATACCAACAATTAAAAAACGCACGTTCGAATAAGTATTCGATCGTGTTCGACTGCCGTAATTAGCCCCCAGATCTTTTAAGTTTGATTTGTTACAAAATCAGATGGTTTTAACAAAAAGCGCCACAAAATATTGAAAAAGCGTCAAAAAATACCTTATTTTAAAAAATGGTATTTAGAAAAAATAAAAGGGTAACGAGACCAAAAAAAGCGTCATAATATACCCGAAAAGCGTCAAAATGGCAACACTGATTCGCAACAACATCAAGCAAATGAACGAAATGTGTGTATTTTTACGCTCTATTACGCTCTTTTGTTCACATTCGGGTTGTTTGACGAAAATCATAGTAACCTGAACAATGTGAACGCCTACCATGGGTCTAGAATGTTCTGTACCTTATTCGTAGTATTTGAGAACATCATCTCACAAACGTAGTGTTCGGTATATTGTATACAGCGTTGCCACTCACAAAATATTTTTGCTACCAAAATTCTGATTAAAAACTACCAAAACCTACCAAATTTTTAATATTTGAGAAATGTTTTACGGTTTCGTTTCAAAATTATTAGTTAACTTAAAGTTATATAATTACTGCTATAAAATTACACAGAGCAAGAAAATTATTTAATAAAGCTAAAATCATAAATATGTCAAACATTTTAAATCGTACAACTTTGAAGAGATTTTAATTTTTGAGTCGATTTAACGTTGCGCCTCCGTCCGTCCATCTGGCTGGGTGGTTAGATGTTCATGTAAACTTGTGCACAGAGTACAGGTAGTAATATTAAAGATATTTAGATAAAATGTAATGACGGAGCTTATTGATACTGGTAAAAATAGGTACAATATTTCACCAGCCCCCTTACAAATGTCTACCCAAAATTAGATATTATATGAAACAGAAATCTTGAAATATGTAGTAGAAAATATAATATTAGAAAAGAAACGTTTTGCGAGAACCGAACACTACTAAATACGTATACATTTATCTGAATAAACTAAATATTTGAGATAATGCTAAAGCTACGTATACACGGTTGTCAGATTGTAAGGAACATGCAACATAAAATGGTTCACATAACCATGAAACTTATGTTAAAACATAACTTATGTTGAAACATATTATTGAACATTTTCTGACAATATTGTAAGAATATGACTTGACTTCACATTTTACAAAAAATTTTATTATTTTGGCATAACATACATACTTTTTTCGTTATACTTTTTATTATTTTGTTCTTAAAAATAATTATGTATTCAGAATTATCGTAGCCTACCAAAATCCGACAAAAATCGGAACAAACAAACCAAACTACCAAAAGTAAATTTGGTAACTTTAAACTACCAATTTTGGTCCAATTGGACCAAAGCGGCAACGCTGATTGTATATGTACATTAGGCATATAACTAATTTTGGCGATATTTTTGGCATACCACCACGTGATGGCCAATGTTGTATAAGTAATGAAAATCATTTTTTTAGGTCATTTGCAATCAAAAACATCACGCACCAACACAAATTTCTAAAATAAACCAAATTTTTTTTTCTCTGAAAAATTATATAAATAATTTCATATTTTTTTTTGTAAGTTTGAGGAATACCTCCCTTATTTAAAAATTAACATTTGAAGTATGTCCGCAGTTATTATTAAAATAAAATATATTGTTTTTCAAAATAATTGAAAAATTGAATGAAAAACTTTATTGCGTTTGGTGCGTGAACTTTTTTAACAACCGCGAAAAAATAATACCGTGGTTTTTTATATTTTTTAATACTCTATACGACTATGCTATGCCAATTTGCATATTTGCAAAAATTGTCAATAGTTATATCCCTAATGTACATGTGCGCAAACACTAAAAACAAATTAAGGGAATGTGTTCTTTAAATGTACACTACGAATAAGGTACGGTTTATTTTCGAACTCTGATCGTAAGTATAACGTGAATTTTTGCATACACATGAAATTCCATATGTAGTGTACGCTATGTATACTAGAGTGGCCCTTAATAAACGAAAGTTGGATTTTCACCAGTTTGGTGAGCATTAGTAAAAAAAATCATCCTGAAAAAAATTTTAGGTTAATCAGTTTCGGTTATGACGTGTTTGAATTTTTTACAGCGCTTTTCGTTTGCAGTTTATGGTTTTCACGCTGCAATTTGTTTGCATGTACGATGTTTTTGTAGTAAATTTTTTGTATATTATACACAAGCAGTATCATTTGTTTTTGCTAAGCAAAAATATAGCTGCAACATAAAATATTTTGTAGGGCAAAATATTTTTGGAAAAACTTCGACAAATATTTCTACCATGAAGCTTGCACATATATGGCCTTGGTTTATAGTTTGTATATTTTCAGTATTTGTGCACATTAATATGAAAACGTTTCATATTTATTGCGTAGTCGGTAGTCAAATGTAAAAAACGTTTAACAAATTTTTAAAACCTGTTGTGTTGCTCTCTTCAGTTCTCTAAGTGTGAACACAAACCAACAACAACCAGTGTTACCGTTGTGCGACTAAAGCAGTGATGTTCAAAAATAAAAATGAAGATGTATTGGTGAGAGAGCTACCCAGCAAACATAATATCAAACACTTAAAATAAGAACAAAATAAAGAATGTTTAGATTTAGAATTTTTGCCAGATATAACCAATTTATTAAATGAATGTAATTTAAATTTTAAGGATATAAAAGAATATACATTATACGGCCGAAATTCTCTCAAATTTTTTATTTATTTCTGACTTTGTTGTTTTGTGTTCAATTGTAATTGAAACGCGTGTGTTTGCTATACTTCGTCCAAAAACCAACCAACAACAATGCTTAATGAATTTCTTAAAAAAATTAGACATTTGTTATGCTCTTTTAAAGAGAATAAGAATATGTGTGTTGTTACTCACCGCGAAAGCACAATGAAATGAACATCATTGGACTAAAGTCGCATTTTGACCCTTTTTCAGCTAAATCAGCCACTTTTTCAGATTTTTTACCCTTTTTAATTTATCCACAATTACAAAAATTTATTCAAATTGTTTAGTATATATACTTAAAACTATGAACAAATCAAATACAAATTTTCAAAGCGAATCATCGCAAATATTTTTTATTTATTTATTTATAAAATTAACTTAAATTTAAAAATTATAAGCTAATTGTTTAGTACTGAGCTATAGCTACTTGGGCTTTAAGCTCGAACATCGCAAATAATATATCTCGTTTCTAGTACAAAAGATATTGTATTAGAAATATTTAAAAATTTTGTAAAAATAAATATAGAAGATTTTGTAAAAATAAATATATAAGATTTTGATTTTATGGGCGATTCACACGTTAAAGAACTACAAAAATATATCGCACTTGATCCAAAAGAGGGTATTAACTCAAAATTTTTAAAATTTCACTTTTTGCAAGAAATCGACTAACAACATCAATATGTATCTACTGTAAAAATTTCGTCGTATTCCGATTACTCTTTCATCTCGATAACCACATTTAAGACAATTTTCGTGATAATGTAGTGACTACTTTTATATCAACAAAAAGATATTATTTTTGTTGATACAAAAGTTTAAATGGAAATGCATCGTATATTTTCATAAAAAAAGGTATAATTTTGATTTGAGCCTTTATTCAAGTTAAAAATAATCAAATTGTTTTATTTAAATTTGGTTCTATTTTGAGTTAATACTGTTTTGTTGATAAAATTTGATTTACTTTATAATTTTAATTCGAAAGGTGACTATTTTTAGAAAAAAATTTTCACATTTTATCAGAAAAATTATATTAACTCAAAATATAGATTTTTTCGCAATAATTGAAAAAATTTATGAGAAAATTTTTATTCGGATTTTTAAATTCTCTTAAAATGTAACCACAAACAGTTTATAACCTCTACGATATATTGGACATGAAACAGAGATATGTTCCGTAAAGCTTTCTTGAAGAATTGATAAAAAAAACCAATATATTAAATTGTTATCACAAACTCTGTAAAGAAATAATTTCAAGAATTGAAATAACTAATAAAGAGCTTTCAGTTTTAATTCATTCCAATAAGGAAATAAGCTTTTTTGAATTGATTTCGGAATACATACAATGATATGTATACTAAATTAACCAGATACTAATTTGATAAAACATATGAGGATATATGTATTTAGAATTTCTAATTTGGAAGAATTTAGGCACAGAATAGGAATTTCAAAAATAGGCTCAACAAAAATTTAAATTAATTATATTCTTTTGCTACGTACGTGCTGGGTGCCAAGTGATGCGCTTATCAAGAAGTAAACGTATAATATAAAAAAAATAATTGTTAAGATTTTGTAAATAATATGATCAAAATTAAATATATCACAATTCCGAAAATTAAATATACATACATCATATAAAACGTACACGACAATGTTAAATCCTAGACGACACATAGGCGACAGCCCATACAAATCGTTGACGACTTTTTCGAACGACAAATCGTACACGACAATGTGAGCAACATTATCATGCACATTGTCGTTGATGATCATATGGGTGACAATGTGGTTAAAGTTGTCATCGATGACTATAAACACGACTTCTCTCTCATGTATTCGTTGATGACTGTTAAGGTAGGATCACACGATTGCCGCAATGCACCAATTATTGGTCTATTTTATACGTCAATCGTGTGATTTCACAACTTATTGGCTCATATGTCAAACCACAACAATATTGTGCTTATTTGGCCCAATCAAATGCAACCCTGGTACGGCAATCATGTGAATGCTTGATAGGCAACATGCACCAATAAAAAAGTTAAAAATACACCAATATTTATTGTGTTCTAGTGCGGCAATCAAAGAAGACAATTAGCGCCAATATTAATTTTTGTAAATGAAATATTGTTTTTGTGAGCCACTCTCTGACCCACATGCATCTTTTAACATTTCTTTATTAATTTTTTTATATGATAATTAAGGCCGACGCAATTTTCTTTTTTTATTTAACAAATATTTTTTTTCAAAAATAGATTGGTTTTACATTTATGTAAACAAAACAAAATTTAACATCTAGCACAACAGCTGTTTCTCTGAGTTGCCGTAAACTAGAACAATCGTGTGACTGAAATGCGACAATTATTGCCACTAAATCGCTTTGCGCCAATTTACGACAATCAAATTTATATAAAATGAAGCAATCATGTGACTGCAGAGAATTTGATTGGGACAATTTCTTTATTGGGCCCCAATTCAGCACAATAAAATTTGTATTAAATTGGTTCATTGCGGCAATCGTGTGATCCTACCTTTAGATACTGTATCCTCCAAATTTTCGTTGATGACAGTATAGTGGACACTATCCATAATCCGGTCGTCAATATACCCACTTTGTCACCAGACTTTTTTGTAGAAATATATATTTGTTTTTTTATTAATTAATTAAATAATCGAAATTATAAATGTATTATTTAAAAATTAATTAAATAAACTGTATAATTTTATTTATTTACAATTTTTTTTGCATTATTAATAAATATGTTTAGAATTAATAAAATTATTTAATTATATTAAAATTATTTAATTAAAAATAATAAAATAAAAAATTTTAAATAAATAACATTATACAGTTTATTTAATTCATTTTTAAATAATACATTTATAATTTCGAAAATATAATCAATTCATTTAATTATTACGTGGGATTTTGTTTGTCTTTTTTTTGACCGGTATTATTCTTGAACATTGCCTGGTCCATCAGCGACATACAAATTTTGACCCGGAAGTTGTAAAATGTCTGCCAGCACATAAGTTTCATCATCCAGGTGTATATTTTTATAAAATTTGCCCTCAATTTTTTCTCTAGTTTTCTCAGCATTAGCTTTGGCTCTGCGCACAAAATAATCAGAGTATTTAACTTCACGAGCTGCTTTTCTGATAGAAGTGTTCGGTGCTCTTCGAAAGAGTTGTTCGACAGTATTTGATATTGGTAATATCTGTCAGACCTTTTACTGATCCAGGTTTTCTTTAAATATTCAAGTCATCCTCTTACTGAATAATGGATTTTGAAACGATGAACCTTCAGATGTTTTGCTATTATGGTATTCAAGAAAATAGCAATAGATCTGAAAGTTCATCGTCACACTGTTTCGTTACTTTTTTCGCCGTTACGCACTTTAACCACCTTTCACTAGAACTTTAAAAACTCAACTGAATATCTATACGTTCCACCTGCGTTAGTTTGTTTTGTTTTCTTATTTTCTGTTAAAGTCCCGCTATTTTGCATTTTTAAATGAAGAAGTGTTTAAGACTTCGTCGCTCATCTGGTCGTCAATATAGTTTGAAAGACGTCAAAATGCATGCAATTGTCGATAATTTTGTCCTCACAATAGTTTTACTGACGATAAGGTGAAGACTTGTCGTGGATGTGGGTTGTTACAGGACAAAATGCATGCACTTGTCGTTCACTTTGTCCTCAATATTATTATTGTATTCCAGACAAGTTCATGAAATTGTCGTTAGCTAATCAACAATGGAGCTTAAAACACGACAACATATGCGACTTTATTTTATACTTGTCCTAAATTGCTTTGTATAGGCGACAAATTATAAAATGTCCTGAAGACATAATCTACGAAAATTTCGTCTATGACTGTCTGGCCAACTGGGAAGGTACGGTACATTAGCGTACATTTAGCGAAGATTTTTTGAACATGTGGAGCAAGGCGAATTCATACAAGGTAGTTCTACAAAAACAACAAATGGTCTTAACAAATGTCAAAAAACAGAAATTAAAATTTAAACAACTATGTATAAATATAGTGTAGATAATTGAATAGTTAGAGCTTTACTTATTTATGCAAAATATAAATATTTTGTTAATTTGCTTAGAATATATAGATATTGGAGTATAATAACAAGCTTTGACAGATGTTAGAACCAAACAAGTGAAAAAAGAGTAATCAGCTGATTGACTGACTCCACCTTGTATAAATTCGCCTTGATGTGGAGTATTGATAAAGGCAGAAATTGATATGTTTAATACAAAAATAATGACGGAGAAGTAAGAAAATCGAAAGATATGTTTTTATAAATGTGTTTAATAAAATTTTGTATTTTTATTTGGCTAAAATTTTATAATTTTTTAGGATATGTTTGTAGATTTTTACTTTTGAATAAAAAATTAAAGATTTTTATTTTTTAGATAATTATAAATAATTTTTATCGAAAAAATTTATATTTTGAATTTTTATAAAGAACTGTACATTAGAGTTTCCGAAAATTTGTTTTTTTGGAATTTCGGAACTTATCCCCTTTAATTTTTTTATATATATAAAACTATAGTTAAATATGAAATTTTGTCTTTCTATCATGATTGTAACCCGTGCCGACTTGCACTTTAGTTTTGTGGTGCATTTACAAGGGGAAAAAATGAAATTTTTTCAGTTTTTGTAAAAATGTTCCCATTAAATAATTACTTTTGCAATTTAATTTAAAAGAATCGATATGTGTACGTAATTGTCGTTCTAATAAGACATAAAACACAAAAATTGGTTAAAAAATGTTAAAGTTATTAAAAAATCGCCAGGCCATTAACGTGTCTCAGACCTCTAGAACAAAAAACGTATTAACAAAATTAACATATTTTGAGAAATATTAAAATAAGAGCTTATTTTTACTTAAAATATATACATATTTACTTGTATATGAGTTTTTGTCTTCGTAGGATACCCTTAACTTATTCGCAGGTATGACCAAAAAAAAATTATTTTTTTAACTGCAGTTTCAAAACTCCAATTTCAAATTTTTAAAAATATTGTTAAACAAATTTCAGAATTTGTCGATCATCACTTGGGGATTTATTGTCAACATAATAGGGAATAAAAATGTGAAATAATAAAAGCACAAAAATTAAAATTAACCCTTATTAGCACTTGGGGTTAAAATTACCCCAAACTTCTAAAACCATTAAAAAATAGTCCATTTCAATAGTGCTGATGAAAATTTGATTTTTATAGGAAACAAACTTTAAAATATTGTGTTGTATATTAGAAAATGGTATTACGAAGCCATTTTGAAAAATGTTCACAATTTTGACAACACATTTTTCAAACGGCAAAATATTGTATTTATACCTGATTTTTGCTTTAATAACGTAATTAATATTTTATTGAGGATTTTTGAATAATAAAATTGATGTTAACCTTTTAGTGTACTTTTGATTTATTAAATTTAAAAAACAATTTTAATGATTGAGTTTACTTAACTCTGAAAAACATTAACACATTCATATCGAATGTGTTTTTCGTGATTTTAAAAGCTGAGTGCCTTTTTAACACCAAGTGCTATAAGGGTTAATTTTAATTTTTGTGCTGTTATTATAAATACTAGACATCATGTTATACTTTTCTTGAGTTTCATCAAAATCGGACCAAAAATATATAACATTTCGCTATTTTTCCATGAGAAATTCCAAATATTGAAAAATTTCACCTTTAACCTTCTCGATTTAAGGATTGACGTTTTCCGATTTTAGTAAAACTTTCAGACTATATTTAAAATTACATGGACTATAATATTCTGAATAGCTTTTACTTAAAAATCATAACAGTAAGGAAATTCGGCTCATTCGCCAAGATATGGCCAAAAAATTAGTTTTTCTCGAAAATCGCAAAATTTAAATCGAAGGTACGGAAAAACTATAGGAGGGATTGACATAATTTTTTCACATTTTTATTCCCTATTATGTTGATAATAAATCCCCAAGTGATGATCAAAAAATTCTGTAATTTGTTTAACCAATTTTTGTGTTTTATATCATATTAGAACGACAATTATGTACACATATCGATTCTTTTAAATTAAATTGCAAAAGTAATTATTTAATGGCAAAATTTTTACAAAAACTGAAAAAATTGCATTATTTCGCCTTGTAAATGCACCACAGAACTAAATCGCAAGTCGGCACGGGTTACAATCATGATAGAAAGACAAAATTTCATATTTAACTATAGTTCCGAAATTCCAAAAAAAAAATTTTTGGGACACTCTACTGTACATAGAGAGGAAACTAAAAAAAACACCAAAAAATTACATATACGAGTTTTGTTTGACAAAATAATGGATTGATTGAAACAGGTTGTATATATAATAAAAATTTTCCCAACAATTTTAAAAGTGATGCCCCTTTTTAATGTCAAAATCCCTCTTTTGTGCGACTTTTTTTTTTAAGAAATCCCCTTTTGTGCGACTTTTCTAAATAGCTGACCGCTGATTTTAATTTTTTTTCTATTTTTGAGGCTATTTATAAGTACGGTCATTATATCGAGCAACTGTAAAAGAGTCATTCTCAAGATGTAAAATAGTTGTATGAAATTCCTGCATTATGTTTTGCATAAAATATATAATTGCTTCTGATGATCCTTAACTTTTACATTCTTCTTCTTCATTGACGTCATTATCAGAAATTCCATATGACACGTATTCCCCTAAAACTTTTTGGCATTTATTTTTTCCTTTCTTCTAGAAGTAAGTAAATTTGAAGTAATAAATAATATAGATATAATTGTCGAAAATTTCTATTTAGCTGGACAAATGAAATTTTAGCTTGAAACTGGACAGGCATCAAAAAAGCTGGACAATACAGCCAAGTCCTGCCAGGCTGGCAACCCTACCTATAAGAAACATTGTGTTTATTTAAAATTTATTTGAAATTTTGTAGATCAACTTATTCTACTTTCTTTTGCACGCGTCTGAACACCACTTCAAATGAACACTTGTAAAGCTTTTAAAAATGTAACTTCATAAACGAATGATCAAATATATTAGTTTCAGTTGGAAAAAACCGTCAGCAAAAATAACAGAAACTATAGGAACTATGACTGAAAATATACAATGTTGCCTATAAGCAACATTTGACTTTTTAATTTCACTTTTATAACGGTGAACTTTGATTTTTTCATATTTTTTATAAAAAAAAATATGAAAAAACATTTACATATGTTTTTAACAACTGGATGTGGATGGTCTTTTGGGACTGTCGAAAGACTCCTTTGGGGAAACTAGTGCCACTCAGAGGTTGGAGGAGTTGGCTCTGTTATCTGATGACGAGCATGAGATCACTATGATTGCTGCTCAGAATCAGATAACGGAAACATCCCCTCCCACTGCTAGTGACAAGGACAACCAAAGGAGCCGTTCGGCAGAAGATGATCCACATGGCGCTAAGGTCGCCAATCTTGTTCGGCAGGTCGCCGTGGAGGAGTTGCCTAATGCCACTACATGAGACACTGATAAGCCAGGCCGAACGAAAGAGGATAGGGCAAAAAATGGCACTAGGAAATCTCTAGCCTTTCTGGCAAAGATGGGAAGAGAGATCCTGGGTCATTAACTGCAAAGGAAACATAGACAGGACGTCGCTAGATTTGAAAGAATCTACGGCCTTGTTAGTGTACTCTTGGGGGAGTATTCTCCTGTTGAGCAGCAAGTGGTAGCTGCTGTCGATCTGGCTGACACCCAAAAGGGTATAAGGTCGACAGCTCCAACCACTAGTAGTGCGGTAATAACTAAGGAGGGGGGCTCTTCTACCATCCTACAAATCGGTGCTTCGGCTAGAACTGTGGATGGTAACAACAAGCCTCCCATAAAGGTGTCAGGTGCGAAGGGAGTGAAGAATCCTCCGGCCGATTCTCTTAAGGGTGCCCGTATGGGTCTTCGAAGGCACCAGGATGCAGCAAGGCTTCGGAGAATGCTGGTGTAACCCCATCTAGCACTCTTAAGGGTACCCAAAAGGAGACCATTAAGATTGCTAGATCTGGGGACGACCAGCCTACCTCGTCAACAAAGAAGCTCAAGAAGTCTCTGAGTCAGGACGTATATCTTCAGGCAGCGATATTTGATCGGAATGATCCGGATGGGAAGATCAGCACCGATCAATGGCAGCTGCTTGAGGCTAGACTCTTGGACGAGATGGCTTTCCATAGTGGTAGCTCTGAAGACGTATCCTTTAAAGGTGCTGACTGGGCTAAGGGAGTCAAGGTCATAAACTGGAAATAAAAATTCATTTGAATTCTTAAGGACCGTAGTTGGGAAACTTGGCTACTTTAATCCAGCCTTAAAACTTGAAGTGATACGCGCTTCATAACTACCATTAAGGTCAATAGTGACAGTATGGATTCCTCCACCCGTAAGACCGGTGGAAACCATATTGGCACTATTGAAAAAACAGAATGTTGATCTCCCTATAGACCAATGGAAGGCGGTAGCCTCTATGGTGTGTAAGGAGAACAACGGGAGGGATTTCCGGTTCGCAGTGGATCGTAAATCCCTCGAGATTTTGGACAAGGTGAAAGGGGTTGTCAATTTTGGTTTTGGCACAGTCAGGTTTCGGTACTCGAAACATGACACTACCAAAGAGGCTGCTAGTGGTGCAGATAAACCTGCATCATTGTGAAGCGGCCTCAACAGAATTGGCAAACTTTCTCACCAAATCCCAGACCGACGTGGCCCTGATCCAAGAACCTTGGATTAACCAAAATAAGGTTTGCGGGTTAGGGATAGCGGGATACACGTTATTTATCCCGTCCACTGAGGACAAGGTAAGAACGTGTATCCTGGCAAGGAGAGAACTCAAACTAATAATTTCTCATTCCTTTAGGTGCGGTGACATCACTGTTGTGAATAGGGAAACCAGGGGTGAGCGGACGCTGACTTTGGCTTCGGTGTACATGCCGTATGATGCAGTAGATCCACCAGGCAATGAGGTGTTGGAGCTAACGGCATACACAAAAAGGAGAGGTGCTATCCTGGTTATGGGATGTGATGCAAATGCTCATCACAGCCAATGGGGCAGTGCTGACATCAATAAAAGAGGTGAGTGCGTCTATGATTTCATAACTGTCAATAATCTAGTTATCTGTAACAAGGGCAACATGCCCACGTTTAGGAACAAAGATAGGCAGGCGGTTATAGACATGACCTTGACGATGATAATTTCGTTAGAGATTGGAGGGTATCCACGGACTGTTCCTTTTCGGATCATAGTAGGATCACCTTCACCTTGAACTTCAACTCGTCCTTAAGGGTACCATTTAGGGATCCTAGGCGGACAAATTGAGGAACCTTTTATGACAAGGTACGTACTGGGTTTGAACAGTTTACTTTATGTGAACTGATACCACCCAATTTGGAAATAACGGTGAACAATTTCACCCGTTTATTAAATGAGAGCTATGAGTCATCATGCCCAATGAAATTTCCCGGTAGGCGTAAACAGCCAAAATGGTGGACTAAGGAACTTTAAGTTCAGAGGTCGACGGTTAGGAAATCTTTTAATAGGGCAAAGCTCACTGGATTACAAGGAGACTGGAACAACTACAAGGTGTGCTTCAATAAATACAAGGGAGATCTGAAAAGAGCGAAGCGGACTTCATGGAGGAATTATTGTGAATCCGTTGATAGCGTCAATGAGATGTCAAGATTTCGGAAAATTTTATCCAAAGACCCAAAGGTCATAGGGTATATTCAAAGAGCTGATAACTCATGGACGGAATCTAGCTCGGAAACATTCTCCCTGCTTATGGAAACACACTTTCCTGGTTGTGAAGGTATAGGCACTAGGGCTGACGATCAGGGGGCTAACATGCCTGAGGGAACTAGTCATGACTCTAGACAAATTGAGGGAATAGTCACTAGGGAAAAACTAGCCTGGGCGGTAAAATCTTTCGACCCGTATAAATCACCGGGTCCGGATGGAGTATTTCCGGCGATGCTGTGTAATATCCCGGATACGGCATTATTCCTTTTGGCTGATATCTTCAAGGCCTGTCTCAGTAGGAGGTATCTGCCGCGTGGGTGGAGAGAGGTCAAGGTTGTTTTCATACCTAAGGCCGGTAAGGCCAGCCACTCGAAACCAAAGGATTTTAGACCTATTAGCCTATCGTCTTTTCTTTTGAAGACATTAGAACGACTGATAGATCTACATCTAAGGAGCAATATAGATACCCATCTCATAAGCAACGCTCAACATGCCTACCTCAAGGGTAAGTCCGTTGAGAGTGCGCTTCATGAAGTGGTCGGTTGTATAGAGCACAGTCTGAAGCATAGGGAATATACTTTAGCTGCGTTTCTTGATATAGAAGGCGCCTTTAACAACATCAGGACAGAGGCAATTAGGAACTCGTTAGTAGAACTTGGGGTCAACGACTTTCTAGTGAGTTGGATAATTTTAATGCTGGAAATCAGGATTATCAACTCAGCCCTAGGGGACGATGTGATCAGAAGACGGGTTACCAGAGGTACACCACAAGGTGGAGTTCTTTCTCCTCTGCTGTGGTTACTGGCGGTTAATCCTATTCTCAGGACCTTCGAATCTAAGGGTAGGAAGATAATCGCCTATGCGGATGACGTGGTGATCCTGATTAAGGGAAAATTTCTCTCAACTATCAGTGACATCATGCAGGAGTCGCTTGGCGATCTCTCATCCTGGGCAAAGACTCACGGGCTGGGTGTAAACCCATCAAAGGCAGAATTGGTGTTGTTTACTAGGAAGTATAAGGTAGAGAACTTCAAATTGCCGAAACTAGACGGCGTTGAGCTGAGTTTATCAGGGGGAGCCAAGTATTTAGGAACCTTCCTTGACAATAAACTGTCATGGAAAATAAATACGCAGGAAATATTGAAAAGGGGCCTTAATACCTACTATACATGTAGGAACTCAATTGGCAAAAACTGGGGCTTGCGACCTAGTATGGTTAATTGGATCTACACTTCTGTTGTTAGACCTATTATTACTTATGGCTGCACAGTGTGGTGGGAGGCAATGAGGAAACGTAGCTACAGGGCTATACTCAACAAGGCTCAAAGATGTGCATGTCTGGGTATCACAGGTACCTTAGGCAGCACCCCGCAGGCGGCGTTGGATATAATCCTGAACCTACTACCCATTGAGATATATGTTGAAAGTGTGGCAGCAAGGAACTTACTCAGACTATCGGAGTCTTCCTTGGTGAAACCCTTGCGGATAGGACACACTATGATACTGTATGAAGCAGGGCATTATTCCATCTGGAATCTCTGACTATAAGGTCGCGACCTTCAGCTTTGGTGCTTCACCCCCAGTAGAATTCCCCACTAGGGATAAGTGGGCTGGATCCGATCAACTGTTTGATGAGTGTAGCGTCTTCCAGGCAGAGATCTTCGCGATCTGGAAAGCCACAGAGTTGATAGGTACACACATCAATAGGGGAGCTGTAGTGACAATATATGTAGACAGTCAGGCGGCACTGAAGGCCTTGGAATGTCATTTAGTACACTCCAACCTAGTAGAGGACTGTAGGAGAGCTCTGGAGGAGCTAGGAGCTATATTCTGATCTGGACCATGACACTAGGGAACGGGCTGTTAGACCACCCATTTGTCACTACTACAGGGTAATCTACGAAAGATTCCGGGACTGCACGAATCAATCCTGGTGCAGTAGAACAGATTGCAAAGTTTCCAGGGCCTTATGGCCAAGACTGAATGCGAACGCGACTGGAACACTGTTAGAGTTGGATAGGTACAATATCAGGATTCTAGTAGGAGTGATAACCGGTCATTGCTCAATTGGAGCCTTTAAGGGAAAATGGAATATTGGCACACAGGACTTCTGTAGAGTATGTGGGGATGCAGAGGAGATAGAGACAGTAGAGCACATTATGTGCAACTGCCCTATGCTACAGGGTCACAGACTTAAATGGCTAGGAAATAGATTTCTGGACGAACTTGGTAGTGTTGCTGGCTGCAAACTAAGCAACATACTAGGTTTCATTAAGGGAATAGGGTGGCTATTTAAGGGACGTTCTACGGCAGGTCCAAATCCGTAAAAAGACTTATCTTTCCTTTCTTTCTTCTTCTTTTAATCAGACGGAATTTTGCTTACTCTAATGCTATCATCTTTATCTATCTCTATTGAAGGGAATCACAATGGACCTCAAGGTCTCTGGGTGGAAGTACACTTAGTGTACACCCTTCCAAACCTAACCTAACCTAACAACAAATATACCGTTATTCTACAATGAACACAAAAATCAAGAAAATCCGACTTTGTCGAGTTCAAAGATAGCTAAAATCTGATTTTCCTTTGAAGAGTCAAGTCAGAAGAGTCAACGTCAGAATTATATATGTATAAAAGAGAGGTTTGCAAGGCGATTCCTGTCATTTATAAGACATCACACATCTGATACAAAGTTTTGGCCAGATCTGGCAAGTTGTTATTACTAAAATACCACTATGAAGTGGTATAATGTTGATATTGATGTTGTACCAAAACACACCAATCCACCAAATTGCCCAAATCTTCATCCAATCGAGAAATATTGGGCAATTGTTAAACGTAAATTGAAAAAGAGTGCAGGTAAAGTAAATAACCATATTTTGATGAGTGCAGCAGTTAATGTGATGCATTAAAAGAGAAGCCAGAAAATTTATTCGAAATAAAGACACATAAACTTCCAATAATCCATTTGTTTAAAGCTTAATAAATTACCTTTAATTTCATGTATAAAATGTTAACATATACTGTTTCATTTAAACCATCCCGATTTTAAATGGACACTACTTTATTAAATAAATTATTGATCTGGCTTGAACGATCATGGTGTTGTTGTTGATATTGCTGCTGTTGTTGATGTAAATAATAATAAAATATCAATAGGACGCATGTCACTGGACCTATGACTTACAATTTAAAGTGAATTTAATAAATTAATATCAACACTATCTTCTATATGTTGAAGGTCACAATCAATATTCGGCACATTTAAACTTTCCCCAAGGATTTACTATTTTATGGAAGTGGAACAGATTTGCCACAGCTTCCTCCAAGGGGCTCAGTATAATTTCTTTATATATACCGCATCTAGTATCTTCGTCTAACTTTATGCAAATATTTTATATCTTTTACAAAATATTTTCAAAAAAAAAAATTTTTAGAAAATAAATGAATATTTTAAAAAATGTTACAAAGTATTTCATTAAAACCGGTTAACATTCTTTAAAAAAAACTGGTTTGGCAAAAAACCGCAAAGTTAAAGAAAACCGAAACTATCTGAATTTACAAAGATGAAAAAACCGGTTGACCGGTTTCGCGTACTCTAGATATTATGGCCCATAATCATAGTCAAACACTAAAGTCGGTTCTTTTTAGAAACAACTTTAAAATAAAAACCTGCTTTTAATTATTTTGCAACTATAGTCAAAATTAAAGTATGTTTTATACTATGTTCACATTTGCAGAGTTAATCATCTCAAACGTGATTAAGCTCTAATCACTTCAAAATCGAGATGATTATCCATACATTTAAATGATTTGTTAATCACTTCAAATTGACATGATTAAATCTTAATCACTTCATTAATCACGTAGAATCAACTGAACATACCTCAAACTGATGATGATGTAGCATCGGCCACCTTTTAGTGTAGTACCGATAAATAAATTTTGACAGAAGTTTTTTTTTTCCTTAAAAAAACCTTAAATAATTCATCAATGTTCACAATTTCATAATTAAAAAGTTTAAAATAATCTGCTGATATCTTTAATAAAGTATTTATTTCCATATTTAATGTCTTAAAGAAATATAAATTTGTTTTGTTGTTTTTTCTTTGTCAACTTAATCATTTTAGTGTCAACTTAATCATCTCAAATGTAATGTGAACGGCTTTGATTAACTTAATCAAAATTTTGCTTAAACGCGTTTAAAAGCCCAAGTGTGAACATAGCATTAAATTGAACCGACTTTAACTGGGTGCCACCGCAAATGTAGAAAATGTTTTCATACAATATACAACAAAATACAGACAAGTGGCAACGCTGAACAGCTGACATACAAAATTAAAAAAAAAAAAAAAATAAGAAGTAAACAATAAAAGTAACCGGGACAACTAAAGAAAAAAAGTTGTTTGTTGTGGAAAATAAAATATATAAGATGTATATCATAATTAAAATATTTTGGTACTAATTTTATTGATAACTGTTCAATAATTGCAAAATCTCTACCAATATCTTGTAACTTAAACATTTTTTACTTTCTGCCGAACTTTTTTACTTGGTGAAGAACAGCTGATGCTGTTGTTAATCGAGTTAATAAGAGCTTCAGCTAGTTGAATATTTAAAGTCGACTTCAACGTCAGAAGTATACTTTAACTTGTCTATGATAGACCTAAAGTCCACTCTAGAGTAAAGTCGAGTTTAATTCTCTTAAAGTATTCTTTATTTCTGACTATGATTATGGGCCTATGTCTTTAAAATTAGAGATAATAGATTCTTAAACTTACTTCCCCATTATATAAGTCCGAAGCATACAGGTGATCAAATGGCAATGCAGCTAGTAAGTCCACTACAAACCATCCTTTTAAATAATTTATAGCTATTAGCTTAGATTCCGATACAACTTCACCTTTACTGGAAACAAACGTTGTCCGAAAATTTAGTATAATATCTGAAATTAAAAAATAATGTGTTTAAACGATATTTCAAAATACATATGTACTCACATTGTATTAGGATAAATACAAATTTTTACATTTATGTTTTCATATACATATACATCCATATGTTAAATATTTTTTTTAGGCATTTTTAATGCGTTCAAAAACACACGGAAAAAAACATTAAATTTGAAATGTCTGAAGACTGGGTTAGCCGACCATTGATGGAATGTAACCGTAATGTTGACCTAACGTAAGACTTAAGTTTGACATAGAAATCAAAATAAATAATTTTTTGCAGTCGAAATTTGTTTTTATGTATAATAATACAATATAAAACCAATATTTTAACAAATTTAATAGCTTTTAAAAATCAATACTGTTAGCAGATGTCATGTAAAAACATAAGGAATTTCTGGTGCAGATGTTACAGTTATGTTACATTTTATAACCATAGATTAAAAAAATTTAGATTAAAAAAAATCGATTACTTATAAATAAATACCAACAGTCTTATGCAAAAAAAACCTTATTGTAGATTTAAAACACAATTTTGTTAACGAACACTATCAGCCATATGCATAAACATTTACAAAAGGTTTATAAACCAATTAGGTATATTAAAATTTTCATAAAGTTGTATTCATAAACGATTAATAGCTTTAAATACCTTTGTTAAACAATTTTTAAATGTACAAATTTTATAGTAGGTTCGACCTTACTTTAACAAAATGTCAAAAAAAAATTACAGCCATATGCATAAACAATTACAAAAGGTTTATAAACCAATTATAGGAAAATTTTCATAAAGTTGTATTCATAAACGATTAATAGCTTAAAATACCTTTGATAAACAATTGTTAAATGTAAAAATTTTATAGTAGGTTCGACCCTACTTTAAACCTACTTTAAGGAATTCTTTTTACTTTTATCTTAAAAAAGAGGATTTTAAAGATAAATTTGGAATAATAGATGATAATATTGCAATTTCTAAACACAATTTCCACTCCGCTGGCGATTAAGTTCCATTTTAATAGTATATGATTTTGTTTGATATTCCTCCGGCAGTGAACTATGTACATATATAAGGTTCACAAGTTAGTTTCATTGGCATTTTTGTCATTTACTTTTAACCTGCAACGCCATATAGTAATAAAATGTGTAAACATTGTGGAAGAAGGTCCACAGAATCTAATATACCCACTCCGGAATTAAAACTATGTGTTTCCACATATAAATTCATTAAATTTTGTTAAAATTTAACAAAATGTCAATAAAAATAAATTAATAAAACAAATTATAAAACAGTGATGTTTATTTTATCACAGAATATTCGTCATTCGAATACATTAAATAATAATTGAAATAAACTTTATAAAAAAGTTTGTACATTAATACATTTTAGCTTAATATAAATTTACTAGAATCAGATAGGTATACATTTTTTTATCTAAAAATTAGTTGTTATCTTCAAAAATGTATTATTACTAAAAACAATTAATGAAAAAAATAAAATTAACGAATATTTTATCCTAATTGAAAGCAACACTAACAACAAAAAAAGGGAAATAAATGAGAAGCATTGCCAGCTTAGACAAAAATCAGTGCTTTAGTTATTGTGCCTTTATCAAACTTTTATGAATACAATACTTTTATAAATGGTTTTTAAAGCTAAAGTGTTCGTTAACAAAATTGTGTTTTAAATCTACAATAAGGTTTTTTATGCATATTAATGCATATTAAACCTACTTTAAGGAATTCTGTTTACTTTTTATCTTAAAAAAGAGGATTTTAAAGATAAATTTGGAATAATAGACGATAATATTGCAATTGCTAAGCACAATTTCCACTCCGCTGGCGAATAAGTTCCATTTGCATAGTATATGATTTTGTATGATATTCCTCCGGCAGTGTTCTACATGAGGTTCAAAAGTGAGTTTGATTGGCATTTTTGTCATTTACTTTTAACCTGCAACGCCATATAGTAATAAAATGTGTAAACATTATGGAAGAAGCTTCACACAATCTAATATACCCACTCCGGAATTAAAACTATGTGTTTCCACATAGAAATTCATTAAATTTTGTTAAAATTTAACAAAATGTCAATAAAAATAAATTAATAAAACAAATTATAAAACAGTGATGATTATTTTTTCACAGAATATTCGTCATTCGAATACTTTTAATAATAATTGAAATGAACTATATAAAAATGTTTGTACATTAATACATTTTAGCTTAATATAAATTTACTAAATTCAAATATATATTTTTTTCTCTAAAAATTAGTTGTTATCTTCAAAAATGTATTATTACTACAAACAATTAATGAAAAATGAAAATTAACGAATATTTTATCCAAATTGAAAGCAACACTAACAACGAACAAGTAAGAGTGCTATATTCGGCTATGCCGAATCTTATATACCCTTCACCTTTGTTGTGGATGCATTATTATTTTTTATAATTAGTATATAGGTATGTATGTACATTGCCCACTTTCAGCGTACAGCATCCTAAATTTATCAAGAACACAAAAAACAACAACAACGCCAAACGAAACAGAACACCAAAAGAAAAAACAAAAACAAAATACGCAAGGCAATGAAACCAACACACATCCAAACATACGTTTAATTGTATAAAAAACAACAACAACACCAAAAGAAACAAAACACAAAAGAACAAGTAAGAGTGCTATATTCGGCTATGCCGAATCTTATATACCCTTCACCTTTGTTGTGGATGCATTATTATTTTTTATAATTAGTATATAGGTATGTATGTACATTGCCCACTTTCAGCGTACAGCATCCTAAATTTATCAAGAACACAAAAAACAACAACAACGCCAAACGAAACAAAACACCAAAAGAAAAAACAAAATACGCAAGGCAATGAAACCAACACACATCCAAACATACGTTTAATTGTATAAAAAACAACAACAACGCCAAAAGAAACAAAATACGCAAAGCATGCACATTCAAACATACGATTTGTTGATTTTTTGTCAAAAAAACCAACACACAACCAAACAAAAGTTTAGTTGTATAAAAAACAACAACAACGCCAAAAGAAACAAAACACAAAAAACAAAATACGCAAAGCATGCACATTCAAACATACGATTTGTTGTTTTTTTTGTCAAAGACAGACAGACAGACAGACAGACGGACATGGCTTAATCGACTCCGCTATCTATAAGGATCCAGAATATATATACTTTATAGGGTCGGAAATGAAAAATGTAGAAATTACAAACGGAATGACAAACTTATATATACCCTTCTCACGAAGCTGAAGGGTATAAAAACAAAATACGCAAAACATACACATTCAAACATACGATTTCTTGATTTTTTGTCAAAAAAACCAACACACAACCAAACAAAAGTTTAGTTGTATAAAAAACAACTACAACGCCAAAAGAAACAAAACACAAAAAAAAAAAAAACAAAATACGCAAAGCTTGCACATCCAAACATACGTTTTGTTGTTTTTTTGTCAAAAAAACCAACACACAACCAAACAAACGTTTAGTTGTATAAAAAACAACAACAACGCCAAAAGAAACAAAACACAAAAAAAAACAAAATACGCAAAGCTTGCACATCCAACCATACGTTTTGTTGTTTTTTTTGTCAAAGCATGCAATGCATTGTGTTTTTTGATGAAATTTTCAGAGGTTGTCTCGGATTTTTGCTCATATCTCCGTTATTTATGGACGGATTTTGCTGATTTTAAATAGCAAAATTCTCGAAAGTATGTCTGACAGAATTGTTGAAGATTTGGATCCCGGAGATATCTGGGGCCTTCAGAAAATTGATTTCAACAGACAGACAGACAGACGGACAGACAGACGGACATGGCTTAATCGACTCCGCTATCTATAAGGATCCAGAATATATATACTTTATAGGGTCGGAAATGAAAAATGTAGAAATTACAAACGGAATGACAAACTTATATATACCCTTCTCACGAAGCTGAAGGGTATAAAAAGGGGAAATAAATGAGAAGCATTGTCAACTTAAACGAAAATCAGTACATTAGTTATTGTGCATTTAGCAAACGTTTATGAATACAATACTTTTATAAATGGGTTTTAAAGATAAAGTGTTAACAAAATTGTGTTTTAAATCTACAATAAGGTTTTTTTATGCATATAGCCGTTATTAATTATTAAATTTCATATATTTAACAATGGTTTACTACAGGTGTTTTAAGCTAATTTTCGTTTTTGGATATACTTTTATCGAATTTAGCTTAACAACGGTTAGTAAGCATTAGGGTATTCAATTAATCGGGTTTCTGGTTTAATCGGTTAATCGAGCAAATAATTAATCGGGGTTTAGATTTATTCGGTTAATAATCGGTTAATTTAAAATTATTCTATTAACCGAATAATATCTATTTTAATTTCAAATTGAAAATACAACCACGAATTTTGTGTACAAAAACATAAAAAAAAACAAACAAAACATAACAATTCAACCGAAAAATAATAGCAAATGTGGTATTTGAGATCCTTTTTGTATACACATGTGAGTTTTATAGGATTTTAGTGAGATTTTCTGAAATAATCTTTTAAAAAAAGAATATAATTTAAATGTTTTCCTTTTAAACGTTTGTTTCTTTAGATTTAATAAAACTTGACTTGGAAAAACTATCTCGCTGATTGTAGATGTTGGAGAAATAGAAAGCATGATAAATAGAGTAACTTCGGGTATTGTGGACTATGCGTCTAATGTGGACCAGTGTCTTTTTTCAGAAACTATTGAAGGTATGATAAAACTGATTTGTCGTACATTTTACAATTTGTTTGAAACGACAATTGCACATTTGCTTTCATGAGTAATTGATATGTTGGCTATTTATTCTTGTATTGAAATTAATGCGCGTGCTCAACATTTTTTTCGGCTCAAGTAAGAAACAAAATTTGGTACAGGTACTTTGTAGAATTTAATGTTTGGTTGTTTTATATAGTTAAAGTGGACACGTAGTTTTGCATATATTTGGTAAGAATTTAAGCACATTTAGATTATTAGGTAAAAATATTTTTTTACCACTGTAACCCAAGTTCGTTTAATGTGGACCACTTAAATTACTTGATTATGTACTACTGGTCCATATTACCCGACAATAACTATGTACTTTGTAAGCAATCTAAGCCAAGAACGCGACTTTTTAGTTTGTATTAATAAAAATATATTGAAATTAAATTTTTTAATCATTCATGATTAGCTGGTTCATGAATTTTATGTATTAAATACTAGTCCACATTACCCTCATATAGTGGTCCATATTACCCTCCAATTTTTTTAATGCTGGTTTTTGGGTTCCTTACAATATTTTCACATAATTTTTTTATCCTTTGACGGAAAAAATTTTCAACTGCAAAAACAATTAGGGAATATATTAGCTAATATATTGCTTCACAACTTTTTTAATATCCATATATATTGTGGCCAAAATTTAGAAGAAACAAAACGGTAGTCCACATTACCCGAAGTTACTCTAATATTCAATATAAAAGTTCTTTTTTTTTAGTTTTTTCTAAGCATATAAAATCGTTCGTTATACCATTGGAGTCCTTTTTGGATTGTTTTAGATTTTGAATACTTTTAATAGTTTCGTTAATTTCTGATAAAAGACTAATTTCAAAAAAAGTTTCGTCTATACATGTAAATACAAACAAAGTTTGAAATACATGTAAATTAAATATGTCAGTTATTATACTCACTAAACACTAAAATTTTAATTTGAAATTTGTATTTGAATTGAAACGGAAAAATAAATTCAAAAATGTGTTAAAGTGCAAAAAAAAGGAATTTCGGTTAATCGGTTAATCGACACAAATTAATCGGTTTATTTGTTATTTGAAAATCAGCAATTTTAAATTATTCGAACAGTTAACCGTCCAAAATTAATCGGTTAACCGATTAACGGTTAATCGATTGAATACCCTAGTAAGCATGTTGTAAGTTTTTTTGCATAAGACTATAGACTAAAGGTAGGATCACACGATTGCCGCTATGCACCAATTATTGGTCTATTTTATACGTCAATCGTGTGATTTCACAACTTATTGGCTCATATGTCAAACCACAACAATATTGTGCTTATTTGGCCCAATCAAATGCAACACTGGTGCGGCAATCATGTGAATGCTTGATAGGCAACATGCACCAATAAAAAAGTTAAAAATACAACAATATTTATTGTGTTCTAGTGCGGCAATCAAAGAAGACAATTAGCGCCAATATTCATTTTTGTAAAAGAAATATTCTTTTTGTGAGCCACTCTTTGACCCACATACATCTTTTAACATTTCTTTATTAATTTTTTTATACGATAATTAAGGCCGACGCAATTTTCTTTTTATTTAACAAATAATTTTTTCACAATTAGATTTTTTTACATTTATGTAAACAAAACAAAATTTAACATCTAGACAACAGCTGTTTCTCTGAGTTGCCGCAAACTAGAACAATCGTGTGACTGGAATGCGACAATTATTGCCACTATATCGCTTTGCGCCAATTAACGACAATCAAATTTATATAAAATGAGGCAATCATGTGACTGCAGAGAATTTGATTGGGACAATTTCTTTATTGGGCCCCAATTCAGCACAATAAAAATTGTATTAAATTGGTGCATTGCGGCAATCGTGTGATCCTACCTTAAGAGATTTGTCAAATGATATGGTCCTATTTTTTTACAAAAGGCGAAAGACATGAATTCAAGAATTTAAGAAAAGTTGTGTTTTTATTTTAAATAGCAGTAAGCAACGCTTTTTGTGAAAGAGTTTTTACTTTTTAAACAATATTTATACTAAAGAAAGAAACCGAATCTTATTCGACCTCATTATAGCTGAAATATTAATACGAACAAATTTAGAGGAATCTTTTAAAGATTTTCAAAATTGTTTACAGATCACTAAATATTTGGAATTGGGCAAATCCGCAAGCTCGGTAGTATTTAATTTTAATTCTTACATACATATATACATATACATTAGAGTGCTCCAAAAAAATAAAATTGCGAATTTTGACCGTCCCCCCCTCAAAAATTGTTTCATGTATTATAGAAACACGTTGTGAAGAATATTATGATGATAGGATAACGTTAACTGGTGCCGCAACGACGCTGAAGTTTTATATATACAATTTTTTTAGTTTTTATAAAAATTTTGCTATTAAATAATCACTTTTGCAATTTAATTTAGTAAAATCAAATGTGTACGTAATTGTCTTTCCAATAAGATATAAAATACAAAAATTTGTTACAAAATTTTAAAGTTATTAAAAATTCGCAAGTCCATTAACCTTTCTCAGGCCACTAGAACATGAAATGTAGAAACAAAATTAACATATTCAGTGAAATATTAAATTAAATCGTTAGCTTAGTACGCAAACGTAACAAGTCCACTTTTGATTGAAATTAAGATTTTGATGCAGAAAGATAGTAAAACATAAGATACATATATTGCAATAAAAAATTTCGTTATTTTGTTTCTAACTGACAGAGCTGTAAATGAATCACTCATTTTTGAATTAATTCGCGAATCATTCACACAAAAAAATGAATTGAATGAAATTTGAGTCAATTCAAATGAATTTGGTAAAAATGAATTGCAATTCGTTTCCAATTCAAATGAATTGAATTGATTTTGAATTAATTCAAATGAATTTGGTAAATATGAATTGCAATTCGTTTCCAATTCAAATGAATTGAATTGATTTTGAATTAATTCAATTCATTTACAATTCATTTGAATTGAATTGATTTTGAATTAATTCAAACGAATTAAAAAAAAAAATAGCAATTCATTTCCAACTCCGACGCGAAATTCGCAGCATATTTAGCAGATTCTTCAATGTCATTAAGTATGCAGTATAATTAATCGACGGTTAAAAAGTCTTCCTTTAAATATAATGCGCCGTTACCATCGTCAGCTGGTGTTGAAAGATTATTTTCGTACGCCTCTATTCTAAACATCCCTAAACGTGGATTTCTTTCAGATGATAATTTTGAAAAGCTATTGTTGTTTAAGGTGAATGATGCATTCTAATTAAATCTAATTAGCCTTATTTATGAAACTCAATTGTGTTTTGAACTACATACATTGTTATTTTTCCTTATTTTTGATTATTTTTGGAAGATAGTTTTATTTTTTTGAAATAAATATAATATAAATATTAGCAAAAAGTTTGCTGTTGGGTGGTCGTGGGTCACAAAATTTCAAAAATTATTAATTGCTTCTTGAATATTAAATATGTTTTGTCGTTCAGCGTATTTCAAAATAAAAATCAGTTCTTCTTGAATAAATAAACTCCAAACACCATGTTTTCATTGATCAGGCGCGTATACAGGACAAGGCTTTTCAATTTTTGTACTGGATATTTTCATTTTGGTAGGAGAAATCTTTCATTCCCCCTAGAGATCTGCTCTTGAATTTGATTGATTGCAACTCATTTTTGAATCATTCATTTGAATTGCTATTCTTTTTTCTAATTCATTTGAATTAATTCAAAATCAATTCAATTCAAATGAATTGTAAATGAATTGCAATTCATTTTTACAAATTCATTTGAATTGGAAATGAATTGAAATTCATTTCTGCCTAATTCGTTTGAATTGATTCAAATTTCATTCAATTCATTTTTTCAATTCAATGAATTAATTCAAAATTTAGCTAATTCATAATGAATTAAAATCAAAAAAGAATGATTCATTTACAGCTCTGCTAACTGATGATTTTTCAGTGATACGCAAAAGTGCTAACTCCACAAAAAAAAATAGTAATAATAAGAAAACTACTTTTTCAATACTATTTGCTAAAATACTTTGAAGATTAACATTTTTCGATGTAATCACTATAGTGTGGTTACACAATTCACTGTAAAATAAAAAAAAATAATTTTGAAGAAATAATAATAAAAAAATTAATTATTTAAGATTTTGAGTTATTTTCCTTTACAGCAATGAAATAAGACTGTTTTTTGTTATGTATTTAAATAATATAAAATAATAAAACGAGAAATTAAAATTTATTATAAGAAAATGTGCTAAGTCCAGCCAAAAAAACCAAAATCCCAAAAATCAAAAGAGCTAAGTCCCTAAAAATGGCTTCAGTTTCTAAAGTCATTTCAATTTGTTTATGTAAAACTTATTTGGAGCAAGATTTGTGTAGACACATATATAAATTAACCATTTACGACCGATAAAGTATAATTTCGGGAGAACATTTGTATGGGTGCTAGGTGAAATAATGGATCGATTTCAGTGATTTTCAATAGGCTTCGTCCTCGGAAAAAATGTATGTACCAAATTTTATCGCAATATCTTCAAAATTGCGACTTGCACATATGATCAGGTAAAATAAAAATAGAAAAAAAAATGGAAGTAATTTCATTCAAATGAAAAAACTGTTCAATAAACAGGTCAACAGGCCTTTCTCCTGGTAGTAAAATTTGTTTAACCCCTTTTGACTTTTATTCCACTGAATTTCAAATTTGACTAAAATATAGTACCTGAGAAAAAATTAATAAAACATCAGGTATAAACGGTACAGTGACAAATCATACCAGTTCTTAAAGACTATTATCCTACCAACATATCAAAAAAAATCATCCAATTACACTATACAACACCAAAAAGAATTACGAGGTCCGACCAATAAATTTTGATAGAGGAGACAAAAAAAGACACGTGTATCGGCGTTTTGAAAGTTTACATCTGAATTTCATTTGAGGAGGGGTTAAAGTTTCCCAACTCTGGCACATTCTTATTGTAAATCGTCATAAGAAACCATGTGATCCTTACATTTTAGTTATAAAATGTGTTCAGTAAAGTTATGTAAAATGTTACGGAGAATATTTTTGTAGAATATGTTAATCATCTAAATCCTCAAGGCATGGGTCTTTTTTGTCCTTCTTTTAAAAATTAGCAAAAAACACCATTAAAACAGGGATTTAAGGGGTTAAAATGTTCCGCAAAAATATTATACGTAAAATTTTACTATAAGTCCCAAAATACAACAAAACGGAAAATTCAACTAGAAAGTCAGATATAAGACATATCAAAAGAGAGCCTAGGGTTAATTTCGCATTGCGACCTTAAATCCCTGTTTTAATGGTGTTTGTTGCTCTTTTTCAAAATAAGGACAAAAAGACCCATTCCTTGAGGATTTTAACTTCATTTGAGTCAGTTTCGTATCTATATTCTTTTTCCAGGTAAGACGTCGGTCTAGATGCAGTCCTAGATATTTAACTTCAGTTTGTTGAGGTATTCTCTACGCAATATGAAGGTGAGATGTATACATTTTTGCTCGTTTACTTTTATTCTCCATTGTTTTAACCACCTTTCTATGTCGAGTATATGGTCTTGTAAAAGTACAGATGCTTCTTGGGGGGTTTTCATGAATGGCTAGTATAGCTGTGTCATCAGCAAAAGTTGATATGTGGGTTCGACTATTTGTAGGCATATCACAAGTACATATATAGCAAATATAGGAAGGGACCCAGTATACTTCCTTGGGGTACGCCTGCTTCAATAGGCTGTGGTGAACTTATGAAGTCTCCCTCATTAAGAACGAACTTTCGATGACTTAAATTTTATCGATAATCCTTCATGCCATACTTTGTCGAAGGCTTGCGAAACGTCGATGAAGAGTGCAGAACAATATTTTTTTCTTCAAATGTCTTGGATATGATTTCTACCAACCTGTGAGTTTGTTTTATGGTGTTATGTTTTTCTCGAAATCCGAATTGATGAGTTGGAATTAGAGATGCCAATCGGGACTGATTTTTGAAAATCCCGGGGTCGGGGTTTTCGGGAAATCTAAATCCCGAAAATTATAAGAAAGAAACGTACATAAATATGTATTTGCAATTGAAAGTAAATTTTTTATTTAGCAATTCATTTTAATTAACAAGCATATATTATACAAACAAAAAAATATAATTTATAAATAAATCACATTTGATTGCAATAAAACACATGCATAAGTATTTACATTTGGTCAATTCACAAGGTCTGTTATCATGTCATATTGTCATAATGTCCTAATATTTCACAATGCTTTTCAAGCCAAAAATGTCCTAAAATAATACTACTCTGTATGCTATGTTTATTTATAATTTCGTTTCGTTATTGTTATTTGGAGGCGTTTACATTTATTAATAATGTAGTGTTAGAGGTTGTTTTTAAGTATTGTCTGAGCACTTCTGCCGATTCTGCCGAGCATTAAAATGCCCTTTGATTTGATTCCGAATAAATGAAACACCAGTGTTGGCTTATCTAAAATTCTGAACCCATTCTTTTATTTTTCTTCAGCTTATATACTAATTATTAAAATAAATCTTAACCCTTCTAACTTATTATAATTATATAATTATCTCTTTCGGTTCCATGGATAATAGTTTATGTTTCCCTTACTTCATTTCATTTGGAATGTATCCGTATCATTTAACTTTACTCAAATATAAGTCAGTCAGAATTGAGTGCATTTTTATAGGTGTCATACAGTGTTAAGTATGCATTGTATATTTGACACCACTCAATTGTGTTCGATACTTGCATTCATTTATGATTGCCCAAATGTATGTGCATAGTGCACATGTGAGGTGCACTACTACGTGTGTGTATGGTACACTACAATAATATCTTTTAGCGTTTGAGCAATCGAAATATTTTCATTTTGTTCGAGCTCCTCATCTGAGATAAAATCAATTTGGTTTGAAGATGATTTCAATTGATTTAAATAAAAAATATGATGAAAAATTGATTTTCCAAGACAAACCAAAAATACCACTTTTTTTATTTACTATATTGTAGCAGACGTTGAGCTTAACAACTTTGCTGAACATCACATTGCGATATTCAGACATGTAGAATGTCAAAATGCATGAAAAAGTCACACAAAAATTACAATTTCCCTTTTTTAAAAATCCCGAAAATCCCGGAGTATGAAATTAAAAAACCCCGGGCTTCGGGATTTAAGAAATCCCGAAAATATCGGGATTTTCGGGAACGGGATTTCCCGTTTGCCATCTCTAGTTGGAATATAATCAAAATGATTTACTATAGGCTTTAACTTGTGCATTAACAGTTTTTCGAACAGCTTTGATATATTTGACAATAGGCTAATGGGTCTATATGATTCTACTTTACTGTAATCTTTTCCCGTCTTAGGTATCATTGTAACTAAAGAAGGCGTAATATAGCATTAAAAATAAATAGGATTATTCTTAATGCAATTTGGGGTAGCTCGAGGAGCATCTTGTTACTGATTTTATCAATACCAGGTGATTTTTTGGAGTTTAAATCAACAATAGCCTTGTTAATCTCTGAAATCTCAAAACGAAGTGGTTCAGCTGCAGTAATATGGGGTATGGTGGTAACTCTATTATGTCGTTTGACTCGTTTGGGGAAAATACATTCTTTAGATGACTAACAAACAGGTTTCCTTTTTCAGTATCGTTTCTCGCCCAGCCTCCACTAGAATTACGTAGAGGAGGTCTGCTCATAACAGGTCTTTTTAATCTTTTTGTAGCTCGCCATAGAGAGTAATTTGAGTACTGGGTGGAATCTAAGTTCTCCAGATATTTATTAATTGAGTCAGTTTTGCGTTTGTGAAGAAGCATACTGAGGCGTTTGCGACATTTTCTAAGATATTTTTTAAGTTGAGGGGATCTGTAGGTTTGCCACTCTCGACGAACTCTTCTTTTTTCAGCTAATAACTGTTCAATGTCTGCAGAATAGAGTCTACTGTATCTTATTTGTTGGATTATTTGTGGCGTGTTCAACAGCAAGTTTTAAGTTTTGTTCAAAATTTTTGAGTGAGATATCGATATCTTCTGGTGTTCTTAGCGATATATTTTCTGTACTGTGTGTGCTAATATATTTCCTATATTTCAACCAATTTATTTTCGTGCTTGATATTGCAGAGTGACCAGTCGGGGATACTATTTCTAGGGGGTTCAATAGAGTAACGAAGGTGGGTGAGTGATCCGAGGATAATTCTAATGAAGATTAGTTTCATTAGTAAATTTTTTGTAACTGCAAAATCAATGACATCTGGTATTTTGCTTGGGTCAGTAGGTAGGTTGGTTCTCCGCTCGACAGCACATTCAAATTCAATTTAGAAATTGTATTAAACAAAGCGCGACCTTTCGGGGTTACAAGTCTTGATCCCCAGTGAGTATGCTTAGCATTATAATCGCCAGCTGCCAGGAATCGGGGTCCTAGTGATTCGTAAAAATATTCATATTTGTTTTCAGTAATCGAAAACCTTGGAGGTGAATATATCGACGAAATTAATAGGTTTCTGTAGCAATCATCCATACAGATTGTCGTAGCTTGAAGATAATCTTCACAAATATCCCACATTGAATGGGGTTTGATACGGGTTTTAATTAAAATTCCAGAGCCTTCACATGCTCTATCTCTTGGATCATTTGTGCCATAAAAAACATATCCATTTATCTTAAATAAACTTCTAGACGTCAAATGGGTTTCCGAAACTAACATTATATCAACTTCATGACTTTTAAGAAAATACTCGAGTTCGTTTTTATGTTGGCGAATGCCGTTAGCGTTCCATAAACATATTCTTAGGCAGTTCATGGTCTGTTAAGCATAGCCTGCAATAACATTGATTGCATCTTACATCTTTGGATTTGTTACATTGGGATGTGTTATGCAACTCCCCGCAAATAACACATAGGGGTGGCAATTTGCCTTGGTATGTCCATATTTTTAGCAATTCATACATTGGACGGGGCCAAATCGATTATGTGGTTCTTCTACTGTAATTTTACGATGCAATAAATACTTCAGGTTAAATATGGGATGTGTTTCATTTTTTTCAGTTTTATGACACCGGGTTGAAGTTCAACACGGAAGAGTGGTGGGTTTTTTTTTTTCGCGATTTCTAATATTTATCAAATTTTTTGTCTTAAAATCTTTATCTTCTAAGCTTTGCTTTATTTCGAGTGGTTCAACATTACAGTCAATACCCTTTATTACAACTTGTAGACCCTTGCTTCCTTTCAGCTGCAAAGTGTAAAAACTTTTCTTTTGTTACAAGATATTGGCAGAGATTTTGCAATTATTGAACAGTTATCAATAAAATTAGAACCAAAATAATGATATTAATCTGGGCAAGTCTCTTGCCCAGCAACAAAACAGCATCAACAAACACAAGAGACTTGCGCAACTAAATTGCCTAGTGTGAAAGGGGCCTTACTTTTATTGTTTACCTTTCTTTTTTTTTAATTTTCTATGTCAGCTGTTCAGCATTGCCACTTGTCTATATTTTGTTGTATATTGTATGAAAACATTTTCTGCATTTGAGGTGGCACCCAGTTAAAGTCGGTTCAATTTAAAACACACTTTAATTTTGACTAAGTTGCAAAATAATTAAAAGCAGGTTTTTGTTTTAAAGTTGTTTCCAAAAACAACCGACTGTAGTGTTTGACCATGATTATGCTACCTTAGTTTCAATGTGTTTACTATTGAATGGCATTCAAATTTTTGAAATCGGAATTAACAAAAAGTTGGAATTTTGGCCGATGAAATTAAGATATGAGCCACCGTGCGCCGCACGTTGCACAGTGCTTTGTCCCCATATAACGATGGGAATTTCGAATCGAATAAAAAAAAATCAGCCAAATCGCTTCAGCCGTTCTCATGTGATGACATTACCATTTCATTTTTATATATGTAGATTAATAATAACAATAAAAATTTACTAAAAGTCTCAAAATGTGGCTACACTAAGAGAAATATGACGATCTAAATTTAAGAAAAAAATTCTTGAATTTAGATTGGAAAAATTTTCAAGTTTTAATATTAAATTATGGTCAGTAAGATTTACGTTCTCAAACTTATGAATAATTTCTTGATTTGTAGAACGCATTCTAAAAATCAAGAACTTAATCTTAATTTTAAGATTGTATTTTTGAATTTAAGAACATATTCTCAAAGTTTAGATCGAATTCTTGATTCTTTAGAAATTTGACAATAATGAAAACTTGTTGTGTTATACATTGCAAAAGGCTGATCGAAGTAGACGTGTTTAAAAAAAGTGAACAAAATATTTAATTAATAATAGAAAATCAGAACTCAGGCGAACTAGTTCTTATAAGTATATCTGTGAGTGAAGATTGACGCTGATGGACAATATCATCTGGGCAGAACGCCGTAAGAAAGGATATACTTTCATACTTGGTCGATATTTGGGAAGTTTTTCCCACTGAGAATGAACTTAAGGTAATTTCGTTATAGATTTTATTACAAAATTATTACTAAAGCTGCATCATTCAACATCAATAGCCTAGATGCAAGCTGATCTCGTTTGGATGGAGTAGAAATTGCTGAAATGGGATCAACAAATTAAATGCAAAGTTCTGAAATATACTTGAGCAGAGATAGCGCTTATTGGGAGGAAGTTTGTCATAAATGGAAACTTACATACAGTGTGCTCCAGAAAGATTTGGCAGAAATAGGAAGTCTTGAGTTACTACGAAGGTAGCCAAAAATAAGTCATTCAAGAGAGCCGGAATTGGTAAGAAAGTTGTTTTCGATTGCTAATTTCAGATTAAGTTATTTTCCCTTACAAATTTCAGATTAAAATTGACTTTCAAACTATGTACCCAGGAAAAGATCAATTTTGTTGATTCAAAACGAAGAAGTTTATGTTATTTGCAACGCAATCCTTAAAAGAGATCGATAAACACTTCCAATCGTATGAAGTTGGTTCTTTACTTAGTAAAATGTATATTATTAAAATTTCTGATTTTGTTAGCCTTCCTCTTGGCAGTATTAGAATGTGTGAAGCATTTCCACAAGTATTTGTATGGTCAGCACTTCCAACTGAGAACCGATCATTCTGCCCTCAGGTGGTTGTTGCAATTTAAACAACCTGAAGGGCAACTGGCTCGTTGGGTTGAGCGGCTTCAGAGCTATGACTTTAGCATCGAGCACCGGAAGGGTTTGAAACACGGCAATGCGGACGCGCTCTCAAGACGGCCTTGCAACGTGGACTGCAAGCATTGCGCAAAAGCCGAGAGAAAGGAATGTGTCATTGACGTTCGACTAATGCATATAGAGTCCAGTGCAGATTGGTCTGTATCGCAGAGAAATTACCCAATACTGTCAAAAATAATATCGGCAAAAGAAGAAGGCAGAAGGCCAGCCCGCAATGAAATATCGGCCGAAGGTTCACTGATGAAATCATATTGGGCCCTATGGAATAGTCTATAATTGTTAAATGGCTACTTATACCGCATATGGGAAAGTTCTGACGGTAAAACAGTGACAAATCTAATTGTTGTACCATCCTCTAAAATAAACGAAGTAATGAAAGAGTTTCATGACGGTACCAGTGGTGGTCATCTTGGTGTGACAAAAACCTTAGAGAAGCTAAAACAACGTTTTTATTGGGTTGGTTGTCAGCAAGCAGTAGCCGATTGGGTAGCCAATTGTCCACAATGCATAGCAGCGAAGGGCCCAGTAAGAAGAAGTCGTGGACAACTTCAGCAGTATAACTCAGGTGCGCCATTCGAGCGGATTGCAATGGATGAAGCAGGCCCTTTTCCTGTCAGTGATGCTGGAAACCGTTATGTTTTAGTGGTTATGGATTATTTAAGCAAATGGCCAGAGGTATATACAATACCCAATCAGGAAGCTAAAACGGTTATAAGCGTATTTGTGAACAACTGGGTGTGTCGCTATGGTGTTCCACTGGAGTTGCACTCGGATCAGTGCGATTTATATGGAATAAGAAAAACCAGAACAACGCCACTGCATCCTCAATCTGATGGTATGGTCGAAAGATTCAGTCGCACCCTGGAGGAATATTTAAGAAAAGTGGTCAGTGCATACCAGAAGGACTGGGATGAACACATTCCAAAATTTCTATTGGCATACAGGTCAGCTGTTCATGACTCGACCTCTCGAACACCTGCAAAAATTGTCTTCGGGACAGAACTCAAGTTGCCTGGTGATTTAGAATTCGGTATTAAGCCCTCATCAAATAATGAAAACACTTCCCAAGAGCAAGGTGACCTTAACGAAATTCACGAATTCGTACTCAGACGAATAAAAATGACCAGCGACAAAATGAAAGCCAGATATGATCGAGCAGAGAATTCTGAGGGATTTAATGAAGGCCAACTTGTACTGCTGTATAACCCACAACATAAGAAAGGACTGCCTCCCAAACTACAAACCCATTGGGATGGACCATACAGGGTGATTAAGAAATTAAACGACGTGGTGTACAGAATACAGAAAGAAAAGAGCCCGAGATCTAAAATGAAGGTCGTACATCTAGAACGACTAGCCGCCTATGGGAGAAGTGAATCTATGCCTATTCGGGACGAACAGGCTTAAGCGGGGAAATTGTACTTGAATTCAAATATAACGATTTTAAGGGCTGATTTAAAAGTAGCATAATGCTTTCAAATAACAGTGCTGTAATGGCAGACTGTAACATATCTGTGGGCATTGTTAAATAAAAGCTTTCAGTTGATTTGATCGTAAGTTGGCAACGCTGTATTCGAATATTCAGTTAAAGAACATTGTAGAAAGTACACCACAGATGGCGTATGATCTAGAATATTCGAACTTTGACAGTTAAAGAGCTTTCTAGATGGTAATGCAGTGTTATAAATAGTGGCAGAGGTTGCAGTCGTGAGTGAGTTTTTCAGAGACGCTTTTCGAATAAACATCATCTAAGTGCCTTAAAGTGTGTTGTGTTTTTCAAGTAAATTCGTGTACATTATAAATTGTGTCTGTAATTCTGAGAATTTATAAACGTGTATAAAAAAACATTGAGTGGCTATTTAATTCTGTTGTTGTTGTAGATTTTAAAGAAATAAAGAGTTGTTACAATTTTTAAACTACTAAACGGCTTTTATTTGCAATCAAAAGTATCCCGTTTATTTAAAGGAAATAAACCAGCGTTTTGAAAAGGTTAAAACGTAACAATACATTTTAAACAAATTAAATTAGAATGTCGAAATATTAAGATTACATTCTTAACAATTTAAGAATACAAACTTAAATTAAGATTTTTAAAAAGACTATGTTCTTAAAACCGATCTCAAATCAAGAACTTCGTTAAGATTACATTCTTAAATTTTGCAAAAGGTATTCTTAATTTAAGATTGTAAATAAGAACACGATCTTAAATTTAACAGACTATTAAGATTGAAATGCTTTGATTTTGGACGTAAAATCTTGATTTTAGCACGTTTTTTCCCTCAGTGTATATTAATAACCTGTTATCGTGGTGGATATGTGGTGGATTTTTCTTTTAATAAAAATAAATTAAAACAAAAAATACTCAAATAATAATTCATAAATATCCTGTAAATAAATGTGAAGAAAATATGATATTTTTAATTGTTTTATTTTTCAATTTCATTTACACAATAACTTATGTTATAAAAACAAATTTAATCCTTATACATATTAATTATGAAGCATCATCACTACTAGAGTCATCTCAAAACCAATTTTCGATAGACGAAAAACTTAACTCGTCCTCTTCAATTACATGATCTTCCAAATCAATAGTTTCCCCTTGTATATATTTCTCAATATCTGCTAAAACAAATTTATGTTTATTCTTTATGTTCCCATTTGAAAATAATGCGGGATCAGAATGCAATAACGTATCATCATTTGTATCTTCTCGAGAAGTTTTTCTCGTATGTTATAGCCGCACTGTTCTTACGTTTTTATGGTTGGCTTCTTCAACAATGAAAAGATGAAAGCCCATATTTGTAGTTATCAGCATTTTTGATATATTTATATTATTCATTTCAGTAGGGCTTGCATTACAAATAAAACATGTACTTGTCGCATTTGTGTCACTTAAAACATTTGCCACATTTGTTGTTAAGATTACCATTCTTGTGAAGTTTACCAAACTAATGTATTCAATAGTAAGATTACGCAAAACTTTAAACATAAATTAAATTTTAATACCAACTCTTAAACACCACTCACATGATTGTAAAATGTGACTATATTTTAATAAATATCATAAACGAATATTGAAAATTAAAAAATGTTTTGTCACGTTCTCATCTCTAATTTGAAATATAAAATAACGGCATATATTACATGAAAACAAAACTAAGAAAAATATAAAACAAATATATTTCAACCGTCAAAGTTGATTTCAACTTACATTTAAAAGACAGTAGTGGCTGATTGAATTTGTAGTTGTTTTGTTTTTTATACCCTCCACCACCACAAGTGGTGAATGAGGGTATATATAAGTTTGTCATTCCGTGTGTAACATTGAGAAATATTCATCCGAGACCCAACAAAGTATATATGTATATTATTGATGCTTATGAAATCCTAAGTCGATTCTAGCCCCCATACAAATTTCTTCCCGAAATATGGAGCTATGGTCTATAAATGCCTACAGAATTGCAGTATGCATATCAAATTCAGCAGAAACAAGTTTCGTGCTAAAAGAAATCACAAGACAACATTTTTTGTGGATCGGTCCATATTTGACCATAGCCATATATAAAGTTTACTTCCGGAAATCACTTAAACACGCATAAATATTTATAAATAACGCTATTGAGTTGAAATTCGACACAACTAATACCCAGGTACACCTCTGTACCGAATTTTATGAAGATCGGCCCATAATTGGTTATAGGTCCCATATAGGGACCACTTCATGCATAAATATAAAAAATATAATTATCTTAATTATATTAAATATATTAAAAAATCATACGATAGGTTTTTGTAAATATCGGTCCATATTTGACCGTAGCTCCCATATAAGGTCCACTCCCGAAAATCACTAAAATGATCATAAATTTCTTACAAAATATACAGTGGGGAGCTCAAATGAGTACATGTTTCTGTTTTGTGCACTTCTTATGGAATAAAAATAAAACTAATAAAGCTAATCCAAAAATTTGTTCTGTCATTTATTTCATGTTTAATATGTAATTAAATGAATTACAATTCAAAACAAAAAATATCCAGTTCTAAATAAAAAACAGACAAAACTAAAATAAGTCGCATGTACTCAATTTTGAACCCCACAATAACTTTAGGGAAGAATTGCATTTTTTTAATTTTTTTTTCAAAATCCGTTACTACGTAAATAAATTTGTACACGCATTGGCATATTTTCTAGCAATTTTTCATTAACTTTATTTGGAATATTCTCTCTCGTGCTCAATCCGCTGTTAAAGCTAGTACAAATTGGTAGGAGTTAACCGGTATTGTTCAACCGCCAATTCACCCTAGTTCACATTTTTGATAACAGCGGGACCAAATATATCCCGATTTTTCTTTTATTGGACTAACAACAAAGGTATATGTCAAACAAAAAAAGAGTTATGTAAAAATCGCGACTGACTCCAAAGTTATATGTACTTTTCGCTAGTTTTTGGGAAAAAGGTACTTTTGTATTATTAAGTTATCTAAAAAATTTCAAAGAAGATGTATTAGGAATTTATACTTTTTGAAAAGCTTACTTTACACTAAATATTTGAGATGAAAATAAATTTAAAAATTGTTGACCAGGTCCATTCTTTAGGGCAAAAATTCTCAAATCGCGTAGTCGATATCAAAATAAAGTAACCTATTTTAGATGGCCAAATATGTTCTTAATTATTTTGTAAATGGGTTCCGATAACCCTTAATTTTAATTTAAAAAATTTTTATCTTTGCAAAAACTCAATAAAAAGCATTTTTGAAAAATTACTTCTTCTGCAGGATAAGCGTTATATCTACAAAGTCAAAAGATGAATGTGAAAAATACAAAGATGATTACGTATTTCGCCGTCCTGCTGTAAAAAAACTTCTTCGACATGATTGGCGGTCTTATCTACAAAATCGGAATGTCAAGTCTATAAATTCGGTATGATTAGTCTTCAATATACGCAGATATTCGCCTTAACTCATTATTTCGCCGATTGTTTCATATTGGTGATACAGTAAGGAAACAGTAAAACACGGTAATGATGGGGTTGCTTTATATACCTTGGCCCAATGCAAAGAATCAATGAAATAATGGATAAAGAAAACCATCTGAGTATTTTACAAACTCATCATACCGATTTTGTATTCTCATCATCACGATTTTGTATATTTAAAGGAGGAAATCCTGCAGAAGAAGTAATTTTTCAATAGGATGGCGACCCAATGCATACGTCCAAAAATCGTAAATAATGGTGCTCCTAGAAAATTTTTTATTAATGCAGTTATCAGCTCAATGTCCTGAGTTCAATCCTATTGCGAATCGTGAATTGGCGGTTGAAACAATACCGATTAACTCCTACCAATTTGTACGAGCTTTAGCAGCGGATTGAGCACGAGAGATAGAGTATTCCAAATAAAGTTAATGAAAAATTTATAGAAAATATGCGTGTAAAAATGTATTACGTAATAACGGATTTTGAAAAAATTAAAAAAAATGCAATTCTTCCCTAAAGTTGTTATGGGGTGCAAAATTGAGTACATGCGACTTATTTTAGTTTTGTCCAGTGTTGCCGTTTTGGTTATTTATTACCAAAATTGTTTATTTTTTTCCTGATGTGTAGATGTGTATTTATTTTTCATTTTGGTTACTTTATTCAAGAATGTTAAACTTGGCTTTTCCAGTCTGCTCTACAATATAGCTACAGCAATATAAATTTGAATTTTGTATTTACGTGATAAGCTAGGTACTCTGTTCAAAATTTCGTGCGAAATGCTGTCAAACTACATATAAAATATTTGGAATGAAATATATGCGAAATAATTTCGCAAAAGTTGTGCTATGTTTTTATTGTGGAAAACATGTGAAATACATCTGGCAACCTTATTCTTCCACACGAAATTACATACGCAGCACTTCTTTCGAACGAAATTAAAAGCAACAGCGAGCTGTCAAGCTGCATATACAATTTGTCGCATGAAAAAAACATGATTTTTCGCAAATACGAACAGAGTACTAGGCTATATACAGCATTTTTGGGAATAAATATTTTAAAATGTTTATTAAAGAGATATCTAGTATCAAAAACACTACTATTGTTTTTGCATCAGATTTATTTTATAGAAAAAAAATAATAATTTGTAAAGAGTTTATAATTTTAAAATAACCAAAAAGTCTTTATTTAATTTAATTCTTTGAAAAATGTGTATTCTTATAACAGAAGTTTTAAAAAAACGTTTATTCACTGCAAGACAAGAATGAGCTTGTTTAACTCAAAGCAAATTGCAGCCATTATCGCGACCAACAACTGCTTTTAGTCATACAGTCAATTGTATTTACACACACACACAACGACAGCTAACACCGCCACGAAGTGCGTGGAGTTTATACCACAAAGTATACAGAGGCGACACGGCAAAAAAATATATTTGTCTCTTTCGCTGGAAACGCACTGTCTGTATTAAACCGCAAATTTGATTTCTCTTTCTATCGAAACAATTTCAAAAAAAGCTGATTTTAGTGTTTTTGAACTGTCAAATTTGACGCCTCTGTATACTTTGTGGTTTATACAATTGACCATTCAACTGCTCAATCCAACCTGCAAGACAAGAATGAGCTACTGCTGTTGAGTGTGCTTCTTTTATACTCTCAAACAAGAGCTTTTAACGAAACAAATGATCGTTATAATTTAACATACAACTCAACGAAAGAGCTTTTCTCATCTGCAGTGTTGTATTCTATAAGTAAAAGTAAACAGAGTTGTACTTATAAACAAAAGTCACACATGCGAGTGACGTACATACAAAAGTTAATAATCATGAGTATTGTAAATATAAATAAAATATAATAATATGTATATGAAATATGTGAGCTGCTACATTCTCCCCCTTTGACGTACAGGATCTCGACCCGAGCAGTGCGTCAACATCATACAAGGCTCTCATCTACTAGGCTTTTACATGGCTTTCCTCGGTCTTCCTAGTCTCTTCATGGGATGAACTGGAGCTGGATTATTGTCCCTGTTAGTACCTCTGTATAACGTTAATGCCGAAGCATGGTAGGTACCAAGTGGTATAGTTAAGTTGTCAGGCGTTGATACTTCATATGAGCAGGACCCAATCTTTCTGGTTATAATGTATGAGCCATTACGTTTTGGCAGAAATTTAGATGTTATGCCTTTAGATGCATTACTAAGCACGTGAGTTGTCACCAGTACTTCTGTACCGACTTCAAAGTTTGGTTGTGGTCGTCTTCGTTGATCTGCATACGTTTTGTTCCAATCTTTAACTTTCACCTCAGCCTTTCTTGCATCCTTCAGTATGCTGGCAATATTCTGGAGATAAGTTGATATTTCAGGAATAAAACTCTCGGATTCTACAATCGACCTGACGTCATGCTTGACGTCATCTAACGTACGTAGTTCCCTTCCAAAAGTAAGATATGCAGCGCTATACCCTGTACTTTGACATTTAGCGGTATTCATGGAAAAGCGTATAGCCGCTAAATTTTCATGCCAATTATCATGTTGATTCTGCACCAACATAGAAATTTGGGTCTTCTAATCTCTGTTCTTGCGCTCCACAGGATTTGCCTCTGGATGATAGACGGGTGTGAATTGTTGTTGTCTTCCAAGGCAATATGTTACCTTCTGCATTATAGCTGACACGAATTGAACGCCGTTGTCGGATTTTATTCGCCTGGGTATTCCATACCGTAGAAATATTTCATCTATAAGAATTCTGGCACATGCTTCTGCGGTTGCTTCCTTCAACTTAAAAATTACAGTCCATCGGCTGGCAACATCTTCAATTATGAGTATCCAGCGATACCCTTCTTCAGACTGTGGCATGGGACCAAACAAATCTACTGCTACAACTTCAAAATGCTGCTTACTACTAGTTGTCTGCAAAAGTCCTGCTGGCTTCAAATTGGTTGCTTTAAACCGTTGACATTCAATACAGGTTTTGACATATCTAGCAATTTCGCTGCGCATTCCTGGCCAGAAATATCTGCTAGAAATTCGAGCTATAGTTCTCTCAGTGCCATAGTGTCCAGCAGTACTTTCTTAAAATTTCTGGACGTTCCTGGGTTGGTACAACAAGCTGTGCATCTTCGCAATCGTCGTTAGCATAGCAATACAAAATTCCATCATTTAATAAATAACTCCTGTTTATCCAACGAATGGAGTTCTCATCTTCTTTCTCCAATGATTATATTATTTCCTTCAAGTACTCGTCCTTCATTGGACCTTCTCGAATTTCCTTGGGGGTCTATGCTGGTACATCGACATAAAATGCAAAAAGGGAAGTATCTGCGTCAATAGCATCATGATCAGGACAAGGCGGTCTAGACAGCATATCAGCCACAGCATTCGCTTTACCAGGAAGGTGTTCAATCGTAAAATTATATTGCTGAATTTGTAATCCCCATCTCGCTAGTCTTCCTGTGGGTGATTTTAACGTCAGCAACCATTTTAGTGGTTTGTGGTCCGTTAAGAGTTTAATTTCCTCTCCTTCTATATATCCGCGAAATTTATTACAGGACCAAATAATGGCCAAAACCTCTCGTTCCGTAGTGGAGTAATTTCGTTCGGCGCTGGTCAATAATCGGCTCCCTCCCCCTGGAGTAATACCGCACCAAGAGCATATGCGCTTGCATCCGTTTTGATACAATAGGGCATATTCTCAACCGTTTGTTTCAGTACTGGTGAAGTAGTTAATGCTCCTTTCAGGGCATCAAATGCTTTTGCCTCCTCTGCCTCCCATTTCCACACTGCCGATTTCTTCGTGAGATTAGTCAGTGGTCTAGCAATTTCAGCATATCGATCAATGAAGCGCCTATACCAAGAGCACGTTTGGATAAATGATATGAGTTCCTTTACATTTCTGGGTTCCTTTCGCTCCATAATAGCCTGTATTTTACACGGATCTACAGCTATTCCTTCGGGTGTAAGCATGTGCCCAAGAAATTTTATACTGGAACAACAAAATCTGCACTTTCGACTATTCAACCGCAACTCAAACAATAACAGACGTTGCAATACCGCATCAAGATTCTCCATATGTTGTTCAAATGATTCCGAACAGATGATTATGTCATCAAGGTAGGCAAAAATACATATATCAAGAATTCCAGTTCTAAATCGATTTATGAGCCTCTGGAAAGTTGCCGGTGAATTTCGTAACATTTCCAAATGCGGTAATAAAACATGTTCTGTCACGATCTTCCTTAGCCACTTCTACTTGATAGTATCCACTTTGTAAGTCCAGCGTAGTCATATACTTTGTACTTTTCGCAGATTGAAGCAAATCATCCATTCGAGGTAATGGGTACCTATCTGGAACGGTGATTGAATTTAATTTCCTGTAGTCAATACAGACACGGATTGATCCATCCTTTTTGGGTACCATGACTACATGTTTTCTATCTCGAGTCTTAATTCCCTTGATTTTGAAAATGAAAGACGATAAGGTGGTGAGGCAATTGGCTGATTGTTACCAGTATCTATTCGGTGAACGGCGTACGGCGAAGGTCTTCCCAAACTACCAAACACATCCTTATGTTTCAGCAACATTTTTATCCAATTGCAACTTTTCTTCCCCCTTAAGCTGCGCACCATCAGTTGGCTTTAGAATCTCATACTCGAGTGAATATAATGGTGTAAATATTGGTTCGTCATCATCTCGTGGTGGTCTATATACGACACCAGTAAAAAGACCAGTATCCTTGGCTCTATCGGGAGTTACCGTATCAGGAGAAATTGCGTCTCTAAATATTGCCTGAATAGAGTGTGGTGAGTAATCATTCTCCTTATTATAATCAGGACCATAGGACTCAAAATCCGAAACGTAAGTACAGCATATTCTCTTAGGGGTGATTTGCAATCGCCCTGGGACGTTTCCATCCATAACACGTTTGCTGGTTTCCGTAACTTTTATTGATTCGATCAGGTTCAAATTTAACGGCCAGGATTCACAGAAATCAAACTGCTGAGTCGGACAATCTTCAAAATACCAGTACCGTTGACCCATATTCAAGACTATTCCTGCCTCCTCCATGAAATCGGATCCAATTAAAGTTCGGTTGCACTTATCCTCACGAAAAATAATAAACTAGATACTTAAACATCCTCCACCAATATCAACCTTACAGTTAGTCGTTAGGCACTTTCTATCACAGCAGGTACCATCCGCGAGAGATACGTTGCAAATAATGAATTCATACTAACAGCCCTTAAAATCCATAATCTTCTTCAAATTTGTGCTAGCCACACTAGTCTTAGCACCTGAGTCAAAATACGCCTGTCCAGGAACACCAAATAACTGCACATTCACCACTGGTATATTCCGGCCAATACACAAACCAAGTGATTTAAAACTTACACCCACCGGTGAATTTCGAGTAACCTTTTTGCTGCAGTTGGGAAAATTTGCTATCACCACGCCTAGTGCATTACATCCATAACATGCAAACTTGGGTTTAGGCACTACAGGATCAATTACAGCTTGCGACTGTTTCGGCATCATGTCCTGTTTCTTAAAACAATTTTCCACTGTATGTCCCTTTTTACGGCAAAAGGAACAACGTTTAGGACCGGCGCTAGGACCACTGCTAACATTTGCTGTATCTGTGTTCACTGCACTTCGTTTACTTAAAACATGCTCTGCTTCACGAGCATCCACTAATAATTCCTCGAAACTCTTAACTTTATGGCGGAAATGTCATTCACGAATTTGCGAATAAAGCATGCCAAACACCATATCAAGCTGATCAGTTTCCGACGGACAATGAGGCAACTGGGCAAACAATGCTCGTTTCTTACGGATAAAAGAATCAGTTGGTTCATTCTTCTGCTGCTTCACCTCGTATATTTCCGCATAAATTCGCCAGGCTGGTTTCGGAGGAGAAAACGACTCGCGCATCATACGTACAACATCATCAAAATTTTCCACATCAACTTTCACACCACGCCACCATTCCGCAGCGTCACCCTCAAGAATCATCGGCATACCATTAATAGCATCAGCGTCTGATATTTTCTCCACCAATTTAAACGAAGAAATGGCAGAAATAAATTCCTCGACTTTTGAATGATTTCTTTCACCACCATAACGTGTAGAACAGCTACTAAATGAGCCAGATTTTTCATTGGGTTTACCCACAGCACTTAAAAGTTGTTCAAATTGTTCCGTAGATAGCGTCACCATGATTTTGCCTGCTAAACGTTGACTTCTTATGCTTAAATCTGACACGATTTCAAAATATTTTATTATTTAATTTTTTTTATATTGGCGTTGTTCACTGCCTCTTAGTTGGGCGCCAATTTGTAAAGAGTTTATAATTTTAAAATAACAAAAAAGTCTTTATTTAATTTAATTCTTTGAAAAATGTGTATTCTTATAACAGAAGTTTTAAAAAAACGTTTATTCACTGCAAGACAAGAATGAGCTTGTTTAACTCAAAGCAAATTGCAGCCATTATCGCGACCAACAACTGTCAATTGTATTTACACACACACACAACGACAGCTAACGCCGCCACGAAGTGCGTGGAGTTTATACAATTGACCATTCAACTGCTCAATCCAACCTGCAAGACAAGAATGAGCTACTGCTTTCATTTCATTTATTTTTTCCAAAAATTCATTGTTACACATGTATTTCTTATAATTAAATTTGTACATATCTTCCCTTACATACTATGTATTCTCCAGGAACTTATCAGATATTGCTATTTACATATTTACAGTTGTCCTGTATAATAAATCACTTAAAAACTAAATTTACATTCTAAATATATATTCATATTGATATATTCCCCCACTGCTGTTGAGTGTGCTTCTTTTATACTCTCAAACAAGAGCTTTTAACGAAACAAATGATCGTTATAATTTAACATACAACTCAACGAAAGAGCTTTTCTCATCTGCAGTGTTGTATTCTATAAGTAAAAGTAAACAGAGTTGTACTTGTAAACAAAAGTCACACATGCGAGTGACGTACATACAAAAGTTAATAATCATGAGTATTGTAAATATAAATAAAATATAATAATATGTATATGAAATATGTGAGCTGCTACAAATTCAATTTATGCAATATTTAAACAATGTGAAAAAAATATAGAATAACCAAACAAGATAAAAGCACCTATATTTTAAAAACAAGAGCTGTCCAGAAAAATAAAGGTAGTTTTAAAAATAAATGTAACATATATGTGTTATCAATTATATTTTTCGCTGTACCAAATGAAAATTCTGTTCCTCTGTGTTATAATCGATTCTTTAAATTGAATAAGATTAAAAATTGGTGAACAAGAACGTTTAAATGTAGTATTTAGTTAGCTAGCTTCATCAACCTTAGCTATTTGTTTAAATTTTATTAAAAATACTCTAATAAAAACTACCAATGTCATATGTCACATTCTGCTTACAGATATCTTTAAAATAAAAAAGGTTCAGCAAAACCACAGACAAAGTGCAATATTTGAAATGCTATGCCGATATTTGAAAATATATGTTCAAGTCAGGTATTTCATGAAGTACATTTAAAAAAAAAATCAAAAATTTACCTTCAGTAAAAATAATTGTGTAAAATAGAAAAATAACAAAAAAAGGCATGAAACTGTAAAAAAAATATTTAACTAAAAATTATTCCGGTCGATTTTTCAGAATATTTTGTGATTAATGTATTAAACACATTGAAGACAGCAGGCTTCCGACTTCAATCACACATTTATATGAAGACGATTCTTTTGACGGCAGCACAACTTCACGACGACACGACTTCGTTTGCTGCCCAATTAGGCTAATTTAAATTTTTGTCAACTTCAAAACAGAAATAGTTTTGCTAATATAATAAAAAATGTAAATCAAATTAGTGCTTAAAAAAAATATATTTGTTTTACTTAATTAAGAGAAGTTTATGATAACCATATTGAAATAAATTAATAACAAGTACATAAATTATTACCACATATATAAATTTACTCAAAATAATTGTTTAAATCTTAATTACTTTGGAATTTTGTATGGTAATTTTTTTTTTATTAAAGTGACACCACTGAATTATAAATCAGCTGTTTACTTTGAAGATGTCGTCTTTAAAAGAATTCAACGGCTGCCGCACGACTGCAACTTCAGCCAGAAGCATTTGTGTTCGTGAAGTCGTGAAGCCTGCTGTCTTCAATGTGTTTAATGCATAAGAACTAATTTTCATAATATTCTAAATGGTTAAATAAGTGCTGCCAACTTTTTTTGGAGAAATATTCAATTTAAAAAAAAAAAAACATCGAAATCGTCAAGTTAAAAAAAATAAATCGTCAAGACAAAAATATGTTAAAAATACCAAAAACATTTTTTTTATTAACTTTTTAAATATTTTTATTTTATTTACATGTAAATAAAGTTATTTAATAAAAAAAAATTATTTAATTTTGGTATTATGTGACTTTACTCTGGTACATTTTTTTAATAAGTCATTTTTAATTGCTATATTAAAACACTGAGAATTATTTAACTTAAGATAATCTTTTGAAAACAATATTCCTTGTAATGTTGAAGAATCCAAAGCATTTCTAATTTTAGTTTTATTTAAATTTACAATATTTAAAATTCTTTCAACGTTGGCCGACGAATATGGTAATGCCATTAAACTCGAAACAAATTGTGTTAAATTTGGGAATGCCTTTGCATTATTGACTCTCTTTAAATTAGAAACCTTTTTCCAATGTTTAGAGTTCGGTGAATTTCATATTACGTAATTCTCGAACTTCATTATCAAGTTCTTGATATTCTTTTCCATTTAATATATTTGGAATAAGTTTGGCCAATTGTAAAATTGAATAATTTTTTTTGTTCAATGGAGTTTAATCCTTCTAAAAGTTTATCGCCAAAATCAAAACATTTTAAAATTTGTGAAACCAATTCAATATAAAATTGGACGCTGTCTGCTTTTCAATTTGTACATTGCAAAAGGGGACTTACAAAATTTGAATTTTTTTGCTTTTGCTTTTAAAAAATCGTAATTTTTGTTCGCGGGAAAAATGAAAAATCGTCAATCGTCATTTTAATAAAATTGACTTAAAAAATCGTCAAAATGAAGATAAATCGTCAAAGTTGGCAGCGCTGGGTGAAATCCTGACATAATGTGTATTTTAAAAAATGTTAAAAACACGACGTTTCCAATAAATTTTTTTTGGTTACTGTTTTAGCATTTTGGTTATTTTTTAAACAAACATGGTTACAAATATTTTGAGGTTGTGGTAACACTGGTTTTGTCTGTTTTTTATTTAGAACTGGATGGTTTTTGTTTTGAATTGTAATCAGGGTTGGCAAAATTGATACCATCGTACTTTTTTTGATACTATTTTTTGTTCGAAAGTACCGTGGTACTCCCGAGACTCATTTGATACGAACAAATCATAATGATACCGACATTGTAAATAATTTCAGAGAAAACTGCAAACAATTTTATAAAAAGTTTTGTCAAAATTTAAGAGAACGGTTCGATTTCGATGACGATATTTTGGTCTAGTTTAACAAATTTTCTCCAGAAAATGTTTTGAGTGGAAAACTATTAGTATTATTCCGTTTTTAATGAAAATGTTTCCAAACGAAAAAATCTCATTTGAGTCAATTAACACTCTATACATCTATATAATTGAAATTAAACATTTAGCTAATGAAAATTTATGTATGTAATTTTTGCTAAAGGTATCGCGACTAAAAAACCAATTAAATGAATTAATATTTTAGTACAATTGTTTTTATGCTAAATTCTCAATTTTATTGATAAATTCACTGATATTTATTGTTGGGGGCCAGATCATCAGGAAACCTTTTCCTAAAAGGCTTTAGAAAAACTAAAGATATTATACAAATAAAACCATAGAGTGATTGAGAATTACAGACACTCAAGCTTTATTTGTAAAAATATCAAAGCTTAAATAAAACACCAACAATAAACAGTGGCTCATAATCATAGTCAAACACTAAAGTCGGTTCTTTTTAAATATAACTTTAAAATAAAAACCAGCTTTTTATTAATTTGCAACCATAGTCAAAATTAAAGTATGTTTTAAATTGAAACGACTTTAACTGGGTGCCACCGCAAATGTAGAAAATGTTTTCATACAATATACAACAAAAACATACAAGCGGCAACGCTGAACAGCTGAACCGGGACATCTAAAGAAAGTTGTTTGTTGTGGAAAAATGGAAAAGATAAGATTAATATCATAATTACGATATTTTGGTACTAATTTTATTGATAACTGTTCAATAACTGCAAAATCTCTACCAATATCTTGTAACTTAAACATTTTTTACTTTGTGAAGAACTTTTTTACTCGGCGAAGAACAGCAGATGCTGTTGTTAAACGAGTTAAAAACAACTTCAGCTAGTTTTATATTTAGAGTCGACTTCAGCTTCAGAAGTATACTATAACTTGTATATGATAGACCTAAAGTCCACTCTTAAGTAAAGTCGAGTTTAATTCTCTTAAAATGTACTTTATTTTTGACTATGATTATGGGCCAGTGATTTTATCTTTTCTTACATTTCCTTACTACAATTGGTAGGTTTCTTGCCGACACAAACTGTAGTGTGTAAGTGACTAAAGAAAAAACTAAAATAAAACAACTTGCTTTATTGTTTTCGCAACAAAATCAAAATAAATTTATCGTTAAAAGGTTAACATTAATGTTTTCTGACATTTCTAGAATTATAACTGGAATTTTGTCTATACCTCATTCATCGGATAAGGTCGAAAGAGTATTTTCAATTCAAAACATTATAAAAACAAAAGAAAGGAACAAACTTCATTGCAAAACATTGTCTAATCTTATTCAAACCAAATATTTATTTAAATCTTCAAATACTTGCTGTTTCAATTTAAATGTTTGCAACAAATTATTATCCAAAAATACATAAAAATTGTATATTTGTATTTACATTTACAACTACTTATGATCTCAATTTGTTTTATGTTATTTATATAATTTTTGTTTTTATAAAATATGTCTATATGAATTATAAAAGAATATTTCATAAACAAAAATGTTATAATTATAATTAAACAGAACTGAATTCAATTTTAAGTTATTATTATTTATATGCTTTAAATGAATTGTTATACGTTTTTCTTGTTGTTTTGTTGTTAATAAATATTAAAAAAAAATTGTTTTAGTACCCTGGGGTTCAAAAAAGTACTATCTGTAAAATATTTTGATACCGAAAGAAAAATCATTTACCATCCCTGATTGTAATTCATTTTAGGTGTGTTCGCGTACTTTCCAGTAAAAAATATCCAGTACCTTTATTTTAGAGAGTAAAAATAAATTAATCAATCTGAAAAATTACCAAAAAAAGTACGCGAACAACAGTTTGTAAAAATAAGTTGTATTTTATTATAAATCAATTTAAAACGTTTGTTTTGTGTTATTTTACTTCTTTTCTTTGCAAGACTTGTAAATTGTGATAATTTTCAACTTTTTTGTTTCGTTTACATTTGCAACAATTTGTTTTAAACATATTTTTCATGTTGATATTTTTTACTGGAGAAAAAATGTACAGTAAAAAATATCATGTTCTCTATCTACGAACTGTCACTTTTAACACTCTCTTGCTCTCTCGTTACAAGTTTTTAAAAGTAAACGAACGGAATCCCGTAACTTCCAGTGATAATTTGTACAAATTATTACAAATTATCAAGTACGCGAACACAACTTTTGTTACATATTAAACATAAAATAAATGACAGAACAAATTTTTGGATTTGCTTTATTAGTTTTATTTTTATTCCATAAGAAGTGCACAAAGTACAAACATGTACTAATTTGTGCTCCCCACTGTAGTTATCAAGTTGAAATTCGAAACAAAAAATTACAATATATATAAAGAATATAAAGAAGAACCATTTCCGAAAATCACATTAACCACACAACCACCATATCTAATATATAAAAATCTCGTGTCACAATGTTAGTGTTTGAACTCCTCCGAAACGGCTCAACCGATTTTTATGAAATTTTGTATGTATGTTTGGTAGGTATGAGAATAGGTCTTAAAGTATATTTCATACTGCTAGGTCATTTAGGGGTCCCTATCCAGAAAATTGTTTCCATTTTTTTGCCCAAAACTTTTTTTCGCATTTGTTTTATTTGGCATCCAAAAATACATATAACCCCAAATTTACACATTTTTTAATCGCGATTTAAGTATTTTTATATTAGCAAAATATCCAAATAATTCAAACAGAACGAAACGGCTCTACGGATTTTTATGAAATTATGTATGTATAATTGGTAAGTATGAGAATAGGTCGTGAATTATATTTCATACCGCTGGAACCAAAATATCCACTAGAAATAATTTGTATGGCAGAACGACGTTTGCCGGGACAGCTAGTATCCAAATAAAAATCTATACAGAACAAAAATTTTACACTGATCAATAATCTGTATCCACTTGCGATAATAACTACAACACCCATAAAACTATTGTATCCCCTTTTTTATACTATTTTTCTTCACTTGTGCACAGTGGGGCAGAATCGAAATTTAATGGAAATAAATCTGGCATTTCTAAACGGCTGCTCCGATCGGGATAAAATTTGAATTGGGCGTAGCTAAGGAGTATTCGAGTATTCGATATATTAAAATGGGCCCTACAAATAATCCAGGGGCGGCGCTATGGGGGCTCAAAGTAGGGTACCTTCGACAAGTAAAATTTTTAAACACATGCCATTTTTTTGTTTCCCATCCGATTTCAAAGAATTTTATATTTTTGTAATGACTATGTAATATGTAATAAAATCTTTATTTATTAACGAAACTCAATGAAATTTTCAGCGTTTTTTAAGTTTCTCATTCTAAATAACAAGGTGTAAAAAAACTTGTCAAAAGGTCAAAGGGAATCCCGCAATTCCTAAAAATTGGTGCAAAAATCCCAAAAATGGTATTTTTTACAATTTTGTCTATAGGGTTCACATTTCCTTCGGGGCTAGGAAAATACTCTAGGGATAAATAGGGAACACATCAGGGTTTCCAAAACTGCTTTCCGTTTTCTGATCCCAGCTTTGGGATTTTAGAACATGTGGCCCAAAATTGAAATTTTGATAAAAAAATAGGTCAAAAGTTCTCCGTAAAGAAACTTTATAGAAAAACATAAAATTGTTTATGTTCTTCAAGAAAGTTAATTTTTAATATGAAAACAGTTATGTCACCTTTTTCTCCAAAAAAACTGCAAAAATATAATATTTTTTGAATTTTTAAATTGAAAATCGGTTATTTTTGGATTCGTAATCGATATTGCTCAGAAATCTTTTGTGTGTTATTGGTAATTTATTTGTCTAACTAACAAAAAAAATTCGAGTCCATTCGGTCCAAAAGTGCGCCCTATATTTTTAAAAAAGCGGACCAAGGTATGGCAAAATTTTAAAATTTCAATTTTGAAATGCCTATATATAAGAGATAAAAAGCACACATGAGCCCATTTTAATAACTTAAACTCGAATACTCCTTGGCTACACCCAACTCAAATTTTATCCCGATCGGACCAGCCGTTTAGAAATGCCAGATTTATTTCCAAAAAATTTCGATTCTGCCCCACTGTGTTGTGGTGAATAAATATAATATTGACCAAATCGGATAATAATTAACCAATTATTAAGAATATGAATTGACAAACTCTGTATTTATTTCAATTACAAATTACTGAATTAGATAACATTTTTTTTTAATTTGAAATAAAATATCTTCTATGGTACAAATCATTAAAATTTAAACATATTCGACGAAAAGATTTAGCATTAGCATAATTTTGTTGAAAATATTCAATTGTTAACGGATGGTAATAACGTTTAGGACATTGAGGAACATTAAAATGTAAGTTACTTAAAAGGAACTCTGAGCTAATATTGCCATTAATGAGGTTGATAAGAAATATCACATTCAACATTGTTGGGCGACTTTTTAAAGTTGGTAAATTGATGGATTTGGGTAAGAGGTCCTTAGAACGAATAGCAGAAATTGTTTTTGGTCAGACTCAATACGATCACTATGAATGTTATAAAATGGATCCCAAATGATTGATCCATATTCGATTATAGGTCGTACAAGAGCTATATACAACTTTTTTGTTATAGATGGATCAGAAAATTCCTTTGACCATCGCACAGTGGCGCCATTTGATCATAACTTTTGAACCAAATGAGATAATCAAAAAATTTAAAAAGCATATGATAGATAATCGATCAGCCTATAAAATCAGTTTGAAAGTGTTTCTACGCCTTTCAGGTGCATACTTATGGGTTAGCAAAGTTGAAATTTGTGAAAAAATAATTTTTATGGGAAGTAAAATATTTTTTAATTTTTTATATTTCTTTTAAAAGGCTTTTATGATTTAAAATTATTCCAGAAAAGATTGGTTTTTCACGGTCATATGTCATTTTTGAAACCATGTCTTTTTTCAAAATTTTACCTATAGCAAAAAATGGGACAAGAACGGGCAGCTGGAAATTTTTGTATTAGGTAAAGGAACAATCACAGAACTTCTCAGCAAAAATTTTGTGAATTTTTGTAATGGCAACTAGTTATCACATGCATTATTTTGTAATGAGTGGTGATTATTTTATTTACTAGAATAGGTACTTATTTTTATACAGGTTGGTAATAAACTTTTGCATTTAGCACAGCTATCTAGTGTGTTTGACTGGAAAACGGGAGGTTAGTGGTTCGCCACCAGTCAAAGCCACCAATTTAAGTTTTTACTAAAACAATAATTGACGACGCCCACATTTTTCGATATATCTAAAATTGCAGAACGCCTAGACGGATTTGGGTAATTTTCGCAACAGAAAGAAAAATGGTCCACGCCCACTTATCAAATACATCTGCAAATATGTAATCAAAGGCAGTGACTTGGCTGAGAGCGTAGAATTCCAACGATGAAGTCAACCAACTTCAAATGGGCCGCTATGTTAGCAGTAACGAAGCAATTTGACGCATTTTTCATTTGCCATTCATGAAAGATATCCAACTGTTGTTTATTTAGCCGTACATCTGGAAAATGGCCAAAAAGTGTACTTTACTGAGGAGAATGTATTACAACGAGTTAATCGAACGCCATCTACAACATTGACCGGATGTTTAGAAATGTGGCGAAAATGATGAATTTGCTCGAACGTTGCTATACTCCGAAATGCCAAGATATTACTTGGAATCATTCGGCAAAGAAATTTCGACGGCGGAAACAAGGAAATCCAATTCCAGGTTTTCCCCATTTATTTTTATACGACGCATTAGGTCTCATTTACACAGTCCATCCAAGAAACGATGAGTGTTTCTATTTGCGTTTGCTATTAGTCAACTTTCGTGGCCCAACATCATTCCGAGATTTACGAACAATAAATGTTGAATTGTGTCAACGCATGCGATTGTTAGATAATGACACTCATTGGAAATACTCCCTCGGAGATGCAGTGTTTTCGTCAAATGATCATTACATCTCAAATCGTCCGATGCACGACGCATTTAATCAAGAGTTGTGACGCGAAAAACAATATGATTGCGATGCCTTAAGGAAATCAGTTCGTACAAACGTTCCACTGTTGAATCGTCAACATAAATATGCGTACGACACTCTTATGAAAGTTGTGAAAGATGGAACTGGAAGGATTTTTTTTCCACGCTCCCGGTTGAATTGGAAAAACATTTTGATCGCGTTGATTTTGGCAACCATACGCTCGTAGAATGATATTGCACTTGCTTCATGAGGAAGGCGGTCGAACTGCTCATTCAGCACTCAAGTTGCCATTGAATATGCAAATCATTGAAAATCCAACATGCAACTTTTCCAGGAACAGTGCGATGGCCAAAGTTTTGCAGCAAGCAAACTGATCGTTTGGGATGAGTGTACAATGGTGTATAAAAAGTCTTTGGTGACATTAGACAAATCAAAATCCGAACTCATCCGAAAGGTGTTTCCAAACATTGCACAAAATTACAAAAATCATGATTGATTGAGCGTGCTATATTGGCTGCGAAAAAAAATTGCAAACATAATTTTGCAATTGAATGCAAAAGAATCGAAATGTGTACGTAATTATCGCTGTAATGAGATATAAATGACAAAATATGGTTAAAGAATGCTAAAGTTATTACAAATTCGCCAGACCATTAACGTGTTTCAGGCCACTTGAACAAAAAATTTAGGAAAAAAATTAACATATTTCGAGAAAAATTAAAATATAAGCTAATTTTTATTTAAAATATATCCGTATTTACTTGTGTATATGTTTTTGTCTTCGTAGGATGCCAATTAACATACTCACAGGTATGGCCAAAAAAATTATTTTTTTAACGGCTGTTTCAAATCTCCATTTTCAAATTTTTAAAAATTTTCTTAAACAAATTTCAGAATTTTTTGATCATCACATTGGGATTTATTGAGATCAAAATAAGGAAAAAAAATATGAAAAAATTATGTCAATACCTCTTACAGTTTTTCCGTACCTGCGATTTAAATTTTGCGATTTTCAAGAAAAACTAATTTTTTGCCCATATTTAGGCGAATTAGCCCAATTTCCTTACTGTTATAAATTTTAAGTAAAACTTATTCATAATATGGCCATACTTGCGAATAGGTTAACTATATCCTACGAAGACAAAAACTCGTACACAAGTAAATACGGATATATTTTAAATAAAAATTTGCTTTTATTTTAGTTTTTCTCGAAATATGTTAATTTTTTTCCTAAATTTTATGTTCAAGTGGCCTTAAACACGTTAATGGTCTGGCGAATTTGTAATAACTTTAACATTTTTTAACCAAATTTTGTCATTTATATCTCATTACAACGATAATTACGTACATATTTCGATTCTTTTGCATTCAATTGCAAAAGTATTTAAGTATTTAGTAGCAAAATTTTTTCAAAATTTTTCTTTAATTTTGACGATAATACAGTTTTTGGATCATTTTGACCCAAAGGAGATACAGGGTTAATTTCCAAAAATTTTTTAATGTAATATTCATTAATATAAATAAATCTACATATTTATAGAAAACAATGCAGAAAGTTAAGGAGTTTCACCTATTTATTCCATATAAATAGTATAATTTTGCATATATCTGAACTTTGACCTCGATGCGCGTCCAGAAATCGTTGCCCGATTTGGTTCAAATTTTCAGCACTTAACATATAGGCCTAGTGTCACAATATTCCACCCGGCACTCTTTGAAATCTAAAAAAAAATCGGCTGTCACTCTAATATACAGTGACGGACATTACAATAGAATCACTACCAATATTTCATTTAAAACCAGGAGCAATCATAAGGATTGGTGTGGGCCAGAAAATATAAAACAAGTGGCAAAATGTGTTGTGGACGGACGAAACGACCATTAATTTAATTGGTAGTGATGATAAGACATGGGTTAGACGTCAAAAAAATGGCAAAAACCAAAAACGTTTAAACATGGTTGGGGAAATATTATTATATGGGGATGCTTTTCTTGGTATTGCGTTGGAAAACCAAAAATACAGTTTTCCTTTATTAACTATATTGTAGCAGGAGTTGAGCTTAACAACTTTGCTGAACATCACTTTACGATATTCGGGCATGTAGAATGTCAAAATGAATGAAAAAGTCACACAAAAATGACAATTTCCGCTATTTATTTATGAAAAACGGGATTTGGAAAATAACAAACATAACGCGCAATTGCAGAGTTGTCAATTAAAAGCTTTTCTCCTCCTTTCACCACCTTTTCCTCTACAATCTATCCCCCTTTTCCAAAGAAAATAACACATTTATATATAGGTATATTAATTGCCTGAGTGTTACTTATCTTTAAAAAAAAAAAAATTCAGCGTACCCGAATTAGTTTATCCCACTGGATGCCCTTCTTGACAGGATTTTTAACTAGCACAGTGTTATTATCTACTAGAGGGCTGCACAAGCACATTCATTTTGTCGTCTTCACTTAATGGCCTGTTTCACTTCACACAGTGGTTTAGAAACTTTTTTTTTTGGAAATAACTCGGTATCTCGGGAACTATTGGAGATATTATTACAAAATTTCACATGGTTAGAGCTGAGGTGTTTTTGAGTTGAATTACATTTGTTCAGCTTCCTAGGGGTAATACGGGCCAGTTTGTGCGTCCTCAAAGTTGGTCACCTCGGGTCTCAAATTTTTTAAAAAAATCCCCAAAAATTCATTTATGATCCGAATGAGCTGAAATTTAAAATATAAATAGTCCTTGAGAAGATCTACAAAAAATACCGTTGAAAAAATGTACAAATTTGTCAAAGCGGGCAAGGTTTGTGGAACTTCTGAGGAGTAAATAAAGGCTTTTTATATAAGTATTTGATACTGCTGAAAACATTATGACCTGAGGATTGATATTTTACTAAAAATTAAATAATTTTATAAAATTTTGGGACTTCATTTACCTTAAAAACTAAAAAAACTTTCATATGGTGATTTTCCACGAATAAAAATATAAAATTTGATTTAATGTAAAATTTTAACGGTTAAAGATATCATAACAAAATTGGGAACTAATTTAGATCCAAATGTCCTTAAATTAATGACATTATAATTTTTGACATTTTTTATTTTCAAATACAGAAATTGCTAAAACGGGGAAAATGTGTTCCAAAAACTGAGTTTTTTTAGAAAAGTGCCTACTGTGACGCTATTTACCGTGTGATAGTAAAACAACTTTCTAAGTATTTAAACAACATATAGGGTTATACAAATACGGAACTTTTTCGAGGATCGGTGCTTTGTCTTCTTAGAATTTTTTACTGAAACCTAAATATTTTTTTAAAATTGTCCAAGTTTGGATAGGTCTGGGGGATACTGTGTCCGCTTAAGTGAGCCCAATTTTACTTTACATGCTTTTGCATTAAGTTTTCTTTCCGGAACATATAAAAATTGTATATAGTCCCAAAGAAAATTTGTTTCTGAAAAGAAAAAATATAGGGCCTTTTTTAGGAAAAATCGTTAAAAATTAGGCCCATTTTACATGTTCCAACTTTGGATGCGTGTAACTTTTTACACGGACGAGATAACTGTTACCAAGTTTTTTTTATTTTATTTAGAATTTTATTGCCAATATAGCTGATATTTTTAAAAAAAAATTCGACCCTCCGTAGGGCCGCCATATCTAAAAAACAAAAAAATCGAGCAAAATTAAAAAAAAAAAATAAACCTAAATATCTCTTCAACTGAAGGAGATAACCTACACATGTAAGCGTATTTTTTGTAGATCTTCTCAAGGACTATTTATATTTTAAATTTCAGCTCATTCGGATCATTTTGGGGATTTTTTTAAAAATTTTGAGACCCGAGGTGACCAACTTTGAGGGGGCACAAACTGGCCCGTATTACCCCTAGGAAGCTGAACAAATGTAATTCAACTCAAAAACACCTCAGCTCTAACCATAGTTCCCGAGATACCGAATTATTTCCAAAAAAAAAGTTTCTAAACCACTTTTCAATCGGCGAAGAGTCCGCTGGGAATCTCATGAAGTGCATTTTTGATCGTCGACGAGCGCATTTTTTAATCACAGAAGATCCTTGCACGGGAGTAATTATTTCAGCAGCTGATTCTTCAGTGAGATTCTTCCATAACACAGCGACGCTAACATTAATCGTAGAGAGAATCGTTTGATATTTGTGTAGTGATTATCTAAAGAGTATTTAATAAAGCATGCCAAGAATCGTATGAGATTCATGTAGGGATTATCTTACAACTCGTGAAATACTCAGCCGTATAATTCTTATAAGATTAAAATCATCGAATAGATTTTAATCCTAGTTTTTAATTTTACAAACACTTCACTTTTTAATTATTAGTTTTTTTAAGCAATTTTAAAATATGTATTACAAAATCACCAACTGAACTCTTTAAATTCAAAACTTAAATAAAAGTTTAATAAAAAACGAAGAATAAACTATGACACGCTGTTTGTTTCTGATTATCTATAACAGTAAATTACATATTTGTTAATTAAACAATTTCATGATTTGCATGTTAAACACTCCAAGATTAAAAGACTAGTGTGTCTGAAAATCTGTAAAAATGTAAAAAAATATATGTTTTTGTTACTAGTCAGATCATCATCAGAAGATTCTTTTATGAGTTGTATATTAAACACAATCGTCTAAAAAACAGCCAATGCTAGCTGGTTACTGTAAAATTCCTACGCTTGTACTCTATAGCATATACACTAGAGGTGCCCTTAAAAAATAGATTTGCTTTGGATGGGTCTTATTTTGTTCATTAGTAGCTAAAACAAACTACTGCAAAATTTAAGTGCAATCGGATAACTAGAACACGTGCAGGAAATCGATAGAATGTTGTAAAATTGGGTAAATAATGGTACTTTTTTTTGAAATCTTAAAAAAATTCCCTATTTAAAAACTATTTTTTAAACATTTGCAACAAACCTAAGCTTCTAGACAAAATTATCTTTCTAACAAGATATAAAACATGAACATCGAGTTAAAAATAACCAAGTTATTAGCATTTCCCTACATCATGTTATGTAAACAACTATGTCAACAACAGAAAAGCGTGTAAAATATGCGTAAAGTAGTACTTTTTGCTCAATATTTGAGAGGTGTGGAAACAAAGGCAGCAATCTCCACTTTTGTTGTTTTCGAAATAAATAAGAAAAACTTGTATTTTTAAAGAAACTTAAATTTTATAATTACATGTTTTGCTAATTAGTATAAAAGAAAAAGGCAAATATGCCAACCAAGTTTGATCAATATCCTCACTGAGGTTTGCGGGTAAATGCGACCTGAAATTTGGAGATTGCTGTGTTTGTTTCAACAAAGTGGACATTGCTGCCTTTGAAATAACCAATTTTGGAGATAGCATACTTTTTTATAAAATAATAAATACCAAATCGATTTTTGTTGAAATTAATTATTTTTAATGATAATACGAAGAAAATATTTATAAAAATACTCATATTTATTATGTAATATACATATTAATTAAAAGAAAATTAAATACAATTTTATTTTAATTATAAAGAAATGAGGTGAGGATTTAAATTTTCATTAGTGGTGCTTCTTCTAACGACCAAATTCTCTATGATGAATGTCTTTATTCTCAACGGTTTGTTGCTGGCAGTTATTAACAAAATCTGCGTAAAATTTTAGATTTTCATCAGTTTGCCACTGCTCTCCAAAGTGTTTTTTCATTAAGTTATTAACATCTCTAATTTTCAACGAATTTATATTTACTGAATATGGTACTATTGGTATAGGTTCCATATTTTTTGGATTGAAATTCTTTTTACAGATACTGCGGTAATTGCTTTGATTAACATAAAACTTATAGTTTTCTTCACCAGTGATAACAATTTTTCCTTGATTAGTTTTTTTTAGAAAAAAATTGTTGTTGTTGTGGAGAATTTGAAATGCCATTTTCCAGGAGAATGTAGAAATTCTTTGCTTGCATCCTTCCAGTTATTAATAGGGCAGTGATCAATAATTTTGAGAACGATACCAAATTCTGATAGAACCTTTTCATACTCTTCCGGTAATAAGATGGTTTCTATTTATTTTATTTGTTTTTCAGCATTACCAAAAACTCTGTCAGGTGGTAGAAAAGAATGACCGACAATCGGAAAAATGAGCTGAATACTTTTAAGAGATGGGGGCTTGTGAAAACCAATTTAATAGCATTGCTATCATAATAGAACTTTTATTTTGACCACCACAACATCTGCTATTAAACGTAATATAGCGGTGTTATTACCAAAATTTGTGTTTTGTAGACGATGATGAACATCTGATGCAATTAGATTTGCATTTTTTGAATACTGATTTTCTGTCCAGGTATATATAAACACATTTTTCCTGTTGATTTTTGCTGTAGATGGTCCTTGGACAACCGTAAAATTTTGAAAATAAAGTTGTCTACTATAATATGCAGCTTGGTCGTATACTTTCGGTAAAACCAGATTTTTCTGGCAATCAAAACTTTGAATTAAAATTTCAGGATTTTCATCTTTCAAAAGCTTCAAAATTCTTTGTTGAACATACATCTGTCCTTGGATGTTTGAAGCCCAGATTAAAGTTTGAATTAAATATTGAACGGAAGTATTGGTGCTTTACTTTTAGTTCATTGGGGCTATTTTCATTATACATTTTGGATAATTTGTTTATTGATAAATCACTTGAGAGATAAAGACGTTTCGTCTGTGTACGACAGTGTGATTCCACATATTTTAAAGAACGTATAAAATTCAGTACAGATGATTTTTTCTTCTCATATTTGTGGCTCCGATGATCTCCACCACGAGTTTCAATAGTCGGCTTACCATGTTTATGAAAAACCTTCATAACATAGTTTAATCTAGATCTAGTAATGTTAAGAATTGTAAGGAAACTTTTTTGGCAAACAGGCACCAAACGTTTACTATTTATTTTACGCACAAAACATTTCGTTTGGAAGATCTTTGGAATTTTGTGGGTCTTCTTCTTTTTATTGATGATATTACACAGTACTTTAGAATAAAAGCATCTTGGTAAGCCTTAGATTTCTTCGCATAAAAAACATTATGGAACCTTTGAATATCTTTTTCATGTAACGATTTGCAGTTATAAGTTGTGGATTCGTGATCACTTACAATTTTCGGTGAATGTTTTGAAGAATATCTAAAAAGAAATTTATGGAATATAGTTCCTACTATTATATTACATACATACCATTTTACTTTTTCCACATTTTTCTTCCAGTTCACTTCATTTTTACCTTTTTTTCGGGCTTGACAAGAAGGTGTACTATAAGCATTCAACTCCATAATTAATAATACAATAACATCGAGTTATTCTACCCGTTACTTTTGTTTTTGCAAAAAAAAAAAAACTTAAAAATAAAAAACAAAACGTATATTTTTCCAAAATATGGTAACATTTCTAAGAAAATTAACACCTTATAAAGTGTGCGTAACAAAGTCAGCTATCTCCACTGGATATTGCTGTCTTTGTTTCAATCGTCAGATTTTGACCTTATATATTGATAAGATGAAAACGAATTTGGTACTGCCATATCGATTGATAGCAAGCATTCAACAAATATAACAAGATGGCATCATTAACTCATGGTGTTTTCTTTTCTGACACAAAATGTTGCCTATATATTGTGTACCATTTACTAAATGTTACCCATACCCTCATAATGTGTTCATTTTTAACGATCACAATAGAACAAAATCATTACCATTTATGCAATTTTCTTTTATGTAGCTTCTAAATATTAAAAAACTATACTTTTTGCTTACAAAAAAAGTGGTGCATTTCTAACCCTTTGATAAAATTGAGGGTGAAACATGTAGCATATCTTCAGGGTTTTAGGGTAACATTATTAGAAAAGAACACGACCAAACTACATTTTTTTCAGAAAAGAACACAAAGAAAGGTAAAAGGCAGAATAAATGCAGCATTTATGCCAGAAAAGAAAACACCATCAGTTCATGAAAAAAGTGGAGATTGCTGCCTTTAGCCTAGTACTCTGTAGGGTTCTATAAGTCGATTGTTCGAACAATCGACTTTTTGCTGAAAAAAGTCGAAATCGACCTTTTGTTCGGAAAAAAGTCGAATAGTCGATAAAAGTCGAAAATAGTCGATAAAAGTCGGAAAAAGTCGAATAGTCGATAAATGTCGAAAATAGTCGAAAAAATCGACATTTTAGATTGTTAAAAAATATTTAATTTCAACATTAAACTAAAACTATTGCAATTTGGTACACTTGCATTTTTTGTAGTGTATGCTAATATAAATAATAAATAAATTTTTATAAAATAAAGCTTTTCTACACAGAATTCTTCCAACATTCTTCTAACTATTATCGCCTTGATAAATTTTATTTTTATTGCTAAACATTACAAAAGGCGCTTCAATAAATGTAGAAACTATATATTTTTTACAAGAAATGGTAAAAAGTTGAAAATAGTCGGAAAGTCGAAAATAGTCTAAAAAAGTCGAAAATAGTCTAAAAAGTCGAAAAGTCGATTTAACTAAAAAGTCGAAAGTTCGAAAAGTCGACTTTTTTAAAAACGAAAAAAGTCGAAAGTTCGAAAAGTCGACTTTTTGTTTCAGCTATAGAACCCTAGTACTCTGTTCATTTTTGCGAAAAATCATGTTTGTTCATGCTGTTTGACAGCTAGCTGTTGCTTTTAATTTCGTGCGAAAGAAGTGCTGCTTATGTTATTTCGTGTGGAAAAATAAGGTTGCCAGATGTATTTCACATGTTTTCCACAATAAAAACAGAGTACAACTTTTGCGAAATCATTTCGCATATATGTCATTCCAAATATTTTATATGTAGTTTGACAGCATTTCGCACGAAATTTTGAACAGGGTACCTAGCTTTTGTTTCCACACCCCTCATTTGGTCAGATAAAACTCGTATAACTTTGATATTTTTAACTTGATGTTCATGTGTTATACCTTGTTAGAAAGATATTTTTCTCTAGAAGCTTACGTTTATTGCAAAGGTTTAAAAAACAGTATGTAAATAAGGAATTTTTTTAAGTTATCGAAAAAAGTACCATTATTTACCCAATTTTATAACTTTCAATCGATTTCCGGCACGTGTTCTAGTTATCCAATTGCACTTAAATTTTGCAGTAGTTAGTTTTAGCTACTAATGAACAAAATAAGACCCATCCAAAGCAAATCTATTTTTTAAGGGCACCTCTAATATACTCATTGAAAAGTGAATGAGTATTATGCGCAACAAAAATAAAACGAATGTGAGTTTGTTATGTATACGATCGTATGCTACCATGCCCTGCCGCGTATATTTTTGACATTTTCAATGCATTTTATAAGAATCATTTGAATTATTTTTATTTTCATGAATGAATTTTTCTATGTATGCATTTCAACGTGTGTGGCCTAACATGGGTTTTGTTCGATGTTTTTTGGAAGTGGTACAGTTTTTTTTTATTTTGTAAAACAATAAAATCCTATTCCTAGAATTTAGAAATTCCTATACAAACGAACATTTAATAATAAAAAAACACTCGGTGTGCACTGTCCAGCAGTTAAGCAAGTAGTCAATGTATCCCTTAAATACAGTAATTGTCACAAATGTCGTATGAATTGGCCGACTCCATTTTTATATATTTTGGTTATTTGACACGTGTGTGCACTTTGTAGTGCAGAGAGAAGACAATTGGTTACTTTATGCATCCCAAGTAATCTAGCGTGAAGACAATTGTCACTTAAGTGTCTCTAAGTAATTTAGAGTGTAGTCACTTTAAACGTTTTGTGAGTAATTCGTACAAACTGTTTTTTTTTACAAATTGTGTTAATATAATTCTCATACAGTTTATTTTTATATTTGCTTAAGTATACTGGTATCCCATGTAACATAGCATGAAGTCAATAGTCACTTTAGTGTCTCTTAGTACCCTATGGTGAAGTCACTTCAAACTTTTTTTTGTACTGCACTTTATTTTACACACCAGAAGCGTTGACTACTTTCGATCAGCTATCCGATAGTCACATTGTAATCAAAAGGGTCAATTGACCCCCTGCTTAGGACATGCACGTGATAACATAACTAGTCAAGTAGCTGATCAAATAACCAGTTACAAAGCTAGAAAGGTAACCGACGCTATGAAGCCAGTATGTGAATCCAATGCGTTGCCTTCTTTGGACCAGCTATTAGACAGTCCCATTGTAATCAAAAAGAGACAATTGACCCTGTGCCTAGGACATGCCCGTGTTAAAATTACTAGTCACGTGGCTATTGAAGTAACTAGCTCCCATCCTAAATGATGGGAAAATCACTAGTTCATAGCACATACCAAAGTATACCAAGTAGTCCAACTCTCAATTTTTTAAAATTACTCTCTCACATATACGTGTAGCGTGTGAATTCAACACCCTTGTGAGAGAATTAAACACATCAAAATACTTGAAATTTTAACTACTATTTTCCGGCTAAATAAAGGCCGACCCACGTTATTACACTTTTATACAATTTTTTGTTAATTTTTTAAACATTTGCAGCACACATTTATTTCCAAAAAGCGTTTATTTTGAACAAATGAAAAAAAATATTTTTTTTAATTTTTGACACTTAATTTTATTTGTGGTAGAATTTCAATTATAGAACAGAGTTTAAATTTTTGGTATTGAAAATCAAACAAATTGAAACTTTACACAATTTTATAGAACTCTGTAGGTCTGGTGAAAATTGAAAAGGCACCAACACATGTACATTTTTGTTACTAATACATGTTTAGAGTTAGGTACTTTTTCACTAACACATGTTTAGAGTTAGGTACTGCTGTCAAAGAGTTGGACTACTTGTTATACTTTGGCACATACTATTATTTCGTTGTATATTTACTCTTATTGTCGTATACTGTCTCTCATTCTATACTCTGTTGTTTTGTTCCGTCGTTGGTTGTTATTGTTCCGCATTCACACTCATTCGTTTTGTAAATAAATACCCAACGATCTGAAGTAACTGTAGTGCTGGTGAATGTCTTGAATAGCATATGAATGTGCTTGTGCAGCCCTTTATTATATACACGGAATTGCTTGTGAAATGCGTATAACTTGTTTTTTTTCATGCAACATTCCTGTTTTATACCTTGTTAAAATTATAATTTTCTCTAGAAGATATTGATATAGCAGATTTCACAACTTTTAATCGGATTCACAACTTTCAATCGATTTCACTTAATTCCATTGCGCCTTCTCGTTATCCAATCCTATTAAATTTTGCATCAATTGGACCAAACCAAAGCAATTTTCTAATTTTCATACATATGGATGTAAGTGGCCTTGTATATATTTTTTATACAAAAATCAAAACAATATTTACCCACAATGAAGAGCGCCTCCACTATTACGTCCGATACCATTGTCTGACGGTCAGCCTTCGCAAATGCAGCATTGTATGGCACCAAAATAGCCACATAAAATGTTGATACCAATATAATCCAATCCCAGAATCCCTTAAAGACACCATAATGTGGAAGAATGAACCGCGACTTTTTTAAGGCTTGTGTTTTGTATTCCGGAAAGGGTGCTTCTGTTGAATGCAGCAAATTCTGTATTTATCACAAACCATTAATACCAGTTGTCCATTTGAATGTCAAACAGCGATAGATTTTATATCATGAAAATAGCAAACATTAAACATTTATTTACATAAATAAATATATGTACATCAAACAAACAAATACATGCGTAAGTATATACAATACATACATACTATGTTAACCTATACATTAGAGTGTCCCAAATTTTTTTTTGGAATTTTGCAACGCATGAAAATTTGAGCCAAATCGGACAACGATTTCTGGACGCGCATCGAGGTATAAGTTCAGATATATGCTAAATTTTAATATTTATATGGAATAAATAGGTGAAACTCGTTAACTTTCTGCATTGTTTTCTAGAAATATGTAGATTTATATTAATGAATATTACATTAAAATTTTTTTTTTGGAAATTAACCCTGTATCTCCTTTGGGTCAAAATGATCCAAAAACTGTATTATTGCCAAAATTCGGGAAAAATACAAATTTTTCAGTTTTTGTAAAAATTTTGCTACTAAATAAATACTTTTGTAATTTTTTTTTTTTTTTTAACTTTTTATTTATTTATTGAATCTGCCTATATCATTAGGCCTAACAATAAGTGATTAAATCTTATAACTAAAATTAAAACTAATTGCTCTCTAAAGAGAGCATTGTTTGATGGATGGACCACATCTTAGCGGGGTGGTAGATCTCCTCTACAAAGCCTTGATCTGGTTTGGCTCTGTGCGAGAAGCCGAGCAAGCGGATTTGGGTGTGATTGCAGTTTCAGTATATATTTATCGCGGACTTTCTTAAACTCATCCTTCACTAGTGGCACTTCCAAGTCCCTGTGGATGTTTTCATTTCTTATGTACCATGGTGCACCCGTCATGGTCCTAAGAATTCTCGACTGGGCCCTCTGTATAAGCTCAATACTGGAATTACTGGCCGTTCCCCACAATTGGATTCCATATGTCCAAATTGGTTTTAAAATGATTTTATACAGGGTGACTTTATAGTCCAGGCTTAACTTTGATTGGTCACTTATTAACCAGTGAAGGCTAGATGCTTTTAACTTCATGTGAAGTCTCTTGGTTTCTATATGACGGCGCCATGTAAGTCTTCTATCTAAGTGAATACCAAGGTATGTAACATAATCGGACTGAGGTATATTAACATTGTTAAGTGTGACAGGTGGACAGCATCCCCTCCTCAGTGTGAACGTAACATGTTTGCTTTTTAACTCATTTACACGTATTCTCCATTTGTTTAACCATGTTTCAACACATCTTAAGTAGCCATCTAGTACACTAGAAGCTATATATGGGTTTTCATGCGAGCTAATAATTGCGGTGTCATCAGCAAATGTAGAAATAGTCAATTCATCGCTCGTAGGCAAATCAAAGGTGTAAATCAAATAGAGGGTAGGTCCAAGAACACTTCCTTGTGGTACTCCTGCTCCAATCCTATATTCTCTTGTCACGTAATCATTGTACTTAACTGTAAATATACGGTCCGATAGATAAGATTCCAATAGTTTGAGTAGATGGTGGCAGCAAACATTTTATTTTATATACCAGTCCTTTGTGCCATACTTTGTCGAAGGCTTGAGCGACATCCAAAAATATAGCTGAACAATATTTCTTTAATTCAAAGGATTTTCTTATCTCTCCGGTTATACGATTAACTTGTTCGATTGTTCCGTGGCGTTCCCGGAAACCAAATTGATGAACTGGGATTATATTTTTCTCATGTAATAATGGTATGATTTTCTTTTGGAACACTTTTTCGAACAGTTTCGATAAGCAAGGAAGCAAGCTTATTGGTCTATAGGAGGATGGTACGGTCAAGTCCTTATCTGGCTTTGGTATCATTATTATCTGAGAAGTTTTCCAATTTATCGGAAAAACTCCATGTTTAAAGATCGCATTAAATATTGTAGACAGCACAATTATTGCCACACTCGGTAGGTTTTTAATCATAGTAGGTGTAACAGAATCATTTCCAGGTGATTTTTATACCCTTCAGCTTCGTGAGAAGGGTATATATAAGTTTGTCATTCCGTTTGTAATTTCTACATTTTTCATTTCCGACCCTATAAAGTATATATATTCTGGATCCTTATAGATAGCGGAGTCGATTAAGCCATGTCCGTCCGTCCGTCTGTCTGTCTGTCTGTCTGTCTGTCTGTCTGTCTGTCTGTCTGTCTGTCTGTCTGTCTGTCTGTCTGTCTGTCTGTCTGTCTGTCTGTCTGTCTGTCTGTCTGTCTGTCTGTCTGTCTGTCTGTCTGTCTGTCTGTCTGTCTGTCTGTCTGTCTGTCTGTCTGTCTGTCTGTCTGTCTGTCTGTCTGTCTGTCTGTCTGTCTGTCTGTCTGTCTGTCTGTCTGTCTGTCTGTCTGTCTGTCTGTCTGTCTGTCTGTCTGTCTGTCTGTCTGTCTGTCCGTCTGTCTGTCTGTTGAAATCAATTTTCTGAAGGCCCCAGATATCTCCGGGATCCAAATCTTCAACAATTCTGTCAGACATACTTTCGAGAATTTTGCTATTTAAAATCAGCAAAATCCGTCCATAAATAACGGAGATATGAGCAAAAATCCGAGACAACCTCTGAAAATTTCATCAAAAAACACAATGTATTGCATGCTTTGACAAAAAAACAACAAAACGTATGTTTGTATGTGCAAGTTTTGTGTATTTTGTTTTTTTTTTTGTGTTTTGCTTCTTTTGGCGTTGTTGTTGTTTTTTATACAACTAAACGTTTGGTTGTGTGTTGGTTTTTTTTACAAAAAAGCAACAAATCGTATGTTTGGATGTGCATGCGTTGCGTATTTTGTTTTTCTTTTGTGTTTTGTTTCTTTTGGCGTTGTTGTTTTTTATACAATTAAACGTATGTTTGGATGTGTGTTGGTTTCATTGGCTTGTGTATTTTGTTTTTTCTTTTGGTGTTTTGTTTCGTTTGGCGTTGTTGTTGTTTTTTGTGTTCTTGATAAATTTAGGATGCTGTACGCTGAAAGTGGGCAATGTACATACATATATACTAATTATAAAAAATAATAATGCATCCACAACAAAGGTGAAGGGTATATAAGATTCAGCATAGCCGAATATAACACTTTTACTTGTTTTAATATTATATTATCGTTGATTACTTCGTTAATGTCTTCTGGGCTTATATCTAATATGTCATCATTAGATAATGTTGACACAGGTGGCTCTACAAGTTCAAAAACAGTAGTTGGCGAGTTTGGTTGAAAGACTGTACTTAAGTGATCGGCAAATATTTTAGCCTTTTCCTCCGTGCTGCGAGCCCAGGTGCCGTCAGCTTTCCTTAAAGGGCTTTGCCTCTCTACCGGTGGCTTGATATTTTTCGTTGCCTTCCAAAGGGAAAAATTTGTGTGTTTGGTATTTGTTAAACTTTGAATGTAATTTCTATTTCTGCGATCCTCTTCTAATTGAAGGGCTTTTTTCAGTTTTTACTAGCAGCAGACATCCTCTGCTTTGCAGCAGGTGATCTACTTTGTTGCCATTCTCTTCTGAGTTTTCTCTTTTCTAAAAGAAGTCGTTCAATATCTGAGTTGGAAATGTGCATATCAGTTTTAGGAAATATTTGACTCTTTGAATGATTTAGAGCCGATACAATTAATGACGTAAAGTCATTGACACTTTTATCTACATCTTCCTCACACTGAATACAAAGATCTGTGTGGATATGACTGCTTATATATTTCTTATATTTAAGCCAATTTCTTTTAAAGTAATATGTTTCAGTATGAAATTTTGAAATGTTAGTCCTCCCGTAATAAGATACTATAATTGGGGAATGATCAGAAGATAAATCATATGACATTTCTGTAGATATTGAATTTCGATTAATATTTTTTGTTATGGCAAAGTCTATGAGATCAGGAATTTTTTTAGGATCAGCAGGCCAGTATGTTGGTTGTCCAGGGGACACAATATCCAGGCCATTGTTGCGATCAACTAATGCTTTATAAAGCTGTCTACCTCTGAGATTCATTAGTCGAGAGCCCCAGTAAGTGTGTTTGGCATTATAGTCGCCACATGCCAGAAAGCGACCTCCTAGCGTGCTAAAGAATTCTTCAAACTTCTCCTTGGTCATTGAAAAGCGTGGTGGGCAATATATCGCGCTTATATTTAAATCTCCAGCAAAGCTTTCCAAATGAATGGATGTTGGCTGCATATAGTCTTTTGAGAATTCATCTAGGGGATAATGTTTTAAACGATTTCTAATTAAAATACCAGTGCCGCCATGTGCCTTACCATCAGGATGATTTGTACAGTAGAATGTATAACCCGAAATATAAAAGTTATATCTATTGGTAAGATGAGTTTCCGAAACCAATAGCACGTCGATGTTTTTATTCTGCATGAAGTGGGATACCTCTGATTTGTGTTGGTTTAAACCGTTTGCATTCCAGAAACATAGTCTCAAATAACTCATTTTTTTGTTAAGAGGCTTTGTATCATTTGGTTCTGCGCTCTTAAAAGCTCTTGTATTGTGTTTTGCATGGATGACATAAAATTTGTCATATTTTGATTAAGAGAGGTAATATTCTGGGTAAGCGCTTGCATAAGTGCATCCAACCCTCCCGTATTTTGGGGAACACCAGGCTGCTGATAACCCGTTCTCAAAACATTGGCATAAGAACCTGCTACATTCTTAGGCTGATCAATTTGAATGGATTGTGAATTTAATTTTGTTGAGGCTGCTTGCTTGTTCAATAGCGGAACCTCAGAATTGACTGGTGGATAGGTGTTTTCAAATTTGTAGGCTGGTACTTCAGATGTTTTCCCTCTTATTAGCTTTTGCCTCTCTCTCAATCTGTTCAATAACTCCTTATAAACTGGGCACCCGCGGTAGTTGGCTGAATGATCGCCACCACAGTTACCACATTTTCTTCTGAGACCATTCTTTAGGATATCACATTGTGATGAAGAATGAAGGTCTCCGCATGCCACACACACTGTTCGCAAGGTACAATAATTTATAGTATGTCCAAACTCTTGACAATTGCCACATTGGACAGGACGATTTCTTTTAAGAGGCTCCTCAATGGTTATTCTACGATTTAACAGATATCGTGTTGAGTAAATTGGGTGAGTTTCATTTCCCCTCAATTTATTTTTTTCTGGCTCCAACTCGACTCTAAACATTGGCTGAGGAATTTTATCTTTGTTAAATATATTAACTACAGCTCTTACTTCGTAGCCCAATTCTTGCAGGGCCTCCTTGATATCATTAGTCTCAACACTGGACTCTATGCCCTTAATGACAACTGTCAACCCTTTACTACTTTTCAGTTGATAGGTATAAAAATTCCTTTTATTATCATTCAAGTATTGAGAGATTTTTCTACAAAAATCCTCAGTGTATACGACTATTTTCGTCTCTTGCACACCGCCTTTTCTTATTGGAACAATATGGAAATTATTTTTTCCAATGAATGCAAAGTAATCGAAATCTGTACGTAATTATCGTTGTAATGAGATACAAATGACAAAATTTGGTGAAAAAATGTTAAAGTTATTACAAATTCGCCAGACAATCAACGTGTCTCAGGCCACTTGAACAAGAAATTTAGGGAAAAAAATAACATATTTCGAGAAAAATTAAAATAAAAGCTAATTTTTATTTAAAATATATCCGTATTTACTTGTGTATGAGTTGTTGTTTTCGTCGGATACCGCTGACCTATTCGCAGGTATGGCCAAAAAAAAAATATTTTTTTAACGGCTGCATCTCCATTTTAAAATTTTTAAAAATTTGGTTAAACAAACTTCAGAATTTTTCGGGAATATAAATAAATTTCCGTACCAGCGATTTAAATTTTGCGATTTTCAAGATTTTGTTAATTAATTGGGATTAATTTTTTGTACATATTTTGAGGAATGAGCCCAATTTCTTTACTGTTATAAATTTTAAGTAAAATCTATTCATAATATTATAGCCCTGGTAATTTTAAATATGGCGTGAAAGTTTTACTAAAATCGGATAACGTTAACCTTTAAATCGTGAAGGTCAAATTTTTCAATATTTGGAATTTCTAATGAAAAGATAGCGAAATGTTATATATTTTGGGCCGATTTTAATGAAACTTGAGGAATCTATACATTGGGGTCTAGCTTTACAACAATAGTCCAAAAATGGATTTTAACCTTTAAGAGCACTTTAATGTAATATTCATTAATATAAATAAATCTACATATTTCTAGAAAACAATGCAGAAAGTTAACGAGTTTCACCTAATTATTCCATATAAATAGTAAAATTTAGCATATATCTGAACTTTGACCTCGATGCGCATCCAGAAACTGATTGTCACTCATATATATATATATATATATATATATATATATATATATATATATATATATATATATATATATATATATATATATATATATATATATATATATATTACGTAATTGTCATTCTAATAAGATATAAAACACAAAAATTTATTAAAAAAAGTTAAACTTATTAAAAAATCGCCAGGCCATTAACGTGTCTAAATAGTCAATTTCAATAGTGCTGATGAAAATTTGATTTTTATAGGAAAAAAACTTTAAAATATTGTGTTGTGAGTTAGAAAATAGTATTACGAAGCCATTTTGAAAAACGTTCACAATTTTGTTCAATTTTGACCACATATTTTTCAAACGGCAAAATATTGTATTTATACCTGATTTTTGCTTTAATAACGTAATTAATATTTTATGGAGGATTTTTGAATAATAAAATTGATTTTAACCCTTCAGTGTATTTTTGATTTATTAAATTTAAAAAATAACTAGAATGATTGATTTTCTTTAACTCTGAAAAACATTAAAGTTAGCACCATTCATATTGAATGTGTTTTTCGTGATTTTAAAAGTTGAGTGTCTTTTTAACTCCAAGGTTTTTTTATATATTTTTTTCTTTATTGAATCTTTCTTTTTAGAAATTTACAATAAGTATTAAAATCTTAACCTAAACTAAAACTAAAGTTGTTATTGCCGCTGCAATGTCCAACATGAGTGCTCGTTAAATGATTATCTGGCCAGATCCAGTGTTTCCAGTCGCCTCAGTCGTCTATGACTCCCTGGCAAGGGGGTTTGGATGATCCATTAATTTTGAAATGTATTTTAGGCTGGAGAGTTTGATCTCCTCACGTATTATTGGGACACTGATATCCCTATGGATATTACTATTGCGAATGTACCATAGGTCGCCTGTTATTGTCCTTAACAGTGCTGACTGCTTTCATTGCAATTTTTCAACGTTAGATGATGAGGCTGTTCCCCATAGCTGAAAGCCGTATAGCCATAGCGGTTTTATAATTGTTTTGTACAAAAACACTTTGTATTCCAAGTCCAGAGCAGACCGTGGGCCAATTAACCAGTACAATTGAAATGACTTTAATTTTATTGGTGTAACCTTGGCTTCAATATGGTGGGACCATGTTAAACGGCGATAAAGATGGATACCGAGATATCTCACATGGCTCTGTTCTGGAATTTTGATATTTTTTATCTGTATGTAAGGGCAACTTTCTCGTCTTAGAATAAATGTAAGGTGAATACATTTTGTTGCATTGACCTTAATTTTCCATTTGTCTAGGCATTTTTCCAAATTGCCGATATGAGACTGGAGTTATTCAGAAGCTATTGCGGGGTTTTCATGTGTACTTGAAAAAGCGGTATCGTCCGCAAATGTAGATGTGTGAGTCAGTGCGCTCGGCCCTAGAATACTTCCCTGTGGTACACCAGCGGATATTTTTCGAGGTGTCGAGATTAAATCCTTTGATATGATTTGGAAATATCTTTCTTGTATGTAATTTTTAAGCAGGTACGTTCGCAGGTAGTATTCTAGTAATTTTGTGTATTAGTCCATCGTGCCAGACTTTATCGAAGGCTTGAGATATGTCAATAAATAATGCGGAGCAATACTGCTTGCTCTCGAAGGTTTTCCGAATAAATGTAGTTATCCGATGCACAGTGGGGATTCTGTAACTTCTAAACGAATAGCCCGATTTTAATAAAAAATTTCCCATGGCTATAGAGGAGGTGTCGATAAGTTTAAGTTTTGAATTTGGGCTTAAACAACCAAGGGGGGAGCCACAATACCCCAAAGTGGGGCACCTCGGGTATATCAAAAATTAAAAATGATGCCAAATTTTTGTTTGCTATCCGATTTGAAAGATTTTTATACATATGGAATGTACTAGACGAGATCTACAAAACACATTGCTTTAGCCATATATTATCTCTTATAGTTTACGAGTTATTCGCATTTGAAAAGTAAAATTTTATTTTTTTTGCCTACCTTGGTCTGCCATTTTGCTAATAACGGATCCAATTCTATGCCGATTTTCTTGAAGTATCTTTCTTTGAATTAACAACAAATTTATTAATAATCTTAAGAAAGAATTGTTAAAAAATATCTACTGAATCAAAAGTTATGTGCATTCAAACTTAAAAGAAATAAAAAAGTCGTTTTTTCGCCATTTTTTTTCGAAAAAAGTACCTACATTAATTTTAAATTATACAGAAAATGAGAAAAAAATAAATAATGTGTTTATATTTTTCTGAAAGATAACATTTCGGGAAATATTATAAAAGCAAAATAATATCAAAATTCGTATTATTGCGTGGTCCAGAGCCTTCCGAAATAGACCTATTTTTTATGTAAATTTCAACTTTAGACAACATATTCTAAAATCGCATAGCTGCTTTCAAAAAATTAAGACCAGTTTTGCATGTCCCAATCTGTTCTTCAATATCATGCAAAGGGATTTCATAGCCCCGAGCTTGGTACATCAATAGATCCAAAAATCAAAAAATCCCAATTTTGGGATTTTTGGAAAGTTTTTTGGGAATTGTGGGATTGTCATTAACAACTCACAAATATCTTTTTCACTTTTGGATTTGCATCGTACGTTTCTATATAAGTGTAAAATTTCATTAAAAACGATTCATACACAAAACATTTATTGCATTTTAAAATTTTAAATTTTCCAAAAAAATCAGCTATAATTTTTTATTCGCATATTTTTGAAAAAAGACTTCAATAAATTTTGTACATTTTTGAAAAGAGGACATAATTTCCTACACGCTGATATATAATATCGACCCTTTTGCGCGAAATTATCGTATGTCACATTTATACATAGTAAAATATTATATCGATATTCGCTAAATTTATGGAAATATTACTACTTAAGTTAATTTTAACGTATGTGAAATTTAATTTACTAAATCGGTTATTGTATCGCATTTAAAATTTGGTATTGATGATACTAGCCAAAGCAAAGAAATTGAATAATAAAGCTCTCCTGTAGAATTTGGTTTCTGTAACATACGATAATTTCGCGCAAAGGGGTCGATATGTATATCTTTTCTTTTCCGCTAGTCTCATTAATGGCTTCAAAATAGATAACTCACAGTAATTAGCTTCATCTTGTAGTGTTCACCGGTATTTGGTTATGCAGCAGTCGGCAAGGCAGTGCAATAAATTGTATTACAAAACGGCAAGATTTTATAATTTTCTGTTTGTTGTTGATTTTGAATCCATAAATTTGACTAGCGGAAAAGAAAAGATATACATATTATATATCAGCGTGTAGGAAATTATGTCCTCTTTTCAAAAATGTACAAAATTTTTAAGAATTAAAAAAATTATTGAAGACTTTTTTCAAAAATATGCGAATAAAAAATTATAGCTGATTTTTTTGGAAAATTTAAAATTTTAAAATGCAATAAAACTTTTGTTTATGAATCGTTTTTAATGAAATTTTACACTTATATAGAAACGTTCGATGCAAATCCAAAAGTGAAAGAGATATTTGTGAATTGTTAATGACAATCCCACAATTCCCAAAAAACTTTCCAAAAATCCCAAAATTGGGATTTTTTTGATTTTTGGATCTGTTGAAGGTACCAAGCTCGGGGCTATGAAATCCCTTTGCATGATATTGAAGAACGGATTGGGACATACAAAACTGGTCTTAATTTTTTAAAAGCAGCTATGCGATTTTAGAATATGTTGTCTAAAGTTGAAATTTACATAAAAAATAGGTCTACTTCGGAAGGCTCTGGACCACGCAATAATACGAATTTTGATATTATTTTGCTTTTATAATATTTCCCGAAATGTTATCTTTCAGAAAAATATAAACACATTATTTATTTTTTCTCATTTTCTGTATAATTTATAATTAATGTAGGTACTTTTTTCGAAAAAAAATGGCGAAAAAACGACTTTTTTATTTTTTTTAAGTTTGAATGCACATAACTTTTGACTCAGTAGATATTCTTTCTTAAGATTATTAATAAATTTGTTGTTAATTCAAAAAAAGATACTTCAAGAAAATCGGCAAAGAATTGGATCAGTTATTAGCAAAATGGCAGACCAAGGTAGGCAAAAAAAATAAAATTTTACTTTTCAAATGCGAATAACTCGTAAACTATAAGAGATAATATATGGCTAAAGCAATGTTTTTTGTAGATCTCGTCTAGTACATTCCATATATATCAAAATCTTTCAAATCGGATCGCAATTAAAAATTTGGCATCATTTTTAATTTTTGATATACCCGAGGTGCCCCACTTTGGGGCATTGTGGGTCGGCCCCCCCCCCTTGGTTGTTTAAGCCCAAATTCAAAACTTAAACTTATCGACACATCCTCTATAGCCATGGGAAATTTTATTAAAATCGGGCTATTCGTTTAGAAGTCACAGAATTATTTCCACTTTTTTTTCAGATCCCCCACTGTGCGATGTACCTGTTCGATAGTGCTATGTTTCCTTCTGAAACCAAATTGATGGTAAGTAATAATCAGGGAAACCGGAAATATGCTCTAAAAAACGCCTTAAATATGCAGTAAAAACTTTAAAATATGCTCTTAAAATTTAAAAAATATGCTCTTAAAAAACAAACTTTTACATAATTTTTAACCAAAAAGTATACTTTTATTTAAAAAAATCAATTCATTTCCAAAAAGGTAAAGTAACATAAGATAAACAAAAATAACAAGAACTAAAAAGTATAACAAAAAATAAATACAACATAAAAACAATAGGAACTTAAGTTATGAAAAGTCCTCGAGAGGTATTTTTGATGATATTTTATATAAATATAAAGTCACTTCTTCAATTAAGGTTATTATTGCAATTACAAAATGTTGACTTAAATTTTCAAATAAAAATCGTTGTCTATTGGATCTGAAAACATTTTTATCATAGAAAATGTTCTTTCGACATCAATTGATGTTATGGAGCGAATTTAAAAGATAATATTTCTTTAACACTTAGAACGGTTGAGTTTGAATTAGAACTAAAATTTGATATTTAGATGGCGCTATTCTTAAAATAGTAAAAACAAATATATTTTTCAATTTTGGATTTTAAACAAAGGAAGTGAAAACCTGTAACACAACAGCGAAAATAAGTAAGACAAACTTTGTTTTTGATAAAGTCAAAATATGCTATTAAACAGTAAAGTATACTCTAAATCGCAAAAATATGACATAAATATGCTCCTAAAACAAATATATGCAAAAATATGCATTTAAGGGCAAAATATGCAAAAATATGCACTAACAAATCGATGTCAAAATTCTTAAATAGTTCTGAAACGTGTAAATATCTTATCCATGTGCCCATTAGACTCACCAGAAAAAACATGCATTTGCATATTTTGGTTTCCCTGGTAATAATGCAATTTTCGTCAATGTGCACTATAAGTCTCTCAAGTAACAACTTTTCAAAAAGTTTTGAGAATATTGACAATAGGCTAATGGGACGGTATGATGTCACTTGAGTGACATCTTTTCCCGGTTTTGGTATCATAACTATATATTTTCCATGAGTATAGGAAATATCCAATACGTTGTATTGAGTTAAATATGAACAAAATAATTCTCAGTGCTGTTGGACAGATTACTTATCATATTGGTAGTAATTTTATCTATACCAGGTGATTTTCCAGCCTTAAGACCTTTGATTGTCGTCTTCACGGTAGAGAACTGGAATTTTAGTGGGGCTGGCACCACATTATTTATGACATTATCTCTAATATATGAATTTGTATCATTTGGGGTAAATACATTCTTCAAGTGATTGGCAAATGCTTCGATTTTTTCTGAAGAATTTTTTGCCCATTTTTCGTTCTAAAAGCGTATGGGCGACTCATATACAATAGGCCATTGCATATTTTTCACAGCTTTCCAGAGACTATAGTCTGTTTTCTTAGTAGGGTCTAAGTTCTTAAGATAATTTCTAAAGTTAGATTCGTTATTATTCTTTAAGGAGACGTGAAGTATTCTTTGGCACTGATTAAGTTTAGCCTTTACGTTCGGAGATCGAATTGTTGCCATTGACGTCTGAGTGTTCTCTTTTCTTTGATAAGAGACTCAATGTTTTTAGGACATTTTGAATGTCTGTAATTCCCCAGGGTGACTGGGGCGTGGACACTTTAACGGCGTTTGTTAAAATGTCTGTAAATATATCGACAGCGAATTGTATTTCATATTAATTTTTCATTGAGATATTCTGTGGCAAGTGTGAGCTAACATACATTTTATACTTTAACCAGTTCGTTTTCTTGTTAGGGAAACAAGAGTGAGAGTTTTCCAATTTACTTGGAACTTATAATAATGTTAAAACTGTAGGTGCGTGGTCTGACGGGAGGTCCAGCGAAGGGATCACTGAAACAAATTCTCGTTTTATATTCTTGATTACAGCGAAGTCAATTAGATCGGGAATCTTATTTAGGTCTATAGGCCAATAAGTAGGTTGGCCACTAGATATGGCATCTAGTCTGTTAGGCGATATTGCTTCTAACAGTTGCCTCTCCCTAGGAGTAATAAGGCGAGAGCCCCAAAATGTATGTTTTGCATTGTAATCACCAGCTGCTATAAATCTTGGACCCAGAGTCCTAAGATATTCGGGAAACTGCTCTCGATTAATATTATACCTAGGAGGGCAATATATTGAAGATATTGTAACTCTACCATCAGGTATATTTATAGATGTGGCCTGGATGTGGTGCGTTTTATATTCTGGCATTGGGAAATGCCTAATATCCTTTCTCACTAATATAGATGTTCCACCACAAGCTCTACCACTTGGATGTTTTGTATCATAAGTGTAGTATCCGTTAATTCTGAAACAGTTCTTTATGGTAAAGTGTGTTTCAGAAACGAGTAGTACATTAATTTCCTGAAGGTGGAGAAATTGCTGTACTTCGTTGTTATGTTGGCTAAGGCCGTTTGCATTCCAAAAACAAATTCTTAGAGAATTAAGTTTTTATTTAGCAGGATCTGCATGAGCATGCTTTCATTCTGCATCAATTGTTGAAACATATTTTGCATATTCGCCATGAAACTGTTCATGTTTTGAATTAAATTCTCAATAGAGCTTTAGTGTCGGGTACTGTGTCGGGTACTGGTACGCCCTCTTTTAATGCATGTGCATATGAAAAAAAATGGGGCATTATATCCATTGCTTCTTTTCATATGGGTAATTGAACCCTCTTTTGTCGTATGGGCATACGATTTATTATTATTATTGTTTTTTATGATACTTCTATATTGAGCACTAGAAGCATCAGTAAGGCTTGGAAAGTTAGAAGCCTTATATTGAGCATATAAAGGTCTTCTTACATTCATTAATTCCTGTATGCGTAGGAATACTGGGCATCCCCGGTAGTTTGCGGTGTGATTTTGACCACAGTTACTATATTTTCTTATATTATCTGTTTTTGAGTGGGGACATTCTTCACTTTTATAAATATCTCCGCATTTTACACATATAGAAGGTAATTTGCAGAATGTTCGGGTGTGACCGAACTCTTGCCAATTAAGGCACTGAGGTGGACCTCTACGCTTAATTGGTTCTTCTTTTACGATATTTTACGATTAAGATATCTTAAACCGTATATCGGCTAAATGTCACCCTTTTTTCTTTAATTGAGAGGAGCTGAATGTAATTTCAACTCTAAAAATTGGTTGAGGAATTTTGTGCTTATTTATTATATTGTGAATGGACTTCACTTCAAAGCCTTCAGACTCTAACGCCTTTTTTATATCATCTATAGGCTCAGAACTATCTATGCTTTTGATGACTACTGCCAAACCTTTAGCAATTTTTAGTTTATATGTATTGTAGTTTCTTTTCTCGGAATCGAAATTATCTACTACTACTTGTATCTTTTTCTCTTGTATATTTACTTTACGCAGAGAGACTACATGGAAATTCTCCTTACCTACAAGTTGGGACAATTTGTTCACCAAAACATTTGTAGAGGAGGTGGCTTATAGTCTGTTACAGGCTTCGCGGGTGTCTTTTAACTTTCTTAATTGGCAAGAATTGCAAAACGATTTTGACTTACCGGATTTTTCTTCGCCTGTTTTGGATTTGGTTCCAATTTTGATGCCCTAGGACTGGATTTTCACTATACTTTGATTATTTTTTGGTATGGCGGCAGTATTTTTCAGCATTGAACTTAATTGGTTTTCATCACCGGTTCATTGATCACAGGTTCATTACTATTTTCATCAACCATTTGAGTTGCTGTTTGTTTTTCTATATTTTCTTTTATTTTGTCTTCTACACAATTGTTTTGTTTTGGCGCACTAGAGAGTGGATATCTCTCGTTTGTTGTTGTTCTTAGTCTTAAATAGTTCTTGTGTCCTTTGGACTGTGCTACCAGATTAGGGGATTTATCCCCAAATAGAGGATTTTTTTAAGCCAATGGTAAATGATAAATCAAATCTGTTGGGGAATTTTGGAAGATAAAAATCAATTTTTTTTTTTTACATTTAAAAATTAATTTGCTAACATTATGGATAATATTGAAAAACATTTTTTCATACAATTTATACTTTGACAATTCTAAAGTGGTGCTAAATTTTACCATGGCAATCCTAAAGAAGAAGAATATAAAAAGGCAAAATTAAAAGTCGTTAAAACATATAAGCAATTGTCTCCAAGTGTATGCTGTAATTCAATAGATCAACCAAACTTAATTCCATTGCTAAAATGTTAAATCCTGTATTAAAGACAAACATCCCAAAAGATTTATATGAAGAACAACGTAGATAAATGTCATTTGTAAAATGAAACGATTGTTTTGGAGAAGAGTCTGGAAAAAATTTAAATGTATTTGGTGTAATGTTTATTCCTACAAAGATTCTGCTGATTCAAACCCATTCAAGGAACTTCAGAGCGGCGAAAAGAAGTAGTAAGCAGGCCTTCTGGAAGGCCTTATTTAGCAGACACAAGGACTTATTGCCCCATTCCATACTCATACATTTTTTACACACGATGTCCTAGCCAGCCAAGGCCTTCTGCTTTACCTTCTTCAACAGGCCTGGTAGCAGGCCTTCTTCACAGGCTTGTTTTCAGGCCTTTGTAAATAAATTTTGTTAATTAAATTGTATTTTTGATTAAGCCTAAAATTAAAATTTAATAACTTACCCGGCCTAATAGGGGGTCAGACGGCATGTATTGCTTGTGTATTGGGACATGTATTCGATACATATGGAATTCCATGTGTATGTCAAAATTCACGTTATACATACGATTCATAATTTCCACGTTCAAACGTACATATGTAATTGCATGTGACATAACCTCTATTAGTTTATATGTTTGTTGTTTTTAACAATATATTTATTTAAAACATTTTTAAATCACAATAAATATATTTAATGCAATGAAATTTATTTCGTTATGATTTTTCTCTACTCTTTTTTGTTTTGTTGTTTTTATTTTGCACTCACACAGTGTTGTATTTCAAAATACAACACTGTTATACACACGAAAATAGAACATGCTCTAATTGCCAAAAATGTCACGAGTAATACACATGTATTTTACATACACAAAGTTTCATATGGATCACACGGTATGTATATGTTTACATATGGAAAAATGTCCCAATACATGGCACAAAACACAAGCAATACATGCCGTCTGACCCCCCTTTAAGCGATATCTTATTTATTTTAATTTCTTTATAATAAAAACCAATAATGACCAAGTAAAAAATTCGCACAACCGCTTTGTCCAAGAATTTAAGCAAAACTGTTTTAAGTTTACTTCTTTTTTTCTCTTCACTTTTTGCATTTTTTGGTATTTGTAGTTTTGTCTTTGTAATGCGGTATTTTCTGCTTGTACTACGCTTGTAGCAACAAAAAGAAGGGAGCAGGTAGCCTTCCATAAGGTCTTCCTGAGATGGCAAGCGAGCATGAGTACTGGATCTAAAAAAAGGTCTTACAGAAGGTCTTATAGCTGAAGGCCTCAAAAATTTCGCCGCTGGGTTGCTCTTGCCCATTCAAGAAGAAGCTCTTCTTAGATTAAACACATACATTACAAATTATTCAATTTGCTGGAAAAGTTCGAACCATCTCCTGAAATGTTGAAACTTTTTAACTCAAATACAATGTGCAATAAAATTTCTGAAGCTAATAATTCGGAGGACTTTGATACCGAAATTTTTGACATAGTCAATATTGGCTAATAGTATTTAAATAACGCATTTTTTAATATTATTAAATATTGTATTAATGTAATTAATTTTTACTTTTGACTAAATGGAATAACAATGAATTTAAGTGATTTGAATTAAAGTAGTATGTATACATTTAAGTACATTATAATATTTAATTCAACAATAATATGTAATTATACCCTTCACCTTCGTGAGAAGTTTGTCATTCCGTTTGTAATTTCTACATTTTTCATTTCCGACCCTATAAAGTATATATATTCTGGATCCTTATAGATATCGGAGTCGATTAAGCCATGTCCGTCCGTCTGTCTGTCTGTCTGTCTGTCTGTCTGTCTGTCTGTCTGTCTGTCTGTCTGTCTGTCTGTCTGTCTGTCTGTCTGTCTGTCTGTCTGTCTGTCTGTCTGTCTGTCTGTCTGTCTGTCTGTCTGTCTGTATGTCTGTCCGTCTGTCTGTCTGTCTGTTGAAATCAGTTTTCTGAAGACCCCAGATATCTTCGGGATCCAAATCTTCAATAATTCTGTCAGACATGCTTTCGAGAATTTTGCTATTTAAAATCAGCAAAATCGGTCCACAAATGGCTGAGATATGAGGAAAAAACCAAGACAACCTCGATTTTTGACCTATTTTTTTACCTATATCTGGATTTTTAAGACATTAATATAGACAATATGGATATCTAATGATAGATATTTCAAAGACATTTGCAACGACGTATATAAGACCATAGTAAGTTGGACCTACAATGGGTCAAAATCGGGAAAAAAATTTTGAACCCGAATTTTTTTTTTTTTTAAAAAAAATTTAAAAAAACAAAAAAAAATTTTTAAAATTTAAAAAAAAAAAATTTTTTAAATTTAAAAAAAAAAAATTTTTAAATTTAAAAAAAAAAAATTTAAAATAACAATCGAAAATTTTTTTTTCCAAAAAATTCAAAAAGCAATGGAAAAAAAATTTAATTTTGTTTACCTAAAAATATTTAAAATTTTGAAGTATAATTTGGTGAAGGGTATATAAGATTCGGCACAGCCGAATATAGCACTCTTACTTGTTTTAAATTAAAATTTTTTTTTTTTTAGAGTATTTGGGGATTGTTGTGGATAAAAAAAATGGAAATGGGGATGAGGGCTGGAAAAAATCTGGCATTAGTGCCTTTGGGTCATGAATGAAATAATCGATCTCTTAAAAAAAATCTCTTAAGCTCAGTGACGTCAACATTGACCTAAACTGATTGTATTATATGAAAATTGTATGTGATTTAGAATGGAAAAGTCAATAATTATGTTTAGAAGTTATTTATGTTTAATAAAATAAAATGTAGTTTAGGTTTTATGTTATTAGACATATTTTACTTTATTAATTTTCAATATTTTTGCTATATTTTAGTTCACGATTTTGATTTTTTATTATCTTATATATAAATAGGCCACACGTTTTTTTGTGGTACACTTTTAAGCAGAGTACGGAAATAAACAAATCGAAACGTTTGCTATCGTTTTGTTTTGTTCTTTTCAGTGAGTAAAACAAAAACCAAACACACACAATGAGAATGATTGTCCCATTATGTTTTGTATTGTTTTGGCTCATGAGCGCAAACTGTACATTAATATAAACGTACGCAACTAGAAAAGAAAAGAGTAAGAACAATATTGAAACATTCTGATAAAAAACGTTTAACAAACGTTTGGGAATTGATTTACTCATTATAATAGAGAACACAGTACAAAAAAAAACAAAACGAATAAAAAATACGTTTCTCTATATGTTTTGTACTCAAATGTACGATTGTAACGGTAAATTAAATAATGCAGATGAGTGAAAAGCTAATCGTTTCGTTTTCTCTCTTTGTCACTTGAAAAACTTTTGTTTTGTTTTTGCTCATGTACAATACAATATAAAAATTTTGATTTGTTTTGTACATTTTGCAAACGTTTGCAAAATGTTTTGTTTGTTTTCATACTCTGCTTTTAAGTATGTTATTGTCCACCAATATTGATGAAACATATATGGTTTTAAAGGTTATTTTCTCTAGATTTGCAGAACATAATTTTTTTTTTTTAATTCTTTCCATAAAAGTGGTAAAAAGCGTTTAAAAGTGGTCGAATTTCGGCCACCGCACAGTGGTTTAGAAACTTTTTTTTTGGAAATAATTCGGCATCTTGGGAACTATTGGAGGTATTCTTACTTTCCATAAAAGTGGTAAAAAGCGTTTAAAAGTGGTCGAATTTCGGCCACCGCACAGTGGTTTAGAAACTTTTTTTTTTGGAAATAATTCGGCATCTTGGGAACTATTGGAGGTATTCTTACAAAATTTCACATGGTTTGAGCTGAGGTATTTTCGAGTCCATTTACGTTTGTTCAGCTTCCTAGCGCTAATGGGGGCCAGTGCGTAGCCCCTCAAAGTTGGTCACCTCGGGGCTAAAATTTTTTAAAAAAATCGCCAAAAATCCATTTATGATCCGAATGAGCTGAAATTTTAAATATAAATATGAAAAAACGTACAAATTTGTCAAAGGGGACAAGGTTTGTGGAACTTCTGAGGAGTAAATAAAGGCTTTTTATATAAGTATTTGATATTGCCGAAAACCTTAGGACATGTGGATTGATATTTTAGTAAAATTAAATAATTTTATAAATTTTTGGGACGTCATTTACCTTCAGAACTAAAAAAATTATAATATGGTGATTTTCCACGAATAAAAATATGAAATTTGAATTAATGTAAAATTTTAACAGTTAAAGATATCATAACAAAATTTGGAACCAATATAGACTCAAATGTCCTTAAATCAAAGGCATTATTATTTTTGACATTTTTTGTTTTTAAATACCGAAATTCCTAAAACGGGGAAAATGTGTTCCAAAAACTGAGTTTTTTTAGAAAAGTGCCTTCTGTCACGTTATTTACCGTGTGATAGAAAAACCACTTAGTAAGTATTTAAGAAACATATGGAGTTATACAAGTATGGAGTTTTTTCGTGGATCGCTGCTTTGCCTTTTTAGAATTTTTTACTCAAACCGAATTTTTTTTTAAATTGGCCAAGTTTGGATAGGTCTGGGGGGTGATATGCCCGCTTAAGTGAGCCAAATTTTTCTTTACACGCTTTTGCATTAAGTTATCTTTCCGGATCATATAAAAATTCAATATAGTCCCGAAGAAATTTTTTTTTTACAAAAAAAATATATGGGCTTTTTTGGGAAAAAACGTAAAAAATACGGCCCTTTTTATAAGTTCCAACTTTGGATGCGTATAACTTTTTATAGGGAAGAGATACCTGTTAGCAAGTTGTTTTTATTTAGAATTTTATCGCCAATATAGCTGATATTTTAAAAATATATTTCGACCCTCCGTAGGCCCGCCATATCTAAAAAACCATAAAAAGATCAAGCAAAATTTAAAAAAATAAATCAATAAACCTGAATATCTCTTCAACTAATAGAGATAACCTACACTTGTAAGCGTATTTTTTGTATATCTTCTCAAGGACTATTTATATTTAAAATTTCAGCTCATTCGGATCATAAATGGATTTTTGGCGATTTTTTTAAAAAATTTGAGACCCGAGGTGAGCAACTTTGAGGGTCTACGCACTGGCCCCCATTAGCGCTAGGAAGCTGAATAAACGTAAACTCGAAAACACCTCAGCTCAAAAGATGTGAAATTTCGTAAGAATATCTCCAATAGTTCCCAAGATGCCGAATTATTTCCAAAAAAAAAGTTTCTAAACCACTGCACCGGGCGATCCTAGTTATTATTACTGTAATTTTTGACTGCACACCACATTTTAATTTTTAATTAATTTTTTTATTTATTTATCACTATTTGTTTTGAAATGTCATATAAAAAATAAGTATTTTACATTCAAAACATAAGCAAAAGGTCACTGTTGACGTCACGAAAAAAGAGTAAAAGAGTACACTAAAATAACGGAATTGTCGATGTCGCAATCTTGTTTACTTCATTCATGCTTTTGGATCATATGCAATAAGAAATAAACACAGATGGCGACATGGCTCTCTTAAAAAAATTCTCTTAAGCTCAGTGACGTTAACAGTGACCCAAACTGATTGTATTATATGAAAATTGTATGTGATTTAGAATGGAAAAGTCAATAATTATGTTTAAAAGTTATTTATGTTTAATAAAATAAAATGTAGTTTATGTTTTATGTTATTAGACATATTTTACATTATTAATTTTTAATATTTTTGCTTTATTTTAGTTCACGATTTTGATTTTTTATTATTATCTTAGTCTGCTTTTACACACAGCAAGTTTACTTGAAGCAAGTCTCTTCGATTCCCTTTTAAACTTGCTCGACCGTTTACACACAGCAAGTCTGTGTTCAATTTTGTATGTCAAAACCTAATAGACAGCATAGTGAAAATGAGAAAACAAAAGAAAATTGAAGAGACTTGCCAGTACAAGCAAGTGTGTACCCCTCTTCTTTCTTCTTGCCTCTGTCTCCTATAAACTCTAGACTTGCGCAAGAAAACTTGCCCTGTGTAAAAGCAGACTTATATATAAACATGCCACACGTTGTTTTGTGGTACACTTTTAAGTATGTTATTGTTGACCAATATTGATGAAACATATATGGTTTTAAAGGTTATTTTCTCTAGATTTGCAAAAAAAAAATTTTTTTTTTTAAATTCTTTCCATAAAAGTGGTAAAAAGCGTTTAAAAGTGGTTGAATTTTGGCCACCGGGAGATCCTAGTTATTACTATTATTGCAATTTTTGACTGCACACCACATTTTAATTTTTAATTAATTTTTTCACTATTTGTTTCGAAATTTCATATAAAAAGTAAGTATTTTACATTCAAAACATAAGAAAAGGGTCACTGTTGACGTCACGAAAAAAGAGTACACTAAAATAACGGAAATGTCGATGTCGCAATCTTGTTTATTTCATTCATGCATGAGAACAATATTGCACACACATAATCACCTAGTAATGCTTGTTTAGAACAAAGCATAAAAGAAAATAAAGTGTTCTGGTACAACAACAAATACTGCAGTAGATATAACAGAGCCAACAATGATAAATACACACAGTGATGTTAACTTTTTAATTTCGATTGTACAGACCTAAAAAAATTACCGTTTTTAAGTAAAATTACAGTATCCAAAGTTTTGTACAAAAATAATAATATTTTCTTATTGAAACAAGTTTATTTTTATAATTCAATATATCGAGGGCCTATATTCAAAACTCTATCTTAAAAAACACAACTTTTCCGGAAAGCCAAAAAACTGTTTTTTTGCGTATTACTTGAGTTATAAAAATTCGCTATGCTACAATTATTATTTTAAAGCAACTACTAAATCTCACATAAATTGGTTTTTAGAATTTTGTATTATTGGGTACTTAATGATAGATAGAGGTAGGTTTATCTTCTCAAAATATTCAATGTGTATGTATAAAAATGATAAGATAGAGGATTTAGCATTTTAATAGAATTAAATTATTTTGATTTCATTTATGCTATCTGTCAGTTTTTAATGTGATTTATTTAAGATATAGACACTTTTTTAAGCAAACTCCAACTTTAACTTTTAATTTTTATGTCATGGAAATTATATTTTCCAAAAACAAAAATGTAAAATATTGCCATTGTAATTAATTTTTTTAAATTATTGATAAATATAAATTCATGTTCAGCATTCAAAAATTAGTAAGAAAACATGAATTGCAAGAAGAAATTATTCCAAAAAAATATTTTTATAAATTAATTACACTATACAACAAACTCAAAAATGTTCTCCGTAACATTCTGCATAAATTTGCTGAATGCATTTTATACCTAAAATGTTTTTTAAAATAAAATTCTTAATAAGTGCGAAATTAACCCTCGGCTCTCTTTTGTTATGTCTTATTTCTGACTTTCTGGTTGAAATTTCCGTTTTGGTGTATTTAGGGACTTATAGTAAAATTTTACGGATAATATTTTTGCGGAACATTTTAACCCCTTAAATCCCTGTTGTAATGGTGCTTTTTGCTCATTTTTAAAAGAAGGACAAAAAGACTCATGCCTTGAGGATTTAGAGGGTTAACATATTCTACAAAAATTTTCTCCGTAATATTTTACATAACTTTGCTGAACACATTTTATACCTAAAATCTAAGAATCACATGGTTTCTTATGACGATTAACAATAAGAATGTGCCAGAGTTGGGAAAATTTAACCCCCCCTCAAATGAAATTCAGATGTAAACTTTCAAAACGCCGATACACGTGTCTTTTTTTTTGTCTCCTCTATCAAAATTTATTGATCGGACCTCGTAATTTTTTTTGGTGTTGTATATATATATATTTTTTGAATTCGGAAAAAATTAATTGTATAGAGAAATAACAAAACAGCAAAAAACAGGGCAGTTTTACTGAACATTTTTCCATCAAAAAGTAATTTTCTGAATATCAAAGATAGAGGGTTTTGAATATAGGACCAAGTTTGTAAAACAGCAGAATGCCATTTTTATCAACATCATTTATTTGCCTTATAAGCATAAATTCCTTATCAATTTCATTAAATTCATCCATTTTAACAGCTTCTGGGAAATGCAAAAGTAAAGGAATTACAGAAATATTGGTATTGAACAATTGGGGCTTTATTACGTCAATATTTTTAATGTTTGCATTTGATTTGATTCAAACAAATTTTTGCAATCAGTTTTTAATACTAATTTGTATGTTGAAATATCCATACTTGAAAGACTTGCGATTACTTTACCGCCTAGATATATTTTGTCTAGCGGTAGTTGGTTATCATCATCCTCAAAATTTTATGATTATTTTATCATATGTAGACACATTATGGAAATATAACTTTTGGGGAATAATTCTTAAATATTTAAACTTTTTAAAATTACCGTACAAATGTAGAAATTACCTGCCTAATGTACGGAGGTCTAAATTACCGTACAATACGGTAATTACCGTACGGTTAACATCACTGAATACACAAGCTTATGATAATCCACTAACAACACCTAGTGAGAGTTTTAATGTATTTAACACTGAAAATACCGTGATGGAAGATAATGGTACATCATTTTACATTTTGTCGTAGGTTTTTTTAAAAAGTATTTTTAAGAACAAAATAATAAAAATCATAACAAAAAAACTATGTTAAACCAAAATAATAAAATTATTTATAAAATATTGTTACGTTTTAACCTTTTCAAAACATTGGTTTATTTCCTTTAAATAAACCGGATACTTTTGATTGCAAATAAAAGCCGTTTAGTAGTTTGAAAATTGTAACAACTCTTTATTTATTTAAAATGTACAACAACAGAATTAAATAGTCACTCAATGTTTTATTTTATACACGTTTATAAATTCTCAGAAATACAGACACTTATTCACGAATTCACTTGAAAAACACAGCACTCTTTAAGGCACTCAGTTGATGTTTAATCGAAAAGCGTCTCTAATAAACTCACTCACGACTGCAACATCTGCCACTATTTATAACACTGCCATCTGCACTCTAGATTTCTCTTTAACTGTCTAGACTCTAGAGGTTACTAATACATACGCCATTTGTGGTGTACTTTCTACAATGTTCTTTAACTGAATATTCGAATTCGAAAAATGGTCAACTGAATGCTTTTATTCAATGTTAATAATGCCCACAGATATTTTACAGTTTGCTATTACAGCACTGTTATTTGAAAGCATTAGGCTAATTTAAAATCAGCCGTTAAAATCGTTATATTTGAATTCAAATACAATACACTGCCCCCGCTTAAGCCTGTTCGTCCCGAATAGGCATAGATTCACTTCTCCCATAGGCAGCTAGTCGTTTCAGATGTTCAACCTTAATTCCCGATATCGGTCTTCCACATTTCCGTATTCTATATACCATGTCGTCCAATTTCTTAACTGCCCTATGTGGTCCTTTACAGTGATTCCTTTATTTGGATGACAAACCCTTATTACGTTGTGAGCTATATCTGGCTTTCATTTGGTCATTTGTCATTTTAATTCGTCTCCGAACGAGTTCACTCATTTCTTTTTCTGCTGAAGCACCTTCATCCATCTTGGAACCCGGCCTGATGATCTTTTCACTGCGGGACAGACCCAGCACTCCAACAAGAACCATTCCGTCGTTGCACTGTTCAACGAGGGCCTCCATTGTTACATGGCCACTTTTCACATCTGCTGGTTCCAACACCAACAAACCATTGTCTATACAATCCTCCACTTCCTCATGTGCCCATACCAAATCCATTCCCTCAGTACTAGCTCTTTTTAAAGGTGGTTCTTGTAATGCTTCTTGATACGACTGCTGGTTGTTTCTTAGCGGTGAAACATATCTGGTTCGCTTTCTTGGTGCTCTACAGTTTCGCTGAATATGATCAATTTTACCACAGTTATAACATTTAATGTTGGCTTTACATTGTTTCTCATTTAAAGCCTCTAAAACTGCCTCTTTTGGACATTGAACATTATTCAAGTCCGACACCTTTTTATCAATGCCATCCACTCTGGTGTTAATAACATCAGACACTTTCTGAATTTTCTTATCTGTGACTCTAGAAGATTCTTGAAGTTTTGTTAGAAGTTTATCGTTGTTTACTCTGAAAGTTTATTTAACTTCAGCTAACAGCTTCTCGTTATTTACTTTAATAATTTCTAAGATGGTTCTAGAATTTTCGTTCGCTTTTTGGTATATCACTTCCATTTTTTCCATCATAGCCGCAAACATTGTGCTTAAATTCATGCTGCTTGTTGCTGAACGTGTAGAAACTTCCATTTCTTCCTTATACTCGAATTCGTAAGCACCGATGTCAATATCACGCAGCTTGAATTCGTCTATCAGCCTCTTCTGCAATTCTGCCTCGTTACCTGCTGTTGGTAGCTCCAACTTACTCAATTCTTTCTTGAGTTGTTCAACTTTTATTTCCTCAAACTTCATGCTTATTAATTTGCAATCCCACTTCTGACACCAATTGTTACGTTTTAACCTTTTCAAAACATTGGTTTATTTCCTTTAAATCCGCAATCGGCAGACATATACTACTACATTTTGCACTTGTATAAGTGTAAGAGCGAAAAAACAATAAATGAGAAATAGTTGTACTCTCATCTTCACTACAAGACAGGCATGGAAAACTGAAATTTAGATATAATACTAATCTGCAACAAAAATAATACTGTTTTAGTTCAAATGTAGTAAATATTTTTTTGGATTCTTTGCTCATATTTATTTATTTATGGGGAAAATAAATGTTAAAATTGAGTTGTAATTTTTTTTTTAAGAATATAAATATTGAGAGAAAAAACATTAAAAATAGTTTATAATTCTAAATACTACTTAATATGTAGTGTAGATGCTAAAAAACGTATAACAATAATATGAATTATCCACCTCTGCATTAACATTTATTCATAAACAAAAGCAAGAAACGAGCGACAACACAACCTTCTTCAATGACAATTCATAAGAGACTGAATTGTGTTTTCTATGCGTGTGAGTAGTCTGTGTAAATTTAGCACTGTACATCAGTGATGTTCACCCCATACAACAATTGTTTAAAAAATGTACACCAGTGATGTTCATCCCATACAACAATTGTTTAAAAAATTTAAACACATTTGTTACGCTCTTTTAAAGAGCGTAATAAATGTCTCATTTTTTCAGAAATTCAATAAGCATTGTTGTTGGTTGGTTTTTGGATGAGGCATAGCAAACACACGCGTTTCAATTACAATTGAACACAAAAAAACAAAGTTAAAAATAAACAAAAAATTTGAGAGTATTTCGGCCGTATAATGTATATTCTTTCATTTCCTTAAAATTTAAATTATATTCATTTAATAAATTGGTTTTATTTGACAAAAATTCTAAATTTAAACTTTCTTCATTTTGTTATTATTTTAAGTGTTTGACATTATGTTTGCTGGGTAGCTCTCTCACCAAATATCTTCATTTTTATTTTTGAACATCACTGCTGTACATAGGAGTTGCCGATCCCGGCTTTAAATAAACCGGATACTTTTGATTGCAAATAAAAGCCGTTTAGTGTTTGAAAATTGTAACAACTCTTTATTTATTTAAAATGTACAACAGAATTAAAAGAGCGTAACAAATGTGTTTAAATTTTTTAAACAATTGTTGTATGGGATGAACATCACTGTTATAAATCAGTGATGTTCAAAAATGAAGATGTATTGCTGAGAGAGCTACCCAGCAAACATAATGTCAAACACTTAAAATAAGAACAAAATAAAGAATGTTTAGATTTAGAATTTTTGCCAGATATAACCAATTTATTAAATGAAAGTAATATAAATTTTAAGGAAATGAAAGAATATAGATTATACGGCCTAAATTCTCTCAAATTGTTTATTTATTTTTGACTTTGTCTTCTTTGTGTTCAATCGTAATTGAAACGCGTGTGTTTGCTATGCTTCATCCAAAAACCAACCAACAACAATGCTTAATGAATTTCTTTAAAAAGAGAGGCATTTGTTACGCTCTTTAAAAGAGCACAACAAATGTGTGTACAGCAGCGAAATGCAATGAGCTCTCAAATGAGCTCTCTTGTTTTTATTTTCACATGTACGCAAGCACACACATTGTATAAAAACAGTCAGTCTCGCATGAGCATTGATAGAAGCAGGTTGTGTTACTCTTTTATGCTTGTTTATTTCATTATTTCAGCTATTTGTTTTTGCCAGAGAATAATTCTCAACTCATACAACTACAATATCTAAAAAGTGTAGTGGTGTGAGTTTGCATTTCGCTGGTGTACAGTGATGTTCAAAAATAAAAATGAAGATATTTGGTGAGAGAGCTACCCAGCAAACATAATGTCAAACACTTAAAATAATAACAAAATGAAGAAAGTTTAAATTTAGAATTTTTGTCAAATAAAACCAATTTATTAAATGAATATAATTTAAATTTTAAGGAAATGAAAGAATATACATTATACGGCCGAAATACTCTCAAATTTTTTGTTTATTTTTAACTTTGTTTTTTTGTGTTCAATTGTAATTGAAACGCGTGTGTTTGCTATGCCTCATCCAAAAACCAACCAACAACAATGCTTATTGAATTTCTGAAAAAATGAGACATTTATTACGCTCTTTAAAAGAGCGTAACAAATGTGTTTAAATTTTTTAAACAATTGTTGTATGGGATGAACATCACTGGTGTACATTTTTTAAACAATTGTTGTATGGGGTGAACATCACTGCTCTAGAGCATTGGTAGGCGTTCATATTGTTGAGATTAAGAACATTTTCGTGAATTTACGCCAGTAATGCGCAGCCCTTAGCACAATTGTGCAGAATCAAATCACACGTATTCTTACGCTCTTACATTTTAGTAGTCGTTGTCCACTCAACGAGACAACTAGGAATACGCATGAGCACTGGTGTATGACTTTTTCTTTATTTTTTCAGTTTTTGTATTTGTGTGTTTGTAGGTGCACTGAATAAAATAAATAATTGAATGTGTTGGTGAGAGTAAGTGTATTGGTGAGAGGATTTATTTTTGCGAACCTCTGATTTACGCGTACACAACCCGAAAGTAAAAAAACACACAGCAAGAGCGTAAAAAATACAAATAACTCATTTAGTTGCAAACAATAGAGCGAAAAATACAAATATTTCATTCTGTTGCTTGATGTTATTGCGAATTTTTTATTTTTAACCAGCGTTGCCGCTTTGGTCCAATTGGACCAAAAGTGGTAGATTTTATTTACAAGTACAACGATTGGTAGTTTGGTTGGTTTGTTCAATTTTTTTTAATTTGTTGGTAGGAAATACAATTAATATTTTTAAAATTTATAGTTTTTAAATTTAAAGATAACAAATAAAAAAAAAGTGTGAAATAAAAGAGTTGGAAACCCTGATCATTGAACTTAACGCCGTTAAATGTATAACATCTTTGCATTTACATGAAAAAGATCAAAATCATAGTGTCAGTGCAAATTAAGTGTAAACAAACACTTGTATTTCTTAAACAAAAGGCCGCAAAAAAGTTATTTTGTTTTACAATTTTATTTAATAGTTAAAATATGTAGTATTTTTAGATATCTTTCAAAAACTCCAAGACTGGCAATTGATGCTGATGGAGAAAACCAAACATCAAACGGCAATGATAGAAAATAAATATGAATAAAATATTTATAATTTTACTTTTTTGTAGTGAATAAAGTTGCGAAACGAAGCGGACATTTAGGAGTGAGTGGATTCAACTTTTTGATTGGTTGCAGGAGAAAGATGGAAGCTGTTTTTTCATTGTATGTTTCAAAACAATCTTAAATCACTGCTCCCACATAAATAATGGAATTTGCTTCGGCTAAGTGATATATCTTTAGATATTAATGCTCGCATAAATTTGTTCGGGAAAATGTAAGCACACTTAAAGATGGATTCAATGAACTCTGTTATAGTGACTTATGTAATTTTATTATACCCTACACCACCATAGTGGGGAGGGTATTATGCGTTTGTGCAGATGTTTGTAACGCCCAAAAATATTAGTCTAACACCCACCTTAAAGTATACCGATCGACTTAGAATCACTTTCTGAGTCGATTAAGCGATGTCCGTCCGTCCGTCCGTCCGTCCGTCTGGTTGGCTGGCTGGCTGTCCATGTAAACCTTGTGCGCAGAGTACAGGTCGCAATTTTGAAGATATTTCGATCAAATTTGGTACATATTATTTTTTCGGCTCAAGGACCAAGCCTATTGAAATTGGCTGAAATCGGTACACTATTTCACCTACCCCCCATACGAATGTCCTCCCGAAATTGGACTTTATCGGTCATAAATGTTTAATTTATATATGTATCTCCACAAATTCCGCTCCAAATAAGTTTTATATACACAAAATTCATGTCACCAAATTTTGTTACGATCGGTCCATAATTAGTCATAGCTCCCATATAGACCAGCTTCCGAAAATCACTTTAACGTGCATAAATCGCTTAAAAATGTTGGTAAACACACAAAATTCAACATAGTTAACTTTAATATAGACATAAATCACATGACCTAATTTCATGGTGATCGGTCCATAATTGGTCATAGCCCCCATATAACCCCACTTCCGAAAATCACTCAAAAATATAAATTATTGAAATTTTAAAAGAAAAATTTTTTTGCTCTTTTACTTAGTGTAGGGTATTATATGGTCGGGCTTGACCGACCATACTTTCTTACTTGTTTTTAATATATGTACTTTCGCTTCCAAATAGTTCTGCTGCTGCAGAACGAAAACATAATTTATGACAAACCCTAATATAATAGCAACTTAACGAGATATATAAAAATCGATTAATTATTTTCGAATTTATTCACAATTAAGTGAATTCGCTCATTTTCACCAAATTTTACTTTTTTGTTTGATATACATAAAATGTTAAAATAAGTAATAAGAATAACCTGAGCTGAGTAAATGAACAAAAACATTTATCATGAACAAAAAAATTTCAATAATTTATTTTCGTGAGTGATTTTCAGAAGTGGGCCTATGACCAATTATGTACCGATCGCCATGAAAGTAGTACACGTAATTTATTTCTATATGAAACTAATTTGTGTTGAATTTTGTCGGAATTAGGGTTTTTAATTTCCCGACCTTTTTTGATTCCCGGGAAATGGGAAAATGTTTCTCTACATTCCCGGGTACCCGGCTATTCCCGAAATATATAATAATACTGTGAATTATGAATATTATAGCAAAATTTCATATAAAAACTTAGTGTTATAATCATTATAAATAAAGCTTCGTATTAATTAATTCAATTTGAACTTAATTCATTTCATAAATCCATTCCCAATATCTAATTCTTTAGCTTCCTTTAAAAGCTTAAATTTGAAGTTAATTAATAACAGAATTTATTCAAACTTTGAATGCTTAAATTTTTGTTGATTTAAATCTACTACAAATTGAGTTAAAATGTATTTTCTCATTCAGTTTTATATAGCTTTTAACCATTTACAAAATTAATTGAAACAAATTTTATTTTAGTCAATACATTTAACTGAATCGTTAAGAGACAAAATTTATTTTGATCACGAAAATGGAATTAAGAATTAATTCCTTCGAAAAAAAATAAAAAAAATTTTAATATTTTTTTCCGAAATCAAAAACTTTTTTGAATTTTTTTTCAAAATGGGCCCTTTTTTTCTTAAAATAAAGCTTAGATATTTTCCTTGAAGACTTTTTTGTCGCTTAGTGTGATGCGAGTGGGATATCTATCAAAATAAATATTTTGTAACTCAAGCATGCAATTTTTGACTTTTTTTTTGCAAAACCTAACTTTTTTCCAAAATGGGCACTTTTTTTAAAAATTTTGTTTTGCTCAAAAAAAAGCTTAGGTCCATACCTTTAAGATATTTTTGGTCGCTTAGTGGGATATCTTTCAAAATAAATATTTTGTAACTCAAGACATACAATTTTTGATTTTTTTTTTTTGGCAAAATTTAACTTTTTTCCAACATGGGCCCTTTTTTAAAATTTTTTTTTTTCAAAAGAAAGCTTGGGGTCATTCTTTTAAGATATTTTTGGTCGCTTAGTGGGATGCGAGTGGGATATCTATCAAAATAAAAATATTTTGTAACTCAAGACATAAAATTTTTAGGTCCATTAAAGGAATGGAAAAAAAGTCTAAAATTGTATGTCTTGAGTTACAAAAAATTTATTTTGATAGATATGCCACTCGCATCCCACTAAGCGACCAAAAGGGTCTGCAAGAAAAATATCTAAGCTTTTGTTTGACCTAAAAAAAAAATTAAAAAAGGGTCCATTTTGAAAAGAAAAAAATTCAACAAAGTTTTTGTTGAATTTGTATGTTTTGAGTTACAAAACATTTATTTTGATACATAATGAACTCGCATCCCACTAAGCGACCAAAGAGGTCTTCAAGGAAAATATCTAAGCCTTATTTTAAGAAAAAGGGGGCCATTTTGGAAAAAATTCAAAAAAGTTTTTGATTTCGGAAAAAAAAATATTATAATTTTTTTATTTTTTTTTTAAATATTTTTTTCGTATAGAATATAGAAGAAAGGGCTATATAAACTATTTGGGACACATTTTGCTAAGAACAATAGGTAATAAGCAGGGAAACCAAAATATGCAAATGCATGTTTTTTCTGGTGAGTCTAATGAGCACATGGATAAGATATTTAAACGTTTCAGAACTATTTAAGAATTTTGGCATCGATTTGTTAGTGCATATTTTTGCATAGTTTACCCTTAAATGCATATTTTTGCATATATTTGTTTTAAGAGCATATTTATGTCATATTTTGTCTTACTTATTTTTCGGTATTGTGTTACAGGTTTTTACTTGCTTGTTAAAAAAAAAATTTTGTTCAGCTAAAAATATTTAATTTTTTTATTGAAGAATAATTTGGTGAAGGGTATATAAGATTGGCACAGCCGAATATAACTCTCTTACTTGTTTTAATATAAAACAAGCACTATTTTAATAATAGCGCCATCTAAATATCAAATTTTAGTTCTAATTCAAACTTAACCGTTCTAAGTGTTAAAGAAATATTGTCTTTTAAATTTGCTCCTATAACATCAGTTGATGTCGAAAGAACATTTTCTATGTATAAAAATGTTTTCAGATCCAATAGACATCGATTTATGTTACTTTATTGTGCTCTTTTACTACATTGCCAGGCCAAGTACTCTACATTGTGAATACCGCTATTGATTTTTTTTAAATAAAAGTATATTTTTTGGTTAAAAATTATATAAAAGTTTGTATTTTTAAGAGCATATTTTTTTAAATTTTAAGAGCATATTTTTTTAAATTTTAAGAGTATAATTCAGAGTTTTTACTGCATATTTAAAGCGCTTAAAACCCTTTTTTTTAGAGCATATTTCTGGTTTCCCTGGTAATAAGTTACATGGATAAGAAAAAATACCTACTTGGCCAAAATGTCAAATTTTGACCCCCTCTAACTCAGAGAGTTCTAGACCGATCTTGTTGAAAAATTGTGTCTGAATTACTATCCAGTAGAGCTAACCTTGGTGCAAATTTCATCCCGGAAGACATCGATTTCAAAAGTTGGTTCACTTGAGTATTGTTTTTGCTAATTTTTTGGCTTACAATTCAACCAAAAACGATCAGACGATTAGACTACTTATTTTTCGGCGGAATAAGTACTTATTTTTGTTCGCGATGTACCAAAAGTAAGCTATATTTTTTGGCCGAAAATAAGTTGTTTTGTTAGTAGAGTTATTTATAGAATTTTGTATTTGCAAAAAATAAGTCGCAGCCAAGAGTCGAACCAAGAACTATCCGTTTGGTAGTCTGCTGTTCTACTCACTACACCACTGCTTAGTTATTTTATTGTGCATCAAATAATGGTTTTCACCAGAGTACGGAAATAAACAAATCGAAACGTTTGCAATCTTTTTGTTTTGTTCTTTTCAGTGAGTAAAACAAAAACAATGAGAATGATTGTCCCATTTTGTTTTGTATTGTTTTTGCTCATGAGCGCAAACTGTACATTAATATAAACGTACGCAGCTAGAAAAGAGTAAGAACAATATTGAAACATTATGATAAAAAACGTTTAACAAACGTTTGGTAATTGATTTACTCATTATAATAGAGAACACAGTACAAAAAAAAACAAAACGAATAAAAAATACGTTTCTCTATATGTTTTGTACTCAAATGTACGATTTTAACGGTAAATTAAATAATGCCGATGAGTGAAAAGCTAATCGTTTCGTTCTCCCTTTGTTACTTGAAAAGTTGTTGTTTTGTTTTTGCTCATGTACAATACAATATAAAAATTTTGATTTATTTGTACATTTTGCAAACGTTTGCGAAATGTTTTGTTTGTTTTCATACTCTGGTTTTCACACAGTAATACAATATTATTTTGTATGTTTCTAAAAATAAAAAAATAAAATAAATGGGCAAATTGAAAAAAAGTAACTGATTATATGTTTCGTTTGTTTATTTTGTTTTTTTAGACTTTACTACTTAAAATGTAAGTTATTAAAAAATACATTATTTGTAGCTTTGTAAGCGAAGTTTTTGCTGGGCACGAAATGCCCCATATACATATATGTATATATATACATATATATATATATATATATATATATATATATACGGCTAAAGCTAGAAACTTGAAATTCGGGAAATGGGTTCCTTTTACAACATGCAAATCCACTAAGAAGGGATTTTTGGAAATTCGGTCGTTAAGGGGGACAAATGGAGCAAAAACGGGTAAAACCTATACCTCTATATCTCCAAAACAAATAAACATAGAAACAACATTTTAAATGCGTCCGCCTTTAATCAAAAAAGAGTTATTGCAGACGAATAAAAATTAGTGGAATATTACCTTTTGGTAAGATTAAGAAAAAATATAATTCTTCAAAAAATCCGTGAAAGGACACGGGTACTTCCCATATATCCTGAACATATAATTAAAATTTGGTTATAGTCATTTTAATAAAGTTATTGTTGTTTGTGAAAATTTTTATTACAATCGCAGCACGGATTCGGGTGGCTGCCATACATCCTTTTCCTTAAAAAACCTATAACCTGTATAAAATTATTAATTTTCAGAAATTACTGTTCTCTTATAATATTAGATGCAAAGTTATGAAAATTTTATCGGAAGGATATTCATAATTCCAAGACATCAAGATTTCAATATACTGTATAACATCTAATTTTTTTTTAAAAAAATTCGTAAAAATCGTTTCTTATTTTGGAACCAATTTGGTTGTTTGTGAAAATTTTTATTACAATCGCAGCAAGGATTCGGGTGGCTGCCATACATCCTTTTTCTTAAAAAACCTATGAACCTGAATAATACCGTAGACAAACGACAGAGTTAATTTGCATTAACAGCACATTAATGTGAATTAAAATTTAACCCTGACAGACGACAGTTTTTGCATTTAGTAAACAGCAGTTTGTTTGTAAACTGTTTAATGTTGAAAAAATTTTGCAAATTTTTCTATTGAAAATGCAAAAATAAAAATAAATTTTGAAATTTGTTATCAGGAATCTCGCAATTCCCAAAAAAGTGTTGAAAACCCCCAAAAATGGTATTTTTTATTTTTTTTTGGCTATAATATCTATACTAGGGCGGGGTTATTGGAACCGTTTACAAAATAATTAAGAACATATTTTTGCCATCTAAAATGGGTTACTATATTTTGATATTGACTATGCGATTTGAGATTTTTTGCCTTAAACTTGAATTTTTATTTTTACATAAAAAAGGCGTTTTTTTAATGGACCTGGTCCCCTCGGTATCAATAATTTTAAATTTTTTTTTCATTTAAAATATTTGATGAGATGTTAGCTTTTCAAAAAGTATAAATTCCTTATACATGGTCTTAGAAATTGTTTGCGATAACATAAAAAGAGAAAAAGTATTTTTTTCAAAAAAAAAAAAATTAGGGAAAAATTACCTTTTTAAATTTTTTTAAATTCAAAGGGTATAACTTTGGACTTAGTCATTATTTTTGAAAAATTCTATATCTATTTGACACATACATGTGTTGTCAGTCCAATAGAGGAAAATTGGAGAAAATCGGGAAATACTTGGATCCGCTGTTATCAAAAAACTGGAGTAGGGTGGGTAAAAATTTAGAAAATTTAATTTTCAAATGCGAATATCTCCTAAACTGTAAGAGATAATTGATAGCTAGGAGGTTTTTTGTAGTGCTCGATGAGGAGATTCAATATATATAATTTGCTTGAAATTGGAATACAAAGGAAGAAATAGGATCGTTTTAAAAATTTAACATACCCAATGTGTCCAACTTTGGGGACCAGTGGCCGCGGCCCTGGTGAGCACAGGTGATCCAAATTCAAAACTTAAACTCTACAACACTTCCTCTTTGCGAATGTGAAACCGGACTAACCGTTTAGAAGTTACAGCATTATTTCCCTATTTTTTGTCTATTCTACTGTGTTACGTTTTCTTTTAAAATAGTAAATAATTTTCCTACAGCTGATTGATTTCGACGGTATTGCCATATTGAAATAGCTAAATTCAGTATAAATTCAATTTGATTTTGTGTATTTACGTCAAAGCTAATGCGCATTAGGATGGGGATAATTCACAAGTTAATTTGAATTAAGACTGTTAATGCAAATTAACGCTGTCGTCTGTCTACGCTATAAAATTATTCATTTTCAGAAATTATTGTTCTCTTATAATATCAGATTAATTTAGTTATTAACATTTCAATTCTAGCAAGGATTTACATAACTGCCATATATCCTTTTTTAAAAAAAATACTGAAATATTTTATATATTTTCTAAATTCGGAAGGACGGACATTTTAAAATATTGATAGTAATATTAGAAACTGGATGTTGGATTATACTTTAAGTGTTGCTAATATCAGCAGAAGCTCATATTAATATCTCAATCTAAGGATATGTAGGTTATATGAAATTATTGAGTTACATATACGGTAAAAATGTATTATTTATGGGTGCCATAAAAAAAAATTTTTTTTTAAAGTTCTAGTCAAAACGGACGAATAATGATTTCACATTATAATAAGTAAGAGATAAGCATTAGATAAAATTAAAGAAAAATTAAAATTGATTAACATGTTTTTTTCAAAATTAAATCAAACTTTGGAATTTTTTTTGATTTCAGCAAAAAAACATACAACATCAAGAACCAAATAAAGACCTATTAATACACTTTATGCCATTAAACTACTTTTGTTATATAACGCAATATTTCTTAGTTATTTAAAAGAAAAAACGGTATTATTTTATAAAAAACCAAAAATCTGGAGCTATTTCCCCAAACCATCAAATTGAAAATTTACGAAATGGTAATTTATACATTTAAACAAAATTTTAATAGTTTTCATACGAAAGGACAACTAATGATTACATTTTCTTATATATAATGCTTATGGCTATTCTATAGTAAAACATAATGGCCCATAATCATAGTCAAACACTAAAGTCGGTTCTTTTTAAAAACAACTTTAAAATAAAAACCTGCTTTTTATTAATTTGCAACCATAGTCAAAATTAAAGTATGTTTTAAATTGAACCGACTTTAACTGGGTGCCACCGCAAATGTAGAAAATGTTTTCATACAATATACAACAAAAAACAGACAAGTGGCAACGCTGAACAGCTGACATACAAAATTAAAAAAAATCCAAAAAACGTAAACAATAAAAGTAACCGGGACATCTAAAGAAAGAAAGAAAGTAGTTTGTTGTGGAAAAATGGAAAAGATAAGATTAATACCATAATTACGAAATTTTGGTACTAATTTTATTGATAACTGTTCAATAATTGCAAAATCTCTACCAATATCTTGTAACTTAAACATTTTTTACTTTGTTACGAACTTTTTTACTCGTCGAAGAACAGCTGATGCTGTTGTTAAACGAGTTAAAAACAACTTCAGCTAGTTTTATATTTAGAGTCGACTTCAGCGTCAAAAGTATACTTTAACTTGTCTATGATAGACATAAAGTCCACTCTTAAGTAAAGTCGAGTTTAATTCTCTTAAAATGTACTTTATTTTTGACTATGATTATGGGCCATTGTATTTCAAAATAATTGAAAATATTTCATGAAAAACTTTATTGCGTTTGGTGCGTGAACTTTTTTCACAACCGCGAAAAAATAACTCCGAGGTTTTTTATATTTTTTAATGCTCTATTCGACTATGCTATGCCAATTTCCATCAAGGAACTTCCAAGGCTTTCATCAGTAAATTTGTGTGATGGAGATATTTTATACAAAACGGTTTTTGCTGACCGCACTAAACTCTCCCATGCTCCCCCCAGATGGGGTGCGGCTGGAGGATTAAATTTCCATAGGATTCCCTTATGTGCCATTTCAGTTTGAACATCATTAAATTTTATTTTTGTAAATTGCTCTTTTAAAATACGATCTGCTCCTCGAAAGTTTGTACCGTTATCACTATAAATTTCTGCAGGTGTGCCCCGTCTTGCAATAACATTTTTAAGAACCATTAAAAATGAGTCGGTTGAGAGGGTATGTGCAATTTCGATGTGTATAGCTCTTACAGTGAGGCACGTAAATATAACACCCCATCGTTTTAACGATTTTCTGCAAAATGTAACAACTATTGGGCCAAAATAATCTACCCCGACAAAAGTAAAGGGCCTTTGAAAAGCTCCGAGACGCGCAGATGGAAGTGGTGCCATTTGTGGTGAAACTGGTTTTGCTGCATCAATTTTACATTTTTGGCAATTTCGCCGAACTATTTTATATACTACTCTCAATTTAACTATGAAATATGTTTGGCGAATTTCGTTTATTACTGTCTCGTGATTTTGATGGTGATACGCATGATGATAACTCAAGACTATAAGTTTTGTTAAATGATGTTTACTTGGCAGTATAATGAGGTCACGTTGATATCCACAGGCTGGGGTCGCGTATTTGGCTCGGTTTTTTACTTTAATTATGTCGCCATCATCAATATAAACGTTCAATTTATGAAAAGCACCGGCCTTTGAATTTGGCCATCCATTTCGAATGGCAGCATATTTATCAGGAAAACTTGACATTTGGGATGTTTTAAAAATTACCTTCTTTGCTTTACTAAAATGCGATGCATTCAATTGAACCACTAGATTTTGTTTATGTAGCACTTGTTGTTTACGTTCAATAAACATTATCCAGTTTGCAACAGCGCGGTAAAGCCTAAACCAGCTAGAAAAATATTCATAATTAATAGGTAATGCCATCGACTTCCGAGCATGAATATTGAGATATCGAGGACGAATTTCTGACATAATATTATGATGTATATTTGACGAGACCCCTACTGTGCTTTTTGGCCATTCATTTTCATCAAATTTTAACCAAGAAGGGCCTTCAAACCACTCCTTATAATTATCTATTGCAGGTCTATATTTCGTAGCAAAATCTGCAACGTTCATTGCACTTGGCACCCACCGCCAATCAGAAACATTTGTAAACTTTAAAATTTCCGCAACACGAAACATCACAAACTGCTTAAATTTTTTCGGGTCTCCATTTAACCATGTTAAAACAGTTATAGAATCGGTCCACATAATTTTTCGCATCAATTTAATTTTGTGACAACTTACTATGTTCATAAGTCTTGCACATATTACAATGTTAGCCAATTTTTCCATTTACAAAAAATGTCATCATCCAAAGCAGATCGCCATATTTAGATTTTAAATATGACATAAAACATGTAACAAACCCTAAAGGGTCGAAAACTGACATTAAAACCTGAAGTATTTCCCGTTTTGTAGGCACTATTTCACCATTCAGGATGGGTCTACGAAGTCGTACAAACTTCAAATTAATTTTAAAAATATCATTTTTAGGATCCCAGTAGAGGCCAAGAATTTTTTCAAATTTAATAGAATTTTGATTATTTTCAAAAGATTTAGTTTTATTGCTACTGGTTTCACCTAGTGCTGTTAACACTTCAACTGAATTTGAAGATCAGTTACGCATATGAAATCCTCCTTTAGCATGAACTTCTCTTACGCCTAAAGCCAACTGAATTGCCTCCTCGATGGTATTTGTTGAGTCGATAAAATCATCGACATAACGTTGTTGAGTTATGGCATCAATTACTTTTTGATTACTACCAAACATTTTTGCATTTTTGTCTCGAACATAATGTGAGATACATGGAGAACACGAGGCACCAAATGTGGGAACGTTAAGCTGGTAAACTACTATTGAATTTTTATTGTCCCACCATAAGAAACGTTGGGCACTAGCGTCTTCCTTTCTAACCTTTATGCGGTGGAACATTTCTGCAATATCTCCACACACGGCAATGGCACCAATCCGAAAATTAAATAAAATATTCATTAGTGGCATTAGATAATCAGGGCCCTTTAACAGGAAGTCATTAAGGGCAAAATCACCAGACTTGGCAGCTGCGTCCCATACGAGTCTAATTTTGTCTGGTTTTGTCTGGTGGGTTTTTAACGATAAATGTGGGTAAGTACCACACACGACCTTTATTTTGTTCTAATATTTCAATTGGAAGTTGCCCTGCATAACCCTTGTTTTCTAAATTAGCAATTTGTTGACTTAAAATTTCGGCAAGTTCCGGGTTTCGAGCCGCTTTTCGTTTAATACACTGTAAACGTTTAATGGCTGTGGGTAAACTGTTTGGCAACTTTGGAGATTCAGATTTCCATAACAGTCCAACTTCGTATTGACCTTCATGAAATTTACATGTTTTATCTAATGTGTTTAAAGCTTGTTGACGCTCCTTAGACATTGGCATCCTGTCTGGAGATGTTATGACAACATTTTCATCTACAAGAAACTGCTTTACAACGTCATGAAGTTCTTCACAGTTGCATTTGTGGAAGTTGAGTCTATTACCTGCTTTAGAATCTCCACCAAAAAGCGTCCAACCTAGTCTTGTTTTTGAGGCTACTGGTTGTTGCCACCCTCCTTCTCTAACATTAAGAGATGAAATTAAATTTGGGTTGTTTACTCCTATAATCATGGAATGAACTACATCTTTATAGCTTTCTAGTGGTATATTTTTGAGATAAGAGTATTTCTTTTTAATATCAACCACATTCATGGATTCCTTCGACAGGTTGAGATTTTTTACAGTATATACGTTTTTAACAGGAAACTTTTTAGAGCTGGGTTTGGCGGATGAAATTTTTAAATCAAATCATCTGGAGTCTTCTTCAAAATGCGAAACATCACCAGTCCATAGGATACATAGTGGGTCGTTCGTACCTTTTACGTCTAAAGAATCAGCTATTTCTTGCTCTAAAAGTGTTAGGGTTGATCCATCATCCAGGAGTGCGTATATTGTAATCGATTTTTTGTCACCGTTCAGAGTATTCTATTTATTCTACTAGAGTTTCGTGGAATATTTTGCACCGGTCCATTTTGGCATTGAAGATTATTCACTTTTATTTTTAGATCGTGCAATTTTCCATATGTCTTTTTAAATGTCAATTCGTTAAACCCCAACTAAATAATAATATTAAGCGACCTATTATTTCCGAGATATAAACGCAGGTTGCAGCGCATCTGGTGGTGAGATGGCGCCTTAGTCAAGCCAACAACCTTTATTTAATTATTTTACTTCGGTGGCGTTTTGGTGTTATACCACCGAAGGAGTGCGCTGTGATAAATATTAGTTATTAGCAAACTAATAATTATTATAAACTGATGATTGATTGGCAGCGGCTGGGAATCGAACCCAGGCCACAAATACCATATCATGCTTAATGATCAAACGCGCTAACCAATTAAGCCACATCACCCTAATGTCAGGGAGCATATTCTGGTCGTTTTTCGGCTTCAATTGAATCAATTTTGTTCGGTACAGGTTCCCTGTGATGGTCTGGCCAGATGTCAGCAGCTCATAATACATAGGACCCTTTTGGTCCCACCAAATACAGAGCTTTACGCTTCGGGTTATCGCAATGGATCCATTTTTCATTTTCTTTTATAGCGTGAAGCAGCATTTCAGACATTAAAAAATCGTCCTTCAGGGTCTCTCAGCTTCAATTCGTATGGTACCCAATTTCTATGCTTTTGGATGAATCCTGCTGCCTGCAAACGTTTTGAAATTGCTGATTGAGTAGCTGCCAATGATTTTGCAAGCTCTTGTTGAGTTTGACAACATCCTTCATGGAGTAATGCCTCCAATTCTTGGGCTTCAAACTTTGTTCGCTAGTCTGGCGATCTAACAACTTTGCAGCACTTTTGAAGCGGCACTTTTTTCAAATTAAATAAGTATAGGAAAACTTGCCTCATATGATGCACAGAGGGGCCAAACATACTAATTTTGCGGATTAATTGAAAAAACTAATTTCAAATATCGTGAAAACTGAAAGTACCTGAAAGTTCTACATCAGCAGTCAAAAAATTAATGTAAAATATGAAACGGTATTTTAATAGTCACGTGTTGAAATTACATATTGTGAAAAAAAAAACCTAAAATTTATAAAAAATAAATAATATTTGTAATAGGTAATTTCAAAAAATTAACAAATCTAATTATGCAACCATAAAGTTCAGGTATTTATTGATATGTTTTGGTTAAATTTGAATTATTTGCGGAAGTGTCTTTGATATTAGTTTTTATTGGATTGGTCTAAGAGCTACCCACATTAAGATCCATTATTTTTGAGCTAGAATTTAACATAGATTGAAAAATAACTGGTTATGTATACGAACTCTTTTCTGAATAAATATAAGTTCCACTTAATTGTTTTGTTGAATTTTTATAAATTTTCAACAAAAAGTGTAGTATGTTAATTGATTTCAACTGTGATATTAGTTTTAAGTTTTGAGATTTTACTGTGATATTTATTTTTAAATATTTTTGCATTCATTTATATTGGCCCATAATCATAGTCAGAAATAAAGTATATTTTAATAGAACTAAAGTCGTCTTTACTTAAGAGTGGAATTTAGGTCTACCATAGACAAGTTAATGTATATTTTTGACGTTAAAGTCGACTGTACATAAATATAAAACTAGCTGAAGCTGTTATTAACTCATTTAACAACAACATCAGCTGTTCTTCGCCATATAAAAAAGTTCGGCAAAAAGTAAAAAAAATTAAGTTACAAGAATTTGGGAGAGATTTTGCAATTATTCAACAGTTATCAATAAAATTAGTACCAAAATATTCTAAATATGATATTAATCTTATATTTTCCATTTTTCCACCACAAAAAACTTTTTTTCTTTAGTTGTCCCGGTTACTTTTATTGTTTACCTTTTTTGGTTTTTGTTTTAATTTTCGATGTCAGCTGTTCAGCGGTGCCACTTGTCTGTATTGCGTTGTATATTGTATGAAAACATTTTCTACATTTGAGGTGACACCCAGTTAAAGTCGGTTCAATTTAAAACATACTTTAATTTTGACTATAGTTGGGGAAATAATATAAAGCGGGTTTTTAATTTAAAGTAGTTTTTAAAAAGAACCGGCTTTAGTGTTTGACTATGATTATGGGCCATTGTGTTTTTATATCATGGTGTAAAAATTGAATAAAGAAATATGTAAGTAAAATCGTAGAATTAAGACTATTATCAATTTGTTGTAATAATTATTTTTTGTGTTGTTCACATATCGTTGCCAGATTTAATAAAAAACTATCCCAGAAGATGCTGAAAAATAAACAGCGAAACGTTGCACAGTAGGTTGAATGGTAGTTTTAAAATATTATATTTTTTATTGATGAGTTATTATAAGCACATAAAAACACAGCATTTTAGAAAAAAAAGGTTAAAAAAAAAAAATTTTAACCCTTTAAGCGCATTATTGTTTTTTGAAAAAAAAGACCTTTTTCACAATTTATGCTGTAACTTTGGAATGGAAAACGATAAATTACTGAATAAAATTGGAAATTAAAGCATACTTAATGTGCTATTAAAAAATTCAAAATATAAATTTATTGTATGTATTTATATTAGTATAAATTTAATTTAAAATCCAATTTTTGTTTTACACAAAATTGTATAAATTTACAAATTTTTTCAAAAAAGTCATAAAAGAGAATATTATAACTTTTTAGTACTGAATAATCATAAATCCATAAAAACACAGCACACTATTAAATGCATTATTGTTTTTTGGAAAAAAAGACCTTAGCTCACAATTTATGCTATAACTATGGAATGGAAAGCGATACATTAATGAATAAAATTGGAAATTAAAGCACACTTCATGTGCTACTAAAAAAATAAAATTATAAATTTATTATATGTATTTATATTAGTATAAATTTAATTTAAAATCCAATTTTTGTTTTACACAAAATTTTATAAATGTACAAATTTTTTTAAAAAAGTCACAAAAGAGAATATTATAATTTTTTCGTAATGAATAATCATAAAAACATAAAAACACAGCATTTGGAATGAAAAGCGATAAATTAATGAATTAAATTGGAAATAAAAGCATACTTAATATGCTATTAAAAAATTCAAAACATAAATTTATTATATGTATTTACATTAGCATAAATTTAATTTAAAATCTAATTTTTGTTTTTCACAAAATTTTATAAATGTACAATTTTTTTTAAAAAAAAGCCACAAAAGAAAATATTATAAAGTTTTGTAATGAACAATAATAAATACATAAAACCCAACTTTAAAAAAAATGTAAGAAAAAAATGTTTTAACCTATTTTGTATCAGAATATGTTTTTTAGCAAGAGGAGTTCTTTCACTATAACTTAAATAAGTAAAAAACCTCAATAAACCCGCACGATTTTTTTTCTGTATACAGAAGCTGAAAATTCATATTTTAAGAGCATTTAATGGAATTTACCCGATCTAGGTAGCAAATACTAAAAGTAATCCAAAACAGAAAAAAAGAAGAGAATGAATAAATATGTCGATGACTGACATGTTGCTTTAGGTCCTATTTGCTACACTGATCCAGGCCCACCATCCTTGCTGACATGAAAATCATATTAATTGTCAGCCCAAAAAGTAAAGACAAACAAATAAAGCACCCTACCCCATAACTATAACACCTTTCGCAATAATAAATACAAGCTAAAAATTCCATGTTCAAAAACAATATATAATATAATATTTATTTATAATTAATTAAAATGTATTTTGTTATATGTATAAGAAGGAATTTAAAATAGAAATTTTCATTGAAAACGGTCACCATTTAAAATTTGATTAATAAAAATGTAAAATTACAACAAGGTATAGCAAAATTTTAACAAAAATTTAGCATAAAAACAATTTTACTAAAATACTAATTTTGTATACCGAATAACAAAAACAATTATAGTTCAAATATTTGATACTGTGGTGACTTTGATTACAAAATAATCAAATAAAAAGTGTATGTAACAAATGTAGTGTATTTAATTGAACGTAATATGAATATTAAAATTCTAATATATTTTCATACTAATTTGGAGTATGATTATATGATAACATTCATATTACGTATACGTTAAAAATAAGTGTAAAGCTAGGGTTACACGATTGCCGCAATGCACCAATTTGTACCAATTTTTATTGCGCTAATTTGGAGGACAATAAAACGATTGTCGCAATCAAATTCTCTGCAGTTACACGATTGCCTCAAATTTCATAAATTTGGTTGCCGTAAATTGGCGCACAACGATTAAGGGGCAATAATTGCCGTCTCCCAGTTACACGATTGTTACTGAATGCGGCAACACTGAGAAACAGCTGTTGTGTTTAATTGCATTTTTTGTTTTGCTAACATAAATACCACAGAATACAATAAATACTTATAAATCTGTAAAAAATTTATTAATTGTAGTGAAAATGATTTCTTCTCAAAAGAAAAAGTCTGAGCAAGAGTACTCCCAAACACATGGGTGCTCTTCTACAGCCATTATCAAATCATTTATGGTATTGTAGGCCCAAGATGAACTAACACTTGGTTTTTTTCCTTTTGGGCAAAGGAGTTTGTGATTGCTGGTCGGGGGAGTAAACAAATTCCGTGTCCAGTGAATCATTTAATTCTATTATGCAGTCATCAAACTCCATATTTACACTATAACCCCCATATGCATAAACAGTTTATAAATTTATCAAAGGTTTATGAAACAGATTTTGTATGGAAATTTTGTTTTATAAACCTTTGATAAATTTATAAACTGTTTATGCATATGGGTGTAAGTATATAATAATTAATATATTTACTACAGTTAAAATTAATTTTACTTACAGATATACTATTCCACGACTTAAGAAAAAATAAATATTGGCGCTTATTGTCCACTTTGATTGCCGCTCATGAAACCAATAAATATTGGCGCAATTAAAACATTTTATTGCCTCATTATTGTCTATCGAGTGGTTACACGGTTGCCGTACCAGGGTTGCATTTGATTGGGGCAAATAAGAAAAATATTGTCGATGGTTGCCGTATAAACCAATAAATTGTGAAATTACACGATTGGCGCATAAAGTACACCAATAATTGGTGCATTGCGGCAATCGTGTAATCCTACCTCATGAGACCACCAGGAGCGTGACCAGGGGTTCCCAAAGTAGGACACCTCGGGTAATTTTTAAAATGATCCAATTTCTTCGTTTGTGTTACGATTTAAAAAAAATTGCACATTTAGAATCTCCTCGTCGAGCACTACATAAAACCTCATCGATCAATTATATCTTATAGCTTAGGAGATATTCGCATTTGAAAATTTAATTTTCAACATTTTACCCACCCTACTCCAGTTTTTTGCTGACCGCGGTTCCAAATATTCCCCGATTTTATCAATTTTTCTTTTATGGAATTAACAATAGATCTATATATCAAATAAAGAAAGAAGTGTTTAAAAATCATGGCTGAGTCCAAAGTTATATATTTATTTGAATTTAACCTTCGCTTTACCAATACCCACCCGGGTGACCACATCGATTTTATTGGTTTAATATTTTTTTTAATTTTGTTTCGATTTAAATGAAATTTTTACTCACTGAACAAATTCTAGAGTTCTATAGAAATTAATAGAACCATTTTAAACTTTTTATAAGGTTTTTTCAATTTTTTAAAATTTCGTTCGTCGCATATATTTATAGAAGTGTAGCGTCTTGGTAAACCATGTAGGGTATTGGTAAACCATGTTCATAAAAAACCTTTGGTAAAGCGAAGGTTAAAAAAATTAAAAAAGGCGATTTTTCGCAATTTTTTTGGGAAGAAAGTACTTTTATTCTTTTTAAGTTATCTAAAAAATTTCTTAGAGGATGTATAATGAATTTGTACTTTTTGAAAAGCTAACTTTACGCCAAATATTTTAAATGTAAAAAACATTTATAATTTTTGATACCGTCGGGATCAGGTCCATTCAAAAAATGCCTATTTTTTATGTAAAATTCAACATTAGGGCAAAAATTCTCAATTCGCATTCTCGATATCAAAATATAGTAACCTATTTTAGATGGCCCAATAAGTTCTTAATTATTTTGTAAAGGGTTCCGATAACCCCGCCCCTGGTATGGATATTGTAGCCAAAAAACAAAAAAATCCCATTTTTGGGATTTTTCAATATTTTTTTGGGAATTGCGGGATACTTGATATTAAATTTCAAAATTTGTTTTTATTTTTCCATTTTGAATAGGTAAATTCTCAGCGAGTTGTTTAGTTTTCCCTAATTTATTTGACACGTAAAAAACATAAGGTAGACATGTTATATATCAATGGATAGAGGATTTTGTCTATTTTTCAAAAATGTATATAACTTTTGACAATTAAAAAATTCATGGAATACTTTTTTGAAAAATATGACAAAAAATGCTTTTTATTGAATTTTGCATAGATACAAATTTTTCAAATTGAAATAAAATTTTTATTTATAAATATTTTTTAATGAAATTTCACTGTCATGTAGATTTTTCTATTTATAATGGAAAAATAGAAACAAATTTTGAAATTTGTAATCAAGTATCCCGCAATTTCCAAAAAAATCTTTAAAAATCCCAACAATGGGATTTTTCGTTTTTTGGCTATAATATCCATAATAGGGGCGGGGTTATCGGAACCCTTTACAAGATAATTAAGAACTTATTGGGCCATCTAAAATAGGTTACTATATTGATATCGAGTATGCGATTTGAGAATTTTTGCCCTAAATTTGAATTTTACATAAAAAATAGGCATTTTTTGAGAGGACCTGATCCCGTCGGTATCAAAAATTATAAATGTTTTTTTCATTTAGAGTATTTGGCTTAAAGTTAGCTTTTCAAAAAGTACAAATTCATTAACATCCTCTTAGAAATTTTTTAGATAACTTAAAAAGAATAAAAGTACTATTTTCCCAAAAAAAATTGCGAAAAATAGCCTTTTTTAATTGTTTTATATTCAAATGCATATAACTTTGGACTCAGTTATGATTTTTAAACACTTCTTTCTTTATTTGATATATAGATCTATTGTTAATTCTATTAAAGGAAAATGGATAAAATCGGGGAATATTTGGAACCGCGGTCACCAAAAAACTGGAGTAGGGTGGGTAAAAATGTTGAAAATTAAATTTTCAAATGCGAATATCTCCTAAGCTATAAGAGATAATTGATCGATGAGGTTTTATGTAGTGCTCGACGAGGATATTCTAAATGTGCAATTTTTTTTAAATCGTAACACAAACGAAGAAATAGGATCATTTTAAAAATTGAACATACCCGAGGTGTCCTAATTTGGGAACCCCTGGTCCCGCTCCTGGTGGGCTGATGAGGTCCAAATTCAAAACTTAAATTCAACTACACTACCTCTTTGCGCATGTGAAATTTCATTTAAATCGGCGTAAGGGTTTAGAAGTTACAGATTTATTTCCCTCTTTTTTTATTCTCATACCACTGTGCGATGTCAGGAAGCGCCAGATGACCGTAGACTAGTTGCGTTACACTTATGTTTTTATATAACAATTTTAGTTTAACTTTTGTTATCGACTGTATGTGTGTATTATGTTATGTATGTGTGTTGTATTGTCTATATGTAGGGTGTATGAATTATGAATGATTCATTTATATTTCAAGTAAAAAAGTTGTTAATATTTTTGAATTTTTTTTTGTTTACAATTTGAAAATTAATAAAATTCAAGTGAACATAAGACAATAAAAAAATTACGTTATAAAAATTTTAAATTAATTAATAAGCAAAACTCAAATCTTAACAAATATTTAATTTATAAAAGTTGAAAAAAAAAATTAATTAGAAATTTAAAAAAAATTAGAGATAAAAGTTTAGTCCAAATATTGAACGAAGCAAAACAATGTTGGGCATTTTTCATTCCCTTAAAATTTCTTCCATCACCTGGTCACCCCAGGTATTATAAAACAAAATTTGACGGTTCTACGAATATTACTTATATTCTGATTTACAAATGGTCACTCTAATATTCAATATGAGAAAAGATTTGTTATCTTTCTACTATATTAAACTCGGCTCAAAATCAAAATAAACGGGATTTCCTCTGTACTGAGTAATGGCCACCTTAAGGGAGTACTAAAAAGCCGATGATGTTTCCAAATTTCCCAGGATTTGCTCCAATAGCAAATAAAAATTTAGGCAATGAAATAAGAAACCAATGGCAATCTAAAATTCCAAACACAAAGAAATTCAATTCAAATTTAACAATTTTCCAAATAAAACCTTACCAATTGAATAAAATACAAAATGATTCCAAGAATCCACTAACATTCAAATTGAAGATAAGACCTCCCCTTTGGGTTTCTTGATATCACACGAATAAAAATTATTTAAATTTGTAAATAAAATATGGCAAACACAAACAAAATATTGAAAATTTATTTTTTTACTTCGCACCGTGTTACTCAAACAAAATTTTTTTTTACAATGAAAATATTTTCCCAAATTTTGAAAACTTAAGGCCCAACTATAATATGCATAAACTAGCTTAAGTCAGCTTAAGCAACTGTGCGAATACATATAAAATGTATGTGACAAACTATAATGTACTTAAGAGAGTTTCGTCAAGTTTCGTCAAATTTTATTTGCTTAAGCAAAGTGCGAAGCTGGTCGCACATTCCGTACGGAATCAGCTGTTTGTTTATTTTATACAAAGAAAATAGAGAAATAAATGAAAAGGATGAAGAAAATTAATTTATTTTGATAAAATAATAAGAAATACGTATTTTTTTAATTGCATGTTGCACATAAATGTGCAAATGGAGCTACATTTGCACATTTATGGTCATCTAAAAGTTTCTTCGGATTTCCTTAAGCATTTGACAGACTTTTCGTTCGGTTATGACATTACCTTAAGCTAGCTTATGCATATTATAGTTCGGCCTTTAGAAATAAACAAAGTCAATGCCAACTAAACCAAAAACAAAATAATTTAACATAGTAGAAATTATCAAAGTATAAAAACATTTAAAGCAATAACTTAATACAGCAAAATAAAACTAAATATGGATTTGGAAAAGTGGTAGAAGTCAGACGCTAGAACAAAGCAGATTAAATGCTAACCCTGGTGCAGAATTTAATCTGAAAAAAGCGATATCGGAAATTAACCAAAATAATAAAGAAAATCATGGAATCAATCATGTCCAAATATCCTTCAAATGGCACACACTGGTATAGCCCCCATTAACATCCTGTCGTTCAATTTTCGTGTCCGTTTCCACCAAAAGTTTCATATTTCGTAAAATTTCATAATCCTGACCATGTGTTACCATCGTCTGCCCAAAAACTAGTTCATAAGGAGTACTGTAGCTGCGAATGGCATAATTGATACTTGCAAATATTCGTCCCAATTTCGTTGATCGTTACCAACAAAAGATCTAAGACCTTCGTTGATGGATCGATTAACCCGCTCACTCGCATTAGATTGGGGACTGTGTACTGCGATAATTTGATGTTTTATTCCAAATTTGTCAAGTAATGTCTTCAATTCCCTGGACCTAAACTGGCTCCCATTATCAAATAATGGGATCCAATTTCCGGAATACCATAACAGGGAAATATTTCATTCTTTTAGAAAATCCACCATAGGTTTTGTCGTGAACTTTTTCAAAGGCCTCAAGAAAGTGAATTTGCTAAAATGGACCAAAATTATAAAAATGCCTATATTACCATTCTTGTTACGCGGAAAGGGTCCAATAAGGTCCATATACAGGCGTTGAAACGACCTTTCGGTGTTGACCATTTCACCCATAGGTGGTTTAAGGGATGAGGTTGGTGGTTTTGATGTCCTACAGCAAACACAATTCATCACGTAATCCTTGACATCGGTGACTAAACGAGGCCAATAAAAATATTGCCGTATTCGGTTAACAGTCATGGCTATACCACCATGGACCGTTTTATAAGTGTTATGTGCGGCATAAATGACGTCACTTCGAAGTTCTTCAGGAACTAAAAGCTTCCACGAATCAGACTCGTCGGTATCACCCGATGAAAAGCTAGTCCGTTTGTATATAAATTTATCTATAACGCGATAGTCAGGTAATTCGCAATTAGCAAATTCTTTCCTCAAACGAATATACTCGTCACTTTCGAATGCCTTGGATTCTATGTCGATAGAAGGAAGAGTCTCTAAGTCTAGCTCATCTACATTCTGTTCATCCTCGAAAGCTCGACACAAGGTGTCCGGTACAATATTGTCTTTTCCTTTGCGGTGTTCGATAACAAAGTCAAATCCTTGCAATTTGAGAGACCATCGGGCCAACCGTCCTGACAAGTCCTTCTGCCTCATGAGTCACTTGAGGCTTGCGTGGTCAGTAATGACTCTAAATTCGTGTCCCTCTATGTAGGCTCTAAACTTTCTAATTGCAATAATGACAGCCAAACATTCCAATTCGGTAATCGAATAATTTCTTTGGGCCTTATTCAATTTTTGCGACATAAACGTAATCGGCCTCTCGTTTCCCTCATCGTCAAGTTGTGCCAGCAAAGTCAGCGTGTACCAACACAGGTGCTGTCGTCAATTTGTCTTTGATGGTGTCGAAAGACTTTTGGGCTTCCTCAGACCACACAAAAGTTTTACGTTTGGATAAAAGTTCCGTCAACGGAAAGGAAATGGTAGCGTAGTCGTCAATGAACCGGCGATACCAGCCGGCCATGCCGAGAAACTGGCGAAGTTGACGCACCGATTTGGGTGTTGGAAATTCGGAAATGGCCTTAGCCTTTCCCGGGTCGACTTTTAAGGAACCTTCACCGACAATATAACCAAGATATTGAACATTCCTAATGCCAAAGCTACTCTTCTTCACATTTATGGTCAAATTGGCTTTCCTAAGTTGTGTAGCCACCTCCTGTAAATGTTGGATGTGTTTAATAGGTCGTCCAGGTTTAATAGGTCGTCCAGGTAAACAAAAACATTCGTCTTTAAGTTGTATGGAATGACTTGGTCCATCAGCCTGCACATCGTTTGTGGTGCATTGCACAATCCAAAAGCATCCTCGTAAATTGGTATAATGGCCGATTAGGAATTGCGAACGCTGTCTTAGGTCTCGAAGCTTCGTCCAATTTAATCTGCCAAAATGCATCTTTAAGATCTACTTTGGAGATAAAATAAATTGGAGCCTCGAAATAAGTCCGTCGATGTTCGGAATAGGGTAAGAGTCTTTTGTCGTCACGGTGTTTAACTTACGACTGTCCAAGCAAAACGCACTTTCCCCGGTTTTACGATTAAGAAGCCAGGAGATGACCACGGAGATGTCGGACATTCCTCAATAACACCTAATTTCAACATCCGATCTATTTCTCCACACAAAAGTTTTTCCCTAGCAGGAGATATCGGGTAGTACCTTTGTTTGATCGCAGTTGCCTCACCAGTGTATATTCTATGTTCAACTAGTGATGTACATCCCAACCCATCAAGTTCAGAGTTAGGAAAAGAGTCAACTATTCTCTGCAGTTTCTGTATTTGTCATAGGTATCTTGTTGGAATCCGTATCAGAAAGAATTTCACCTACTGTGTTCATCGGAACAATTTGTATACTAAAACTTTTCCAAAAACTCATTCCGAAAATAATATCCTGAGTAATTGAAGGAACTAACAGAAATTCTGTCGGTTTGTCCTGACCATTAAACGAAATTTGCAATACTACTGTTCCCAAAACCCGTTGTGTTTGTCTCCAATAACATTTACATTGGCCCCACTGTCCAGTAGTGCTTAATGGTCTCTATCCTGTATCCTTAACAATATGTATGGTCTGTTGTCATTAGTCTTGTTAACCAATGAGGATATAACACACTTTCTGAAATGTTTCCTCCGATTGTAGTATGTCCGAATCCTCCGTGAAGATCTGTTGGGTTTACTGACTAAATCAAGTTCGTCCTTCCAAGCGTAAGGTCGTTGAAGAGGGTGAATTTTTGTTACATCAGGTGTATTTGTCATATCTGGTGAATTCGTTACTTCCGGTATACTGGTCAAATCAGGTAAATTTTAAATCATATTTTGGTTGTTCGAAGTATGTAAAATGAATTCAGTACTATCTAATTCCGTTTGGGATGCCCGTCCTTCTTCGCACGGGCATCCTTTAGGAAGTTTCCCTATTTCTGAATACACTTGAGACATTTAGGTTTGTATGTGTTCTTAGCCCCACACCCATAACAGAACACAGTACGGGGATCAAGACAGTCAATGAAACTGTGACCAATCTGGTTACAATTCCAACATTGTCCGTTACGTACTACCAAGCATACTTCAGAATCGTCATCTTCTAACTTGTCATCTATGTCTACAACAACCTCCTTGTCGAGAACTTCTGACACATGTCCTTTCTGAAATGAGCGTTTATTTGCACTAGTCCCAGACATATCCCTCGCAAAATTTCTCATGTCTACGAACTGCACGTCTAAGTTGAGCTACACGAGTAATTTCGAGATGTAGCAACTCATGCCTTACCTCGGGTCTCAAATTCCTTTGTATGATCTCACATAGCTTATAGTCCGATAAAGGTATACGCAATCTGTCACACAATACCATAATAGCATCATAATATTCGTCAAACGTTTCATTGACCCTTTGCTTTCTCCGTAATATTTCGTCCTTTATGTCAAAGTCCGTGTTATAGTCCTTATATTGACGTTTAAGAGCTTCACACAAATTGTCCCACACAATTTCGCCATTGTCTCGATGGAAACGCCAAAACATCGACGGAAACTTCCGATGTATCACCGGTGAAACGAATTCGCCAATTACGAATTATATTGAGAACTCTGTCAGAATTTCGGTCAAAGTCATTATTATCATGGGAATCCCCATTTTCCCCTTCATGTCGTCTATTCCGTGAATTTCGTTCTTCCCGAACAGAATTTTGTTCTCTGTTAACGGAAGGTCCATCCTGTACGTTCGGTCCTTGATTTGAAATTGCAAAATCTCTAAATCCGTCCGCTATCATATGAATCATCTCCAAATCCTCTTAAGGATTCGTCTACAATATGATGTATATTACCATCGTCAACTCTACTCTGCTCTGCAGCCTCCCTACGAGTTTGTTGTCGAGTTTGAGGTCTACTAACTGGATCTCTAGAAACAGTGTCACCCCAGCTCCCTCTAGGAAATATTCCCGTTCAACTTGTGATGCATTAACGGCATTACAAAAAAAAATTAATAAACTCGCGATAATTGAAAACAAAATACAACGACTATAATGTCAAACAAAAGCCTGTTTAAAATTTAATAAAAAAAAATCTTCGAAATGGTCACTATATGTCAAATAACAACTGATATTAATATAATAATGTTATTCCTACTCGGTGAAATATTGATAGGGGTAAGTTTTGAAAACAAAAATATATGAAACAATAAAAAAAATATCAAAAATGTAATAAACAAAAAAAAATAAAGAAAGAAATTCGATCATTCATCAACAAATTTTCAAAAAGTAAAAGACGCAGAATAACTCATCTGTTGGAAGTATTTGATATATGCCAAAAACTTTAATATCCGAAACATACTGGGCTAAAACGGAATAAAAAAAATTATCAACTATTCAATGCAGGAAAATAATCGATTACTACCAATATATTTCAGGTCCAAACATTACAAAAGTAAAACAACAACAGAGAAACAACAACTCACGCTCGAATCCAAATCCTGATAAAACTTGACTAATAAATGTTACATGAAGAATTGATTGTCATAGAAACCCCCAACAAACCATTAGGTCCAAATGTAAATAAAGTTCCAAAAGATAGAAAGGAAAATATAAAAATGTAGAAAATTATCTGTATGAATCATCACCCACAGAAAGTTCAGAGGCCCTCAGTATCAAGATGAAAATGCACAAAATTTTTTAAAATATACGACTACTTAGGCCCCACGTTGGGCGCCATTTAATTCTCTGTAACGATTGTTAGACTAATGTGCGAATGTATGGGAACATGGCTACCTATTAGATCGACCGTGCTCGTCGGTGGGAGGGGTTTAATAGTGTTCCCAATTTAAATATATTATATTACGTTACGGGAGAAATAAAATTTTAGCAAATACTAAAAGTAATCCAAAACAGAAAAAAGAAGAGAAAGAATAAATATGTCGATGACTGACGTGTAGCTTGAGGTCCTATTTGCTACACTGATCCAGGACCACCCTCCTTGCTGACATTAAAATCATATTAATTGTCAGCCCAAAAAGTAAAGACAAACAAATAAAGCACCCTACCCCATAACTATAACACCTTTCGCAATAATAAATACAAGCTTAAAATTCCATGTTCAAAAACAATATGTAATATAATATAATATTTATTTATAATTAATTAAAATGTATTTTGTTATATGTATAAGAAGGAATTTAAAATAGAAATTTTCATTGAAAATTGTCACCATTTAAAATTTGATTAATAAAAATGTAAAATTACAACAAGGTATAGCAAAATTTTAACAAAAACAATTATAGTTCAATTATTTGATACTGTGGTGACTTTGATTACAAAATAATCAAATAAAAAGTGTATGTAACAAATGTAGAGTATATTTAATTCAACGTAATATGAATATTAAAATTCTAATATATTTTCATACTAATTTGGAGTATGATTATATGATAATATTCATATTACGTATTATAAAGATCTGCACAAGCTGCATTGTTTAACATGAAGACAATTGCCAAATGATGCTTTTGTCATGCCACGTTATGTTCTTTTACCTACTTAACAGCAACTGAAATTTATATTGTTACGTTTTAACCTTTTCAAAACGCTTGGTTTTGTAAAAATATTATATAGTAGGTCATAATAAAAATACGAAAGTACATCAATGGGTTTTTCAATGTTGTTTTGGAAAATTTTACTTAAAAAGGAATACGTGAAATATAAGGCATAAATGCCAATCACAGGTAGAGTGCGTATTACAAAGCTTTAGGTTAGTTCAAAAGAGAATGCAAAATGTCTGCCTTTCAATTTCTACTGTGAGCGTCAAAAGAAACTGTACACCTTAATGTATTATATTTACAACTTTTTTTTCTTGGACCAGCACTCAGGGGATGACCCCTACTCATGCAAAGCATTGTGTTGGAACTAGGAAAATAGGTTATGGGAGGGAGTAGTGTTTGTGGACATTTGATTTGAATTTTCCTATGAAAGTGACAGGAAATACTTCAGGAGGAAGCTTATTCCACATACGGACAGTACGGCTAAAGAACGAATTTTCCCTGTAATGTGTTGTGCGATCTACTGTCCAGTCGACAACAAATTGATGTGCCCTTGCCGAAGAGCGTGTGTTGCGTAAAAATCTACGGGTTTCGGGAACAAGTTCCCTAATTTCAGCAGAGCACATACCATTGTAGTATCGGTAGAACAGTGAAACACAACCCACATTGCGATTTTCCCAATATGTTTTATAATTTGATTAAACATTTTATATTTTTTATTTAATATATTTTGTTTTATCTCATTTTATTATAAAAGAATAACGAAATTCTAACAACAACAAAAAATATACAACAAAAACAAAAAAATCTTCATATCTATAGCGTCAAAAGTAGTTGTACATTACATTAGGATTTAGTTTGATTGCAATTTGATTTTATAACAGCTTACAGTCTTCTGGGCATCGATTCCACAAGATTTTTAGTTACTTCGGGGAACAGTTTGTGCCATTCCTTCATTATCACCGATTTGATTGAATTCTTGCCGGTAATTTCCCTTTTTCTTATTTGCCGGTCCAGATGCTCCCACAAATGTTCGATGGGATGACAGGGGAAGATAATCCAACTGGTTGGGAGTATGGTAAAGCAGTCATTCCTTTACTATTTTGGCAGTGTGCTAGGGAACGTTGTCTTGCTGACAAACCAGAGTTCTATACAAGCCCAATTTTTCGACGCTCTGTGCCAAATTATCTTTAAAATGTTAACGTAATTTATTTTATTCATAGTTTTTTATATGCTAAGAAGTAGGAAAATTAAACTAATATATTCTGACACTATTTAGCGACGAGAGCAAATTTTAAATTTTTGGTAAAAAAAACTGTTAAAATTTGGAGAAAAATAAACTCTGAATTTGCAATGCAAAATGTAATGTCCACAGTAAAGCATGGTGGTGAGGTTGTGGTGTAGGGTTGTATGGCAGTCAATGGTGAATGAAATTTGATCTTCATAAAATACTCTATCAAAAAAACAGTTTACCTCAACATTTTAAAAAATAACTTGGCACATAGCGTCGAAAAATTGGGCTTGGATAGAACTCGGGTCTGTCAGCAAGACAACAATCCCAAGTACGATGCCAAACAGTTGGATCATCTTCCCCTGTCACCCCATCGAACATTTGTGGGAACATCTGGACCGCAAATAAGAAAAAGGGAAATTACAAGCAAGAATTCTATCAAATCGGTGATAATGGAGGAATGGCAAACAATTTCCCCCGAAGTAACTAAAAATCTTGTGGAATAAAAGCCCAGAAAACTGCAAGCTGTTATAAAATCAAATTGCAATCAAACTAAATCCTAATTATTTTTTAAATAACAATGTTATTTTAAAACAGAGGTAATGTACAATTACTTTTGACGCTATAAAAATGAAGATTTTTTTGTTTTTGTTGTATATTTTTTGTTGTTGTTAGAATTTCGTTATTCTTTTATAATAAAATGAGAAAAAATAAAATATATTAAATAAAAAATATAAAATGTTTAATCAAATTATAAAATATATTAGGAAAATAAAGTTGTAAATATAATACTTTAAGGTGTACAGTTTCTTTTGACGCTCACAGTATGTTATTCAAAAAAGTTTAAAAATTTTCTTGGAAAATATTTATGTAGATATGTATGTATGTATGTACATAATTTTTTATGATTTTCAGATAGACATTGAGAAAATATGGGCGAAATTTACTGCATTTTTTGAAGAAGATAAAATGCTCTAATGTTATTGGATGTTTAATTGTATTCTTTACGTTTCAGACTTTCGATACATTTATAAATATTGGCCAATATTGGGTATATTATACAAAAATATTTGAACTACATAAATCATTGGGTAATGCAATTTATTATAAAATAGCAACAAATTTGTGTAAAAAAGCAAAAATTTCCTTCATGTATAATTTTATAATATTTATGAACATGTTCTTATTCTGAATGAAAAAAAATTTGAAAAAAATTCATGTTCGATTAATAATAGGTATTTATTAAAAAATTCATTCCAATTATGAATTTCTTTTTTCTGTGTTACACTTTATTATTTATTATTTGTTCTAAATATTTAAAAAAAATATGATGCTAAATAATAATATTTCTCAGATTTTCACTGTTCAGCAGTTGTGTACAATTTCATTCTGCTTTGCAATTTTATTCTACCTAACAATGCGACACTTGTTAACATCAATTCAACTCAAGCTACCACACATAATAACACCAACATCAATAGTTATAGGCATGACATGGTACAACACGGTTTTCGCGGCGCGATGACATTGATCAACATGATGTGCGCGTCGATACAACAAAACAACGCATCAAATTTTGAAGTAAGACATTTTTCTACAAAATGTTGTCTAGTGCAGCAGCCCGTTTCTGTATTTCTCGAATCGAAAAACTTTCAGCATGAAACGATTGAATTGCAACAAAAACAGTGTAAAATGAAACAAAATATGTTTTTTCTCGCACAAGTGTTTCTGTATCTTGAGTTTGCGAGAATTATCTGTCATTTAAATAATTTTCCAGCAATTCCAAAATATTTCCAGCAATTATTGGAAGTGTTTCTGTAACAATATTTTGCGAAAAGTTTCTCAGAAGAACTGTCAAAACAAGTCACATTTGAAATTGGTGTGAGAAAAACAAAATTTAAAAAAATATGGATATTTTTAACTTCGTATGTATAAATATGGAACCCAAATCAGCCGAAAATGTAAGTAGCAGAGAATTTGAATAAAATAATAATACATACACCTGTAAGTACACAAAAATGTGTTTCTAAATTATTTTTTTAAATTCAGAAGTTTTAAGGGCCACACTTTACTTTTTGTTTTATATTTAAATGATGACAATCAATAAAACACAATTGTTATATTTTAGCATTTTAATTTTTTTTTTTTTTAGAGTGAAACTCTTTTGGTTTTATTATAATTTCTTTCTTTGACGTTTGTCTTGAATTTGACACTTAATTACTGGAAATATTCCAGTAAGAACAGAATCTGTGTTGTCTGTTTTCGCATTCAAATACAGAAACACCTTTTTTCTCGCACATCGAGAAACGATGGAATTTTTTGTTTCACACTTCATGTGAGATGTTTTCCAATGCGTGAAATACAGAAACGAGCTACTGGCCTTTATTACGTATACGTTAAAAATTAGTGTTTAAGATTTTAAAAAAAAATTATTAAACTTTTTTGGTAATAGTACTTACATATAAACCGTATTTTTTTACACATAATTAATTCATCATCATTGTGAAGTGCTCCGAAGTGACTTCCTATATGTTTATATTAACCCATTAGGAGACAATTATAAATATTATTTATTACCTTGTCATACAGACTTTATTTATTAAAGGTCCGATAACTTAAAAATTAATTAATATTGTATTGTACTTTATACTAAGGGCCATTATTACAACTTGCCTTTATGTTCGTAATAGTAATAGTTAACTTTAAGGGTACCTTTTTCTATTGCTTAAAGTTAACTATTACTATTACGAACATAAAGGCAAGTTGTAATAATGGCCCTAATTTGTTAATTTAATTTGTCTATACAAAATATTAATTTAATATTTTCAAACTTATTACTTTCGACTATTATTAGTATACATTTTATAAATGCTTGTGTGAACTAATTTGTATAATAAGTAAATATTACCATAACAATAAAAAAATTTTGTTTTTAGTAAGAATTGTGCTAAATTTCCCAATTATTGATAAATTCACTGACATTTATTGTTGTTGTTGTAGAAGAAGTGATTGCTGAGTTGACAGCCCTTGGCCGAGTGAACTCGGGTCATTCCGGTGCGTAGAACTGGCTGTTGTGGGAATGACATTTATTGTTGCGGGATATGCTAGTTCCTTTGTCCCCTTTTACAATGCAGAAATTGAAAGGCAGACATTTTTCTCATTCTCTTTTGAACTAACCTAAACCTGTGTAATACACACTGTACCTCTTCAACACCTCGCCTTCAAACTTCGTCTGTCTACCTTTCAATTTCTGCATTGTAAACGTAGACTATGCGCATTTCACTGGTTGCTTAGGCCAGATCATCAGGAAACCTTTTCCCAAAAGGCTTTAGAAAAACTAAAGATATTATACAAATCAAACTATAGAGTGAATGAGAATTACAGACACTCAAGCTTTATTTATCTTATCTTTTCTTACATTTTGTTTTTTATTTATGTATTTATATTATTGAAATATTTAAAACATTTTTAGAACATTGAAAATATTGTTAAGCGTTCTGAGCATAAGTATTTTTTATACAAGACTTTTAAAATCAACAAGTTGACAACACCGTTAGTAAATGTCACGTTGAAACGTAAAGAAATTCAGTTTTTAACAGGTTCAGACGTTACAGTTACGTTACATTTTGTCACTATAACTGCTTTAACTACTTTACACACAATAGAAACGATCAGCTGTTCCGTTCCGTTAAGGTTACATTACATTACAGTCGGCTAATCCACCTTTACGAAAGAAAAAAAAGTCCAACGATGTCAGGAGGTGTCAGATGACCGTAGACCAGTGATGTTCAAAAATAAAAATGAAGATATTTGGTGAGAGAGCTACCCAGCAAACATAATGTCAAACACTTAAAATAATAACAAAATGAAGAAAGTTTAAATTTAGAATTTTTGTCAAATAAAACCAATTTATTAAATGAATATAATTTAAATTTTAAGGAAATGAAAGAATATACATTATACGGCCGAAATACTCTCAAATTTTTTATTTATTTTTAACTTTGTTTTTTTGTAATTGAAACGCGTGTGTTTGCTATGCTTCAAAGTAAATTAATAAAGTAGCGACAGTACTACAACATTTACAAAAACCACAAGCAATTTTGTTTTTGGATTAAGGTCTGAGCTGTCAAAGTTGCCTATTGTTGTTTTTGCTTTTGGGCTTGTTGTATTTTTCGCCACAACAACCACAAGTGATTTGACAGTTCAGACCAAAGTAAAAAATAGTCAGCTGTTCTACTGAGTCTACTTTATTAATTTACTTTGCTATGCGTCATCCAAAAACCAACCAACAACAATGCTTATTGAATTTCTGAAAAAATGAGACATTTATTACGCTATTTAAAAGAGCGTAACAAATGTGTTTAAATTTTTTAAACAATTGTTGTATGGGATGAACATCACTGCCGTAGACTAGTTGCGTTACACTTATGGTTTTATATAACAACATTAGATTGACTTTTGTTATCGACTATATGTGAGTATTATGTTATGTATGTGTGTTGTATTGTCTATATGTAGGATGTATGAATTATGAATGATTGATTTATATTTCAAATGTAAAAGTTGTTAATATTTTTGAAATTTTTATTTTTGTTTACAATTTGAAAATTAATAAAAATTCAAGTGACCATAATAGTACATTTACACCTACGCCATAAACATGTTTATGGTGATAAACTAGTTTGAGAATCTTGTTTATCCATACAAAACAAAAACAGGTTTGTAACTAGCTTTTGAGATAAACTAGTTACAAACAACGAGTTTTTGCTAATGCAACTCTGTTTTTCAATATTTTGACATTTTCTCAAAAATATAAAAACAGTTTTCTTTTAAATAATAGCCAAACTGTAAAAAAAGTTTAAAAAATGTATTAAAAACTGTTTTTTATATAATATAGACAACGAAAATGAAAGGTATGTTTATATGTACGTGCAGCAACGTTTTTTCTTAACAACGTCCATATTTTTATTACATTTTTTTATGACTTGTCAAAAATAAACCACTTAAGTGCCTAAAATGCTAATGTAAACGGTATAGTTTATGAAAGTAGCTTATGATCATAAACTAGTTTGAAAATTACAAGTGTAAATGCACTATAAGACAATAAACAAGTAAGAGAGCTATATTCGGCTGTGCCGAATCTTAAATACCCTTCACCAAATTATACTTTAAAATAAAAATTGTAAATATTTTTAGATAAACACAAATACAATTTTATTTTTCCAATTTTTTGGAATTTTTTTTTCGAAATTGTTTTATAATTTTTTTTTTTTAAATTTAGTGAAAGAAAAAAATTTGGGTTAAAAAATATTTTTTCGATTTTTGACCCATTGTAGGTCCAACTTACTATGGTCTGATATACGTCGTTGCAAAGGTCTTTGAAATATCTATCATTAGATATCCATAATACATATATAGGTCAAAATCTTGTGTAGAACAACATTTTCTGTAGAAAATCTTGTGTAGAACAATATTTTATATAGAAAATCTAGTGTATGACGATATTTTCTATAGAAAATCTTGTGTAGAACAATATTTTTTATAGAAAATCTTGTGTAGAACAATATTTTCTGTAGAAAATCTTTAGTATAACAATATTTTCTGTAGAAAATCTTTAGTATAACAATATTTTCTGTAGAAAATCTTGTGTATGACAATATTTTCTATAGAAAATATTTTCTGTAGAAAATCTTGAGTATAACAATATTTTCTATAGAAAATCTTGTGTATGACAATATTTTCTATAGAAAATCTTGTGTAGAACAATATTTTTTATAGAAAATCTTGTGTAGAACAATATTTTCTATAAAAAATCTTGTGTAGAACAATATTTTCTGTAGCAAATCTTGAGTATAACAATATTTTCTATAGAAAATCTTGTGTATGACGATATTTTCTATAGAAAATCTTGTGTAGAACAATATTTTCTATAGAAAATCTTGTGTAAAACAATATTTTGTATAGAAAATCTTGTGTAGAACAATATTTTGTATAGAAAATCTTGTGTAGAACAATATTTTCTATAGAAAATATTTTCTGTAGAAAATCTTTAGTATAACAATATTTTCTGTAGAAAATCTTTAGAATAACAATATTTTCTATAGAAAATCTTGTGTATGACGATATTTTCTATAGAAAATCTTGTGTAGAACAATATTTTCTATAGAAAATCTTGTGTAGAACAATATTTTGTATAGAAAATCTTGCGTAGAACAATATTTTCTATAGAAAATATTTTGTATAGAAAATCTTGCGTAGAACAATATTTTCTATAAACAATCATGTGTATAACAATATTTGCTGTAGAAAATCTTAAGTATAACTATATTTTCTGTTGAAAATCTTGAGTGTAACATTTTTCTATAGAAAATAAAATAATTTTCTATAGAAAATCTTGTCTATAACTATATTTTTTGGACATGTTGTGTATAACAGTATTTTCTATAGAAAATCGTATGAAAAACAGCATTTTCTTTAAAAATCTTGTCTATTATAACAGCATTTTCTATAGAAAATCTCGTATTCAACAGCACTTTCTATGACAATTTTGTGATAACAGACGACTGTTTACAACATAAAGCTACAGTAATATTAAAATTTTAAGTACTCTGGTGATGAAGAAAGTAATTTTTTAATACTATTTTAATACGGAACAAAAATATAATTTTCCATCCCTGTATATAAGATTAAAAGTAAATCTTAAAATAGGAGAACACATATGGAACCGTAACAGCAAATCCAATATAGAATCGTTTACATAATCTGTTGAAATTTCATAAAATTTTATAGAAATTGCAAACGGAATGACAAACTTACATATACATATGTATTAGAGTGACAATCAGTTGTATGGAAAAAATTGTTTGTTAAAATTTTGAAGAGTGCCGGGTGGAATATTGTGACACTAGGCCTAAAAGTTAAGTACTGAAAATTTGAGCCAAATCGGTCAACGATTTCTGGACGCGCATCGAGGTCAAAGTTCAGATTTATGCAAAATTTTACTATTTATATGGAAAAAATAGGTGAAACTCGTTAAATTTTGCATTGTTTTCTAGAAATGTATAGATTTATTTATATTAATGAATATTACATTAAACAAATTTTTTTGGAAGTTAACCCTGCATCTCCTTTGGGTCAAAATGACCCAAAAACTGTATTATCGCCAAAATTCGGAAAAAATGCAAATTTTTCAGATATTTTAAAAATTTTGCTATTAAATAAATACTTTTGTAATTGAATGCAAAAGAATCGAAATGTGTACGTAATTATCGTTGTAATGAGATATAAATGACAAAATTTGGTTAAAAAATGTTAAAGTTATTACAAATTCGCCAGACCATTAACGTGTTTCAGGCCACTTGAACAAAAAATTTTGGAAAAAAAATTAACATATTTCGAGAAAAATTAAAATAAAAGCTAATTTTTATTTAAAATATATCCGTATTTACTTGTGTATGAGTTTTTGTCTTCGTAGGATACCGTTAACCTATTTGCAGGTATGGCCAAAAAAAAATATTTTTTTAACGGCTGTTTCAAATCTCCATTTTAAAATTTTTAAAAATTTTGTTAAACAAATTTCAGAATTTTTTGATCATCACATTGGGATTTATTGAGATAAAAATATGAAAAAATTATGTCAATACCTCTTACAGTTTTTCCGTACCTGCGATTTAAATTTTGCGATTTTCAAGAAAAACTAATTTTTTGTCCATATTTAGGCGAATGAGCCCAATTTCCTTAATGTTATAAACTTTAAGTAAAACCTATTCATAATATTATAGTCCTTGTAATTTTAAATATGGCCTGAAAGTTTTACTAAAATCGGAAAACGATAACCTTAAATAGTGAAGGTCAAAGGTTAAATTTTTCAATATTTGGAATTTCTAAAGAAAAGATAGCGAAATGTTATATATTTTTGGGCCGATTTTAATGAGACTTGAGGAAAGTATAACATAAAGTCCAGAATTTAAAATAACAGCACAAAAATGGTAATTAACTCTTAGCAGCACTTGGGGTGCAAATTACCCTCAACATTTAAAATCACGAAAAACACAGCCATTTTGACCCCAAGTGCTTTTAAAGGATTAAATCCATTTTTGCACTGTTGTTGTAAATGTTAGACACCAATGTATATTTTGCTCAAGTTTCATTAAAATCGGTCCAAAAATATATTTAGTTTTTCTTGAAAATCGCAAAATTTAAATCGCAGGTACGGAAAAACTGTAAGAGGTATTGACATAATTTTTTCATATTTTTATTCCCTATTTTGATCTCAATAAATCCCAATGTGATGATCAAAATATTCTGAAATTTGTTTAACAAAATTTTTAAAAATTTGAAAATGGAGATTTGAAACAGCCGTTAAAAAAAATAATTTTTTTTGGCCATACCTGCGAATAGGTTAACGGTATCCTACGAAGACAAAAACTCATACACAAGTAAATACGGATATATTTGAAGTAAAAATTAGCTTTTATTTTAATTTTTCTCGAAATATGTTAATTTTTTTTCCAAAAAAAAATTTTTAATGTAATATTCATTGATATAAATAAACCTATACATTTCTAGTAAACAATGCAGAAATTTAACGAGTTTCACCTATTTATTCCATATAAATAGTATAATTTTGCATATATCTGAACTTTGACCTCGATGCGCGTCCAGATATCGTTGCCCGATTTCACAATATACCACCCGGCACTCTTTGAAATCTAAAAAAAAATAATCGGCTGTCACTCTAATGTATATAGCCTTGCCACTTATGATGAAGGGTATTAAAAGAATTAAACACAACAATCCACATAGGGGCAGCTATATGGTGACTTGTGGCGATAAATGAAAAATGCGTTTTACAAAACAAATGATATGTCATTGGAAAGAGGACACTTTTCTACATATAGTTTGCTCAGAACATTTTTTTCAAAGCTTTGGTTTAAGAGTAGTAAATTCCGAACAAACAATTTTTATAATTTTTTTTACATGAAAAAGTTCTTTGGAAGTAAAAAAGTAGCATAAATGCGCAAAACTTCCCATAACTATTTTATGTTGATAAAAGAAGGGAATGTATAGAATTATATTCTATTTTAACATTTTGCGGATTTTTGCGGTTTTCGATTTTATTAAATTTTTAAAATTTTAGGCCTTTATTCAAAAACGTTTATCAAAAGTTTTAAGTACAAATTTTGTATGAAAATTGTTTTTATAAATCTTTTATAAATGATTTTAAATAATACATAGCAATAAATTTTTATTAGCAAATAAGATTTTGAAAATTTTGCACGTACTTAAATTTACCAACTTTTATATCGGCAAAATTTGAAAAACGTAACTTTCTTCTCATAAATTCACAGTATGTAATAACACGACTCCGAAAAAGACCAAAAAAAATATAAACGAGCTTCCACAGGAGGCATCGTAATTTTTCGTGCCAACCTGCGATACATCAATTTCAGATGAAAGCGATATAGACGATAGTAGTGATGAAAATTATGCTTTTATATTAGAATTATTGTAGTATTTTATGGATGTATTTTTAATTTTTTATTTTACTTTTTATTCTTAAAATCACATATAATTAGTGTTTATAAACCGGATAACCTGTTAACCGTAAAACCGGGTTTTCTTCAAAATCTCGGATTTTTGCGAACCGGTTAATTTAAAATGTTGATTTTCGGATAACCGGTTTTTAAAATTTGGGACTAAAATCAATAAATCTCATGTTTTGGTGCATTTTTTATATTCATTTTTATTTTATTAATCATTTCGTTAGCTTAGTGAACAAAGTTCCTTTTCAGAAATAAACAGTCTAAAATCCATGATTTGAAATATTTTTGAAACCTGAAAATGGAGTTTTATTAATTATTTGGTAAGATTTATAATGACAAATAATCACAGTTAAGAAGAAGTGAGTTTGCATCTTATATGTCCTTTTTTGAGACTTGGAACATTTTCTCTTTCATATCAGAAAGTCGAAAAACCGGTTTTCTAAAAAAGAACAATTTTCGGTTAACCGACAAACCGGATTTTTAAAAAGTCGGTTTTTTATAAACACTACATATAATGTAATTTAATGTATTTTAAATGACTGATAAAATAATTAGAAAAATTAAAAAAAAAAATTTCCATTTTTTTATATCAGTATTTTTCACTTTATTTTGTTCGGTGGGTTATAATATTTTTACATATTTAAAATCTAGAGAAAATTACTTTTTCAATGATACCAATAACTTACATCAAAACCCAGTGGTTGATTTATCGCCCCTTTTAAAGCGCACCATACACTATCAAAATACTCATCAAGCACTATGGTAGTATTAGTGAAAATGTGTTTGTATGTGTGACACCGACAACGCTTGATGGAAAATCAAAAACATTTTGATTTTTAGCATGCTTGATGTCACTTTTTGATAGTGTATGGTGTTTTCTCATCAATCACGAAGTCATTTACAAAAATATTTCAAGGCGTGAGATTGATGAGCGTGTCGGACAAAAAGCTTTTTCTGAAATGTTTGTTATTTACTTTCATGTTTAAAAACGGCTAAAAAAATAGAATAACAATATGGGAGTCAAGGCGAATTGTTTAGACAAGTGAACTGTCAATTCACTTGTGATTGTTGTGGCGAAAAATACAACAAACCCAAAAGTAAAAACAACAACAGGCAACTTTGACAGTTCGACTATCTTTTAACAAAAACAAAGTACCTGTTGTTTTTGTACATGTTGTAGTTCTGTCGTCACCTTCTATAAATTCGCCTTGCTGGGAGTGGTGCGTTGCTCAATTATTTGTTGACAATAGCAACATACAACAACAAAAATGAAATAAGCGCAAAAGCAACGTGCTCAAACAACGTGGTTGTTGTTTTTGTACAATATGTGTTCTGTGCAGTGTTCCCTTTTGAGCAAGGTTTTTGAGACGCAAAAAGTTTTATTTTTAAAAAAAAAGTTTTTTTGGAAAATTGATATCAATAAGTTGAACCGATGATTTCAAAATGATAGTCCCCAAATTCATTCACTAAATGGGGAGATTGATTTGAATATATTGAAAGTGTCTCCAGCACTAAATTCACATAAATTATTTCAGTTTGATTACATATATGTACGAATTGGGTTTTGTAATTTTAGTATGTACTTAGAAATAAAAAGTTTTCTTCAAAAAATATATAGCAACACTGGTTCTGTGTACGCGTGAGAGAGTTGCTCTTTTGAGAACACATTATAAAAAGCTCTCTCTAAAGGCGAATTTATATACCAGGTGGTGTTGATAATGTTGTTTTGATGTTTGAGCTGTCAATTATCCTATGATTGTTGCGGCGAATGCTACAACAAACGTAAAAGTAACAAAAACAACAGGCAAACTTTGACAGCTTAAACCACATAAACAAAAACAAATTGCAAGTGGTTTTTGTAAATGTTGTACTTATTGTAGAATCGACACCACCTGGTATATAAATTCGCATTGCTCAAGATTGACAAAAAAACACATACATATATACATACAAATAAAGATTTGTTTGTTATTATACATATATTTGCATGACATCATTGAAAACAATAACAAATTACATTGTGTTTTGGTTTTATGGTTATATCTCAGCCCAGGTCCAACTTACTATGGTCTTATATACGTCGATGCAAAGGTCTTTGAAATATCTATCATTAGATATCCATATTGTCTATATTGATGACTTAGTAATCCAGATATAGGTCAAAAATAGGTAAAAAATCGAGGTTGTCCTGGTTTTTTCCTTATATCTCAGCCATTTGTGGACCGATTCTCGATTTTAAATAGCAACCGAGCCGGAAGAATTCCGGAGATATTGATATATGAATCATGTATGTATGTTATTTGGGGGCTTCGGAAAGTTGATTTCAACACACAGACGGACATGGCTATATCGATTCCGCTATCTATAACGATCCAGAATATATATACTTTATGGGGTCGCAAATGAAAAATTTGGAAATTACAAACGGTATGACAAACTTATATATAACCTTGCCACTCATGGTGAAGGGTATAAAAAAATTACGCTATGAAAATTTTAAATTAATTAATAAGCAAAACTCAAATCTTAACAAATATTTAATTTATAAAAGTTGAAAAAAATAATTAGAAATTTAAAAAAAATATTATCGATAAAAGTTTAGTCCAAATATTGAAAGAATCAAAACAATGTTGGGAATTTTGCTTTCCCTTAAAATTTTTTCCAACACCTGGTCACCCCAGGTGTTACAAAACAAAATTTTACGGTTCTACGAATATTATTTATATTCTGATTTACTCAAATGAGATGTGTTATCTTTCTAAAAATATGATGAAGCAACTGATTTCTCAAGTATCAAACATGATGAACATTATTACAGTACTTCTAACTAAGCTTGATGAATAGGCTAAGTGAACTTAATATAGTACAATGGAACGCGAACGGGCTTGTCCAACACACACTCGAACTAAAATCATTCTTAAATCGTTTTTCAGTTGACGTGTTACTTATCTCTGAAACCCATTTCACACAAAAAAAGCTTTATAGCCATACCAAACTACTCAATCTTTTATACTAATCATCCTGACAATGGGGGTACAGCAATAATAATACGAAAATCCATTAAATGCACTGAATTACATAATTTTAGAAAATATTATATTTAAGCTACTTCCATTTTAATAGAAGATATACATGTATATAATATGTATGTATTATCTTCAGTCTACTGCTCGCCGAAACATAATAACACAAAAATAGAATATATTGAACTCCTTAAATCCTTTGGGAATCGGTTTATAGTTGGTGGAGATTATAACTCCAAAAATACAGTTTGGGGATCTCGATTAACACTATCGAAAGGAAAAAATTTACTAGAAGCAATAAATGCATTTTATAAGTACTGGAGAGCCTACTTACTGGCCAACAATTATTTACAAAAAAACAGATCTTTTAGACTTTTTTATTACCAAGAATATAAGACATGATTATCTAAATATAAAATCATGCTTTGAATTATCATCTGACCACTCTCCAGTGGTACTTAAATACCAAACCGATGTACTTATATACAATCAAAATAAATTTATATACAACAAGAAAACCGACTGGGATTGTTTCAGGGAAATCTTTGAGACAAAACTCGACACAAATATATCGCTAAAAACCGAAGAAGAATTGGATAATTCTATAGCTTTTTCCATTAAACGCCTATAAACGCGGCAAGTGATTCTACTCCATCCAGAACACACACAGCAGATAAATTCAGTATTCCACCTCACATCAAAGAGAAAATAAAAGCTAAACGAAGATTAAGAAAAACATGGCAAACTACAATGTCAATTCAGGACAAAACCCACCTTAATAGTCTCACAAAAGATCTAAAAAACTTGCTAAAGAAGGACAAAGAAGATAAACTCCAAAGATATCTTACTAACCTTGGCTCCTCAGCTACAACAAATTACTCGCTCTGGAAAGCAACCAAAAAAATAAATAATGGCATTTTACATCAGCCGCCGATCCAAAAACCTGATCTTACATGGGCCTGCACAAATTAAGAAAAAGCTAATGTTCTTGCAGATCATTTTTCTAAAACCTTTACAAACCCAATGGACGAAAAGGACACAACTCTTCAAAGTTTTTCAAACATCTCTTCCAACTCTCATATCAGAAGAATTTCAATTAATGAAATTAAAAAAATTATAAAAACAACAAAAGATAATAAATCTCCTGGTTATGATCAGATCACCGGAAAACTCCTAAAATAATTGCCAAATAAGGCCCTAGTCTATTTAAGAAATTTATTTAATTCAATTATAGATATTCACCCTTATTGTGGTTGGCGTAAACGTCTTACGCCTACAACTGTTTCGTTCTAGATTAAAGATAAAATACAAACTGTTTCTTTAATCTAGTACAAAACTGTCGTAGGCGTATGACGTTTACGCCAACCACGATAAGGGTGATTAAATATTTTCCAAAAGTATGGAAAGTCGCTGAGATAATCGCTATTCCTAAACCAAACAAAGACGCCTCAAAAACAACATCTTACAGGCCAATTAGCCTCCTACCACTGCTGTCAAATATCTTCGAAAAACTCTTCTATGAACGTATTGAACCTATTCTTCTAGAAAGACAACTCATCCCCAAACACCAATTTGGATTTAGGCGAAAGCACTCTACTATACAACAAATTCATCGAGTAACAAATAAAATATCGTCTGATATTGAAAAAAAAACGTTTGCGTTGCAACATACCACGACGTTGCAAAGGCGTTTGATAGCGTATGGCACAAAGGTCTTCTTCATAAACTAAAAAATCAATTACCAAAAGATTTCTTCATAATACTACAAAGCTATCTACAAAACCGAAGATTCTATGTTAAATATAAAGACGAATATTCAAAAATACTTTCTATAAAAGCTGGAGTACCTCAAGGTAGTGTCCTCGGACCAATGCTTTACCTCCTGTTTACATCATATATACCAACTCCTACAACAAATAACAACATGATAGCAACATTTGCTGACGACACTGTTCTACTATCATCACACGGAAACATCAAATGGGCTATGCAAAACCTACAACAACTGCTCAATAATACAATGAATTGGTTCCGTAGCTGGGGAATTCAAGTAAACAGTTATAAAACAGTTCAAGTAATCTACACTAATAGAAAGATAACAAACTTTCAACCTATTCAAATAAATACTCTACCAATTCTTTTGGATACAAAGGCGAAGTATATTGGCATTATAATTGACTCAAAACTGAACTGGAAAGATCACATCATTCAAAAGAAAAAAGAAATAAAAAATAGGTTTAGACCAGTGGTACGCAAAAAGAGGCATTTAATTTGTGTGCTCTTTTGGGTAAAAAATAAAATATCCACAACAACATCAAGAAACTGAATGAATTGTGTGTATTTTTACGCTCTATTACGCTCTTTGGTTCACATTCGGGTTGTTTGAAGAAAATCATCGTAACCTATGAACGCCTACCATGGGTTTAGACAATTATTTTGGCTGTTAGGGAGAGAATCTAAACTAACAATTCAAAACAAACTACTTATATACAACACAATTATAGCGCCAATTTGGAAGTACGGCGTAGAAATATGGGGTACAGCTAGCACAACAAACTTAAAAATTATTCAACGAGTTCAATCTAAAATATTGCGAACTATTGTCAACGTACATCAACATACATTGAGATCTAAACGTCAAAACAGTAAAATAAATTATCCGTATCAGCAGCATTAAACATACAACTCGTTTAACACAACATTCTAACATGGAAATCAGGCAGTTGCCGGCAAACGAAACCCTGGCACCCAGAAGACTTAAACCTTCAGAACTAGCTGAGCGATACTAATAGGGGGGTCAGACGGCATGTATTGTTTGTGTATTGGGACATGTATTCGATACATATGGAATTCCATGTGTATGTCAAAATTCACGTTATACATTCGATTCATAATTTCCACGTTCAAACGTACATATGTAATTGTACGGGGGCCGTCTGACCCCCCCTATTAAAGGGGGGGTCAGACGGCATGTATTGCTTGTGTATTGGGACATGTATTCGATACATATGGAATTCCATGTGTATGGCAAAATTCACGTTATACATACGATTCATAATTTCCACGTTCAAACGTACATATGTAATTACATGTGACATAACCTCTATTAGTTTATATGTTTGTTGTTTTTAACAATATATTTATTTAAAACATTTTAAAATCACAATACATATATTTAATGCAATGAAATTTATTTTGTTATGATTTTTCTTTACTATTTTTTGTTTTGTTTTTTTATTTTGCACTCACACAGTGTTGTATTTCAAAATACAACACTGTTATACACACGAAAATAGAACATGCTCTAATTGCAAAAAATGTCACGAGTAATACACATGTATTTTACATACACAAAGTTTCATATGGATCACACGGAATGTACATGTTTACATATGGAAAAATGTCCCAATACATGGCACAAAACACAAGCAATATATGCCGTCTGACCCCCCTTTAAGGAAGACAAATGCTGTGTATAATAAAAAAATGTATAAATTACTTATCATTCTAAAATTCGATTTAAGTTATCTTAGGTATTGATTTAAGATAATTAACACCCCACCTCTGTAAATTTAGGAGAGACCTGAATGGGGTTTGGACATGGTGGGTGAAAGCTGGGACGGAGTAGATATCAAAACCATATTGGGTATATCCAGTTGTTTCTCAGGGAGTGCGCTGCGAGGGACTGAATTTGCTCAATTACTTTGTTAACATTAATGTTCAAAGCGTTATAGGAGCCATTTAGGACAGACCTGAATGAGGTTTCAACATGGCGGGTGAAAGCCGGGAGGGAGTAGATGTCAAAACTATATTGGGTATATCCACTTGTTTCTCAGGGGGGGGCGCTATGAGGGGTGGAATTTGTTCCACAATTGTTGTAACATTTATGTTCAAAGTGTTATAGGGGCCATTTAGGACAGACCTGAACGGGGTTTGGACATGGTGGGTGAAAGCTGGGAAGGAATTGATATCAAAGCTATATACGGAATACCCAGATGTTTCTCAGGGAGAACGCAATATTGCAAAAAAAACCTACCGTTTCAGAATTTTTACAAAAATACCTGAGAATAATATAAATTTCTTGTAAGTTAACGTATTTATTTGCGAATTTGTGTGACCAAAAAAAATAAAAATTCAGTTTTCAAATTTTGTTAAACATCTGTTTTAATTTGAGATTCAAAAAATCAAAAAATTCTTTTAACTCGTTTAATGATTATTTTTCAAATCTCAACTATAAAAATCATACTGAAAGAGAAATGGTACGTCTATAAGGAGTACACCAACATGATCCTTGTTGGACGGATTTCCTTTAGACTAATTTAACTGTATTTGCTTAAAAAACTGAACTAAACTCAACTCTGAGTTTTAATTTCTGCTTAAAAAATAACAGTTATTTTTTGTTTTTTAATTTTTTGTAAAAAAAATTTTTCGAATTATGTATGTATTTTAAATTTTTTTTTTAAATTTTAAAAAATCTTTGTTTTTTAAATTTTGTTTGGTGAAAAAGAAAAATTCGGTTTAAAAAATATTTTTTTTTTGATTTTGAAAAATTGTAGGTTGTACTATGGTCTTATATATGTACGTCGTTACAAAGGTCTTTGAAATATCTATCATTAGATATCCATATTGTCTATATTAATGACTTAGTAATCCAGATATAGGTAAAAAATCGAGGTTGTCCTTATCAACTTATTGATATCAATTTTCCAAAAAAAACTTTTTTTTTTAAAAATAAAACTTTTTGCGTCTCAAAAACCTTGCTAAAAAGGGAAAACTTGACATATGGCAACACTGCACAGAACACATATTGTACAAAAACAACAACCACGTTGTTTGAGCACGTTGCTTTTGCGCTTATTTCATTTTTGTTGTTGTATGTTGCTATTGTCAACAAATAATTGAGCAACGCACCACTCCCAGCAAGGCGAAATTTCAACAGATTATGTAAACGATTCTATATTGGATTTGCTGTTACGGTTCCATATGTGTTCTCCTATTTTAAGATTTACTTTTAATCTTATATACAGAGATGGAAAATTATATTTTTGTTCCGTATTAAAATAGTATTAAACAAGTAAGAGTGCTATATTCGGCTATGCCGAATCTTATATACCCTTCACCTTTGTTGTGGATGCATTATTATTTTTTTTAATTAGTATATGGGGGATTTCATGTCAAGTGAACCAACTTTTGAAATCGATGTCTTCCGATCGGGATGAAATTTGCACCAAGGTTAGCTCTATTGGATAGTAACTCAGACACAATTTTTCAACAACATCGGTCGAGAACTCTCTGAGTTATAGGGGGTAAAATTTTGACAATTTGGTCAAACAGGGGTTTTTTCTTATCCATGTAACTTATTACCTATTGTTCTTAGCAAAATGTGTTCCAAATAGTATAGATAGCTATTTCTTCGATCTTTCGAAAAAAAATATTTAAAAAAAAAATAAAAAATTTTTAATATTTTTTTTCCGAAATCAAAAACTTTTTTGACTTTTTTTTAAAATACGCTATTTTTTTTTATTTTTTTTTTTTTCTTAAAATAAAGTTTAGATATTTTCCTTGAACACCTACTTGGTCGCTTAGTGGGATGCGAGTGGGATATCTATCAAAATAAATATTTTGTAACTCAAAACATAAAATTTTTGACTTTTTTTGCAAAATCAAAAACTTTGTTGACTTTTTTTTTTCAAAATGGACCCTTTTTTAATCTTTTTTTTTAGGTCAAACAAAAGCTTAGATATTATCCTTGAAGACCCTTTTGGTCGCTTAGTGGGATGCGAGTGGGATATCTATCAAAATAAATATTTTTTAACTCAAGACTTACAATTTTTGACTTTTTTTTTTGCAAATACGATTTTTTTTCCAAATGGGCCCTTTTTTTAAAATTTTTTTTGTAGTCAAAAGAAAGCTTAGGTCCATTCCTTTAAGATATTTTTAGTCCCTTAGTGGGATTCGAGTAGGATATCTATCAAAATAAATATTTTGTAACGCAAGACATACAATTTTTTAATTTTTTTTTGCAAAATCAAAATTTTTTTCCAATATGGGCCCTTTTTTAATTTTTTTTTTTGCTCAAAAGAAAGCCTAGGTCCATTCCTTTAAGATATTTTTAGTCCCTTAGTGGGATGCGAGTGGGATATCTATCAAAATAAATGTTTTAACACAAAAATTTTATGTCTTGAGTTACAAAACATTTATTTTGATATATATCCCACTCGCATCCCACTAAGCGATCAAAACCATCTTAAAGGAATAGGCCTAAGCTTTCTTTATAGCAAAAAAAAAAATTACAAAAAGGGCCCATTTTAAAAAAAAGTCAAAAAAGTTTTTGATTTTGCCAAAAAATCAAATCAAAATCAAAAACTTTGTTGACTTTTTTTTTTCAAAATGGACCCTTTTTTAATCTTTTTTTTTAGGTCAAACAAAAGCTTAGATATTATCCTTGAAGACCCTTTTGGTCGCTTAGTGGGATGCGAGTGGGATATCTATCAAAATAAATATTTTTTAACTCAAGACTTACAATTTTTGACTTTTTTTTTTGCAAATACGATTTTTTTTCCAAATGGGCCCTTTTTTTAAAATTTTTTTTGTAGTCAAAAGAAAGCTTAGGTCCATTCCTTTAAGATATTTTTAGTCCCTTAGTGGGATGCGAGTGGGATATCTATCAAAATAAATGTTTTGTAACTCAAGACATACAATTTTTGTGTTAAAACATTTATTTTGATAGATATCCCACTCGCATCCCACTAAGGGACTAAAAATATCTTAAAGGAATGGACCTAGGCTTTCTTTTGAGCAAAAAAAAAAATTAAAAAAGGGCCCATATTGGAAAAAAATTTTGATTTTGCAAAAAAAAATTAAAAAATTGTATGTCTTGCGTTACAAAATATTTATTTTGATAGATATCCCACTCGCATCCCACTAAGGGACTAAAAATATCTTAAAGGAATGGACCTAAGCTTTCTTTTGACTACAAAAAAAATTTTAAAAAAAGGGCCCATTTGGAAAAAAAATCGTATTTGCAAAAAAAAAAGTCAAAAATTGTAAGTCTTGAGTTAAAAAATATTTATTTTGATAGATATCCCACTCGCATCCCACTAAGCGACCAAAAGGGTCTTCAAGGATAATATCTAAGCTTTTGTTTGACCTAAAAAAAAAGATTAAAAAAGGGTCCATTTTGAAAAAAAAAAGTCAACAAAGTTTTTGATTTTGCAAAAAAAGTCAAAAATTTTATGTTTTGAGTTACAAAATATTTATTTTGATAGATATCCCACTCGCATCCCACTAAGCGACCAAGTAGGTGTTCAAGGAAAATATCTAAACTTTATTTTAAGAAAAAAAAAAAAATAAAAAAAAATAGCGTATTTTAAAAAAAAGTCAAAAAAGTTTTTGATTTCGGAAAAAAAATATTAAAAATTTTTTATTTTTTTTTTTAAATATTTTTTTTCGAAAGATCGAAGAAATAGCTATCTATACTATTTGGAACACATTTTGCTAAGAACAATAGGTAATAAGTTACATGGATAAGAAAAAACCCCTGTTTGACCAAATTGTCAAAATTTTACCCCCTATAACTCAGAGAGTTCTCGACCGATGTTGTTGAAAAATTGTGTCTGAGTTACTATCCAATAGAGCTAACCTTGGTGCAAATTTCATCCCGATCGGAAGACATCGATTTCAAAAGTTGGTTCACTTGACATGAAATCCCCCATATATGTATGTACATTTCCCACTTTCAGCGTACAGCATCCTAAATTTATCAAGAACACAAAAAACAACAACAACGCCAAACGAAACAAAACACCAAAAGAAAAAACAAAAACAAAATACGCAAGCTAATGAAACCAACACACATCCAAACATACGTTTAATTGTATAAAAAACAACAACGCCAAAAGAAACAAAACATAAAAGAAAAACAAAATACGCAAAGCATGCACATCCAAACATACGATTTGTTACTTTTTTGTCAAAAAAAACCAACACACAACCAAACAAACGTTTAGTTGTATAAAAAACAACAACAACGCCAAAAGAAACAAAACACAAAAAAAACAAAATACGCAAAGCATGCACATCCAAGCATACGTTTTGTTGCTTTTTTGTCAAAAAAACCAACACACAACCAAACAAACTTTTAGTTGTATAAAAAACAACAACAACGCCAAAAGTAACAAAACACAAAAAAAACAAAATACGCAAAGCATGCACATCCAAAAACATACGATTTGGATCCCGGAAATATCTGGGGCCTTCAGAAAATTGATTTCAACAGACAGACAGACAGACAGACGGACATGGCTTAATCGACTCCGCTATCTATAAGGATCCAGAATATATATACTTTATAGGGTCGGAAATGAAAAATGTAGAAATTACAAACGGAATGATAAACTTATATATACCCTTCTCACGAAGCTGAAGGGTATAAAAATTACTTTCTTCATCACCAGAGTACATAAAATTTTAATATTACTGTAGCTTTATGTTGTAAACAGTCGTCTGTTATCACAAAATTGTCTATAGAAAGTGCTGTTGAATACGAGATTTTCTATAGAAAATGATTTATAATAGACAAGATTTTTAAAGAAAATGCTGTTTTTCATACGATTTTCTATAGAAAATACTGTTATACACAACATGTCCAAAAAATATAGTTATAGACAAGATTTTCTATAGAAAATTATTTTATTTTCTATAGAAAAATGTTACACTCAAGATTTTCAACAGAAAATATAGTTATGGGGCATTTCACGTCAAGTGAACCAACTTTTGAAATCGATGTCTTCCGATCGCGATGAAATTTGCACCAATGTTAGTTCTATTGGATAGTAATTCGGACACCATTTTTCAACAAGATCGGTCAAGAACTCTCTGAGTTATAGGAGGTCAAAATTTTGGCCAAACAGATGTTTTTTTATCCATATAACTTATTACCTATTGTTCTTAGCAAAATGTGTCCCAAATAGTTTAGATAGCTATTTATGCAATCTTTCGAAAAAAAAAATTAAAAAAATTTAATAAAATATTTTTGATTTTTTTTTTTAAATCAAAAATATTTTTGACTTTATTTTTCAAAATGGGCCCTTTTTATTTTTTTTTTATTTTTTTTTTATTTTTTTTAAGAAAGCTTAGGTCTTTTCCTAAGCGACCTATATGGTCGCTTAGTGGGATGCGAGTGGGATATCTATCAAAAAAAATATTTTGTAACTCAAGATTTAAAATTTTTGAATTTTTTTGCAAAATCAAAAACTTTGTTGACTTTTTTAAAAAAAATGGACCCATTTTTTAATTTTTTTTTTGCTCGGAAGAAAGTTTATGTGTTTTCCTTTAACACCCTTTTTGTCGCTTAGTGGGATGCGAGTGGGATATCTATAAAAAAAATGTTTTGTAACTCAAGACATACAATTTTTTACTTTTTTTTGAAAAATCAAAAACCTTTTTGACTTTTTTTTTCCAAAATGGACTCTTTTTTTATTAATTTTTTTTTCTCAAAAGAAAGCTTAGGTCTTTTCCTTTAAAACCTTTTTGGTCGCTTAGTGGGATGCGAGTGGGATATCTATCAAAATAAATGTTTTGTAACTCAAGACAAAGGTTTTTAAATTTGCACTATTTTAATTTTTTTCATATTTGTGTGTAAACCTTAAAAATTAAACTTACGCAGAGAAACTAGACACATTAGCCTTTCCGATGGTATGTAACATACCCAACTAAAATTTCATAGCCTCGATACTGTAATACCCATAATATGTTAACCTCAGGAATAAAAATCACTTTTTTTCTATGGAAATGTTGAATAATTTAATTTTGTTATTTATTTGTAATAATAATTAATTTAATATATAATAATAATAATAATAATAAAAAGATGAATAATTTGGTAAAATTTAATCTTAATCACAATAGATCAATTTATATAATAACTATTTTTACACTTTATGAAGTTTTTAAATTTTCAAATATCCATACTTTTATCCTCCTTATTTGTCACCTTTATTAGCTGCTTTTTTTTTGTCAATCCTTTCTTGGCGTTATTAGATTCAGCTACTGATTTCGCTGCTGGCTTCTTTTTTGGCTTTGGAAAGAAATCGCATTGAGTAGATGCAGAAAACTTTTTTAATTTGAGTCTTCCATCGACAAGCGGTATGAAAGCATGGTATTGAGCAGTGCCATCGATTGTTACCGCAGCATCGAATCTGCTCTTTAGTGTTTTCAATGTTTCCTCATGATCCTCTTTGCTACTAAAAACTATTTTAGTTTCTTTACAATAATTCTTTGCCCAATGGAATAAAGCAGTCGCATCTAAGATGCGATCTTGATGAGAGCACTGGAGGCTATACTTCGCTGCATTTCTTTTGAGGTTTGCTCCAATACCATCACATGTTCCTTTACCATGAGCAGTAGGATGAAAATGCCACTCAGCTGGCATTCCAAAATCTTTTTCATGAGCTGTAAGATTTGCGAAGCTACTTTTGTTTTTAAAATGTTGACGAGCTCCGTCCGAAACGTAGTATACCTTTTCTACTGTAAATTTTGATTTTAGATAATTTAGTATTATCTTCTGGTACTCATAAACTGCAACGGTGTCATGTTTTAAATCGTCGGATATGATTGCCATACTTTTGTGTTCCAGGTTTTCTTCTTTCATGTAGTAAATAACTACTGTGAATATAGTTGCTTGGTCGTTATTGAAGTGGAATGCTTGTATGGAATCCTGAAGAACATATTTATAGTTCTCTGCGAAATCAAATGAAATAATGAATTCACCAGACTTCAAATTTGTTTTCAAGTCCTTGAAGAATGACCACAGCTCTTTGACTAAAAAGTCATGGGTTCTCAAATTTAGCAATCCTCTACACAGTTCTTCCACAAAATCATCCACATTTAAAATTATGGTTTTCAGTGTGCATCTTTCAGTCTGAAGCCAAGATTCAAATTTTAACTCCTCAATACATTCTCGATCAAAAGAGTTGATTAAATTTTCTTTGATGGATGTGGTTTCCGGGCAATTCGAACATTCACCTAAGTGGCAAGAAGTTGTAGCATTAGGGCACATAGTCAATTTAAGGCAATCGCGGTAATGGTGTAAATCTTCTGATGAATCATATTTTAAGTAATTTAAGTTGATTTCCTTCAACATCAATTTAACATTTTCATGGCAAATACAAACACATACTGTGTGAGTTCCGCTGCTTCCTGCCAAAACGCAATGTTTTAGCCTCAGTTGTGTAAATTTTGTGAATTTTGTAAATACAAACACATACTGTGTGAGTTCCGCTGCTTCCTGCCAAAACGCAATGTTTTGGCCTCAGTTGTGTAAATTTTGTGAATCCAATTTTGACATCCTCGTATTCAGATTGAAATGTTGCGAATAATTCATTCAGGTTACAGAGAAACATTCTCTTCTGCATTTGAACTTTCTTGCCATCGATTCGTACAGACATCCAGTCTTTCATCCCTGGCATCAGGCGACTCATATCATCTCGCTGATAAAAGTGAGTTATTAGAGATTTAGTATCGCACTCCAAAGTTTTTCCCTTCTTTTTGTTTGGGAGTGTGAGAATCCCATGCTCAGCAACCAATTGTTTAGCAATTCTTGCTTTTCGTTGAGACGTTCCAAACTCAGTCATTGTTTTTGCAGAACTCCATGTTCTTGGAGCAAGCGTGAGAAGTTGAATTCTTTCAGCTTCACTCTGTGACGTTTTGTATTTCTCTTTTATTTGTTCAAGAACTTCTACTGCATCCTTATGGTATTGGTTTCGACACTCATTCGTTGAATTTGAAAAGTTAGAATAACCATCATCATCAACAGTTCTGTCTTCATTCTCGGAATTACTTTTGTCTTCATCTGGAATAACTTCAACGCAAGGCTCATTACTATTCAAATTCGGTAATTCGTTCAACTTTCCGAGCTCTTTCCTGCATGATCCACAAATTTTCAATCGTTTTGACAGCGTAGTGAATTTTTTTTAATAAGCCGTCGGAAATATTTCGCATATCTGATGATCTGTGCTTCATTTTGTTAAAGGGATTAAAACAAAAAGACGAATAAATTTCATTTTCAACCTTAGCCTTTTTAGAAGTCGTAGACATTTTGAATTTTGTAAGTATTTATGTAAATAACACACGTCTTAACTTTAACGCTGTTTCTAAAAAACTGATTTCCGTATGTCTTCAGAATGACAATAAATAGTTTTTTAAGATCATATAGGTAGTACGTTTTAATGAATGAGTCTAAAATCTTTTATTAGGGTCAAGAAGGGCTTACATACTAAAGTACCTAGTTTAACCAAATGTTACAAATAATAATAAAAATAAACCACCATATAAATAACCTACCTGTCAACTTCTACCTCTCCACCCACTTCTTAAAGTCAAATGTCATAAAATAATAAATAAACTGGTACTTCGGAGAAGGGCCATAAAATATTTCCACTTGATTCCAAAAATTTGTTTCTGGGGCACCTGATATTTTAACAATGAAAATCACGTGCGCTGAAAACTACCTCTAGGATTGACTAAAAAAGCCGCAAGATACAAAACTCAGACAAATTTTGGGGGTGGAAAATTAATAGCGGTCGGCCTCATATTGCACCCCTCCAGTGGCTATAATCGGTCAGTTGTTGTGGTTTTTAAGGTTTTAGAAACACTTACACACAAATATGAAAAAAATCAATTTAAAAACATTTGTCTTGAGTTACAAAACATTTATTTTGATAGATATACCACTCGCATCCCACTAAGCGACCAAAAAGGTTTTAAAGGAAAAGACCTAAGCTTTCTTTTGAGAAAAAAAATTAATAAAAAAAGAGTCCATTTTGGAAAAAAAAGTCAAAAAGGTTTTTGATTTTTCAAAAAAAAAGTAAAAAATTGTATGTCTTGAGTTACAAAACATTTTTTTTTATAGATATCCCACTCGCATCCCACTAAGCGACAAAAAGGGTGTTAAAGGAAAACACATAAGCTTTCTTCTGAGCAAAAAAAAAAATTAAAAAATTGGTCCATTTTTTTAAAAAAAGTCAACAAAGTTTTTGATTTTGCAAAAAAATTCAAAAATTTTAAATCTTGAGTTACAAAATATTTTTTTTGATAGATATCCCACTCGCATCCCACTAAGCGACCATATAGGTCGCTTAGGAAAAGACCTAAGCTTTCTTAAAAAAAATAAAAAAAAAAAATAAAAAGGGCCCATTTCGAAAAAAAAGTCAAAAATATTTTTGATTTAAAAAAAAAAATCAAAAATATTTTATTAAATTTTTTTAATTTTTTTTTTCGAAAGATTGCATAAATAGCTATCTAAACTATTTGGGACACATTTTGCTGAGAACAATAGGTAATAAGTTATATGGATAACAAAAAACACCTGTTTGGCCAAAATGTAAAATTTTGACCTCCTATAACTCGGAGAGTTCTTGACCGATCTTGTTGAAAAATGGTGTCCGAATTACTATCCAATAGAACTAACATTGGTGCAAATTTCATCGCGATCGGAAGACATCGATTTCAAAAGTTGGTTCACTTGACGTGAAATGCCCCTTATACTTAAGATTTTCTACAGCAAATATTGTTATACACAAGATTGTTTATAGAAAATATTGTTCTACGCAAAGATTTTCTACAGAAAATATTGTTATACTAAAGATTTTCTACAGAAAATATTGTTATACTCAAGATTTTCTACAGAAAATATTGTTCTACACAAGATTTTCTATAGAAAATATTGTTCTACACAAGATTTTCTATAAAAAATATTGTTCTACACAAGATTTTCTATAGAAAATATTGTCATACACAAGATTATCTATAGAAAATATTGTCATACACAAGATTTTCTATAGAAAATATTGTTATACTCAAGATTTTCTACAGAAAATATTTTCTATAGAAAATATTGTTCTACACAAGATTTTCTATACAAAATATTGTTCTACACAAGATTTTTTATAGAAAATATTGTTCTACACAAGATTTTCTATAGAAAATATTGTTCTACACAAGATTTTCTATAGAAAATATTGTTCTACACAAGATTTTCTATAGAAAATATTGTTATACTAAAGATTTTCTACAGAAAATATTGTTATACTCAAGATTTTCTATAGAAAATATTGTCATACACAAGATTTTCTATAGAAAATATTGTCATACACAAGATTTTCTATAGAAAATATTGTCATACACAAGATTTTCTATAGAAAATATTGTCATACACAAGATTTTCTATAGAAAATATTGTCATACACAAGATTTTCTATAGAAAATATTGTCATACACAAGATTTTCTATAGAAAATATTGTCATACACAAGATTTTCTATAGAAAATATTGTCATACACAAGATTTTCTATAGAAAATATTGTCATACACAAGATTTTCTATAGAAAATATTGTCATACACAAGATTTTCTATAGAAAATATTGTCATACACAAGATTTTCTATAGAAAATATTGTCATACACAAGATTTTCTATAGAAAATATTGTCATACACAAGATTTTCTATAGAAAATATTGTCATACACAAGATTTTCTATAGAAAATATTGTCATACACAAGATTTTCTATAGAAAATATTGTCATACACAAGATTTTCTATAGAAAATATTGTCATACACAAGATTTTCTATAGAAAATATTGTCATACACAAGATTTTCTATAGAAAATATTGTCATACACAAGATTTTCTACAGAAAATATTGTCATACACAAGATTTTCTATAGAAAATATTGTCATACACAAGATTTTCTATAGAAAATATTGTCATACACAAGATTTTCTACAGAAAATATTGTTATACTAAAGATTTTCTACAGAAAATATTGTTATACTAAAGATTTTCTACAGAAAATATTGTTATACTCAAGATTTTCTACAGAAAATATTGTTCTACACAAGATTTTCTATAAAAAATATTGTTCTACACAAGATTTTCTATAGAAAATATTGTTCTACACTAGATTTTCTACAGAAAATGTTGTTCTACACAAGATTTTGACCTATATATGTATTATGGATATCTAATAATAGATATTTCAAAGACCTTTGCAACGACGTATATCAGACCATAGTAAGTTGGACCTACAATGGGTCAAAAATCGAAAAAATATTTTTTAACCCAAATTTTTTTCTTTCACTAAATTTAAAAAAAAAAATTATAAAAAAATTTCGAAAAAAAATTCCAAAAAATTTGAAAAATAAAATTGTATTTGTGTTTATCTAAAAATATTTAAAATTTTTATTTTAAAGTATAATTTGGTGAAGGGTATTTAAGATTCGGCATAGCCGAATATAGCTCTCTTACTTGTTAGTATTATTGCTTCGTTATGACAAAATTGTTAGTGCTTTTCCACAGACAACTTTGTCTTGACAACAAATGTCATTAATTGTTATAATAAATATTTGTCAAGTATAGACAGGGGCTAACGGTTAATTAACAAAATAAGTTACAGTGGATACTAAGTGCAGAATTAATAACAAATTACAGAGGTTACAGCGAAACAAAATGAATTCATTTAAAAACTCTTAAAATAAAAACTTACTACACTGATGGATTCTCTCTCTTATCCTACTGTTTAAATTTTAGTGTGATTATCAGGGAAACCAAAATATGCAAATGCATGTTTTTTCAGGTGAGTCTAATGAACACATGGATAAGATATTTACACGTTTCAGAACTATTTAAGAATTTTGGCATTGATTTGTTAGTGCATATTTTTGCATATTTTACCCTTAAATACATATTTTTGCATATATTTGTTTTAGGAGCATATTTATGTCATATTTTGCGATTTTAGAGCATATTTTACTGTTTAATAGCATATTTTGAGTTTATCAAAAACAAATTTTGTCTTACTTATTTTTCGCTGTTGTGTTACAGGTTTTTACTTCCTTTGCTTAAAATTCAAAATCGAAAACAGAAATTTTTTTTTTTAAATTTAAAATAACAATTCGAAAAAATTTTTTATCCAAAAAATGAAAAAACTGGAAAAAAATTTTTGTTCACCTAAAAATAATTAAATTTTTTATTTTGAAGTATAATTAGGTGAAGGGTATATAAGATTCGGCACAGCCGAATATAGCTCTCTTCCTTGTTTTAATATAAAATAAGCACTATTTTAATAATAGCTCCATCTAAATATCAAATTTTAGTTCTAATTCAAACGTAACCGTTCTAAGTGTTAAAGAAATATTGCCTTTTAAATTTGCTCCTGTAACATTAGTTGATGTCGAAGAACATTTTCTATGTTTAAAAATGTTTTCAGATCCAATAGACAACGATTTTTATTTGAAAATTTAAGTAAATTTTTTTTGGTTAAAAATTATGTAAAAGTTTGTTTTTTTAAGAGCATATTTTTTAAATTTTAAGAGCATATTTTAAAGTTTTTACTGCATATTTAAAGCGCCTAAAACGCTTTTTTTAGAGCATATTTCCGGTTTCCCTGGTGATTATATTTTAAACAGCATTCTGATTTAAGTTAAATTATAAGATCGCACATAATGATGAAGTTTATAAAATAAAATTTGTATAAATATATCTTTTAATTGTGAGTTTAAAGAGGTCCTTATTGTGATTTAAAAGCTCCCAGCTTTCACCCAGTATGTCAAAACCCCATTCAGGTTTGTCCTAAATAGCCCCTATAACAAATTAATTGAACAAATTCCACCCCTCGTAGCGCCCTCCCTGAGAAACAACTGGGTATACCCTATATAGTTTTGATATCTACTGCATCCCAGCTGTCACCCAACATGTCGAAACCCCAATCAGGTCTGTCCTAACTGGCCCCTATTACACTTTGAACATACATGTTAAAAAAGTATTCGAACAAATTCCGTCCCTCGAGCGCCCTCCCTGAGAAACATCTGGGTATACCCTATATAGTTTTGACATCTACTCTCTCCCAGCTTTTACCCACCATGTCCAAACCTCATTCAGATCTGTCCTAAATGGCCCCTATAACACTTTGAACATTAATGTTAAAAAAGTAATAGAACATAATCCACCCCTCGTAGCGCCTTCCCTGAGAAACAACTGGATATACCCTATACAGTTTTGATATCTACTTCCTCCCAGCTTTCACCCTGTATGTCGAAACCTCATTCAGGTCTGTCCTAAGTGGCCCGCCAATGAACTTTAATACTACATATTCATACTGTAATTTTAATCTTAATATGAAGACGTTTTTGTTATTTTTTAACTAAAAGTTTAAATTTAAAGTATTTTCTTTAATTGGTGAATAAAAATAATTAATTTTATTGTGTTTTTGCCAAAAAAAAACTAAGTTTTTCAAATTTACTTTATTTAACAGTGCTATGTTAAGTAATTAACATATATGTGGGACATATTTAACTTACGAATTTAACTTCACACCCTTATCACAATCTAGCTTATAAAAAATATTTTTTTTTCAAATTTATAAACCTATAGTATAGAATAATTCTATGATAGTTGCTACTAAAAAATGCATTCAACATTTTTCGATTGATATGTTAATTATGAAAATACAGGGCCGTAAATGTATGCAATGAGGGATTTTGGTTTCATATTTCACCCAATGTATTATGAAAAGTTTTATTGCGCTATTGAACCTACGCTTTATTTTGAGATATTTACATATATAAATAGGGTTAAACAAATATAACTTGTGGGCGATATTCAAGTGTTTGTTTTTATGGATTTTTTGCCTGTTTTTTGAAAGTAAAATAAAAATTTTCGTTTCAGAATTTATATTGAAACGACAATAAAAACTAAAATTATTTTTGTTTTCAATATAAATTCCCAAATGGAAATTTTTATTTTCTAAAACAGGCAGTGAAATTATTGTGCATCTGATTTTTAAGCAATTAAGGTTTTTCCAACATTTTATGGTATTTTACTGTCTAATTTTTCAATGAAAATTCATAATTTTAAATAATTATTCTAGGTAACAAAACGCACGAAACCCCATCATAAACAAGAAGTTTTTTTCAACATATTTCAATGAAAATTAATTTTTTTAAATAATTTTTATTGCAAAAAGCTATTGCTATGATTTAATTAAAATATAAAAATATTTTTTTGTTGAGTTTTATTTAACAAAAAATTCTGATTTATTTTGTTGAACTTTAATATCAAGACAAATATTAATTTCCACTAAAACTTTCCTTTTGGTGCACCCTGTAATGGAACTGGGTGTCTACAAATACAATACATTTAAAGATCACTCTAGTAGCTACAATCGCTTCATACATTTCTTACTCCTCAGATCAATAGTTTAAAAGATACGATTTTTTATAAGCTAGATTGTTGATTTTTCCCACTGTACGTTGCACAGTGTGGCAAATTTAGAAGTAGCGGCCAAAACTCTATAACTTTTGACACAGGCGGAATTTTTTAATGGTGTTTTTTTTTTTGTTTGGTATACTAATAAGCATATCAGGTTGTGGCGGAATGTAGTTATGATGTCTAGAAATGTGATAGTTATTTTCTGAAGAATGAAATTTATAACAAAAAATTGAGTATTTATTGTATTGTATAACATAAAAACCTTTCTGAGTCTATATTTTTGTCGAATAATTAAAAAAATTTAAAAAAAATTTGAATTTTTTTAGAAAAGTTTTATAAGAAATATTTTATTTTCCAATAAAATTAAATAGATAATGATAATAGTAGTAAAGAATTATAATAATAACAAGTATGAAAGTATGGTCCGTCAATCCCGACAATATAATACCCTAAACTAAGAAAATGAGCAAAATCATTTTTCTTTAAAATTTCAATAATTTATTTTCGTGAAAGATTTTCGGAAGAGGGCCATATATGAGAGCTATGACTTTCGTATGGGGACTAGGTGAAATAATGGATCCATTTCTGCCAGTTTCAAATTTTATGTAGCAAGTTTTATCGAAATATCGTCACAATTGCGACCTATACTTTATTCACAAGAATGCATTTATACTAAACAACATATATGGTGGTATAGAGTATAAGCATCGTACTTGAGTCAGAAAAATTGATCAAGCTCAAAAAAGCGCAAAACGATTTATTTAGAAATATTGAATCAAACTGTTTATAGGGGAAATGTTTACAAATACAAGTAACTAGGATATATTTTAAGTAAAAATAGCTTTTATTTTAATATTTCTCAAAATATGTTAATTTTGTTCCTACATTTCTTGTTCTAGTGGCCTGAGACACGTTAATGGCCTGGCGATTTTAATAAAAATATATTTGTTGTTAAGAAGTACATATCATCACCTCAAATGCAAAAATAATGTTCATATTTTTGAGAACAACAAAATTACGAAATATGTATTTGCTTTTACTCGGCTTTACGTTTACTAGCAGTGTTGCCACAACCTCAAAATATTTGTAACCAAGTTTGTTTAACCACAATAAAACTAGCAGTATTACCAGGTATGCTTAGATACATAAGTATTAATAAAAGAATTTTAAGTCCACAAAAAAAGCAGAAACTAACTACAAGTCTCTTGAATAATAACCGTGACGCGCTTTTGAGAGAAGATGACAATATTCAGTCTGTTAAAAATGGTAATTCTAATCAAAAACCATTAAAGCCACCACCAATTTTCCTTCGGGAACTTAGTTCCAATAATTTGGTAAAAATATCAATTAATCTTGTTGGAAAAAATAATTTCCACATCGTCCCAATAAGAAAAGGTGGTGTGCATGAAACAAAAATAGTCATATACACTGAGGAGGATTATAGAAAAATCTCTCAATACTTAAACGACGGCAAGAAAAATGTCTACACATATCAGCTGAAAAGCAGTAAGAGCCTTATAGTGGTCATAAAGGGTATAGAGTCCAGTGTAGAACCTAACGAAATCAAGGAGGCCCTGGAAGAATTGGGCTATAAAACGAAAGTAGTAATAAATATATTTAACAGAGACAAAACTCCTCAAACAATGTTTAGAGTAGAGTTAGATCCAGATGATAAAAAACTAAAAGGGAATGAAACTCACCCAATATACTCTCGTTATTTACTGAATCGCAGAATAACTATAGAGGAACCTCTCAAGCGAAACCGACCTGTCCAGTGTGGTAACTGTCAAGAGTTTGGACATACGAGAAATTATTGTACCCTACGTACTGTATGTGTTGCAAGCGGAGACTTGCATTCTTCATCACAATGTGATATTATCCAAAAGGGTCTCAAAAAGAAATGTGAAAACTGTGGTGGCGACCATACAGCGAATTATCGGGGATGCCCAGTTTACAAAGAATTATTAAAAAGATTGAGAGAGAGGCGTCAACCAAAGAGAGATGACATTTTTGTTCCATCTGCGGTTAACATAGATTTTCTTACACCAGTCAATTCAGTAGCCCGTAATAATGAAAATAAAAACTCTACGTCAATGAATGCAAATTTCCCACAATTAAACACGGCTAAATCTGGAACCAGCTCTTACGCTGGTGTTTTGAAGTCAGAAAATAAGCAGCCTAATATACCCCAAAATAATACCTCCCTTATTCAAAACATGACTAACATAATGTCAACCATGCAAAACACAATACAAGAGCTTTTGAGAGCGCAGAACCAAATGCTTCAAATCCTCCTATCAAAAAAATTAGTTTCTTGAAAGTTTGTTTTTGGAATGCAAACGGTTTGAACCAACATAAATCTGAGGTTTATAATTTTATGATAAACTAGCTGAACGAATTGCCCGGCTTCGACAGGTAGCTTTTTGCTAATTATTGAGAAAAATAAGAAGTGAAAAGGAGGTAATATACTGAAAATTAAAATTTCCGAATTTTCCTGAAAATTTCGAATCGACTACAAAAAAAATCAGTCAAATTGCTCCATCGTGATGCCATTACATACATGGACCATTTAATTTATATATATATAGATAAAGACGTCGATGTGATGTTAATTTCTGAGACACACCTTATAAATAGATGCAACTTTAATATTCCAGGATTTTCATTCCATAACACAAATCATCCCGACGGAAAAGCTCATGGTGGTACTGGTATCTTGATTAAAAGCCGTTTAAAACATTATGCCCTAGATGAATTTTCAAAAGAATATATGCAAGCAACTTCCATACGACTGGAATGTTTATTTGGAAATCTTACAATATATTGCCCCCACGATTTTCGATGACTAAGGACAAATTTGAAGAATTCTTTGAAACTCTAAGATCGTTTCCTGGCATGTGGTGATTACAATGCGAAACATACATACTGGAGTTCACCGCTAATTAACCCAAGAGGAAGACAGCTCTACAAAGCCCCAGTTGACAGTAAGAATTGCCTGGATGTCATTCCCCTGACCAACCAACATACTGGCCTACTGATACTAGGAAGATTCCTGACCTTATAGACTTTGCCATATCCAGAAATGTAGATCGAAATTCAATGTCTACGAAAATATCTTCTGATTTATCTTCCGATCATTCACCCATAATAGTCACCTATTATGGAAAAAACTCTCCTGAAAATATTCCGTTTTACAAAACAAATTGGCTTAAATACAAAAAGTTCATCAGTAGCCATATCCACACAAATCCAAATATATAGTGTGAGGGAGAGATAAACGAATGCGTCAATGACTTCACGTCATTAATTACTTCGGCTCTGGATCATTCAAGGATCGAGATCTCTAGAAAGCCAAAAATGCATATTTCCAATTCAGATATTGAACGATTGCTTCTCGAAAAGAGAAAGCTTAGAAGAGAGTGGCAACAAAATAGACCACCTGCTGCAAAACAGAGGCTGTCCATCGCTACTAGAAGACTGAAGAGAGCCTTTTGTTTAGAAGAGGGTCGCAGAAACGGACGATACATTGAGAGTTTGACGAATACTAAACCTACGAATTTTTCTCTTTGGAAAGCCACACGTAACATCAAACCACCGGTAGAGGGAAAAACTCCGTTGAGAAAAGCTGACGGTAATTGGGCAAGAAATGCTAAGGACAAAGCATTAATTTTTGCCGAGCACCTACGTAATGTATTTAAGCCAAATCCACCCAACAATGATTTTGTACTGGAAAATCCTCCTGCTCGTGAGACAGCGGACGTTCGAAAAGTTATCAAAAATAACATAAATACAAAAAAATCTCCAGGATATGACAAAATTACGCCATCCATGATTATAAACCTACCGAATATAGCTATAATCGTGTTATCTGTATTGTTTTCTGCGATCATTAGACTAGGCGTTTTCCCAACAAATTGGAAAATTTCTCAGATCATAATGATACCTAAACCAGGAAAAGATTTAACAATGCCATCTTCATACAGACCTATAAGTCTACTGCCATGCATATCAAAGTTATTTGAGAAAATAATGCAATGTAAAATAATGCCATACTTAAATAACCAAAATATTATCCTAGTTCATCAATTAGGTTTTCGTGAACAACATGGAACCATCAAAAGTAAACACATCACATTTACTCTCAGAAGGGGTGACTGTCCACCTATCACACTAAATAACATAAACATTTCACAAACAGATACTGTTACATACCTTGGTATTCACTTGGATAGACGACTTACTTGGCGTCGTCATATAGAATCCAAGAGACTTCACATGAAGTTAAGAGCCTCTAACCTTCACTGGTTACTCAATCACCAATCAAAATTAAGCCTTGGCTATAAAGTCATCCTGTATAAATGTGTTTTTATTTTTATTATTTATTAATAGATATTTTTTTTTTCATCATTTATTTATTGTATCTTCATTATTTAATGAACTAACAATAAGTGGTTCAAATCTTATATCTAATATTATTATTTAATTAGTCCAGCCAGTGCCGGACGAAAAAATTTTGTGTTCATGGTTGTTTTGGTTAAATTGGCATTCTTCCTTCTAGATTAGGTCTGCTGTGTCCCTCCTTCTTAATCGAGTGTGGCCACGGTTATCTAATATGTTGCGGGCCAGCGGGTTTGGGTGAACTTCAAGTTTTTTTAAATATTTTTGTACGTTTTTCGAGATTTCAGTTTTTACAGTGGGCACGTTTAGATCTTTGTGTATATTCGCGTTTTTGATATACCAGGGGGCAACTGTGATCATTCTTAGAAACTTGTTTTGGCGTCTTTGGATCTTTTCTACATTTGACGCTGAGGCCGTGCCCCATAACTGTATGCCATAACACCATATCGGTTTTATGATCATGTTATAAAGTAGAAGTTTACAATATAAACTAAGCGTGGAGTTTCTGTCAATAAGCCAATTAATTTGAATTGATTTCAATTTCATTTGAGTCAACTTTGCATCTATATGACTTTTCCATGTAAGGCGACGATCGAGATGTATTCCGAGGTATTTCACTTCCGATTGTTGAATTATTGTTTGGTTATTGATATGAATAGGGGGGCATGATTCTCTACGCAATGTAAATGTAATGTGTGTACATTTTTGCTCGTTGACTTTAATTTTCCATTGTTTTAACAATTTTTCTAATTCAAATATGTAGTTTTGTAAGTAACGAGATGTCGATGAAGAGTGCAGAACAGTATTTCTTTTCTTCAAACGCTTTTCTCACCATATTTACAAGTCTATGGGTTTGTTCGATAGTACTGTGTTTTCTTCTAAATCCAAATTGATGATTCGGAATACAATTGTTTTCAGTTAACATCGGGTACAACTTGTTCATAAGTATCTTCTCAAATAGCTTTGATATATTGGACAATAGGCTGATGGGTCTGTATGATTCTACTTTTGTGTGATCTTTTCCCGGCTTGGGTATCATGGTAACCAGTGAAACCTTCCATTCTGGAGGATAATATTCAAGTCGTCATATAGCTTTAAAAATAAAAAGAATTATTTTTATTGCTATCCGGGGTAGCTCCATAAGCATCTTGTTGCTGATCTTGTCCATACCAGGCGCTTTCTTGGGATTTAAATCAGCAATAGCATTTTCGATCTCTCGAATCTCAAAACGTAGGGGTACGGCTGCTCCAAAATAGGGTGCAACAGGTGGCAACTCAATTGCTTCGTTTGATGTGTTCGGTGTAAATACTTTTTTTAAATGATTAACAAACAGATTCCCTTTTTCAGTATCATTTCTTGCCCAACCACCACTTGAATTTCGCAAGGGGGACTTACATATAACGGGTCTTTTAAGATTTTTTGTTGCTCGCCATAATGAGTAATCCGATTGCGGGGTTGCGTCCAGGCTTTCTAAATATTTATTCAATGATTCCATTTTTCGAAATTCCAAGAGCTTTTTAAGTCTTTTTATACAATCTTTAGGCTTCGATTTTAGTTGGGGGGATCTGTGCAATTGCCACTCTCTTCGAAATCTTCTTTTTTCATTTAAGAGCCGTTCGACATCTGCAGAATTAATTCTATTATATCTGAATTGTAGGGGGGTTTGGGTAGCATGTTGAGCAGCCAGTCTGAGATTTTTATCGAAATTGATAAGAGAGTGATCGATGTTTTTTGGTGTTCTTAGCGGTATGTTTTCCGAGCAATGTGTACTGAGGTATTTTTTATATTTGAGCCAATTTATTATGGTGCCTGCCATCGCTAAATTACCAGTCGGGGATACAATTTCTAGGGGGCTCAATAAAGTAATAATAGTGGGTGAGTGATCTGAAGATAGTTCCAGCGAGGATTCAATTTGAGTCATTTCTCTAGGGATATTTTTCATCACGCTAAAATCAATAACATCCGGTATTTTTCGTGGGTCAGTAGGCCAGTAAGTAGGTTGGCCGCTCGAAAGCACATGCAAACCCATTTTAGAAATTGAGTCGAACAAAACACGACCTTTAGGGGTAATCAGTCGTGATTCCCAGAATGTGTGCTTAGCATTATAATCGCCAGCAGCCAGGAAACGGGGGCCTAGTGATTTAAAAAATCTATTATATTGACTTTCTGTAATTGAGAATCTTGGGGGTGAGTATATCGATGAAATCACTAAGTTTCGATGAAAATCTTCAAGACAGATTGTAGTAGCTTGAAGATAATCTTCGCAAAAATCACACATTAAGTAGTGTTTTATTCGAGCTTTTATTAAAATTGACGAGACTCCGCATGCTCTACCTCTGGGATCTTTGGTGTCATATATTACATATCCATTTATTCGAAAGGAACTTCTGGACGTCAAATGAGTTTCAGAAACCAGCATTACATCAATTTGTTGGTTTCTTAAAAAATATTCGAGTTCGTTTTTGTGTTGGCGTATGCCATTTGCATTCCAAAAACATATTCTTAGGCAGTTCATGGCCTGTTAAGCACAGTATGCAATAACATTGATCGCATCTTAAGCATTTCTTGCATCATGTTACTCATTGAGTTTGTAAAGTTATTTACCGATTGCACAAGGGTTTCTATTGTAGATTCTAGTCGGGTAAAATTGAAAATTGGCGTTTGCTCTCTTACCTCTGGGTTCATATTTTCGTTTTGGAGTTGACGGACTTGCGGCTGAGTTTGGTTGTTTCTAAGTACATTTGCATATGTTACTTAGTTGTCATATGCCTGTTGCAATGGGGGGTAGTTCAAATTGATGTTATTTAATGGCTGAGCGGGGAAAATCTTTGGTTTCTGGCTTTGTGATTTTTTAACAATTGAGTAGACAGGACAACCCCTGTAGTTTGCTGTGTGGTTACCTCCGCAATTGCTGCATTTTTATACCCTTCACCATGAGTGGCAAGGGTATATATAAGTTTGTCATTCCGTTTGTAATTTCCAAATTTTTCATTTGCGACCCCATAAAGTATATATATTCTGGATCGTTATAGATAGCGGAATCGATATAGCCCTGTCCGTCTGTGTGTTAAATCAACTTTCCGAAGCCCCCAAATAAAGCCCTGTCCGTCTGTGTGTTGAAATCAACTTTCCGAAGCCCCCAAATAACATACATACATGATTCATATATCAATATCTCCGGAATTCTTCCGGCTCGGTTGCTATAGAATCGAGAAAATCGGTCCACAAATGGCTGAGATATAAGGAAAAAACCAGGACAACCTCAATTTTTTACCTATTTTTGACCTATATCTGGATTACTAAGTCATTAATATAGACAATATTTAATGATTGATATTTCAAAGATCTTTGCATCGACGTATATAAGACCATAGTAAGTTGGACCTGGGCTGAGATATAACCATAAAACCAAAACACAATGTAATTTGTTATTGTTTTCAATGATGTCATGCAAATATATGTATAATAACAAACAAAGCTTTATTTGTATGTGTATATGTATGTGTTTTTTTGTCAATCTTCAGCAATGTGAATTTATATACCAGGTGGTGTCGATTCTACAATAAGTACAACATTTACAAAAACCACTTGCAATTTGTTTTTGTTTATGTGGTTTAAGCTGTCAAAGTTTGCCTGTTGTTTTTGTTACTTTTACGTTTGTTGTAGCATTCGCCGCAACAATCATAGGATAATTGACAGCTCAAACATCAAAACAACATTATCAACACCACCTGGTATATAAATTCGCCTTGAGAGAGAGCTTTTTATAATGTGTTCTCAAAAGAGCAACTCTCTCACGCGTACACAGAACCAGTGTTGCTATATATTTTTTGAAGAAAACTTTTTATTTCTAAGTACATACTAAAATTACAAAACCCAATTCGTACATATATGTAATCAAACTGAAATAATTTATGTGAATTTAGTGCTGGAGACACTTTCAATATATTCAAATCAATCTCCCCATTTAGTGAATGAATTTGGGGACTATCATTTTGAAATCATCGGTTCAACTTATTGATATCAATTTTCCAAAAAAAAATTTTTTTTTTTAAAAATAAAACTTTTTGCGTCTCAAAAACCATGCTAAAAAGGGAAAACTTGACATATGGTAACACTGCACAGAACACATATTGTACAAAAACAACAACCACGTTGTTTGAGCACGTTGCTTTTGCGCTTATTTAATTTTTGTTGTTGTATGTTGCTATTGTCAACAAATAATTGAGCAACGCACCACTCCCAGCAAGGCGAATTTATAGAAGGTGACGACAGAACTACAACATGTACAAAAACAACAGGTACTTTGTTTTTGTTAAAAGATAGTCGAACTGTGAAAGTTGCCTGTTGTTGTTTTTACTTTTCGCCACAACAATCACAAGTGAATTGACAGTTCACTTGTCTAAACAATTCGCCCTGACTCCCATATTGTTATTCTATTTTTTTAGCCGTTTTTAAACATGAAAGTAAATAACAAACATTTCAAAAAGCTTTTTGTTCGATTGTTGTGTTTAATTCTTTTAATACACTTCATCATAAGTGGCAAGGCTATATACATACATATGTATATGTAAGTTTGTCATTCCGTTTGCAATTTCTATAAAATTTTATGAAATTTCAACAGATTATGTAAACGATTCTATATTGGATTTGCTGTTACGGTTCCATATGTGTTCTCCTATTTTAAGATTTACTTTTAATCTTATATACAGGGATGGAAAATTATATTTTTGTTCCGTATTAAAATAGTATTAAAAAATTACTTTCTTCATCACCAGAGTACTTAAAATTTTAATATTACTGTAGCTTTATGTAGTAAACAGTCGTCTGTTATCACAAAATTGTCTATAGAAAGTGCTGTTGAATACGAGATTTTCTATAGAAAATGATTTATAATAGACAAGATTTTTAAAGAAAATGCTGTTTTTCATACGATTTTCTATAGAAAATACTGTTATACACAACATGTCCAAAAAATATAGTTATAGACAAGATTTTCTATAGAAAATTATTTTATTTTCTATAGAAAAATGTTACACTCAAGATTTTCAACAGAAAATATAGTTATACTTAAGATTTTCTACAGCAAATATTGTTATACACAAGATTGTTTATAGAAAATATTGTTCTACGCAAGATTTTCTATAGAAAATATTGTTCTACGCAAGATTTTCTATAGAAAATATTGTTCTACACAAGATTTTCTATAGAAAATATTGTTCTACACAAGATTTTCTATAGAAAATATTGTTCTACACAAGATTTTCTATAGAAAATATTGTTCTACACAAGATTTTCTATAGAAAATATTGTTCTACACAAGATTTTCTATAGAAAATATATACTAAAGATTTTCTACAGAAAATATTGTTATACTCAAGATTTTCTACAGAAAATATTGTTCTACACAAGATTGTTCTACACAAGATTTTCTATAGAAAATATTGTTCTATACAAGATTACCTATAGAAAATATATACTAAAGATTTTCTACAGAAAATATTGTTATACTCAAGATTTTCTACAGAAAATATTGTTCTACACAAGATTTTCTATAGAAAATATTGTTCTACACAAGATTTTCTATAAAAAATATTGTTCTACACAAGATTTTCTATAGAAAATATTGTCATACACAAGATTTTCTATAGAAAATATTGTTATACTCAAGATTTTCTACAGAAAATATTTTCTATAGAAAATATTGTTCTACACAAGATTTTCTATAGAAAATATTGTTCTACACAAGATTTTCTATAGAAAATATTGTTCTACACAAGATTTTCTATAGAAAATATTGTTCTACACAAGATTTTCTATAGAAAATATTGTTCTACACAAGATTTTCTATAGAAAATATTGTTCTACACAAGATTTTCTATAGAAAATATTGTTCTACACAAGATTTTCTATAGAAAATATTGTTATACTAAAGATTTTCTACAGAAAATATTGTTATACTCATATACTTTCTATATAAAATATTGTTCTACACAAGATTTTCTACAGAAAATGTTGTTCTACACAAGATTTTGACCTATATATGTATTATGGATATCTAATGATAGATATTTCAAAGACCTTTACAACGACGTATATCAGACCATAGTAAGTTGGACCTACAATGGGTCAAAAATCGAAAAAATATTTTTTAACCCAAATTTTTTTCTTTCACTAAATTTAAAAAAAAAAAATTATAAAACAATTTCGAAAAAAAAAATTCCAAAAAATTGAAAAATTAAATTGTATTTGTGTTTATCTAAAAATATTTAAAATTTTTATTTTAAAGTATAATTTGGTGAAGGGTATTTAAGATTCGGCACAGCCGAATATAGCTCTCTTACTTGTTTTATTTTAGGATCATCTTTAGATTTGTTACATTGGGATGTGTTATGCAACTCCCCCCAAATGACACATACTGGTGGCAATTTGCAATATGCCTTGGTGTGTCCATATTCTTGGCAATTCATACATTGAACGGGGCCAAATCGTTTGTTTGGTTCTTCTACCGTAATTTTACGATGCAATAAGTACTTCAAGTTATATATGGGACGTGTTTCATTTTTTTTCAGGTTTATGTCACCGGGTTCAAGTTCAACACGGAAGAGTGGTTGGGGTATTTTTTCGCGATTTCTAATATTTATCACATTTTTTGTCTTATAGCCTTTATCTTCTAAGCTTTGCTTTATTTCGAGTGGTTCAACATTACAGTCAATACCATTTATTACAACTAGTAGACCCTTGCTTCCTTTCAGCTGATAAGTGTAAAAACTTTTCTTTTGAGTTTGAAAATATGTTACAACCTTTCTATAATCGTTTTCACTATTGACCTGTATTTTAGTTTCATGAATCGTGCCTTTCTTGATTGGGATTACGTAAAAAGAGTTCTCTCCTATTAATGAGATCAGGCTCTGAACCAGTGGATTCGAATTATTTTCTCTCAAGTAAATGGGTTGTGGTTTTGTAGAATGGATTTTATTTACTGGTTCATTAGTTTCACATTCCAGAATAGAAAAACGATTTTCATTGTTTAGTCTATGAGGTTCACTATCCTTATATAATTTGGCCAAGGGTGCCGCTTTCGAGGACTTAGGACTTCGTGCCCGTTTTAATACTGTAATATACCGGTCCATTCCAACCTGTATTTGGGATTTATTATCATTATTTAATGGTTGACTAATCTTGGGTACAGCGCTGCTTAATGGGTTAATTTTATTTGTAGTTAGTGTGGTGGATTTCGTATCTGAAGCTGATATAGCTGGCATAGATAAAATATTTTTATTTTCTGATTGAATTGAATTTTCTTTTGTTTGACAATCATTAGTTGTTGTCAATGCGGGGGAACAAGAACGAGCGCGGTTAACAGGTTTGGCGGTTAAAAACAAGTTGTCATCTATTCTTCTGTTTGTTTTGTTTATATTTTTTTTGTCTACATTAACTGTAACGTATGCATTTCTGCCGTTTACACTTAAGGCCCAACTATAATATGCATACACTAGCTTAAGTCAGCTTAAGCAAATGTGCGAATACATATAAAACGTATGTGACAAACTATAATGTACTTAAGAGAGTTTCGTCAAGTTTCGTCGAATTTTATTTGCCTAAGCAAAGTGCGAAGCTGGTCGCACATTCCGTACGGAATCAGCTGTTTATTTATTTTATACAAAGAAAATAAAGAAATAAATGAAAAGGATGAAGAAAATTTATATATTTTGATAAAATAATAAGAAATACGTATTTTTTTTAATTGCAAGTTGCACATAAATGTTCAAATGGGGCTAAATAGTTTTGAATGCACGTAAGTACATTATAGCCACCTAAAAGTTTCTTTGAATTTACTTAAGCATTTGACAGACTTTTCGTTCGGTTTTGACATTACCTTAAGCTAGCTTATGCATATTATAGTTGGGCCTTAAACCTTCGCTCACTGTTTTCGTTGAAGAGACTCATTTAAGAGTATTTGTAATTACTTTCGTTAACACTCTTGATCTTTATTTAATAGTCAATGCACAAAAAAGGTTCAAAAAAAGAAAAAAAATATAAAGAATTTTTTTTACTTATTTGTCTTTTAGTTGTTGTTTTGATTTTTTTATTTAATAATATTATTAAAATAAAAGCGTCCTTTCGCGTAAATAATAAACAGGTGATATTTATATTTATTTGCCGATAGATACATTAAAATAACGAGTTAACTCGGAGTAAAAATAAACACGTCCGAACTGAACTAGAACTATAAGTAAATTTTTGTACATTTCAGGAAATTTACAATGTTTTTACTAATCTATATTTGGCCTAACATAATTGTTGCGAGCCAGATTGGCACTATTCTAGTAATAGTATTTTTATTTTCTTTTTTAATTATAATTAATTTATCAGATTTATTTTAATATAATTACAAACTATTTTTAACATTTTGTAGAGGAGATTAAAAATCAAATTCATTTATTATTAATTTTCTATACTTGTTGTAATTCATTTCTAAATCAAGTAACCCATTTTTATATTTCAAATTCATTAATAATTTTTTATATTATAATTCATTCTTGTTCTAATTTTTTCAATAAATTGTTGTATGTTTTTTATAAGAATCTGTCTTAACTATTTTTGGAAAATAAAGTTAAGTATCATTTCATTTGGCGACGAGGATTGTAAAGAAACTACGTACAATGGATGCTCAAGCAATTTCGCAATTACTGCAACATCTTCAACATTCAAATCAAAAATTTTTAAATCAACTGATGGACGAAAATCAGCAATGAATATCCAGAATGCTCGTATCTGAAAAATCTCAATCGTCTGTTCCAATTTTTCGCCATTATTCAAAAGTCACAGATAATAGGTCCACATATGTTCTTCAATTAGAACAACATTTTGTCGCGAATGGTGTTCATAATGAGGAAATAAAACGTGCATGTGTTTTAAGTTGGGTGGGTAGCGAGTCCCTCGAGCTTCTGCAGAAATTATTTGACGGGAAAGTGGAAGAGCAAAGCTACAAAGATATAATTTCAAAGTTAAATGACCATTTTATCAAAACAGCATGTTCTTGCTGCTAGAGTTCAATTTTATAAAACAACAATGAAACTGAATCAAACGTATGCAGATTGGATTGCATATCTCCGAGGAGCTTCAAAGGAATGTAGATTTGTCTGCGAAAAAGAAGGCTGTTGATATGTTAGTCATACATACTCCACACGATAAAGTCCGTTCTGCAGTACTTCAAAAACTTAATCCTACGTTGGAAGAAGTTAGTCAAATAGCCAACATATATGAATCAACCATCAACCCATGCCTGGAAATCAAAGGGGAGGAAAAATCCGAGGTCTATGCCGTCCAGCATTTTAAAAATAAGGTATCATACAAAAAACTTAATGACATTAATTTCAAATCGTGCCCTTCTTGTGGCAATTCCCATCAAAGAAAAGAGTGTTTTCATTACAAAAATAGAACTGTGTGCAACATTTGTTCAAGACAAGGCCACATCTCCAGTGTTTGTCAAAATAAGTCAAATTCACCTGACGTATCAAACTCAACTAAAAAAGTTCGTAATAAACACAATAATCAGGTAAATTCGCTGTCTATTGGTAATGATTCTTTCGAATCCATTGATTTTACTGAAATTTTGGAGCCATCGCAACTAGAATTTTATAATGCCAATTTGTCAAAAGAGGATAAAATATTTATTGTTATTAACGTCAACGAATCAAATTGTTCTTTTCAAGTTGACACAGGTGCCACTTGTTCTTTAATTGGTTTGACAACTTATGACAATTTGGGACAACCAAAATGCATCCCAACAAACAAAATGTTAAGAACTTATGGTGGTAGTTTTCTTCCTTTAAAAGGATATATTATAGTTCATGTTGTTTGGAATAATTGTTCTCAAGATTTACCTCTCTATGTAGTTAATAATAATAAAGCCAGTAATATTCTTGGATTGGATTGGTTTCGCAAGTTAAACTTTGAAATTAAAATCTCTCCCAAAATGGATAGAAGTACTATTACTAATGTTGAAGACAAAATGATGTATACTGTTAATTGTAAATGGGGTAATATAAGAAGACATCAAAATCAGATAAAAATCCGAATATCCTCAAAATAACCCAATTTACAAACTGAGAAAGACATTGATACTAATATTGAATTTCCAATTAATGCAACGAACAATTTAGAACATCGATAAAACTCTGGAACAAATGAACCAATATGTAGAAAACCAACTCCACCACCTCTATCTCCAATCGAAAGTACATTGGGCTTGAACAATAATTTACGTCGATCCCAGCGGATTAGAAATAAACCAAAAAGGTTTGAACCATAATAAGTCTGGGGGAATGTTGTAATTCATTTCTTAATCAAGTAACCCATTTTTATGTTTCAAATTCATTAATAATTTTTTATATTATAATTCATTCTTGTTCTAATTTTTTCAATAAATTGTTGTATGTTTTTTATAAGAATCTGTCTTAACTATTTCTGGAAAATCTAGTTAAGTATCATTTCAATACTTTAAGCAAATTTCAAGGTATTTATATAAAGAATATGGGTTTATACCATTTAGTAAATTTAAAACTTCATTATTATTTAATTGTGTTTTACCAAAATATTTAAATCTAAATTCTTTATAAATTGGACACGTACCGATGAAATGCTGCGTGTTTTCAGATTCATCTAGATTGCAAATTGTGCATATGCCAACTGAGTCGTTTCTAAAGGCTCTTGCTGAAAAATTCTCTATGAGTGATGGGTTAAGATTGTAAGTTTAGAATACAGATCGTGGAATTGTGAATTAGATGCGTTAAGAATATTAGTATTTCTTTCATTTATTTTTAATAGATTTAATATTTGTTTATAGTGTGTGATGAGCAGGCTACGATGTACTGGTGAAAATTGTAGAGTTTGACATATAGTTGACCATTCTTTTGCCCAATACACATTAAGGGCTATAACCTTCTCCGCAAGTATACGTGGAAGACTGCTTCGTTGCATTTTTAAGACTTTGTTTATGTAATCAAAGTGCAATTTTAGGGTAAAAACATATAAAGGGTCTAGACCAGTTTCCAGATATAACATATAGTTAGGTGTTGAACTTGGTAAATATAGCATATTTTTTGTGCAGCGTAAAACATAATGGATCTGGAAGCAGCTTCAAATATTTTATGTTTGTTGTTTTTCGAGATTTTTGGGTGGTTTAAGTATTTGGACCAGGTTGAATTGATTGCTAATTTTGAGTCCGCTAGTTTGTTTCTCAAGTGTTTTTTAAATGACAAGTTGTAGGCAATATCGGTCAGCATAAAGTAAAATCTTTACATTTATATCCGCTACATTTACACCACCAGGTAAAATATCTTGTAAATCATTGAGATATAGTGAAAATAAGACTGGGCTTAATATACATCCCTGTTTGACACCAATTTCAACAGGAAATAAATCGGACAAATTATTACCATCCCACACTTGCTATAAGTACTATCATATGCAGATTGTAAAATTCTTATAATTTTAGATGATAATCCCATGCAGGAGAGTTTATAAAATAAACAGTTTCTTGGTATAGTATCAAATGCACAAGAAAAGTCAACGATAAGAGCGTATGTCTTTTTACTGTTAATGAGGTTTAAATGTACAATATTAACAAGGTTGAAGATGTTGTCCACAGTTGAATATTTTTTTCTGAATCCGGCTTGGTATTCATTTAATATGTTGTTGTTGTCAATCCATTCGAAAACTTGATGGGATTTTTTCATATAGAAATATTTTGTTGAAAACAGATAATAATTCTTTAATAAAACAATTTGGCGCATACTTATAGAATTCATAACTAATGCCATCTTGACCAGGAGCTTTGTTTAGTTTTAGGGTTTTGATAACCGACGAAATTTCACATAATTCAATAGGAGAATCTAAAAGTGGATCCGTAAAATACGGCATAGACCAACTTACTGTTGGTGTATCTCCAGAATTTTGTAACATTGAGCATCAGAAAGTCATCTGCTTTTAAAGTACCTCTAATCGTGTGTGTTTGCGTTTTCATCGATTTAGATAATTTCCACCACTCGTTGCTACATTTTATCGAGTTCAGCTGTTCTAAATTTTTATTATACAATTCTAATTTCTTTGTGTTGCAAATTTCCATATACTTTACTCTTGCTGCAAAATATCGCGACTTATTCACATTTGTGTGATGTTTTTTATACATACATAACCTCTCGAGCATATTTTTACGAGACCGAGCACACTTCCAGTCAAACCATTTTTGTTCGGTTCAAAAACTTTTTTATTTCTTTTAGTAGGATTAGCTTGTTTTATTTTTTGTATTATTGTAGACACAAGATCATCCACCGATATATTTGATTGCAGATCCACTTCACACGAAAGAGAATTGAGATTTACTGCATATTTAGCAGCAAGTTTATCGTTCCAGTTTAATCTTTGTAAAGTCGAATTTACGTTTCTGTTTACGTTGTGACAATTAGTCTTTATTTTTAAACATAATGGCATATGATCTGAGTAGGGTTTATATGCAATAGAAAAATCATCAACGTATTGCAGAAGACTATGTGAACAAATACAGTAATCAATAACAGAACTACCCATAACTCCACAAAAGCTGTATTCTCCCTGTGCATCATTTCCAGTCCTACACAGAAAGAAAAAAGCACTTCTAAATTTAAGTTTATTTTACTCAAATTTAGCCAGAATTGTACTTAAAAATTTAAGTACGATTCATACTCATTTGTACTTAGAATAAGTATAAACGGGATTGATTACAAAAATCAAGCGGAAATGTTCTTAAAACAAGAACGAAATTCTTGAATTAAGTAAGAAAATCTTGTTTTAAGTACAAGTGAGAAGTTAAATAAAGTAGTTAATTCTTAAACTTCAAATTAAGAGTAAGATAACTTGAAATAAGAAAAAAAATCTTATATTGATCCATAATAGAAAAAGAGCGGTATAAAATTTACTCTCTGAGCTGCTCTCAACGTAATTTTCTACTCGCGCTGTCGTTTAGTTACATGAATAAACAAGCAATTTCATCAGTCTGTGTTGTGCGTTCCGTGTTCCGTGTTGTTCTGTATTGTTTTTGGTCTTTTGTGTTTTTTGTGTTGTGTGAAAAAAATATGAGTGAGGCAGAAGTGGTTCCGGACAAAGAACAGACCCTCCTGCTCCAGCTTCTCCAGGAGTTTCATCAGCCCAGTGTTTATGGGTATTTAAAAGGTAAGTCTATAATTTATTTATTATTGAGATTTATTTTTAAATAATACAGTTATTCTATTTATAAAACATAATACAGCAAGTCAATCGAAAACTTTGGATAAGTTTCTTTTACATGTTTACTTTTGGCTTACTATATTATGTTTTATAAATAGACTGTTGAATTTGCAACAAATTCTTTAAAAACAAAATAACGGTACAACGTGGTATGTACGTACAAATTTTTTCAATAAGAAATATTTTTTCATTTGTACTAACACACACATACATACATATGTAGTTGCGCATATCGTTTAGAAACAGGTTTTTTAAGACGCAAACAACAAAATTTGCACTTGTAAACAAATAATACAAGCATTTTGTTCTTAGTTTAAGAATTCTCGTGCTTGATGTTTGTGTGTCTATAATATAGACTCTATATTATAGGCACACAACCACCTATATATGTATTTACATGTGCACAATTTCTTGTTAGCGTCGTTGTGTGTATTAGTATAAATAACTGCGTTTTGTCCATGAACTGATGGTATTTTTGTACCACAAATGAAAAATATGTTTCTTATTGCAAAAATACAAGTACAGTCACTTAGAAAAAATATAAAAATTACTATACGATATTAATGATTTATCCTCATATTAATAAATAATTTTTAAATTTATCAAAGGAAATATTGTTTTATAAACTTTTGAAAATTGTTTATGAATATGGGGGTAAATCTTTAATATCGAATAGTTAATATTATAAATGAATTTATAAATAATTTTCATATTATATCATTTGTTTGTACATTTTTAGCTTCTTAGGTAACATACAACAGCTTGCAATGGTGAAAACATTAAGGAAGCAATACCTCCTCTTGGTCTTCGAATCGAATTTAGGAATAAGCTTTTAAGTTGACAAAATTCAGGTAAGAATTTAATAATACAGATTTTTGCAAATATAACTTAACAAATCTTAATCTTATTCTATAGGTTGGCGTCGATGACGACACAATTTCTGTTGAATTCAAAGTTCACAACTGGCAAATTGAAGAAGATGACTTCCGTGGCAAACGAGTTTTAAGCAAGGTAATAATTGTTAAATTGTATTAAATTTAAATTAAAAAAAAAAACAAAATAAAATTTATTAAAAATAAAAAATAATGTGTTTTTCTTAAATCAATCTTAGTTTGGCTTACATCAAGTACTAATTCGGGCTTAAAACAATCCTATTTTTGGATTATATCAAGTACGAATTCGTGCTTAAATCTAGTTCAGAATTCTTGAAACAAGCTCATTTTGCGATTAATTCAATCTCGGACATTCTTAAATCAATCCGATTTTTGGATTATATCGAGTATGAATTCATGCTTAAAACAATATTAGAATTCTTGAATCAAGCTCATTTTAAGATTAATTCAATCTCGGCCGTACTTAGAGAGAGCTAAAATTAAAATTTTTGAGCTTGATGAATCCGTACTTGAATCAAGTATTATGTACTCGGTTTAAGAAAATCCGTACTTACCCTACTATTGACACCGCTCCGGATTGACTTAAGTACAGATTACTCAATTTTTTTTATGAGTGTACCATTTAGCACTATGCCGCCAACATTTCCAATCAAATCTAACAGTTTTTTACCTTGGGCGTTTAATTCTTTATCTTTTGAGTGTCTAAATCCACTAATATGCGATAAACCATGCAAAAAGTTGTCATCTAAAACTTGTTCTTCAGCGATTCTAGCATTTAAGTCACCAAGTATACAGAAGTTTGTAGCATTAAGCTCTTGTAGGAATACTTCAAAGTTAGCAATATCACAATTCCAATTTGTACAGTTCAGATATTTTGGGATAAAATAGAATACGCTTCCGTCAAATTTAGCAGTTAGTACAGCATTATTAGAAATATTTAAAAATTTAAAAGAATAAAGTTTTTGTAGCTCATTTCTAAAGCCATACAAACAACCTCCACTTGCACGACCTGATTTATGTGTTTTCTTTGCTGGAACCCAATGTAATGTATAATTTTTCAAAAATAATGCGAAATTATGTTGTTTTTCTGATATAACATGTGTTTCAAAGAGAAAAAAAAACATCAAATCTATTAATATAATTTATAAAATTGCCATACTTAATTGAATTTGCTAGATTCGCTAGATTGTAAGACACTAAATGGCATAAATTAAATTGCTATTGGTTTGAATTAGCTTCCATATCAGTAGTTATATTCTTTTGACCTTCTTTAACGCAGACATCCATTGAGCAGTTACATTCATCTAGTAATTTTATTAAATATTCAGCATCAATATTAGAAGTGGCGAGAATTTTGCCATTGGACCATGTATATCTGTTGTTATTTATAAAAATACAGAATTCACCCATTCTAACTTTAATAGTTTTGTTGGAATTATTTATCTTCTTGCTAATTTGACGTAGATTGAAACGAACATTTTCTTCCTCCTCGGTATAATCTTTTTTTATATATATCGTTTGAACTTTTAGCTTGTGTTTGGCAGCAATAACGTTGTAAGCCTGCATACTTGTCTCCAAACAGAACAAAAATTAACGCCCCGAAGAAATTATACGCGTAGACATTACGTTTGTATTTACATTAATAACCGTTGTACATAGATTCATAAATTCAGCCCTGGCAGCATTCACATTTACAGCATTCAAGCCAGAAACAACCACATTTGATGACCGGGATTTACGATCTATAAATTCAAGACGAGATGTCAGTTTTTTAACATCATTTTTTAGCTTCTTGTTTTCTTCTCTCAGTTCTTCAATCGTAGACAGCGTTGCCACTCATAAAATATTTTTCCTACCAAATTTCAGATTAAAAACTACCAAAACCTACCAAATTTTAAATATTTGTGAAATGCTATTTGGATTCCTTTCAAAATTAATAGTTAAATTAAAATTATATTATTGCTGCTATAGCATTACCCTGAGGATGAATATTATTTAATTACACTACAATCATAAATATGTCACATCTAAAAATTTTGTGTGAATCGTTTTATAATTGACCATAAGGCCCATTTCTAAAACTTATTTTAAGGAGCATAAATTTCCTAAAAGTGTTGGTATGCCGACAAAATTCAACACAAATAAGTTTCATGGCGATCGGTACATAATTGGTCATAGCTGTCCACTTCTGAAAATCACTCACGAAAAAAAATTATTGAAATTTTAAAAGAAAAATGTTTTTGCTCACTACTTATTACTTCTTTCAACATGACTACACACAATTTAAATAATATGTGTTATAATTTTGAAATATTTAAAATGTGTAAATTAAATGTATAATACGTTAAAAGTTTTAGTACTGCAAGGCCTTTGGCATTTTTTGAACTGAACACTACTAAATACGTACACATTTACTTGACTAAACTAAAAATTTAAGATAATTCTGTCTTCATATTTTATAAATAATTTTATTATTTTGGATTAACATAGTTTATTTGTTAATTTGTTCTTAAAAATACATATTCAAAAACCTACCAAAATGCGACAAAAATCGGAACAAACCAACCAAACTACCAAAAGTCAATTTGTTAACTTAAAACTACCAATTTTGGTCCAATTGGACCAAAGCGGCAACGCTGATCGTAGATTTCAACTAAATCTGATTTCTTGGTAACGTCTTTGAGTTTTTCATCTAGCAGGCCACGCAGTTTATCCCAAGAAAAAACGTCTTGAGTGGTAGCTTGATTTGGTGAAGACATGTTTTTACATGAAAAATGTTTTTTGTGGTTGTCGCAATCAATATGTTCAGGGGACGTTAATTGTATTGAACGTTTTTTATTCATTTGTTTTCAAAGTATACTTTTAGGCATTATAATTATATTCAAAGAAAACTTTTGTAATTTAATTACAGAACAGAACTTGGCAGCACTTTTTAGTTTTGTTATTCTTTTAAGCACAGCTCCAGTTGTCCATACACCAACAAGGATGAAAATACAAAATGGAAAATATAACAGGCCCGGAGTCTTCCAAACGCAACACAACAACAGCTACCTACAAATGCTCCAACCTGCACCATATATAATCCAAATAGAACTTTCAGTCTTACCACCAACCAAAACAATAACAGCAACTAGGCAGTTGAGCAGTAGTCAATCAGTAAATCGGACACAATTGAGAAAAATCCACAGACTTATATGTATATATCAGTACTACAACAATTCCGAACACCTTGAACCAATATATACTATTTAATAGTTAATTCAGCTTTGATAACTTTAATTATTTAACAAAAATTTAATAATTTTTATGCAGTAAATAATTTAACACTTTTTGACACTTCAAGACTAGGCGCATATGAACATCAACGCTCCCGTCAGAGACCATTTAGTTTTAATTTTAGTTATAAGATTTTATTACTTATTGTCAGGCCTAAGTAAGGCAGATTCTATAAATAAATAAACGTGAAAAAAAAATTTGTTTAAAAAAATAACCAAAAAGCTAAAAAGTAACCAAAAAAAAATTATTGGAAATGTCATGTTTTTATACTTCAAGATAAATTTTATGACAAGATTTCACCATTTACAATATTATGAAAATTAGTTCTTAATCGCAAAATATTAAGAAAAATCGACCGGAATAATTTTCGTTATTTTTCTATTTTACACAATTATTTTTACTGAATTTAAATCTTTTAATTTTTTAAAATGTACTTCATGAAATATCTGACTTGATTATATTGTTACGAAATTGTACTTAAATTCAAATATAACGATTTTAACGGCAGATTTAAAGTTGCATAATGCTTTCAAACAGCAGTACCTCTCAAACTGTAACATATCTGTGGGTATTATTAACAATGAATAAAAGCTTTGAGTTGATCATTGATCGTAAGTATGGCAACGCTAAATGTTTGCTGCGACTCGTATATTCGAATTCGAAAGCTCTAGACTTAGAATATACGAGTTTTCGACAGTTAAAGAACATTGTAGAAAGTTCACGAGAGATGGCTTGTGTATAAATAGTGGCCATGGTTGCAATCGTCAGTTCAGTTTATCAGAGAAGCTATTCGAATAAACATCAACTAAGTGCGTTAAAGTGTGCCGTATTTTCCAGTGAATTCGTGTACATTATAAAGTGTGTCTGTATTTCTGCGAATTAATAAACGTGTATAAAAAACACTGAGCGACTATTTAATTCTGTTGTAGTTGTACATTTTAAATAAATGAAGAGTTGTTACAATTTTTAAACTAGTAAACGGCTTTTATTTGCAATCAAAAGTATCCGGTTTATTTAAAGGAAATAAACCAGCGTTTTAAAACGGTTAAAACGTAACAATTGGTGTCTGAAGTGGGATTGCAAAATAATAAGCATGAAGTTTAAAGAACTAATAGTTGAACAACTCAAGAATGAATTGAGTATGTTGGAGCTACCAACAGAAGGTAATAAAGCAGAATTGCAGAAGAGGCTCATAGATGAATTCAAGATATTGACATCGGAGCTTTCGAATTTGAGTATAAGGAGGAAATATAAGTTTCTAACCGCGCAACAACAGGCAGCATGGATTTAAGCACAATGTTTGCTGCTATGATGGACACATTTAAAGAAACAAATGAGAAATTTACTGAAGTTCAAGAAACTTCTAAGATCAACAACGAGAAACTTCTTGCCGACAACGAGAAACTTCGTGCTGAGGTTAAAGCTGAAGTCAAAGAAACTATTAAACACTTAGCTGAAATGGAAGCAAAACTTCAAGAATCTTCCAGAGCCACAGATGAGAAAATTCAGGAAATGTCTGAAGTTATTAACAGCAGAGTGGATGTCTTTGATAAAAAGGTGTCGGAGTTAGAAACCAAAGTGAATAATGTTCAATGTCAAGAAGGAGCAGTTATTAACAGCAGAATGGATGACATTGATAAATAGGTATCCGACTTGGTAACAAAAGTGAATAGTCATCATTGTCTAGAAGGCGCGGTACGAATTATTCCAGAATCCTCTAGTATAATAAAAGACCCTAGTTTTGATGGCACCACACCATTTAATGTGTATAAGTTCCAGTTTGATACGGTTGCCATTAGAAACATATGGAAAGTCGAAGAAAAAGCTATCGAGTTCATTTTGGCCTTAAAAAGAAATGCAGCGGTAGTTCTTGAAAGCGTGCCAGCGAGCAACGGTAATTGTTATGATGACATAATGGAGGCTCTACAAGGAAAGTACGGTGGCGAACATAAAAAAGAATTATACCGAATGGAATTGCGTGGCAGAGTGCAGAAGGCCAATGAGGCACAACAAGAAATCGACCGTTTACTATAGCTTACTTATCCAGGGGAAAACAATCCATTTTTGGACCATATCAAGATAGAGGCATTTGTTAATGACATTTGGGATCCTGAAATAAAACGTGCGGTTTGTGCTACACCTAAACCATCACTTACTGAAACCGTCTCATTCGCACTGGCACAAGAAGCGGCGAAAATAATATCAAAACTTCAAATATGCAAAGTGAGGAATATCGATGTTATTGCTGAAAATGAGAGAAATATAGTCGACGAATTAAAAAAGGTCTTGGAGGCGTTTAATGAGAAGCAAAGCCAAAGTAAAATGTTATAACTCCGGTAAATCTGGTCATATTCAGCGAAACTGTCGATCACCAAGAAAACGAACAAGATCTGCTTCGACTCCAAGAGTGGAGTCACCTTTAAACTAAAACCAGCTAGTATTACGGGGCAAGAACTAGCTCCCACATCTGAGGGCCACACAATCTCCATATCAGTAATGCAGCAGAAAAATAGCAATCTTACGGCCAGAAGCACATCTATACTATAGACACTGGAGGGTCTCAGTCTATCATCAGACCTGACTTAGTAAAGAAAACAATTGAACCACTATGAGGAGCCTGCCACTGCCTATGGTAAAGTAAATGTGAAATTAACCATTGCCAACGTTAACTACCACCACATTCAGAATCTTTAGTATGGGCTCGTATGGAGGTTAAAACCTGCAACAACAAAATAGTTCCTGTAAGAGTGCTTAACATGTCCAGCTATGAAAAAGTCGTTAAGCCAAATTCCGAAATAGGTCAATGCACTTCAGCAGAGGTAGTAATTAATTGCGAGAAAAACCTGGAACCTGCAAATAAGTCCACCAAGGAACACGAGCTACTAGCGGAATATGAGGGGAAATGGGTAGGTGGATTAACGCCGCCCGATAGAAATAAGGCCAAACAGCTCCTGAAGAAACATACCTCCGTCGTCGCCTTAAAAAATCAAAATCAAGGTAGAACGACAATTGTCAAGCATCAAATAAATACTGGCGAAGCGTGGCCCATGAAGCAGGGGCCCAGAAGCATTCCTTTAGCAAAACGAAGTGAGGTGAAAAAGCTGGTTAACGAAATGGAGCGGAGTGGAGTAATCGCACCATCTTCAAGTCCTTGGAGCTCTCCTGTTGTTTTAGTTAAGAAGAATGACGGCAGCACTAGATTTTGCGTCTATTATAGAAAGCTGAACGACGTTACCAAGACAGCTACCCGCTACCAAGAATTGACGACACATTAGGTGGAACTAAATGGTTCTCCACATTGGAGAGTGGAAAGTGGTTATTGGCAGGTAGAGATTGCAGAAAAAGACAAAGCGAAAACTGCGTTTAGTGCTAGTGATGGATTATGGCAGTTTAATGTGATGCCCTTTGGACTCTGCAATGCTCCAGCCACATTCGAGCGTTTAATGGAACATGTGTTGAAAGGACTTCACTGGAAGACATTCTAGATGTACCTCGATGACATAATTGTCATGGGGAAGTCTTTCGATGAACACCTGAAAACCCTTGAGGAAGTCCTTAGACGAATAGCTGTGGCTGGACTAAAACACAGCGTAATGAAACGTGCATTGTTCCAGAAAGAAGTTAAGTATTTAGGGCGTCGCGTAACAGCTGACGGCATATCAACAGATGAGGATAAAATACGAGCCGTAAAGGACTGGCCTCGTCCGAAAAATCTTTACGAATTGCGCAGTTTTCTATGCCTTTGTACGTACTATCGACGATTTGTACCGAATTTTGCCAGTGTTGCCGCAAGCTTACATGAGCTAACGCAGAAGTCGCGACCGTTCCTGTGGAGTGAATCTCAAGAACAGGCATTCCTGCAGTTACAGGAATTGTTGTGTACAGCACCAATTTTGGCATATCCCATCCCTGGGGCGAAGTTTGTGCTAAACAGCGATGCGAGTGGATTCGGAATGTGCTTTCGCAGGTGATCAACGGGACGGAAAGGGTCATAGGCTACTACAGCCGAATACTTTCCAAGTCTGAGAGAAATTACTGCGTAACGCGACAGTATTAGAGTGTGTGAAGCATTTCTACAAGTATCTGTATGGTCAGCCCTTCCAACTGAGAACCGATAATTCGGCCCTCAGGTGGTTGCTGCAATTTAAATAACCTGAAGGGCAACTGGGTCGTTGGATTGAGCGGCTTCAGAGCTATGATTTTAGCATCGAGCACTGGAATGGTTTGAAACACGTCAATGCGAATGCTCTCTCAAGGCGGCTTTGCAACGTGGGATACAAGCATTGCGAAAATGCCGAGGAAAAGGAATTTGTCATTGATGATCGACTAATGCAAATAGAGTCCAGTGCAGATTGATCTATATCGCAGAGAAATGACCCCATACTGGTGAAAATAATATCGGCAAAAGAAGAAGGTAGAATGCCATCCCGCAATGAAATGTCGGCCGAAAGTCCACTGATGAAATCATATTATACCGCATATGGGAAATTTCTGACGGTAGAACGGTGGCAAATCTAATTGTGGTGCCTGCCTCTAAAATAAATGAAGTAATGAAAGAGTTCCATGACGGTACCAGTGGTGGTCATCATGGTGTGACAAAAACCTTAGAAAAGCTAAAACAACGTGTTTATTGGGTGGGTTTTCAGCAAGCAGTAGCCGATTGGGTAGCCAATTGTCCACAATGCATAGCAGCGAAGGGCCCAATAAGAATAAGTCGCGAACAATTTCAGCAGTATAACTTAGGTACGCCATTCGAGCGGATTGCAATGGATGTAGTAGGCTCTTTCCCTGTCAGTGATGCCGGAAACCGTTACGTTCTAGTGGTTATGGATTATTTCAGCAAATAGCCAGAGGTATATGCCATACCCAATCAGGAAGCTAAAATAGTTATAAGCGTATTTGTGAACAACTCGGTGTGCCGCTATGGTGTTCCACTGGAGTTGCATTCTGATCAGGGTAGAAATTTTGAATAAGAAAAGACGACACTGCAGCCTCAATTTGATGGCATGTTCGAAATATTCAAACGCACTCTGGAGGAATATTTAAGAAAAGTGGTCAGTGCACATCAGAAGGACTGGGATGAACACATACCGAAATTTCTATTGGCATACAGATCATCTATCATGACTCAACCTCTCGAACATCTGCAAAAAAAAACACATACCGAAATTTCTATTGGCATACAGATCATCTGTCATGACTCAATCTCTCGAACATCTGCAAAAATTGTCTTTGGGACAGAACTCAAGTTTCCTGGTGATTAAGAATTCGGTATTCTTATCAACAAATAATGAAAACACATCCCAAGAGCAAGATGACCTAAACGAAATTCATCAATTCGTACGTAGACGAATTAAAAAAAATCGAGCAGTGCCTAATATGGGCGATGTAAATATGTTATCGTACCAAAAGAAACGATATCGAAAGCTGTAAAAGAGTTACTTCGTGTATTAAATAAATGTCACATAATTATTTTTCAATAGTTATCAAATTTTAACAGCATTTCTCCTGATGTTTCTATCCAAAGTATACCAAGTAGTCCAACTCTCTATTTTATAAATTTACTCTCTCACATATACGGGTACTGTGTAAATTCAACACCCTTGTGATAGAATTATACACATCAAAAGTCTCGAAATTTTAACTATAAATTGTCCAATAAATATAGTTTGATACGCGTAAATTCACTAACACACATTATTTTATAATCTTTTTCAACACATTTAGCACTTTTTCTTTTCCGAAGCACGTCCATTTCGCACAAACTAAAAAATTTTTTTTTATTAATTTTGACGTTTTATTTTGTTTGTGGTAGGTTTTAAAATATAGAACAGAGTTTCAATTTTTGGTATTAAAAATATTTTTTTAGAACTCTGTGTGTCTGGTGAAAATTCAAAAGGCACCAACACATATACATTTTTGTTACTAACACATATTTAGACTTAGGTACTTTTTCACTAACACATGTATAGAGTTAGGTACTGCTGTCAAAGAGTTGGACTACTTGTTATACTTTGTTTCTATCGCTCAAATATTTTATTCAGTCTTTGTATCTGCCTATACATTAGGGTATTCAATTAATCGTGTTTCTGGTTTACTCTGTTAATCGAGCAAATAATTAATCGAGATTTAGATTTATTCGGTTAATAATCGCTTAATTTAAAATTATTCGATTAACCGAATTTTGTGTACAAATGATAAAAAAACGGCAAATAATGTATTTGAGATCATTTTTGTAAACATATCGCCTATTTGCTGCTACAACGTCATAACTCACCCCCAGTTTGCGTCGCTAATTGGACCTGGAGAAACGCGACGCAAAATGAAGCACGGTTTTCCATACATTTGTATTGATTTTCATTTAATTGGTTCTTAGATTCATAATTTTTGCTGAAAAAATAGATTTTTCAATACAAACATTTTCATATTACCGACGCAAATCGATGTACTAACGACGCAACTTCGAAGTCATGCGACGCAAACTGAAACAAAAATGATGCAAATCGAAGCACTAACGACGCAACTTCGAAGCCATGCAACGAAAACTGAAACAAAATCGACGCAACATCGAAATCATAGAAATTTTAAAAAGATGCAACTTCGAAACCGACGCAGAACGAAGCGACGTAAACCGGGGTATTAGTGTAATACAAAATATGCGCCGCACGGTGGCTCATATCTCAATTTCATCGGCCAAAAGTCCAACTTTTTGTTAACTCCGATTTCAAAAATTTTAATGCCATTCAATAGTAAACACATTGAAACTAAGGTAGCCAAAAAAGTAGATAAAAATATTGTCAATTGTGTGCGTGGCATGCTGTTAAAGTCAAATATTTTGTCATTTTATAAAAATGTGATTTTTGTAAATTTGATCAGAAGTAAATTATCATTACTCGCAAACTATTATAGATAATTGGATGATTTTTCTTTTGTTATGTTGGTAGGATAATAGTCTTTAAGTGCTGATATGATTTGTCATTGTACCGTTTAAACCTGATGTGTTATTAATTTTTTTCTCTGGTACTATATTTTAGCCAAATTTGAATTTCAGAGGAGTAAAAGTGCTTAGGGTCAAAAGGGGTTAAACAAATTTTACAACCAGGAGAAAGTCCAAAGTGTCCTCTTTAAGCCTATATATACTTATTGACCTGTTTGTTGAACACTTTTTTCATTTGAATGAAATTACTCCCAAATTTTTGTTCTATTTTTATTTTATTTGTTCATATGACTGGCGCAAAGTACAAGTCGCAATTTTGAAGATATTGCGATAAAATTTGGTCTAAAATTTTGTCTATTGAAAATTACTGAAATCTGTCCACTATTTCACCTAGCACCCATACAAATGTTCTCCCGAAGTTATACTTTATCGGTCGTAAATGGTTAATTTATATATGTATCTACACAAATTTTGCTCCAAATAAGTTTTATATAAACTGAATTAATGCCACCTAATTTTATGATGATCGGTCCATTGTTAGTCATAGGTCCCATATAACTTCCGCTTCGGAAAATCACTTTAACGAGCATAAATCTCTTAAAAATGTTGGTATAAACATAAAATTCAATAGGAATTACATTCATATAGACGTAAATCACCTAATTTCATGGCGATCGGTTCATTTTTGATTTTTTAGAAAACTGATAAAACTATATGAAAGATTATAGAACGAGGCACAGTGGCTCATTTTCGTTATAGCTCCCATATAAGACCCGCTTCCGAAAATCATTCACGAAAATAAATTGTAGTGTAGGGTATTAGAGTAACTTCGGGTAATGTGGACTACCGTTCTGTTTTTTCTAAATTTTGGCCACAATATATATGGATATTAAAAGAGTTGTGAATCAATAAATTAGCTAATGTATTCTCTAATGGTTTTTGCAGTTGAATATTTTTTCTGTTAAAGGATAAAAAATTTATGTGAAAATATTGTAAGGAACCCAAAAATCAGCATTAAAAAAATTGGAGGGTAATATGGACCACTATATGAGGGTAATGTGGACTAGTATTTAATACATAAAATTCATGAACCAGCTAATCATGAATGATTAAAAAATTTAATTTCAATATATTTTTATTAATACAAACTAAAAAGTCGCGTTCTTGGCTTAGATAGATTGCTTACAAAGTACATAGTTATTGTCGGGTAATATGGACCAGTAGTACATAATCAAGTAATTTAAGTGGTCCACATTACACGAACTTGGGTTACAGTGGTAAAAAGTTATTTTTACCTAATAATCTAAATGTGCTTAAATTCTTACCAAATATATGCAAAACTACGTGTCCACTTTAACTATATAAAACAACCAAACATTAAATTCTACCAAGTAACTGTACCAAATTTTGTTTCTTACTTGAACCGAAAAAAATGTTGAGCAGGCGCATTAATTTCAATACAAGAATAAAAAGTCAACATATCAATAACTCATGAAAGCAAATGTGCAATTGTCGTTTCAAACAAATTGTAAAATGTACGACAAATCAGTTTTATCATACCTTCAATAGTTTCTGAAAAAAGACACTGGTCCACATTAGACGCATAGTCCACAATACCCGAAGTTACTCTATATAGTCGAGCTTGGCCGAACATACTTCCTTACTAGTTTTTATCTGCTGATAACTTTTTTAATAAGTATAGCTGATTCAAAAAACAAAAAATTTGCATTTTCATACTAAATGCTATAAAAAATTAAAAGTTCGTAAATCAAACTGGAGAAAAATTCAAGAAGTTATCTGTCCACCAAAAAAAAATTTCTAAAATATCTCTATCGGTTCAAAAGTTACAGAGTTTTGGCCGATGAAAAACGAAAATGAGCCACTGTGCCTCGTTCTATAATCTTTCATATAGTTTTATCAGTTTTCAAAAAAGTCAAAAATTTGGGTTAAATACAGATTAGAAAGATATTAACATCTACTATTTATATTTCTGAAATCGCATGATTTGTTGAAAATTTATTTAAGAAATAGTAAAATGTCATAAAACATTCAAAGACGTTTTTCTCGAAACTACTTTTTTTGAATTATGACGTTGTTGCAGCAAATGAACGATGTGTGAGTTTTTTTAGGATTTTAATGAGATCTACTGAAATAATCTTTTATAAAAAGAATATAATTTAAACGCCTTTTTTCTTTAGATTTAATAAAACTTTTCTTGGACAAAAAACTCTCTCGTTGATTGTATATGTTGGAGAAATTAAAAGCATGATAAAGGATTTTCCTTTTTGGATTGTTTTAGATTTTGATTAATTTAATAGTGTCGTTTAGTTATGATAAAAGGCTCATTTCAAAAAAAGTTTCTGTTAATGTCAGTTGTTATACATACTCACTAATCATGTTTATTGGATGTTCAAAAAATATCTAATTTTAATTTGAAATTTGAATGTATTGGAATTGAAAGGGAAAAAATAAATATAAAAAAAAATTTAAAGTGCAAAAAAAAAGGAATTACGGTTAATCGACACAAATTAATCGGTTTATTTGTTATTTGAAAATCGGCAATTTTAAATTATTCGAACAGAACCGTCCAAAATTAATCGGTTAACCGTTAATACATAATACATAATTGATTATTAAATAGATTTTTCCACAACGTCCATGTTTTTTTTAAAGAGTCATATTTTAATACAGTTAATGATTTCTAAAAAATTATGGATAATCATAATTTCAATTATATGTATACTTACGTTTCCAAGTTTTAGTTTGGTTTTCACTCCTTTCTCCGGTTTGTAGTGACCGGAAAGCTGGTATAGCACCGCCCTACTACGCCTTCTTCCCATATTACAGCCCGCAGGAACATTCAAATTGTTACATTCACTTCCCTCTTCGTCGCCATCGAATGTAGATCCACCAATTTCGCCACTTAAGCCTGGAAGTCCTGCCAAGCCAAGCATACCAGCGTTTGAGCCGGCACGAAAACGTGCTCCCAGGAGAGCAGCTGTAAGGGCAAAAACTTACAAAATGAAGCAAACAAATGAACAACACAGGCAAAGTGCGCACGAACATCAAGACAAGCGATGAAAATGTGCATTTAACAAATGTGAATGAAACACCCAAAAATTAAAAAAAGAAAAAGCAGAAAAGACATTCAGTCATTAGGATTTTCAAATTGTTTTTATATTTTATTAAAATACATACAAAACAAACATGTACATTAGGGATATAACTATTGACAATTTTTGCAAATATGCAAATTGGCATAGCATAGTCGAATAGAGCATTAAAAAATATAAAAAACCTCGGAGTTATTTTTTCGCGGTTGTGAAAAAAGTTCACGCACCAAACGCAATAAAGTTTTTCATGAAATATTTTCAATTATTTTGAAATACAATGGCCCATAATCATAGTCAAAAATAAAGTACATTTTAAGAGAATTAAACTCGACTTTACTTAAGAGTGGACTTTATGTCTATCATAGACAAGTTAAAGTATACTTTTGACGCTGAAGTCGACTCTAAATATAAAACTATCTGAAGTTGTTTTTAACTCGTTTAACAACAGCATCAGCTGTTTTTCGACGAGTAAAAAAGTTCGTAACAAAGTAAAAAATGTTTAAGTTACAAGATATTGGTAGAGATTTTGCAATTATTGAACAGTTATCAATAAAATTAGTACCAAAATTTCGTAATTATGATATTAATCTTATCTTTTCCATTTTTCCACAACAAACAACTTTCTTTCTTTAGATGTCCCGGTTATTTTTATTGTTTACGTTTTTTGGATTTTTTTTTAATTTTGTATGTCAGCTTTTCAGCGTTGCCACTTGTCTATTTTTTGTTGTATATTATATGAAAACATTTTCTACATTTGCGGTGGCACCCAGTTAAAGTCGGTTCAATTTAAAACAGACACAATTTTTCAACAAGATCGGAACTCGCATCCCACTAAGCGACTAAATAGGTCCACAAGGAAAATATCTAAGCTTTATTTTAAGAAAAAAGGGTCCATTTTGAAAAAAAGTCAAAAAAGTGTTTGATTTCGGAAAAAAAAAATATTAAAAATTTTTTATTTTTTTTTAAATATTTTTTTCGAAAGAATGAAGAAATAGCTATCTAAACTATTTGGGACACATTTTGCTAAGAACAATAGGTAATAAGTTACATGGATGAGAAAAATCACATGTATGGTCAAAATGACCCCTCTAACTCCGAGAGTTATGGACCGATCTTGTTGAAAAATTGTGTCTGAATAACTATCCATCTTATCTAACCTTGGAACACATCGATTTAAAAAGTTTGTTCACTTGACGTGAAATCCCCCTATAATTTTTCAGAGAAAAATAAGTTTGGTTTATTTTTGAAATTGGTGTTGGTGCGTGATGTTTTTGATTCCAAATGACTTAAAAAAATTATTTTCATTACTTATACAACATTGGCCATCACGTGCTGCTATGTCAAAAATTTCGCCAAAATTAGTTATATGCCTGATGTACATATGTAAATACATACATACACCCCAACATATGTAATTGTATGTATGTTTGTATATAGTAATTATTTGATGTATTCATTATTTATAATCACTTAGTTTTGGTGTAGTGTTATTAGTGTTTATAAACCCGTTAAATGAAAAACAGTGCCCACGATTTCGTTTTTATACCCAACATCAAAATATATGTGGGGTATTTTGATTTTGTCATAACACATCAAAATATTCATATGGGTCGATTTGTATGGACGACCAAAAAGTAAAAAATCGTATAGCAGAAACGCAATCTACGGAACATTCTAAGAAAGTTTCCTCAAGAAATTATAGGTCTAAAATTAAATCCAATAAGCGCAATATCGGTCCATGACTAGCCCCCGTACATACATATTTACCCAAGAAATACAGGTTGAGCACTCATAAATATGTTAAATACAGTGTTTGTATTGCTTGCTTGAAATTAGCAAAAGCATCTAAAAACAAGTAAGAGAGCTATATTCGGCTGTGCCGAATCTTAAATACCCTTCACCAAATTATACTTTAAAATAAAAATTTTAAATATTTAATTTAAAATCTAGTGTAGAACAATATTTTCTATAGAAAATCTTGTGTAGAACAATATTTTCTGCAGAAAATCTTGAGTATAACAATAATTTCTGTAGAAAATCTTTAGTATAACAATATTTTCTATAGAAAATCTTGTGTATGACGATATTTTCTATAGAAAATCTTGTGTAGAACAATATTTTCTATAGAAAATCGTGTGTAGAACAATATTTTGTATAGAAAATCTTGTGTAGAACAATATTTTCTATAGAAAATATTTTCTGTAGAAAATCTTGTGTAGAACAACATTTTCTATAGAAAATCTTGTGTAGAACAACATTTTCTATAGAAAATCTTGTGTAGAATAACATTTTCTATAGAAAATCTTGTGTAGAACAACATTTTCTATGGAAAATCTTGTGTAGAACAACATTTTCTATGGAAAATCTTGTGTAGAACAACATTTTCTATAGAAAATCTTGTCTATAACAATATTTTCTATAGAAAATCTTGTGTAGAACAATATTTTCTACAGAAAATCTTGTGTAGAACAATATTTTCTATAGAAAATCTTGTGTAGAACAATATTTTCTATAGAAAATCTTGTGTAGAACAATATTTTCTATAGAAAATCTTGTGTAGAACAATATTTTCTATAGAAAATCTTGTGTAGAACAATATTTTCTATAGAAAATCTTGTGTAGAACAATATTTTCTATAGAAAATCTTGTGCAGAACAATATTTTCTATAGAAAATCTTGTGCAGAACAATTTTTTCTATAGAAAATCTTGTGTAGATCAACATTTTCTATAGAAAATCTTGTGTAGATCAACATTTTCTATAGAAAATCTTGTGTAGAACAAAATTTTCTATAGAAAATCTTGTGTAGAACAATATTTTCTACAGAAAATCTTGTGTAGAACAATATTTTCTATAGAAAATCTTGTGTAGAACAATATTTTCTATAGAAAATCTTGTGTAGAACAATATTTTCTATAGAAAATCTTGTGTAGAACAATATTTTCTATAGAAAATCTTGTGCAGAACAATATTTTCTATAGAAAATCTTGTGCAGAACAATATTTTCTATAGAAAATCTTGTGTAGATCAACATTTTCTATAGAAAATCTTGTGTAGAACAAAATTTTCTATAGAAAATCTTGTGTAGAACAACATTTTCTATAGAAAATCTTGTGTAGAACAACATTTTCTATAGAAAATCTTGTGTAGAACAATATTTTCTATAGAAAATCTAGTGTAGAACAATATTTTCTATAGAAAATCTAGTGTAGAACAATATTTTCTATAGAAAATCTTGTGTAGAACAATATTTTCTGTAGAAAATCTTGTGTAGAACAATATTTTCTGTAGAAAATCTTGAGTATAACAATAATTTCTGTAGAAAATATAACAAGTATAACAAGTATAACAATATTTTCTATAGAAAATCTTGTGTATGACGATATTTTCTATAGAAAATCTTGTGTAGAACAATATTTTCTATAGAAAATCTTGTGTAGAACAATATTTTGTATAGAAAATCTTGTGTAGAACAATATTTTGTATAGAAAATCTTGTGTAGAACAATATTTTGTATAGAAAATCTTGTGTAGAACAATATTTTCTATAGAAAATATTTTCTGTAGAAAATCTTGAGTATAACAATATTTTCTATAGAAAATCTTGTGTATGACGATATTTTCTATAGAAAATCTTGTGTAGAACAATATTTTCTATAGAAAATCTTGTGTAGAACAATATTTTCTATAGAAAATCTTGTGCAGAACAATATTTTCTATAGAAAATCTTGTGCAGAACAATATTTTCTATAGAAAATCTTGTGCAGAACAATATTTTCTATAGAAAATCTTGTGTAGATCAACATTTTCTATAGAAAATCTTGTGTAGAACAAAATTTTCTATAGAAAATCTTGTGTAGAACAACATTTTCTATAGAAAATCTTGTGTAGAACAACATTTTCTATAGAAAATCTTGTGTAGAACAATATTTTCTATAGAAAATCTAGTATAGAACAATATTTTCTATAGAAAATCTAGTGTAGAACAATATTTTCTATAGAAAATCTAGTGTAGAACAATATTTTCTATAGAAAATCTTGTGTAGAACAATATTTTCTATAGAAAATCTTGTGTAGAACAATATTTTCTGTAGAAAATCTTGTGTAGAACAATATTTTCTGTAGAAAATCTTGTGTAGAACAATATTTTCTGTAGAAAATCTTGAGTATAACAATAATTTCTGTAGAAAATCTTTAGTATAACAATATTTTCTATAGAAAATCTTGTGTATGACGATATTTTCTATAGAAAATCTTGTGTAGAACAATATTTTCTATAGAAAATCTTGTGTAGAACAATATTTTGTATAGAAAATCTTGTGTAGAACAATATTTTGTATAGAAAATCTTGTGCAGAACAATATTTTCTATAGAAAATCTTGTGCAGAACAATATTTTCTATAGAAAATCTTGTGCAGAACAATATTTTCTATAGAAAATCTTGTGTAGATCAACATTTTCTATAGAAAATCTTGTGTAGAACAAAATTTTCTATAGAAAATCTTGTGTAGAACAACATTTTCTATAGAAAATCTTGTGTAGAACAACATTTTCTATAGAAAATCTTGTGTAGAACAATATTTTCTATAGAAAATCTAGTATAGAACAATATTTTCTATAGAAAATCTAGTGTAGAACAATATTTTCTATAGAAAATCTAGTGTAGAACAATATTTTCTATAGAAAATCTTGTGTAGAACAATATTTTCTATAGAAAATCTTGTGTAGAACAATATTTTCTGTAGAAAATCTTGTGTAGAACAATATTTTCTGTAGAAAATCTTGTGTAGAACAATATTTTCTGTAGAAAATCTTGAGTATAACAATAATTTCTGTAGAAAATCTTTAGTATAACAATATTTTCTATAGAAAATCTTGTGTATGACGATATTTTCTATAGAAAATCTTGTGTAGAACAATATTTTCTATAGAAAATCTTGTGTAGAACAATATTTTGTATAGAAAATCTTGTGTAGAACAATATTTTGTATAGAAAATCTTGTGTAGAACAATATTTTCTATAGAAAATATTTTCTGTAGAAAATCTTGAGTATAACAATATTTTCTATAGAAAATCTTGTGTATGACGATATTTTCTATAGAAAATCTTGTGTAGAACAATATTTTCTATAGAAAATATTTTCTGTAGAAAATCTTGTGTATGACGACATTTTCTATAGAAAATCTTGTGTATGATGACATTTTCTATAGAAAATCTTGTGTAGAACAACATTTTCTGTAGAAAATCTTGTCTATAACAATATTTTCTATAGAAAATCTTGTGTAGAACAACATTTTCTGTAGAAAATCTTGTGTGAAACAACATTTTCTGTAGAAAATCTTGTGTAGAACAACATTTTCTGTAGAAAATCTTGTGTAGAACAACATTTTCTGTAGAAAATCTTGTGTAGAACAACATTTTCTGTAGAAAATCTTGAGTAGAACAACATTTTCTGAATAGAAAATATTTTCTGTAGAAAATCTTGTCTATAACAATATATTGTGTAGAACAATATTTTCTATAGAAAATCTTGTGTAGATCAACATTTTCTATAGAAAATCTTGTGTAGATCAACATTTTCTATAGAAAATCTTGTGTAGATCAACATTTTCTATAGAAAATCTTGTGTAGAGCAATATTTTCTATAGAAAATCTTGTGTAGAACAGTATTTTCTATAGAAAATCTTGTCTATAACAATATATTGTGTAGAACAATATTTTCTATAGAAAATCTTGTGTAGATCAACATTTTCTATAGAAAATCTTGTGTAGATCAACATTTTCTATAGAAAATCGTGTGTAGATCAACATTTTCTATAGAAAATCTTGTGTAGATCAACATTTTCTATAGAAAATCTTGTGTAGAGCAATATTTTCTATAGAAAATCTTGTGTAGGACAGTATTTTCTATAGAAAATCTTGTGTAGAACAATATTTTCTATAGAAAATCTTGTGCAGAACAATATTTTCTATAGAAAATCTTGTGTAGATCAACATTTTCTATAAAAAATCTTGTGTAGAACAACATTTTCTATAGAAAATCTTGTGTAGAACAATATTTTCTATAGAAAATCTTGTGCAGAACAATATTTTCTATAGAAAATCTTGTGCAGAACAATATTTTCTATAGAAAATCTTGTGCAGAACAATATTTTCTATAGAAAATCTTGTGTAGATCAACATTTTCTATAGAAAATCTTGTGTAGAACAATATTTTCTATAGAAAATCTTGCGTAGAACAATATTTTATATAAACAATCTTGTGTATAACAATATTTGCTGTAGAAAATCTTAAGTATAACTATATTTTCTGTTGAAAATCTTGAGTGTAACATTTTTCTATAGAAAATAAAATAATTTTCTATAGAAAATCTTGTCTATAACTATATTTTTTGGACATGTTGTGTATAACAGTATTTTCTATAGAAAATCGTATGAAAAACAGCATTTTCTTTAAAAATCTTGTCTATTATAACAGCATTTTCTATAGAAATCTCGTATTCAACAGCACTTTCTATAGACAATTTTGTGATAACAGACGACTGTTTACAGCATAAAGCTACAGTAATATTAAAATTTTAAGTACTCTGGTGATGAAGAAAGTAATTTTTTAATACTATTTTAATACGGAACAAAAATATAATTTTCCATCCCTGTATATAAGATTAAAAGTAAATCTTAAAATAGGAGAACACATATGGAACCGTAACAGCAAATCCAATATAGAATCGTTTACATAATCTGTTGAAATTTCATAAAATTTTATAGAAATTGCAAACGGAATGACAAACTTACATATACATATGATGAAGGGTATTAAAACAATTAAACACAACAATCGAACAAAAAGCTTTTTCTGAAATGTTTGTTATTTACTTTCATGTTTAAAAAAGGCTAAAAAAATAGAATAACAATATGGGAGTCAAGGCGAATTGTTTAGACAAGTGAACTGTCAATTCACTTGTGATTGTTGTGGCGAAAAATACAACAAACCAAAAAGCAAAAACAACAACAGGCAACTTTGACAGTTCGACTATCTTTTAACAAAAACAAAGTACCTGTTGTTTTTGAACATGTTGTAGTTCTGTCGTCACCTTCTATAGATTCGCCTTGCTTGGAGTGGTTGCGTTGCTCAATTATTTGTTGACAATAGCAACAAACAACAACAAAAATGAAATAAGCGCAAAAGCAACGTGCTCAAACAACGTGGTTGTTGTTTTTGTACAATATGTGTTCTGTGCAGTGTTACCATATGTCAAGTTTTCCCTTTTTAGCAAGGTTTTTAAGACGCAAAAAGTTTTATTTTTAAAAAAAAAAGTTTTTTTGGAAAATTGATATCAATAAGTTGAACCGATGATTTCAAAATGATAGTCCCCAAATTCATTCACTAAATGGGGAGATTGATTTGAATATATTGAAAGTGTCTCCAGCACTAAATTCACATAAATTATCTCAGTTTGATTACACATATGTACGAATTGGGTTTTGTAATTTTAGTATGTACTTAGAAATAAAAAGTTTTCTTCAAAAAATATTTAGCAACACTGGTTCTGTGTACGCGTGAGAGAGTTGCTCTTTTGAGAACACATTATAAAAAGCTCTCTCTCAAGGCGAATTTATATACCAGGTGGTGTTGATAATGTTGTTTTGGTGTTTGAGCTGTCAATTATGCTATGATTGTTGCGGCGAATGCTACAACAAACGTAAAAGTAACAAAAACAACAGGCAAACTTTGACAGCTTAAACCACATAAACAAAAACAAATTGCAAGTGGTTTTTGTAAATGTTGTACTTGTTGTAGAATCGACACCACCTGGTATATAAATTCGCATTGCTGAAGATTGACAAAAAAACACATACATATATACATACAAATAAAGCTTTGTTTGTTATTATACATATATTTGCATGACATCATTGAAAACAATAACAAATTACATTGTGTTTTGGTTTTATGGTTATATCTCAGCCCAGGTCCAACTTACTATAGTCTTATATACGTCGATGCAAAGGTCTTATATTAATGACTTAGTAATCCAGATATAGGTCAAAAATAGGTAAAAAATCGAGGTTGTCCTGGTTTTTTCCTTATATCTCAGCCATTTGTGGACCGATTTTCTCGATTTTAAATAGCAACCGAGCCGGAAGAATTCCGGAGATATTGATATATGAATCATGTATGTATGTTATTTGGGGGCTCCGGAAAGTTGATTTCAACACACAGACGGACAGACGGACATGGCTATATCGATTCCGCTATCTATAACGATCCAGAATATATATACTTTATGGGGTCGCAAATGAAAAATGTGGAAATTACAAACGGAATGACAAACTTATATATACCCTTGCCACTCATGGTGAAGGGTATAAAAATGCTTTGCTTACAGTTTTTCAGCAATTGCGTCCAAGTTATAGTCAAACAGCAAAAGTCAAAAAATAAAAAATGCTGATTAAATTCACAAATGCTGTGAGCATTTCAGCATTTTTGTTTTTTCCTATGCTTTCCCTATAGGAACTCAAACACATTTTTAAGTAACTTCAAACTGGTTTTTTAATAAGCACATCTAGTTCATAAAGTGACTTGTCGCCGACTCATTATTTTAACATAGGCATGTTATATGCTGTAGTCAATTGGCCATCTCTACATGACTTTTAAATTGACTACAAATTACTTATTTTCAACCAATTTGTAGTTAATTAAAATATTGGTTATTAATAATCGGTTTATACTAATTTTTTGCATTAAAAAATGCCTCTTACTGTACATTTTTAAATGAACTATTTTATAACACAACAAGTAAGAGTGCTATATTCGGCTGTTATTTTAAATTTTTATTTTTAAATTTTTTTGTACCCTTCACCTTCGTGAGAAGGGTATATATAAGTTTGTCATTCCGTTTGTAATTTCTACATTTTTCATTTCCGACCCTATAAAGTATATATATTCTGGATCCTTATAGATAGCGGAGTCGATTAAGCCATGTCCGTCTGTCTGTCTGTCTGTCTGTCTGTCTGTCTGTCTGTCTGTCTGTCTGTCTGTCTGTCTGTCTGTCTGTCTGTCTGTCTGTCTGTCTGTCTGTCTGTCTGTCTGTCTGTCTGTCTGTCCGTCTGTCTGTCTGTCTGTTGAAATCAGTTTTCTGAAGACCCCAGATATCTTCGGGATCCAAATCTTCAATAATTCTGTCAGACATGCTTTCGAGAATTTTGCTATTTAAAATCAGCAAAATCGGTTCACAAATGGCTGAGATATGAGGAAAAAACCAAGACAACCTCGATTTTTGACCTATTTTTTTACCTATATCTGGATTACTAAGACATTAATATAGACAATTGGATATCTAATGATAGATATTTCAAAGACATTTGCAACGACGTATATAAGACCATAGTAAGTTGGACCTACAATGGGTCAAAATCGGGAAAAAAATTTTGAACCCGAATTTTTTTTTTTAAAAAAAAAAATTTAAAAAACAAAAAAAAAATTTTTAAAATTTAAAAAAAAAAATTTTTAAAATTTAAAAAAAAAAAATTTTTTAAATTTAAAAAAAAAAATTTTTAAATTTAAAAAAAAATTAAAATTTAAAATAACAATCGAAAAATTTTTTTTTCCAAAAAATTCAAAAAAAAACTGGAAAAAAAATTAAATTTTGTTTACCTAAAAATATTTAAAATTTTGAAGTATAATTTGGTGAAGGGTATATAAGATTCGGCACAGCCGAATATAGCACTCTTACTTGTTTTTTTTTAAATTTAAAATTTTTTTTTTTGTTTTTTCAATTTTGTTTTGTGAAAAAAAATTCGGGTTTTTTTTTCCGATTTTGACCCATTGTAGGTCCATCTTACTATGGTCTTATATACGTCGTTGCAAATATCTTTGAAATATCTATCATTAGATATCCATATTGTTTATATTAATGTCTTAAGGTAGGATCACACGATTGCCGCAATGCACCAATTATTGGTCTATTTTATACGTCAATCGTGTGATTTCACAACTTATTGACTCATATGTCAAACCACAACAATATTGTGCTTATTTGGCCCAATCAAATGTAACCCTGGTGCGGCAATCATGTGAATGCTTGATAGGCAACATGCACCAATAAAAATGTTAAAAATACACCAATATTTATTGTGTTCTAGTGCGGCAATCAAAGAAGACAATTAGCGCCAATATTAATTTTTGTAAATGAAATATTGTTTTTGTGAGCCACTCTCTGACCCACATACATACATCTTTTAAAATTTCTTTATTAATTTTTTTATATGATAATTAAGGCCGACGCAATTTTCTTTTTTTATTTAACAAATAATTTTTTCAAAAATAGATTGTTTTTACATTTATGTAAACAAAACAAAATTTAAAATCTAGCACAACAGCTGTTTCTCTGAGTTGCCGTAAACTAGAACAATCGTGTGACTGAAATGCGACAATTATTGCCACTAAATCGCTTTGCGCCAATTTACGACAATCAAATTTATATAAAATGAAGCAATCATGTGACTGCAGAGAATTTGATTAGGACAATTTCTTTATTGGGCCCCAATTCAGCACAATAAAAATTGTATTAAATTGGTTCATTGCGGCAATCGTGTGATCCTACCTTTAGTAATCCAGATATAGGTCAAAAATCGAGGTTGTCTTGGTTTTTTCCTCATATCTCAGCCATTTGTGGACCGATTTTGCTGATTTTAAATAGCAAAATTCTCGAAAGCATGTCTGACAGAATTATGGAAGATTTGGATCCCGAAGATATCTGGGGTCTTCAGAAAATTGATTTCAACAGACAGACAGACGGACATGGCTTAATCGACTCCGCTATCTATAAGGATCCAGAATATATATACTTTATAGGGTCGGAAATGAAAAATGTAGAAATTACAAACGGAATGACAAACTTATATATACCCTTCTCACGAAGGTGAAGGGTATAATAATAACACTTTTATTTATTTTATTACAAACTTTCAATAGTTAATTGGTTTTTTCTCTGTTTTTTAATATTTCTATTAAAATTTAGCACTGTATACCTCAAAGATTGACAAGAGACATTTCACGTCATGACATGCTTCCTTTGTTTTCTTATTTTTTTACATTTGCTTATTTTGCTCTTATTTATTCCTTATGTGTGCTTTTTTTGATATTTTGCAATATGTTTGGTTGATATCTGCATGAGATTTAAACGAGATTTATAATTAGTGATTTTCACCAACTGACTACTTTATTTACTACAGGGTTTGCTGTGCTCTTTCACTTACAAACAACTGCTTCATGTTTTTCTTAATGTTCATAAATAATGTACGTATGTGTGTACATATGTACATTTCAAAGATAATGGCACAAAGCAAGGCGAATTAATACAAGGTGGTGTTAGTTCTACAAAAACAACGATTGGTCTTAACAAATGTCAAAAAACCAAAATGAAAAATTTAACAAATAAGTATTTAAACTTAATATAGTGTAGATAATTGAATAGTGAGGGCTTTACTTATTTATGTAAACAATAAATATTTTGTTAATAAGCTTAGAATATGTAGATATTTAAATATAAAAACAAGATTTGACAATTGTTAGAACCAAAAAGCGAAAAAAAAAAATTATCAGCTGTTTGACTGACTCCACCTTGTATAAATTCGCCTTGGCACAAAGTATACTTTGTGATAATGGTGCAAACACACATTTAATTTCTGAATATCAAAAAAAAGCACAGCAAAAGCATCAGTGTTGCCAAAACGGCGGTTTTTCAGCTAGATCTGGAGGTATTTTTTCGGAAAAAACCGCTAAGTCGTTTTTCTAGTTGCAAAATATTTTCATTTGGAGGTTTTTATATCTTGTATTTACTTAAACGAAACTAAAAATAAAAATATTACTAATATTTTTTAAGTGTATGCCGATTTTTCTTTGTGTTGTTTTTATGGTTAAATGGGAGCATATTCATAAATCATAACTAAAAATAAAAAATAGTTAGTAGATCTTATTCACAATTCATAACTAGCTTAGTTACTGCTTTGACATGTAGAGAAAACAAAATGTCGATAATATTTTGATCGATATATACTGTAATTAATTAAAAGGCTTATAAAGCTATTAAAAAAACTATTTTTGTTCTCTAAAAAGTACATACAAAATTTATAGTTATAGTTTGTATGTAAATCAATTAAAATTTAATTTTCAATAAAATGTTGTTGACAAAAAAACACATCTCTAGATTATTTTCTTTTTGTATAGATGAATTAAAATGAAATCAATCAGCTGTTTTTTGAATGTATTATGCCATGTTTCCACGGCAGTCTGAATTACTTAATTCGCGTTTTGAATTACGATTGCGAATCAACCTGTTTATACGACAACATTCGTAATTCAGTTTGACATTTATTTATTTCTTCTTCTTGTTTTTTTTCTTCTGTTTACATGTTTTGTTTTTTTGTTTATTTTGTTTGTTTGGTGCGAATTTTAAATTTGTAATTTGGCAATGGATAAAAATGGTAAGTTTTTTTTTTTTCTTTTTTTTTATTTCATATTTTATTTACTGTATCTTCACAAAATAATGTGAACTATCAATAATTTGTTCAAATCTTAAATCTAAATATTATTTTTTATTTACGTCCCACCTCAGTTGGACGAAAAATTTTGTTTAATTTATAGATCCTATCATTAGCGCAGGTCTGTTGGATTCCTTCTTCTTAGTCGGATATAGCCATTACTTCTCATTAATGTTCGTGCAAGTGGGTTTGGGTGAACTTCTAACTTTTTAAAATATGACTCCGCTTGTTTTTTATTTCATTTTTCACCAGGGAGACACCTAGGTCCTTATGAATGTTAATATTTCTCACATACCAAGGCGCTGCTGTTATCATTCGTAATATTTTATTTTGGAATCTTGGAATTTTTTCAATATTAGAAGCTGAGGCCGTGCCCCATAATTGAATTCCATAGCACCATATGGGTTTTATTATTGAGCTGTACAGCAAAAGTTTGCAATCTAAACTCAATCTCGAGTTTTTACCAATTAGCCAGTAAATTTGTAGTAATTTTAACTTCATTTGAGTCAATTTCGTATCTATATGCTTTTTCCAGGTAAGACGTCGGTCTAGATGCAGACCTAGATATTTAACTTCAGTTTGTTGAGGTATTATATGATTATTTATTAGGATTGGAGGGCACGATTCTCTACGTAATGTGAATGTAAGATGTATACATTTTTGCTCGTTTACTTTTATTCTCCATTGTTTTAACCACCTTTCTATGTCGAGTATATGGTCTTGTAACAGTACAGATGCTTCTTGGGGGTTTTCATGAATGGCTAGTATAGCTGTGTCATCAGCAAAAGTAGATATGTGGGTTCGACTGTTTGTAGGCATATCACAAGTATATAGCAAATATAGGAAGGGACCCAGTATACTTCCTTGGGGTACGCCTGCTTCAATAGGCTGTGGTGAACTTATGAAGTCTCCCTCTTTAAGAACGAACTTTTGATGACTTAAATAACTTTCTAGAAGCTTGTGTGTGTTCACTGGTAAATATTGTTTTATTTTTATCGATAATCCTTCATGCCATACTTTGTCGAAGTCTTGCGAAACGTGGATGAAGAGTGCAGAACAATATTTTTTTTCTTCAAATGTCTTGGATATGATTTCTACCAACCTGTGAGTTTGTTCTATGGTGTTATGTTTTTCTCGAAATCCGAATTGATGAGTTGGAATACAATCAAAATGATTCACTATCGGCTTTAACTTGTGCATTAACAGTTTTTCGAATAGCTTTGATATATTTGACAATAGGCTAATGGGTCTATATGATTCTACTTTACTGTGATCTTTTCCCGGCTTAGGTATCATTGTAACTAAAGAAACCTTCCATTAAAAATAAATAGGATTATTCTTAATGCAATTTGGGGTAGCTCGAGGAGCATCTTGTTACTGATTTTACCAATACCAGGTGATTTTTTGGAGTTTAAATCAACAATTGCCTTGTTAATCTCTGAGATCTCAAAACGAAGTGGTTCAGCTGCAGTAATATGGGGTAATGTAGGTGGTAACTCTATTATGTCGTTTGACTCGTTTGGGGAAAATACATTCTTTAGATGACTAACAAACAGGTTTCCTTTTTCAGTATCGTTTCTCGCCCAGCCTCCACTAGAATTACGTAGAGGAGGTCTGCTCATAACAGGTCTTTTTAATTTTTTTGTAGCTCGCCATAGAGAGTAGTTTGAGTACTGGGTGGCATCTAAGTTCTCCAGATATTTATTAATCGATTCAGTTTTGCGTTTGTGAAGAAGCATACTGAGGCGTTTGCGACATTTTCTAAGCTCCGTTTTAAGTTGAGGGGATCTATAGAGTTGCCACTCTCGACGAACTCTTCTTTTTTCAGCTAATAACTGTTCAATGTCTGCAGAATAGAGTCTATTGTATCTTATTTGTTGGGTTATTTGAGTGGCGTGTTCAACAGCAAGTTTTAAGTTTTGTTCAAAATTTTTGAGTGAGATATCGATATCTTCTGGTGTTCTTAGAGATATATTTTCTGTACAGAGTGACCAGTCGGGGATACTATTTCTAGGGGGTTCAATAGAGTAACGAAGGTGGGTGAGTGATCCGAGGATAATTCTAATGAAGATTTAACCTGCATTAGTTCCATTGGTAAATTTTTTGTAACTGCAAAATCAATGACATCGGGTATTTTGCTTGGGTCAGTAGGACAGTATGTTGGTTCTCCGCTCGACAGCACATTCAAATTCAATTTAGAAATTGTATTAAACAAAGCGCGACCTTTCGGGGTTACAAGTCTTGATCCACAGTGAGTATGCTTTGCATTATAATCACCAGCTGCCAGGAATCGGGGTCCTAGTGATTCGTAAAAATGTTCATATTTGTTTTCAGTAATTGAAAACCTTGGAGGTGAATATATCGACGAAATTAATAGGTTTCTGTAGCAATCATCCAAACAGATTGTCGTAGCTTGAAGATAATCTTCACAAATATCACACATTGAATGGTGTTTGATACTGGTTTTAATTAAAATTCCAGAGCCTCCACATGCTCTATCTCTTGGATCATTTGTGCAATAAAAAACATATCCATTTATCTTAAATAAACTTCTAGACGTCAAATGGGTTTCCGAAACTAACATTATATCAACTTCATGACTTTTTAGAAAATACTCGAGTTCGTTTTTATGTTGGCGAATGCCGTTTGCGTTCCAAAAACATATTCTTAGGCAGTTCATGGTCTGTTAAGCACAGCCTGCAATAACATTGATTGCATCTTAAGCATTTCTTGCATCATGTTACTCATTGAGTTTGTAAAGTTATTTACCGATTGCACAAGAGTTTCTATTGTAGATTCTAGTCTGGTAAAATTGAAAATTGGCGTTTGCTCTCTTACCTCTGGGTTCATATTTTGGTTTTGTGGTTGACGGACTTGCGTCTGAGTTTGGTTGTTTCTTAGTACATTTGCATATGTTTCTTTGTTGTCACATGTCTGTTGCAACGGGGGGTAGTTAAAATTGATGTTATTTAATTGCTGAGCGGGGCAAATCTTCGGTTTAAGGCTTTGTGATTTTTTAACAATTGAGTAGACAGGACAGCCCCTGTAGTTCGCTGTGTGGTTACCTCCGCAATTGCATTTTTTCATTTTAGGATCATCCTTGGATTTGTTACATTGGGATATGTTATGCAACTCTCCACAAATAACACATACGGGTGGCAATTTGCAATATGCCTTGGTGTGTCCATATTCTTGGCAATACATACATTGGACGGGGCCAAATCGTTTATGTGGTTCTTCTACTTTGTTTGGTGCGAATTTTAAATTTGTAATTTGGCAATGGATAAAAATGGTAAGTAAAAACATAAAATTGCAGCATTATTAATTAAACAAATATAATTTAATTATTATTTTCATTATTAGCAAAAAGAAAAAGTGCAAGCAAGTGGGACCAGGGCAGCGAGCGTGCTTTATTAGAACTTTTTCGACTTTTGGTAGTTTATGAAAAGTCGACTTTTCGAACTTTCGACTTTTTAGTTAATCGACTTTGTTCAACTTTTCTACTTTCCGACTATTTTCGACTTTTTTCAACTTTTTACCATTTCTTGTAAAAAAATACATGGGCGCATATTCATAAACGATCACCAAGTGTTAACTTTTTTAAGTACCTATTTAAGCACTTAATCATGGTTAAAGTTGTAACTAAATGCCAACTAACTAATACATTCAAAAAAACAGCTTATTGATTTCATTTTAATACATCTATACAAAAAAAAAATAATCTAGAGATGTGTTTTTTTTGTCAACAACATTCTATTGAAAAATTTAATTTTACATGCCCTTATTTTAATTGATTTATATACATACTATAACTATACATTTTGTATGTACTTTTTAAAGAACAAAATTAGTTTTTTAATAGCTTTATAAGCTTTTTAATTAATTACAGTATATATCGATCAAAATATTATCGACATTTTGTTTTTTCTATATGTCAAAGCAGTAACTAATTTAGTTATGAATTGTGAATAAAATCTACAACTATCTACAAACTATTTTTTAGTTTCTGTTTTACTAGTTCCGACTTTAGTTAAGCTACGTACACACGGTTGTCAGATTGTCAGGAACATGCTCAGAAAATGGTTAACACAACCATGAGAACTTATGTTGAAACATATGGGTGTTAACCATTTATTGAACAATTTCTGACAATATTGTAAGAATATGACAACCGTGTATACGTAGCTTTATGATTTATGAATATGCGCCATGGTTTCTACATTTATTTATGCGCCTTTTGTAATGTTTAGCAATAAATATGAAATTTATAAAGGCGATAATAGTTAGAAGAATGTTGTAAGAATTTTGTGTAGAAAAATGCTTTATTTTATAAACATTTATTTATTATTTATATATCGAGCCCTTAGCTCCAAATTATCGTAAGCGACAAAACACAAATTTTACAGGAGAAGATTTTTTTCGATTATTTTGAAATTTGTACATAAAATTAAAAATGTTATGATGCGATATAATATAATTTCGTTCAAGCTATTTGTCTATTTTTCAAAAATATTTATAACTTTTGGCAATTAAAAATTCATGGAATACTTTATTGAAAAATGTGACAAAAGAAGTTTTTTATTGAATTTTTGCATAGATACAAATTTTTCGAATTGAAATAAAATTGTTATTTATGAATAGTTTTTAATGAAATTTCAGAGTTATGTAAAATTTTCTATTCAAAATGGAAAAATAAAAACGAATTTTTAAATTTATTATCAGCAATCCCGCAATTCCCAAAAAATTCTTGAAAAATCCTAAAAATGGAATTTTTAGTATTTTGGCTACAATATCCATACCAGGGTCTGAGTTATCGGAACCCTTTACAAAATAATTAAAAGCATATTGGGCCATCTAAAATCGGTTACTATATTTTGATATCGAATATGCGATTTGAGAATTTTTGCCATAAATTTTAATTTTACATAAAAAATAGGTGTTTTTTGAATGGACCTGGTCCCCTCGGTAAGAAAAATTTTTAATTTTTTTTCAATTAAAATATTTTATGAAAACTCAGCTTTCAGAAAGTATAAATTCCTTATACATCCTCTTAGAATTTTTTTGCGATAACTTAAAAAGAAAAAAAGTTCTTTTTTCCCTTCCTTTAGCGAAAAATTTTTTAAATTTAAATGCATATAACTTTGGACTTAGGCATTATTTTTAAACACTTCTTTTTCTATTTGACACATACATATGTTGTTAGTCTAATGAAGGAAAACTGGAGAAAATCGGAAAATATTTGGATACGCTGTTATCAAAAAACTGGAGTAGGCTGGGTAAAACTGTTGAAAATTTAATATTCAAATGCGAATATATCCTAAGCTATAAGAAGTAATCGATAGCCACGACTAGGTATTTTGTAGCGCTCGATTAAAAGATTCTATATCTGTAATTTTTTTGAAATCGGAGCACAAACGAAGAAATAGGATCGTTTTAAAAATGTAACATACCCGAGGTGTCCTTCTTTGAGGACCCTTGCACATAGGTCTGGCGAACCACATTTTTTGGCCAAAACTCAAAACTCTTTTTCCTATATTTGTTGTTAGGATGTAGTAGCAAACACTTCAGATAAACAAAAAAAATATTTTGTTTTTACAAACTTCAATTAACCGTTATTCTATGAAGGGAGAAAGTTCAATGTTTTAAGTGCAGTGGTAAACTGAAACACGTGGTGTAATTTTTTGTTTTCTTTGAGTCACATATTACACGAAAATAAATAAACTTTTTAAGTCAGTTAGTTATGGATATTAATGACGATGGAAAGTAGTTAAATTTTTAATAGTGAAATATTCAATAAAAATTATGGTAATAAGAAATTACATAAAAAACTTTCATAACCTAAAAATCAGTGATTTTAACTTTTTATAAAAAAAAACAGTATATAACTTATATAATTTCAACCGATTTCAACCAACCAAAAACGCACAAAATTACAGTGATATTTTGTGCTTACGAATCATCAATAACTTTCTGCTAGTTTTTGCTTATTTTGAAGAAATCAATTTTTGTTTCAGGATACTTTTACTTAAAAATTGTGATTTACTCATAATTATATAATGTATATAACATACATAATTTCAACCGATTTCAACGAACCAAAAACGCACAAAATTACAGTGGTATTTTGTGCTTAGGAATCATCCATAACTTTCTGCTAGTTTTTGCTTATTTTTAAGAAATCAATTTTTGTTTCAGGATACTTTTACTTCAAAAATTGTGATTTACTCAGAATTTGGCAGAGTGGAAGTAAAAAACAAAAAAAAAAATTAAATTATTAAAAACTTAAAAAAATTTATGTTTTTTGTTATTAATTGTATCATTTGTATGAATTTATGTATATAAGTGAATATTTTAGTTTTGGCCAAAAAAAGTGGGTCGCCAGACCTATGTGCCTTGGTCGCGCCCCTGGTGGGCCCATGAGGTCCACATTCAGAACTTAAACTCAACAGCACTTCTTCTTTGCGCATGTGAAATTTCATTTAAACCAATCTAATCATTTAGAAATTACAGATTTATTTCCCTCTTTTTATACCCTTCAGCTTCGTGAGAAGGGTATATATAAGTTTGTCATTCCGTTTGTAATTTCTACATTTTTCATTTCCGACCCTATAAAGTATATATATTCTGGATCCTTATAGATAGCGGAGTCGATTAAGCCATGCCCGTCTGTCTGTCAGTCTGTCTGTCCGTCTGTTGAAATCAATTTTCTGAAGGCCCCAGATATCTCCGGGATCCAAATCTTCAACAATTCTGTCAGACATACTTTCGAGAATTTTGCTATTTAAAATCAGCAAAATCCGTCCATAAATAACGGAGATATGAGCAAAAATCCGAGACAACCTCTGAAAATTTCATCAAAAAACACAATGTATTGCATGCTTTGACAAAAAAACAACAAAACGTAGGGTTGGATGTGCAAGCTTTGCGTTTTTTTTTTTTTGTGTTTTGTTTCTTTTGGCGTTGTTGTTGTTTTTTATACAACTAAACTTTTGTTTGGTTGTGTGTTGGTTTTTTTGACAAAAAATCAACAAATCGTATGTTTGAATGTGCATGCTTTGCGTATTTTGTTTTTCTTTTGTGTTTTGTTTCTTTTGGCGTTGTTGTTTTTTATACAATTAAACGTATGTTTGGATGTGTGTTGGCTTCATTGGCTTGCATATTTTGTTTTTTCTTTTGGTTTTTTGTTTCGTTTGGCGTTGTTGTTGTTTTTTGCGTTCTTGATAAATTTAGGATGCTGTACGCTGAAAGTGGGCAATGTACATACATATATACTAATTATAAAAAATAATAATGCATCCACAACAAAGGTGAAGGGTATATAAGATTCGGCATAGCCGAATATAGCACTCTTACTTGTTTTTCTATACCACTGTGTGTCGCTTACGATAAAATTCGTTTACTGTAAAATGTAAACATTGACTTACGATAAAATCTTACCCCCTATAATTTTGAAGTTATTAACAATTTTGATATTCTGAGAACTCTAAAACATGAGTCGGTCCATAAAATTTTAATTTTTGCAAAAAAAAAATTTTTGAAAATGTCGCTTACGATAATTTGGCGCTAAGGGCTCGATATATTAGCATACACTACAAAAAAAGTGCAATATTTTTTTTAACAATTTTTTATCGACTATTTTCGACTATTCGACTCGAAGAATCGAACAATCGACTTATGGAACTCTATAAGCAATGTGAATGGTAAATAGATGGTGTCATACTAGCGACATTGTCACCAGTTTTTTTTTTAATATTAAGGCCTTCAAGCCTGCACCCAACCAAATAAATTAAATCGTATACTATGTTTTAATGAGAAGTTTATTTAACTAATTCACATCTCAAAGTACATATAAATATTTATATTACATACTATATAAATTAAAAAAATGTAGCACAGATTCTGTAGAAAGTGGAACCTCCAGGCCTTCATCTTTTAAAATGCATAAAAGTTAATTTCTCTCATAAACTCAATTTTGGCACAGCGAGCACATCAACATTATAATTTTTTCCTTCCTCTATAGCTTCACTGAACACTGTTTCATTTCTTCCACTCAAAACTGTTTCACTATTTACACTCCTATTTTTATATTAAACCGTTTAATTTTTGTATTTTTAAACAAAATAATAATTTTAATGATTAAACTAACATTTTCCAAATATTAATAACACCACGCACACGCTGTTTTTAGTCAACCGGCTTTTTAATACTGAAAAAGAGAGAGGTATTGCGCAGTAGAATTTTTACACATAAATAATCAAACCTATAACATAAATAATCATGCCTATAACTATTGATGTTGCTGTTATTATGTGTGGTAGCTTGAGTTGAATTGATGTTAACAAGTGTCGCCTTGTTAGGCAGAATAAAATTGCAAAGCAGAATGAAATTGTACACAACTGCAGAGCAGTGAAAATCTGAGAAATATTATTATCATTATATTTTTTTTAAATATTAAGAACAAATAATATAAGGATTTTTAAAAAATATAAATAATAAAGTGTAACACATCAAAAAGAAATTCATAATTGGAATGAATTTTTTAATAAATATTATTAATCGAACATGAATTTTTTTTCATTCAGAATAACAACATGTTCATAAATATTATAAAATTGTACAAGAAAATTTTTACACAAATTTGTTGCTATTTAATAATAGATTGCATTACCCAATGATTTATGTAGTTCAAATATTTTTGTATAATATCCCAATATTGGCCAATATTTCTAAATGTATCGAAAAGTCTGAAACGTAAAGAATACAATTAATCCAATAACATTAGAGCATATTATAATATGCAGTAAATTTCGCCCATATTTTCTCAATGTCTAGCTGAAAATCATACAAAATTATGTACATACATACATAAATATTTTCCAAGAAAAATTTTAAACATTTTTGAATAACAGAAAAATATATGTATGTAGATGAAAATTTAAATGATTTTTTTCAAGCCGCCTAGATTTTATTTGAGAACAAAAAATAGGAAAAAAATCACACTACATATTTATAAATGTTATGAATTGAAATCAATGAAATCAATTCATTTTATTTTAGTTAAAACTATTTTTCTGTGAAGTTACGCAATAAAAGCATTAATAAATGGCTTACACTTTTTCTTCAAATCGTTGGGAATTTGAATTTGTTCCATTGGAAGATTTTCGAAGATTTTTGTTGCAATTATGCCGCGAAAGATTCAGAGACACTTCATTAAATTTAAACACGTTTTTACAACGAGAATAATAAACGAAGTTTTTGATAACTTCATCGTTGTCTTTAATATCATTAAATATGTTATAACTTCACTGCGTAAATGCCTCTTCACTGTAGTGAATACACCGTTAACAATTTATGCATTGAACACATTGAAGACTGCAGGCTGAATTATTTTATTTTGAAGACGACATCTTCAAAATAAACAGTTGATTTATAATTCAGTGGTGCCACTTCAATAAAAAATAACCGTACAAAATTCCAAAGTAATTATGATTTAAACATTATGTACCTGTTATTAATTTACATCAATATGGTTATCAAAAACTTCTCTTAATTAAGTAAAAAAATATTTTTTAAGCACTAATATGATTTACATGTTTTATTATATTAGCAACACTATTTTTGTTTTGTAGTTGACAAAAATAAAAATCAGCCTAAAAAAGCGGCAGAAACAATCGTGTGGCCGTGTAGCTGTGCTGTCGTCAAAAGAATCGCCTTCATATAATTGTAAAAGGGGACTTAATAATATTCGTGAGGTTGTACCTAAGTCAGGTAATATTTAAAATATGTGAAAAACATTACATTTTTAATTCCATGAAAATTATTGGCATTTTATGGCTTATATTCCACGTATTCCTATTTAAGTAATAATATAACAGGTAATATTACTAAATATTGTAAAATTTTCCAAAATAACATTGAAAAACCCATTGATGTACATTCGTATTTTTATTTTGACCAACTATATAAATATAAATTTCAGTTGTATTTTTATAGTCTATTTTTTCTTATTGCACACAATAAATACTACAAATGAATTGAAATCATCTCATACAACAAATGGCTCATACATGATTTTATTTGTAAAACAATAAAATCTTATTCCCAGAATTTAGAAGTTCCTTTTATATATGGGGCATTTCACGTCAAGTGAACCAACTTTTGAAATCGATGTCTTCCGATTTTGCACCAATGTTAGTTCTATTGGATAGTAATTCGGACACCATTTTTCAACAAGATCGGTCAAGAACTCTCTGAGTTATAGGAGGTCAAAATTTGACATTTTGGCCAAACAGGTGTTTTTTATCCATATAACTTATTACCTATTGTTCTTAGCAAAATGTGTCCCAACTAGTTTAGATAGCTATTTATGCAATCTTTCGAAAAAAAAATTAAAAAAATTTAATAAAATATTTTTGATTTTTTTTTTAAATCAAAAATATTTTTGACTTTTTTTTTCAAAATGGGCCCTTTTTATTTTTTTTTTTATTTTTTTTAAGAAAGCTTAGGTCTTTTCCTAAGCGACCTATATGGTCGCTTAGTGGGATGCGAGTGGGATATCTATCAAAAAAAATATTTTGTAACTCAAGATTTAAAATTGAATTTTTTTGCAAAATCAAAAACTTTGTTGACTTTTTTTAAAAAAATGGACCCATTTTTTAATTTTTTTTTTTTTTTTTGATCAGAAGAAAGCTTATGTGTTTTCCTTTAACACCCTTTTTGTCGCTTAGTGGGATGCGAGTGGGATATCTATAAAAAAAAATGTTTTGTAACTCAAGACATACAATTTTTTACTTTTTTTTTGAAAAATCAAAAACCTTTTTGACTTTTTTTTTCCAAAATGGACTCTTTTTTTATTAATTTTTTTTTCTCAAAAGAAAGCTTAGGTCTTTTCCTTTAAAACCTTTTTGGTCGCTTAGTGGGATGCGAGTGGTATATCTATCAAAATAAATGTTTTGTAACTCAAGACAAATGTTTTTAAATTGATTTTTTTCATATTTGTGTGTAAGTGTTTCTAAAACCTTAAAAATAAAAACCACAACAACTGACCGATAATAGCCACTGGAGGGGTGCAATATGAGGCCGACCGCTATTAATTTTCCACCCCCAAAATTTGTCTGAGTTTTGTATCTTGCGGTTTTTTTAGTCAATCCTAGAGGTAGTTTTCAGCGCACGTGATTTTCATTGTTAAAATATCAGGTGCCCCAGAAACAAATTTTTGGAATCAAGTGGAAATATTTTATGGCCCTTCTCCGAAGTACCAGTTTATTTATTATTTTATGACATTTGACTTTAAGAAGTGGGTGGAGAGGTAGAAGTTGACAGGTAGGTTATTTATATGGTGGTTTATTTTTATTATTATTTGTAACATTTGGTTAAACTAGGTACTTTAGTATGTCATTAAAACGTACTACCTATATGATCTTAAAAAACTATTTATTGTCATTCTGAAGACATATAGAAACAGCGTTAAAGTTAAGACGTGTGTTATTTACATAAATACTTACAAAATTCAAAATGTCTACGATTTCTAAAAAGGCTAAGGTTGAAAATGAAATTTATTCGTCTTTTTGTTTTAATCCCTTTAACAAAATGAAGCACAGATCATCAGATATGCGAAATATTTCCGACGGCTTATTAAAAAAAATTCCCTACGCTGTCAAAACGATTGAAAATTTGTGGATCATGCAGGAAAGAGCTCGGAAAGTTGAACGAATTACCGAATTTGAATAGTAATGAGCCTTGCGTTGAAGTTATTCCAGATGAAGACAAAAGTAATTCCGAGAATGAAGACAGAACTGTTGATGATGATGGTTATTCTAACTTTTCAAATTCAACGAATGAGTGTCGAAACCAATACCATAAGGATGCAGTAGAAGTTCTTGAACAAATAAAAGAGAAATACAAAACGTCACAGAGTGAAGCTGAAAGAATTCAACTTCTCACGCTTGCTCCAAGAACATGGAGTTCTGCAAAAACAATGACTGAGTTTGGAACGTCTCAACGAAAAGCAAGAATTGCTAAACAATTGGTTGCTGAGCATGGGATTCTCACACTCCCAAACAAAAAGAAGGGAAAAACTTTGGAGTGCGATACTAAATCTCTAATAACTCAGTTTTATCAGCGAGATGATATGAGTCGCCTGATGCCAGGGATGAAAGACTGGATGTCTGTACGAATCGATGGCAAGAAAGTTCAAATGCAGAAGAGAATGGTTCTCTGTAACCTGAATGAATTATTCGCAACATTTCAATCTGAATACGAGGATGTCAAAATTGGATTCACAAAATTTACACAACTGAGGCCAAAACATTGCGTTTTGGCAGGAAGCAGCGGAACTCACACAGTATGTGTTTGTATTTGCCATGAAAATGTTAAATTGATGTTGAAGGAAATCAACTTAAATTACTTAAAATATGATTCATCAGAAGATTTACACCATTACCGCGATTGCCTTAAATTGACTATGTGCCCTAATGCTACAACTTCTTGCCACTTAGGTGAATGTTCGAATTGCCCGGAAACCACATCCATCAAAGAAAATTTAATCAACTCTTTTGATCGAGAATGTATTGAGGAGTTAAAATTTGAATCTTGGCTTCAGACTGAAAGATGCACACTGAAAACCATAATTTTAAATGTGGATGATTTTGTGGAAGAACTGTGTAGAGGATTGCTAAATTTGAGAACCCATGACTTTTTAGTCAAAGAGCTGTGGTCATTCTTCAAGGACTTGAAAACACATTTGAAGTCTGGTGAATTCATTATTTCATTTGATTTCGCAGAGAACTATAAATATGTTCTTCAGGATTCCATACAAGCATTCCACTTCAATAACGACCAAGCAACTATATTCACAGTAGTTATTTACTACATGAAAGAAGAAAACCTGGAACACAAAAGTATGGCAATCATATCCGACGATTTAAAACATGACACCGTTGCAGTTTATGAGTACCAGAAGATAATACTAAATTATCTAAAATCAAAATTTATAGTAGAAAAGGTATACTACGTTTCGGACGGAGCTCGTCAACATTTTAAAAACAAAAGTAGCTTCGCAAATCTTACAGCTCATGAAAAAGATTTTGGAATGCCAGCTGAGTGGCATTTTCATCCTACTGCTCATGGTAAAGGAGCATGTGATGGTATTGGAGCAAACCTCAAAAGAAATGCAGCGAAGTATAGCCTCCAGTGCTCTCATCAAGATCGCATCTTAGATGCGACTGCTTTATTCCATTGGGCAAAGAATTATTGTAAAGAAACTAAAATAGTTTTTAGTAGCAAAGAGGATCATGAGGAAACATTGAAAACACTAAAGAGCAGATTCGATGCTGCGGTAACAATCGATGGCACTGCTCAATACCATACTTTCCTACCGCTTGTCGATGGAAGACTCAAATTAAAAAAGTTTTCTGCATCTACTCAATGCGATTTCTTTCCAAAGCCAAAAAAGAAGCCAGCAGCGAAATCAGTAGCTGAATCTAATAACGCCAAGAAAGGATTGACAAAAAAAAAGCAGCTAATAAAGGTGACAAATAAGGAGGATAAAAGTATGGATATTTGAAAATTTAAAAACTTCATAAAGTGTAAAAATAGTTATTATATAAATTGATCTATTGTGATTAAGATTAAATTTTACCAAATTATTCATCTTTTTATTATTATTATATATTAAATTAATTATTATTACAAATAAATAACAAAATTAAATTATTCAACATTTCCATAGAAAAAAAGTGATTTTTATTCCTGAGGTTAACATATTATGGGTATTACAGTATCGAGGCTATGAAATTTTAGTTGGGTATGTTACATACCATCGGAAAGGCTAATGTGTCTAGTTTCTCTGCGTAAGTTTAATTTTTAAGGTTTACACACAAATATGAAAAAAATTAAAATAGTGCAAATTTAAAAACCTTTGTCTTGAGTTACAAAACATTTATTTTGATAGATATCCCACTCGCATCCCACTAAGCGACCAAAAAGGTTTTAAAGGAAAAGACCTAAGCTTTCTTTTGAGAAAAAAAAATTAATAAAAAAAGAGTCCATTTTGGAAAAAAAAGTCAAAAAGGTTTTTGATTTTTCAAAAAAAAGTAAAAAATTGTATGTCTTGAGTTACAAAACATTTTTTTTTATAGATATCCCACTCGCATCCCACTAAGCGACAAAAAGGGTGTTAAAGGCAAACACATAAGCTTTCTTCTGAGCAAAAAAAAATTAAAAAATGGGTCCATTTTTTTAAAAAAAGTCAACAAAGTTTTTGATTTTGCAAAAAAAATCAAAAATTTTAAATCTTGAGTTACAAAATATTTTTTTTGATAGATATCCCACTCGCATCCCACTAAGCGACCATATAGGTCGCTTAGGAAAAGACCTAAGCTTTCTTAAAAAAAATAAAAAAAAAAATAAAAAGGGCCCATTTTGAAAAAAAAGTCAAAAATATTTTTGATTTAAAAAAAAAATCAAAAATATTTTATTAAATTTTTTTAATTTTTTTTTTCGAAAGATTGCATAAATAGCTATCTAAACTATTTGGGACACATTTTGCTAAGAACAATAGGTAATAAGTTATATGGATAAAAAAAACAACTTGTTTGGCCAAAATGTCAAATTTTGACCTCCTATAACTCAGAGAGTTCTTGACCGATCTTGTTGAAAAATGCTGTCCGAATTACTATCCAATAACTAACATTGGTGCAAATTTCATCGCGGAAGACATCGATTTCAAAAGTTGGTTCACTTGACGTGAAATGCCCCATATTTTTAGATCATAAAATAATTAAGTTAATGCTGAAAATATTTTTCGTTCGCATTTTACGGCAAAAAAAAAGGTAAAAATATATTTTTTGCCGATTGATAATAAACATTATGTAAAATGGGAAAACCCCAAAAAATTGCAACAATATTCATTTTTGTTTAGTTATTGTGAAATTTTATTATTTTATATATTATTGTTAAATAAAATTATTTTTCCTTTTTCAAATTCCAGTTAATTTCTGAGTTTTTTTGGTATTTTAACTATTCCTGGAATTTATTTATTTTGTTTTTAAAAGGATACGTGTTATAAATTTTCCAATTGTTATTAGTAATAATTCAGTGCTTATAGTGCGCGGTTGTGAAACAATTTGGAAAGTGTAAAGTTGAAAACAAAAAACAATTAAACTTAATTTATTTAAAAATATCAAATATTTATAAAGTTGAAAACTAAAAGTGATCAAAGCATATCAAATATCTATAAAGTGATAAATAATTGTTTTATTTAAAAATATCTAGAACATATGACACATTTACTTAAATTTAAACATGTACGGACCCTCGTAAATTAGACTATTTTTGTTTTTTTTGTGCCATGTCATAATAATAATCATACAAAACCATAATTAAATATATGGGGAATTTCATGTCAAGTGAACCAACTTTTGAAATCGATGTCTTCCGATCGGGATGAAATTTGCACCAAGGTTAGCTCTATTGGATAGTAACTCAGACACAATTTTTCAACAACATCGGTCGAGAACTCTCTGAGTTATAGGGGGTAAAATTTTGACAATTTGGTCAAACAGGGGTTTTTTCTTATCCATGTAACTTATTACCTATTGTTCTTAGCAAAATGTATGTGTCCCAAATAGTATAGATAGCTATTTCTTCGATCTTTCGAAAAAAAATATTTAAAAAAAAAAATAAAAAATTTTTAAAATTTTTTTTCCGAAATCAAAAACTTTTTTGACTTTTTTTTAAATTTTTTCTCTTTTTTTTTTTTTTTTTTTTTTTTTTTCTTAAAATAAAGTTTAGATATTTTCCTTGAACACCTACTTGGTCGCTTAGTGGGATGCGAGTGGGATATCTATCAAAATAAATATTTTGTAACTCAAAACATAAAATTTTTGACTTTTTTTGCAAAATCAAAAACTTTGTTGACTTTTTTTTTTCAAAATGGACCCTTTTTTAATCTTTTTTTTTAGGTCAAACAAAAGCTTAGATATTATCCTTGAAGACCCTTTTGGTCGCTTAGTGGGATGCGAGTGGGATATCTATCAAAATAAATATTTTTTAACTCAAGACTTACAATTTTTGACTTTTTTTTTTTGCAAATACGATTTTTTTTCCAAATGGGCCCTTTTTTTAAAATTTTTTTTGTAGTCAAAAGAAAGCTTAGGTCCATTCCTTTAAGATATTTTTAGTCCCTTAGTGGGATGCGAGTGGGATATCTATCAAAATAAATATTTTGTAACGCAAGACATACATTTTTTTAATTTTTTTTTGCAAAATCAAAATTTTTTTGTCCAATATGGGCCCTTTTTTAATTTTTTTTTTTGCTCAAAAGAAAGCCTAGGTCCATTCCTTTAAGATATTTTTAGTCCCTTAGTGGGATGCGAGTGGGATATCTATCAAAATAAATGTTTTAACACAAAAATTGTATGTCTTGAGTTACAAAACATTTATTTTGATATATATCCCACTCGCATCCCACTAAGCGATCAAAACCATCTTAAAGGAATAGGCCTAAGCTTTCTTTATAGCAAAAAAAAAAATTACAAAAAGGGCCCATTTTAAAAAAAAGTCAAAAAAGTTTTTGATTTTGCCAAAAAATCAAAAATTGTATATCTTGAGTTACAAAATATTTATTTTGATAGATATCCCACTCGTATCCCACTAAGGGACCTAAAATATCTTAAAGGAATGGACCTAAGCTTTCTTTTGACTAAAAAAAAAATTTTAAAAAAGGGCCCATTTTGAAAAAAAATTCGAATTTGCAAAAAAAAAGTCAATAATTGAATGTCTTGAGTTACAACATTTTTATTTTAATAGATATCCTACTCACATCTTCCTAAGTGACAAAATAGGTCTTAAAGGAAAAGACCTAAGCTTTCTTTTGAGCAAAAAAAATTTTTAAAAAAAAGTCCCGTATTGGAAAAAAATTTCGATTTTGCAAAAAAAAATTAAAAAATTGTTACAAAATATTTATTTTGATAGATATCCCACTCGCATCCCACTAAGGGACTAAAAATATCTTAAAGGAATGGACCTAGGCTTTCTTTTGAGCAAAAAAAAAATTAAAAAAGGGCCCATATTGGACAAAAAAATTTTGATTTTGCAAAAAAAAATTAAAAAATTGTATGTCTTGCGTTACAAAATATTTATTTTGATAGATATCCCACTCGCATCCCACTAAGGGACTAAAAATATCTTAAAGGAATGGACCTAAGCTTTCTTTTGACTACAAAAAAAATTTTAAAAAAAGGGCCCATTTGGAAAAAAAATCGTATTTGCAAAAAAAAAAAGTCAAAAATTGTAAGTCTTGAGTTAAAAAATATTTATTTTGATAGATATCCCACTCGCATCCCACTAAGCGACCAAAAGGGTCTTCAAGGATAATATCTAAGCTTTTGTTTGACCTAAAAAAAAAGATTAAAAAAGGGTCCATTTTGAAAAAAAAAAGTCAACAAAGTTTTTGATTTTGCAAAAAAAGTCAAAAATTTTATGTTTTGAGTTACAAAATATTTATTTTGATAGATATCCCACTCGCATCCCACTAAGCGACCAAGTAGGTGTTCAAGGAAAATATCTAAACTTTATTTTAAGAAAAAAAAAATAAAATAAAAAAATGACGTATTTTAAAAAAAAGTCAAAAAAGTTTTTGATTTCGGAAAAAAAATATTAAAAATTTTTTATTTTTTTTTTTAAATATTTTTTTTCGAAAGATCGAAGAAATAGCTATCTATACTATTTGGGACACATTTTGCTAAGAACAATAGGTAATAAGTTACATGGATAAGAAAAAACCCCTGTTTGACCAAATTGTCAAAATTTTACCCCCTATAACTCAGAGAGTTCTCGACCGATGTTGTTGAAAAATTGTGTCTGAGTTACTATCCAATAGAGCTAACCTTGGTGCAAATTTCATCCCGATCGGAAGACATCGATTTCAAAAGTTGGTTCACTTGACATGAAATGCCCCATATATCTCTACTGCATTGGTAGGCAAAAAGTGGCATTTAATTTGTGTGCTCTTTTGGGTAAAAAATAAAATATCCACAACAACATCAAGAAACTGAATGAATTGTGTGTATTTTTACTCTTTTGTTCACATTCGGGTTGTTTGACGAAAATCATCGTAACCTGAACAATATGAACGCCTACCATGGCTCTACTGTATGTTTACAATAGATGTCAGCGCATAATTCTGCAATCATTGATTTATCCAATGGGGATATAAGCGGGATGTTCAATAACTCAACAATAAAATCAAAAATATTATGTGGTGATTTTAAAATTGGCAACAAGAGAGGTACGAGCAAAGTTTGGAATGTATTTGGAAAAATTGAAAATTTTACTGGTGAAGAATTACCGAATTTAGTTGCCTGCCGAACCTGTTCTAATGTTTACAAATATAACAGTAAATCGACTTCGAATTTAGTGAAGCATAAATGCTATACGAATGCAGTCACGGAGGATAAGAACGATAAAAATATTGAAGTTAATAGTGAATGCAAAAAACAATTAACGAATAAAATTACAGAATGGACTGTAAGTAATTGTAGACCATTTAAATTAGTAAAGGATTCGGGATTCAAAAATGTTGCTGAATCTCTTATCAACATTGGTGCAAAATACGGCCCAAATGTGAACTTGGAACTCCTTATGCCACACCCAACAACGATTTCAAGATAACTTAACCAAGTGTACAGTATTTGTTTCGAAAATGTAAAAGCAGAAATAACCACAATTAAAACAAATGGATATGGGCTTACGTCAGATCTGTGGTTGATATTGCAAATTTGTCACGTTCATGCTCAAAATTAGCAAAATATTTTAAAATTTCGGGAATGAATGCAATACTAAATACTACATAAAAAAGTTTTTCACCTACTAGATGGAACACCATTTGTTCCATCTATATAATTTTATAGCATTTTAAAGACTTAGAAATAATATTAAAAATGTACATATTTATTTAATTTAATTTTTTATTTTATTTAATATTGTTCCTTTAATAAATACATTGAACTTTTGTTTGTTTCCTAATAAATCTGTTTAAAACCCTGAAACCATATCTGTTTTTATACCCTTCAGCTTCGTGAGAAGGGTATATATAAGTTTGTCATTCCGTTTGTAATTTCTACATTTTTCATTTCCGACCCTATAAAGTATATATATTCTGGATCCTTATAGATAGCGGAGTCGATTAAGCCATGTCCGTCTGTCTGTCTGTTGAAATCAATTTTCTGAAGACCCCAGATATCTCCGGGATCCAAATCTTCAACAATTCTGTCAGACATACTTTCGAGAATTTTGCTATTTAAAATCAGCAAAATCCGTCCATAAATAACGGAGATATGAGCAAAAATCAGAGACAACCTCTGAAAATTTCATCAAAAAACACAATGTATTGCATGCTTTGACAAAAAAACAACAAAACGTATGTTTGGATGTGCAAGCTTTGCGTATTTTGTTTTTTTTTGTGTTTTGTTTCTTTTGGCGTTGTTGTTGTTTTTTATACAACTAAACTTTTGTTTGGTTGTGTGTTGGTTTTTTTGACAAAAAATCAACAAATCGTATGTTTGAATGTGCATGCTTTGCGTATTTTGTTTTTCTTTTGTGTTTTGTTTCTTTTGGCGTTGTTTTTGTTTTTTATACAATTAAACGTATGTTTGGATGTGTGTTGGTTTCATTGCCTTGCGTATTTTGTTTTTGTTTTTTCTTTTGGTGTTCTGTTTCGTTTGGCGTTGTTGTTGTTTTTTGTGTTCTTGATAAATTTAGGATGCTGTACGCTGAAAGTGGGCAATGTACATATATACTTATTATAAAAAATAATGCATCCACAACAAAGGTGAAGGGTATATAAGATTCGGCATAGCCGAATATAGCACTCTTACTTGTTTAATAATGAAAATGTGTATTATTGGTGAATACCCAGCGGGAAAAAATGATAGGACTTCAATTTGTAAGCCTTCTAAAAGGCATACTTACACATTCTAAAAGATCCGTAACTCATTCCACCCTGCCTGCTCTTAGAAGGTGTTCAAGAAGCCCTATGAATCCCCTTCTAATAACAAGTGAGCTTGTTGGCTGCCAACAGCCCATCATAAGTAGGCCTTCTCTCAGCCCTCTAACAGCAGCGAGTGTGCAAGGCCTTGGCTCGCAATGACACGCCGTGTAAAATTGAAATGATTTTGCAATGCGGCAAAATGATTTTGCAAGTCCTTGTGTCTGCAAAATGAGGCATTTAGGAAGGCCTCTTTACTGCATCTTTTTCCCGCTGGGTACCATTAAAAAGAATTTTTATACCTACATTTACCTGGCTTGGTATCATTTCCCATAAAACATAAATTGCATAATACTTATACAAAAATTTAAAAATTTGATGAAATTTCCTATGAGTGTATCTTCTTATTTATCATTATGTTTGCACCCATACACACGAACATTTAATAATACAAAAAACTCGGTGTGTACTGCTTCATTGTGACCTGAAATCATATACCATTAACTCGGTGTATATTTACTCTCATTGTGATATACTGTCTCTCATTCTATACTCTGTTGTTTTGTTATGTCGGTGGTTGTTATTGTTCCTCATTCACACTCATTCGTTTTGTAAATAAATACCCAACGATCTGAAGTAATTGTTGTGCTGGTGAATGTCTTGAGTAGCAAATGAATGTGCTTGTGCACCCCTTTAGTGTACAATTAGTCGTCAATACTGTTGACCAAGTCAAGCGCGAGTCAATACAGTTTAACTATAGATTTTCTTAAGGAATATTGACAGGTTGTTGACAATGTCACTAGATATACACCACATCTTTTGTCTCTGTACTTTTTATATTGACACAGAAATGAAAGATTGGAGACATTTGAACTAGTACTGTTGACAAAAAGACATATGGACCCAGTCTAACTGCAGGGAACTTTACCCATGATTAAGTGCTAACTAATTGTGCTGAAAGTAACCAATTGTGAATTGTATATTGCTATTGATGCAATTGATTCTAAAGTATTTTTTTTTAATTTTTGCTTCTAAAAACCGAGAAATTTTGTCAAAAATAGATAGTTTTTCAATAAAAAAGATGTTATTCCATATTTGGAAGAATTTGGATGTTGTCCAGGCAATTTTCAGTAACATCTACATTATTAGGTGGACAAATCATTCAAATACTACATCGTTTTGGTTTAAGCTTTTGCAGTATCAAGATTCCGCAGAAAATAATTTTTTCAACGAACTAGCTGATTTTACTTTGCAAATTATTTGTATGCCATGGTCAAATGCGAAGTGGAGCGAGTTTTTAGCCAGTTTAATATTGTAAAATTAAACTTAAGAACTTTTTTTGCAAATATATGTATTTCAATTTAATCAAATTAATTTTTATTAAAAATTTGCTTCGTCGCCAAAGTTTTGCTATAATTATGAAGTCTCAAGAAAGTTTTTAAATTTAATTGGTACCTCAATAATATACTCAAAATGATCATTTCTAATGGATTGATCGTAATTAATTTTAGTATATAACATTTCTGGCACACATTTTAATTAAAAATTTAATTATTTTTGTTTCTAAAGCAGTTTTGCTTCATAAATCGTTAAATAAAAATTTAGCGGTTTTAATCAGTGGTTTTATTTAAAGATTTAGTGCAATCTGGTGGGATATGGTCTTAAAGTTTTGGCAACACTGAAAAGCATAGAACAATTTCTATACATAACTGATTCTATATGTGGTCAAAATTTGGTGAAATTCTACTTCCACAAAGTGGGTCCAAAGATCAATTGAAATATTAGCGTTTGAAATGTTTCATTAATAATTGTGTAAGTCCAGGTATGGTGTTTTAAATAGTTGTTACCAAAGAATAATAACAAGAAGTGAAACGCTGTCAAAAAAACTTAAGTCGGTTGTCAAAAAAAAATCTAACTATTAGAATGTATTGGTATCATGTTATTTATATGTATTGGTTTTCAAACCACTTTCACCACACTCCTCAAACACACAGAGTTGTAAAAAAGCGACCTTAAAAATTATAACAAAATTTTATTAAAATTAAATTTAAAAATTCAAACAATTCTCAAATTATTTGGATTATATTTGATCTGGAGAAGTTTTATAAATAGATTTTCCGCTTTTTATTCCATAATTTTTGCAAAAATTAAGTTTATTTGATTTTTTTTATTAATTTCCAATACGAAATTTTACAAATGTGTTTATTTTAGTTTTTATTTCAACCCCCAAAATATTAACGTCAAAAAAATTCAAAAATTGTTTTTTTTTCGTTTGTGAAAAATATAAACGTTTCGGTTAAATGGTTTAAATGTGTGGAGAAAAATATAAAAAATCCCAGCGGCGTAATTTTTGAGGCCTTCTGTAAGACCTTCCTGGACCTTTTTTTAGATCCAGTACTCATGCTCGCTTGCCTTCTCAGGAAGTCCTTATGGAAGGCCTACCTGCTCCTTTCTTTTTGTTGCTACAAACGTAGTACAAGCAGAAAATACCGTTAAAAACTCACATTCCAAAGACAAAACTACAAAAAAAATGCAAAAAGTGAAGAGAAAAATGAAGTAAACTTAAAATAGTTTTGCTTTAATTCTTGGACAATGCGGTTGTGAGAATTTTTACTTGGTCATTATTGGATTTTATTATTATTTTACAAAAGGCCTGAAAACAAGCCTGTGGAGAAGGCCTGCTACTAGGCCTTCTATCAGGCCTGTTAAAGCAGGCCTTGGATGGCTAGGACATCGTGTGTAAAAAATGTATGAGTATGGAATGGGTCAATAAGTCCTTGTGTCTGCTAAATAAGGCCTTCCAGAAGGCCTGCTTACTACTTCTTTTCGCCGCTGGGATATTATGTGATGGTGAAAGTGTGTGTTAGTGTGTTGAATTCACCCCAGCGGCGAAATTTTTGAGGCCTTCAGCTATAAGGCCTTCTGTAAGACCTTCCTAGACCTTTTTTAGATCCAGTACTCATGCTAGCTTGCCTTCTCACGAAGACCTAATCGAAGGCCTACCTGCTCCTTTCTTTTTGTTGCTACAAACGTAGTACAAGCAGAAAATATCGTTAAAAACTCACATTCCAAAGACAAAACTACAAATACAAAAAAATGCAAAAAATGAAGAGAAAAAAAGAAGTAAACTTAAAATAGTTTTGCTTTAATTCTTGGACAAAGCGGTTGTGAGAATTTTTTACTTGGTCATTATTGGATTTTATTATAAAAAATTAAAATAAATAAGATATCGCTTAGGCCGGGTAAGTTATTACATTTTAAACATAGTTTAGGCTTAATCAAAGATACAATTTATTTACAAAAGGCCTGAAAACAAGCCTGTGAAGAAGGCCTGCTACCAGGCCTGTTGAAAAAGGCCTTCTATCAGGCCTGTTGAAGAAGGCCTTGGCAGGCTAGGACATCGTGTGTAAAAAATGTATGAGTATGGAATGGGTCAATAAGTCCTTGTGTCTGCTAAATAAGGCCTTCGAGAAGGCCTGCTTACTACTTCTTTTCGCCGCTGGGACATACTACTTGTATGTGAGAAGAGAGAGAAGTTGTTGTTGTAGAAAAATTGAGAGGCTTCCCTTCTTGTTATTCTTTGGTTGTTACTCTGAATATAATTTTAAAGATAAATAGTGTATAAAAAGCATACACTCTTTTTATTATTCACTAAATGAAATAATCATTACAAAATAAAATCGAAAAATGATGTACAGTAGCGAGCATAAAAAATGCAACGCTATGCAATGTAAATTTCTACAGCACTGATTTTACTCAAAAACGTATCCAATTGTCCACTCTGCTGTTTTTATATTCTTATTAATCATAGGAAATTATTGTATGACATTTTGTCCAATATTTTTTTACGCAAGTATAATTATAAAATTTTTAGTAAAAACAGTGGTACAATTGTGAGAGCAAAAAAAATGAAAAAAAAGAAAATTTACTTGTTTTTTAAAATTTTGAAAAAAATAATTATAAAAAATTGCTAAAAACTATGGCGCATATTCATAAACGATCACCAAGTGTTAACTTTTTTATGTACCTATTTAAGTTATTCATAATTGGTTACTTTCAGCACAAATAGTTAGCACTTAATCATGGGTAAAGTTGTAACTAAATGCCAACTAACTAATACATTCAAAAAAACAGCTGATTGATTTCATTTTAATACATCTATACAAAAAGAAAATAATCTAGAGATGTGTTTTTTTTGTCAACAACATTCTATTGAAAAATGCCCTTATTTTAATTGATTTACATACAAACTATAACTATAAATTTTGTATGTACTTTTTAAAGAACAAAAATAGTTTTTTAATAGCTTTATAAGCCTTTTAATTAATTACAGTATTTATCGATCAAAATATTATCGACATTTTGTTTTCTCTACATGTCAAAGCAGTAACTAATTTAGTTATGAATTGTGAATAAGATCTACAACTACCTATGAACTATTTTTTAGTTTCTGTTTTACTAGTTTCGACTTTAGTTATGATTTATGAATATGCGCCTATAATACTGTTACAATACAGTAATTTACTGTTAATACTAATAAATTCAAGGATATGAAATCTACAAAGGATAACATAATTAACGAATGGTTCATTTTCCGTTCAATATGGTGAATTTTTCGAAAACCAAGAAAATTTTAGGAAATCAAATAATTGTGGTGGTGTGCCTAAAACTGAGTGTATAAGAGCTCAAGATCAAAAGGATATGACTAGTTAATGCTAGAAGGGTGCTGAAATTTAATGCTAAAATAATATTTTCATAATCATAAAATCATATTTAAATATCCATTTATTTTGGTAAGTAAACGAATTCCAAAACAGCGGATGACAACTGTAAATAATATTAAATTTGACACTGTTCTTATTTCATAGAATCCGATATTTAGTTTACGTGATTACTAAGCTATCGCAATATTTTATTATTTTAATTTAATATTTAAAGGAATATCTGTGACCAGACGGCCTGAGTAACAGATCGAAACTATCAGACACGGATAAATTAAAATTACGTTAATTGACCTTCCATATCATACGACTGCACCATTTTAAGCATACATGACTTGCTTCGAAAAGCATAAGAGCTTAATTTATTTTTATAAATAATATATTTTTTATTGAATTGGTTTCTCCTTATTATATTTGCATTATTAAATTATCTTGGAGGTTGCAGTAGTCATAAATGTCCAAATGTGTTCGTTTGGGTATCACCAAATATATGACGTCACCTTCCATGGATCAGGTCAAGGCGTATTAACAAGGTGAGTGCGTCTCGGCAACAAATACAACAATGCAAAAACAACAGGCAATTTGTTTTTGTTAAAATGTACGTTAAATGTCAAAATCAAGGCGAATTAAAATATTACTATGTTATTTACAATAACAAATGTAAACATAAACAATGTTTGACATATAGTGTACATAAAACCACAGCGAATTAAGAAACAGCTGATTTTATGCACTCACCTTGTTAATACGCCTTGGATCAGGTAATACAGCCATGATTACTTCAATGTCTAACATTTTAGTTTTATTTCAATAAAATCCAATTCAAAACTAGCTATCAAAATTATTTCGGCAAATTTTTATAACTGAATAGGAGTACGACGTTTTTTGGATAAAATGTTTATCCTTTTGAATTTTAATGTCCTTAAATTTGTTTGTATTAATAGTAAATGATGGTAATGCAACATTGTTATAGTTTTTAGCAATTTTTTATAATTACTTTTTTTAAAAATTAAGTAAATTTCCGTAGTTTTTTTTTGCTCGCACAATTTTACCACTGTTTTTACTAAAAAATTTATAATTATCCTTACGTAAAAAAATATTGGACAAAATGTCATACAATAATTTCCTATGATCAATAAGAATATAAATTCTGCAGATATGGACAATTGGATATTTTTTGAGCAAAATCATTGCTGTTGAAAATCATATTGCATGACGTTGCATTTTGTATGCTCGCTACTGTATATTGATATACACCATTTTTTAACAATATTATATTTGGAGTCAATCCGTATGACACGTATACACTATTTTATATATCATTCAAAATTTCTCTGTGCGTTCTACGGTTCACAGTGGGGCAGAATCGAAAGTAAATCTGGCATATCTAAACGGCTGGTCCGATCGGAATAATATTTTACGTGGGCGTAGTCTAGGAGCATTCGAGTTTAAGTTATTAAAATGGGCCATACAAATGTTCCAGGGGCGTCGATAGGTACCTTTGAGTAGGATACCTTCGACATGTAAAATTTTTAAACATGTGTCATTTTTTTGTTTCCCATCCGATTTAAAAGATTTTAATATTTTTGAAAAGCGCTCGGTTAGGTCTTCAAAAAACATTTTCAAGTTATAGGCATTTCAAAACTTAAATTTTAAAATTTGGCCATACCTTGGGCCGCTCTTTTAAAAATATAGGGCGTAATTTTAGACCGTATGTACTCGAATTTTTTTTGTTAGTTAGACAACTAAATAATAATATACAGAAGATTTGAGGTCAATATCTATTATGGATACAAAAATAAACGATTTTCAATTTAAGTATTAAAAAAATAGTATATTTTTGCTATTTTTTTGGCGAAAAGGTGACTTAACTCTTTTTTTATTAAAAAAAAAACTTTCTTTAAGAACATATAACAATTTTATGTTTTTTTGTAAGGTATCTTTACGGAGCACATTTCACATTTTTAAAAAAACGGACCGAGGTATGGCAAAATTTTAAAATATCAATTTTGATATGCATATAACTCGAAAAGTATAAGAGATAAATCCAAAAATATAAAAATCTTTGAAATCGGATAGGAAATAGAAAAATTGCACGTGTTTAAAAATTTTAAATGTCGAAATTTTAGCGCCGCCCCTGGATCATAAACTCGAATGCTCCTTGGCTACGCCCACGTCAAATTTTATCCCTATAGTTAGCTTTCAAGAAAACTAATTATTATTGTCCTAAGCAGTTTGGTATTGAAAACCGGCAAAATCTGTACAGTAGATCCAAAGTTATGAACCAAAATGTGAGACAACCTAAAAAAAACTTGATAATTTTCACATATTTTTTGTTATTTTGTTTATAATATATTGCAGATAATACCATACAATTTTACACTCGTTCTTTTTATGATGAAAGGACCATGTTGAAAATTATAACAATCGGTCCATGATTTCTCTTAGTCCCCATACAAATTTCTTCCCGAAATATGGAGCTATCGTCTATAAATGCCTACAGAATTGCAGTATGCATACCAAATTCAACAGAAATAAGTTTCGTGCTAAAAGAAGTCACAAGACAACATTTTTCGTGGATCGGTCCATATTTGACCATAGCCCCATATAAAGTTCACTTCCGGAAATCACTTAAACACGCCTAAAAAACGCTATTGAGTTGAAATTCAACACAACTAATACCCATGTATACCAAAATCTCTGTACCAAATTGTATGAAGATTGGCCCATAATTGGTCATAGGTCCCATATAGGGACCACTTCTGAAAAACACATTAACCTGCATAAATATCTAAAAAATATAAATATCAAACCAAAATTTTACGCAGATTATTAATTATTAAGAATTTATATTAAAAAATCATACGATTGGATTTTGTGAATATCGGTCCATATTTGACGATAGCTCACATATAAGGTCCACTTCCGAAAATCAGTTAAGTACTCATAAATGTCATATAAATATCTTTATCATGCTAAAATAATACTCATATACATATAAATGACTACCGAATTTTATGAAGATTGGCACATAATTGGTCATAACTCTCATATACGGACCATTTCCGAAAAACACACTAGCCTGCATAAGTTTGTAAAACATATCGATATCAAAACGAAATTATACACAGATCAGTAATTTGTATCCAGTAATCATCATCCAGTATTAAACTGGATTTAATATCTTAAACTCGAATGCTCCTTGGCTACGCCCACGTCAAATTTTATACCGTCAAATTTTATACCGGGTCTCAATTTAAACACGTGCCATTTTTTTGTTTCCCATCCGATTTCAAAGAATTTTATATTTTTGGAAAGCGCTCGGCTAGATCTTGAAAAAACATGCATATGCTATTTATCTCTTATAATTTCCAAGTTATAGGCATTTCAAAATTGAAATTTTAAAATTTTGCCATACCTTGGTCCGCTTTTTTAAAAATATAGGGCGCACTTTTGGACCGAATGACTCCAAATTTTTTTGTCTAACAACTAACAAACATACAAAAGATTTCAGAGCAATATCAATTACGAATCCAAAAATAACCGATTTTCAATTTAAAAATTCAAAAATAGTATATTTTTGCTGTTTTTTGGACATAAAGGTGACTTAACTCTTTTTTTTTATTAAAAAACAACTTTCTTTAAGAAAATATAATGGCCCATAATCATAGTCAAACACTAAAGTCGGTTCTTTTTAGAAACAACTTTAAAATAAAAACCAGCTTTTAATTATTTTGAAACTATAGTCAAAATTAAAGTATGTTTTAAATTGAACCGACTTTAACTGGGTGCCACCGCAAATGTAGAAAATGTTTTCATACTATATACTAGGGTATTCAATCGATTAACCGTTAATCGGTTAACCGATTAATTTTTGACGGTTAACTGTCCGAATAATTTAAAATTGACGATTTTCAAATAACGAATAAAACGATTAATTTGTGTCGATTAACCGATTAACCGAAATGTCTCTTTTTTGCACTTTATACAGAATTATTTTTTTAAATTTAATTTCTTAACTCATGAACATTCCCTTCTAGCAATAGTTATTTGAAGTATAGTACGGAAACTGAAACTAAGGAATTTGGAAATGACATTTTTTCTAGAATATTCTATGATGAACTTTGTGATAATGAGTTGAAGGACGACATATTTAATCAGAACTTAACGATACTATTAAAGTATTCAAAATATGCTTAGAAAAAACTAAAAAAAGAACTGAGAAATCGGATACTTTTTATCGTGCCTTATTTTCGATTTTTCCAAATCTACAATCAGTGAGATTGATTTTTCAAGTCAAGTTTAATTAAAACTAAAAAAAAATCGTTTAAAATTTAAGCATTTAAATTAAATTCTTTTTTTAAAAGATCTCCTTAAAATCTAAAAAAAGAACTCACATGTGTATATTTTTATTTATTGTTTTGTTGAATTATTATGTTTTGTTTGTTTTTTATGTTTTTGTTCTTTTTAGTAACAAAATGCTTATATAAGTATACAAAATTCGTGTTTTTCTTTTCAATTTAAAATTAAAATAGAAATTATTCGGTTAATCGAATAATTTAATATTAACCGATTATTAACCGATTAAATCTAAACCCCGATTAATTATTTGCTCGTTTAATCGATTAATCCAGAAACCCGATTAATTGAATACCCTACTATATACAACAAAATACAGACAAGTGGCAACGCTGAACAGCTGACATAAAAAATTAAAAAAAAACAAAAAAGGTAAACAATAAAAGTAACCGGGACAACTAAAGAAAAAAAGTTGTTTGTTGTGGAAAAATGAAATATATAAGATGAATATAATAATTAGAATATTTTGGTACTAATTTTATTGACAACTGTCCAATAATTGCAAAATCTCTACCAATATCTTGTAACATAAACATTTTTTAACTTCTGCCGAACTTTCTTACTTGGTGAAGAACAGCTGATGCTGTTGTTAAACGAGTTAAGGCTCCATTAGTCTTTGCGTTCTGTAACGTTTCTGTTCTGTGCCGTTCTGAATGCTGTTATATTGTAGTTAGTTTTTCCGTAAGATCGTATCAGCTGTTTTTAAAATAATAACCAAAAAACCATCTAGGTGATTTTGTTACTATTTTTAGTGTTTTTTGCATTTAGACCTTCAACATAATATTGTGAACATTTTTATAAATACATACATATATTTTTTGTTAATGATTTAATTTAAACTAATTTGTTTACATACATAGTACATACATTAAAAGAAATTTATATTTATTTTATTAAATTTCAATGTTTTTTTGAAAATATTATATTTTTTATTCTTTTGTTAATAATAAATATTTCCCTTTCAAAAATGTTGGCACCACTGCTTTCATATTGTTGGCATTTTTGTGTATATATGATATCAGCTGTTTTAGCTGTCACTTAACGTTGCGGACAAAATTCTGTTTTCAACAGATTCATCCGCAACAGAACGGCAACGTTACAGAAAAACTAACGACATACACAACTTTCCCTATGTTAAAAACAAAACAGCTGATTCGGAACGGAACGGAACGTACAAACTAACTAGGCCTTTAATAACAGCTTCAGCTAGTTTTATATTTAAAGTCGACTTCAACGTCAGAAGTATACTTTAACTTGTCTATGATGGACCTAAAGTCCACTCTTGAGTAAAGTCGAGTTTAATTCTCTTAAAGTATTCTTTATTTCTGACTATGATTATGGGCCAATAATTTTATGTTTTTCTATAGTTTCTTTACGGAGAACATTTTGGTATAAAAACATGTCCTATTTTTCGAACATGTCGGCCCTTCGCATTTTGGAAATTGACCCATTTTTTATCAAAATTTAAAATTTGGGCCACATGTTCTAAAATCCCAAAGCTTTGGATCAAATTGTTCCTAATATTTGCAATCCTATTAAAATTTTGATATAAATTTTAGTTTTAGAAACTCAATGAATATGTAATAAAATCTTTATTTATTAGCCAAACTCAATGAAATTTTCAGCGTTTTTTAACTTTCTCATTCTAAATAACAAGGTGTAAAAAGCTTGTCAAAAGGTCAAAGAGAATCCCGCAATTCCTAAAAATTGGAGCGAAAATCCCAAAAATGGTATTTTTTACAATTTTGCCTATAGGGTCCACATTTCCTTCGGGGCTGGGAAAATAATTTAGGGATAAATACACTGAGGGAAAAATGACGTTGCAAAATCGAAAACGGTTGGTGTCAGTTTGGCACCATACGGTGTCACTTTTTTCGACACCGTACGTTTACAATTTGTAAACAAATGGGTACGAATCGACAACGAAATGTTGTTAAATTAAACGCCGACGCATCTCAACGTGAGTTGCTGACAAGTTATTGTCAAAGTGTTGCGGCGAAACTTTTTGCTCTGCTTTGTTTTTATAAGTGAGTTTTAAATTTTATTTACATTAAAAAAGTGAAAATATTTAAAAATTAAAATATGTATAAAAGTGTAATTGTGTTTAATAGTGAATTTGTGTTATTTTTTTAGAATGATGACCTGTGGAAGCAGTGCCACAATTAGGGATGTTATTTGAAATTTCACATACAGGAACTCCGACAATTGCCACCAATGTTTTGCCAAATTTAAACACGAAATTTATATGTATTTTATATTTAAGTATTTATTCGTATTGTATTTAAAAATAAATGTAAAACATAAAGGAATTATTATTTATGTATTTCAATTACCAAATCGTACACGAACGGTATCAAATCCACAACATATGGTTTCAAATTAACAACGGTGCGGTATCAAATTGACAACGGTCCGGTGTCAAATCGACAACGGATGGTGTCAATTCGGCAACTGAATGGTGTCATTTTTTGTTTTTTATACCAAAATGTTCTCCGTAAAGAGACTTTATAGAAAAACATAAAATGGTTATATTTTCTTAAAGAAAGTTGTTTTTTAATAAAAAAAGAGTTAAGTCAGCTTTTTGTCCAAAAAACAGCAAAAATATACTATTTTTTGAATTTTTAAATTGAAAATCGATTATTTTTGGATTCGTAATTGATATTGCTCTGAAGTCTTTTGTATGTTATTGGTAATTTAGTTGTCTAACTAGCCGAAACTTTTCGTAGCCCATTTGATTTTTCTGAATTAGAATCAGAATTAGTATCAAGCTTATATTAGTATAAAATTAAGTGGAACTGGAATGTAGACAATTGGCAACAATATGCATTAAAGGGTTAAGTCAACTCTTTGATAGATTGTAGCATTTGCTGACAGAAGACATAGACAGGGAAATTGTGTTTTTGCAAGTGTTATTGTAAAACCATTGTGAAAATAATGGATCTATCAATTCGTGGTGAGTATTTACTGTGAAACGATAATAAGTGTGACGCTGAGGGCAAAATAAATTTATCTATAGATTTATCACAGCGTTGTCGCTTTGGTCCAATTGGACCAAAATTGGTAGTTTGAAGTTAACAAATTGACTTTTGGTAGTTTGGTTGGTTTCTTCCGATATTTGTCGTATTTTGATAGGCTACGATATTTCTGAATACGGAAGTATTTTTCAGAACAAAATAAATAAAATAATAACGAAAAAACTACTTATGTTAACCTTTAACTTATGACGTGAAAATTTTTGACATAGTCACAGATGTGGTGTAATTTTTACACCTTATAATTTTTGCAAAAAATTTTATTATAAAAAACATTTTTTCGTTAATATTTGCTTTTTAACAATAAGATACAATTTTAATTTAAAAAAATTAAAAAAAGAATGCAAAATGTTATTTGAAACAAAAATGCAGGCACTTTACTTCGCAAGCTTTTTTAATAAAACTTTAAAAAAAATGAAGAGAGGGTGTAAAATTTACCACCACCTCATAAGTTAAAGGTTAAGCCAAAATAATAAAACTACATATTTGCAAAATATGAAGATAGCATTTTTTAAAATATAATATAAAAAATGCCAAAGGGCTCTCAAAACTTTTATTTTCTAATAATATGTGTTAAACTCTGCTTCAATATCATTCTTCCTCTGGATAATTTTATAGCAGCAATAATATAATTTTAAGTTAACTATTAATCAAGGTGCATTTAATAAGGTGCCATCGGCAGCACAGCTGATTATAGAAATAGTACGCACAAATGTCAAACTACATATATAAAAAATATTCGCCCGTACGCCCGTATGTCAAACTCTATATATAAAAAATAAGTGAATTCGCCTGTATTTATTTGAATTCGCTACTGCTGTCACCTTGTTAAATACGCCTTGCTATTAATTTTGAAGCGAATTAATATAGCATTTCTCAAATATTTTAAATTTGGTAGGCTTTGGTAGTCTTTAATTAGAAATTTGGTAGGAAAAATATTTTATGAGTGGCAACGCTGATTTATCAGATGAAACTATTCCGGAGACGAATGAGGTGGCTATCTTTCTTTCAGTCTCAGTTGTGCCACAGAATATACAGAAGTGTCAAGTTTGACGTTTAAAAAACGCCAAATCAGATGTTAGGGCAGTTCTCATAAAAAGAGATAGCAATATATTTTGTACTACAATATCAGTGATGTGTTAAAGCAAAACGCTATATACAACACGAATTTGGTAGACAAAGAAATGTGAACAAAACAAACAAATAAATTAGTAAGACAATTTATTCGTAGTCTGTGGCACAAAATTTTTTAAAATGGAAAATTATAAAAATGTGTGTATTGTTTACGTGTAAATTTAAATGAAACAAAATTCTTGGTTGTTTTTTACATTTGCAAAATAAAACTCCACATGTACAATGGCAATTAAAAGTGAAATATTACAAAAATAAATGATTGCATCAAACTAAATCGGAAAGAAATTGAATTATTGCGGCAGAAAATTAAGACTAAAACAAAATGAAAAGGGCAGTTACTAAAAATGAAACAAATATAGAACTATATTATTTTCTGTCTCGTGACGCCTCTGTATACTTTGTGGTTGTGCTTTTAAAGAGAATAGTTGTTCGCAATGTCGTCGGATAAAAAAATCATTTGTTCAAAATGTTACAAAAACATTCAAAATAATGCATGTATTACTTGTGAAATATGCCAATGTAAATTCCATGGAGTATGTGCTAAAGTTGAAAATGAGAGTGCGGTCAATGCCCTTTCTACTTTTATAAATATTGTTTATAATTGTGACAATTGTTTACAAACATCCAGTGATTTGGTGAAAAAAATAAGCCTACTAATATATGAAGTAGAGCAATTAAAAATGTTATTCTCACAATTTATGAATAACAATGCTAAAAACAATAATAATGTACTAATGCTAATAGTAATGCAAATGCTGTGATTTTAAATGCTGCAACCTCTGAAAATGTGGGTGATTGGACTAATGTTACTAGGAGGGAAAAGACTGCAAAATCCCGTAAAGTTGTTTTTGGTGATAATAATAATAATGAATTAGATGTTATTGTTAAAATGAAATGGGTGCATTTATCTTCATTTAAGCCAACAGTAACTGAAGATAATATTATTAATTATGTAGAAATGCATCTAAATATAGATAAGATGCATTTATCATGCTATAAATTAGTTAAGAAGGATGTTTCTTATGATGATTTAAAATTTGTTAATTTTAAACTTGGTATATCTCCAGCTTTTTATCAGGAACTTTTTAAACCTGAACTTTGGACTTCAGATATAAGAGTCCGACCATTTAAGTTTTTTCCAAAGAAGCCTATTGTGGAAAAGAAAGACTAACAGTTAAGTCGAATCCTTTTAAATCTCTAAAAATTTATTACCAAAATGTTTCTGGAATGCGAACTAAAACTACATTATTTACCTTATTTACATGTGATTGTGAATTTGATGTTATTGTTATCACTGAAACTTGGCTAAATTCTGATTTTTATGATGAAGAATTTTTTAATCTTTAAAAACTGGCCTTAAGAGAGGTGGTGGTGTTCTTATAGCAGTTAAAAAGACACTACTTTCTAAAGTGCATTTATTAAATAACTGTGACACATTAATTCATCAACTTTGTGTTTCTGTTAAATCTACTATTGGAGAACTCTACATTTGTGTTTCATATATCCCACCTAAGGGATCTGATGAATTATATGCTGCCCATTCATCAAATATTGTTAATTTATTTGATCGTATTAATGATGATGATAAGATATGTGTATTAGGTGATTTTAATTTGAATGAAATAGTTTGGTCTGAAATTCCAATTTGTTTCTTCCTAGTAATATTAATAAATTATATGAAATTAATTTTATAGATTCAATTTATAGCATCGATTTAGCCTTTAACTTATGACGTGAAAATTTTTGACATAGTCACAGATGTGGTGTAATTTTTACACCTTATAATTTTTGCAAAAAATTTTATTATAAAAAACATTTTTTCATTAATATTTGCTTTTTAACAATAAGATACAACAATTTTAATTTAAAAAAATTAAAAAAAGAATGCAAAATGTTATTTGAAACAAAAATGCAGGCACTTTACTTCGCAAGCTTTTTTGATAAAACTTTAAAAAAAATGAAGAGATGGTGTAAAATTTACCACCACCTCATAAGTTAAAGGTTAGTACAGATTAATACCGCTTTTAATAGTTTTAATAAACTTCTTGACTTAGTGTTTATTAGTTCAGATTTAAAATTCAATATTAAAGAGTATAATTTTCCAATTTCACCTTCTAATACGCATCATCATGCCTTAGAAGTTGAAATAGAATTTTATGAATATGCTAATAATTTTAATATAAATAATATACGTTATAACTATTTTGCTTGTGATTTTAATAATTTAAATTATATTATAAATAGTTTAGATTGGTTCAATTTGTTAGATAATAAAATTGTTTCCATTTGTTATGAAAACTTTTTAAATAATATTTTAAGAATTTTTCGTGAAAATATCCCTTTGGCAAAGCCTAAGGTACATATATAAATAACCATGGTATACCAAAGGTTTGAAGAAATTGAAAAATCTTAGAAATAAATTCTATAATAAATTTAAAAAGACTAATGTTGCCACTGACAAACAATATTTTCTTCATTATGAAAGAGAATTTAACTTTCTTAATAAGTTTCTTTATAATCAATATATTTTGAATATAAACAATTCTATAAAATATAATCCAAAGCGTTTTTGGACTTTCATAAATTCTAAAAGAAATAAATCAGCTATTCCAATTTTAATGCAATATGATGATATGAGTTCTGATAATATAATTGGCTCACTTAATTTATTTGCTAAATATTTTCAAAGTAATTTTAATAACAGTAATTTTCATTATGGGATTGACCTAAATAATGTGGCTTCATATTTTGATTTTGGGAATATGCAAATCACGGAAGAAGATGTTATTGTAGGAATTTCTAAACGTTCAAATTCTTTTTCATGTGATGTTGACGGTATATCTTTTAAAAAAATGTTTTTCTTCTATTATATTACCATTAAAAATTATGTTCAAGGCTTTTTTATTCAAAAATGGAAATTTACTACAATTGTTCCTGTTTTGAAGTCTGGCAATAGGAATATAATTTCGAATTATAGACCAATTTCTAAGTTGACGAATATAGCTAAAGTTTTTGAGCATATAGTTTATGATAAAATATTTTTTCATTTAAAAAGATATTTCTCTATTTCACAGCATGGCTTTATGCCGGGTAGATCCACTTCCACAAATTTGTATATCGCATTTTGAAAAAGGTGCTCAAGTTGATGCTGTTTACACAGATTTTTCTAAAGCCTTTGATTTTTCCCTTGTTCGAATAAAACGAATAATTCGAATAAGAGATTTTAAATTGTTCGAATAATTCGATCACATGTTTAAAATTAATCGAATTATTCGAATAATTTAATTTTTTTGTAAAAAGTAAAGAACAAAGTTTTGATGTCGGTTTTTTAATATTTTATTGTTAAAGAAAAACAAAAAAATAACGGTTGACAATTCAAGTATTGATAATGTTAAAAAACATTCGAAAACAAAGTCCATCATTAAATTTCCAACAGAAATATTCTGATCAGATTAACTCCAGAACAATCTACAAAACAATTGATTAGCAAACCCTTTAGTTTCCGTTTTGGAGCTATGCTTTAAAAAATTTGAGCTAGTTGAACATGATCCTGAATTCAAATACAATATAAACGTATTAAGAACTTTTTTATGTCGTTCATTAATTCAGGTTTTAAATTGAGTAAATAATTCTCTAGTAAATTAATTATTCACTATTTCTAAATTATATATAACAAATTGTATTATACATCAAGCTCTATCAACGTTGTCGAATCTTTGCTTAATAAAGTAGTCTTGAGGAATTACACAATAAAGAGAATCTGTTCAAAGTTTGATATCATTGTCAGTGAACGTGGCTAATTTGAAGTCAGACAGTGCATGATTGACGCATTTACAAATACGCAAAAAGTTTATTACCATGTTAGACAAAGATCTTCAACGATGTTCAAAATCATGTATAAGACGAACTTCATGCTTTTCTTGCAACAAAACGTTAGTTTGCAATATTTGTGTTTATCATTCGATTTATTAAATATTTTGCAACACTTACGTACGCGGTTAATAACATCACTTATATACATATATTTTAAGATCATGGCATTGATCTATTTCAGTGTAATCATTATAAATGTCATCCTCCATATCACTTTCGATGACCGTTTCAAAATCACATTCGACTCTACTTTAATCTAAGTTAAAATTTTGATTATTAATTGCGATTCTTCTAATATTTCGCCAGCTAAATAACAAATATTTTATTCCGTACCTTTTATTGTCATTGGTACAAGCCCTAATTTAAAAATTTTGAAAGATTTGTTTTTAGAATTGTAACTTCTTGGAGTAATATTTATATATTTATAGAAGGAGCTATCGGAACACTCAGCTATAGTGATCGAAAGTCTCTTTGTCTTTAGTTATTTCTCGAATTTCAGAAACAATACAATTTTTGTGAGTCTTTATTACTATTTAAATTTGAAATTATGAAAAATTTTAAGCAATTTAAATATATATGAACATTTATTCGTTTTATTCGATTATTCTACATAAAATTGTTCGAATTATTCGTTATTCGAAAATGGCCATTTTTAAATTGTTCGAATAATTATTCGTAAAAAGTTATTCGATTAATCGAACGATCATTAGTCGAATGAATACCCTACTATTTATACTATTCAAGATTTTAGGGATTTACAGAATGATATAAATCGAATTATTGTCTGGTCTGAAAATAATGGGCTTCCTTTTAATCTTAAAAAATGTCGTCATATGACTTACCACAGATGTCGTCATATTTTAATTACACATTATTTTATGAAGAATCAAATGTTGAAATCAGTTGATGAAATCCTAGATTTAGGTGTTGTCTTTGACAATAAATTAACTTTTGTAAACTATATAATTCCGAGATCTTATTCTCTTTTAAGTTTTATCAAGCGAAATGCTGTTAACTTTGATTTCCATACTAAAAAGATTTTGTTTTCATCTTTTGTCCGATCTATATTGGAATATGCTTCGTTTATTTGGAGTCCAAATGCTAGTACACATATTAATCGTCTTGAAAAGATCCAAATTAAATTTTTAAAATTTGTATTTTCTTCTTTATATTTTTCAACTCCTATTTCTTCTTATGAAAACAGATGTATCTGGATTTCAATGAAGTCCTTAGAAGTTAGAAGAAATGTTTCTTCTTTATTATTCCTTCATGGAATTGTTCGTGGTACCATAGATTGCCCTGATCTATTAAATAATATTAATATTTCTGTTCCTCAGAGATCTCTAAGGAAATTTAAATGTTTTCATACTTATTTGCATAGAACTGATTATGTCAGAAATGAACCTCTTAATAAATCAATTAGGTTATTTAATACCTTTTGCCAATATTTAGATATAAGTCAATCCAATAATATTTTTAAATCCCAATTAAATAATTTATTATAAATGTTAATTTAGTTTTAAGTTTCTAGTCTGTAAGGATTTTTGTATCCATAGACTAAATGAATTAAATAAATTCTTCAATGATTATGGGCCTGGTACGACGACCGACGAAGATTTCTCCGCTGGATCTTCGGACGACTATGTTCCGGAAACAGATGAAGAGGCAGAAGCAGATGCTGAGTCAAAAGCAGAGGAATTGGACATAGTCACAGGGGTAGATAACCCTGAAATAGACCAATACATGGAGGGTAGAGGAGGTAGAGCTCAAGACACCTACTCGGAAGAGGAAGGTAAAATCCGGACGGAACGACTTGGGTTATTTATGATTACTGACATAAATATACATTAACATGCATGGATGCAAAATATTCGGAAGCAGAAAAGGCAGTCAGGAAAAGCTTACGTGACCAAAAGGAAATTTATTAAGGATCGACTGCCAAAATCGGTAATCTGCAAGTGTCGGCACAATTGCATTTAGCAGATTAACAATGAAGAACGTATTGCGATCAACGCAACTTTTTGGGAACTTTCCGACTATGAAAAACAACAGTTGTACTTAAGATTAAAGAAATGCAAGAGGGCTCTTGTTGGCGGCTCCCGAAGAGACTAGACTCTAACATACTCTGAGGTCTAAACAAGTATGCAAGCAGTTCTTTCTGAAAACAGTGAATATATCTGATGGAGCTATTTCGGTTTTCATAAAGAAAAGTGAATTTCAGGAAGTCATAGATAAACGGGGTCACCATGGCCGTCATCAAAAAATTGATGTAGAAACTAAAAGAATAATTAAGGAGCATATTGAATCCTTTCCGGCTGTGGAGAGCCGCTCGAAATCAAAAAGGTTATACCTTGCTTCTAATTTAAACATTTAAAAAATGTTTCAACTCTTTAATGAAAAGCATGAAGGTAATTCCATTAAACGAATATAATTATTCTTTTCATAAGCGAAGAAGGATACATGCTACACATGCGAACGATATCGTAACTCTGATGACAAGGATATTTTGCAGGAAGCGTACGATGAATATATTAAAAATAATAAGAGGGCTAGGGAGGAAAAGGAGGCCGATAAAGAAAAAATTAATAGCAAATTGAGAGTATTTACTTTTGACTTACAATCTGTCTTGACAATCCCATGCAGTAATGTAAGCTCATTGATATATTCAAGGAAGTTTGCTATTTTCAAAAATGTATATTTTTCGATCTTGCGTCGAAGGAAGGCTACTGTTTCTTGTGGGATGAAATGCAGGGACAAAGAGGTTCGGACGAGATTGGGACCACAATTATAAAAATGTTGAGCTCATTTGACGAAAATGTAACGGATGTAATTTTGTATTCTGATTGTTGTGGTGGGCAGAATAGGAATCGTTATATTGCAGCGCTGCTATTTTACGTAATTCGTAAGTTGAATCAAAAAAACGGTCACGTTAAAGTATTTAGAGAGCTGCCACACACAAATGGAGGCGGATTGTATGCACTCGACAATTGAACGGGCCAAACGAAATATATCCATTTACTCTCCCTAGGAATGTCCAACGATTTTGCGATTGGCTGGAAGAAAACAACCATACATTGTGGAAAAAATGTTCTGGTACGACATTTATGATCTCAAGGAATGTTTCAGCAGATTAGGGCACACTTTCAAAAACAATAACGAAAACAACTCGGTGAATTGGTTGAAGATTAAGCAAATTAAAGTTGAGAAAGTTAATCCTAATTTGCTGCTCTACAAAGAGGATCGGCACTCCGAGTAGCAAACAATTGACATAATGGAACGAAAGAGGAAGAAATCAACCACTTATAACTGTGATGCCCGAAATTTGTGCAATAAATTTATGCAACAGCTTACCATATCTTACTTAAAGTACAATGATCTTGTCATTCCCAAAGAATTCCATTCTTTATGTCTTAATCTTCAACACGAGGGAAATAAAAATTGCTTGGATGAGCCTGATGTGGAGGAGAATATTTCCGTAGATGAATATTGCCTTTAATTCATGTATTATTTAATTAATTAATTAAAACTGTGTAAAAATTGTATTGCAAAACAATTAACAACGTGTCATTGAAATACCAAAAAATTACTGTGAATTTTGAATAAAATGGATTGTTAAATACGAATACTTTGTTTTACTGCATGAACATTCGTTAAAAGTATTTCGTGACAAATGGTGTAAAAGTTTCAAATAAAATAGTGTATACCATGATGCAATAAGTAAGGTGAGAGCGTTTCGACAACAAACACAATATATCTTGCTGACAAGTGCATAAGTTTTGTCAAAATTGAATTTGTCAAATAAAAAATAAACAAATTTTATTTTGGCATCTTTTAGATTTTTTTAATTTGATGTTTATTTTTTAAGTTCAATTTTATTGATTGATACTCACATGATTAATTTGTATCTTTTATTTATTTATTATTTTTAGATTTTGCTTCAAAATGTTGCTTTTTAGAATTAAAGAGATTTTAATTTTTGTTAGAATTTTTAAATTTATTATTTTTTATGTCAACACACAATTTAAATAATCTTTGACAAAACCGTTACCAATGTAAACACAAAGCTTTTGTTACTTTTGCATATTAACTAAAAAACGGCCGTTAAATTTAAATTATATTTGAAAAAGAACTACGGTTTAATAGTGCTTTATACAAATTTCATTATATTAAATATTTTTAATCACATTTTCATTCATATTTTTATACCCTTCACCATGAGTGGCAAGGGTATATATAAGTTTGTCATTTCGTTTGTAATTTCTACATTTTTCATTTGCGACCCCATAAAGTATATATATTCTGGATCATTATAGATAGCGGAATCGATATAGCCATGTCCGTCTGTCCGTCTGTGTGTTGAAATCAACTTTCCGAAGCCCCCAAATAACATACATACATGATTCATATATCAATATCTCCGGAATTCTTCCGGCTCGGTTGCTATTAAAAATCGAAAAAAATCGGTCCACAAATGGCTGAGATATAAGGAAACCAGGACAACCTCGATTTTTTACCTATTTTTGACCTATATCTGGATTACTAAGTCATTAATATTGACAATATGGATATCTAATGATAGATATTTCAGAGACCTTTGCATCGACGTATATAAGACCATAGTAAGTTGGACCTGGGCTGAGATATAACCATAAAACCAAAACACAATGTAATTTGTTATTGTTTTCAATGACGTCATGCAAATATATGTATAATAACAAACAAAGCTTTATTTGTATGTGTATGTATGTATGTGTTTTTTTGTCAATCTTCAGCAATGCGAATTTATATACCAGGTGGTGTCGATTCCACAACAAGTACAACATTTACAAAAACCACTTGCAATTTGTTTTTGTTTATGTGGTTTAAGCTGTAACGTTTGTTGTAGCATTCGCCGCAACAAACACAGGATAATTGACAGCTCAAACATCCAAACAACATTAATCAGCTGTGCTATCAACACCACCTGATATATAAATTCGCCATACGAGAGAGAGCTTTTTATAATGTGTTCTCAAAAGAGCAACTCTCTCACGCGTACACAGAACCAGTATTGCTATATATTTTTTGAAGAAAACTTTTTATTTCTAAGTACATACTAAAATTACAAAACCCAATTCGTACATACATATATGTAATCAAACTGAGATAATTTATGTGAATTTAGTGCTGGAGACACTTTCAATATATTCAAATCAATCTCCCCATTTAGTGAATGAATTTGGGGACTATCATTTTGAAATCATCGGTTCAACTTATTGATATCAATTTTCCAAAAAAACTTTTTTTTTTAATAAATAAAACTTTTTGCGTCTCAAAAACCTTGCTAAAAAGGGAAAACTTGACATATGGTAACACTGCACAGAACACATATTGTACAAAAACATCAACCACGTTGTTTGAACACGTTGAGTTTGCGCTTATTTCATTTTTGTTGTTGTTTGTTGCTATCAAGGCGAATTCATACAAGGTGGTGTCAGTTCTACAAAAACGATTGGTCTTAACAAATGTCAAAAAACCAAAATGAAAAATTAAACAAATAAGAATTTAAACTTAATATAGTGTAGATAATTGATTAGTGAGGGCTTTAATTATTTATGTAAACAATACATTTTTTGTTAATAAGCTTAGAATATATAGATATATAAATATAAAAACAAGCTTTGACAGTTGTTAGAACCAAAAAGCGAACAAAAAAATTATCAGCTGTTTGACTGACTCCACCTTGTATAAATTCGCCTTGGTTGCTATTGTCAACAAATAATTAAGCAACGCAACCAAATGTACAAAACCAACAGGTACTTTGTTTTTGTTAAAAGATAGTCGAACTGTCAAAGTTGCCTGTTGTTGTTTTTGCTTTTGGGTTTGTTGTATTTTTCGCAACAACAATCACAAGTGAATTGACAGTTCACTTGTCTAAACAATTCGCCTTGACTCCCATATTGTTATTCTATTTTTTTTAGCCGTTTTTAAACATGAAAGTAAATAACAAACATTTCAGAAAAAGCTTTTTGTTCGATTGTTGTGTTTAATTCTTATGTAAACGATTCTATATTGGATTTGCTGTTACGGTTCCGTACGTGTTCTCCTATTTTAAGATTTACTTTTAAGCTTATATACAGGGATGGAAAATTATATTTTTGTTCCGTATTAAAATATTATTAAAAAATTACTTTCTTCATCGCCAGAGTACTTAAAATATTAATATTACTGTAGCTTTATGTTGTAAACAGTCGTCTGTTATCACAAAATTGTCTATAGAAAGTACTGTTGAATACGAGATTTTCTATAGAAAATGCTGTTATAATAGACAAGATTTTTAAAGAATATAGTTATAGACAAGATTTTCTATAGAAAATTATTTTATTTTCTATAGAAAAATGTTACACTCAAGATTCTCAACAGAAAATATAGTTATACTTAAGATTATCTACAGCAAATATTGTTATACACAAGATTGTTTATAGAAAATATTGTTCTACACAAGATTTTCTATAGAAAATATTGTTCTACACAAAATTTTCTACAGAAAATATTGTTCTACACAAGATTTTCTACAGAAAATATTGTTATAGACAAGATTTTCTACAGAAAATATTGTTATAGACAAGATTTTCTACAGAAAATATTGTTATAGACAAGATTTTCTACAGAAAATATTGTTATAGGCAAGATTTTCTACAGAAAATATTGTTATAGACAAGATTTTCTACAGAAAATATTGTTATAGACAAGATTTTCTACAGAAAATATTGTTCTACACAAGATTTTCTACAGAAAATATTGTTCTACACAAGATTTTCTATAGAAAATATTGTTCTACACAAGATTTTCTATAGAAAATGTTGTTCTACACAAGATTTTCTACAGAAAATGTTGTTCTACACAAGATTTTCTACAGAAAATGTTGTTCTACACAAGATTTTGTACAGAAAATGTTGTTCTACACAAGATTTTGTACAGAAAATGTTGTTCTACACAAGATTTTCTATAGAAAATATTGTTCTACACAAGATTTTCTATAGAAAATATTGTTCTACACAAGATTTTCTTTAGAAAATATTGTTCTACACAAGATTTTCTATAGAAAATGTTGTTCTACACAAGATTTTCTATAGAAAATGTTGTTCTACACAAGATTTTCTACAGAAAATGTTCTACACAAGATTTTCTATAGAAAATGTTGTTATAGACAAGATTTTCTACAGAAAATGTTGTTCTACACAAGATTTTGACCTATATCTGTATTATGGATATCTAATGATAGATATTTCAAAGACCTTTGCAACGACGTACAGCTGTGTTCAAAATAATAGGAGTGTTGCCACCTAATATGTTTATAAGTAAATTTTTTTGGTATTTCAACTTGCAAAACAAGTTTTATTCTAACGGTAATTACAACGGTATGTAAGAAGTAAAATACAAAAGAGAAGCTCATAATAACTATTATATTTATGATGTAAATGATTTATTTCTGTTTTTGCGTTTGGATCGACTTGATCAAAAAAATAGGAGTGTGAGTGATTTGCAAAAAAATAAAGAAAATATCACAGCTTTTAATTACAAAAAGTGAAAAGTAAGTAAAAGGAAGTGATGTTGAAACTTTATCAATATTAATTAGTTAACTTTTCAAATAAATTTTTGTAATAGTGGGACGAGGAAAACACTGTACCGGAGAAAAGCGAAAATTAATCCAAAAACTACGAAATCAAGGAAAAACGTACAGAGAAATTAAGGAAATCGTGGGGTGCTCTGATCAAATGATTGCAAATGCCTTATCATATAAGAAAAAACCCGAAACACGAGGGCGGAAACGTAAAACATCAAATGTTGATGACCGCCGGATTGTGCGATATAGCAAGGAAATCCCATCGGCATCATCAAAAAAAATTCAAAAGGAGTTAAATCTTGCTATAAGTTGCCCTACTATTCGTAGACGACTAATGGAAAATAATTTATTTGCAAGAAGTCCTCGAAAGGTACCATTGCTGACAAAAAGACAGGCAGCTGCACGCTTAAAGTTTGCTCGAGAGCATATTGATTGGCCGAATGAAAAATGGAGGAACATACTGTGGACAGACGAAAGCAAAATCGTTCTATTTGGTGGAACTGGATCTAGACATTATGTCCGACGTCCGCCAAATACAGAATATAACGCACAATACACAAAAAAGACAGTTAAACATGGTGGTGCAAAAGTTATGATATGGGGGTGTTTTTCATATAACGGTGTAGGTCCTGTTCACCAAATAAGGGGCATCATGGATAAGCATGTCTATGTTGGAATATTGAAGGAAGTAATGCTACCATATGCAGAGTGGAATATGCCTCTTAAATGGGTATTCCAACAGGATAATGACCCGAAACACACTAGTAAATTGGCAAAGGAGTGGTTTCGGGTCAATGGGATTGAGGTTATGTCGTGGCCTGCTCAGTCTCCTGACCTCAATCCCATAGAACATTTATGGGGAGACGTAAAGAAATATGTCGCAGAGAAAAAACCGTCCAATGCGGAAGAACTATGGAACGCAGTGCGTGATGCCTGGCACCAAATCCCTTTAAAGAGATGCCAGGATCTTATTGACTCCATGCACCGTAGATGTGCCGAAGTCATCAAAAACAGAGGTTACTCAACTAAATACTGAAGCAGTTAAACTTTCTATTAAATAATTTTAGTTTTTTGTGCCTTTTGCTTTCAAACTTTTAGGATGTGTATCAACACTCCTATTATTTTGATCAGTGAATTTTGAAAAAAGTTTTATATAAATGAAATATTTTAAGTTAATATCGTTTTAATTAAATAATTTATTGGTATAGCAATTGGAGAATTGATTAATAATTAAGTTTACGTAAAATGAACCAAATAAAAATTTAGTTTTTTATTATAAATTTGATCTTTGTTTTCTATTAAAGCGCACTCCTATTTTTTTGAACACAACTGTATATAAGACCATAGTAAGTTGAACCTACAATGGGTCAAAAATCGAAAAAATATTTTTTAACCCAAATTTTTTTTTCACTAAATTTAAAAAAAAATTAAAAAACAATTTCGAAAAAACAATTCCAAAAAATTGGAAAAATAAAATTGAATTTGTGTTTACCTAAAAATATTTAAAATTTTTATTTTAAAGTATAATTTGGTGAAGGGTATTTAAGATTCGGCACAGCCGAATATAGCTCTCTTACTTGTTTGATTTAAAATTTTTTTTCTTTGAAAATAAAATTTATTAATTTTTCAAAATAAATTCAGTTTGACAAAACTCAAGCACTTTCAAAATAGATAAATAAAAATCAGCTGTGTTGTTGATTTCACCTCACTTAGTGCATCCTGGTGTATATCATACAAAATAATATAGTGTATGTATAATGATTTTCATACATAATAAAACAAATAAAATAGCCTAAAGGTAAGGTCAGACTACGCAAATTATTTGATACAAAATGTTTCATGTATTTGATCAAAACTATATCAAATAATTCATGGGTTGATTTTGTGGTCACACTGTACACATTTATCTATATATATAAAAGAGTAACGTTACTGACTGACTGACTGATTCATCATCGCACAGCCCAAACGGCTGAAGCTAGAATCACGAAATTTTAACTGTGGGTTCCTCCCTCCCCAAAACGATCCGATAAGAAGGGATTTTTGGAAATTCGAACGTTTAGGGGGTAAAAAAGGGTAAAAACGGGTAAATTCGGTAACCTTATATCTTCAAAACTAATAAAGATACAAAAAAACTTAAAATAGCATGTTACTCCATTTAAAAAATAAGCCGACAGGTGTTTCGTACTTTTTGGAAATTCGAAACTTTTAGGGGAGAAAACGGGTAAAAACTGTATTTTGGTACTTTTTTTGCACCCTATGTATCTTTTAAACCAATAAACATAGAAACAAATTTTAAATCGTATTCTTTAATTAACAAAAAATAAAAAATATAAGTTTGGTACTTTTTGGAAATTCGAACCTTTAAGGGATAAAAATTGTGTTAATTTTTGGTACTTTTTCATAAAATATGTTTTTCTATAATTTGACATAGACATACGAATATTTTATTATGAGCTCCCACCACGTTACAGAAATTTATTTGAATGAAATTGTACCACCTCAATGGGGATAAAAAAGGTACCAAAAAGGGGATAAAATCGGGAAAATACATTATATTTGAAATTATTAAGCCAATTTTGATAATTTTTTTTAACGTTGGTTCCTGGATTCATACAAAAATTAACTAACAGGGTGTTATTTGGAACTCGAGTACCAAGGTGTATATTGGGCCAAATCAGGGTAAACAGTTTGGTACTTTTTTTAAAACATATTTATTCTTGGGCACATTAACACAGATTTTAATATTTTGATACATGCCTGTAGCATAAACAATTTTGGCAAAATGGAATATTTTTAAATTTCAAACTTGAGGGGTGTTCAAGTAAGAAAAGGGAAATTGGTACTTTTCTCATAATGGTACTTTTTTAAAATTTAAATTATTTCAGTTATCGACATTAAAGTTAGCTGATATGTATTTGAGTGAAGTTAGTGTTAGGAATAGGGGATCATATTTAGGTACCAAAATGTGTGAACTGTACTATAGGTACTTTTTTGTTCATCTAATGGTACTTTTTTGAAATTTCTATAATAATGGACTTAGAAACATGAAATTAAACATATATGGTCCTAAGTGAGTGAGAATTCTAGGGGGAGACTTTTTGGTACTTTTTCTTTATTGGAATGGTACTTTTTGTAATTTCTTCACCAATGAACCTATAAACATGAAATAAAGCTTATATATAAACCGAGTGAGTGGGAAACCACAAGTGTGGGTTTTTTGGTACTTTTTCTATATTCTAATGGTCCTTTTTTGAATTTTCTATAACTATGGACTTAGAAACATGAAATTAAGCATATATGGTCATAAGTGAGTGAGAATTCTAGGGGGAGACTTTTTGGTACTTTTTCTTTATTCTAATGGTACTTTTTGAATTTTCTATAACTATGGACTTAGAAACATGAAATTAAGCATATATGGTCCTAAGTAAGTGATAATTCTAGGGGGAGACTTTTTGGTACTTTTTCTTTATTTGATTGGTACTTTTTGTAATTTCTTCACCAATGAACCTAGAAACATGAAATAAAGCTTATATGGAACCGAGTGAGTGGGAAACCACAAGTGTGGGCTTTTTGGTCCTTTTTCTATATTCTAATGGTACTTTTTTGAATTTTCTTTAACAATGGACTTAGAGACATGAAATTAAGCATATATGGTCCTAAGTGAGTGAGAATTCTAGGGGGAGACTTTTTGGTACTTTTTCTTTATTCGAATGGTACTTTTTGTGATTTCTTCACCAATGAACCTAAAAACATGAAATTAAGACCGGAGTGAGTGGGAATCTACAAGTGACTGCTTTTTGGTACTTTTTCTATATTCGAATGGTACTTTTTGAATTTTCTGTAATAATGGACATAGAAATATGATGTTAAGCATATATGGTCCTAAGTGAGTGAGAATTCTAGGGGGAGACTTTTTGGTATTTTTTGTTTATTCTAATAGTACTTTTTTGAATTTTCTTTAACAATGGACGTAGAAACATGAAATTAAGAATATATGGTCCTAAGTAAGTGAGAATTCTATGGGGAGACTTTGTGGTACTTTTTCTTTATTCGATTGGTACTTTTTGTAATTTCTTCACCAATGAACCTAGAAAAATGAAATAAAGCTTATATGGAACCGAGTGAGTGGGAAACTACAAGTGGCTGCTTTTTGGTACTTTTTCTATATTCTAATGGTACTTTTTGAATTTTCTATAATATAATGGACCTAGAAATATGAAATTAAGCGTATATGGTCCTAAGTGATTGAAAATTCAAGCGGATACTTCATGGTACTTTTTGTTTATTCTAATGATACTTTTTTTAATTTTCTACAGCAATGGACTTAAAAACAAGAAATTAAGCATACATGGTCCTAAGTGAGTTAGAATTCTAGGGGAGACTTTTTGGTACTTTTTCTTTATTCGAATGGTACTTTTTGTAATTTCTTCACCAATGAACCTTGAAATATGAAATAAAGGTTATATGGACCAGAGTGAGTGGGAATCCGCAAGTGGCTGCTTTTTGGTACTTTTTCTATATTCTAATGGTACTTTTTGAATTTTCTATAACAATGGACTTAGAAGCACGAAATTAAACATATATGGTCCTAAGTATGTGAGAAGTCTAGGGGGAGACTTTTTGGTACTTATTCTTTATTCAAATGGTACTTTTTGTAATTTCTTCACCAATGAACCTAGAAACATTAAAAAAAGGTTATACGGACCCGAGTGGGTGAGCAACTACAAGTGGGTGCTTTTTTGTACTTTTTCTATATTCGAATGGTACTTTTTGTAATTTCTACACCAATGAACCTAAAGCCATGAAATTAAGCTTATATGGACCCGAGTGAGTGGGAAACCACAAGTGGGGGATTTTTGGTACTTTTTATATATTCTAATGGTACTTTTTTGAATTTCCTATAATAATGGACCTAGAGTTTCTAAAAAATCGAAGAATTTCAAAACCGCGGTTTCGGTAATAATGGACCCAGAAATATGAAATTAGACATTTACAATTAGATTCACAAAGTGAGACTTGATAGTACTATTTCTTTCTTCTAATTGGGGTGGCGAAGCGCACCGGGTCAGCTAGTTTGCAATATTTGTTTAATCAAACTACACAGAAATACTATCAAACACACGAAGGGGAAAATATATTTTTCTTGTCTTCACATTTATGGTAATATTTTTTTTTTAAATAATTATTAAATAAAGCTGCAAAAAAAATTTAATTTCTTTCATCAATAAAGAATACATTTCTAAAATTTAAAATATTACTAGATTTTGCTTTACAATTAAAAGAAGTGTGAAATTTCAGTACTTTTATTTAAACGTCAAATATTTTATGTTTCTAGTTTGAACAGAAAATATTTTTCACGGCAAACAAGAAAACAGCTGAATTTGGTCAAACAAATTTATTTGCCGATAAGAAAACTTTCTTGTAATGTGTCCAATGTGTGTCCACTAAACAGCAAATATTTCCCTCCATTTTGGGTCATTTTTTATTTGATCTTGCTCAAGGTGCATTTAATAAGGTGCCATCGGCATCACAACTTCACATATATGTCAAACTTCATATATAAAAAATATTCGCCGGTACGTCCGTATGTCAAACTCTATATATAAAAAATAAGTGAATTCGCCTGTATTTATTTCAATTCCCCACTGCTGTCACCTTGTTAAATACGCCTTGTAACAGCTGTTGCATCATGTGTAATCGTAAAAGTAGTGTTGCAATACATATCTTAAATTAAAAATCACTATATGAAAACAAATCGTAAAAAGAAGTCAATCTTGAACAATTTAATAATATAACTATTAAATGTTTATTTATTAAATTATATTACTATCAACGCATTAAAATTTGTACATAGGTATAATAGTACTTAAAGTTTACAAAATATCCCTAATATAATAAACAATTTTGGAATTTTATTGTATTTGTTTTGGCTTTGTTTGGATTTTGAACTAAAAATTGCTTTATTCAAACAACACCATAATGACAAAATTAACAACAATCAAATAAGCGAACTGTTAAAAAGAAATGTTATAAATTATAATTTGTTTGAATTTTATATGATTTTCAATACGAAAAATTTAAACTCTGGCAGATAGTTTAAATTCTAAAAATTAATAAAAAAAAACTTTTTTAGATTGTTCAAATTGGACGTGTTTCAGAAATAAAAATCTGCTAGAAGTGTAAAACAAAATTATAAAATTCTGTGTGTTAAAGAATTAACGTGAATTGAACTATATTTAAATATTATTAATCGAACATGAGTGTATCCAAACTTTATTCATTCATGTTCACAAATATTATAAAATTTGACGGAAATGTTTACCTTTTTTACATACATTTTTAATTAATTGCAATCAAATTTTAGACATAATTTCTTTGATTTTAAATTCAATCTGTACAAAAACTCCATGTATAAAAAATAATCAAACATCAGACTATGTGAAACGTATACAAATATAAATCGCATAAAAATGCAAAAATCGCAACATAGACTTAATGTCTTCAATTAGTTTTTCTCCCAGTATGTCATTCTAGGCTGAATGACTTTTATATGAAGAAGAAGACTTCATTTATTGATGCAATTTTTTAATGAAAATAATTTAAATAACAAATGTTCAAGAAATATTGAATACATATTTATGTCTAAAAAAAAATAGTGAAATTGTGTGTTTTAATTTATTACCAAAAATATTTAAATAATCTCATTTAATTTTTCCGGCATTCTGAGCAAACAATTTTCTGTTTTTGCTCTATTTGATCAAACAATTATTTTATGAAAGTATTTCATGTGACCAACCGGCAAATATATTTACTGATTATTTTTCGCAGCAGTTTGGTCAAACAAAAAGTGAAAAATTAAATTCACTATATCATTACAAAATTCAATAAAACTTGAATAAAATAACTGCTTTAGAATTCGAATCAAGTGCTTTAATTTTAAAAAGATTTGCAAGATCAAATTATATATTTTTAGCTATTTATGTAGCTAGGGGTCACACTATGTTCACATTAAGTAAATATTTAGTTTGCCGTCAAATAATTTTGTTTGACTAAAATCATCTGTTTTGTTGTTTGCTCTAAATTTTATTTGTGGTCAAATTCAAGCAATGAAATATTTGACGAAAAACTTCAAATATTAGCTGTGTCTAACCGTACCTTAAGTGACATCATGGTACATACTTTGAATCCCATTTATTTGCAATTAAAGCACTAGTGAATTAATGAAATATCATCTACTTGTAGCCTGATTATTTCACCACATATTTAAATGTCCACAACTCAAAAATATCGATTATTTTCTGCAATATTGCTGTTTTCCCAGATGTCTAATAAGACACAAATTTTAAACTCCATTATCTCGAAATGGCAAAAAAATTTTACACTATTGTTTTATTAAGGGGACGATATGATAAATGTTAAATTTATTGAATCACAAATTTTACTTGATTTTTTTTCCAAAAAACAAACATAAAGTAACAACTGTTACTGAATATAGCAAGTAACAGGTATATTTAAGTTCATCCATATTTTTCAACATACTGTTTTCTAACAGCCACTGGTAATGGTTTTGAAATATCACTGCAAATAATTGGAGAAAGTACCCAGCAGTTCTAGGAGACAGTACCGAACTAGTGATTTTACCCATCATTTAGGGTGGGAGCTAGTTACTTCAATAGCCACGTGACTAGTCATTTTAACACGTGCATGTCCTAGGCAGGGGGTCAATTGTCTCTTTTTGATTACAATGGGACTGTCTAATAGCTGGACCAAAGTAGGCAACGCATTGGATTCACATACTGGTTACATAGCGTCAGTTACCTTGCTAGCTTTGTAACTGGTTACTTGATCAGCTACTTGACTAGTTATTTTAACATGTGCATGTCCTAAGCAGGGGGTCAATTGACCCTTTTGATTACAATGTGACTATCAGATAGCTGATGGTGGGTAAAATAAAGTGCAGTACAAAAAAAGTTTGAAGTGACTTCACCATAGGTTACTAAGAGGCAGTAAAGTGACTATTGAGTTCATGCTATTTTACATGGGATATCAGTATACTTAAGCAAAAATAAACTGTATGAGAATTATATTAACACAATTTGTAACAAAACCAGTTTGTACGAATTACTCACAAAACATTTAAAGTGACTACACTCTAGATTACTTAGAGACACTTAAGTGACAATTGTCTTCACGCTAGATTACTTGGGATGCATAAAGTAACCAATTGTCTTCTCTCTGCACTACAAAGTGCACACACGTGTCAAATGTCCAAAATATATAAAACGGAGTCAGCCAAGTGATAAGACATTTGTGGCAATTACTGTCTTTAAGGGATACATTGACTACTTGCTTAACTGCTGGGTTGTTCCAGAAATGAAAAATATGTTTCTTATTCAAAAATACAAGTACAGTCACTTTTTAAAGAATTTGATGCAAATTTAACAGTCAATACATTTTTGTTTCAATCAGAAAAAATATAAAAACAACTGTACGATATTAAATATTTATCCTCATATTAATAATAATTTTTAAATTTATCAAAGGAAATTTGTATGGAAATATTGTTTTATAAACCTTTGAAAAATTTTAAAATTGTTTATGAATATGGGGATAAATCTTTAATATTGTATAGTTAATATTATAAATGAATTTATAAACAATTTTCATATTATATCATTTGTTTGTACATTTTTAGCTTCTCAGGTAACATACAACAGCTTGCAATATATGAAAGGTGAAAACATTAAGGAAGCAATACCTCTCCTTGGTCTTCGAATCGAATTTAGGAAGAAGCTTTTAAGTGAAAAAAATTCAGGTAAGCATTAAATAATACTGATTTTTGCAAATATAATTTAACAAATCTTAATCTTATTCTATAGTTTGGCATCGATGACGACACAATTTCTGTCCAATCCAAAGTTGACAACTAGTTAATTGAAGAAGATGACTTCCGTGGCAAACGAGTTTTAAGCAAGGTAATACTATACTTAAATTGTATATTTCTTTTTTTGTATTTCTCATAAACAAAATAAAATTTATTAAAAATAAAAAAATAATGTGTTTTTCTTAAATCAATCCGATCAGAGGATTACATCAAGTATGAATTCAAGCTTAAATCTAGTTCAAAATTCTTGAAACAAACTCATTTTGGGATTAATTCAATCTCGGACATTTTTAAATCAATCTTATTTTTGGATTACATCAAGTACGAAGTCGTGCTTAAATCAAGATTATAATTCTTGAATCAAGCGTATTTAGGGATTAATTCAATCTCAGCCATTCTTAAATAGAGCTAAAATTAAGATTTTTGGACTTGATGAATCCGTACTTGAATCAAGTATTTTGTACTCGGTATAAGAAAATCCGTACTTACCCTACTATTGACACCGCTCCGGATTGATTTAAGTACGGATTACTCAATTTTTTTATGAGTGTAGCTTCAAAACGGAAACTAATGGCGTTTTCTTTTCTGGCATAAATGATGCCTTTATTCTACCTTTTAGCCTTTTCTGTGTTCTTTTCTAAAAAAAATGTAGTCTGGTAAGGTTATAACGTGTTCTTTTCAAATAATGTTGCCCTAAAACCCCGAAGATATGCTACACGTTTCACCCTCAATTTTATCAAAGGGTTATAAATGCAACACTTATAGTTTTACAACATTTACAAGGTACATAAAATTGTATAAATGGTAATGGTTTTTGTTCTACCGTGATCGTTAAAAATGTAAAACATTATAAGGGTATGGGTAATATTTAATAAATGGTACAAAATATGTTGGCAACATTTTGTATCAGAAAAGAAAACGCCATAAAGTGTGTGCTAGTCAATTGTTTTGTAGATTGATCGGGATTTAATCTGATCAGAATATTTCTGTTGAAAATTAAATGATTTACTTTGTTTTCGAATGTTTTTAACATTATCAATACTTGAATTGTTAACTTTAACGTTATTTTTTGTTTTTCTTTAACAACAAAATATTAAAAAACCGACATCCAAACTTCATTCTTTACTTTTTAAAAAAAATTTAATTCTTCGAATAATTCGATTAATTTTAAACGTGTGATCGTATTATTCGAACAAGATAAAATCTCTTATTCGAATTATTTTTATTCGAACAAGATAAAAATCGAATAATTCGAATTATTCGTTTTATTCGAACAAGATAAAAATCTAATAATTCAAATACCCTAGTCAGTACGCCACCTTAGTGGCCGCAAGCCAATGGAGAGGTCGAAAATGTAAATAAACCATTTGTCAATCATTTGAAAATCGTCATAATGTGCAATATAATGTAATGGCACAACAGGAGCACCTCCATCAGAAGTTATACGAGACAAAATACCAAGTATTTAGGACATAACAGAATCTATGATTGATTCATCGGCAAGATTTAAAAAATTAACAAAATGTAATCAGAACTGAAGATATTATTTATCCGAGTTTGTCAATAAAATTTCTTAAACTATTTTTCCAATCCTGCTTAACTGTGAGTTTTGTTGATGCACGTGTTATGTATATGTAAAATTAGTTGGTATATATGTACAGAAGTATATAATGATTATACGTTTAAATAGTATAAATATACTTACCGCTATCGCACTCCTCATTAGAATTCATTTCGAGCATTTTTGTGTGTGTGATATCCTTATGTGATGCCAAGAACAATACAACTTCTCGCTTTTCATTTTTGATTGGAACGATATCAAAAAGACACCAAAATGGAGACCCTATAAAGGAAAATATAATTATTAATTTTAATATACATATGTATATTACGGATATAACTATTGACATTTTTTGCAAATATGTATGTAAATTGGCATAGCGTAGTCAAAAAGAGCATTAAAAAAATATAAAAAAACCACGGTATTACTTTTTCGCGGTTGATAAAAAAGTTCACTCACCAAACGCAATAAAGTTTTTCATTAAATATTTCCAATTATTTTGAAATACAATAAGGGTACTCATTTAAACGCTTTAGTTGCCCATTTGTGCAAATTTGCGCGACGTGTTTCATGAACCCACCTTTTCAATTTTGTACATACATATGTATGTATTTATACAGAAAATTTATATTTGATAAAAATGTCAAATAAAAATAAATTCAACAAAAGCTTTAAAAAATTTTAATTTGAAAATGGTTGAATGAAATTTAAATTTTTGGAACAAATGGTGGTATACATAGTTGGAAGATTTTGTTTATGTTCTAGCTGTTGGTTAATGTTTTCATCAGAGTACGGAAATAAACAAATCGAAACGTTTGCTATCGTTTTGTTTTGTTCTTTGCAGTGAGTAAAACAAAAACCAAACATAAACAATGAGAACGGTTGTCCCATTTTGTTTTGTATTATTTTTGCTCCATCGCCAAAAGCTAAACGAAAAATCGTATTTTTTGAGTTTTTAATTGTAAAATACATATATACTAATTGTATGTTTTATAAAGTCAATTTATTTCGGTTTAAATCTAATTATTATTTAGTTATTTATATTAAATTGATATCAAAAGTATACATTGTATTAGAATTAAACTTTTTTAACATTTTATCTGTAGACTGAAATGAATTACAACAAAATTTATTAATTAGCATTCAATATATCAATTAACATTCATATAACTTACTATTCTTATCAATAAATATAAAAGTTCATTTTGAAATGCCCTTTCTACGCAAGCGTTGCTGGTTGGTAAAATTAACATATTAAGAACGGCCAATGCTAAGTCTGTAAAGTGAAATATTCCACCTGCATCTCAATAATTGTAAACTTGTGGCCAAAAATCTAACAAATTTTGTTGGAATTTCACCTTTAAAGATCTGAGTCCAATTTATATATGCTAATTTTGATCATTGCAATTCATATTCCCCTGCAGATACTTTTGGATTGAAAAATTAAGTTAATGAATTTTAAACTACCAAAAATTTCCATTTCATTTCAATATTGAAAGTTCATTATATACTTTAATTATACTTCATTATATACTTTAAGAGCTATATTTTCTGGTAACTGTTTAAGAATTTCTTTCAAAAGTTTTTTAAGTACTAAAAACAATTTTCTTTTAAAATTTCTACATCATATTACTCCATTTTAATATTTTGTAATTCCATTTCAAATTCAGTGCCAAAATCGATAGATTCCTGATTCTAAAGAATCCGTCGAACCAATAGCCAATTTTAATGAGCAAAGTTATCAATATTTCCATTATTTAAAAATTACGGCTTAAACATTTTAGAAGAAAAAAATAATATTGTTGAAACTAGTTGATTATGTAGCTACCTGCATCCATATTATCAGATTATAAATGATTAATTTTATTAACTACTAGTTGATCGCCCGGCTTCATCCGGTAGCATTTACTAATGTTAGTTCTTCAAGTTTCTACAACCCACGCACACCAGCCTGTTCTTATTAATTTGCAAATAAAACATCAAAATTTGTACTGCATACTTTAGGGAGCTTTTTTATTACAGTTGACTGGACTCACAAAAAAAGAATTTCAGAGTTTTACCTGGAATTTTTTATTTTTTTTTCTTTACAAACCATCTTCGAATCGAATAAAAAATCAGCCAAATCGCTCCAGTCGTTCTCACGTGATGACATTACATATACGGAGCATTTCATTTTTATATATATAGATTGGGTTAATAAATATCAACAAAAATATTTTAAGAAAAACAAATGATTTGTTAAAAAAACGCCAAATAAATCGCCATGACGCCAATTGGAAATTTTAGTCGCCAAAGGCAATGAAAAATCGCCACGTTTGGCGAGAAATCACCACATCTGACAACCCTGTTCTCTATCTGTTTTGTACTCAAATGTACGATTGTATCGTTTCGTTTTCTCTCTTTGTCACTTGAAAAGTTTTTGTTTTGTTTTTGCTCATGTACAATTAGAGATGCTAATCGGGACTGTTTTTGGAAAATCCCGGGGTAGAATGTCAAAATGCATGAAAAATGCACACAAAAATGACAATTTCCTCTATTTATTTATAAAAAACGGGATTTGGAAAATCCCGGGATTTAAAATTAAAAAATCCCCAGCTTCGGGATTTAGAAAATCCCGAAAACCCCGGGATTTTCGGGAACGGGATTCCCCGTTTAGCATATCTATGTACAATACAGTAGAAAAATTTTGATTTGTTTTGTACATTTTGCAAACGTTTTGTCAGTTCATTTGCGAGATTGCACAGTTTACGAGGCATTTAAGCGTTTACATGAGGACCCTTATTGTATTTAAGCGAAACTAAAATAATAAAATTTTACAAACATTTTTTAAGTGTATGCCGAATTTTCTTTTTGTTGTTTTTATGGTTTATCGATAAATGGTGTTTTGCACATATCTAAAAAAAATCTAAGCGCCATAATGACTTAACAGAAAGACAGTTCCAAATCGAATGTTTTGAAAATTACATTAAGCCTAACAATATTTTCAAAGAACTAACTGATTTTACTTTGAAAATTATTTGTATGCCATGGTAAAATGCGGAAGTGGAGCGAGTTTTTAGTCAGCTTAATATTGTAAAATCAAATTTAAGAACTTGTAAAGTAGAGTATACAGTTTGTCAACAAATTGTTTTCAAAACAAAAATATTGTAAAGCATTTAATTTGAATGAAGACAAACACTAACAAATATTAAGTTTTTCTATTATTCATCTTAGTACGATTATTAATTTATTTATCTTAAGTAAAAATATGCTGTAAGAAAAAGGATAAATAGGAAAAGACATCAATAATATTGTTACGAAATTGTACTTGAATTCAAATATAAAGATTTTAACAGTTGATTTAAAAGTAGCATAATGCTTTAAAATAGCAGTGCTGTAATAGCAAACTGTAACATATCTGTGGGCATTATTAACATTGAATAAAAGCTTTCAGTTGACCATTGATCGTAAGTTGGCAACGCTATTTGCTGCGACCGTATATTCGAATTCGAATATTCAGTTAAAGAACATTGTAGAAAGTACACCACAGATGGCGTATGTATTAGAAAGCTCTAGACAGTTAAAGAGCAATCTAGAGTGCAGATGGCAGTGTTATATATAGTGGCAGAGGTCGCAGTGAGTTTATCAGAGACGCTTTTCGAATAAACATAGACTGAGTGCTGTGTTTTTCAAGTGAATTCGTGTACATTTTATATTTGTGTCTATATTTCTGCGAATTTATAAACGTGTATAAAAAAACATTGAGTAAATATTTGGTTAAATTGGCATTCTTCCTTCTAGATTAGGTCTGCTGTGTCCCTCCTTCTTAATCGAGTGTGGCCACGGTTATCTAATATGTTGCGGGCCAACGGGTTTGGGTGAACTTCAAGTTTTTTTTTAATATTTTTGTACATTTTTCGAGATTTCGAGTTTTTACAATGGGCACGTTTAGATCTTTGTGTATATTCGCGTTTTTGATATACCAGGGGTCAACTGTGATCATTCTTAGAAACTTGTTTTGGCGTCTTTGGATCTTTTCTACATTTGACATAACACCATATCGGTTTTATGATCATGTTATAAAGTAGAAGTTTACAATCTAAACTAAGCGTAGAGGTTCTTCCAATAAGCCAATTAATTTGAATTGATTTCAATTTAATTTGAGTCAACTTTGCATTTGTATGACTTTTCCATGTAAGGCGACGATCGAGATGTATTCCGAGGTATTTCACTTCCGATTGTTGAATTATTGTTTGGTTATTGATATGAATAGGGGGGCATGATTCTCTACGCAATGTAAATGTTATGTGTGTACATTTGTGCTCGTTGACTTTAATTTTCCATTGTTTTAACCATTTTTCTAATTCAAATATGTAGTTTTGTAAGTAACGAGACGCTTCTTGAGGGTTTTCATGAATGCTTAGAATAGCAGTATCATCAGCAAATGTTGATGTATGAGTGCGATTGTTAGTTGGCATATCAGACGAATATATAAAATATAAAAAGGTCCCAGGATACTCCCTCTTTAACCTTAAATGTTCGACCAGTTAAATAGCTTTCCAACAGCTTATGTGTGTTTGCGGGTAAATTTTGACTCAGTTTGCAAATTAATAAGCATGAAGTTTGAGGAACTAAAAGTTCAACAACTCAAGAAAGAATTGAGTAAGTTGGAGCTACCAACAGCAGGTAACAAGGCAGAATTGCAAAAAAGGCTAATAGATGAATTCAAGCGGCGTGATATTGACACCTGTACTTTCGAATTTTAGTACAAAGAAGAAGCTGAGATATGTACCCGTTCAACAACGAGCACCATGGACTTAAACACAATGTTTACCGCCATGATGGAGAAAATTAACAATAATTCGAAACTTGTTGCTGAAGTTAAAGAAGAAAATAAAATAATGGAAATGAAATTTCAAGAAACTTCTAGAGCGACAGACGAGAAGCTACAGCAAATATCGGAAGTTATAAACAGCAGAGTGGATGGCATTGAGAAAAATGTGTCCGACTTAGAAAGCTGTTAGAAATACAAGCCATAGACGTCAATAAAAAACTCTCCGACTTAGAGATTGGTGTCGACAATAAACTGTACGATCTGCAAATAAAAGTTAATAATCTTCAATGCCAAGATGGACCGGTTCGAGTTATTTCAGAAGCATCTAGCAGAATAAAGGCCCCTAGTTTTGATGGCAGCATACCATTTAATGTTTTCAAGTTCCAGTTTGATACAGTTGCCATTAGAAACATGTGGAACAATGAAGAAAAAGCTATAGAATTGATATTGGCCCTAAAAGGAAATGCAGCAGTAGTGCTTGAAAGCGTCCAGCGAGCAACAGAAATTGTTAAGATGACATAATGGAGGTGCTACAACGTAAATATGGTGGCGAACATAAAAAAGAATTATACCGAATGGAATTGCGTGGTAGAGTGCAGAATGCCTATGAGACGCTACAAGATTTTGCGATGGAAATCAAGCGTTTGCTACAGCTTATTTATCCAGGGGAGAACCATCCGATTTTGGAGCATTTGAAGATAGAGGCATTTGTGAATGGTAGTCGCGATCCAGAGATAAAATATGCAGTATGTGCCACACCAAAGTCATCATTCTTTGAAACCGTCTCATTCGCGCTGGTACAAGAAACAGCAAAGATAATTTTAAAGCCCCAGATGTGTAATGTGCGGAAAATCGAGGTTGTTGCTGAAAATGATAGAATTATGGTCAACGAATTAAAGGAATTAAAAGAGGCAGTTTTAAAGGCTTTAAGTAAGAGACAAACTAAAGACAATGTTAAATGTTATAACTGTGGAAAAATGGGTCACATTCAGCGTAACTGCAGAGCACCAAGAAAACGAATCAGATAAGTTTCACCATCAAGAAATAACCAGCTGGCAAATCATCAAACATTACAGGAGCCACCTTTAAAGCGAGCTAGCACTGAGGGACAGGATCTGACACCCACACCTGATGGCCCTACCATCTCCATATCAGTACTGCAGCAGGAAAATAACAATCTTACTGCTAGTGGGTACATCAACGGTCGGAACCACATCCTTACTATGGACACGGGAGCATCGCAGTCTGTCATCAGAACAGATTTAGTAAAGAAATCGATGGAACCAATTTGCAATGTAAGTCTACGCACCGCTACTGGAGAGCCTGCCGCTGTCCATGGTACAGTTAATGTGAAACTAACTATTGGTGGTAATAGCGTAAATCATGTCTTTCTTGTTGCCGATATTGTAGACGAATTAATCATTGGTGCAGACTTCATAATTAGTCACAGCATTACTTTGGATATAGGACAAAAAGTCATGAATTGGCGAAATGTTAAAATACCCCTTGACGTCGGATATGAGAGCAAGTCTCAAGTAAGAAAGTTAGTTTTTGTTGAGCACAACAAAAACTAACTTTCAATATAGACAATGGTTTGTTGGTGTTGGAACCAGCGGATGTGAAAAGTAGCCATGTAACAATGGAGGCCCTCGTTGAACAGTGCAACGATTGAATGGTTCCTGTTGGAGTGCTTGGTCTGTCCCGCAGAGAAAATATCATCAGGCCGGGTTCCAAGATGTATGAAGGTGCTTCAACAGAAAAATAAATGCATGAATTCGTTCGGAGACGAATTAAAATGACCAAATGAAAACCAGATATAGCTCTCAACGTAATAAGGGTTTGTCATTCAAATTAAGGAATCACTGCATATGACCACATAGTGTAGTTAAGGAATTGGACGACATGGTTTATAGAGTACGGAAATGTGGAAGACCGATATCGGGAATTAAGGTTGAACATCTGAAACTACTAGCTACCTATGGGAGAAGTGAATCTATGCCTATTCGGGACGAACAGGCTTAAGCGGGGGGCAGTGTTACGAAATTGTAATTGAATACAAATATAAAGATTTTAACAGTTGATTTAAAAGTAGCATAATGCTTTCAAATAGCAGTGCTGTAATAGCAAAGTAACATATCTGTGGGCATTATTAACATTGAATAAAAGCTTTCAGTTGGCCATTGATCGTAAGTTGGCAACGCTGTATTCGGGACGAACAGGCTTAAGCGGGGGGCAGTGTTACGAAATTGTAATTGAATACAAATATAAAGATTTTAACAGTTGATTTAAAAGTAGCATAATGCTTTCAAATAGCAGTGCTGTAATAGCAAACTGTAACATATCTGTGGGCATTATTAACATTGAATAAAAGCTTTCAGTTGGCCATTGATCGTAAGTTGGCAACGCTGTTTGCTGCGACCGTATATTCGAATTCGAATATTCAGTTAAAGAACATTGTAGAAAGTACACCACAGATGGCGTATGTATTAGAAAACTCTAGGCAGTTAAAGAGCAATCTAGAGTGCAGATGGCAATGTTATAAATAGTGGCATAGTCGTTAGTGAGTTTATCAGAGACGCTTTTCGAATAAACATCAACTGAGTGCTGTGTTTTTCAAGTGAATTCGTGTACATTATAAAGTGTGTCTGTATTTCTGCGAATTTATAAACGTGTATAAAAAACATTGAGTGACTATTTAATTCGGTTGTTGTACATTTTAAATAAATAAAGAGTTGTTACAATTTTTAAACTACTAAACGGCTTTTATTTGCAATCAAAAGAATAAAAAAGACACGTGTATCAGCGTTTTGAAAGTTTACATCTGAATTTCATTTGAGGGCGGGTTAAAGTTTCCCAACTCTGGCACATTCTTATTGTTAATCTTCATAAGAAACCATATGATCCTTACATTTTAGGTATAAAATGTGTTCAGCAAAGTTATGTAAAATGTTACGGAGAATATTTTTGTAGAATATGTTAACCCTCTAAATCCTCAAGGCATGGGTCTTTTTTGTCCTTCTTTTAAAAAAGTGCAAAAGCCACCATTAAAACAGGGATTTGAGGGGTTAAACTGTTCTGCAAAAGAATTATACGTGAAATTTTACTATAAGTCCCTGAATACATCAAAACGGAAAATTTTACCCATGCCTTTAGGATTTAGAGGGTTAACATATTCTCCGTAACATTTTACATAACTTTGCTGCACACATTTTATACTTAAAATGTAAGGATCACATGGCTTCTTATGACGATTTACAATAAGAGCCAGTCAGTTTTTGACTTCGTATTTAAATATGAATTATATTTAAGTTCTATTTAAATGCGAAAATGAGTTTCTCAGTGCTTTTTTAAATGATACTTAAATGGCCGACGTTGGTCATTTAAATTCTATTTAAGTTTCATAAACTACCATATGTTTTTGACAGCTGACTTTTGTTGTTTGGTTTTTTTCACTCTATTGTAGTAAAAAAAAAACAAACAGCAGCGTCTTGCTAAAGAAAGCGTCTTGCAAAAACTACAATTCCGATGCGGGGCAATTGGAGCTTCTTTTGTGCATTTTCCTCCCAATAATTTTATTGTTTAATAAACTTTTATTTCTTATTGGGCAAAATGTATCAATTTTTGTTTTGGTTGAACAGCTGTTTTAAGCAAAACTATCGATAAATTTTTGATATTTAGTAGTGCTACCATACTTTTATCTTATTTAAATAAGACAAATTATGTAGCACTGAAAAACTCAAACTGTATTTAAATACAACTTAATTTTAAGTTAAAATTAACTAAATGCGTATTTAAATAACAAGTCAAAAACTGGGCATAAGAATGTGCCAGAGTTGGGAAACTTTAACCCCCCCTCAAATGAAATTTTTTTTTGTCTCTTCTATCAAAATTTATTGGTCGACCCTGGTAAATTTTTTTTGTTGTTGTATAGTGTTATTAGTTGCATTTCTAAATTGTTGATAAGTGAAATAAAAGTTTAGTTATTATTAAATTTTAATAATTGTGTGTATGTACTTTACTGCGACTTAGTTTTTAGTTTTTTCATCAAGTCAAATGTAAAACTAAATATGAGATTCAGAGTTCAATTTACGGCTGGGACAGCATTTTTTTGTAATTACAATTGTTTTTAATTATATGTATGTATATTTAATTACAATATACATACATATGTAAATGTACATAGTTTAAATAAATGAACATTTTTATTTGTTTGTGAAAACCAGTTCGAATCGTGTCCCAGCCGAAAAATTAATAGTTTATTTAAAAAAAAATTTTGTATGTTTTCGTGGTGAATATGTATTGAATGTATTGATTGGATTTGAATTCAAACAGCTGAATAAAACACTTGTGTATTAAAAAATTAATTTCGCATATGTATATATTTGTAGAAATATTAGAAAATTTAATTGAGAATCACATGTAATATAACAAACAATTTTATCCCTAAATAGCTGGACACCACTGTATATGGGACATTTCATTTTCTAAACTATCTTTAGTTTTTTTTTTTGTTGCTCATGCTTTAAAAATATCGCGGGTTTAGTTTTTTGGTTATTCTGTATTTTTTTCTCATTGGTTGAATATTCCATAAATAGAGACAATTAAAAAAAACATTTTAGTACTGGTATTCCACACAAAATTTTCTTTTCTTTGATATAGTTAGGATGTCGAAAATTAACTTTTTTCAGTTTCATCCTCATAAGTTTGACATATGGTAAATTCAGAATATACAATAAAAAACATATCAATAAGCTAATTTATATAAAAAGAAATAAAAATTCGCTGAAAATATACTAAGCTATTTGGGAAATTGCTCGAAATTTGACCATATTTTTCATGTTTTTCGTATTAAAATTATTATATTGTTCTTAAATGTAGTGTTTAACGGTATCGTGAAATAACTCCCCACAAAAATATTAAATCACACCCAACAAATTTTTCATACAACTTGGGACTTATTTCATTATGAAACAACTCCGGCGGCATGGAATAATCCCCAACGTAATAACCCCCAAAAATTAGTATAGAGAGCAACAACAACGATATTTAAGGGGTTATTTCATATTTTTTGATATTATTTCATATTTTTAATAAATAATTATGAAATAAATCCCCAATATATATTTTTGGGGATTATTTAATTTTTTAATTTATAAAGAAAACGTCAAATCTGTAAATTATGAACCGATATATTTACAACTTAACTTGTATTTACCCTTCACAAAAAAATGTGATATCAGTTCAAGTGATAATTTTGCTGTGTAAGTGAAGTTGTAAAAAAAAAAATTTAAATTATAACTGGGTTCAGAATATCAAAAAGCCAGTATATAAAACTTGCAAGGCAAGCGTAAGTGTGCTCCCAGATGGTAAGTGGTTACTTGCCAAGAATTATGTTGAGCACAACCACAAGAACAAAGAAGAATTGTATAAGTAGTTAAAGGGTCTTAATAGAAATAAGAACGAATGCGAAGAACTTGCATTCGTTGCATAAAATTGTTATCTGCTTTTAGAAATGTTCATCACATTGGCCCATAATCATAGTCAAACACTAAAGTCGGTTCTTTTTAAAAACAACTTTAAAATAAAAACCTGCTTTTTTTTAATTTGCAACCATAGTCAAAATTAAAGTATGTTTTAAATTGAACCGACTTTAACTGGGTGCCACCGCAAATGTAGAAAATGTTTTCATACAATATACAACAAAAAACAGACAAGTGGCAACGCTGAACAGCTGACATACAAAATTAAAAAAAAATCCTAAAAACGTATACAATAAAAGTAACCGGGACATCTAAAGAAAGAAAGTTGTTTGTTGTGAAAAAATGGAAAAGATAAGATTAATATTGTTACGAAATTGTACTTGAATTCAAATATAACGATTTTAAGGGCTGATTTAAAAGTAGCATAATGCTTTCAAATAACAGTGCTGTAATAGCAAACTGTAACATATCAGTGGGCATTATTAAATAAAAGCTTTCAGTTGACCATTGATCGTAAGTTGGCAACGCTGTCCAATTCGAATATTCTGTTAAAGAACATTGTAGAAATAGAGCTTTCTAGATGGTAATGCTGTGTTATAAATAGTGGCAGAGGTTGCAGTCGTGAGTGAGTTTATCAGAGACGCTTTTCGAATAAACATCAACTGAGTGCCTTAAAGTGTGTTGTGTTTTTCAAGTAAATTCGTGTACATTATAAATTTTGTCTGTATTTCTGAGAATTTATAAACGTGTATAAAAAACATTGAGTGGCTATTTAATTCTGTAGTTGTTGTACATTTTGAATAAATAAAGAGTTGTTACTATTTTTAAACTACTAAACGGCTTTTATTTGCAATCAAAAGTATCCGGTTTATTTAAAGGAAATAAACCAGCGTTTTAAAAAGGTTAAAACGTAACAATATCATAATTACGATATTTTAGTACTAATTTTATTGATAACTGTTGAATAATTGCAAAATCTCTACCAATATCTTGTAACTTAAACATTTTTTCATAGATAGTTATATAGTTTCCTATATATAGGCTTTCAAGGTCAGTGATTTGATGTAAATAAAAGATTATTTATATCATTTTCAATATAATCCGACGTTTCGTTGGTATTATTTCCAACTTCTTCAGGGATTGAATTTTATTTTAATCTGGCAACATTATAAATATACAAAAGGAAAAATTCTGGTCAATAACAACAATAATTATAATCTACATTAGGGTGGGTCAATTTCTTCGGGCCCATGAAACGTGGTAAAGCGTATAGCAAATTCGTAATCTACGGAAAATTATAAGAACTTTTTCCGAAGAAACCATGGTTCTAAAATCGAAATCGAGATTCCGGTTTTTTACGAGAAGATTTGGAGCTCAAGACCTCTTTTGCTGGGAGACCACGGGCATGTTCAATTTTAAAAACAATAATATTTCTTCGTTTGTGTTCCGATTTCAAATACATATATATAGAATGTTCTCGTCGAGTACTACATAAAACATCTCGTAGCTATCAATTATCTCTTATAGCTTAAAAGATATTGGCATTTGAATTATACATTTTTAACATTTTTACCCACCCTACTCCAGTTTTTTGATGACCGCGGTTCCAAATATTTACCGATTTTCTCCAATTTTACTTTATAGGACTAACAAGAAATGTATATATAAAATAAAGAAAGAATTGATTAAAAATCAAGAAAAAGATTAATAATTTTTGATACCGGGGGACCAGCAGTACCGCGATTCACTAACTTTTATAGCGATAATCGTATCGTTAAAATAAATATAACGAAAATTTATCGAATTTGCTATTCAGTAACATTTTTAACGACATTCGCTGTCGGTTGAAGTCATCTGTTACTTTATGCAGTTTTTCTTTCGTTGTGTTAGCGACAATAATTTAAGTTGTGTTTATTTAATCGATAAAGTGTATTTGCAATTTTTTCTTCGTCATCTTCATCTTTTGTAGCTGGAACTATCGTAAAAATAATGAAAACACAATTTTGTTTACTTATTAATATTTACAATAAAATATAAAAAATATGGGAATTTGACGATTATAGTACGATGCGATGTCCCAAAAGTAATCCTTTACATTTTGGCAGGAAATAAGTTGTTTTGTTAGTAGAATTATTTATAAAATTATGTATTTACTAAAAAAAAATAAATAAAAAAATGCAAGTCGCAGCCAAGTGTCGAACCAACAACCTTCCGATTGCTAGTCAACGTTGTACTCACTACACCACTGGTTAATTATTTCATTATGTGTCAAATAATGGTTTTCTACTTTTCGCTTATTTTGATATTTTGTAGACAGAGATGTTATATCTTCAACAATCGTTAAAAATAAATTACTGAATCACACTATCGTTACTGCAAGCGATTATTTATGTCGATAAACATTACGATTGTCGGTTCGTTAAAAGTTAGTGAATCGCACTACAGCTGCCTATTTTGTATGTAAAATTCAACTTTGAGTTGTCAAAAGTAATATTTATGGGGGATTTCACGTCAAGTGAACCAACTTTTAAAATCGATGTCTTCCGATCGGGAAGACCAAACCAAGGTTAGACCTATTGGATAGTATTTCAGACACAATTTTTCAACAAAATCGGTCAAGAACTCTCTGAGTTAGAATTTGACATTTTGGCCAAACATGTGATTTTTCTCATCCATTTAGCTATTTCTTCAATCATTCGAAAAAAGAATATTTAAAAAAAATAAAAACCTTTTAATATTTTAAAAAATAACCCTTTATTAATTAATAAAAAGAAACCCTTTAAAAAATAATTAAGAAAATCTTGGACCATCTAAAATGGTTTATTAAAGTTTGATATCAACTATGCGATTTGAGAATTTATGCCCTAAAGTTGAATTTTACATACAAAATAGGCGTTTTTTGAATGCACCTGGTCCCCTCGGTATCAAAAATTATTAATATTTTTTTTAATTTAAAATATTTGGTGTAAAGTTGTTCAAAAACTATATATTCTTTACACATCTTCTTAGACATTTTTTTAGATAACTTAAAAAGAATAAAAGTAATTTTTTCCCAAAAAATAACGAAAAATCGTAATTTTTAAATTTATGCATAACTTTGGACTCAGTCATGATTTTTAATCAATTCTTTCTTTGTTTTATATATAAATTTCTTGTTAGTCCTATAAAGTAAAAATGGAGAAACTCGGTAAATATTTGGAACCGCGGTCAAAAAACTGGAGTAGGGTGGGTAAAAATGTTAAAAATGTATTATTCAAATGCCAATATCTTTTAAGCTATAAGAGATAATTGATAGCTACGAGATTTAGTACTCGATTTTTTTTGAAATCGGAACACTAACGAAGATATATTATTGCTTTTAAAATTGAACATACCCGAGGTCTCCTAGCAAAAGAGGTATTTAGCTCCAAATCTTCTCGTAAAAAACCGGAAGCTCGATTTTGATTTTAGAACCATGGTTTCTTCTGGAAAAGTTCTTAGAATTTTCCGTAGATTACGAATTTGCTATACGCTTAGTAGTCAAAAAAATTGACCCACCCTAATCTACATATTCAACAAATTTACTTACATATAATCTTTTTTGTCAAGTTTACATCATTTATAAAATATATCACAGTTTTTTGTATAAGTGGACAACACAACACAAAACTTAAAAATATTAAAATAAATGTATGCAAAAATAAATAAAATATCACAGTAAATTTGTCTTATTCGATCACAGTTGTTGTTATTACTAAAATATTGCAATGGTGTAGTTTGCATTTGTATTATCTTTATCCTCTTTTGTATTTATTGCACTTTTTGATTTTTGCTGTATTCTCAAGCTCTCCAACGTATATCTCTTATTTTCCCTTTTTTCCTTATCTAAAATCTTCACTCTTTCAAAGTTTGGTTTGTGTCCGTTTTCAATGCAGTGTTGTGCTAGTGCAGTTGATTGTTTACCTCTCTTTATGTCCGCCTTATGTTCATCTATTCTCACGCCTAAATTTCTCTTTGTTGTGCCAATGTACACTTACCCACACACCTCACTGTCTCCGTCATCACATTCAATTTCATACACAACATCACCTTGTTCTCTGCACTCACTCTTCGTCTTTGTTTGTGTAAATAAGCTGTGTATTGTTCTGTTTGGTTTATGTGCAAATATTATTTGTTGGTCTTTTATCATCTCTCTCAATTTGTTGTTCTCAGTTAGTCTTGGGATAAAAGGTATACTGTAATATTTAGCGTTGCCAGATGTGTCCTCTTTGTCATTTTCCCGTGAAGAATTATCATTACTCCCATTTTTAACCTTAATTATCAGTTTATCCACTAGATCATTTGGAAAGTCATTTTTCCTCAGTATAATCTTAATTTTCGCCATAATTCCTATTTAAAATTGTCGGTCACTCATCTTCATAACTTTGTTAATTGGATTCATCGCTGTATTCATCTTTTGTCTCATGGGTTGTGTTGAGTGGAAATTCAATTTTTACTTTGTGACGAACTTTTTTACTCGGCGAAGAACAGCTGATGCTGTTTAGCAACAGCATCAGCTGTTCTTCGTTAGTTGATAAAAACAACTTCTGCTAGTTTTATATTTAGAGTCGACTTCAGTGTCAGAAGTATACTTTAACTTGTCTATGATAGAGTGGACTTTAGGTCTATCATTGACAAGTTAAAGTATCGAGTAAAGTAAAGTCGAGTTTAATTCTCTTAAAATGTACTTTATTTTTTACTATGATTATGGGCCATTGTTTTTTTTTAGTCTCTGCCGTTTACAGTGGATAGACGTGTTTTACTCGCTCTCACAAATAAATAAAATAATGCTAGGTATACACGTTACGATAAGTCGTACGATAAATCGTATAAGTATGAAATTAGTAACGTGTATAATGTTGTCGTACTAACGAAGTATGAAAATCAAAAATTTTTGATTTTTGTGATATTTTTATTACTTGTCATTTTTTTCAAAGGAAATAGTACGATTTGTAGTAACGTCTATCACAAAATCGTACTTCAACTCATACTACGATTAGTACGAAAAATAGTATCGTGTATACCCAGCATAATAATTGTGAAGATAAATACAAAAAAAAAATATATACAAAGATAAGTAACAGCGAATGGACGCTTATTAAATACTTATAAATATATTTAATATTGAATAAAATACCCTTAAATACCCTTCACCAAATTATACTTTAAAATAAAAATTTTAAATATTTTTTTGGAATTTTTTTTTTCGAAATAGTTTTTTAATTTTTTTTTTAAATTTATTGAAAAAAAAATTTGGGTTAAAATATATTTTTTCGATTTTGACCCATTGTAGGTCCAACTTACTATGGTCTTATATACGTCGTTGCAAAGGTCTTTGAAATATCTATTATTAGATATCCATAATACAGATATAGGTCAAAATCTTGTGTAGAACAACATTTTCTGTAGAAAATCTTGTGTAGAACAACATTTTCTGTAGAAAATCTTGTCTATAACAATATTTTCTGTAGAAAATCTTGTCTATAACAATATTTTCTACAGAAAATCTTGTCTATAACAATATTTTCTGTAGAAAATCTTGTCTATAACAACATTTTCTGTAGAAAATCTTGTCTATAACAATATTTTCTATAGAAAATCTTGTGTAGAACAATATTTTCTATAGAAAATATTTTCTGTAGAAAATCTTGAGTATAACAATATTTGCTATAGAAAATCTTGATTATAACAATATTTTCTATAGAAAATCTTGTGTAGGACAACATTTTCTATAGAAAATCTTGTGTAGGACAACATTTTCTATAGAAAATCTTGTGTAGGACAACATTTTCTATAGAAAATCTTGTGTAGGACAACATTTTCTATAGAAAATCTTGTGTAGGACAACATTTTCTATAGAAAATCTTGTGTAGGACAACATTTTCTATAGAAAATCTTGTGTAGGACAACATTTTCTATAGAAAATCTTGTGTAGGACAACATTTTCTATAGAAAATCTTGTGTAGGACAACATTTTCTATAGAAAATCTTGTGTAGGACAACATTTTCTATAGAAAATCTTGTGTAGGACAACATTTTCTATAGAAAATCTTGTGTAGGACAACATTTTCTATAGAAAATCTTGTGTAGGACAACATTTTCTATAGAAAATCTTGTGTAGGACAACATTTTCTATAGAAAATCTTGTGTAGGACAACATTTTCTATAGAAAATCTTGTGTAGGACAACATTTTCTATAGAAAATCTTGTGTAGGACAACATTTTCTATAGAAAATCTTGTGTAGGACAACATTTTCTATAGAAAATCTTGTGTAGGACAACATTTTCTATAGAAAATCTTGTGTAGGACAACATTTTCTATAGAAAATCTTGTGTAGGACAACATTTTCTATAGAAAATCTTGTGTAGGACAACATTTTCTATAGAAAATCTTGTGTAGGACAACATTTTCTATATAAAATCTTGTGTAGGACAACATTTTCTATAGAAAATCTTGTGTATGACAACATTTTCTATAGAAAATCTTGTATAGGACAACATTTTCTATAGAAAATCTTGTGTAGAGCAATATTTTCTATAGAAAATCTTGTGTAGAACAATATTTTCTATTGAAAATCTTGTGTAGAACAATATTTCTATAGAAAATCTTGTGTAGAACAATATTTCTATAGAAAATCTTGTGTAGAACAACATTTTCTATAGAAAATCTTGTGTAGAACAATATTTCTATGGAAAATCTTGTGTAGAACAATATTTTCTATAGAAAATCTTGTGTAGAACAATATTTTCTATAGAAAATCTTGTGTAGAACAATATTTTCTATAGAAAATCTTGTGTAGAACAATATTTTCTATAGAAAATATTTTCTGTAGAAAATCTTGAGTATAACAATATTTTCTATAGAAAATCTTGTGTATGACGATTTTTTCTATAGAAAATCTTGTGTATGACGATTTTTTCTATAGAAAATCTTGTGGAGGACAACATTTTCTATAGAAAATCTTGTGTAGAACAATATTTTCTATAGAAAATCTTGTGTAGAACAATATTTTCTATAGAAAATCTTGTGTAGAACAATATTTTCTATAGAAAATCTTGTGTAGAACAATATTTTCTATAGAAAATCTTGTGTAGAACAATATTTTCTATAGAAAATCTTGTGTAGAACAATATTTTCTATAGAAAATCTTGTGTAGAACAATATTTTCTAGAGAAAATCTTGTGTAGAACAATATTTTCTATAGAAAATCTTGTGTAGAACAATATTTTCTATAGAAAATCTTGTGTAGAACAATATTATCTATAGAAAATCTTGTGTAGAACAATATTTTCTATAGAAAATCTTGTGTAGAACAATATTTTCTATAGAAAATCTTGTGTAGAACAATATTTTCTATAGAAAATATTTTCTGTAGAAAATCTTGAGTATAACAATATTTTCTATAGAAAATCTTGTGTATGACGATTTTTTCTATAGAAAATCTTGTGTAGGACAACATTTTCTATAGAAAATCTTGTGTAGAACAATATTTGCTATAGAAAATCTTGTGTAGGACAACATTTTCTATAGAAAATCTTGTGTAGGATAACATTTTCTATAGAAAATCTTGTGTAGGATAACATTTTCTATAGAAAATCTTGTGTATGACAACATTTTCTATAGAAAATCTTGTGTATGACAACATTTTCTATAGAAAATCTTGTATAGGACAACATTTTCTATAGAAAATCTTGTATAGGACAACATTTTCTATAGAAAATCTTGTGTAGAGCAATATTTTCTATAGAAAATCTTGTGTAGAACAATATTTTCTATAGAAAATCATGTGTAGAACAATATTTTCTATAGAAAATCATGTGTAGAACAATATTTTCTATAGAAAATCTTGTGTAGAACAATATTATCTATAGAAAATCTTGTGTAGAACAATATTATCTATAGAAAATCTTGTGTAGAACAATATTTTCTATAGAAAATCTTGTGTAGAACAATATTTTCTATAGAAAATATTTTCTGTAGAAAATCTTGAGTATAACAATATTTTCTATAGAAAATCTTGTGTATGACGATTTTTTCTATAGAAAATCTTGTGTAGGACAACATTTTCTATAGAAAATCTTGTGTAGAGCAATATTTTCTATAGAAAATCTTGTGTAGAACAATATTTTCTATAGAAAATCTTGTGTAGAACAATATTTTCTATAGAAAATCTTGTGTAGAACAATATTTTCTATAGAAAATCTTGTGTAGAACAATATTTTCTATAGAAAATATTTTCTGTAGAAAATCTTGAGTATAACAATATTTTCTGTAGAAAATCTTGAGTATAACAATATTTTCTATAGAAAATCTTGAGTACAACAATATTTTCTATAGAAAATCTTGTGTAGAACAATATTTTCTATAGAAAATCTTGTGTATGACAACATTTTCTATAGAAAATCTTGTATAGGACAACATTTTCTATAGAAAATCTTGTATAGGACAACATTTTCTATAGAAAATCTTGTGTAGAACAATATTTGCTATAGAAAATCTTGTGTAGGACAACATTTTCTATAGAAAATCTTGTGTAGGATAACATTTTCTATAGAAAATCTTGTGTATGACAACATTTTCTATAGAAAATCTTGTGTATGACAACATTTTCTATAGAAAATCTTGTATAGGACAACATTTTCTATAGAAAATCTTGTATAGGACAACATTTTCTATAGAAAATCTTGTATAGGACAACATTTTCTATAGAAAATCTTGTGTAGAGCAATATTTTCTATAGAAAATCTTGTGTAGAACAATATTTTCTATAGAAAATCATGTGTAGAACAATATTTTCTATAGAAAATCATGTGTAGAACAATATTTTCTATAGAAAATCTTGTGTAGAACAATATTATCTATAGAAAATCTTGTGTAGAACAATATTATCTATAGAAAATCTTGTGTAGAACAATATTTTCTATAGAAAATCTTGTGTAGAACAATATTTTCTATAGAAAATATTTTCTGTAGAAAATCTTGAGTATAACAATATTTTCTATAGAAAATCTTGTGTATGACGATTTTTTCTATAGAAAATCTTGTGTAGGACAACATTTTCTATAGAAAATCTTGTATAGAGCAATATTTTCTATAGAAAATCTTGTGTAGAACAATATTTTCTATAGAAAATCTTGTGTAGAACAATATTTTCTATAGAAAATCTTGTGTAGAACAATATTTTCTATAGAAAATCTTGTGTAGAACAATATTTTCTATAGAAAATCTTGTGTAGAACAATATTTTCTATAGAAAATATTTTCTGTAGAAAATCTTGAGTATAACAATATTTTCTGTAGAAAATCTTGAGTATAACAATATTTTCTATAGAAAATCTTGAGTACAACAATATTTTCTATAGAAAATCTTGTGTAGAACAATATTTTCTATAGAAAATCTTGTGTAGAACAATATTTTCTATAGAAAATATTTTCTGTAGAAAATCTTGAGTATAACAATATTTTCTGTAGAAAATCTTGAGTATAACAATATTTTCTATAGAAAATCTTGAGTACAACAATATTTTCTATAGAAAATCTTGTGTAGAACAATATTTTCTATAGAAAATCTTGTGTAGAACAATATTTTCTATAGCAAATATTTTCTGTAGAAAATCTTGAGTATAACAATATTTGGAATAGAAAATCTTGAGTACAACAATATTTTCTATAGAAAATCTTGTGTAGAAAAAACTTAAATTTCTTTCATCAATAAAAAAGACATTTCTAGAATGTAAAATCTTACCAGATTTTGCTTTACATTTGAAAATATTGTGAAATTTCCGTACTTTTATTTAAACGTCAAATATTTTATGTTTCTAGTTTGAACAGAAAATATTTTTGCACGGCAAACAAGAAATCAGCTGAATTTGGTCAAACAAATTTATTTGCCAATAAGAAAACATTCTTGTAATGTGACCACTAAACAGCAAATATTTTCCTGCATTTTGGGAAATTTTTTATTTGATCTCGCAATTCATTTGCAAGATCAAACAGCGTCAAATAACAGCTGTTGCATCATGTGTTATCGCAAAAGTAGTGTTGCTATATCTTAAATTAAAAATCGCTAAATAATGAAAACAAATCGCGAAAAGATTAAATGTTTATTTATTAAATTATATTACTATAAACGTATTGAAATTTGTAGGTATAATTGAACTTAAAGGTTACAAAATATCCCTAATATAATAAACAATTTTGGAATTTTATTGTATTTGTTTGGATTTTGAAATTAAAATATCTTTTTTCAAACAAAACGAATATTACTATGATAATAATCGTAGAACCCCGCAGGGGGGTGTTTTATCACCACTTCTGTGGAATCTGGCTATGAATTCCCTGTTGATCAGGATGGACAACAGAAGGATCAAGACAGTCGCATATGCTGACGATGTTGCAGTTTTTATATCTGGTAAATTTCTGGATACAATATCCAGTTGTATGGAATCAACATTAAGTACACTGAGTGAGTGGAGTATTTCAAGTGGACTTAGTGTGAACCCACAGAAAACGGAACTGGTTCTCTTCACTAGGAGGTATAAGATCGATGACTTCAGACCACCTAGACTGAATGGAATCAGTCTTGAGATTAGAGATAATGCGAAGTATCTTGGCATCATTCTAGATAAAAGATTGTCCTGGAATTTGAATATTCAAAACAGGATTAACAAGGCTTATGTAGCCATCTACTCCTGTAAGAAGGCAATTGGTACAAACTGGGGTATTATGCCGAAGGGTATCAGTTGGATCTTCAAAGCAGTTGTTAAACCCATCTTGTTCTCAGGACTATTGCGATACTGATTACAGGCGCTATAAGGACTACCCCCTCTAAGGCACTTTTTACTATCCTGAACTGGTTACCAGTTGATTTGATGGTGATACAAATGGCTCTCAACTCTGCTGTGAGACTAAATGCTGGATGTTCGTGGTATGGTAAAGATCATGGGCACTCTAAGATACTGAATTACTATGGGTACTTACATAGTAATGTCGATTACTGCATCGCAAAACCATTTTTCGATATGCATTTCCATATTAAGATCCCGAATAGGGATTCATGGCAGCGCGGACTCTTACCCCCTGATGATGTCATAAGGGTATTTACTGATGGCTCAAAGAGGGGCAATAGGGTCGGTGGTGGTTTCTTTATTGAGAACTATGGGATTAAATCCTATTTCAGGCTACCTAACTTCTGTACGGCTCTTCAGGCGGAAATTACGGCCATTAAACGTGCATCCAATTGGCTGAGGTTTTATCAAATATCTGGTGATATATGTATATTTACCGATAGCAAGGCTGCCGTTAAAGGAATAGCGGGTGTCTTTACGACATCTAGGTTAACCGAGGAATGCCGGGTATCCCTTAATGAGATAGCGAGACATTCTAGGATAACGCTTATATGGGTCCCTGGCCACGATGGTAATCAGGGTAATTGTATAGCTGATGAACTGGCCAAAATGGGGGCGATGATGGATGATGATGAGATCGACCCCTTTTCTGGTATTTCCCTTGCTATATGCAAGATGGCTGTTCAGCGGACACTATATGAATCTGCACAGAGCAGGTGGACCAATGAGTCTTCCTGTGTTACAATGAGGTCTACTTGGCCCGTATATGATGCCAGCAGGACGAATCTACTTATGGAATTTCGTCGTGAGCAAATAAGGCTAATTGTCTCCTTCATTACAGGACACTGTATAATTGGGACACATGCTAGGAGATTGGGCCTACGGTATAATGACTACTGTAGGAGCTGCCATAATGAAGAAGAGGATGAGACGGTGTCACACCTATTCTGTCAATGCCCGGCTCTGATAAATCAGAGGGAACGCATCTTCGGAACACCATTCCTATCATGCTTAGATGAGCTATCGAGGATAAGTCTTAGACGAATCTACTCTTTCATCAGAGAATCTGGTTGGTTTAGCCTGGAAACAGCGGACGTATAATTAATACCAAGATGTTTACCCCTTGGGTATCACAATGGGATCAGTTTTGAATGGACCCAAGTGAGCTGCTTGAAGAGTGGCTACCCATGGAACCTAACCTAACCTATGATAAAATTAACAATAATCAAATATCGAATTGTTAAAAAGAAAAAAATATATTTTTAAAATGTTGAAACCAAAGTATATACAAGTAGTCAGACTCTTTGACAGCAGTACCTAACTCTATATTTGTGTAAGTAACAAGCTTCATAGAAATGTTTTAAATTATAACTCGTTTGAATTTTATACGATTTTCAATACGGAAAATTTAAACTCTGTTTAATAGTTTAAATTCTACCACAAACACAATAAAATTTCAAAAATTAATAAAAAAAAATGTTTTTTTACTTTGTGCAAATTGGAAGTGGTTTGGAAATGAAAATGTGATAGAAGTGTAAAATAAAATTATAAAATTCTGTATGTTAAAGAATTAAAGTGAATTGAACTATTTTACGGAAATGTTTATATTGTTTACATAATTTTTCAATTAATTCCATTATCTAAAAATTTTCTTCTTCTTCTTCTGCAGTATGAAAAATTAAACAGATAATACTGTTTAAGAATTATTATTTAATTACAATGAAATCATACTATTTATGTATGTATAAACTATTTTCTTTGATTTTAAATTCAATCTGTACAAAATTTCAATTAATATTCCATTTGTAAATTTTGTAAATAGACAAACTCTATGTATAAATAAAAAATAATCAAACATCAGGCTATGTTAAACGTAAAAAATATAAATCGCATAAGAATGCAAAAACCGCAACACATACTTCATGTCTTCAATTAGTTTTTCTCCCAGTATGTCATCCTAGGCTGAATGACTTTTATGTGAAGAAGAAGACTTCATTTATTGATGCAATTATTTAGTGCAAATAATTTAAATAACAAATATTCAAGAAATATTGAATATGTATTTATGTTTAAAAACAAATAGTGAATTTGTGTCTTTAATTTAGTACGAAAAATATTTAAATAATCTACTCTTATTTTTCCGCCATGCTGAGCAAATAATTTTCAGTTTTTTTTCTATTTGATCAAACAATTATTTTATGAAAGTGTTTGATATAGTGTGACCACACGGCAAATATATTTACTGATTCTTTTTCGCAGCAGTTTGGTCAAACAAAAAGTGAAAAATTAAATTCAATATATGATAACAAAATTCGATAAATCTCTAATAAAATGATTACTTTACAATTCGAAATAAGTGCTTTAACATTAAAAATATTTGCAAGATCAAAATATATATTTTTTAGGTATTTATGTAGCTAGTGGTCACACTTTGTTCACATTAAGAATATATTTTGTTTGCCGTCAAATAATTTTGTTTGACTAAAATCATCTGTTTTGTTGTTTGCTCTAAATTTTATTTGTGGTCAGATTCAGGCAATGAAATATTTGACGATAAACGTCAAATATTAGCTGTGTGTGACCGTACCTTAAGATCTTTTAGCATCGTTCACTACACCAGCAGAAATAAAAAGTGATCTCATAACAGCAAAAGCCCTCGTTAAACCCTGTAATAACAAAATAGTTCTTGTAAGAGTGCTTAACCTGTCCAGCTCTGAAAAAGTCGTTAAGCCAAATTCCGAAATAGGTCGATGCACTTCAGCAGACGCAGTTATCAATTGCGAGAAAAACCCGGAACATGCCAATAAATCCACCAAGGAACACGAGCTACTAGCGGAATATGTGGGGAAATGGGTAGGAGGATTAGCGCCGCCCGACAGAAATAAAGCCAAACAGCTTCTGAAGAAACATACCACGGTCTTCGCTTTAAAAAGTCAAAGCCAAGGTAGAACGGCAATTGTAAAACATCAAATAAATACTGGCGAAGCGAGGCCCATAAAGCAGGCGCCCAGAAGTATTCCTCTAGCAAAACGAAGTGAGGTGAAGGAGCTGGTTAATGAAATGGAGCGGGATGGAGTAATCGAACCATCTTCAAGTCCTTGGAGCTCGCCTGTTGTGTTAGTTAAAAAGAAAGACGGCAGCACTAGGTTTTGGGTCGATTATAGAAAGCTGAACGACGTTACCAAGAAAGACAGCTACCCGCTACCAAGAATTGACGACACCCTGGACACATTAGCTGGAACAAAATGGTTGTCCACATTGGACTTGCAAAGTGGTTATTGGCAAGTAGAGATTGCAGAAAAAGACAAAGAGAAAACTGCGTTTAGTGCTAGTGATGGATTATGGCAGTTTAATGTGATGCCCTTTGGACTCTGCAATGCTCCAGCCACATTCGAGCGTTTAATGGGACATGTGTTGAAAGGACTTCACTGGAAGACATGCTTGATGTACCTCGATGACATAATTGTCATGGGGAAGTCTTTCGATGAGCACTTGAAAAACCTTGAAGAAGTCTTTAAACGAATAGCAGCGGCTGGACTAAAACTTAGCGTAAAGAAATGTGCATTGTTCCAGAAAGAAGTTAAGTATTTAGGGCATCGCGTAACAGCAGACGGCATATCGTCCGAGAAATCTTCACGAATTGCGCAATTTTCTAGGCCTTTGCACGTACTACCGACGATTTGTACCGAATTTTGCCAGTGTTGCAGCAAGCCTACATGAGCTAACGCAGAAGTCGCGAGCGTTCCTGTGGAGTGAATCTCAAGAACAGGCATTCCTTCAGTTGAAGGAATTGTTGTGTACAGCACCAATTTTGGCATATCCCATCCCAGGGGCGAAGTTTGTGCTAGACAGCGATGCGAGTGGATACAGAATAGGCGGTGTGCTTTCGCAGGTGATCAACGGGACGGAAAAGGTCATAGGCTAATACAGCCGAATACTTTCCAAGCCTGAGAGATATTACTGCGTAACGCGACGTGAACTTCTGGCAGTATTAGAGTGTGTGAAGCATTTCCACAAGTATTTGTATGGTCAGCACTTCCAACTGAGAACCGATCATTCTGCCCTCAGGTGGTTGTTGCAATTTAAACAACCTGAAGGGCAACTGGCTCGTTGGATTGAGCGGCTTCAGAGCTATGACTTTAGCATCGAGCACCGGAAGGGTTTGAAACACGGCAATGCGGACGCGCTCTCAAGACTGCCTTGCAACGTGGACTGCAAGCATTGCGCAAAAGCCGAGAGAAGGAATGTGTCATTGACGTTCGACTAATGCATATAGAGTCCAGTGCAGATTGGTCTGCATCTCAGAGAAATGACCCCATACTGTCAAAAATAATATCGGCAAGAGAAGAAGGCAGAAGGCCAGCCCGCAATTAAATATCGACCGAAAGTCCACTGATGAAATCATATTGGGCCCTATGGAATAGTCTACAATTGTTAAAAGGCTGCTTATACCGCATATGGGAAAGTGCTGACGGTAAAACAGTGACAAATCTAATTGTTGTACCATCCTCTAAAATAAAGGAAGTAATGAAAGAGTTTCATGACAGTACCAGTGGTGGTCATCTTGGTGTGACAAAAACCTTAGAGAAGCTAAAACAACGTTTTTATTGGATGGGTTGTCAGCAAGCAATTGCCGATTGAGTAGCCAATTGTCCACAATGCATAGCAGCGAAGGGCCCATTAAGAAGAAGTCGTGGACAAATTCAGCAGTATAACTCAGGTGCGCCATTCGAACGGATTGCAAGGGATGTAGCAGGCCCTTTCCCTGTCAGTGATGCTGGAAACCGTTATGTTTTAGTGGTTATGAATTATTTCAGCAAATGGCCAGAGGTATATGCAATACCCAATCAGGAAGCTAAAACGGTTATAAGCGTATTTGTGAACAACTGGGTGTGTCGCTATGGTGTTCCACTGGAGTTGCACTCGGATCAGGGTAGAAATTTTGAATCCGCCGTATTCAAGGAAATGTGCGATTTATACGGAATAAGAAAAACCAGAACAACGCCACTGCATCCTCAATCTGATGGCATGGTCGAAAGATTCAATCGCACCCTGGAGGAATATTTAAGAAAAGTGGTCAATGCACACCAGAAGGACTGGGATGAACATATACGACAATGATTTAGAATTCGGTATTAAGCCCTCAGTAATTAATGAAAACACTTCCCAAGAGCAAGATGACCTTAACGAAATTCACGAATTCGTACGCAGACGAATAAAAATGACCAGCGACAAAATGAAAGCCTGATATGATCGAGCAGCGAATTCTGAGGGATTTAATGAAGGCCAACTTGTACTGCTGTATAACCCACAACGCAAGAAAGGACTGTCTCCCAAACTACAAACCCATTGGGATGGAAAATACAGGGTGATTAAGAAATTAAACGACGTGGTGTACAGAATACAGAAAGAAAAGAGCCCGAGATCTAAAATGAAGGTCGTACATCTAGAACGACTAGCCGCCTATGGGAGAAGTGAATCTATGCCTATTCGGGACGAACAGGCTTAAGCGGGGGGCAGTGTTACGAAATTGTACTTGAATTCAAATATAACGATTTTAAGGGCTGATTTAAAAGTAGCATAATGCTTTCAAATAACATTGCTGTAATAGCAAACTGTAACATAACTGTGGGCATTATTAAATAAAAGCTTTCAGTTGACCATTGATCGTAAGTTGGCAACGCTGTTTGAATTCGAATATTCAGTTAAAGAACATTGTAGAAAGTACACCACAGATGGCGTATGATCTAGAATATTCGAACTTTGACAGTTAAAGAGCAATCTAGAGTGCAGAGGTTACAGTCGTTAGTCAGTTTATCAGAGACGCTTTTCGAATAAACATTATCTGAGTGCCTTAAAGTGTGTTGTGTTTTTCAAGTAAATTCGTGTACATTATAAATTGTGTCTGTAATTCTGAGAATTTATAAACCTGTATAAAAAAAAATTGAGTGGCTATTTAATTCTGTGGTTGTTGTACATTTTAAATAAATAAAGAGTTGTTACAATTTTTATTTGCAATCAAAAGTATCCGGTTTATTTAAAGGAAATAAACTAACGTTTCGAAAAGGTTAAAACGTAACAATATTAAAAAGGCGCTAAAGTCTGAAGGCTTTGAAGTGAAGTCCATTCACAACATAATAAATAAGAATTAAATTCCTCAACCAATTTTTAGAGTTGAAATCACTTTCAACTCTTCTCAATTAAAGAAATTAAAAAATAATTGTAGAAGAACCAATTAAGCGCAAATGTCCACCTCAATTCCTTAATTGCCAAGAGTTCGGTCAGACCCGAACATTCTGCAAATTACCTTCTGTATGTGTAAGATGTGGAGATATTCATAAAAGTAAAGAATGTCCCCACTCAAAAACAGATAATTTAAGAAAATGTAGTAACTGTGGTCAAAATCACACCGCAAACTACCGGGGATGCCCAGTATTCCTACGCATACAGGAATCAACGGAGGCAAGAAGACCTTTATATGCTCAATATACGGCTTCTAACTTTCCAAGCCTTCCTGATGCTTCTAGTGCTCAATATAGAGGCATCATAAATGATAATTATCAAAAGATATCGTATGCCAATACGACAAATGAGGGTTCAGTTACCCAAATGAAAAGAAGCAAGAAGCATGCATTAAAAGAGGGTGTACCAGTACCCGAAACTAACTCTCAAAGCTCTATTGAGAATCTAATTCAAACCATGAACAGTTTCATGGCGAACATGCAAAATATGTTTCAACAATTGATGCAGAATCAAAGCATGCTCATGCAGTTCCTGCTAAAGAAAAAATGAATTCTCTAAGAATTTATTTTTGGAATGCTAACGGCTTTAAATTTTTTTTTTTAACTTTTTATTTATTTATTCAATCTGCCTATATCATTAGGCCTAACAATAAGTGATTAAATCTTATAACTAAAATTAAAACTAATTGCTCTCTAAAGAGAGCATTGCTTAATGCATGGACGTCATCTTAGCGGGGTGGTAGATCTCCTCTACAAAGCCTTGATCTGGTTTGGCTCTGTGCGAGAAGCCGAGCAAGTGGGATTGCAGTTTCAGTATATATTTATCGCGGACTTTCTTAAACTCATCCTTCACTAGTGGCACTTCCAAGTCCCTGTGGATGTTTTCATTTCTTATGTACCATGGTGTACCTGTCATGGTCCTAAGAATTTTCGACTGGGCCCTCTGTATAAACTCAATACTGGAATTACTGGCCGTTCCCCACAATTGGATTCCATATGTCCAAATTGGTTTTAAAATGATTTTATACAGGGTGACTTTATAGTCCAGGCTTAACTTTGATTGGACACTTATTAACCAGTGAAGGCTAGATGCTTTTAACTTCAGGTGAAGTCTCTTGTTTCCTATATGACGGCGCCAAGTAAGTCTTCTATCTAAGTGAATACCAAGGTATGTAACATAATCGGACTGAGGTATATTAACATTGTTAAGTGTGATAGGTGGACAGCATCACCTCCTCATTGTGAACGTATCATGTTTGCTTTTTAACTCATTTACACATATTCTCCATTTGTTTAACCATGTTTCCACACATCTTAAGTAGCTCATACACAAACACTACACTCTTTATTTAGGGTTTTATTTATGTTGTTGATTTTTTATACCCTTCACCATGAGTATATATAAGTTTGTCATTCCGTTTGTAATTTCCACATTTTTCATTTGCGACCCCATAAAGTATATATATTCTGGAGCGTTATAGATAGCGGAATCGATATAGCCATGTCCGACTGTCCGTCTGTGTGTTGAAATCAACTTTCCGAAGCCCCCAAATAACATACATACATGATTCATATATCAATATCTCCGGAATTCTTCCGACTCGGTTGCTATTTAAAATCGAGAAAATCGGTCCTCAAATGGCTGAGATATAAGGAAAAAACCAGGACAACCTCGATTTTTTTACCTATTTTTGACCTATATCTGGATTACTAAGTCATTAATATAGACAATATGAATATCTAATGATAGATATTTCAAAGACCTTTGCATCGACGTATATAAGACCATAGTAAGTAGGACGTGGGCTGAGATATAACCAAAAAAACCAAAACACAATTTAATTTGTTATTGTTTTCAATGACGTCATGCAAATATATGTATAATAACAAACAAAGCTTTATTTGTATGTATGTATGTATGTATGTATGTATGTATGTATGTATGTATGTATGTATGTATGTATGTATGTATGTATGTATGTATGTATGTATGTATGTATGTATGTATGTATGTATGTATGTATGTATGTATGTATGTATGTATGTATGTATGTATGTATGTATGTATGTATGTATGTATGTATGTATGTATGTATGTATGTATGTATGTATGTATGTATGTATGTATGTATGTATGTATGTATGTATGTATGTATGTATGTATGTATGTATGTATGTATGTATGTATGTATGTATGTATGTATGTATGTATGTATGTATGTATGTATGTATGTATGTATGTATGTATGTATGTATGTATGTATGTATGTATGTATGTATGTATGTATGTATGTATGTATGTATGTATGTATGTATGTATGTATGTATGTATGTATGTATGTATGTATGTATGTATGTATGTATGTATGTATGTATGTATGTATGTATGTATGTATGTATGTATGTATGTATGTATGTATGTATGTATGTATGTATGTATGTATGTATGTATGTATGTATGTATGTATGTATGTATGTATGTATGTATGTATGTATGTTAGGGTGGCCCCAAAATTTAAGTTGCGGATGTTCCCACCTAAAATGAAAATTTGATTCATTCTAAGACTACGTTTCGAATTTTTTTCGTCCTGGGGTCAATATTTGGCGAGCTGGATCAAAGGATAAAAAGGTCCTTTTTTGAGGTTTTTTACATTTTTTCCATATTTCTTCCAAAGGAAGTATATGTAAATTTGGTATCATATGAAAGGCCTTTGAGAGACGCATTCAATTGGTTAAAAGAAATTTAAAAAAAAAAATTTTAAAAATTTTCGACAAAATTTTAGTTTTTTTTAATTTTTTCATAGAATTTATTCAAATACATAGATGAAATTTCTTGATCATAAACATCATGTAATTTCACCGAAATGGTTTTTCTCAGTCCAGTTCTATGTTTATTCAAATTTGTTTAAACCCAATTTCATCCCTATCTGACAATCTCTGTATACTCAATTCATAGTATATGTAATGGGCATCAAAATAACTCAAATTTTATAAGCTTTCCATCGATGTATAATTTCGTATACTTTTTTTTTGTTACACTACGAATATTTAAATTTAAGCTAAAACATTATTCCATAATAATAATAATTTGCTTTTGAATGTTGTTGTTTTTGTCGTTTATTTTTAAAGTAATGAAGAATTTGTTATTTGCTCAGCATGGCGGAAAAATAAGAGTAGATTATTTAAATATTTTTCGTACTAAATTAAAGACACAAATTCACTATTTGTTTTTAAACATAAATACATATTCAATATTTCTTGAATATTTGTTATTTAAATTATTTGCACTAAATAATTGCATCAATAAATGAAGTCTTCTTCTTCACATAAAAGTCATTCAGCCTAGGATGACATACTGGGAGAAAAACTAATTGAAGACATGAAGTATGTGTTGCGGTTTTTGCATTCTTATGCGATTTATATTTTTTACGTTTAACATAGCCTGATGTTTGATTATTTTTTATTTATACATAGAGTTTGTCTATTTACAAAATTTACAAATGGAATATTAATTGAAATTTTGTACAGATTGAATTTAAAATCAAAGAAAATAGTTTATACATACATAAATAGTATGATTTCATTGTAATTAAATAATAATTCTTAAACAGTATTATCTGTTTAATTTTTCATACTGCAGAAGAAGAAGAAGAAAATTTTTAGATAATGGAATTAATTGAAAAATTATGTAAACAATATAAACATTTCCGTAAAATAGTTCAATTCACTTTAATTCTTTAACATACAGAATTTTATAATTTTATTTTACACTTCTATCACATTTTCATTTCCAAACCACTTCCAATTTGCACAAAGTAAAAAAACATTTTTTTTTATTAATTTTTGAAATTTTATTGTGTTTGTGGTAGAATTTAAACTATTAAACAGAGTTTAAATTTTCCGTATTGAAAATCGTATAAAATTCAAACGAGTTATAATTTAAAACATTTCTATGAAGGTACTGCTGTCAAAGAGTCGGACTACTTGTATATACTTTGGTTTCAACATTTTAAAAATATATTTTTTTCTTTTTAACAATTCGATATTTGATTATTGTTAATTTTATCATGGTAATATTCGTTTTGTTTGAAAAAAGATATTTTAATTTCAAAATCCAAACAAATACAATAAAATTCCAAAATTGTTTATTATATTAGGGATATTTTGTAACCTTTAAGTTCAATTATACCTACAAATTTCAATACGTTTATAGTAATATAATTTAATAAATAAACATTTAATCTTTTCGCGATTTGTTTTCATTATTTAGCGATTTTTAATTTAAGATATAGCAACACTACTTTTGCGATAACACATGATGCAACAGCTGTTATTTGACGCTGTTTGATCTTGCAAATGAATTGCGAGATCAAATAAAAAATTTCCCAAAATGCAGGAAAATATTTGCTATTTAGTGGTCACATTACAAGAATGTTTTCATATTGGCAAATAAATTTGTTTGACCAAATTCAGCTGATTTCTTGTTTGCCGTGCAAAAATATTTTCTGTTCAAACTAGAAACATAAAATATTTGACGTTTAAATAAAAGTACGGAAATTTCACAATTCTTTCAAATGTAAAGCAAAATCTGGTAATATTTTACATTCAAGAAATGTTTTTTGCAGCTTTTTTAATAATTATTTAGAAAAAATATTTCCATAAATGTGAGCACAAGACAAATATATTTTCCTCTTCGTGTGTTTGATAGTATTTCGGTGTAGTTTGATTAAACAAATATGGCAAATAAATGTGTACAGTGTGACCACAAAATCAACCCATGAATTATTTGATGTAGTTTTGATCAAACACATGAAACATCTTGTGTCAAATAATTTGCGTAGTCTGACCCTAACTTTAGTCAATTTTTATTATGGCTAAATAGCCTTTTACTATTTTCTTAAATATAAAAAAAATTTTTGTTATTATATTGGAAAATCCTGATTTATTAATATTAATTTTATTTAGTAATCACATACTTACAATAATTTACAATGATTCAAAAGAATCAAAATTTCATTGTTTTGAAACAACCTTAATATTGTTTTTACAACAGAGCTTTTGCAACATTACTAGCAATATGTTTTATTTAAGAGATAGAGAATAGGAACATGTGTAGATACAATGATGATAGGAAGAGGTAATAGTGGATTATGAAAGTTGCTTGTCTATTTTATCTTTCATGCAGAATGACTATTTAAATCTGAAGTAAAAAGAGTACAATAAAGAGTTTTAATTTCAATTTTTTTTATCTCTTTTACCTGTTTCAATTACAATTTAAATTTTTTTTAGATCATTTGTTTTTTTTCTTTTACATTTCCAATTCGGTCGGTCACTTTAAAGTGTTGCCACTTTATGATCCATGTAACGATTAATTAGTAAAAGTTGTCGCGATTTTATTCGTTCGCTTTTGTTCGATTATTTTCAGCAACTTTACTTGGTTGAACACGAGTTAAGCTACTTCCTTTTTCTTTTGTCAACCTCAAAACCTTTTAATCACATCGGATAACATTAAATAAAAAAATAAGAAAAGATTTGTGCATGTAAAAAAATGTGATTTTAATCTGAACAAATCTGAAAATTTATAAACTTACGAATAAAGCGTTAAACTATATTTCTGAATATTTTAGTGTCTCCTATTATTGGAAACATTATTTTTTTTTGAAATTTAAGTTGAATTACTTAATAATTGGTAAGTTTAAAAACAATAGTCTCGAAACATGTGTGGCACCTATGTAATTCTATTTTTTTTATAAAATTTCCAAAATTAGTCCACTGAGTATTCTGTGTTCAGTCAGACAATTGTCTAAACGGCTCATTACACTCACCGAAGACATATTTATAGCCAAACTATTCTGTAAATTTTACGTAACTTGCCTTGAGCAGAGGCACGTGGAGTTTTTTTGGTGCACTGGCTTATTCGATGATATAACTATTACGCAGTGCAATCATCAGTTCAAGTGAAATAACCAACTTTATATACCTAAAGGGTCAACCCTGCAGATAATAACAAAGTTACATAAAACTCGGCAGAAGGAGCCCTCTTTTTTTGGAAACATTACCTTATGGCAAAACTTACTCCTGCCGAATCTGCCAACTAATACCACTACTGCAACTTCATCATCGTAAAATCTATCTCTTGTGAGGATAGGGGAAGCCTAAATTCGAGTATAAACCGAATGAGGTATCGTCAATTGGCTCACATTCGATTCACTACCAAATTCGACAAATAATTGTGCATCATTATTTTCATCATATACTTTATTTAAAAAAAAATATACTTTACGATTAAAAAGATTAGCAAAACTAAAGTCAAGAAACTAAAATATGCAAGAACTATTTTATAATTACACCACATTTATATACCATTAATAACACTAGTTTACAAATCAAACATTTTTGTTTGCTCATGGAATGAGACTTATATTTTTGAGAAGAGCTAGGGACGCTAGTAATTGACCATTTTTTGTTTCCCACCTATACGTCAAAATTTTGAGATATATGTGTTTTTATTTTTCACCTGTCCTGAGTACTACTAATGCATACATCGTTTACATCGTTTTTGGGTACTCAATACTCTGGCGAAGCTACCAGATACTTTCGGAGTTGTATTCTGTTGACAAATTCTAAAAAAAATTAACGGGAAAAAAATAAGTACTGTTTAAAAGTACATCTTTCCTGTAGATAAACGTTAATAAATCGCTATTAAATACAAAACTCTAAAGTAAAAACTATGTCTTCTAGTAAGTGTAAAATAAACCCAGGCCATTTTTGTTTTATTTGGAAAAATTATTCAGTCAAATCGAGGTTTTCCTATAACACTAACACTGCAAAATGCTTATTTGCATTAAAAAATTTCGTAAAAGCTTTAGATAAGACAAAACCAGCATTTCAATATTTATTCAGCGTGTTCTGAGGCTAAATTAAAAGAAGGGATATTTGTGGGTCCTCAAATAAAAAAAATTTTGGGTGATACCAAGTTTGAGTGTCTATTAACCGATGTTGAAAAAACAGCGTGGAATTCTTTTAAACTTGTTGTTCAAGAATTTTTGGGGAATAAGAAAAGTCAAAATTACGGAGATATTGTTGCGAATTTATTACATAATTTTGAACTGATGTGTGTAAATATGTCCCTCAAAATTAAATTTTTACATTCTCATGTGGATTTTTTCCCGGAAAACCTCGGACACATGAGTGAGGAACATGGAGAGCGTTTCCATCAAGATTTGAAGTTTTTCGAGGGGAATTATCAAGGTTTTTGGGATCAGAATATGCTAGGAGACTACTGTTGAAGTGTCGTGAGGGAGGCAAATGAAAATAATTATAAAAAGAGGACTAAACACTTCACTTTCAATTTTTTTGTCCTAATTTAATGTATATTTTTGTATGTTTCGTTTTTAATAAATATCTCAAAAGTTTGACGTCCAGGATTTTTTTTAATATTTTTTCCGACGTTAGAACACCTAAATACACAAATCCCCATATGTTTCAATTCATGAGCAAAAACCTTGTAAACTAGTGTAACCAGCTTGCATCGAAAACGAGGAGGCCTCATCGTCGTCGCTGCTTCAAAGGGTGAGTGTATTTAAATCAATTTGTTTAAGTGTAAAACTAAATATTCTTGCACATCATAAAAAAAAACTACCTAAATTCATCAATGAAAATAATTTTTTTTTTATTCATAAAAAAAAAGAAAATATATGTTTGTGTACAACAATTGTTAGAAACCATATGTCAATTTGTGGATTCTGTTATAAATGATATTCATTGATAAATTTACACTAATTGCTGAGTATACAACAACAAGAATCATTTAATAACATAATTTTGTTTGTACAATAAGAATAATGAAAACGTAGAGATATAAACAAAATCAAAAAATTAAATAATTCTTGTAGTTGACAAATAAATAAAAGTAGGAAGGAAAGGTAATTTAAAAAAATATCGACTATATCACTAGATTTATTAATAATTATTTTCTTTACAATTCGGTACATTAAATTAATTTTTTTTTTTGCTTTTGAAAAGTAAAACAGAAGAATTGAATCACATAGTTTGTTTATAAATGAGAAAGAAAATAATTTAAAAGAAAAATAGGTGATAAAGAATGGGTAAAAAGTGATGCATTAGTAGATCTATAATTAATGTCAATCCACAATTTTTTTATATACTTTGAGCATTGATTCGTTCATACCATTGATTACAACACTGCTTAACATGATCAGTGATGGTAGAATTTATAAATAATTAAAGGTTAAACCGAATCGTAACCGTTAACAAAACATTTATTTATAGGTTTATTTTGTTGTATACATAAGTAAAATATCATTTTTGGTGAAATCCATTACTAAGTAAAAATTATTTTTATAAAACAAATAATTATTAAACAAATACTCATAATGAAGTCATTTATTTACATTGTATTTGCAATATATATAAGTATTTTTTTTATTCAAATTTATAACAAAACTTTTTATACAAGTATTTTGAAAAACTATTGTAATATTTAAATCAAATATTTCTTTATGTATAACTTACAACAAATTTTTTTGTTCTAAATTTATATATTTTTTTTGAATAGAATTTACTCCAATATCAATAAATAATTTTTGTAATTTATAAAATGAATTACTAATAGATTTTATCGTGTTTTCAATCATGAACTGATATGTGAAGGTTTAAGAGAATAAAACACAAACATGGGGATCCTATATATTAAATCTACGCCAAAAGGACCATGGATTAGGGAGGGTTATGAGGCGCTGTTTCTCCATAACCATCTGAGAAACATATTTAGCTACTTAGCAAATTAATCAATATCAATCCGTTATATTTATTCAAATTCTTTAGCATAGTAAGGGTTTATTTTATATTTCTTAGGACCATGACGGGTACACCATGGTACATAAGAAATGAAAACATCCACAGGGACTTGGAAGTGCCACTAGTGAAGGATGAGTTTAAGAAAGTCCGCGATAAATATATACTGAAACTGCAATCCCACCCAAATCCGCTTGCTCGGCTTCTCGCACAGAGCCAAACCAGATCAAGGCTTTGTAGAGGAGATCTACCACCCCGCTAAGATGACGTCCATGCATTAAGCAATGCTCTCTTTAGAGAGCAATTAGTTTTAATTTTAGTTATAAGATTTAATCACTTATTGTTAGGCCTAATGATATAGGCAGATTCAATAAATAAATAAAAAGTTTAAAAAAAATGTATGTTGGCTAAGGCCGTTAGCATTCCAAAAATAAATTCTTAGAGAATTTATTATGAGCATATAAAGGTCTTCTTGCCTTCGTTGATTCCTGTATGCGTAGGAATACTGGGCATCCCCTGTAGTTTGCGGTGTGATTTTGACCACAGTTACTACATTTTCTTAAATTATCTGTTTTTGAGTGGGGACATTCTTTACTTTTATGAATATCTCCACATCTTACACATACAGAAGGTAATTTGCAGAATGTTCGGGTCTGACCGAACTCTTGGCAATTAAGGAATTGAGGTGGACATTTGCGCTTAATTGGTTCTTCTACAATTATTTTTTAATTTCTTTAATTGAGAAGAGTTGAAAGTGATTTCAACTCTAAAAATTGGTTGAGGAATTTTATTCTTATTTACTATGTTGTGAATGGACTTCACTTCAAAGCCTTCAGACTCTAGCGCCTTTTTAATATTGTTACGTTTTAACCTTTTCGAAACGTTAGTTTATTTCCTTTAAATAAACCGGATACTTTTGATTGCAAATAAAAGCCGTTTAGTAGTTTAAAAATTGTAACAACTCTTTATTTATTTAAAATGTACAACAACCACAGAATTAAATAGCCACTCAATTTTTTTTTTATACAGGTTTATAAATTCTCAGAATTACAGACACAATTTATAATGTACACGAATTTACTTGAAAAACACAACACACTTTAAGGCACTCAGATAATGTTTATTCGAAAAGCGTCTCTGATAAACTGACTAACGACTGCAACCTCTGCACTCTAGATTGCTCTTTAACTGTCAAAGTTCGAATATTCTAGATCATACGCCATCTGTGGTGTACTTTCTACAATGTTCTTTAACTGAATATTCGAATTCAAACAGCGTTGCCAACTTACGATCAATGGTCAACTGAAAGCTTTTATTTAATAATGCCCACAGTTATGTTACAGTTTGCTATTACAGCAATGTTATTTGAAAGCATTATGTTACTTTTAAATCAGCCCTTAAAATCGTTATATTTGAATTCAAGTACAATTTCGTAACAATATCATCAGTTGGCTCAGAACTATCTATACCTTTGATGACTAATGTCAAGCGTTTTGCACTTTGCAGTTGATATGTATAATAGTTTCTTTTCTCGGAATCGGAATTATCAAAAATCATTCTGAAATTTTTTTCCGAATAAGTTTGTACCTTTGTCTCTTGAATATTTCCTTTATGCAGAGAGACCACGTGGAAATTCTCCTTACCTACAAGTTGGGACAATTTGTTTACCAAAACATTTGTAGTAGGTTCGCGCAAATATAGGGGAGGTGGCTTGTAGTCTTTTACAGGCTTTGCGGGTATTTTTTTAATTTCTTGATTGTCAAGAATTGCAAAACGATTTTGACTTACCGGATTTTTCTTCGCCTGTTTTGGATTTGGTTCCAATTTTGATGTCCTAGGACTGGACTTGCGTTTATTTATAGTGATGTAACGGTCCATTCCTGTTAGGATTTTCCAGTATTTTTCTCTATACTTCGAGTATTTTTTGGTATGGCACCAGTATTTTTTAATGTAGAACTCGATTGATTTTGCTTATCATCACGGGTTTTAATATTTTCATTATTACTATTTGTGACATGGATCACAGTAACATTACTATTTTCAGCAACCATTTGAGTTGTAGTTTGTTTTTTGTAATGGATATGTTTGGATAAGTTTTCATTTTCTTAAAAACAGCATAGGTGCCTTGACCATGAGATTTATTTATAGAAGAATCAAATACATTAAAACAAAATTATATTGCTATAAGGTAACTTCTAAAGATGTTTAAAACGAGATTCTATCCAAATTGATTAGAAAACTTGAAACCTTATATTTGAATGACTATAGGTCGGCGGGACCCGTCTTTACCAGCTAGACTCAGGATTGGGGTTGGTTCTTGACCACCGTCAAACAAAATTACCACATTAACATTTTTATTAAAGAGTCCCTATGATGAAATTTAAATGATTAATCAAAAAAAAAAATACTATTGTCCCCATAATAAATGCAAACTAAATTAATAACTGTAGATGAACTTTAAACAATAATCTATTTTGTGTAAAACTTAGGGGTAAGCTCTTCAATCCCCATGCTCTATACCCTCCCAACCTTGTTCTTCAAAGCACAAACCAACTTATTATGAAGAACCCAAACCCAGCTTATGTTCAGAATCAAAGGATAAGTCGCAATTTAAATTCACATAAGCATTTTGTAATATTTATTAATTCAATAGAAATTTCAAATCATATTTACTTTATAAAATTTTCAACAAGACTTTTCACAGCAATGTGCTAAATATATATTTGATTCACTATTTAATTTAAATACAGACACCAAATAAGTTAATTCACAAATTCTAACAATTTGATTTAATTCAAAAATTTCAACAATAAAATTTAAGATCAAAAAAAATTTTTTATATATTGTATATTTTATAATATTCGATTTTTTTTTGTATAATATTGCATTATGAACAATTTTAGGCACTAAAATAAAAAAACAAAAAGTAACACTCGCGACGACAAATTAAATTTTCCGAAGTAGGATTGTAGGGTGTATATAAATAATTAAGAAAAATTATGTTTTGTTTTATGTTTCTCTCTTTCGGTTAAAAGAAATTGCTTAATGAATAGAGATTACCGCAAATTTCCAATTAATACCGATCAATGTGTAAACAAATATATAATACCGTTCTTTTTAACAAAAATGGAATCAAATTTGCTTTTTCATACTTTTTCTTGTTTTTCTCTTTCTAAATTATTCTTAAACGAGATTTGCCAATTTTGGTTGTTTATGTTCCATTTTTTAATTTTTTACATTAAATTTAAAAAAATTAATACAACACAATTAATAATTAAGTTTCGTTGTTATAGCTAATTAATATAGTATGGCGACAAAGCAAATTTAATTGGTGATCATAAAAATATGAATATTTCTTACAATTATGTATGCCAATTCACTATAAGGGTTATTATAAAATTGATATACAATTTAATTGGTTTTGATTTGGTTTAACAATTACTTTGGAAATGGCATAATTAATTGTAAACAAATATTGCACATAAAGAAAATAAAAATAAATTAATAACTAAAAAAAAACTTACTTGCAGTAATGTTCTGCTTGCTCTGAGATAATATGATGACGTAGGTCAGGTAGTTTTTTTCACAATTTGCTCAACTCTTTTGTAATTGTTTTTTTTCTTTCTTGATTTTTATGATCACAGATTTGTTTCTTTAATTTAAAATTTTTTTTTTTATTTTTTTTTTTTGTTTCTGATTTTTTCTTATGATTTTTTTTGAGTTACATTCTTATATATTTTTTTATACACATTCTTTTGTTTTTTCTTATTTTTTGTTAAACACTATGTAACAATTCTCAATTTTTAAACAAATTTATTTTTATTATAGGTATTTTTTCTAAATCTCTTTTCAATTGCAATTACTTTCCGAATTTTTTTTTAATACACTTATTCTTGTTCAAACTAATTTTTCTTAATTATTTTTTCTTGTTTTCAAATTTGTTTTTAAATGCGTAACCAAATGTTCATTAATGCAATATTATTTACATGAAAAAAATTTTAATAATATAATTACTTTTTTTCCGATTTTTTTGTAACAAATGAAATAAATTTCTGAAACAATTAAATCACTTAACACTTAACAAATACCTGAGCTCACTTTCAATTTAAATTTTTAATATTTGATAAATAATTTCTTTGATAACTTTTACTTTTGCTTGCACTTGTTATAGCTCTAAACTTGAAATGATGAATTGGATGCAGTTTGTTGAAGGCGACAGTTATATTTATTTTGGGAGAATAGTTCTCAATATTAATCTTTAGATTATTCTCTGGACAATAATTATCATTCCTCTTTGATATTAAATTTATTTTGGGAGAATAGTTCTCAATACTAATCTTTAGATTATTCTCTGGACAATAATTATCATTCCTCTTTGATATTAAACAAAGATGAGACTTCAAAATAAATTGTGCAAAGCAAATATCAAAAAAATTCTAAAAAAAAATATCAATTAGTATGTATAAAAGATTATATTTATATGATTATCAGAAGTTTACCTAAATTATATATTCTCATGTAGCAAATGTTTAACTTGTGATTCTGGTGCAGATGATTTCTTTTCCAAAAGGTGAAGAATTAAAAGGAGTTTAAACAGATGGCCAGCAACAATCTTTGGGCAATAAATATGTGGATAACTATATAGGAAATATTAATTTGTTTACCATTATTTTGCACACCAAATTTTTGGTAATTACCTTTTTGAATTTGAATTTAAATATCATCAACGAAATTTGTTGAAACAAATATTTAACAGCTATCTATATATTTGAATTATAGTATTCAAATCAAAATGGATTTTCTTTCAATGAAAATTGTTACCGTTTAAAGATGTTGTCTGTTCACCGTTTCGTAGGAAAATAATCATGGCGAAAATTTTTGACTCCTCCTTTACATTCTTGAAATTCAATATGTCTCGATTTTTTTTTAATATTAACTTTCAAAGGTCATTTAATTCGAAAATGAAAACCAATACTTGTCAATATACTCCTATTGTATGTGAGTGACGTAAACATGGAAAATAAGTTGGTAACTCAATGCACTTACGTTGCAATTGAAGTGTGAGTAAGCAGTCTCAAACAAATTGTAACATATACAAAAACCATTTAATTTAAAAAAATTGTACATTACGTTTAAATTCAAAAATATCTAAATGAGTAACATGTAAATAAAAGTGATTTTAATAATCAATTCTACCAAAATTCTTAACCTCATGAATCGCACATTACATTTTTTATATTTTCTTTTATGTTGTCTTCTACACAATTGTTTTGTTTTGGCGCACTCGTTTGTTGTTGTCCTTACACTTAAATAATTTTTGTGATCTTTTGGATCATATGTATTATTATTGTTGTATGGAGAGCTCACAACAATGTATGCATTATTTCCATTGCTGCTGAGCCTACTTTCACTTGTTGGAATATATGGGTTTTCATGCGAGCTAATAATTGCGGTGTCATCAGCAAATGTAGAAATAGTCAATTCATCGCTCGTAGGCAAATCAGAGGTGTAAATCAAATAGAGGGTAGGTCCAAGAACACTTCCTTGTGGTACACCTGATCCAATCCTATATTATCTTGTAATGTAATCGTTGTACTTAACTGTAAATATACGGTTCGATAGATACGATTCCAATACTTTATGAGTAGATGGTGGCACCAACATTTTATTTTATACTAGCTGACCCGGTGCGCTTCGCCACCCCAATTAGAAGAAAGAAATAGTACTATCAAGTCCCACTTTGTGAATCTAATTGTAAATGTCTAATTTCGTATTTCTGGGTCCATTATTATAGAAAATGCAAAATGTGTTCCTAATTTTAAATTTTTAGGTTTATTATTATAAAATATTCAAAAAGTACCATTGCAATAAGGAAATAGTACCATTGATTATCACTTTTAAATTCGCATTCACTAAACCATAACCCGTCAAGTTTGAAATTTAGATTTGTATATCATTTCATATATTATCAACTAATTTTGTTTCTATAATACTTAAGATTTAATAAATTATCACAAAACCGAAACCGATCGGTTTTTAATTTTTTAAAACCGAAACCGCGGTTTTGAAATTCTTCGATTTTTTGGAAACTCTAGGTCCATTATTATAGGAAATTCAAAAAAGTACCATTAGAATATATAAAAAGTACCAAAAATCCCCCACTTGTGGTTTCCTACTCACTCGGGTCCATATGAGCTTAATTTCATTGCTTTAGGTTCATTGGTGAAGAAATTACAAAAAGTACCATTCGAATAAAGAAAAAGTACCAAAAAGTCTCCCCTAGAATTCTAACTCACTTAGGACCATGTATGCTTAATTTCATGTTTTTAAGTCCATTGCTATAGAAAATTAAAAAAAAGTACCATTAGAATAAACAAAAGGTACCATGAGGTATCCGCTTGAATTTTCAATCACTTAGGACCATATACGCTTAATTTCATATTTCTAGGTCCATTATATTACAGAAAATTCAAAAAGTACCATTAGAATATAGAAGAAGTACCAAAAAGCACCCACTTGTAATTGACCACCCACTCGGGTCCGTATAACCTTTATTTAATGTTTATAGGTTCATTGGTGAAGAAATTACAAAAAGTACCATTTGAATAAAGAATAAGTACCAAAAAGTCTCCCCCTAGACTTCTCATGATTCTACGTTCATTGGTGAAGAAATTAAAAAAAGTACCATTCGAATAAAGAAAAAGTACCAAAAAGTCACCCCTTAGAATTCTCACTCACTTAGGACCATATATGCTTAATTTCATGTTTTTAAGTCCATTGCTATAGAAAATTAAAAAAAGTATCATTAGAATAAACAAAAAGTACCAAAAAGTCTCCCCCTAGAATTCTCACTCACTTAGGACCATATATGTTTAATTTTATGTTTCTAAGTCCATTGTTATAGAAATTTCAAAAAAGTACCATTAGAAGAACAAAAAAGTACCTATAGTTCAGTTCACACATTTTGGTACCTAAATATTATCCCCTATTCCTAACACTAACTTCACTCAGATACATATCAGCTAACTTTAATGTCGATAACTGAAATAATTTAAAATGGTAAAAAAGTACCATTAGGTGAAAAGTACCAATTTCCCTTTTCTTACTTGAACACCCCTCAAGTTTGAAATTTAAAAATATTCCATTTTGCCAAAATTGTTTATGCTACAGGCATGTCTCAAAATATTAAAATCTGTGTTAATGTGCCCAAGAAAAAATATGTTTTAAAAAAAGTACCAAACTGTTTACCCGGATTTGGCCCAATATACATCTTGGTACTCGAGTTCCAAATAACACCCTGTTAGTTAATTTTTGTATGAATCCAGGAACCAACGTTAAAAAAAATTATCAAAATTGGCTTAATAATTTCAAATATAATGTATTTTCCCGATTTTATCCCCTTTTTGGTACCTTTTTTATCCCCATTGAGGTGGTACAATTTCATTCAAATAAATTTTCTGTAACGAGGTGGGAGCTCATAATAAAATATTCGTATGTCTATGTCAAATTATAGAAAAACATATTTTATGAAAAAGAACCAAAAATTAACACAATTTTTATCCCTTAAAGGTTCGAATTTCCAAAAAGTACCAAACTTATATTTTTTATTTTTTGTTAATTAAAGAATACGATTTAAAATTTGTTTCTATGTTTATTGGTTTAAAAGATACATAGGGTGCAAAAAAAGTACCAAAATACAGTTTTTACCCGTTTTCTCCCCTAAAAGTTTCGAATTTCCAAAAAGTACGAAACACCTGTCAGCTTATTTTTTAAATGGAGTAACATGCTATTTTAAGTTTTTTTGTATCTTTATTAGTTTTGAAGATATAAGGTTACCGAATTTACCCGTTTTTACCCTTTTTTACCCCCTAAACGTTCGAATTTCCAAAAATCCCTTCTTATCGGATCGTTTTGGGGAGGGAGGAACCCACAGATAAAATTTCGTGATTCTAGCTTCAGCCGTTTGGGCTGTGCGATGATGAATCAGTCAGTCAGTCAGTCAGTCAGTCAGTAACGTTACTCTTTTATATATATAAGATACCAGGCCTTTGTGCCATACTTTGTCGGAGGCTTGAGCGACATCCAAAAATATTGCTGACCAATATTTCTTTAATTCAAAGGATTTTCTTATCTCTCCAGTTATACGATTAACTTGTTCGATTGTTCCGTGGCATTCCCGGAAACAAAATTGATGAACTGGGATTATATTTTTCTCATTTAAAAATGGTATGATTTTCTTTTGGAACACTTTTTCGAACAGTTTCGATAAGCAAGGAAGCAAGCTTATTGGTCTATAGGAGGATGGTACGGTCAAGTCTTTACCTGGCTTTGGTACCATTATTATCTGAGAAGTTTTCTAATTTGTTGGAAAAACTCCATGTTTAAAGATCGCATTAAATATTGTAGACAGCACAATTATTGCCAAACTGGGTAGGTTTTTAATCATAGTATGTGTAACAGAATCCTTTCCAGGTGATTTTCTTAATATTATATTATCCTTGATTACTTCGTTAATGTCTTCTGGGCTTATAGCTAATATGTCATCATTAGATAATGTTGACACAGGTGGCTCTTCAAGTTCAAAAGCAGTTGGCGAGTTTGGTTGAAAGACTGTACTTAAGTGATCGGCAAATATTTTAGCCTTTTCCTCCGTGCTGCGAGCCCAGGTGCCGTCAGCTTTCCTTAAAGGGCTTTGCCCCTCTACCGGTGGCTTGATATTTTTCGTTGCCTTCCGAAGGGAAAAATTTGTGTGTTTGGTATTTATCAAACTTTGAATGTAATTTCTATTTCTGAGATCCTCTTCTAATTGAAGGGCTTTTTTCAGATTTTTACTAGCAGCAGGCAGCCTCTGCTTTGCAGCAGGTGATCTATTTTGTTGCCATTCTTTTCTGAGTTTTCTTTTTTCTAAAAGAAGTCGTTCAATATCTGAGTTTGAAATGTGCATATCATTTTTAGGAAATATTTGACTATTAGAATGATTTAGAGCCTCACACTGAATACAAAGATCTGTGTGGATATGACTGCTTATATATTTTTTATATTTAAGCCAATTTGCTTTAAAGCAGGGAAAGGCAAAACATGGGCGCCGCGTTTTTCATTTACTCTTCTCTTACGTACGTGTGCACACGCATTGTAGAGAAATAAACAACTTTTAATCAGTCGAGCTTGAGAACTCAAACAAGCAGGTTGTGTATCGTTTTTTATCGCACAATTTAAGAATCAGCGTTGCCAGTGAAAAAAAATATGTCCCAACATTTAAAGATGTATGATGAACAATATGAGGTTTTACATTTTTAATTGGGGAAAAGCGACGAAAGTTTACTGGCAACACCGATTCGTGGTGAGAGCGGAGAGAGTGTATAACTAATACAATCGTAAAATGCAATAGTATAGGTTGCCTTTCCCTGCTTTAAAGTAATATGTTTCAGTATGAAATTTTGAAATGTTAGTCCTCCCGTAATAATATACTAATTGGGGAATGATCAGAAGATAAATCATATGACATTTCTGTAGATATTGAATTTCGATTAATATTTTTTGTTATGGCAAAGTCTATGAGATCAGGAATTTTTTTAGGACCAGCAGGCCAGTATGTTGGTTGTCCAGGGGACACAATATCCAGGCCATTTTTGCGATAAACTAATGCTTTATAAAGCTGTCTACCTCTGGGATTCATTAGTCGAGAGTGAGTTTGTGAGTGAGTAAGTGAGTTTGGCATTATAGTCGCCACATGCCAGAAAGCGACCTCCTAGCGTGCTAAAGAATTCTTCAAACTTTTCCTTGGTCATTGAAAAGCGTGGTGGGCAATGGATCGCGCTTATATTTAAATCTCCAGCAAAGCTTTCCAGATGAATGGATGTTGCCTGCATATAGTCTTTTGAGAATTCATCTAGGGGATAATGTTTTAAACGATTTCTAATTAAAATACCAGTGCCACCATGTGCCTTACCATCAGGATGATTTGTACAGTAGAATGTATAACCCGAAATATAAAAGTTATACCTATTGGTAAGATGATTTTCCGAAACCAATAGCACGTCGATGTTTTATTCTGCATGAAGTGGGATACCTCTGATTTGTGTTAGTTTAAACCGTTTGCATTCCAGAAACATAGTCTCAAAGAACTTATTTTCTTGTTAAGAGGATTTGTATCATTTGGTTCTGCGCTCTTAAAAGCTATTGTATTGTGTTTTGCATGGATAACATAAAGTTTGTCATATTTTGATTAAGAGAGGTAATATTCTGGGTAAGCGCGTGCATATGTGCTTCCAACCCGTATTTTGGGGAACACCAGGTTGCTGGCAACCCGTTCTCAAAACATTGGCATAAGAACCTGCTACATTCTTAGGCTGATCAATTTGAGTGGATTGTGAATTTATTTGAGTTGTTTGTACAATAGCGGAACTTCAGAATTGACTGGTGGATAGGTGTTTTCAAATTTGTAGGCTGGTACTTCAGATGTTTTCCCTCTTATTAGCTTTTGCCTCTCTCTTAATCTGTTCAATAACTCCTTATAAACTGGGCATCCGCGGTTTATAAGGAGTGCCCACAGTTACCACATTTTCTTCTGAGACCATTCTTTAGGATATCACATTGTGATGAAGAATGAAGGTCTCCGCATGCCACACACACTGTTCGCAAGGTACAATAATTTTTAGTATGTCCAAACTCTTGACAATTGCCACATTGAACAGGACGATTTCTTTTAAGAGGCTCCTCAATGGTTTTTCTACGATTCAACAGATATCTTGTTGAGTAAATTGGGTGAGTTTCATTTCCCCTCAATTTATTTTTTTCTGGCTCCAACTCGACTCTAAATATTGATGTGTATACGACTATTTTCGTCTCTTGCACACCGCCTTTTCTTATTGGAACAATATGGAAATTATTTTTTCCAATGAGTTCAACAAATGTTTTGACCAAATTATTCGAGCTGGACTCACACAGATATATTGGTGGTGGCTTTAATGATTTTTTTTCGTAAACAACAACTTTTATAATCTTATTACTATTATTATCTTCGCTCAAGAGTGCGAAACGATTGCTTATCAAGGGATTATCAACTATCTTCTGTTTCTTGACAGACGTTCCATTATTTTGGGGACTTAGATTTCTTTTATTATTATTATTATTATAATTATTTATTAATAGCAAATTAAATTTACATATCATTCTTTTATTAATACTTACATATCTAAGCATATCTGGTATGCTCTTCAGTGTACCATCATTATTTATTGTGGTTCGTTATACCCTACACCACCATAGTGGGTAGGGTATTGTGGGTTTGTGCAGATGTTTGTAACGCCCAAAAATATTAGTCTAACACCCACCTTAAAGTATACCGATCGACTTAGAATCACTTTCTGAGTCGATTAAACGATGTCCGTCCGTCTGGTCGGCTGTCCATGTAAACCTTGTGCGCAGAGTACAGGTCGCAATTTTGAAGATATTTCGATCAAATTTGGTACATATTATTTTTTTGGCCCAAGGACCAAGCCTATTGAAACTGGTCCATTATTTCACCTAGCCCCTATACAAATGTCCTTCCGAAATTGGACTTTATCGGTCATAAATGTTTAATTTATAAATATATCTCTAAATATATCTGTTACGATCGGTCCATAATTAGTCATAGCTTCCATATAGACCCGCTTCCGAAAATCACTTTAACGTGCATAAATCGCTTAAAAATGTAGGTATACTCACAAAATTCAACATAGTAAACCTTTATATAGACACAAATCACACGACCTAATTTCATGGTGATCGGTCCATAATTGGGCATATCCCCCATATAAGGCCCACTTCCGAAAATCACTCAAAAATATAAATTATTGAAATTTTAAAAGAAAAATGTTTTTGCTCTTTTACTTAGTGTAGTGTTACTTGTTTAGTGTTAAAAACATTTAAACTCTCACTATTATTTGTTAGTGGATCACAAGCTTGTTTATTAACAGTATTTGTCGGTGTTTTTAAAACTGGTATAGTTGTTGTATTTAAATTTTTCATATTTTCTTTTATGATTTGTTCTAAACATAAATTGGTTGGTGATATTGTTTGTGTATTATTTTGTTCGTGTAATTGTATCACGGGGGAACAAGAGCGTGCTCTCTCAGCTGGTTTGGCGGTTAAATAATTTTTGTTGTAGCTGTGGTCATTTATTTTTTTGTTTTGATCACTCTCCCCGTTAAGAAATATGTAGGCATTTCTGCCGTTCATACTGAGCCTCCTCTCATCATGAGAATTCATGTGCTCTTTTAAATCAAACAAAAGGAATTAACACTTTTTATTTTTTTTAAACCAGTTGTTTTTCTTTTTTTTTAAACAAAATTGCTTTTGCAAATTTTTATATTTATCACTAGTCACAAATATAATTTGAAAGCGTCCAATCGCTAATTTTTAAAATATTTATTTGCACTAAAAAACAATAAAATTTTAATAAAATCGCGGAGCGAATAAAATACACGTCTGTTTGTAGAGAAAACAAACAGAGGTCATAAAAATTAAATACAACAATTTCTTCACCTTCAGGAAATTGATGTACTACTCGTTTCTGAAACACACTTTACCTTAAAGAACTGTTTCAGAATTAACGGATACTATATTTATGATACAAAACATCCAAGTGGTAGAGCTTGTGGCGGGTCAGCTATATTAGAGAGAAAGGATATTAGGCATTTCCCAATGCCAGAATATAAAACGGACCACATCCAGGCCACATCTATAAATATACCTGATGGTAGAGTTACAATATCATCAATATATAGTCCTTCTAGGTATAATATTAATCGAGAGCAGTTTATCGAATATTTTAGGACTCTAGGTCCAAGATTTATAGCAGCTGCTGATTACAATGTAAAACATACATTTTAGGGCTCTCCCCTTATTACTCCTAGAGGGAGGCAACTGTTAGAATCAATTTCGTTTAACAGACTAGATGCCATATCTAGTGGCCAACCTACTTATTGGCCTAAGATTCCCGATCTAATTGACTTCGCTGTAATCAAGAATATAAAATGAGAATTTATTTCAGTGGACCTTCGCTGGACCTCTCGTCAGACCACTCGCCTACAGTTTTAACGTTATTAGAAGTTCCAAGTAAATTGGAAAACTCTTACTCTTGTTTCCCTAACAAGAAAACGAACTGGTTAAAGTATAAAATGTATGTTAGCTCACACTTGCCACAGAACATCTAATTGAAAAATTAATATGAAATACAATCCTCTGTCGATATATATACAGACATTTTAACAAACGCCGTTAAAGTGTCCACGCCCCCAGTCACCCTGGGGAATTACAGACATTCAAAATGTCCTAAAAACATTGAGTCTCTTATCAAAGAAAACAGAACACTCAGACGTCAATGGCAACAATCGCGATCTCCGAACGTAAAGGCTTATGGCCTCATTTTGTATTTTCAAACGAATTTTCGTTTGCGTTTCCGTTTGGAACGAAAAAATACAAATTTGGTATTTTATAAAACGAAACGATAATTGCGTTTCAAGTCAATTTTTTCATGTGGTACCAAGTTTGAAAACATCGTTTTTATGTCAACTTTCTGCCAAATAAATTAAATTTTTTACATTTATTTGGAAAACTAATTTTTTTGTTATATTTTTTATGTATGAAAAGAAAAAACACATTCTCAAAAAATATTTTTTTCTTTTAAAATTTAAAAATCTTTGAAAAAGGTATTGAAACGAAAAAAAAATTCTCAACGTTTGATTTTGATGTTTCAGGCGCTTGTGAACGTTTTGTTCTGTTTTATAAAATTCAAATTTATATACAGAAGCGAAAAATACGTTTTGAAGAATATGAAAATTCAAAAATGACAAATTTATTCGAAAAAAACGTTTCGTTACGTATTACAAAATTAGGGCATTAATCAGTGCCAAAGAAGACTTCACGTCGCCTTAAAGATTAATAAAGAATCTAACCTGAGAAATTATCTTAAAAACTTAGACCCTACTAAGAAAACAGAATATAGTCTCTGGAAAGCTGTGAGAAATATGCAATGCCCTATTGTATATGAGTCGCCTTCAGAAAGGAGAATGGGCAAAAAATACTTCAGAAAAAATCGAAGCATTTGCCAATCACTTGGAGAATGTATTTACCCCAAATGATACAAATTCATCTATTAGTGATAATGTCATAAATAATGTGGTGCCAAACTCAATAAAATTCCAGTTCTCTACCGTGAAGACGACAATCAAAGGTCTCTAACCGTCCGACGGTTGAGTCATCTGTTGCCCTTATTCGAAGTATTTCTATTTGTATGGAATTTTATATGAAAACGCATTTTTTAAACATTTTGATTTATTATTATTTACTATTATTATGTATAATGAATATTAGAAAATGTTTTTTTTTTTTATATATAACATTATTAATTTTTTATGAGCTTTATATGAAAAAAGCCTAAAAAACTATTGTGTAGATTGTCCCTCGTCCAACATATTTTCTGTGCAGGTGTAGCAACGATGCATAAGTGTTGAATGCTCTGCACAAACTGGATTGTTACAGGAATGACAATAGGCCCTTGTTTTCCGCTGCCGTCCGTACTCAGAACGGCATAGGCGACATGACGGTCTGTTCGTTCTAGACGCAAAATTATGTAGTTATTCTGCTTTTGAACATTAGAATTGTTTTTTCTTACCTTTACATCAAATGCTTCCATCAGTAGGAATGACCGTCGTCTGTCACTTCTTTTTATTGGGGTGCTGTGGCTTAATTGGTTAGCGTGTTTGATCATTAAGCATGATATGGTATTTGTGGCCTGGGTTCGATTCCCAGCCGCTGCCAATCAACAACATCAGTTTATAATAATTATTAGTTTACTAATAACTAATATTTATCACAGCGCCCTCCTTCGGTGGTATAACACTAATACGTCACCGAAGTAAAATAATTAAATAAAGGTTGTTGGCTTGACTAAAATTCGCCATCTCACCACCAGAGGCGCTGCAACCTGCACTAATAACAAATATAACGCGCAATTGTAGAGTTGCCTATTAAAAAGCTTTTCTCCTCCTTTCACCACCTTTTCCTCTACACTCTATCCCCTTTCCAAAGAAAGTAACACATTTATATATAGGCATATTAATTGCCTGAGTGTTACTTCTCTTTTTTTTTTTAAAAAAAAAGCATCTGGTCCATTGTATCAACGCCCGATTTGTTGGCGTTGTAATCCAAAATAGCAAACTGCTTCTTCTTTTCAGTTTGCATGTCCACACCGCAAGTATAATGTTATGTCGACAGCAAAATTACCGCTTTGTTCTTCTTGGGCACATATGAACATAGTGCTATATCGCCTTCGTTGAAGCCGAACAATGTGCTTTTGACAGGACGCGTATTCGAGCGCACTGTTCCAACACATGCGGTTTTCTTCCTGATCAAAGTACGGCCTGTATTCAAGAATCTCTCCGAAAGTTGAAGTACGACATTCTGCCCTTGATTCACCTCTCGTGTCTGGTCAGGCAATTTCCCAGAGTAAATCATTCCTTTGACAGGATAAAATGATTTTGAGTCGCACAACCACCATATCTTTATTCCGTACTTGGCAGGCTTCGATGAAATGTATTGTGTGAAGCGGGTGCGGCCTCTGTATGGGAATAACTGCTCATCAACGGTCACTGCATCATGCGGAGTGTAAGCTGGGATCATATGTGGTTCCTACTGGTCCCGGATTCCTCCTTGTGTAAACGACCACGTTATGAGCACGAGTACGGGAAGTCGGTGGTGCATTTTTAGTCCATTTGGTGCCATCTTTGGAAATGAAGTAATTGTCAATTGTTTGCTGAGCATCAGTTTCTTCCTCTTCATCATCGCCGTCATCACTAATATCTTCATTGATGTCTATATGTGGTTCAGTTTCCGCATCCGAATCATCAACATGAAAATTTGGTTGATATGTGAAATCGTCATCATCCGCACCTTCAAGACCAAATGCAGGAACAGCACCTTCATCGTCATCACTCATATATGTGAGGGGCGGGTATACTTCCCATGGACCATCAAGGATACCAAAACCGGGAAAAGATGTCACTCAAGTGACATCATACCGTCCATTAGCCTGTTGTCAATATTCTCAAAATTTTTTGAAAAGTGGTTGAGTGGCTTGAGAGGCTTGTAGTGCACCTTGACGAAAATTGCATTGTCCCTGACCATCAATTTGGTTTCAGAAGTACGATCGAACAGATACATCGGATAACTACACTTAGTCGGAAAACCTTCGAGAGCAAGCAGTATTGCTCCGCATTATTTATTGACATATCTCAAGTCTTCGATAAATCTAGCACGATGGACTTATACACAAAATTACTAGATTACTACCTGCGAATGTACATAAACTGCTTAAAAATTACATACAAGAAAGATCTTTCCAAATCAGATCGAAAGATGAGATCTCTTCAAGTCGAAAAATATCTGCTGTTGTGCCACAGGTAGAGATGCTAAACGGGGAATCCCGTTCCCGAAAATCCCGGGGTTTTCGGGATTTTCTGAATCCCGAAGCCTGGGATTTTTAATTTTCAATCCCGGGGATTTCGGGATTTTCCAAATTCCGTTTTTCATAAATAAATATGGGAAATTGTCATTTTTGTGTGCCTTTTTCATGAATTTTGACATTCTACATGCCCGAATTTCACAAAGTGATGTCCAGCAAAGTTGTTCAACTCCTGCTACAATATAGTTAATAAAGGAAAACGGTATTTTTGGTTTTCCTTGAATGGGGCTCTTGAAAATCAATTCTTCACCCTTTACTGTAAGTTGTCTAACAAAACTCAATTTAAATTCAAATGAAATAGATTTTATCTCAGATGAGGAGCTCGAACAAAATTAAAATATTTCGATTGCTAAAAGGCTAAAACATAAGGTACTGTTACCAGTATGTACATTAGGCTGTGTTGATTTGTATGTACGATCAAAAAGTAAAAAATCGTATAGCAGAAACGCAATCTACGGAAAATTCTAAGAATGTTTCCTCAAGAAACTATAGGTCTAAAATCAAATCCTATCTTGCGCATTTCGTCTTTTATCGAATTAAAAAACTATTAAAAGAAATAAATAATGAAATATCATTGGATAAAAGACGAAATCGCAAGATAGGATTTGATTTTAGACCTATCGTTTCTTGGGGAAAATTTCTTAGAATTTTCTGTAGAATGCGTTTCTGCTATACGATTACTCATGCAAGTATTTTATGTTTTTTAGTGTCTAATAAAAATTAATTGCTAAATAAAAAAATGTCTTCTATTGTAAATACACATAATCGGACAATAGGGTAACAGTTTGGAGAAGGCCAAACACCGAATTGGAAAAGTACAATGTAGTAAACACTGTCAAACATGGTGGATAAGGAGTCATGTTGTGGGGTTGTATGGCTGTAGCTGGTGTAGGAAACTTAGTTTTCATCGACGGTTCAATGGACAAAACAGTGTACCTTAATATTTTAAAAGAAAACCTACTACAATGCGCTCTAAAGTTAAAGCTTGGAAATATTTCTGTTATCAACAGTACAATGACCCCAAACACACAGCCCATGACGTCCGAATATGAATAGTGCATCATGTTCCCCACATTCTCCCGACTCCTCCGCAATCACCTGACATGAATCCCATAGAAAATCTGTGGGATAAATTTGCCGAACGTGTAGGAAAGCACCATATTATTACTAAGACTCAACTTAAAGAAGTCCTGTTATAAGAATGGAAAAATATTGGAGCTGACGTCACCAAAAATTGCCAAGACGATTAAAATAGGTCATTAAAAAGATAGGTTACTCCACAAAATATTAAACTATTAAAAAAAACTATTTTCCTATTAAAAATTAGAAACTGTGTGAATATTTTTGTCCCCTTAAAATCGAACTTCGAAACATTAGTTAATTTTTTTTTCTGAAATGTGCCATTTAGTTTTTCCATATATTTCAATAAGTTATACGTAAATAAATATTATTTTGAAACCCGTACGAAAGTTTTGGCTTTCGTTTAAAAATTATGGAAGATTTAAGATAAATCTGTATGCTGTGTGAATATTTATGTAAGTCCGGCACTGTACATAGTTATGTACGTTTCTTTCTTATAATTTTCGAGATTTTAGATTTCCCGAAAACCCCGGGTCGGGATTCTGGGATTCTTTACCAAATCCCGAACCCCGGGATTTTCAAAAATCAGTCCCGATTAGCATCTCTAACCACAGGGAAGTATACTAGGGCCGTTCCTATATATTTTATATACTGCGGATATGCCTACGAGCGCACTGACTCACACATCTACATTTCCGGACGATACCGCGTTTTTAAGTACACATGAAAACCCCGCAATAGCTTCTGAACAACTCCAGTCTCATATCGGCGATTTGGAAAAATGGCTGGACAAATGGAAAATTAAAGTCAATGCAACAAAATGTATTCACGTTACATTTACTCTAAGACGAGAAAGTTGCCCTTCTATACAGATAAATTCCAGAACAGAGCCATGTGAGATATCTCGGTATCTATCTTGATCGCCGTTTAACATGGTCCCACCAATTTAAGTCAGTTCAATTGAACTGGCTAATTGGCCCACGGTCTGCTCTAGACTTGGAATACAAAGTGCTTTTAGGCCCAACTATAATGTGCATAAGCTAGCTTATGTTAATGTCAAAACCGAACGAAAAGACTGTCAAATGCTTAAGAAAATCGGAAGAAACGTTTAGGTGGCCATAATGTACTTATGTACATTCAAATCAATTTAGCCCCATTTGCACATTTATGTGCAACACGTAATTAAAAAAATACGTAATTCTTATTATTTTAATTTTTCATCCTTTTCATTTTTTCTTTATTTTCTTTGTATACAATAAACAAACTTATGGAATGTGCGACCAGCTTCGCCCTTTGCTTAACCTTCGCTTTACCAATACCCACCCGGATGACCATTACGGATTTAGTAGTTTAATAATTTTTTTTTAATTTTGTTTCGAATTTATTAAAATCATTTTAAACCTTTTGTATGGTTTTTTTTATTTTTTAAAATATTGTTCGTCGCTGATATGTATAAAAGTGCAGTAACACCAGGGTGGGTATTGGTAAACCATGTACATAAAAACCCTTTGGTAAAGCGAAGGTTAAGCAAATAAAATTTGACGAAACTTGATGAAACTCTCTTAAGTACATTATAGTTTGTCACATACGTTTTATATGTATTAGTGTATGCATATTATAGTTGGGCCTTTTGTACAAAACAATTATAAAACCGATATGACTATACGGCATTCAGCTATGGGGAACAGCCTCCTCATCTAACGTTGAAAAATTGCAAAGAAAGCTGTCAGCACTGTTAAGGACAATAACAGGTGCCCCATGGTACATTCGCAATAGTAATATCCATAGGGATCTCAATGTCCCCATAATACGCGAGGAGATCAAACTCTCCAGTTTAAACTACATTTCAAAACTACTGGATCATCCAAATCCCCTTGCCAGGGAGTTGCTGTCATTCGAGGGTCATAGACGACTGAGGCGACTGGAAACACTGGATCTGGCCAGATAATCATTTAACGAGCACTCATGTTGGACATTGCAGCGGCAATAACAACTTTAGTTTTAGTATAGGTTAAGATTTTAATACTTATTGTAAATTTAGCAAAAGAAAGATTCAATAAAGAAAAAGATTAAATTAAAAAAAAACATTGTTTCTAAATTTCGTGAAAAACACAAAAATGTTTGACATGCATTTCCTGACTTTTTTGTTTTTAGGACATTTTCTAATTTAATATCAAATAATGAATAAATACAAAATATAGAAACCAAGGCGTATTAACAAGGTGAGTGCGTCCCGGCAACAAATACAACAATGCAAAAACAACAGGCAATTTGTTTTTGTTAAAATGTACGTTAAATGTCAAAATCAAGGCGAATTAAAATATTACTATGTTATTTACAATAACAAATGTAAACATAAACAATGTTTGACACATAGTGTACATAAAACCACAGCGAATTAAGAAACAGCTGATTTTATGCACTCACCTTGTTAATACGCCTTGATAGAAACCATAGAAAAATATACATGACATATACTACGTTTATACGTAGCCTATTCGCAAATAAAAATAATTTGTAATTAACTAACTCTCTGTTTATATGTCACTTTGGTTACGGAAAATTCTTATTTTTTTAAATGCAAAAATTAATTAATCTTATTTGCAAATAGTATCGTTAATCAGGAATTGTTTTCGAGAGTTAGCTATTTGCAAATAAAAAAATAATTCACTGTTTATACGGCTAATTTTTCTACTTTCAATATATTTATTTGCGAATAAGTCGTGCGTATAAACACTTAACAAGTAAGTGTTCTATATTCGGCTATGCCGAATCTTATATACCCTTCGTCTTTGTTGTGGATGCATTATTATTTTTTATAATAATTAGTATAATATATCAAGAACACTTTCAAAAATTGTAGAAGTTACAAACGAAACAAAACACCAAAAACAAAATACGCAAAGCAATAAAACCAACACACATCCAAATACTATGTATACGTTTTGTTGTATAAAAAACAACAACAACGCCAAACAAAACACCAAAAAAAAACAAAATACGAAAAGCAATGAAACCAACACACATCCAAACATATGTATTGTTGCTCTTTTGTCAGAAGTTACAAACGAAACAAAATACGCAAAGCAATGAAACCAATACACAAACATACGTTTTGTTGCTTTTTTGTCAAAGCATGAAATAAATTGTCTTTTTTTGATGAAATTTTCAGAAGTTGTCTCGGATTTTTTCGCATATCTCCGTTATTTATGGATGGATTTTGCGGATTTTAAATAGCAAAATTCTCGAAAGCATGTCTGACAGAATTATTGAAGATTTGGATCCCTAAGATATCTGGGGTCTTCAGAAAATTGATTTCAACAGACAGACGTACATGGCTTAATAAACACCGCTATCTATAAGGATCTAGAATATATATACTTTACTAGCTGTCCCGGCAAACATTGTTATGCTATAGCTCACACAAAGTTTGAAGACTCCCACTATAATAGTACTCCAGGTATGCAGCAATAAATTTTAACTTTGTATGGGAGGTACCATGCCCATTGTTCCTATATAGGTCAATTGTAAATCTAAACCATCCAGAGACCCACTCAAACACACACAACAAATTTCATCGACATCGGAAATATTTAAAAATCATGGTTCAGTCCAAAGTTACATGTATTTGAATTTAAAAAAATTTCGCTATTTTTTTGGGAAAAAAGTACTTTTCTTTTTAAGTTATCTAAAAATTTTCTAGAAGGATGTATGATGAATTTGTACTTTTTGAAAAGCTAACTTTACATCAAATTTTTTAAATGAAAACAAAATTTATAATTTTTGATACCAAGGGGACCAGATCCATTCAAATAACGCCTATTTTTTCTGTAAAATTCAACTTTAGGGCAAAAATTCTCAAGTCGCATAGTCGATCTTTGAAATCGGATAGGAAACAAAAAAATTGCACGTGTTTAAAAATTTTACATGTCGAAGGTACCCTACTTTGAGCCCCCATAGCCCCTGGATCATTTGTAGGGCTCATTTTAATAAGTTAAACTCAAATACTCCTTGGCTATGCCCATGTCAAATTTTATCCCGATCGGATGAGCCATTTAGAAATGCCAGATTTATTTCTAAAACATTTTGATTCTGCCCCTCTGTGCAGCGCATGCTCGGTATTCGCGACTAATTAAAAACCAGACCTGTCGCAAGCAATATTTTTTCTTGTCGGTTTATAATTTTCCAAAGCCCATTGTACCTTAATTTTGTTTTCTTGCTTATCTGATCATTCCATTTGCTCCTCATTACTTCCCACATGAAATTTTTCTTGAACCCAGTTGTTTATGTCAGCATTCGTGAAAAGATTTCCCGTACCAATAGTTGAAAGATCATCGTTTTCTTCCTGAATTATATTTTGTAAAATATTTAAGGGCATGTTATCCTCTTCACTCTATTCAGTACCGTTCGAGCAAGGCGTTCCAGGATTTACGGATATTGGATACTAATATTTTATTCCATTACGAAGTTAGAATCTGAACTGCATTTTTGAGATTGAGCTCCATATTTGTTCTCTTCTCGCCAAGCAAGTGCGTGGGTTCTTCTACATCTTTTAAAAATATTCTTATTTATAGAAAATAATAAAAAAAGGTTTGACCAACATTGTATACCCAAATATAATTATTTTATACTTCTTTTAAAACGCTTCTTGTGAAATGCTAAGACAATATATTCGAAAAAAATTTACTGGTTTTTTGGTTTGATTTAGTATTAAAAAATTCCGGGGAATTCCCAGGAATGAAAACATTTTTAAATTTTCTACTGGGAAATGCAAAAGTCCAGGAATATAGGAACCCTAGTATGAACATTAATGAGCGCGATGAGAAAGCCTCTCCATTTTGAGCATTGGACATTTTGTATTTCTCACTATTCACATCAGTGATGATATTTGTGGCACAATAGTGCCATTTTTGGCACTATTACGTTTTGAGTGGCACAATGGCACAGTCTAAACTATTTTGGCACATTTAATACTTTTCAAAATAATTAAAAAAGAAACAAGTAAAGCTGGGTTTCCGCATTAACCGTAATCGGCGCCGATAACGAAAACTGAAAAACGTTGGTGTTCGTCACCGTCTCGTTTCTGAATTGTTTTCGTTTCAGTTGGGTGCGTTGCTGCATAAAACAGAAACGAAATTATTTCTTAAGTTGTCATTTGGAAATTACATAGAATTTCATTATTTTTGACAAAATCTATTATTTTTACCTCTTTCAATAAAGAAAATTACCGAAAACCACCTACTTGAAGTTGTTTTCGTTCCGGCCCCAAATTACAGGTTTTTCGTTACTGATCGGTACCATTTCGTTTTCGGTGCAAATGTATGGAATCTGCTTAAAATCTGAAATGTATCATGTACAAAAATTACTGATTGTCACAAAATATATCCAAAAAATGGTTGTAGGCTCTTTGAATTCATAGTTTTTCTTAAGGTCTCTTAAATATTCCTGGAATGATCCATTTTTGTTTATTTTCCAACACATATTTTCATCAACTATTTGCACTTTCATTGTCACAAAATATATCCAAAAACTGGTTGTAGGCTCTTTGAATTCATAGTTTTTCTTAAGGTCTCTTAAATATTCCTGGAATGATCCATTTTTGTTTATTTTCCAACACATATTTCATCAACTTTTTGCACTTTCGGCTTCTTTGCATAGTTTTAACCATAGTTTTAAATTTTACGCAAATAAAACCAAAATATCGGCAACCCAAAATAACATCCATAGATTAAAAATTAATTAATATACAATCTTCTAGTCTAGCCTGAGGCCATCATAACCATATTATGCCATTTGCAAATAAGTTTAATATCAAAAGATACAGTATATTTCAATTGAATTAACATTATTTTTTTAAAAAATCGTATATAAATATTGTGTCAAAAAGCGATTCAAATTCTATTTATTTTGTGAAAAGTAGTTTTGGCAATTGAACCCTTTTTGGCATAATTTATACATCAAATTGGCACTAAATATAAATGTTCAAATCCCATCACTGTTTCACATACGTACAGTAGCGAGCATAAAAAATGCAACGGCATGCAATGTGATTTTCAACATCACTGATTTTGCTCAAAAAGGTATCGAATTGTCCACATCTGCTGTTTTTTTGTTCTTATTTTGCAATTATTGTATGACATTTTATTTAATATTTTTTTTACGTAAAAATAATTATAAAATTTTTAGTAAAAACAAAATTGTGCGAGCAAAAAAAATGCAACTCTACGAAAATTTATTTAATTTTTAAAACAATAATTATAAAAAATTGCTAAAAAACTATAACAATGTTCCATTACCAAGATTTACTATTAACATTTTATCCAAAAAATGCCATAAATAATTTTGATGGCTAGTTTTGAATTGGATTTTATTGAAATAAAACTAAAATGTTAGACATTGAAGTAGTCAATCCTGTGTTACCTGATCCATGGAAGGTGACATCATATATTTGATGCTACCCAAATGAACACATGTGGACATTTATGACTACTGCAACCTACAAAAGATAATTTAATGATGCAAATATAATAAGGAGAAACCAATTCAATAAACCATATATTATTTACAAAAATAAATTAAGCGCCTATGCTTAAAATGGTGCAGTCGTATGATATGGAAGGTCAATTAATGTAATTTTAATTTATTCGTTTCGATTTGTTACTCAGGCCGTCTGGGCACAGATATTCCCTTAATATTAAATTAAAATAGTAAAAAATTGCGATAGCTTAGTAATCACGTAAGCTAAATATAGGATTCTATGAAATAGGAACAGTATCAAATTTAATATTATTTACAGTTGTCATCCGCTGTTTTGGAATTCGTTTACTTACCAAAATAAATGGATATTTGAATATGATTTCATTATTTGTAATTTTTAAAGACCACATGATGTCATATGATTGTGAAAATATTATTTTAGCATTAAATTTCAGCACCCTTCTAACATTAACTAGTCATATCCTTTTGATCTTGAGCTTTTATGCACTCAGCTTTAGGCACACCACCACAATTATTTGATTTCCTTTTCATAGAGAATATCCGCAAGATTTTAATTTGGTAAAGAAATAAATAAAAATTCTTAAAATTTTCTTGCTTTTCGAAAAAATCACCATATTGAACAGAAAATGCATTATTCGTTAATTCTGTTATGTTTTGTAGATTTCATATCCTTGAATTTATTAGTATTAACAGTAAATTACGGTATTATAGTTTTTAGCAATTTTTTTACAATTATTTTTTTCAAAATTTTAAAAATCAAGTAAATTTTCTTAGAGTTGCATTTTTTTTGCTCGCACAATTTTACCACTGTTTTTACTAAAAATGTTATAATTATCCTTACGTAAAAAATAGTGGACAAAATGTCATACAATAATTGCCTATGATCAATAAGATTATAAAAACAGCAGATGTGGACAATTGGATACCTTTTTGATCCAAATCAGTGCTGTTGAAAATCACATTGCATATCGTTGCATTTTTTATGCTCGCTACTGTATATATACTTTAAAGAAAAAAACAGTGTATTAATTTATGTGTTCTTAAAATTCAAAAAATTCTTAGCTACTCATTTTCGAATGTGGGCATAAAAAAATTTCCAAATTTCATTCATGATAAATTGTCATGAATGAATAAATTTAAGTGATCATATATGAATTCTTCTGAACCTTGAGTTTAACATGGGAATGAGGGTTCATCAACTCGTTCAAAACGTAGTTGAAATTTTGGACATCAAAAATCAAAAAGCCTGTTTCGCTGTGTAATAACATTGATTTTGCCAGCTGAATAACAATGCGAACATGACAATAATACTATTTATTATTCTACTTGAAAAATTACTTATTTGTTAGCGATGTTTGTTAACTTGTCTTGCAATAAAGTAATTTGCAAACGATTTATGTACATACGTCATGAGAGAAATCGTTTTATCTGGTACACGATTCGAAACCACCATTTTATTTTAATCGAGGAAGCGTATGGATCAACATTTTTAACAATCGAATTATAAATGAGTTTTTAAATCTTTGACCAACGACTAACTAATATTCTAACCCACTGGGTTTGCGATTTATTATTATTCCCTTAATATATTAATTTGACACAAAATACATACCATCTTTTTTGTAAAATATAACTTCCAATTTCAATTCAGTTTTGCTCATTAAACTTTTTTCAATTTGTTGTTTGTGTTCATCCTTGGTTTCCGGTCCATAAAGAAAATGACAAGAACATCCTTTAAAGATATTTTATTATTTGTTAGAAATAGTGTCGAATGTTCAGCTACCAAAATGAAGATTTTAATTACCTTTTTGCATAATTTGGGCACGAGAATATCCTGTCAACTCAACGAAGCCATCCGAACAATATACAATTGGATTGCCATTTGCTTGTGCATTTCCGAGAACGAAATTTGAATCTAAAATAAATAGACATAAATTTATTATTGTATGTACATTGTGTGTATAATTTATTATAAACTAGTTTTATTTTATATTTTTTATTTATTTATTTTGTGATAAGTTTTTTTACCTTTACTTCATAAGCCTAACAATACATGTATGTATATTAGAATGTCCCAAAATTTTTTTTGGAGTTTTGGAACGCATACCCTCTATTTTTTATATACATATATAATACTATAGTTAAATATACAATTTTGTCTTTCTATCATGATTGCAACCTGTGCCGACTTGCGATTTAGTTTTAGGGTGCATTCACAAGGGGAAAAATGCAAATTTTTCAGTTTTTGCAAACATTTTGTCATTAAATACTTACTTTTGCAATTTAATTTAAAAGAATTGAAATGTGTACGTAATTGTCGTTCTAAGAAGATATAAGACACAAAAATTGGTTAAAAAATGTTAAAGTTATTAAAAAATCGCCAGGCCATTAACGTGTCTCAGGCCACTAGAACAAGAAATGTAGGAACAAAATTAACATATTTTGAGAAATATTAGAGTAAGTTCGGGTAATGTGGTATACTTATTTTTTATTTGACTATAATTTTTAGAATCTTAATTCGATTGGAACAGTTCTCAGCTGGTGTTCTACTACAAGTGTTAGGTTTACATCCATGAAATTAAAAAAGTCTTTTAAGTTCAAGTTTCAGAGAAATTTCGCAGTTATAGCCAAAAAATAATAATTTTTTTAACGGCAGTTTGAAAACTCCATTTTCAAATTTTTAAAAATTATGTTAAACAAATTTCAGAATTTTTTAATCATCACATTGGGATTTATTGAGAACATAATAGGGAATAAAATTATGAAAAGAGTATGACAATACCTCCTATAGTTTTTCTGTACCTGCGATTTAAATTTTGGCCATATTTTGGTGAATGAGCCGAATTTCCTTACTGTTATATACTTTAAGTAAAACCTTTTCATAATATTATAGCCTATGCTATTTTAAATATTGTCTGAAAGTTTTACTAAAATCGGAAAACGTTAACCTTTAAATCGTGGAGGTCATAAGTAAATTTTTTCAATATTTGGAATTTCTAATGGAAAGATAGCGAAATGTTATATATTTTTGGGCCGATTTTAATGAAACTTAAGAAAAATATAATGATGTCTAGTATTTATAATAACAGAACAAAAATTATTTAATGTTTTTCAGAGTTAAATAAACTCAATTATTCAAGCTATTTTTTAAATTAAATAAATCAAAAGTACACTAAAGGGTTAAAATCAATTTTATTATTCAAAAATCCTCAATAAAATATTAATTACGTTATTAAAGCAAAAGGCAGGTATAATACAATATGACACAACACAATATTTTAAAGTTTGTTTCCTATAAAAATCAAATTTTCATCAGCACTATTGAAATTGACTATTTTTTAATGGTTTTAGAAGTTTGGGGTCATTTTAACCCCAAGTGCTATTATCGGTTATTTTTAATTTTTCTGCTGTTTTTAGTAAATACTAGGTTTTGTGTTATATTTTTCTTAAGTTTCATTAAAATCGAATATATAACATTTCGCTATTTTTCCATGAGAAATTCAAAATATTGAAAAATTTGACCTTTGACCTTATCGATTTAAGGATATAATATTCTGAATAGGTTTTACTTAAAGTTAGTAGGTTAGGTTAGGTTCCATGGGTAGCCACTCTTCAAGCAGCTCACTTGGGTCCATTCAAAACTGATCCCGTTGTGATACCCAGGGGGTAAACATCTTGGTATTAATTATACGTCCGTTGTTTCCAGGCTAAACCAGCTAGATTCTCTGATGAAAAAGTAGATTCGTCTAAGACTTATCCTTGACAGCTCATCTAAGCATGATAGGAATGGTATTCCGAGGATGCGTTCCCTCAGGTTTATCGGAGCCGGGCATTGACAGAATAGGTGTGACACCGTCTCATCCTCTTCTTCATTATGGCAGCTCCTACAGTAGTTATTATACGGTAGGCCCAATCTCCTAGCATGTGTCCCAATTATACAGTGTCCTGTAATGAAGGAGACAATTAGCCTTATTTGCTCACGACGAAATTCCATAAGTAGATTCGTCCTGCTGGCATCATATACGGGCCAAGTAGACCTCGTTGTAACACAGGAAAACTCATTGATCCACCTGCTTTGTGCAGATTCATATGGTGTCTGCTGAACAGCCATCTTGCATTTAGCAAGGGAGATACCAGAAAAGGGGTCGATCTCATCATCATCCATCATCGCACCCATTTTGGCCAGTTCGTCAGCTATACAATTACCCTGATTACCATCGTGGCCAGGGACCCATATAAGCATTATCCTAGAATGTCTCCCTATCTCATTAAGGGATACCCGGCATTCCTCGGTTAACCTAGATGTCGTAAAGACACCCGCTATTCCGTTAACGGCAGCCTTGCTATCAGTAAATATACATATATCACCAGATATTTGATAAAACCTCAGCCAGTTGGATGCACGTTTAATGGCCGTAACTTCCGCCTGAAGAGCCGTACAGAAGTTAGGTAGCCTGAAATAGGATTTAATCCCATAGTTCTCAAACCACCACCGACCCTATTGCCCCGCTTTGAGCCATCAGTAACTACCCTTATGACATCATCAGGGGGTAAGAGTCCGCGCCGCCATGAATCCCTATTCGGGATCTTAATATGGAAATGCCTATCGAAAAATGGCTTTGCGATGCAATAATCGACATTACTATGTAAGTACCCATAGTAGTTCAGTATCTTAGAGTGCCCATGATCTTTAAATTTCTATTGGGCGATAATTTTCAGGGTTGCTAACCTCTCCCTTATTTGCAAATAATTCAGCCAAAAGGTTAGCTTTATCAACCGGGTCAGTGAATGATTGGTCATCCCTTAAAAGAGTAGGAATTGATGAACTAGCATTATCCTTAATTCTTTTAACGAATGACCAAAAGCTTTTACTGCCCCGGGGAGCAGTAAGAACTTTGGCACGGAGGCGCTGCTCGTGTAGAGATTTTTCACGCCTCAGCACTTTGGCACACGAAGATCTCGCCTTTTTGCGTAGCGAATCAGTTTCTGCATTTTTGTTATAACGCCAGATTCTGAATGCTTCCTCTCTAGATCTGATTGCAATTTTGCACTTCTGATTAAACCAGGATTTTTCCATAGTTTTAATCGAAATTTTTTTTGATGGAATGAATGTTTTCATCCCACTCATAATTGTGTTTTCGACCATTTTCGCCATGGCATTGACACTATTGTCTAAAAACAAAGTTTCCAATTAAAATGCCTAAAGAACTCGTTGAGCTCAGCCCAACGAGCCTTTTCGTAAATAAAAGTTGAGCGTTTCGTAGCTGGTCGTAAAACGTTACGAAGTTCAGGGAGCGAAAAGGAGGCGGAAATGGTACAATGATCTGAATTACCAAGAGGTGCAAAGACATCTACTTCATACTTGTCAGGGTGTGAAGTTAGAAAAAGGTCGAGGATGTTATTTTGGTGCCCATCAACGCATGAAATATGCGTTGGTTCATTCACTAATTGCGCAAGGTGATTGTGCGCCGCGAATAGTTCAACATATTGGACTTCTGAGCATAGACGGAGAAAAAATTCGCTCTTAGCCCCCGTATATTGCAAAAGTCTACCCTGAAGCTACCTGTCATTGCAATATACTGAAAATTCAAATAAATTGTCTATTTTTATGATATAAGTTACAGTAAGATTAATTGCTGTTTATAAGACTCGTGACCAGTCACCAAACAGTCAAACAACAATTAATACAATTGTACCAATATCATAAAAAATTAAAGGAAGTAATGGAAAGCGGACAACTTAGGACGGGGAAATAGTAACACAATGACGAGAGGCCATAAAAGCCCTGATCTGGTCATTGTGACAGAGAAACGGCCCGTACTGCCAACACTATTGATGTTTTGTTGACTCTGTTCTCTGAGAGGATGTTTTAGTTGCTTGTTTGTTGTTTTGCTGTGGTTGTTGTTAGTGGATTTTTGCGGTTTATTTTCTTACGTTTCTTTTTATGTTGGTTTGTCTTAAAGGGGGGTCAGACGACATGTATTGCTTGTGTTTTGTACCATGTATTGGGACATTTTTCCATATGTAAACATATACATACCGTGTGATCCATATGAAACTTTGTGTATGTAAAATACATGTGTATTACACGTGATATTTTTGGCAATTAGAGCATGTTCTATTTTCGTGTGTATAACAGTGTTGTATTTTGAAATACAACACTGTGTGAGTGCAAAATAAAAAAACAAAACAAAAAATAGTAAAGAAAAATCATAACAAAATAAATTTCATTGCATTAAATATATTTATTGTGATTTAAAAATGTTTTAAATAAATATATTGTTAAAAACAACAAACATATAAACTAATAGAGGTTATGTCACATGCAATTACATATGTACATTTGAACGTGGAAATTATGAATCGTATGTATAACGTGAATTTTGACATACACATGGAATTCCATATTTATCGAATACATGTCCCAATACACAAGCAATACATTCCGTCTGACCCCCCTATTATTGTTTTTGTTGATTATTGTTATTATTTTTGTTATATTTATTTTGTTATTGTTGTATGCTTGTTTTATTTTTCTTTTAAGTATTTAATTTATGTTGTATTGTTTTGTATTTTTAATTGTAATATGTTGATTTATTTGTAATATTTTAATTAAAAGACGCGGACACAAAAACATAAGTACATATTTTTTATACTAGACGGATCACGACACTTATTTGCGGACAAAATTAAAATGCGTGTGGATGCGACGGACGACAGAACATTACTACGTCAGAAAGGGGGAATTACTTTTAGAAGAAATTTACCTATTATTGACCAGTCACCCATCAACAAGCAAAGCAGCTGAACCATCAAATAAGAAATATGTATGTAGGTAAATTTTTTAACATTTGTGGTATATACATATCTAACTTTTTTACTCGGCGAAGAACAGCTGATGCTGTTGTTCAACGAGTTAAAAACAACTTCAGCTAGTTTTATATTTAGAGTCGACTTCAGCGTCAGAAGTATACTTTAACTTGTCTATGATAGACCTAAAGTCCACTCTTAAGTAAAGTCGAGTTTAATTCTCTTAAGTAAAAAAAGTAAAAAAATATTTGGAGAAAGACGCTTTGGAATAGAGTTGGGTTTATTAGCTCAGTGAAGTGACCGCTCTTTTCAGCTCAGCTCACTGAAATGAACTAGGTCGCTCTTTTAGCTCATTAGCTCAGTATGTTGTATAATGACCATTTCATTTTGAAAATTGCTTGTAGTGAATTAAATCAATTATTTCTGTTGTTAGTTGTAAAAACACACAGTCTTTTGACAATTAGAGATTTATGCGTGAAATAATTGATTAAAATTTTAAAAAATAAAATTGTATTTTATTTAAACTAATATTTTTGCGGAAAAAAGAGTTAATTTTTTATTATTTATAATTTCCGATGCTAACCAAATGTTTAGACCAGGGGTGCCCACAAGTTCCTTATGGAAGAGTAAACACCAATACAGTTAAAGAAAAGCTACTTTTTATTCAATATTTGTTGTTGCTAAAACCAATTCATACAAAGAAAAAAGAAAAAAAAACTCACTTTCAACACACACATTTTTAAAATATCATACGATAAACAAAAACAAAATCTACATGGATGATCGCAGTCGTCAATGTTTACCAGCAAGCATACGAAAGTGTTGTTGCTTTCAACATGCGTGTATTCAGTGAAGAACGACAAAAAAAATAATAAGACAAAGTTGTTTGTGTATTTTGTATTGCTAATGCTGAGTGCTCTAGTGAGTATACAAAACACACAGCCTATAGCTAAGAGCAATTACAACAGTAATGCGCAGCCCATAGCACAATTGTGCAGAATCAAATCACACGTATTCTTACGCTCTTACATTTTAGTAGTCGTTGTCCACTCAACGAGACAACTAGGAATACGCATGAGGACTGGTGTATGACTTTTTCTTTATTTTTTCAGTTTTTGTATTTGTGTGTTTGTAGGTGCACTGAATAAAATAAAGAATTGAATGTGTTGGTGAGAGTAAGTGTATTGGTGAGAGGATTTATTTTTGCGAACCTCTGAATTACAATAACAAAAGAGTACCAAGAGTATAGGGCTTGGGCATGACTGGTTTAGACAATATTTGTTAAGCAGAACATTCACTAACTATAACGTATTCTTTTACCACAAAATAATAAAATTACCAAAAACTCAAGATATTAACTGGAATTTGAAAAAGGAAAAATATTTTGATGATCTGATAATTGTGATCCAAAATAAAAATGTGACAATAACTAAACCAAAATGAATATTGTTGCAATTTTTTGGGTCAATTGGCAAAATATATATTTTTTATCTGACTTTTACAACTTATATAGTATATATGATCAACAAAATTTCTACTAAAAATACGAAAGAAAAATAGTTTTGTGATACAATTTGTATATTTTCAACATTAACTTAATTATTTTATGATATAACAATATATAAATAGAATTTCTGAATTTAAGGAATAAGATTTTATAAATCTTATTCCTTAAATTCCGAAATTCGAAACTGTCATTCCTAAAAACAGCGAAAAACCCACGATAGGTCGCTCATGGCAGCAGACAAATGTTCTGTTGATGTAGCAGTATAGTAAAAAAGTGCATAAGATATATATTTTCTAAAAAAGTGATTGAAATAATATTGCTAATTTAATTAAGAATATCAGTACTTTGTATTTTTTTAATTATGTGTTTTGTTAGATATACTCCCACTAATGTGTTTTTGAAATAGTATTTTTTTACTAATTGCATACTTTCAATTACAATTATTATTTTAACAATAACAATTATGTATTTCCCTTTTTCATTATTTTTTTTATGAAATTTACTTACAAACTGTAGCAATACTCTTTCTTTATTTCATTCTACATCACCATACCATAAATAAATTCACATTCATTCAATAGCACACATATAAAAATTCCTTCATGAAAACAAAAACAATTTGAATAACTCTAATAATTCTTGAAACAAAAATATATACGCGGCAGCATACGATCATATACATACATAACAAACCTACATTCGAATGATCGTTTTATTTCTGTTGGACAAAATACTCACTCACTTTTCAATGTCAGTGAGCGAAAGAATGTAAGAGCATTGACGAGTAAAGTGAAACATGTGAAACATCTGAAACATTGAAGACGACAAATGAATGTGCTTGTGCAGCTCTTTCATGAGCACTGAACTGAAACCGCTCAGCGCTCAGTTGAAAACGCTCAGTGCTGAGCTGAAAACGCTCAGTATGATGAATGATTCACTTCGCTCAGTTGAGTGAATAGCTCAATTGAACTAGGTCATTCATGAGCTACACAACTCTACTTTGGAAACAGAATCTCTCGATTGCTGGCAACAACACAAGGATGTGAGATGGAGTTTTTACAATATTAAACATAATGGCCCATAATCATAGTCAAACACTAAGTCGGTTCTTTTTAAAAACAACTTTTAAATAAAAACCTGCTTTTTATTAATTTGCAACCATATTCAAAATTAAAGTATGTTTTAAATTGAACCGACTTTAACTGGGTGCCACCGCAAATGTAGAAAATGTTTTCATACAATATACAACAAAAAACAGACAAGTGGCAACGCTGAACAGCTGACATACAAAATTAAAAAAATCCAAAAAACGTAAACTATAAAAGTAACCGGGACATCTAAAGAAAGAAAGTTGTTTGTTGTGGAAAAATGGAAAAGATAGAATTAATATCATAATTACGATATTTTGGTACTTATTTTATTGATAACTGTTCAATAATTGCAAAATCTATACCAATATCTTGTAACTTAAACATTTTTTACTTTGTGACGAACTTTTGTACTCGGCGAAGAACAGCTGATGCCGTTGTTCAACGAGTTAAAAACAACTTCAGCTAGTTTTATATTTAGAGTCGACTTCAGCGTCAGAAGTATACTTTAACTTGTCTATGATAGACCTAAAGTCCACTCTTAAGTAAAGTCGAGTTTAATTCTCTTAAAATGTACTTTATTTTTCACTATGATTATGGGCCAATATTCATACATTTGATTTCAGATTTATCCAAACGCACAGTGAGGCCAAAAAAAAAAAATATGTTTTTAGATGGGGGTTTTTTGTCGTGGGGTTGGTTAATGAAATGCTCTAGGAGAAAAAAAATTATCATAGTAAGGTCTCTTGCCTCAAATGCCCATCATAATTTCAGTTTGAATGAGGCCTTCACACGAATGGCACACTACCGTAAGAAGGATCTACTAGTAGGAGTTTCCGTTAAACACTTGTCACAGTTTTTGTAATCAAGCAAATCAAACTAAACAAAATGGATTCTACAGTTGAAGGTAAGTATAATACGTAAAATCAAAATCTGAATGTAAATTTCTAAAAAGTAAATTGTTAGAAAGTGATATGTAAGGACTATTTTTTATTTTTAATTTGTTAAACAAAATTGATGTGATTGAGTGAAATTTATTTCCTGCTTTTAAAGCTATTGGAGGTAATAAGTCAAAGTATTATTTAACAAATAAAATTCAGCTGCACATATTTGCAAGTTGTCCTACGTTCGGCAAACAAAAATTAATTTTTTTTTGATAACTGCCTTGCAAAAATACTTACTAGAGGGTTTACGGCGCATTTTTTTTGCTTGTAAGGTGGTGCGCTTAATGTACATGAAATAACATAAAATACAACACCACATTTATATATATAAACTAGATGACCGCACCGGCTTCGCCCAGTAGCTATTTACTAATGTTGTTCTTCAAGTTTATCCAAAAAATTTATCTTATTAAGAACAGTGAGAAGTGAAAAGAAGGCAATGTATTAAAAATTACAATTTACGAATTTTTTTTCTTTACAAACCATCTAAAAATTTCGAATCGAATAAAAAAAAAAATCAGACAAATCGCTCTAGTCGTTCTCACGTGATGCCATTTCATACATGGACCATGGACCATTTCATTTTTATATCTATAGAAGATATACAGTAAACTCTCGAAAACGTGAACTAAGGTAGAGCTACACAAATACGTATGCATGTATTTGTTGAATGCACTCTAACATCGCCATATTGCATTTCACCATTGTAAATTTGTTAATTTTTAATACATTTTCAAAAATAATATCAAAACAATAACTTGTACTCAATTTGCAAATTCATTTAATTTTTTTTCGTATGAAATGACGCCATATTAGGTCAGCCATTTTGAATTTGCTAATTCTGATAACGGATTAGTAAACAGCGACCCCAAAAACCCCCATATACAAATTTGTGGATCATTTTGTACATTTTTCGACTTTTGGCCGGACAAAGGTGCCTTTGGCCGCACTGTGAAACGTAGCAAAATTAGCGAAAAGTTCGGTAATTTAAATTTTGTTATTGTCCGTTGCCGGCTTAGTCGACTTTCAGCCGCCGTTGAAGTTTTTTTAATAGCCGCGGCGCCGAAAATTACTCGACTTTAGTCGACTCTTAAATTGTAACTCTGCAAACTTAAGTAAACACATACATCCCAATTATAAATAAAAATTCTCCCGGAGTTGTTCCCCTTTTCTAATTTGTCCTATTCAAATTCAATGGGAAAAAAGTCCCGGGGAACAAACCCACGCGGAATCTTTTATTCATAATTGGGCTGATAGTAATTTATTGCTAAATATAACGAAATGAATTGGATCATACAATTTTCATATAGTTCCTAAGTCACTAAAATGTAAATTTAAACCTATAATAACCAATTTTAATTTATGAGCATTATATTTTTTTTACTACTTATAAGCAGCGCTGCCAACTTTGTTGATTTATCGTCATTTTGACGATTTTTTAAGTAAAATTTATTAAAATGACGATTTTTTTTAGAAGATAAACATATGGTAACCTTTTTTCCTAAAATTCAAATTTTGTAATCACGTTTTATTTTTTGTACTAACAAATTGTGACGTCTAAACATAAGGCCAGTTTTCTGTTTTTCAAGACTTTTTTTGATATTCTGCTGAGCTCTTTTCTGATTGGTTGTTGATACGATTATACGCCAAAAAAGGCAAACGTGGTTGACAAAAAAAAGCATCATATAAATGCAAGGGGATTTTCGTAGGGGTTTTAAAAGAAAAACAATTAAAACAATAAGATTTTAAATCAAAGTGTAAATGCCACCTAAGTCCACTTTTATATTGAATTGGTTTCAGAAATTGTAAAACGTTTTGATTTTGGCGATAAACTTTTAGAAGGATTAACCTCCAGCGAACAAAAAAAATGATTCAATTTTACAATTTGCCAAACTTATTCCAAATTTATTAAATGGAAAAGAATATCAAGAAATTGATAATGAAGTTCGAGAATTACGTAATATGAAATTCACCGAACTCGAAACATTGGAAAAATTTTTCAATAATGCAAAGGCCTTCCCAATTTTAACACAATTTGTTTCGAGTTTAATGGCACTACCACATTCGTCGGCCAACGTTGAAAGAATTTTTAATATTGTAAATTTAAATAAAACAAAAATCAGAAATGCATTGGATTCTTCAACATTACATGGAATATTGTTTTCAAAAGATTATCTTAAGTTAAATAATTTTCTGTGTTTTAATATAGCAATAACGCTTCAAAACTCAATTTTTGTTGAAACTGCCAATGAACAAGATTATATCATATATTAAATAACTTAAATAGTAAAAAAGGTTCTGGATTTGATGGAATAAGACCAAAGGACATACAAAATAATGCTAGAGTCTTAACACCTATAATCACAAATTTAATAAATTCAAGTTTAGATAACGCTTCAATACCAAAAATCCTAAAAACATCAGTAATTTTACCAGTATTAGAGAATATACTAGAGGAAATAGTGGTTAAATGACTAAACAATAAGGATCATTCATGTCGATAACCTCCAAAAGAAACTACGTAAATCCGCTTTTATGTTATACCACTTAAGTAACTGTGCAACTATTGCAGAATCATACATTAAGCATGGGATCGCAGCATGGGGAAGTGCAACCCACTGCAGATTACTACAAAACACTCAGGACCGCTTATTAAAAATTCTGAAGAAAAATCATCGGCACTATCTAAACCAGGGAAAGGCAAAACATGGCGCCGCGTTTTTCATTTACTCTTCTCTTACGTAAGTGTGCACACGCATTGTAGAGAAATAAACAACTTTTAATCAGTCTAGCTTGAGAACTCAAACAAGCAGGTTGTGTATCGTTTTTTATCGCACAATTTAAGAATCAGCGTTGCCAGTGAAAAAAAATATGTCCCAACATTTAAAGATGTATGATGAACAATATGAGATTTTACATTTTTAATTGGGGAAAAGCGACGAAAGTTTACTGGCAACACCGTTTCGTGGAGAGAGTGTGGCCGACTTCATAAACGCAGTAATGCAAAGCAATTACAAGGCAAAGCAATATTTTGTGACATTCATGAACGCATAAATATTTTGTAAAGAATCATAATTAAAAACAGTTCACAAATTTCACAGATGCTGCGCATGGACAAGCATTGCCATACAGTAATGAACTTGCGACATTGCCAAAACAAAATCTATTGCGTTTATGAACACTATGCATTGCAGCGTTGCTTTGCAAAATGCGTTTATGAAGTCAGCCTGTATAACTAATACAATCGTAAAATAGTATAGGTTGCCTTTCCCTGATCTAAACCAGAGGTTCGCAAAACTAAATCCTCTCACCAATACACTTACTCTCACCAACACATTCAATTCTTTATTTTATTCAGTGCACCTACAAACACACAAATACAAAAACTGAAAAAATAAAGAAAAAGTCATACACCAGTGCTCATGCGTATTCCTAGTTGTCTCGTTGAGTGGACAACGACTACTAAAATGTAAGAGCATAAGAATACGTGTGATTTTATTTTCCGCAATTGTGAGTAAAGCCCTCACTATTCAATTATCTACACTATATTAAGTTTAAATCAGTGATGTTCAAAAATAAAAATGAAGATGTATTGGTGAGAGAGCTACCCAGCAAACATAATGTCAAACACTTAAAATAAGAACAAATTAAAGAATGTTTAGATTTAGAATTTTTGCTAGATATAACCAATTTATTAAATGAATGTAATTTAAATTTAAGGGAAATAAAAGAATACACATTATACGACCGAAATTCTCTAAAATTTTTTATTTATTTCTGACTTTGTTGTTTTGTGTTCAATTGTAATTGAAACGCGTGTGTTTGCTATGCTTCGTCCAAAAACCAACCAACAACAATGCTTAATGAATTTCTGAAAAAATTAGACATTTGTTACGCTCTTTTAAAGAGAATAAGAATATGTGTGTTGTTACTCAGCGCGAAAGCACAATGAAATGAACATCATTGGTTTAAATACTTATTTGTTTAATTTTTCATTTTGGTTTTTTGACATTTGTTAAGACCAATTGTTGTTTTTGTAGAACTGACACCACCAAAGTAAATTAATAAAGTAGCGACAGTACTACAACAAATACAACATTTACAAAAACCACAAGCAATTTTGTTTTTGGTTTAAGGTCTGAGCTGTCAAAGTTGCCTGTTGTTGTTTTTGCTTTTGGGCTTGTTGTATTTTTCGCCACAACAACCACAAGTGAATTGACAGTTCAGACCAAAGTAAAAAAAATAGTCAGCTGTTCTACTGAGTCTACTTTATTAATTTACTTTGGACACCACCTTGTATGAATTCGCCTTGCCAATGATGTTCATTTCATTGTGCTTTCGCGCTGAGTAACAACACACATATTCTTATTCTCTTTAAAAGAGTATAACAAACAGCTTTGCCACTCATAAAATATTTTTCCTACCAAATTTCTAATTAAAAACTACCAAAACCTACCAAATGTATAATATTTGAGAAATGCTATATGGATTCGTTTCAAAATTAATAGTTAACTTAAAATTATATTATTGCTGCTATAAAATTACCCACACAGAGAAACCAAATTCGTGATGGCAACCGAATTTGTTGCCAATCGAATGATTGCCTTAGTAACCGAATTTTACAGTTGTGGGTAACAAATTTTAGAAGGAGTAACAAAAATTTGGTTATTTCAACCGAATTTCTTCTTTATTAACTGACTTTCTGTTGAAAGAACCGAAAAATTCTATGTGTGCAACCGAATCATTTGATTGGCAACAAATTCGGTTGCTACTACGAATCTGTTTCTCTGTGCAGAGGAAGAAAGTTATTTAATAACACTACAATCATAAATATGTTAAAATCGTTCAGTTTTCGAGATTTTATTTTTGAGTCGATTTAACGATGTCCTTCCGTACGTCTGTCTGGTTGTCCATGTATTTCACATAGCCCCCATATAAATGTCCTCCAGAAATAAGAAAATTACTTAAACGAGCATAAAACTCCAAAAAGTGTTGGTATCCCGAAAAAATTCAACACAAATAAGTTTCATATAGAAATAAATTACGCGTCCTAATTTCCATAATTGGACATTTAAAGTGTAAGATGAAACTGAAATATTGAATAATAACACATATTATTAGAAAATAAAAGTTTTGAGAGCCCTTTGGCATTTTTTGAACTCAACACTACTAAATAAATACACATTTACCTGACTAAACTAAATATTTAAGAAAATGCTATCTTCATATTTTGCAAATATGTAGTTTTATTATTTTGGCTTAACATAAGTAGTTTTTTCGTTATTATTTTAATTATTTTGTTCTTAAAAATACTTATGTATTCAGAAATATCGTAGCCTACCAAAATACGACAAATATCGGAACAAACCAACCAAACTACCAAAAGTCAATTTGTTAACTTGAAACTACCAATTTTGGTCCAATTGGACCAAAGCGGCAACGCTGATAACAAATGTCTCATTTTTTCAGAAATTCATTAAGCATTGTTGTTGGTTGGCAGGGTTCCCAGATTTTTTTCGAGACTTATCCCCAAATTGAAATGTTTCATCCCCGAAATTCCCCAAAAAACAATTGTGATATCCCCAAAAATCCCCATTGAAAATAATAGTTCAATTTTAATTGATACATATTTATATGTACTTTACATACAAATTTTATTCATGTATTTATTTAAAATAATTTAAAAAATTAAATTTATAATACTTGTATAACTTTATTCATTTAAAAAAGATAGAAAATTACACTTTAATTTTTTTACACTTTTACACAACAAACATAAGAAAAACAAGGAAGAAAGTATGGTCAGTCAAGCCCGAACATATAATACCGTACACTAAGTAAAAGAGCAAAAACATTTTTCTTTTAAAATTTCAATAATTTATACTTTTGAGTGATTTTCGGAAGTCGGCCTTATATGGGAGCTATGACCAATTATGGACCGATCACCATGAAATTAGGTCGTGTGATTTATGTCAATATGAAAGTTTTTATGTTGAATTTTTGTTGAATACCAAGCTATAACTAATTATGGACCGATTGTAACAAAATTTGGTGACATGAATTTTGTTTATATAAAACTTATTAAATTAAACATTTATGACCGATAAAGTACAATTTCGGAAGGATTTGTATGGGGGCTAGGTGAAATAATGGACCGATTTCAGCCAGTTTCAATAGGCTTCGTCTTTCGTATTGCGACCTGTACTCTGCGCACAAGGTTTAATCGACTCAGAAAGTGATTCTAAGTCGATCGGTATACTTTAAGGTGGGTGTTAGACTAATAGTTTTGGGCGTTACAAACATCTGCACAAACGCATTATACCCTCCCCACTATGGTGGTGTAGGGTATAAAAATTTCACAAAAAGTTGTATTTTTAACAAACTAAAACCAAGTGTAAAGAAATCAGAGTATAATTTTCCATTTTTTTTTAAATCTGTTTATATGTAAATAAGTTAAGTGCCCATTATTAAACGTCCTTGGCTGTGGAAAACATTCCAATCGCCGTAGTGTTTTATGTGTGCTCTCTTGCTCTCTTTTGTGAAATATAATTGTTATACATAAGACATTGATACAAAAAAGAATTGTAACTTAAATCACTTAAAAACAAACCCCCAGAGAAAAAGGTGCGTATATCGCTTAATAAACATAATAATTAACCCCCGCTAATAAACATTTGTTTTACTTAAAAAATTTGTCAAAAATATTTGCATTTCTACCCCAACATTATTTGGTCCAATCGAACCGGATTCTAAAAAGAAATAAAGTTGTAGATATTTTGACAAATTATCTAATTTCAGAGAAATTAAATCCCCCGAAATAATAAGGAATTAATCTATTAAACCCCCGTGGAAGCCACATTGTAATCCCCGTGAAATCACGTTTGGTCTCCAAAAGAGTGCTTTTGTGAAGACAAAATCAACCCCCATCAAAAAACATCAGAAACTCAACTTTAAATCAACAAAAAAAAAGTAAGTGTTCAGTTTCTTGTTTTTTTTTTATAAATAAAAGTGCGAATTACAACAAAAATAAAAGTGCAAACAAAAAAAAAATAAATAGTCCAATAACTGACCTACCTAAACAAAAGCGTAAGACGGAACGTTTTTTTCCGCTTAGCTTTAACGCTGAAATGCCATACCTAAACAACAGCGCCAACGCTACGTCAAACAATAAAAACAGGGTTAAAAAAAATAAATATAACAACCCTGATTATTTAGACAATAACCATATTTGATTTTTCTTTTGTGATGTCTTAACTAAAATTTTATAAAAAACTAAATATAATATTAAAGTTTAAAAAATGAGTTATGTGGATGATTTGGAGGATTTTTAAAAGTCGTGCATCATACGGATTTTATTCTACGGGAGTTAATATTTTAATTGAAAACAACCCAGACCTATTTTTCAAATCCACCAGGTTAACTCATGATCAGTTTAATGTTTTGCTAAATTTAGTTGAACCTTGGCTTAGGAAATACTCCCACAGGAAACCCATTGAACCAGAGCAAAGGCTGTACATAACCTTACAGTAGTTAATTTGGATTCTAATCTTTTATGGAATATAGTTTTTTAGCTCACGGAAGCGTAATTACGTTAGTCCACCTAATACTGAAGAGTGGGTCAAAATTGCTGATGATTTTTATCAAACCACTCAGTTACCTCATTGCTTAGGAGCATTAGATGGAAAACATGTAAGATTAACATGTCCACCGAATTCCGGTTCACAATTTTTTAATTATAAAAAATTTAACAGCATCGTAAGTAATAATTTTAAATTCAGAAATAGCTAAATTAATTGAAATGTTTATATTTTGAAGGTTTTACTTGCGGCGTGTGACAGTAATTACACGTTTACACTGGTAGACGTAGGTGCATATGGTAGCCAGAGTGATGGTGGAGTTTTTAGAAATTCCCAATTTAGGAAAATGATATTAAATAAAACTTTAAATGTACCTGCAGCAAAAAACTTGCCTGGATCAAATGTTCTATTCCCATACTATTTTGTAGCTGATGCAGCATTTCCATTAAAAGAAAATATTATGAAGCCCTATTCAAAAATTACTGATCCAACTAAAGAGATATTCAACAAAAGAATAAGTAGATCTAGAACAGTAATGCGCAGCCCATACCACAATTGTGGAAAATAAAATCACACGTATTCTTATGCTCTTACATTTTAGTAGTCGTTGTCCACTCAACGAGACAACTAGGAATACGCATGAGCATTGGTGTATGACTTTTTCTTTATTTTTTCAGTTTTTGTATTTGTGTGTTTGTAGGTGCACTGAATAAAATAAAGAATTGAATGTGTTGGTGAGAGTAAGTGTTTGGTGAGAGGATTTATTTTTGCGAACCTCTGATCTAGAATAGGCATTGAGATTGCTTTTGGTAAGAAAAACTTCTACTGTACGAATGCATATAAAAATATATTTGTTTACATTTAATTTTTTAAGGAATACTTACTTCTCGTTGGAGAGTTTTGATGACGAGCATATCGTTTTCACCGGAAAACGCAAAAAAGGTATTAACATACATATGTTTTCTAAATACATATCGCACTCGTTCAACAATACTGTATTAACTCAAAATTTTTAAAAATTCACTTTTTGCAAGAAATTAACTAACAACATCAATATCTATATACTGTAAAAATTTCATCCCGAAAACCACATTTGAGACCATTTTCGTGATAATTAGTGAATACCTTGTATCAACAAAAAGTATTATTTTGAGTTAATACAAAAATTTAAATTGAAATACATTGTATATTTTCATAAAAGAACGTATTATTTTGAATTGAGCCTTTATTCAAGTTAAAAATAATCAAATAATACAAAAAAATATCGAGAAGTTTCAGAAAAATGCTATTAACTGACTTCCAAAATGTATCAATGCAAAGTTTGTATGCAGTTCTACTACAGTATTTTAATTATGTACATATTTAAACTTCCTAAACAATGCAACTATATACTTTGTTTACATTTACGATATGAAATGAAAATAATGCAAATTATCATTTTTTTGACTGAAAAATATATAAAAGTATTTATTTGGAGTTTATATTAAGTTTTTTTTATCCAAAAAAAATAATATTACTTCATTTGTGAGTCGGCCATTTTCTATATTCATTTCTTTTTTATTTGTGTGCGTAAATAAAAAATTGTCAAAGAAAGCATCAACTATAAAACCGATGCGTGATTGCTTTTTTACTGCGTTCAAAATACTCATTTTCGGCATTTTGAAATAGTATACACAGTAAGCATTTTGTATGCCGGCATTATGAAACAGTATACTTTGTTCAAATACAAAGCAACTAACATTTTGGAAGTCAGCCACAGTATTGTTGAACGAGTGCGATATTATATAAAAAAATATTTTTTTGTTTTATTAGATCGTATTAGCAACAGTAGTGCTTCACAATTTCCTAAGATTTGGCATAATAAATTCAACTGTTACAGAGGAAAGCGACAGCTCAAATTTGAATAGTGTGAATAGACAAGATTTGAATACTGCAAACACGTCAAGTCAAGCAGCCCTTGGCTTAAGAAATGAACTTTGTCACTATTTAAATTCCGACCATATGATACCCTACACCAATATAATTATGGACCAATCGCAATAAAATTAGGTGGCATGACTTGTGCATATATGAAACCTATTTGTGTTGAATTTTATTTGAATACCAAAATTTTTAAGAAATCTATACTCATTAAAATGATTTTCGGAAGTGGGCCTTGGTATGTTACAAACATCAGCACTAACCCAATATACCCTCCCCACTATGGTAGTGTAGGGTATAACATATTTATTATATTAACAATGTGCCACTTTAAAACTAAGTCGTTCAAAAATATTGCACTTTTTCATAATAAAATTTTTTATAAAGTTTCTTAATATTTTATTCAATACAAATCAATGGTTGGTTATAATAAAATATGAAAACTCATCTAAACAAAAAAATAGTTCGGAATACATGTGGATCAAATTGTTCCCAATATTTACAATCCTATTAAAATTTTGATACAAATTTTAGTTTTAGAAACTCAATAAATAAGTAATATGTAATAAAAACTTTATTTTTGAACAAAATTCAATTAAATTTTCGACGTTTTTTAAATTTATCATTTTAAATAACAAAGTGTAAAAAAACATGTCAAAGGAAATCCCGCAATTCCTAAAAATTGGAGCGAAAATCCCAATCCAAAATCCCAAATGAGGACCCACAGGGTCCTCATTTCCTTTGAGACTAGGAAAATACTTTGGGGATAAATAGGGAACACGTCAAGGTTTCCAAAGCTGCTTTCGGTTTTCTGATAAACAAAAATAAGTCAAATTCCAAAGGGCGTAGGGGCAACATATTCGAATAATAGGACATATGTTTATACCATTACATTCTTCGTAAAGATAGCTTACACAAAACCATAAAATTGTTATAAGTTCTTAAAGAATGTTTTTTTTTAAGACATATTTTCGCCCAAAAAACAGCTAGAATCTACTAGTTTTTGAATTCTTAAATTTAATATCCTTTATTTTTGGATCAATAATCGATATTACTCTGAAATCTTTTGTATATTATTGGTAATTTAGTTGTATAACTACCAGAACAAATTGAGTCCGTTGGGTCCAAAAGTACGACCTATATTTTTAAAAAAGCGGACCATCTGCAATTCTTATGAGAAGCAGACGTGTTTTTTATTCGCTCCGCGATTTAAGTGGTTTCAGTGAAAATTTAAATAAAAAGGAAAAATTTAGCGATTGGACGCAAAAAAAAAAATATATTTCTCTAAGTGTTTAATATAAACAAACAAAAAAAAATATACAATATAACAAAAAAAATAGAAATTTGTTTAAAAGTGCTTTGTTTATTTTCTTTTTTCAAATTTCGTTAAATTACTGTGAGCATATGAACTCTCATAATGAGAGCAGACTCAGTTTAAACGGTAGAAATGCCTACATATTTTTGAACGGGGAGGGTGAAAATAGAAGTGCTAACAAAAATATAAGAGATCCAGACTTTAACAAAAATTATTTAACCGCCAAACCGATTGAGAGAGCGCGCTCTTGTTCCCCCGTGATACAAATACATGAGAACAATATTGCACACACATCATCACCTAGTAATGCTTGTTTAGAACAAAGCATAAAAGAAAATAAAAAGTGTTCTGGTACAACAACAAATACTGCAGTAGATATAACAGAGTCGACAATGATAAATACACAAGCTTATGATAATCCACTAACAACACCTAGTGAGAGTTTTAATGTATTTAACACTGAAAATACCGTGATGGAAGATAATGGAACATCAAGTGGTGCTATACCTAAGGTTGGAAATAAGATAAGTAAAACTAAATCTCCAGTTCAAACAGGTATGCTTAGATATATAAGAATTAATAAGCGAAATTTAAGTCCCCAGAAAAGTCTGCCTTCTGAGAAGAAGCAAAAAATTACTGATAACCCCTTGAAAAGTAACCGTTTTGCTCTCTTGAGTGAGGAAGATTCTAATCGTCAAAAAAATGATGATAAATCCATCCGTAAACCGTTAAAACCACCACCAATATTCCTTCGTGAAACTAGCTCTAATAGCTTAGTGAAATCATTTATTGAACTCATTGGAAAAAATAATTTTCATATTGTTCCAATAAGAAAAGGAGGTGTGCAAGAGACAAAAATAGTTGTATACACTGAGGATTGTTATAGAAAAATTTCTCAACACCTAAATGACAGTAAGAAAAACTTTTATACATATCAACTTAAGAGTTGCAAGGGCTTGATAGTGGTCATAAAAGGTATAGAGTCCAGTGTAGATACAAACGAAATCAAGGAGGCCCTGGAAGAATTGGGCTATCAGACAAAGAATGTAGTCAATATCTTTAATAGAGACAAGGTTCCTCAGCCAATGTTTAGGGTTGAGTTAGAGCCTGATGATAGGAAATTAAAAAATAATGAAACTCACCCTATATACACTCTAAGATATTTGTTGAATCGTAGAGTAAATATAGAGGAACCTCTTAAGCGTAATCGTCCAGTTCAGTGTAGTAATTGTCAGGAATTTGGACATACACGTAATTATTGTACCCTACGCACAGTATGTGTTGCATGCGGAGGCCTGCACTCTTCGTCACAATGTGATATAGTTGAGAATGGTCTCAGTAGGAAATGTGGTAACTGCGGTGGAGATCATTCCGCTAATTATCGCGGATGCCCGGTCTACAAGGAGTTACTAAAAAGATTAAGAGAGAGGCAAAAGCTGTTGAGAGGTGAAATAGTTGAATCAACACCTACAAATTCGGTATCTACATCTAGACCACTAAGCTCTGGAGTAGATTTTTCAAATGATAAAATAAATGCGACTCATCCAGTATCACAGGAAAATGGCCAGGGAGCTACAATTAATGCTGGAGCCAGCTCATACGCCAGTATTTTAAAAACGGGTTATCAAAAGCCAAAAGTCCCCCAAAATATGGGAGGGTTGGAAAACCTTATGCAAACACTTACTGAGAATATTTCCTCTCTTAATCAAAATATGACTAACTTCATGTCATCCATGCAAAACACAATACAAGAGCTTCTGAGAGCACAGAACCAAATGATTCAAATTCTATTAACAAGAAAATGAATTTTTTGAAGATATGTTTCTGGAATGCAAATGGTTTAAACCAGCACAAATCGGAAATTTCCCATTTTATGTTAAATAAAAGCATCGATGTGATGTTAATTTCGGAGACACATCTTACAAATAGATATAACTTTAATATATCAGGATACTCATTTTATTACACAAACCATCCGGATGGTAAGGCACATGGCGGTACCGGTATCATAATTAGAAACCGATTGAGACACTATGCCCTAGAAGCGTTTTCAAAGGATTATATGCAAGCAACATCTATTCGCCTTGAATACCCAGCTGGAGACCTAACTCTGAGCTCTATATATTGCCCACCACGTTTTTCGATGACCAAGGAAAAATTTGAAGAATTCTTTATAACACTAGGAGATCGGTTTCTGGCATGTGGAGACTACAATGCCAAACATACATATTGGGGTTCGCGATTGGTAAATCCCAGAGGTAGACAGCTGTATAAAGCTCTAGTTGATCGCAAAAATTGCTTAGATTTTGTGTCTCCTGGACACCCAACTTATTGGCCAACTGATCCTAGAAAAATTCCTGATCTAATAGACTTCGCCATATGCAGAAATATTATTCGGAATGCAATATCCACAGAAATATCCTATGATCTATCTTCTGACCACTCTCCTGTAATTATTAATTATTGTGAGAGACCCAACACCCCAAGATTTCCTAAGGACTCTTTGTATTTTAAGACAAATTGGCTAAAATATAGAAAATATATCAGCAGTCATATCCACACAAATCCTAATTTACAGTGTGAGGAAGACATAGATAGGACCGTTAATGACTTCACGTCACTGATTGTTTCGGCTCTGGAACACTCTAGGTGCCAGATCCCTCCAAAAACTAATACGCCTATTTCAAGTTCGGATATTGAAAGACTTCTTCTCGAAAAGAGAAGACTCAGAAGAGAATGGCAACATAATAGATCACCTGCTGCAAAGCAGAGGCTGTCCGCAGCAGTACGAAAACTGAAAAGAGCCCTTCATTTAGAGGAGGATCGCATAAACGAAAAATATATTAAAAGTTTGACGAGTACAAAATACACAAATTTCTCTTTTGGAAGGCAACGAGGAACATTAAGCCACCGGTAGAGGCACAAAGCGCTTTAAGAAAAGCTGACGGAACCTGGGCACGAAGTGCTATAGAAAAAGCCTCAGTATTTGCTGAACATTTAAGTGAAGTATTTCAGCCCAACTCCACGGCAAATGAGTTTGAACTAGAAGAACTGCCAGCTTCAACAATGGCTAATGCAGCCCAATTCGATATTAGTCCTGAGGATGTTAATAGAGTAATTAAAAATAAATTAGACTTGAAAAAATCACCGGGATATGATTTAATAACGCCATCAATGATTAAGAACCTACCAAATGTGGCAATAATTGTGCTATCTATATTGTTTAATGCGATCTTGAAACTAGGAATTTATCCAAAAAATTGGAAAATTTCTCAAATAATAATGATACCTAAACCGGGTAAAGATTTAACCCTGCCATCTTCTTATAGACCTATTAGCCTACTCCCTTGTTTGTCGAAGTTATTCGAAAAAATATTCCAGGAAAAGATAATACCTTTTTTGAATGATGGAAACATTATCCCAGTACACCAATTTGGTTTCCGTGAACATCATGGCACCATTGAACAGGTCAATCGTTTAACTGGAGAGATTCGAAAATCTTTTGAATTAAAGAAATATTGTTCTGCCATTTTTTTAGACGTTGCTCAGGCTTTTGACAAGGTATGGCATAAGGGTCTAATACATAAAATCAAATGTTTACTACCACTATGTACTCATAAATTGCTGGAGTCTTATTTATCGAATAGACTTTTCAGAGTTAAGTACAATGATTATGTGACGAGAGAATGCAAGATTGGAGCTGGCGTTCCACAGGGAAGTGTACTGGGACCTACGCTATATTTGATTTACACCTCCGACCTCCCTACGTGCGATAAACTAACAATTTCAACATTTGCTGATGATACCGCCATTATTAGCTCAGACGAAAACCCACTCATGGCATCTAGTCAACTACAGAATTACCTCGTACGTGTGGAGTCATGGTTGAAAAACTGGCGAATAAAGGTAAATGAGCTGAAAAGTAAACATGTTACGTTCGCTCTAAGGAGAGGAAATTGCCCACCTGTCACACTCAACAACGTTAATATACCGCAGTCTGATTATGTCACCTACCTTGGTATTCATCTAGATAGACGGCTTACTTGGCGCCGACACATAGAAACCAAGAGACTTCACATGAAGTTAAAAGCCTCTAGCTTTCATTGGTTAATCAGTGACCAATCAAAATTAAGCCTTGAATATAAAGTCATCCTGTATAAGACCGTTTTAAAACCAATTTGGACATATGGAATTCAATTATGGGGAATGGCTAGCAACACCAGTATTGATCTTATACAGAGGGCCCAATCTAAAATTCTTAGGACCATGACGGGAGCACCATGGTACATAAGAAATGAAAACATCCACAGAGACTTAGAAGTGACATTGGTAAAGGAAGAGTTCGAGAAAGTCCGTGAGAAATATATTGTGAAGCTGCGAAACCATCCCAATTCCCTTGCAAGACAACTTGTGCAGACCCAAACCCGATCCAGGCTCCGTAGAGCAGATCTACCACCCCGCTAAGATGAGTGACAGTTTACCATAATGGCTCTCTTGCTGAAGAGCAAATAGTTTTAATTTTAGTTATAAGATTTAAATACTTATTGTAAGGTCAAAATAGACAGATTCAATAAATCAATAAAACGTTAAAAAAAAAAAAAAAAAAAAATGTAAATTTAAAATGCCTATAACTCGCAAATTATAAGAGATAAATAGCACATGCATCTACATACATGTTTTTTCAAGCCCTAGACGGGCGCTTTCCAAAAATATAAAAATCTTTAAAATCAAATGGGAAACAAAAAAATTGTACGTGTTTAAAAATTTTACATGTCGAAGGTATCCTACTTTAAGCCCCCGTAGCGCCACAACTGGATCATTTGTAGGACCCATTTTAATGGCTTAAACTCGAATGCTACTTGGCTACGCCCGCGTCAAATTGTATCCAGATCGGATCAGCCGTTTAGAAATGCCAGATTTATTTCCAAAAAAAATTAATTATGCCTCAGTGTGCGGTGTTAAAAATCATTCCTAGGAAGTTTATATGTTCTAGAAAGTTGTTTATTGAGATTAGGTACATTTTTGTAGTTGAATGTTTCCTTGAAGTTTGAACGGTTTGCTACCTATGGACCTGAACAGCAGAAAAAAGGTAAACAAATCGAATTTGTTAAAGTTCTTTGCGATTTTGATCTTGAAGATGAAGTGTTTTTGATTTTACATGTTCACAATTGTTGTTCTTTAAATTAAATGTTTTTATTAACAAACAAGGAATACATTTGAATGAGATACATACATTACAATGAGATACATTTTTGATTTATAATCACATAAGGTACAGATAAGTTAATAATGTTTAACATAAAATTTTACAATTAGTAAACCAAAAAACGTTTTTAAATGCAAAATCTATAATTTACAAATCTATAAATTGATTTACCTTGATTTGAAATTACATATTTGTAAAAATGAATTTGTTACCTACAAAAAACAAATATACAATTTCAAATCAAGATAAATCAATTTATAGATTTGTAAATTATAGATTCTACTTTTTATAAACGATTTTTTGGTTTACTAATTGTAAAATTTCAAGTTGAACATTGTCAACTTCACTTTCGTCTAATTTATTAAACTTTTCTTTTAGCATTTCAAAAAAGTTGGTGTATTTTTCCGTATTTAATTGTTTTGGTGGCTCCTCGTATTTTTTTTCATGGCCATTAGCACTTCCGTAAAAAGATCATCATTTTTTCTTTTTCGGGTTGTTTGTGAATTAGAACCCGTTGTTTGGTTGCTGTTATCATCGAGTAGCCACTCCACACTGGTGTCCAATTCTTCGGAAATATTACCGATTGTACTGAAATTAACAGAACGACATTTCAGTTCTATTTTCACTTTTAAAAGTATTATATAATTTGTTTACCTTGCAGGCTCTATAGATTCTGCTAAAAAACTTAAACTATTCATGTGCTTCCATGGAGTTCCAAGCTTTTGTGAAGAACCAGAGGGAAGATCTTCGGCATGTTTTTGCTTTCTATATCTGTCGCGTAAGCTCTTCCACTTCACTTTGCAATCTTTGGCTAAATAAATTAAAAATTGAACACATAATTTTTCAAGGTAACTAATGATCACTTTTATTACCTGACAAATTTATTTGTGTTCCAATATCCTCCCAAATCTTTTCTTTCTGCTTTACATCTTTAGCGTTGCCATAGCGTTGCCGCCGCGTTATTTCGGTATGCTACATACAAATTGTATGGGCATGAGAACTTTTGACAACTAAAAAACGCTTGCCGCCCGTGTTTAGCTACACCAGTAACAAAGTAGAGTATACAGTTATCATTTTTGTGAACATAAAATATCCCCCAGCTAATAAAATGGAAATCCACAAAGAAAATACTTGAGTGAAAAACTAAAAAATCTAAGCTTAACATAGAACAATATTTAAATATCAGTGTGTTTCAACTTGTATATTTACATTTACGGTCATCAAACAGCCTTTAAGTTGTAAATACCGAAGTTCGATCAATAGGTCTCTCTCAAACATTACAACTCGAACATTGATCATCAAATTGTGCGTGTAAAGAAAAATAAAGCTTTTACAATCAAACCAAAAGAGAAGTAAGATCAAACCAAACGCAACTTAATATTCTAAATAATCAAAACAAAACAAGAATAAGAAGAAAAAAGAAAAACATACACACGAACATACATAACACAGAATCAAAACAAAGCAAGAATTAAATGTAAAATAAAAAAAAACTATGCATACGTATGTATATACACATCCAACAGAAACAAAACAATCGAAGTTTTTTTTGTATTTACATCATTGTATCTAGTTTTGTTATTTAGTCTGGATTATTTTTTGGGTTTGAAACAAATAAATATCTTTAACACACACACAAACCAGTGAACATTTTTCATGTAAAAAACAAAAATATTTACAACATAAACATTTGATTAAACTAAAATAAATTTAAATAAATAAAATAAAATGAAAACTATTTAAATTAAAATAAATATATACTTTTTCGTTAAAATTCAATAAATAAATGTAATGAAATAAAAGTTAAAAATAAATTTAATACGTGAACTTCAATTTATTAAAAAATACTTTTGGTTTATTAAAATCCGAATAAAAGTTTTGTATCTGAATAAGAGTGAGCTAAAGCATACATTTTTTTTTCATTGTGAAATTAAGAGAAAACCCCCCTAAGCCTAATAATTTCACTCATAAATCCAAAGTAAATAACTGTATACCTACAATTCATTGCATATTTAATAAATTAATCAATCAACTTAATAATAATTGCACTTTTAAGAAATTTTCTATAAATATTACTATTTTTATATAATTCTATACATATTTCACATTTTAAAATTTATTTACCATATATAAACTACTATTTGACATTCAGTTGTGATAAATAATCATTATCATCAATCGTTTTCTTTAATACCTGGTACAATTATTATTTCGTTTTACACTCGTGGTTATTAATCGTTTGCCGGTTTTATAAGCCCTAAAACTAAGTTGCTCGATTCATTTCGGTTTCGATTTGTGCCTACTCTGATTTTTCACAAATATTTGCAATTTTTCAACCCCCATACTATTTTGAGACTTCATCATGTCAGTCCTCGATGACTTTATTCGCGCTTCGGATCGCGTAGTCGAGTTTCAAGCGTACTTTGAGACCCTTCCTGTCGATAGCCATTCCCTTCATACCTTGGAAGTTCAGAAGGATGAAATAGTTCATCTCTGGTCAGATTTTAGGTCACGTTACGACGAAATCTTAAATAAATTTAACGAATTAGAGGAAGATGTTGAAGTCGCAACACTGAAGTCCCGATTCTTTTCAACTTTTGAGGCTCATGTCAGGGTTTTAGCGAAGTCTAATGAGATTTTAGATTCTCTATGTCGTAACAATAGCTCCCCAGCGCCTACAAATCCCGCAATTGTCCCTCCAGTTGAGAATACCCCTCATATTTCGTTGCCTCCGTGTGATACTGAAGTTTTTCACGGCGATTATCAGTCATGGCCAACATTTCGCGACATGTTTACGGCTTTATACCGAAATAGTACTCGTTTATCCCCAGTTGAGAAGATGTGTCATTTAATTAAGAAAACGCAAGGTGAGGCTCGTGAACTGTTGAAGACTTGTCCCATTACCAATGAAGGTTTTGAAATGGCATGGCGTAATCTGGTCAATCGCTACGAGAACAAACGGATTATTATCAATGCACAATTAAAGAATTTATTCAATATTTCCCCAGTCGCAAAAGAGACTTCAAGCAACATAAGGCGCGTTCAACGAACAATCAACGATTGTGTTACAAATCTATCCCTATTGAAAATTGATACCGAGAACTGGGACATCATTTTCGTTTACATTTGCTCCACTTGTTTACCCGAAACAAGTGGGAACAATCCTTACCTATGGGAACAATCCTTACCTAGCAGCACAGAGTTGCCAACGTGGAAGCAAATGGACGCTTTTCTGACATCCCGTTTTCAAACCCTCGAATCAGTAGCTGACGTTCGTACTACTTTTGCAAACCCTAATACCTCTAATCCGAATAAATACCATAACTCGAAGAAGCAAAATTTTACGGAGAAAAAGAAAGTCAATAGTTACAATACCAGTGTCTCTTCTGATAAAACTATTAAATGTTCAATCTTCTCTGACTCACATTCCCTTAGGCTTTGTCCTTCATTCCTCTCAATGACTGTTGATGAACGTTATGCGGTTTTTAAGAACCAAAAGAGATTTTCCAATTGCCTAGGAACTTCCCACGAATGGAAGAAATGTAGAAGTCAATATGTTTGCCATTTGTGCAAGCGTAAACACCATTCTCTGCTTTATCGTTCCGAGATTACGAACCCCCAAGCAAGCACGCGACCTGTAACTAGAAGCCAGAATCCAAATCCGAGTAATACCCCCGTAAATAATCCCCTATAACGTCAAATTTAAACGTAAACCCATCCACTTCTGCTGCAGCGGCAGCTCAAGTACGACAAACATATTCTACGCAAATACAGTCCACTTCAAACTCCACTGTTTTACTCGGAACCGCGCTTGTAGACATTTATTCCAATGATCTTAAATATACAGTTCGGGCTTTAATCGATTCTGCTTCGGAAGCAACTTTTATTTCTAAAAAACTTCAAAATCGACTTCTCTTGAAAACCCGATCATCTCAAACTGAGGTACATGGCCTAAATGGAGCCTTAACTGCCACATCAACACAATTATGCTACATTCGCATCGGCTCACCCATAGATGACACATTTGAAACCTTCACAGATGCTTTCGTAGTTAAGAAGCTCACTGGACAACTCCCCTATTTCCCCTCATTAGCCTTAAACGATAGTGAATTTTCTGATTTGAGAAGAGCTGATCCACAAATTCCAAACTTTTCGGAAATAGAATTACTTCTTGGTGGAGACATTTACCCGAAAATCATACGAAATGGTCTACGATGGGAAAGTACTCAATCTTTAGTTGCACAACAGACGGTCTTCGGGTGGATTATAACTGGTAAAATAGCAAATCAGAGTAACATATCTAAGGTTTCATCATTTTATAATGAAATAACTCTAAATCTTCAACTTCAGAAGTTTTGGGAAATCGAAGAAGTCCCGAAGAGACCTCGCCTTTCAACCGAAGATGCATACTGCGAAAATATATACCAGTCAACAACATATCGCAATAATAGTGGTAGATTTATAGTCTCGTTGCCTTTCCGACAGGAATACCCTGAGGATATTAATATTGGTCCATCTCGTCATATTGCTCTTTCTCAGTTTCTCCGAAATGAGCTTAGACTCATGAAAAACCCCCCGCTCAAGTCAGAATATGATCGAGTAATTTCTGAATACTCAACGCTCGGACAAATGACAATGGTCAGTCCATCTAATTCCAATACCACATACTATTTACCCCACCATGCAGTGCTAAAGCCCGATAGTACTACCACAAAGTTGCGGGTAGTATTTAATGCGTCAAGTCCTTCGTCCAACGGAAATAGTCTCAACGACTTACTTTACCCAGGTCCTATTCTCCAAGCAGATTTGACCATTCTCATTCTACGTTGGAGACTATTTCGGTATGTTTTCAATTCGGACATTGAGAAGATGTATCGTCAGATACTTGTAAATCCTTCTCACACCCCGTTCCAACGAATCATTTTTCGAAATTCCCCCCAAGATGAACCACAAGACTTTGAGCTGAATACCGTAACCTTTGGAGTTAACTGCGCCCCATATTTGGCCATCCGTACACTGCTTGAGTTAGCCAAATCTTGTGAACAATCAAACCCTGCAGTTTCCAATATCCTACGCAACTATATGTACGTTGACGACGTGTTAGCCGGCGCTCATACCCTTTCAACAGCATTAAAAGATCGCGATGAACTAATCGATGTTCTTCAATCCGCTGGTTTTACCATTCGTAAATGGACTGCGAATCACGACTATTTACTAAAAGGTCTTTCTCCAGATCATCTTTTAGATACAGAGTTCCTGAAATTATCAGACTCTTGTAAAACTAAGACTTTAGGTTTACGTTGGAACGCTGGAACTGATAATTTTTACTTTCAACTCAAGAATAACCCCGATCGAAACTCAGTAACCAAGAGATCAGTTTTATCAGAAATTGCCAAGCTCTTTGACCCCGCCGGTTGGTTTTCCCCCAAAATAATCGTAGCAAAAATCATCATGCAACAGATCTGGAACGATGAAACAAACAATGGCAAGATTTCCTAGACGATTATGTAAATATCCAAATTCCCCGATTCGTTGATTTTGACCCGTCATACTCCACCGAGTTACATGGTTTTTGCGATGCTTCAGAGAAAGCATATGCCGCTACATTGTATTTGCGCGCTGAAAACCTTGGTTATGTCTCTTCTCATCTGCTAGTCGCCAAAACGAAAGTGGCCCCAGTCAAGTTTGTTTCACTACCCCGAAAAGAGCTATGTGGCGCAGAATTAATGGCTACAATGATCGAATCTATTCAATCACAGCTCGATCTAAAAAATCTTAAACTATTTCTCTGGACCGATTCAACGATAGTCTTGGCATGGTTACAGAAACCCCCGAATAGATGGAAAACCTTTGTGGAAAACAGAGTTTCATCCATAATCGAAAAAGTAGGAAGTCAATCGTGGTCTCATGTTGACTCCAAAAATAACCCCGCCGATCTGGCAACCCGTGGAATCACAGTATCCCAGCTTGCTTCGAATGATTTATGGTGGCATGGACCGTCGTGGCTTAGATGTCCGAAAAATAAATGGCCTACGAACTCATCAAGTTTCACAACCGAAGAAGAGGCGAAACCCATTCAGGTCCACTTAAATCTAATCGAAAATACCGATATCCTTAACAATTTTTCAGACTTAACAAAGACTATGCGCGTTATATGTCGGATATTTTGTTTCTATTACAGGTGTAATAGTAATCAACGCCATAAGCTAGCCACGAATGAATTAACCCGAGCTGAACTGGAAAACGCTAAAACTGGAATGATCATTGCAAGCCAAAGATTATACTTCGAAAATGAATATAATCTATTATCCCAAAGTCAAGAAATTCCCCGAAAAAGTAGCCTTTTAACATTCAACCCATTCTTAGATTCCACAGGTATCATGAGAATCAATGGTCGATTGGCTAACTCCCCTTCACTAAACTACGATGAACGATATCCCATATTATTGCCATACCACTCTCGGTACACTCGTTTATTCTTGACATATTTGCACAAATACTCGCTCCATGGCCAGAATGCTCTGTTGTACAGACTCATGCGCCTATATTATTACGTGCCCAAGCTCAAAACTCTGCTTAAAACTATCATATCCCAATGTCGTACGTGTGTAATCCAAAAACGTCAGCAAATTATGGCAGCTTTACCTCCAGAAAGGACCACACTTTCGCGTCCTTTCACAAATACCGGTGTCGACTTCGCTGGACCGTTCGATATCAAAACATATGCAGGCAGAGGTTGTAAGGTAACAAAGGGTTACGTACTGGTTTTCGTCTGTTTCGCGACAAAGGCCATACATCTAGAAGCAACCAGTGACATGTCAACTCAAGCCTTTCTAGCTGCGTTTGCACGTTTCTTTTCCCGCCGTGGTTGTCCAAATTCCTTATATTCGGATAATGGCACTGCTTTTGTTAGAGCTTCTAACATACTATACGTAGATAAAACCCAATTTATGACACTTGTGCGACGAAAACTGCTAGAATTACATGATTTTACCCCCCTTCAATGGCATTTTATACCCCCAGGCGCACCTCATATGGGAGGTCTCTGGGAAGCCGGAGTTAAGAGCTTCAAAATGCACTTAAAACGAGTATCTCATAGTCAGAATTTTACCTTTGAGAAGTTCTCCACTTTGCTTGCTCGTATAGAATCCTGTTTAAACTCAAGACCACTCAGTTCTAGTAGTGAAAACCCTACAGATCTATGTGCGTTAACCCCCGGACATTACTTTATCGGTAGTCCTTTATTATCACCCCCAGAACCTAATCTAACAGATCACTCTTTGAGTTATGTTAGTCGTTGGCAAAAACTAAAGGTTCTTCATCATCACTTTGCGCAAAGGTGGAAAGAGGAATACCTCAAAGAACTTCACAAACGTTTTAAGTGGAAATACCCCCAGCGTGATTATGCTATCGGCAATTTTGTCGTCATAAGACAAGATAATTTATCCCCCAATCAATGGCGACTTGGTCGCATTGAAAATGTTGTTCGCTGTTCAGATAACCGTGTTAGAGTCGCTGAAGTACGAACTGCCAATGGCATCGTTACTAGGCCAATCGTTAAACTTGTTTTACTCCCCAATCCCGAACAACACTAATAAATTTCTATCTATTTCATTCACAGCTACTACGATGCCAAACGATCGCAGCCGAAGTCTATCGCCATTGGAAGTCAGAAGCCGAAATAATAATCGAAACCGTAAGCCATCTTTTGATTGTCGCCTATGCCGTAAGGACCACCCGCTGAGAAAATGCCTAAAATTTAAAGCCATGAACGTGACCGAGAAGTTGAAGGTTGTAAAACGCTACATGTATTGTGAAAACTGTCTGGGTCACTCACATTTGATAATGTCCTGTCGCAATAAAGAACGTTGTCGACAATGTCAAGGCAAGCATCATACCCTGCTACACCGACACCGACGTTTGAATGAGAACAAACGCACTACCGACTCCGCCAATGATCAACCAACAACTTTATCTAACAACTCTATCTAACAATCTAACAACTCTATAAATACGCTCTATTACGCTACTCCCAACGATAATAGTTAAAATGGAACTGGGAGAGAAATTTAGTAGTGTGAGAGATTTACTTAACCCTTGTGTCGAGGTAAGCTCTATAGCTCGGTTTCTCGTAGAGCGACATAAGCTGCCTCAGGAAAAGATTGGATCGGACAGCTTTTGCAAAATAAAAATACGCTCACGTTTTGACTATGATCGTGGATGAATTGCCACGTAAAAAACCCAAAGAAAAGATAGTTCAAAGAGTCGCAAATCTTTATACTAATCTTCGACTGGCCGACCCCTATTTTTATGCCAATTTTGACATCAACTTCATCCTGGGAGCTGATATCTATCCGAGACTTATTTGGTCGAGTATTCAGCCAGAAACAATTGGCTCACCAATGGCTCAAGACACCGTCCTTGGCTGGACTATAATAGGAAAATTTGGCATCGAATACATCTAACATCAAAATTTCAAAATTTGCTGTATATATAACACCACAATGTATAAACATACATATTTTTTCTTTTTATTATTGTATTTTTATTTCTTTTTACTTTAAAATGATTATGTACATACATATTTTTATTTTTTTTTTGAATTCCTCAAAACATAATTGTTATTATAATATTAATTATTATTCATATTTTGTTTTATACATTTACTTTAAAAACAATCTATATTGTTATTTGCTTGAAATCCGTATTGTATGAATTAAAACATTAAAACTGTAATTTTTTTTTTTTAACTTTGCAAACTTTTATATATACATTTATGAATTATGTTAAGGTTGCATAGAAGCAAGGGGGCCGGGATGTTTATATGTAAATAAGTTAAGTGCCCATTATTAAACGTCCTTGGCTGTGGAAAACATTCCAATCGCCGTAGTGTTTTATGTGTGCGCTCTTGCTCTCTTTTGTGAAATATAATTGTTATACATAAGACATTGATACAAAAAAGAATTGTAACTTAAATCACTTAAAAACAAACCCCCAGAGAAAAAGGTGCGTATATCGCTTAATAAACATAATAATTAACCCCCGCTAATAAACATTTGTTTTACTTAAAAAATTTGTCAAAAAAAAATATACAAAATGAATACCCTTCTATTCTTTTAAATTTCAGATGTTATTCCATAAGAAAAACATTTTTCCATAAGAAATACATATTTTTCTTACCTTGTGCCCAAACTTCACTTTCCCAGATGGAATTATGCTTTTTTTTGGAGTTGTAAATTTTGTTTGCCATTTTTAACGATACAAATCAGAGACCAAAAATAACTGTTATTAAATTTTTTGAGAATGAAAAAGTTTGGCATAAATCAATGAATAATTTTTACGTTTTTAAATAAGAGTTATTCATAATAAATATTTTTTTTCGTTGCTCATAACTTTTATTTTCGATTTATATTTTTAAACGTTGCCTAATAAGTGTTATTCATAATATATATTTTTTTACGTTGCTCATAACTTTTATTTTGGATTTATATTTTTTTACGTTGCTCATAACTTTTTTTCAATTTGTATGTTTTTAAGAGTTATTCTAAAGAATATATTTTTTTCGCTGCTCATAACTCAAAAGAAGTTTCTTTCGCCACCTTGGTTGCATTTTATTAGTACATACATTGAATTTAACCTTTAAAGTCGCAAAAAAATAAGCTTGGTATGAGATTGATGTTTTTTATTGTGTGTTTTTTAATAATGAAGAATTTTGTTTTACAATCAATGTTTCAGCAAACGCATTGTCCGCCAAGTTGCACCTTTTCTCAGTCAACAAAATACGCAAAGCAGAAAATGCTCTTTCAACAGAAAGCCATTTAGCCGGCAGAGCATAGAAAATATGAACCTATTTATTTAAAAATTGCAAAAGTATACTTTTTCTCTTCCCGATATTGCAACAAATCGGCTTCTACGTCCAGTCTCACAGGTTTAAAGCTCTCTATTTCAGCTATAGCTGCTAATAACTCTCCTGATATATTGCCTTTGTCATCTTCTGACGATAAATCCACTTCAAGTTATCTAATTGATGTTCCGAACAACGACGACGTATTAAGATTCGTCAATCAGAAAATCTGATATTGGTTGAAGTGGAGATACTTCAGGTGAAATTATATTGAAAATAAAATTTTTAAGTAACGAAAAAAAATATTTATTATAAATAACGAAAAAAATATAAATCGAAAATAAAAGTTATGAGTAACGTAAAAAAATATTTATTATGAATTACTCTTATAAGGCAACGTAAAATTATAAAAATCAAAAATAAAAGTTATGAGCAACGAAAAAAAATATTTATTATGAATAACACTTATTGAAAAGCAAAACTTTTTTTCATTGAGAATAACTATTATTTAAAGAAACAAAAATTTATTTCTACAATATAACAGTTATGGCTAAATTTTTTTAGATATTTCTTATAACAGTTATGTCTCTGATACAAATTCGTCATTTGAACCAAAGTATAACAAGTAGTCCAACTCTTTGACAGCAGTACCTAACTCTATACATGTGTTAGTGAAAAAGTACCTAAGTCTAAATATGTGTTAGTAACAAAAATGTATATGTGTTGGTGCCCTTTGAATTTTCACCAGATACACAGAGTTCTAAAAAAATGTTTAAATTTTAATTTATTTAAATTTTGTTCTATTTTCAATACCAAAAATTGAAACTCTGTTCTATATTTTAAAACCTACCACAAACAAAATAAAACGTCAAAATTAATAAAAAAAATATTTTTTAGTTTGTGCGAAATGGACGTGCTTCGGAAAAGAAAAAGTGCTAAATGTGTTGAAAAAAATTATAAAATAATGTGTGTTAGTGAATTTACGCGTATCAAACTATATTTATTGGACAATTTATAGTTAAAATTTCGAGACTTTTGATGTGTATAATTCTCTCACAAGGGTGTTGAATTTACACAGTACCCGTATATGTGAGAGAGTAAATTTATAAAATAGAGAGTTGGACTACTTGGTATACTTTGATTTGAACTATAGCTTCTTCTTTTACAACAAACATTTGCGTCTATTGATAAAACCAAAAACAAGGATTGTCAGTATAAAATGTCAAATAAATAAAATATTTGGATGTTAAAATAAACTCTTTCGATTGCAAAATAAACTTTTACATTAATTAACTAGATCAATTCCGTAAGTACGAAAACTAAACCAAAAATAAAAAGAAAATAAAAATCCCCAAAAATATTCCAAAAATCCCCAAAACATACAATATTGCCCCAACATACATATCCCCAAAACATACATATCCCCAAACACAATTATTTATCCCCATTTACAAAATAAAATCCCCAATTTGGGGAAAATCCCTTAATCTGACAACACTGTTGGTTGGTCTTTGGACGAAGCATAGCAAACACACGCGTTTCAATTACAATTGAACACAAAAGAACAAAGTCAGAAATAAATAAAAAAATTTAGAGAATTTCGGCCGTATAATGTATATTCTTTTATTTCCTTAAAATTTAAATTACATTCATTTAATAAATTGGTTATATCTGTCAAAAATTCTAAATCTAAACATCTTCATTTTTATTTTTGAACATCACTGATCTAAACATTGAAAATAACATCATATCCAATAAAATTTTAATAGTTGTGTTCGCATACTTGATAATTTGTAATAATTTGTACAAATTATCACTAGAAGTTACGGGATTCCGTTCGTTTACTTTTAAAAACTTGTAACGAGAGAGTAAGAGAGTGTTAAAAATGACAGTTCGTAGATAGAGAACATGATATTTTTTACTGGACATTTCTTCTCCAGTAAAAAATATCAACATGAAAAATATGTTTAAAACAAATTGTTGCAAATGTAAACAAAACAAAAAAGTTGAAAATTATCACAATTTACAAGTCTTGCAAAGAAAAGAAGTAAAATAACACAAAACAAACGTTTTAAATTGATTTATAAAAAAATACAACTTATTTTTACAAATTGTTGTTCGCGTACTTTTTTTTTGGTAATTTTTCAGATTGAGAGTAATTTATTTTTACTTCCTAAAATAAAGTTACTGGATATTTTTTACTGGAAAGTACGTGAACACACACAAAAAATTAGCAAAAGAGTAGTGTTCTGTCGTCCGTCGCATCCACACGCATTTTAATGTTGTCCGCAAATAAGTGTCGTGATCCGTCTAGTATAAAAAATATGTACTTATGTTTTTGTGTCCGCGTCGTTTAATTAAAATATTACAAATAAATCAACATAGTACAATTAAAAATACAAAACAATACAACATAAATTAAATACTTAAAAGAAAAATAAAACAATCATACAACAATAACAAAATAAATATAACAAAAATAATAACAATAATCAACAAAAACAATAAGACAAACCAACATAAAAATAAACCTAAGAAAATAAACCGCAAAAATCCACTAACAACAACCACAGCAAAACAACAAACAAGCAACTAAAACATCCTCTCAGAGAACAGAGTCAACACAACATCAATAGTGTTGGCACTACGGGCCGTTCCTCTGTCGCTATGACCACATCAGGGCTTTTATGACCCCTCGTCATTGTGTTACTATTTCCCCATCCTAATTTGTCCGCTTTCCATTACTTCCTTTAATTTTTTATGATATTGGTACAATTGTATTAATTGTTGTTTGACTGTTTGGTGACGAAGGTATAACAATGGTCACTAAACGAGTCTTATAAACAGCAATTAATCTTATTGTAACTTATATCATAAAAATAGACAATTTATTTGAATTTTCACTATATTGCAATGACAGGTAGCTTCAGGGTAGACTTTTGCAATATACGGCGGCTAAGAGCAAATTTTTTCTCCGTCCATGCTCATGTTTGTCTCCATCGGCCGAATGTTTTCGCCTTATGTGAAACGCAGGTATCCGATAATGCTGATCCACAGGATTTTCAGATTCCTGGGTATCACTTTCTGTCGCTTTTTAACTTTCATCGGGGCATTGCCATGTACATACGCAATGAAGTTGTGTACCAGTACCAGCAATCATTAGGTACGCATGATGTAGAATTTAACTGTCTCTGGGTTAAGTTCAAAATCAGGGCACACTTTTTGCACTTCGGGTTTCTCTATAGAAGTCCAAACGCGGGAAGGGATATTACTATATCCAGCTTCGATGCCCTTTCCGATTCCATATCGAAGATCCTTGCGCTATTAGTGAATGAACCAACGCATATTTCATGCGTTGATGGGCACCAAAATAACATCCTCGACCTTAAAACTATGGAAAAATCCTGGTTTAATCAGAAGTGCAAAATTGCAATCAGATCTAGAGAGGAAGCATTCAGAATCTGGCGTTATAACAAAAATGCAGAAACTGATTCGCTACGCAAAAAGGCGAGATCTTCGTGTGCCAAAGTGCTGAGGCGTGAAAAATCTCTACACGAGCAGCGCCTCCGTGCCAAAGTTCTTACTGCTCCCCGGGGCAGTAAAAGCTTTTGGTCATTCGTTAAAAGAATTAAGGATAATGCTAGTTCATCAATTCCTACTCTTTTAAGGAATGACCAATCATTCACTGACCCGGTTGATAAAGCTAACCTTTTGGCTGAATTATTTGCAAATAATTCGAACTTACCGGAAAGAAATCAACTACTGCCCGAGCTCGAAAGAGTATCTGTTACTATGCCGAATATATTCTTTCGCGCTCGCGCAGTTAAAAGGGTTTTAGCGGATCTCAACATAAATAAGTCTCCTGGGCCTGATGGTATACCAGCACTGGTCTTGAAGCAGTGCTCTTCGACGCTAGCTCGTCCATTAGCTAACCTTTTCAGCACTTTATACCGTGCCGGCAAATTTCCAGTATGTTGGAAGGTTGCTAATGTAACGCCAATTCCTAAAAAGGGAGAGGCTAACAACCCTGAAAATTATCGCCCAATAGCAATTTGTTCTGCACTTAGCAAAACTTATTGCTTTTGGTGTCGGTAATAGCTTCTCTCGATTTATATCGAGTTTTCTCAGAGATCGTACTATACGAGTTGTTATAGGTGGAATCTCATCAAACGAGTTCAAGATCAATTCAGGGGTACCGCAAGGCTCCGTTCTTTCTCCTACTCTATTCCTTATCTTTATAAACGACCTTCTACGTCAAACTTCCAATCCTATCTACTCTTTTGCAGATTGCAGATTACAGCAACATTTGCCATTCATATGCATTCAATTATAGACCAAGCCTGTCGGAGATTGGGACAATGAGGCAAAACATGAATGATACGCTTAACCAAGATCTTGTGACAATCTCTGAATGGGGTTGTGCGAATAGAGTCGATTTCAACGCACGCAAGACTCAATGTTGTATGTTAACACACAAACGCACAACAGATCATGTTGCTCCATCTGTTTTCATGGGTGGTGTAAATATTAAGGAATCAGAAGCTCTTGATGTTCTAGGCATGAGTATTCAGTGCAATGTCCGCTGGACAAAACACATTTTTCGAGTGTCGAAAGAAGCATTCAAGTGCCTTGGTTTCCTTAAACGGTGTAAGAATTACTTCACTCCATCTGATCTCCTTACTGTTTACACCACTTATATCCGACCTAAAATTTAATACTACTCTCATGTGTGGGCCGGTGCTTCGAAGTCTATTTTGTTACTCGACCGCGTACAGGAGAGGGCGAAGGTGCTTATCGGTGACAGTAGGTTATCCAGCTCTATTGACTCACTGGAACATCGTCGCAATGTGGGTTGTGTTTCACTGTTCTACCGATACTACAATGGTATGTGCTCTGCAGAAATTAGGGAACTTGTTCCCGAAACCCGTAGTTTTTTACGCAACACACGTTCTTCGGCAAGGGCTCACCAATTCGTTGTCGACTGGACAGTGGATCGCACAACACATTACAGAGAAAATTCGTTCTTTAGCCGTACTGTCCGTATGTGGAATAATCTTCCTCCTGAAGTCTTTCCTGTCACTTTCAATATAGGAAAATTCAAATCTAATGTCCACAAACACTAATCCCTCTATCCTCCCTCCCATAACCTATTTTCCTAGTTCCAAAACAATGCTTTGCATGAGTAGGGGTCATCCCCTGAGTGCTGGTCCAAGAAAAAAAAAATTACACGCCATATCACATTTTTTAAAAATATCTACAAAAATCCAAGTATGATCCGAATGAGCAAAACCACAGCAAAAGTGTAACCCCCTGTCTATATGTTATAAGTGAATACCCATAATATGTATATAATATTACATATCACATTATAAATATATTACTTGCCAACAACATTATATTTCTCTGTTAAAATTCTTTGTTGTCAAGCTTTACATACATATTTTATTTTAAATCAATTACATACATTCAATCATTTTTACTTATTTATTAAATCAATAAATCTGTTAAGTGTGAGAGATCATAAAAATAATTTCTGCATGCTCTATTACATACTATCAATGCGTATGAAGAAGAGAGAAAGAGCAGAACATAAAAAAGATCAATGAATGATTTTGTTATTTACTTTAATTATCACTTTTCTTTTTTTATGATTGTTATTACTGATATGCTAATTGTAATTATTAACAAAAGTCAGTTATAAATGTGCACTCTGACCAGCAAGAACAAAATTTAAAACAAATTATTAATATAACTAAAAATAAAAATTAAACAATAAAGAAAATTATTTTTCAAACAAAATTTATTATTTGTTTCAATTTTATATTTAAAAAAAAGGAATCGAACCAAAACTGGCGCAGTCGGTAGGATGCCCGAGTATCCTTATTAAAGTTTTTCTTAAAAGTGATATTGTACATTTAAATGTACTAACGGGCATGTGAATATAAAGAAAAGATATTTCTTTATACATAAAAGACAAGAAAAGATATTTCTTTATAATTAAAAAACTAATAAACAGATTTAAAAAACAATTAATTAAAATTTAATGCAAAAAAAAAGAAAGAAGTGAATTTAAAAATATTTACAATTAATTTAATGAAGAAATTATATATGTAAACGCAAAATTAATATCCAAACACCAAATTATTAGAATTACAAAAACACGATAAGTGATAAGTTAAGAAATAATATAAAAAACGTTGGTTCAACATGAAGAAAAAAAACTAAAATTTTGATACAAAAACGATTTGTTTTATATAATAAAAAATATATATTTAAAATCTACAAAACAGAAATAAAAACATAAAATTGTGAATATACATATAAATTTAAACGAAATACATAGTACAAATTCAGAAACAGTATTAAAATTTTACACACCCAGTATAAAAAAAAAGAGTCAACAATAAAATACCCACATCAAAAGACTTCGACAATAAGAAAATATATGACAACCATTTTGAAAATACACGAGGTCCATCATACAAATTTCGAGATCCATCATTGATGCATTATTTTTTAGTATTTGTAATAATGTATGTATATTATTTTTTTTAGTATTTAAGTTTACAGTTAAAATATGTCATATTGTATTATTACAGTTAAATTGCAAAAACAATTTTTTTTTGGTCTCTATCGATAAAAAACATACGCATAAGAAAAAAGAAGAGAGAAAATTCAGCATAGTAACAATTTTTTTTCTTCTTCTCTTCCTTTTACTCCATATATTATTGTTGCAAAATTATTTACGGTTATAAAATTTTAAAATCCATTTTTTTTCATTCCACTTTCGTATTAATATAAAACAAAAAAATATTGTTTTTGTCATTTGCTAAGAAAAGAGAGACAAAAATGTGTTCTCCTGTTTTTTCTTCATTTTGTAATATTTGTACAGAAATTGAATAAGTACAGTCAAAAATATTAAACTATAAAAAAACCATAAGGAACTAATATAATTATCAATTAATCATTTTCAAAATTAATTAAATGTGAAATTTATTATTATTTTTACAATAAGCAATTAGTTAGTGAATTTAAATAAAAAAAATTTTGTTATAATTATTATTAAAAAAAAAAAACATATTATTTTTGCCTACATTAAAAATATACAAATTGGTTAACTTAATAAAATTACTTCTACTACTATAAATATTTTTTTTTTTCATATACATAATTAAAAAAAATATATAATAATATAATCCTTTATAGGTCTTAAAAAAAATTAATATATATTTCAAAATAAATAATTATACAAAGGATTAATTTTTCTTATCAAAAATGGCTCAAGCTAATAATGCCTTACAGCCTTTAACTTTGGACCCACTTAAATTCCTTCAAAGATTGCCGGACTTTTCTGGAGACAGAAAAGAGTTATATTCATTTATTGCACTTGTTGATAGAATCAACCCCATTCTCATTCAATACGATGAGCTTTCCCAACTTTTATTTTTTGACATAATTAAAAGCAAACTTAAAGATAAGGCAAAAGAGACTATGGAAATCAATTTCCATGCCCAATCGTGGACAGAAATTAGAATAATTTTGATGAATAATTTTGGTGAAAAACATAGTGTAGAAGAGTTATATGACAGACTTAGATCTGTAGTTTTTAAAACCAATGCCATAGATTTTTATAATGAAATCAAGGAAAAACTCCGAAGTTTAAATAACAAAACATCGACTGATTTTGGAATTAATGCAAACAGCGAGCAAACAGCTAGAAATAATATGAAAACCGCTCTTAATATTTTTAAAGAAAAAATACCGGAACCCATGAGAACTATTCTAGCTTGCAGAAATCCAAACACGCTTGAAGATGCAATGGATATTCTTTTTAACTCAGGATATGCCAATTATGGAGTTAAGAATAGAAATAACACTTTTAATAGACTTGATAACTCGAATAATAGAAGTAGAATATATACAAATGTTAGCAGTAATTATGAAACACATGAAAACAATGGAACAGGCCAGCGTTTTAAAACAAATAGAAACAACTATTTTACGAATAGATGGGAAACGCAAAATAACCAGACTGATATAAGTAGGCAGACTTATAACAATAATAGGTTCCAACATAACAGTAATAATAACAACAGTAATAGGAATAACTATCAATATAACCCTAATAACAGACAAAACTTTAGAAACAATTTTACAAATTCTCAAAGTCACCCATCTTTACCAGAACCAATGGACATTAATTATATTCAAGATTCCAATAGACCTGTAATCTCGAATTTAAATAATAACAATAATAACACTAATCGATATAGCTATCAATATAATTATAAAACCGGACAACATTTTAGGAACAATTTTACAAATTCTCAAAATCAACAATCTTTCGAAGATCCAAGGGACATTAACATTATTCAGAATTCAAATAGACAAGAGAGAATGCCACAAAATACTTCCGTCATAAATTATTCCACTAATACACAAGTTCCTCATCATATTCCATTAAATCAAAATGAGACAATACAAAATTTTCCTTTTCAAGCCTCTCCGGAGAGCTACCATATATAGTGATCAAAAAAACTCTTAAATTTATTGTCGATACTGGAGCCACTCACTCAATTATAAATCCAGGTATATGCAATCCAAAATGGAAAATTAATTCCCATACTTTGACTCTGAAAACTTTGCAAAACACGATAATGACCAATACAGTTTACCAAGTTCCATTGTTTACAGAATTGGGAGATGGTAATGACAAAATATTTTTAATAGAATGTAAGTTTCATAATGAATACGACGGAATCATAGGAAATGATATCTTACGTAAATATAAAACTGTTATAGATTATAACAATGACAAATTAATAATCAACAACAAAGTAGTTCCTTTGCTGAATCTAAAGAAAATCCAAATAGTTAAATTTATTTCAAATGTTGAATGTGGATTAGTTCACATTATGGAGCATAGAAATTCTATTGGCGAAACTATAATTAATGAAGGTGTTTACAATTCGCATAATTTTAAAGTTGAGGTAGAAACAACCACCAAATGCTCAAATGTAATACACCTTACTGAAAATAGTTCGTGGCCAGTTTCTCCCGAAAATTATTATTTAGTTGATGATAAATTATCACCAACAAGTAATTGTGATCAACATTACCTTGAACAAATTCGGACAGATCATTTAAATTCTGAGGAAAAATTTAATTTATTAAAAGTTCTAGAAGATTATAAGCAATTGTTTTATGAAACAAATTCAAACTTATCGTTTACAAATGCAATAAAACATAGAATACTTACTAAAGACGACATACCCGTGTTTGTCAAAACATATAGATACCCTTATATACATAAGGAAGAAGTAAATAAACAAATACAGGAAATGTTGGATTGCAAAATAATTAGACCATCAAATTCTCCATACTCCGCTCCTATATGGATAGTTCCTAAGAAAGACGATGCTAGTGGAATTAAGAAGTGGCGAATCGTAATTGATTATAGGAAACTAAACGAAAAAACTATCGATGACCGTTTTCCCATACCGAATATTGAAGAAATATTAGACAAACTTGGTAGGAGCATGTATTTTACAACTTTAGACCTAGCAAAGGGATTTCACCAAGTTGAAATAGATGAAAGGGACACCCATAAAACAGCGTTTTCAGTAGAGGGTGGTCACTACGAGTTTTTAAGAATGCCCTTTGGATTGAAAACGGCACCTTCCACATTTCAAAGGCTCATGAACAACATTTTAGGTGATTTGGTAAACAAATACTGTTTAGTATACTTAGATGACATCATTGTTTACTCAACTTCTCTTCAAGAACACATCAACTCCCTACGGCTAGTACTTGACAGACTTTCAGAGGCCAACCTAAAAATTCAAGCAGACAAGTGCGAGTTCTTGAAAAGAGAAACTGAGTTTTTAGGGCACGTTATTACTCAACAGGGTATAAAACCGAATCCTAAAAAGGTTGAATGTGTATCCAACTATCCCCTTCCGGTAACAGCAAAGCAAATAAAACAGTTTTTAGGACTCAGCGGGTATTATAGGAAATTTATCAAGGACTATTCGAGAATAGCAAAGCCTATGACCAAATATTTAAAGAAAAATTCAAAAATAGATATTAAAGACCCGGAATATATGGAGAGTTTTAGAACCTTAAAATTGCTACTTATAAATGACCCAATTTTAGTTTACCCGAATTTTAACAAACAATTCGTTTTAAATACAGACGCTAGCAACTTTGCTTTAGGTGCCGTCCTTTCGCAGGACAACCATCCCGTTTGCTATGCCAGTAGAACGCTCAATGAACATGAGATAAATTACAGCATAGTTGAAAAGGAATTGTTGGCTGTAGTTTGGGCCGTTAAATACTTTCGTCCGTATCTTTTTGGCAGGAAATTCATTATAAAAACAGATCATCAGCCACTACAATGGTTATTTTCCATCAAAGAACCAAATTCTAAATTAGTTCGATGGAGACTGCAGTTAGAGGAATACGACTATGAAATTTATTATAAACGTGGAATCAAAAATGGTAACGCGGATGCATTATCTCGTTTAGAACCCCAAGTTAATTTGATTGAGCGTTCTCCTCTTAACATTATTTTTCAAAGTAATTCTCCTTTGAATGTGTATAGATATCAAATCATTTTCGAAACAAACTCAAATACAAACTCTCTCAAAATAGTCAATACAAAAATATTTAATAATGAAAGAAAAACAATTACTTCTAATTGTTTTGATGAAAGCGATATGTTATCAATATTAACAAATTATTTCCACCCAACAAAAGTAAACGCAATTTTCATAAATGATGACAATCTCTACGATTTGTTTAAAAGAACAGTTTTAAAATATCTAGAAAATTCAAACTTAAAAATTGCTAGATGTAATAAATTGTATGAAGATATTTTGGATGAAAATATTCTCTACGATCACATTCAAAATGAACACCGCAAAAATAATCATCGTGGTATTAGCGAAAACTTTGAACAACTCAAAACTAGAATTTATCATCCAAAATTAAAACTTAGAATACAACAATATATAAACAATTGTCATATCTGCAATATTGAAAAATATGACCGAAACCCAGTTAAACAACGATTTAAAATTACAGAAACGCCTGATAGGCCAGGGCAAATAGTACACATCGATGTCTTTTATAGTTTACAAAAAACATTATTTCTTACTATAATTGATAAGTTTTCGAAGTTTGCGCAAGCAATCAAGATACAAAATAGGTCCTGGATTGAATTTAAAAAAGCTCTTACTCAATACATAAGTATTGTAGGAAATATAGATAAGATTGTAACAGATAATGAGTTAGGCTTTAAGGCGCTGCCCCTAATGGAATTTTTAAGAGAAAGGAACATAGAAATACATTTTACATCCAACAATAATCATACATCAAATGCAGACGTAGAACGTTTACACAATACCATGAATGAACATATTCGTCTTCTAAGGCATGATCCAGAAAAAGATACTGATACAGTAGAAGAAAAAATTTATAAGGTAATCACATTCTACAATAATTCTATCCATTCAACCACAAAGTACAAACCTTTTGATTTCCATAATGGCAATATAACAATAGAAAATTACCAGATGATAAAAGATAACATTATTAAATCAAAAGAAAAATCCATATCAAAATTAAATCAAAAACGCGAGGACTGTGAAATACAAGCTGGAAAAGTATATTTAAAACATGACAGAGGTGGGAAAAATCATGCCAAGTTTAGGAAAATTGAAGTAGATAGGTTAGATGATGACCACGTCATAACTCAAACAAGACACAAATATTATAAATCGCATGTAAAAAGAAAGAAACATTTGCAAAGTAATGAATAACTCATTTTTTTTAAAAAAAAAAAAACCTTTAATTTAAAATTGCAAAATTATAAAATTTGTTATAGAAAACTTTTGCTTATATAAATATAAAATAAAAATTTTGTAAATAAAAAGATATTTAAAAATTAAGGAAAATGTATAAGATAACACAAAACCAATTTTTGATGAAGGCTATTAAATAAAAGCAAACATGAATTTATGAATTTCACGCTATACTATTAAATGTATTCTCAAAATATAAATAGAAATTGTATATATAATATATATAACAAAGATTAATTCTCATATTATAAAAACTGATACAAATTAAAATACAATTGCAAAATAAATTAACAAACTATTGAAAAAAAAACAAATTAAAATTCCAAATTAAACAAAAAAAAAAATATATTAAAAATATGAATGAAGATCATAATGAAAATAATTTCATCAAACTAAATTTATCAAACTACAATTATATTAATAAATTATTTTTTTTATTCTATAAAGAAAACAAAAGTAAGAAAAAAATCAAACAAAATTTTGTAATATGTAATACAAAAAAAAATTTAAGAATTTAAATTTCTTTAGGTTTTGTAAAAATCATTTAATGTAATTAATACAAATGCAAAAATTTTCGCCGGAGTCTCAATCAAACGATGGGGATGTTATAAGTGAATACCCATAATATGTATATAATATTACATATCACATTATAAATATATTACTTGCCAACAACATTATATTTCTCTGTTAAAATTCTTTGTTGTCAAGCTTTACATACATATTTTATTTTAAATCAATTACATACATTCAATCATTTTTACTTATTTATTAAATCAATAAATCTGTTAAGTGTGAGAGATCATAAAAATAATTTCTGCATGCTCTATTACATACTATCAATGCGTATGAAGAAGAGAGAAAGAGCAGAACATAAAAAAGATCAATGAATGATTTTGTTATTTACTTTAATTATCACTTTTCTTTTTTTATGATTGTTATTACTGATATGCTAATTGTAATTATTAACAAAAGTCAGTTATAAATGTGCACTCTGACCAGCAAGAACAAAATTTAAAACAAATTATTAATATAACTAAAAATAAAAATTAAACAATAAAGAAAATTATTTTTCAAACAAAATTTATTATTTGTTTCAATTTTATATTTAAAAAAAAGGAATCGAACCAAAACTTCTATACTTGACAAATATTCATCATAACAATAAATGACATTTGTTGTCAAGACAAAATTGTCTAAGCAAAAGCACTAACAATTGAATCATAACGAAACAATAATACTAATAAATGGCGACTATATCTGACAACCATTTTGAAGTTTATCATGATAAAAATTTGTCAGGTATAGACAGGGGCTAATACATATTTGAAAATCTATTCCACTATTTGAAAAGATATGTTTAAGTCAGGTATTTCATGTAGAGGTTAAAATAAAGTACATTTTAAAAAAATTAAAAGATTTACATTAAGTAAAAATAATTGGGTAAAATAAAAAAATATCCAAAAAAGCCAAAAAATTAAACTGCAAAAAATATTTTTAAAATATTTAATAAAAATTTAATTAAAAATTATTTCTACCGATTTTTCAGAATATATTGCTATTAAGAATTTATTTTCATAATATTCTAAATGTTAAAATCTTGACATAGAATTTATCTTGAAGTATGTATAAAAACCTGTATTTGTATTTTTAAATTAAATTCCATACTTCATATTATTTAAAAATTGTTAAAAACATGGCGTTTTCAATTTTTTTTTGGTTACTATTTCAGCATTTTGGTTATAAACACGACTTTTCTGTCATGTTATCGTTGATGACAGTTAGCTACTTTATTTTCCATATTGTAGTTGATGACCATATATTGGACACTATCCATAATCTGGTCGTCAATATTCCCACTTTGTCACCAGACTTTCTTGTAGAAATAGATTTTGTTTTTTATTAATTAATTATATTAAATAATTTTATTAATGCTAAACATATTTTTAGTGCAAATAAAATATATTATATAAATAAAATATAAATTATACTTTTATAATTTTGAAAATATAATTATATCATTTAATTATTTGTGGGAATTTGTTTGTTTTTTTGGCCGGTATTATTCCTGTAAACTGTCTGCCAGTAGATTAGTCTCATTATCCATCACACAACAGGTGTATATTTTTATAAAAATTGTCCTCAATTTCTTCGCTAGTTCTTTTGCTTCTAAGTTCTATAACGCATTGGGATCTGTAATTTTGTGAACTTTATACGACTTCAACCCAGCATTAGCTTTGGCTCTTCGCACAAAATAATCAGAGTATTTAACTTTACGAGCTGTTTTTTTGATAGAAGTGTTCGGTGCTCTTCGAAAGAGTTGTTCGACTTCTTTTGATATTGGTAATATCTGTCAGACCTTTTACTGATCCAGGTTTTCTTTAAATGTTCAAGTTATACTTTTACTGATCTTTTAATATTATGGACTTTCAAAAAATAGCAAAAGATCTGAAGGTTCATCGTCGCATTATTCGTTACTTTTTACGCCGTTACGCACTTTAAACCACCATTCACTAGAACTTAAAAAACTGAACTGAATATCTATACGTTCCTTCCTGCGTTAGTCTGTTTAGTTTTCTTATTTTCTGTTAAAGTCCCGCTATTTTGCACAATCACTAAACATTAGTGATAGTGATGGTGTTTTCTTTTCTGACACAAAATGTTGCCTATATATTTTGTACCATTTATTAAAGGTTACCCATACCCTCATAATGTGTTGCATTTTTAACGATCACAATAGAACAAAAATCATTACCACTTATGCACTTTTCTTTTATGTAGCTTATAATTATTATAAAACTATACTTTTTGCTTACATAAAAAGTGGTGCATTTCAAACCTTTTGATTAAATTGAGGGTGAAACATGTTGCATATATTCAGGGTTTTAGGGTAACATTATTAGAAAAGAACACTACATTTTTTCAGAAAAGAACACAAAGAAGGGTAAAAGGCAGAATAAATGCATCATTTATGCCAGAAAAGAAAATACCATGAGTTAAAAAATTTTGCACTCAAAATTAAATTAGTTGAATTAAAAAAATGCAATCATCAGTTTATTGCAACTTTTTTGTTCAAAATGGTTTAAGTTTATTCCTGTACACTAATTTAAAACTTAAGACTAATATTTCATTAAAAATAACAAAAATTATTTAAAATTTTTATTTATCGAATTTGGATTCAACAATTTCATGACTACTCATTTTTGAAAATTTAGTGATAGTATGTTTAATGCAGCCTTTTTTGATTGCAGGTTAAAATTTTGCACTAATTAATAGTAGTGCAGATTTTATCACTAAATCTTGTTTAGTAATAGTTAAAAAATTAACACTATCACTATTTTTGTTAGTGCTAGTTAAGAAATAAGCATTATCACTAAAGCTGATAAAAAATAGAGCAAACTAAATTTTTTGCAATTTTAGTGACTGATATTGCAATGCTGATTTCAATCAACATTTAGTGCACTACCCCCAACTATGCTAGACGACACGTAGGCGACAGCCCATACAAATCGTTGACAACTTTTTCGAACAAACGGCACTTAAATCGTACACGACAATGTGAGCAACATTATCATGCACATTGTCGTTGATGATCATATGGGTGACAATGTGGTAAAAGTTGTCATCGACGACTATAAACACGACTTCTCTCTCATGTATTCGTTGATGACAGTTAGATACTGTATCCTCCAAATTATCGTTGATGACAGTATAGTGGAACTATCCATAATCCGGTCGACAATATACCCACTTTGTCACTAGACTTTTTTGTAGAAATATATATTTGTTTTTTTTATTAATTAATTATATTAAATAATTTTATTAATTCTAAATATATTTATAAATAACGCAAATAAAAAATTTTAAATAAATAAAATTATACAGTTTATTTAATTCATTTTTAAATAATATATTTATAATTTCGAAAATATAATCAATTCATTTAATTATTACGAAGGATTTTATTTGCCTTTTTTTGACCGGTATTTTTCTTGAATATTACCTCGTCCATCAGCCACATACAAATTTTGACCCGGAAGTTGTAAAATGTCTGCCAGCTCATAAGTTTCATCATCCAGGTGTATATTTTTATAAATTTTGCCCTCAATTTTTTCTCTAGTTCTTTTGCTTCTAAAGTTAAAGAACACTTTATACGACTTCAACCCAGCATTAGCTTTGGCTCTGCGCACAAAATTAATTAAAATATTTAACTTTACGAGCTGCTTTTCTGATAGAAGTGTTCGGTGCTCTTCGAAAGAGTTGTTCGACAGTATTTGATATTGGTAACATCTGTCAGACCTTTTACTGATCCAGGTTTTCTTTAAATATTCAAGTCATCCTCTTACTGATTAATGGATTTTGAAACGATGAACCTTCAGATGTTTTGCTATTATGGATTTTCAAGAAAATAGCAAAAGATCTGAAGGTTCATCGTCACACTGTTTCGTTACTTTTTTCGCCGTTACGCACTTTAACTACCTTTCACTAGAACTTTAAAAACTCAACTGAATATCTATACGTTCCTCCTGCGTTAGTTTGTTTTCTTATTTTCTGTTAAAGTCCCGCTATTTTGCATTTTTAAATGAAGAAGTGTTTAAGACTTCGTCGCTCATCTGGTCGTCAATATAGTTTGAAACACGTCAAAATGCATGCAATTGTCGATAATTTTGTCCTCACAACAGTTTTACTGATAATAAGGTGAAGACATTGTCGCTCATCTTGTCGTGGATGTGGCTTAATACAGGTCAATATGCATGCACATGTCGCTCACTTTGTCCTGAATAATATTTTATTCAAGACAATTTCGTGAAATTGTCGTTAGCTAATCAACAATGGAGCTTCAAACACGACAACATATGCGACTTTGATTTATACTTGTCCTCACAGGCATTGTATAGACGACAAATTCTAAAATGTCCTGAAGATAACATCGACGAAAATTTCGTCTATAACTCTCTGGCCAACTGGGATAACTCACAACAACAACATCCATAACAACAACATTGTCACGGGTACAACAGCTATGTCAACAACATCGTAAACCACAACAACATAATCGTGTACAACGACATCAACATATACAGCAGAAACAACAACATCGTCAGCAACAACAATATAACGTCAGCAACAACAATGTCATAAACAGTAATAGGGTTTTTACACTTACGTACATTTTGGCGAAACGTATGAAAGATGTTGAAAACTTGAAAGATTTGATCACACTTGCAACATCTACCATCAGTAAAATTGCAAAAATATTAAAAATCATATTGTTTTAATGAAAACAAAATGAATTGAGACTGGTTTTCTTTTTTATACTATCAAATTAAATAAGAAAATAATTTCACAAACACATTTCAAACAAATAAAATTATTATTATACATTATACAAATATTTGTTTACATTTTTTTTTTTAATATAAATGCAATTTTATTAGTGGTGACACTAAAATAATCGAAAGATGTTAGGTGGAACGAAATGAGATAGGAACATTTTTTAAAGATGTAGAAAGATGTTGGCACTCAGCCCTGTGTAATTCTTATGGGAAGATGTTAACATCTTTGCAAATTGATGGTAGATGTTAGATGTGCGCTAGTGTAAAAACCCTATAAGGGTGAATTCCAAAATGTATGTATGCAACGCGTAGTTAAAATTAAAAAAAAACTTTATGCCTGTTTTTACTTTTTCATACATTTTGCAATATGAAACATTATCAAAGTTTACACGGTTGCGTTAAGAATCGCTCGACTTTTTAACCGTCGCTTTACCAATACCCACCCGGGTGTGACCACATCGTTTTTATTGGTTTAATATTTTTTTATAATTTTGTTTCGATTTCAATGAAATTTATACTCACTGAACAAATTTTAGAGTTCTATAGAATTTAATAGAAGCATTTTAAACTTTTTATAAGGTTTTTTTAAATTTTTTAAAATTTCGTTCGTCGCATATATTTATAGAAGTGCAGTGTAACCCGGGTGGGTATTGGTAAACCATGTACATAAAAAAACCTTTGGTAAAGCGAAGGTTAAGGTTGCATTGCATACATACATTTTGGAATTCACCATAACCTAGCAAAGGAACTGCAGATATTAAACATTAAATCAATATATTACACAACGTTAGCTATCCAATTTTACAATGATCCAAGGTTTCTTAAACCAATCGATCATCAATATAACACAAGACGACGAGCGCAAGGACGATTTAAAGTTGATAGCTTCCAAAACAATTATGGGGAAAATACACTAGAAGTAACACAACCAAAAATTTTCAATATATGTATATGTTACCAGTGGATCTTTTACACATTCAAAACAAATACAGAAGAAACAAACTTTTAAAAAACTATACTTTCTTACTTATTTTTTTATAAAAATTTGAAATTAAACAATAACCAACTATTTTTAAGTGGATATTTTTTATATTTTTCGTTTTTAAGTGCTTTTTTATGCGCATAAATCACTTGTTTTAGAACATATTTTTAGTTACCTTGATTATTACATTAAGGGTGCTCATTTAAACACTTAAGTTTCTCATTTGTGCAAATTTTGTGCAAGTTTATACAGAAAATTTATATTTGATATACATAAATGTCAAATAAAAATAAATTCAACATAAGCTTTAACAGAAAAGTTTTACAAATTGTGTAAATTTAAATTCTAAAAATGTTGAATGAAAGTTAAATATTTGGAACAAACTATGGTATAGTACATAGCGTGGAAGATTTGGTTTATGTTCTAGCTGTTGTTTAATGTTTTCATACACAATGCCATTCAATCCAATTATTCTGTTCCAAAGTTACACAATTTTCACATACACAAAATATTTATATTTTATTTCTTATAAATAAAAGTAAATTTGTCCAGGTAAATCGTAGGACAAATTTGAAGGAAAATAAAAAAAACTATCAATTTCTATATTTGCATATATGTAGTATGAAATGAATTTGACTCTGAATGTTTATTTGCTATTATAAAATTGTTTATTAAAACCGAATGTTTATTTTCTATTCACTTTTTTAGTTTTTGTATACATAATTGCCCAATTCACAATTGGTTTCGTAGCATTGTATGTCGTAATTTTTATACCCTTCACCATGAGTGGCAAGGGTATATATAAGTTTGTCATTCCGTTTGTAATTTCTACATTTTTCATTTGCGACCCCACAAAGTATATATATTCTGAATCGTTATAGATAGCGGAGTCGATATAGCCATGTCCGTCTGTGTGATGAAATCAACTTTCCGAAGCCCCCAAATAACTTACATACACGAATGATACATCAATATCTCCGAAATTCTTCCGGCACGGTTGCTATTTAAAATCGAAAAAATCGGTCCACAACCAGGACAACCTCGATTTTTGACCCATATCTGGATTACTAAATCATTAATATAGACAATATGGATATCTAATGATAGATATTTCAAAGACCTGTGCAACGACGTATATAAGACCATAGTTGGACCTACAATAGTTCAAAATCGGAAAAAAAAATTTTTAACCCGAATTTTTTTTCACTAAATATTAAAAAAAAAATTAAAAACTAAAAAAAAAATTTTTTAAAATTAAAAAATTATTTTTAAATTTAAAAAAACAATTTCAAAAAAACAACTGAAAAAAAATTAAATTTTGTTTACCTAAAAATATTTAAAATCTTTATTTTAAAGTATATTTTGGTGAAGGGTACACAGAAAGAATTAAATTTCTGATTCAATCAAGAAATTCACCCAATCAAACAAAATATTGTTTGCTTTAGGACCTATCACAAAATATGTAAATTCAAACACGAAATTTTGCAAAAAAAAAAAATATTATTTTTTTTTTCAATTAAAAAAATATGATTTGAATAAAAATTTTGTTTGAATTTACACACAATTTCAAACAAATATTTGTTTAAAACAGACAAAAATTTCACTGATTTTGATTTTCTGGAATTTTCTAGTTTTATTGATTCAGTAAACAGTTTGTCTGTTTTAAATAATATTTTTAAACAAAATTGGTATAGTACCAATAAAAAAATTTGTTAAACATAAAAATGTATCAACTGCCATAAAATCCCATCATTGGTAGCTCTCGGATGAGTTAGTTGGCTTAAGTTTATTCTTAGAGAAAGTATCAAATGAGGCAAAGGTAGCAATTGTCAAGAAGATGGAGCATTTGAAGAGTTTAACAAGCTTCTGACAAATGATGAGGAAGAGAAACAGTTGCTCCTGCAAGTGGTTGAAAGTGGGTTCCGACAGAAAGAAAAATTGGCAAACGCCCACTTTTACGGACACTTTTTAAATTTATATAAAATTGGAAAACGGCAGCACCGATATGCCTAATTTTTTGTTGGAATGTTCGTAGTAACCCAATTTAAGTTTTTACAAAAAGAAAAATTGACCACGCCCACTTTATTAGATTTATCTAAAATCGGAAAACGGCTGTCCCGCTTTGTTGAAATGTTCGTAGTAATTCAATTTAAGTTTTTACTGAAAGAAAAATTGAGCACGCTCACCTTTTTTCGATATATCAAAAATCGCAGAGCACCAAGACCGATTTTGGTAATTTTTTTTAATGTTCTCAATAGTCCACAAAAGTTTTTTACATAAAGAAAAATTGTTCACGATCACTAATTCACCCACTTATATGCCCACTTATCGAATACATCTGCAATTATGTAACCAAAGGCAGTGACCGATGCATTTACACAGTCCATCCAAGAAACGATGAGTGTTTCTATTTGCGTTTGCTATTAGTCAACGTTCTTGGCCCAACATCATTCCAAGATTTGCGAACTATAAACGTATAGCGAAGCGTGTCAACGCTTGCGATTGTTAGAGAATGATACTCACTGGGAATACATACCCGGATATTCTGTGCTTTCGACAAATGCTCATCAAATACGAATATTGTGTTCGATAAATATCTCAACATGTTTCCAATCCAAACCAACTGATTTGTGGAGCAAATACAAAGATGCCATGTGTGATGATATTTTGCAACTAAGCGAGGAAATTTACAACAAGACTTTGATATTAATTGAGGATATGAAGAAGTTATTATCCGTTACACGACGCATTTAATCAAGAGTTGCGATGCGAAAAACAATATGATTGCGATGCCTTGAGGGATGTTAGAACAAATGTAGCACTGTTGAATCGACAACAAAAATATGCGTACGACGGATTTTTGAGGCTCACGTTGATTTTGGCAACGAAATGCTCGCATAATGATATTGCACTGCAGCTACATTGTTGGAAATTCGACATGCAACATTCCAAGAGCAGTGCGATGGCCAAAGTTTTGCAGCAAAGCAAACTCATCGTTTAGGATGAGTGTACAATGGCTCATAAAGGCATTATACAATATGTTGTAAGATTAACAAAACAATCAAAGCCGGTTTGGTGGTGCGATAAATCTGTGATTTTCGGCAAACATTGCCAGTGATTCTACGATCAACACCAGCCGATGAACTTGAAGCATGTTTGAAGTCGTTCGTTTTGTGGAAACACGTCAAGAAATTCAAATTGAATGAGAACATGAGTGTCGAGCTGCAGAACGATCAATCTGAGAATTATTGATTATACAAACAATTACTGGACATTGGCAACGGCAAAATCGGTTGACATTTCGACCGGCTGCATTCAATTTCCCTTCGCTTTCTGCCAATTCAGCGAATCAAAATACGAATTCATCCGATAGGTGTTTCCAAACATTGCACAAAATTACAAAAATCATGATTGGTTGAGCAAACGTGCTATATTGACTGCGAATAACATTGATGTCGAAGAATTGACGTTTAATTACTGCCTCATAATCTCCAACTGAAAGTCGGCTCTGTAATCATAATGTTACGAATCATAAACTAACCACGTCTTTGTAATGACACCCGACTTGCGATAAAAAACCTGATGAATAACGTCATGGAAGCAATTATATTATAGGAAAGTACAAGGGAGAAAACCTTTTGATACCACAGATCCCAATGGCTCCGACCGACATGCCATTCGATTTTAAACGCTTGCAGTTTCCGGTACGGCATGCATTTGCAATGACAATCAACAAATCTCATTGCGATATCATACAGCATTGCAATGAACGAAATTATGATATCACAGCAGTGTTGCCATCAAAAAAATTATAAACTACACATGCCTCATACCTGAATTACACATATGAGAAAAAATTACACATGTAAATAAATTTTCGCAAATAGGAAAAATTGCCTAAAATTGGTCATATTGCGAATACAAGTATTTTAAAACGTACATGAATATAAAAGGTTAGTCACAGTGTATTTTAATTTATCCAGGAATTGGATATATTTCTATTTTTATACCCTTCACCTTCGTGAGATGGGTATATATCTGTTTGTCATTCCGTTTGTAATTTCCACAATATAATTTTCCGACCGATCCTATAAAGTACATATGTATGTATATTGTAAATCCATATAGATATCGGAGTCGATAAGCCATGTCCGGCCGTCTGTCTTTCTGTTGGAATAAACTTTCCGAAGCCCCCAAATAACTTACATACACGATTCTCTAAATATTAAAAAACAAAAAAAAAAATCGAAAAAATTAAAAAAAAATCGAATATTTTTTTTTCCAAAAAATTTAAAAAAATCTTTTGCAAAAAAAAAGATTAAATTTTGTTTACCTAAAAATATTTAAAATTTTTATTTTGAAGTATAATTTGGTGAGGGGTATATAAGATTCGGCACAGCCGAATAAGCTCTCTTACTCGTTTTTTCTTAGGATTGGCTAACGTTACCCGGAAATAAATGAAATTACCATTATAATCGTTTATACCGTTATCTGTCAACACCGTTACCCTTATTCTATAAATAATTCAAAATTATAAAAATAAAAAATTTGTGATTTTAAAATTTTTTTTACTGAAATCTAAAAAATATAATAAAATACCAACATTTTCAACTTATTTTTAATTTTTGTAAATTTATTTCATAATTTAATTGAGTGTGAAAATACCGTTACCGAAATAACAGCAAATATCGTTACCGCTAAATAATCCTTACCGAAATAAGCCAAAAAACTTTTACCGCTAAATCACCATTATCGAAATAATCCAAATAAGCATTAAAGATACCTTTTTACTGTTCTGAATCGATAGTCAACCTAGGGTTATCTTGCAAATTAACGTTTTTCTAATAACAATTCGTAAAAATGTATAGTTATTGAATACTATTTCTTGTTTTATATTTTTTCATGTTGGAATTAAAAGTCCTTAATATAAACTAAAATTTAGTTTCTATTACCAATATTACGCAAACAAAACTATCACAAATGGCGAAATGTCCACTTAGTAAAGCAAACATAGCAATCTCCAAATTTATTATCGTATTTTTCTGCAAACCTTAATGTTAATTTAGTTAAACTTGATTCATTCTATAACATACGAGTACAATATAATAAATATGAATACATTTAGAGATACTGGATTTTTTATTTATCAACTAAAATAGATTATATAGTAAATATAAACGTACATATTTATATTCAGTCGGTTTTGAAATCTGAATAATCCATGATTCATTAATTCCAAATTTTATTTTGTTCACAATTTTGTTCAATTTTGACCACACATTTATCAAACGGAAACCCTTTAGTGCATTTTTCATTTATAAATTGAATGATTCAGTTTATTTAATTCTGAAAAACATTAAAGTTAACACCATTCATATTGAATCCCGTTGCGCTTCGTTACCCCTACGTAGTAAAATAAAAAAATATGAAAGAGTTTATAAACTATTTTTTTAATGAGGTGAAACAAATTAGGTAAAATTATAAAAAATAAATTTTCAGACAAAGTTAGATATTCAAAATTAACTATGTACACCCACTGTTCCGATCCTGAACATTTTTACCTAAACTCAGTAAAGTGATAATAATCTATATATATAACGTTACTCTTTTATATATATATAAAAGAGTAACGTTACTGACTGACTGACTGATTCATCATCGCACAGCCCAAACGGCTGAAGCTAGAATCACGAAATTTTAACTGTGGGTTCCTCCCTCCCCAAAACGATCCGATAAGAAGGGATTTTTGGAAATTCGAACGTTTAGGGGGTAAATTCGGTAACCTTATATCTTCAAAACTAATAAAGACACAAAAAAAATTAAAATAGCTGTTACTCCATTTAAAAAATAAGCTGACAGGTGTTTCGTACTTTTTGGAAATTCGAAACTTTTAGGGGAGAAAACGGGTAAAAACTGTATTTTGGTACTTTTTTTGCACCCTATGTATCTTTTAAACCAATAAACATAGAAACAAATTTTAAATCGTATTCTCTAATTATCAAAAAATAAAAAATTGGTACTTTTTGGAAATTCGAACCCTTAATGGATAAAAATTGTGTTTATTTTTGGTACTTTTTCATAAAATATGTTTTTCTATAATTTGACATAGACATACGAATATTTTATTATGAGCTCCCACCACGACACAGAAATTTATTTGAATTAAATTTTACCAAAGCAATGGGGATAAAAAAGGAGATAAAATCGTGAAAATACATTTTATTGAAATTATTAAGCCAATTTTGATAATTTTTTAACATTGGTTCCTGGATTCGTACAAAAATTAACTAACAGGGTGTTATTTGGAACTCGAGTGCCAAGGTGTATATTGGGCCAAATCCGGGTAAACAGTTTGGTACTTTTTTAAAAACATATTTTTTCTTGGGCACATTAACTCAGATTTTAATATTTTGAGACATGTCTGTAGCATAAACAATTTTGGCAAAATGGAATATTTTTAAAGTTCGAACTTGATTGTTTCATGGAAGAAAAGGGAAATTGGTACTTTTCTCCTAATGGTACTTTTTTTAATATTTTAAATTATTTCACTTATCGGCACTAAAGTTAGCTGATATGTATCTGAGTGAAGTTTGTGTTAGGAATAGGGTACAATATTTAGGTACCAAAATGTGAGAACTGAACTATAGGTACTTTTTTATTCATCTAATGGTACTTTTTGAATTTTATATGACAATGGGCTTAGAAACATGAAATTAAGCATATATGGTCCTAAGTGAGTGTGAATTTTAGGGGTAGACTTTGTGGTACTTTTTCTTTAATCGAATGGTACTTTTTGTAATTTCTTCACCAATGAACCTAGAAACATGAAATAAAGCTTACATGGGCCAGAGTTGGTGGACATCTACAAGTGACTGCTTTTTGGTACTTTTTATATATTATAATGGTACTTTTTGAATTTTCTATAATAATGGACCTAGAAATATGTAATTAAGCGTATATGGTCCTATGTGAGTAAAAATTCAAGCGGATACTTTATGGTACTTTTTCTTTATTATAATGGTACTTTTTTTTAATTTTGTATAACAATGGACTTAGAAACATGAAATTAAGCATACTCGGTCCTAAGTGAGTTAGAATTCTAGGGGGAGACTTTTTGGTACTTTTTCTTTATTCGAATGGTACTGTTTGTAATTTCTTCACCAATGAACCTAGAAACATGAAATAAAGATTATATGGACCGGAGTGAGTGGGAATCCACAACTGCCTGATTTTTGGTACTTTTTATATATTGTAGCGGTACTTTTTTGAATTTTCTGTAATAATGGACATACAAATATGAAATTAATCGTATATGTTCTAAAGTGTGTGAGAATTCTAGGGGGAGACTTTTTGGTACTTTTTCTTTATTCGACTTTTTGTAATTTCTTCACCAATTAACCTAAAACCATGAAATTAAGCTTATATGGGAGTGAGTGGGAAACCACAAGTGGGGGCTTTTTGGTACTTTTTATATATTCTAATGGTACTTTTTGAATTTTCTGCAATAATGGACATAGAAATATGAAATTAGGCGTCTATGGTCCCAAGTGAGTGAAAATTCAAGGCCATACTTATTGGTACTTTTTCATTGTTCTCGTAGGTACTTTTTTGAATTTACTATAATAACGGACCTAGAGTTTCCAAAAAACCGAAGAATTTCAAAACCGCGGTTTTGTTTTTTTCGGTTTTGTGATAATTTTTAAATATTAATTGTTATAGAAACAAAATTAGTTGATAATATAGGAAAGGCTATACAAATTTAAAATTCAAACTTGACGGGTTATGGTTTAGTGAGTGCGAATTCAAAAGTGATAATCAATGGTACTATTTGTTTATTGCAATGGTACTTGTTGAATATTTTATAATAATAAAACTAAAAATTTAAAATTAGGCACTGAATGAATTTGAATTCACAAAAGGTGACTTTAGTGGTAACTTTATTTTGCATTTTCTTTAATAATGGACCCAGAAATATGAAATTAGACATTTACAATCAGATTCACAAAGGGAGACTTAATAGTACTATTTCACTCTTCTAATTGGGGTGGCGAAGCGCACCGGGTCAGCTAGTTTGATTCATACAAAGTTTAAATACATTAAAGTAAGTTCGGGTAATGTGGTATAGGCGTGTAATGTGGTATAGCTGCTTTTCTCTAAAACTAAGAGCATAGGAGTAACGGTACCAAGCTTAAGAGTTGTATGATCTCAAAAAATTAACATTTGGTGAGTGTACCTCATTTTTGCAGGTTATGGAAATAGTCAGTTGGAAAAAATCAGCATTATCTTGTGGTAAACTTTTTTTCTGATATGTAAAAAATAAATTTTTTTCTAAAATCACGTGTTTTAAACTTCATTAATTTAATTTTAAAGTCACTAAACATATTTTAGTGTATATGTTTAATTTTATAATAATTTCAATAAACCACGTGGTCGGCTAATGTAGTATAGCTAAAGAAATTCAATAATTTTTTCTTCATACTCAGATAAGAAATTGGCTAGTATAAAGTTCCAAGACATTCACAGTGATAGTGATAATAATTATAAACGAATTTGCTTGAATTTTTCTCTGATATTTAGTGGTGTCCCGTTTTGGAAATTTCAAAAGGTGGCAAGTCTAATTAGATATGATACACGCAGAGAAAAAACATGATAGCAACATTTTCATTGCAATCAACTTATTTTCCTAACTGCCTCATATGACCATCATAATAAAATCATTATAATTTTAATCATATTTTAAACAAAACATTTTTGAATTGAAAATTTTATATTATAATGTAAAATGTATGTTGTATGTTGTAAAATGTATTTCATTGTTGTTCCAAACATTTGAAATTGTTCCTACAAAAATAATTTTATTTTTTCAATAAATGACGCTAAAGTTCAAACATATTGTGTTTTGTGTTTTTACTAATTATTTTCAATATAATTTCATATTTATACAAAACATTTTATGTTTGGTGTTTTTACTAATTATTTTCAATATAATAATTTCATATTTATACAAAACATTTTATGTTTAGGAAGACAATATCATTGTTTTCTATGTCATTATCTCTATATAAAATACAAAAAACGTCATTTGATAATAAGAACTAGAAGCTAAAAGACGTTTAACACACAAATTAAAAATAAGTGGAATTAAACTCGTAAAATCGGAATTAATTGTTGTTAATTTTGATGAAGACGTTGGTTACGATGCAATTATAAAAAAGGGTAAATATAAAGTACTTTAATTTTTATACATTCTTATATTTTTTAAGCAAAAGATGTCTACAAAATTTCAACGAAAGTGGAAATTTATATTTTAAACAACAACTTTATAGTAAAGCCGCATTACTTTCTATATACAATTGAACAGTATATAAATTCAGTTGATTTTGTTTGGCTTGCCAGACGTACTGTTTTCAGCAGTACGCGCACTTTTTTTTAGTTTTTGTACTTTTAACTGCATAACACCTAAAGAAGTACGCAAATGTACTTCTTTTTAGTATCTGTACTTCTTTTTCTACCTTTTTTGTACTTTCACTTTCATAATTTTATAGAGGTAAACATGTCAGTTAGGGTCTCATTTTGTAAAATGAAGCATTCAGAAACGTAACCAATTTGTATGAAGAATACTGGGAAAAGTGTTTCAAACTTGAATATTTTCCATACAAAATTTGTTTAACGTTTGTGGTTTCGTTTTATAAAATGAGGCCCTTAAACGACAAATTTGAACAACAGCAGGATGAAAAATTCTATGGGTTTTTAGCCGAACGTATGTGTAGCAGTTGCAATAATTAGCAAGAGATTTGACTTTTTAAAAAACGCGCAGCAGAGTTTTTATTGAATATAAGTACTTATATAAAAGGTCGTTTCAATTTAGAAAATAATAAGTTTGAAAAACTTTCAATTTTCCATCTTAATTCAAACATTTCTTTTCATGAATTTGTAGAAATAATTACATTATTTTCAATCAAAAATATTGATTTAGAGCAACATTTGACGAATTTATATCATTAAAAATATTTGCTGAAAACATTTAAAAAGAAAAATATGCAGAAGAAAAATGGAAAGAATTCTTAAATAGTGGATCATTTCCTAATTTTGAAAAGATTTGTGGCTTCGTCTTTTCAATTCCTCATTCTAATGCAGCCAGTGAACAAATTTTTAGTTTAATTTTTGGAGGAAGGAATGAAATAAACTTTTAATAGAAAATATGGAATGCGAGTTAATAATAAAAACAAACTTTGAATACAGTTTTACTGAGTTTTTAAATTTTTTAAAAACCGAAAAAGGTAAAAATAAAATTGTAAATGAAATACAAATAAGTGATAACCCAATAATCCAGAAAACGATATGATAGCAAAATCGATATTACCTTATGGGGGCGATAATGATATCATATATTATTATTGAAAACGATATCATAAATAGTTTTCAAATATTTTCCTTCCAATAAAATAAACAAATAAATTACAAACATTTGAAAAAAACTTCAAACTGAAAAATAATTTAAATTAAAAATTTTCAAACAACAAACGCAAGAAGGAAACAAAATTATTATTAAATCATTTAATACGCAATTATTTTATTTAAACTATCGGTAGGCAAGAAGCACGCGAACATTTTCTTAAAGTTTATGGTGATTTGAAATTCATGCAATATTTAAAACATCCACATATTTGCAAAAATATGCTTGAATGAGATTAAAATGATGTACGATATGTTATTTTTCTTTTCCAGGTTTTTTGTCTTATTTCAGCGAATATGTATTATAAAAGATAAAAAGTATTATTTTTAGTATTAAATATCGTTTTTATTGGAAATTATGATAGCGAAAACGATATCATAATTTCCTGGAAAAACGATATTATAAGGAACGGTACAATTTAGTCCCCAAAAACTATCGTTTATGACACGCAAACAATATCATATATGATTGTTTATATCATCTAGATGATATCGTTTTAATATCGTTTGGTTTATTGGGAAAAATTTAATAATAATTTATTTAAATTTAAATTAAACATATAAGGCCCTTAAGGGCTCGGTTATGTAAATGAAGAATTAATAAAAAAAATGTATCAGTAAATTTTAAAGTCAATAATTTTCAAAAATTAAAAATGAATATATCGTCACCTAAAATGCAAAACAACGTATTATCAAAAAATTCGAAATTGATTTTATTATTGATTACGATTCACTACATCATATTACATATGTGTACAAAATTTTAAACTTTTACTATCAAAAATAACCAAGTTATAACCAAAATTGAAACTAATGTATCATCAAGTATATGATTTTCTTACGCTTTGAGTAATTAATTAATAAATCTTTTTTACCTTATTTTTGGTAGTATCCTATTTTTGTATACCCTACACCATAGTGGGGAGGGTATAATGCGTTTGTGCAGATGTTTGTAACGCCCAAAAATATTAGTCTAACACCCACCTTAAAGTATACCGATCGACTTAGAATCACTTTCTGAGTCGATTAAACGATGTCCGTCCGTCCGTCTGGTCCGCTGGCTGGCTGTCCATGTAAACCTTGTGCGCAGAGTACAGGTCGCAATTTTGAAGATATTTCGATGAAATTTGGTACATATTATTTTTTCGGCCCAAGCCTATTTAAACCGGTTGAAATCGGTCCACTATTTCACCTAGCCCCCATACAAATGTCCTCCCGAAATTGGACTTTATCCGGAATTTGTGTATCTCCACAAATTCCGCTCCAAATAAGTTTTATATACACAAAATTCATGTCACCAAATTTTGTTACGATCGGTTCATAATTAGTCATAGCTCCCATATAGACCCGCTTCCGAAAATCACTTTAACGTGCATAAATCGCTTAAAACTGTTGGTACACACACAAAATTCATTTAAATTTAATATAGACATAAATCACACGACCTAATTTCATGGTGATCGGTCCACTTCCGAAAATCACTCAAAAATATAAATTATTGAAATTTTAAAAGAAAAATGTTTTTGCTCTTTTACTTAGTGTAGGGTATTATATGGTCGGGCTTGACCGACCATACTTTCTTCCTTGTTTTTTAATAAATTTGGTGCAATTGAATATTTTTTGCAGACTTAATGAAAATTTAATGAAGAACCTTTTTTAGTTTAAAAAAGAAGTTGTTAGTAATTAAAATAAAAAAAAACTTAACAAAATTAAAAATGTATTGTTACGAAATTGTACTTGAATTCAAATATAACGATTTTAACGGCTGATTTAAAAGTAGCCTAATGCTTTCAATTAACAGTGCTGTAATAGCAAACTGTAACATACAGTGAGCCGCAAAAGTGAGTATACACCAAAAATTATTGGATATTTTTTAAGATAATGAAAATTCTAAAATTTATCAATGATTAAAATTTTAAAGTTTCGGTTTGATAGAGATTGGCTTGAATAATATCTTTGGTTGTGAAAAATATAGATTTAAGTCGGACTATAATGATTTTCATGATCTTAAAAAATCAAAAAATTCGCTGCTGTTTACTCACTTTTGAGGCTCACTGTATCTGTGGGCATTATTAACATTGAATAAAAGCTTTCAGTTGACCATTGATTGTAAGTTGGCAACGCTGTATGCTGCGACCGTATATTCGAAATCGAATATTCAGTTAAGGAACATTGTAGAAAGTACACCACAGATGGCGTATGTATTAAGGTAGGGTCAGACTACGCAAATTATTTAACACAAGATGTTTCATGTGTTTGATCAAAACTACATCAAATAATTCATGGGTAGATTTTGTGTTCACACTGTACACATTTATTTGCCATATTTGTTTAAAAACTACACCGAAATACTATCAAACACACAAAGGGGAAAATATATTTGACTTGTGGTCACATTTATGGTAATATTTGTTCTAAATAATTATTAAATAAAGCTGCAAAACAACTTTAATTTCTTTCATCAATAAAAAAGACATTTCTAGAAAGTAAAATATTACCAGATTTTGCTTTACATTTGAAAGAATTATGAAATTTCAGTACTTTTATTTAGGCGTCAAATATTTTATGTTTCTAGTTTGAACAGAAAATATTTTTGCACTGCAAACAAGAAAACAGCTGAATTTGGTCAAACAAATTTATTTGCCAATATGAAAACATTCTTGTAATGTGACCAATGTGTGACCACTAAACAGCAAATATTTTCCTGCATTTTGGGTATTTTTTTATTTGATCTTGCAATTCATTTGCAAGATCAAACAGCGTCAAATAACAGCTGTTGCATCATGTGTTATCACAAAAGTAGTGTTGCTATATCTTAAATTAAAAATCGCTAAATAATGAAAACAAATCGCGAAAAGAACAAAAGATTGAACAATTTAATAATATAATTATTAAATGTTTATTAAATTATATTACTATCACAATTCATAATTGAAATTGAATGGAAATGTAATCATGTTTTATACTTGAAAAATATTTGAAATATTAAATATTTTTCAAACAAAAAACATATGGCTTGAATTTATGTTTCCTTTTTACTGGAGAATGCTATTGAAATAAAGTGTAATACAACAGTAATTCAATTGCTTGACTATAGCTAAAGGCTTGAATTACACTTGCTATCAACTTGAATTCCAGTAAAAATGCTTATTGGTTTTTTAATACATATTATTAATCGAACACGACTTTTTCCAAACTTTTTTCATTCAGAATAAGAACATGTTCACAAATATTGTTAAATTTTATGGAAATGTTTACCCTTTTTACATAAATTTTTCATTAATTCCAATTCAATCGCATTATCTAAAAATTTATAATAAAAATTTTTGTATGATACTAAAATCAGAAAAGTGAAAAATGCTATTAGACATATTCTTCTTCTGCAGTAAAAAAAAATTAAACAGATCATACGTTTAAGAATTATTTTTTAATTACAATCAATTCATACTATTTATGTATGTATAAAAAATATTCTTTGATTTTAAATTCAATCTGTATAAAATTTCAGTTAATATTCCATATGTACATATGAGCAATTTTAAATTTTGAAAATAGACAAACTCCATGTATAAATAAAAAATAATCAAACATCAGACTATGTTAAACGTATAAAAATATAAATCGCATAAAATCGCAAAAATCGCAACATAGACTTCATGTCTTCAATTAGTTTTTCTCCCAGTATGTCATCCTAGGCTGAATGACTTTTATGTGAAGAAGAAGACTTCATTTATTGATGCAATTATTTAGTGAAAATAATTTAAATAACAAATATTCAAGAAATATTGAATATGTATTTATGTTTAAAAAAAAAAAAATAGTGAATTTGTGTCTTTAATTTAGTACGAAAAATATTTAAATAATCTCCTCTTGTTTTTCCGCCATTCTGAGCAAATAATTTTCTGTTTTTTTCTATTTGATCAAACAATTATTTTATGAAAGTGTTTGATATAGTGTGACCACACGGCAAATATATTTACTGATTCTTTTTCGCAGCAGTTTGGTCAAACAAAAAGTGAAAAATTAAATTCAATATATGATAACAAAATTCAACAAATCTCTAATAAAATGATTACTTTACAATTCGAAATAAGTGCTTTAACCTTAAAAATATTTGCAAGATCAAATTATATATTTTTTAGGTATTTATGTAGCTAGTGGTCACACTTTGTTCACATTAAGAAAATATTTTGTTTGCCGACAAATAATTTTGTTTGACTAAAATCATCTGTTTTGTTGTTTGCTCTAAATTTTATTTGTGGTCAGATTCAGGCAATGAAATATTTGACGATAAACGTCAAATATTAGCTGTGTGTGACCGTACCTTTAGAAACCTCTAGACATAGAATGTAGATGGCAGTGTTATAAACAGTGGCAGAGGTTGCAGTCCTTTGTCAGTTTTATCAGAGACGCATCAACTGAGTGCCTTAAAGTGTGCTGTATTTTTCAAGTGAATTCGTATACATTATAAAGTGTCTGTATTTCTGAGAATTAATAAACGTGTATAAGAAAACATTGAGTGACTATTTAATTCTGTTGTTGTACATTTTAAATAAATTAAGAGTTGTTACAATTTTCAAACTACTAAACGGCTTTTATTTGCAATCAAAAGTATCCGGTTTATTTAAAGGAAATAAACCAACGTTTTGAAAAGGTTAAAACGTAACAGTATATATAAACTGCTTTTATTTAAAATAAAAAAATATTTTTATTTAGGTTTTTATATTTTCATAAAAATTTATATTGATGATACTTTTTTTCGTTTCAGAAAATAACAATTCAAAAAAACGTAAGCCACATATCTTAAAGTGAGCTTTGAAAAAATTAGATTTTATTCATAACATATATTTCTAGAGTCATTGTAATTCAGATTGGAAAATTTTGTTTCAATATATCAAGTAAATTTCATTTTATATCGTTTTTTGCTTCTCCTATAAACTTATGAAAAGTGATGTTACTTTATTTTGCATTTTAGGTGACGATATGTATGTACTTATATCAAAGTATACCATTAACCCATTCCCAGCCATTGTACCTGCTTGAGTACAGAAAAAAGGCAATATTCAAATACTCATAAATTTTTTAACAAGATAAATTTGACAAATTTTTTTGTGATTTTGCATTCAATTGTGCTTTTTAACAACACACATAACAAGCTGCGGAGAGCAACCCCAGTTTTACGAAAGCAAGAGTTTTTTATAATTTTGTGAAGTAGAGTGATTATGTGTACATTTTATAAAAATGTATAAGAAAAAAAATGTTTTTTCACAAAGTTGTGTGATTAGGAAAATCGGTGTACCCAATTGGGTACAATGGCTTGATATGTATTATTTTTTTCAAGATTTTTCGTACGCTAAAATAGAATTTCAAACCATCAAAACGTGAAGTTTTTAATGCAAATGTTTTAAAATCTAGATTTTTTATTTTATCAGATCCGGATTGTAATATGGATGAAGATGAAAGTGTTGCTAAGGATATTGTTAGAGATCGCATGTACCAGGTGAAATATAAGTATTTTGTGACAGTGATAGCGACGATGATGTTCCACTTGAGATGTTCTGACAGAAAATAATGCCCTCAAGATCAAACAAAACATATTCTATTTGGACCATGCGATGCTTAAATGTCTCAAACTATTTTTTTGGACAATGTGTTCAATATTATTTCAGACTTGAATGGGAAAATGTTGTTAGTTTAACCATTTAGCATACCTGCATTTATGCATCGCAAGCTAATAAGCACAATTTGTCCTTCAACGCAGAAGATTTGAATATATTCTTGAGTATTTTGCTTTACAGTGGATATCGCTCTATGCCAAAAGAAGATATGTATTGGAAATTATATCACGGGACAGATTCAAAGAAATAAAACGTTTTGTTAATTTGGCTGATAACACTAATTTAGATGCTACTGATAAAGTGAGACCCATATACAAATTACACTGGCTGTCTGGTGTCGCAACTACTCCTGGAAACCAATTTCCTTAAAGGATAAAAAATCCCCTACGATGGGGTGAATGTCATAACAGAATAAGATGGTTGTCTGAACAATGCGATATTGCGTTGTGTTGAAAAAGTAATGTTTTAAAAATGTTCACACATTATAAAAATAGCATACACTTTACGCCATTCAGGTACAGCCCCAAAAACACGTTTCCTAAATTTTTTTAATTTTCTATGTTCTTTGACCGTATTTTAGTTTAAATAAATAAATGAATGGTTTTTAATGGGTTAATATTATTTTTTTTAATTTAATTTTGAAGTATTAAACAATGAATATTTGTTTTTGAGTTTTTATTCAGTTAAATTAAAAATCCAATAATACTGTCATAATATACATTGTTTTTACACAGAAAGAATTAAATTTCTGATTCAATCAAGAAATTCACCCAATCAGGCAAAATATTTTTTGCTTTAGGACCTATCAAAAAATGTGTAAATTCAAACACGAAAATAATATTTTTTCAATTAAAAAAATATGTTATTGAATAAAAATTTTGTTTGAATTTACACACTATTTCAAACAAATATTTGTTTAGAACAGACAAAAATTTCACTGATTCTGATTTTCTGGATTTTCTTAGTTTTACTGATTCAGTAAAAAGTTTGTCTGTTTTATATAATATTTTTAAACAAAAATGGTACAGTACCAATAAAAAAATTTGTTACAAATAAAAATGTAAGAAAATAAAGAAAAATCTATAAATAAAAAAAGAAAATAGGAAATTAATGAAAAACATTAAACAATTTATCAGATAATTCACATCTTTTTGAAAGCGTTTGACAAAACCAAAACTACTTATATATAAAATATTTTAACCAAATGAGAATTATATGAACTCATGTTAAAAACACGCATGCAAACGAAATTACCGAATGAGAGTAAGATGCACACAGCGTTGCCACTCATAAAATATTTTTCCTACCAAATTTCTAATTAAAAACTACCAAAGCCTACCAAAACCTACCAAAACCATCCAAACTACCAAAAGTCAATTTGTTAACTTCAAACTACTAATTTTGGTCCAATTGGACCAAAGCGGCAACGCTGGATGGACATGATAACTACAAACACACTTATTTACTTGCTTGTGTTGTTTTATCCCAAGTGTTGTATTAAAATAAAAATCAAACACAAACATTAATAGCATCTATCAAAATATTTATAGAAAATAAATTTAGTTTCAGACAGGCGGTTTTTTGAAAATAATTTAGCAATAGTTCTTTCTGTGTAGTCTAGTCTGAAATATATATAAATTCTATAGATTTAAAATCAAAAAAACTGATTTAAATTAAGTTAATTTTTTATATTAAATACAAATGATTATACCTTTTTTTATGTTCTTCATTGTTACTGTTGTGAACTATTGTTTGTTAGTTTTTTTTATTGAATTAAATAAATTTTGAAAATAAACAATTGTACTTCTTTTTACTCAATTGTACTGCTTTTTTAACTTCGATGTACGTTTTTTGACAATTTCAAATCTAGCAAGCCTAATATAAAGTGTTTAACAAATTCATATAGAAAATTAATTTTTAAAGTCAGGGAAGTGTGGGTCAATTAAAAAATAAAGTGCTTAACAAATTCATTTAGAAAATTATTTTTTTTGTTTTTTGGTCATTATTTTCAAAAAATCATCTTCAAAAATGAAAAGTACTTATTGACTTGACAATGCATATATTGGTATAAAAACAAAAAGTAGAACTTTTAGAAGTAGAAGCATTTTACTCGAGTCTACAGCACATAAATTGAATCTGCCAGAAACTCCACCGTCTGTCTACACAATACATACGTTTTTTCAAGAAGTACCATTTAATGGAAACAACGCTGATCTACAAATTCACTCTCAATTTGGAATTGTTAATGAAGGGAACACATATTTAGCAACGCATCAAATGTTGGCAGATCTTCATGAATACAAGTACGTATTTACATATAAATTAAAAAAAATTGTATCAAGAAATATATTTCTTCTAGGAAATTAGACTACTCAGTGAAGTTAAGGAGGCACAGCAAACTAAGAATTTGGAAAATAAAGACCGTACAAATATCACCAAAGCAATAATATCATTGATAACACTATGCAACAAATGAAGACTTTTGGAAAAACACAAGGTCATGACAGTTTAGGTTCGACTCTACTACCAAAGGGTAGTAAAACCCTATACTCAGTTTGTCCATTTTGGTGACCGATTTTTTTTTATGGGCCCCCCAAAGTTTCTGAAAATCAGTGGGGCCTATACAAAAGTTTTCATCAGTTTTTGGTTAACAGCTAATTCAGACTTTGTGATACGGCTTACCTTTATATGGCAATAATATAGCTAAGAGTCCGCCAAATAAATTTTGCTAAAATTTGTTTCCAAAAAATAGCTTTTTCGTGCACTTTTGTTGAAAAAATATAGGAAGACAAATTTGTTTTCACTTTTTTTGGAATAACTTCCAGGGAATCCTAATTTTTAATAACAATATTTTGCAAAGTTGTAGCTACGGTAAATCTGAATAACTCTTGTGAACATATCAATGCAATCCGAACATATCTAGGCATTTTAAATAGCTGTCAGAAATCACTTTGTAGCTTAAAAATGTTAGTTTTTTACTATTTTTTGACTCTAAAACAAAATTTTTTTGTTAAAAATGTATGTTCGAGTGTATACTTCTCTATTGTGCTGGAATAACGTAGAATGTGCAAATCATTATCGGTATGATCCGGGCGCATCACTTTATCCAATCATGATCACGCAAGACCGGCTTGATGCAAGATATGAAAAAACATTAAAATTTCTTAAAGTGGGCAACGTTTGTGGAGCTTATGAAGAGTAAATATAAGCTTTTTATATAAGTTTTTTATATGGTGGAAACTTTATGACTTGGAGATTGACATTTTAGTGAAATCAATTAATTTTGTGTTTTTCGGACGTATTTTACCTTAAAAACTAACTATATTATATAACTTTGAATTAATTTGAAATTTGAACAGTTACAGACATCACAATAAAATTTGAAAATAATATAGATCTAAATGTTCTTAAGTCAATGGCATCACTAATTTTGCCATTCTTTGTTTTCAAACACCGAAATTCCTAAAACGGGGAAAATGTGTTCCAAAAACTGAGTTTTTTTTATATGGCGAGCTTTTGAGGATCGATGCTTTGCGTTTTTAGAATTTTTTGCTCAAACCTAAAATTTTGTTTCAAAATTGGCTAAGTTTGGCTAGGGCTGGGGGTACAATGTCCGCTTAAGATAGTCAAATTTTACTTTATACGTTTTTGCATTAAGTTCTCTTTCCAGATCATAAAAAATGTGTATAGCCACGAAGAAAATTAGTTTTTTATAAAAGTAAATATGGAGACTTTTTTGGGAAAAAACTTAAAAAACACACGCATACAAAGTTGAAATATATAAATAGATGCTTCAACTATGAATATGTGTAACTTTTTATAGGGACGAAATAATTCTTATCAGGTATGTTTCATATATAAAAAAAAATTTCGACCCCCATTTCGAACACCTCAGCCAAGTAAATAATACAGCACAACATAGAAGTGTGGAAGTGTGGAAAGTAAAAGTGCACGAGGTCCCACTGATATTCAGAAACTTTGGGGGCCCATAAAAAAAAATCGGTCACCAAAATGGACAATCTGAGTATAGGGTTTTACTACCCTTTGGTAGTAGAGTCGAACCTATATACTATATAGTATATAGTCATGATCGTGTGTTTTTTCACTGTGTAATAAATCGTGATCCCAACAGAAAGTATAAACCAGTAATTTTAATATATGTATGCATCTTGTGCATACAGAAACTTTTTAACAATGGATTCGATTCATATTCACCCTTATCGGCAATAACATGTAAAATTTTGTTCCCACGAAATATTCATTTCCCTCGAAGGGAAAATTGCTATCGGGAATATCACGATTAACTTTACATTCACAATAGTTGATTTTGTTCGTAACAGCTGTTTATTGTTTACAAAATTCCATTTAAAAATTTCACAACAAGGGGAATTTTTTCACGTGAAAAAAGTAGATGATCGAAAAAAGGAAAAGGGAAAATATTTCCTGTGAAATATTGATTCGCGATAGGGGTGATTAATTTGCATATCGTATTGAATATGAAGACGTCATTAAAGTCTGATTTAATTGCATATATTTTTACAACAAAAGTGTTTTTAAATTAAATAATAATTATACAAATTAAAAAATGTATTATAACTATAAATTTATGTTGAAAATAAAATGTTTCTTCCAAATATTTTGTATTATTATTGGAGGGACTATATTAAAAAAATATACCATATTATGGTAAATCTAAATGGCTGTCAGGATTAAATTATTATAAAAGTAAAACCATATTATGATGGTTGTGACCATTTTATGATAAAAATTTAACAAAAATTGTATCATATTATTATTGTGAGAATCATGTTATAGTTACGTAGGGATAATATTATGATAACTTATAAGAATCATATTATTTTCCTTATTGTGTAATATTTTACATGTTTGTCATAAAAATAAAACCAATCATTAATGATAGTTTCAGATTCTGGTTCCCATAACTAAGTTTTTTCTTTGCATGTACTGGAGTTAAAATGCTTCTTGGGTTTTTGATTTATTGTCAGTTGCCGTATAATTCTGAGAACAGATTCTATCCATTAACACCCTTATTTCGGCATTATGTCCGAATTCGTATAAAAGAAGCAGGGAAAACAACGAAAACGGGCATTTAGTTAAGAGAGTACATTTGAAACATTTTTGAAACTAAGTGAGCAAACGATTTGAACTAGTTCATTTAGTTCAAATAATGGAACCGTTAAATAATGAGTTCGTACATGAACTACCAAAGTCTAATAATACTGTCCAACAAATTGAGACTTTTTGATTGGCCCTATAATTCTGAAAAGCCATCTTGAGTAAATAATTTTTGTAGAATAAACTGTTTGAATTTTTTTTAGAGTGGGTCAAAATTTTAGATTTTTGATCGAGGGTGCATTATATTAACTGAAAAAATGTTGTAAGTTAATATCTGAGAGAATTCTTATTGTCATATTTATATTGTGGAATTTTATTGGTATCATTTTTGTGGAAGATCTTAACCATCTATCTCCTCTCTTTAGGGGTCCAACCGACACAATTTTTTTGAGTAGTTCATAATAATGACAGCAATAAAAGCTTAAGCGCCAAAAATTTACTGTTATTCGGCTGATATGAGAGAAAATCAAAAAATGTCCTTTCAAGAAGGACATTTAAGGATTAAAATATTCTACGAACATTTTTGTTGCAAAATTAGCAAAATTACACGCGACCGCGGGTCACACAATTAATCCAAGTATGATCCAAATGAACCGAAATTTAAAATATAAATAGTCCTTAAGCAGATCTACAAAAAACATGAATATATATAAGTGGTACCTTTAGTTAAAGAGATATTTAGGTATATTTATTTTTTTTTTTTAATTCTGCACGATCTTTTTTTGGTTTTATATATATAGGGAGCCTATGGAAGGTCGACATTTTTTTTAAACATATGAGCTATTTTTGTTATAAAATTGTGAATAAAATCAAAACAACTTGCTGACAGTTATCTCGTACGTACAAAATGTTACATGCATTAAAAGTTGGAACATCTATAAATGGCCGTATTTTTTTAAGTTTTTTCCCAAAAAAGTCTCTATATTTTTCTTCGGGACTATATAATAATAACCTAAAAAGAAATATATTACAAAAATTATGGTTTATTAAATGAAAAAAACCCTTCGTCATGAAAAAATTATATCTCAACCGACACAATTTTTTTGAGTAGTTCATAATAATGACAGCAATAAAAGCTTAAGCGCCAAAAATTTACTGTTATTCGGCTGATATGAGAAAGCAATTGGATTCATTTTAGGCATTGGAACAAAATGTGTCTTCATACTAAATTTTGTTGGGCCAACTTAATTTAAACAAGAAATAATTAATAAAAACCTTCTCCTGTAAAATTTAGTTTTTGTCGCTTGAGCTTTTTTTGCTGGAATGGCTCGATATAAAATCCGAATATTAATGAGAGTCCCTGTACATACATATATTAAAAATTACACTATCAAAATATAAAAGGTCCATAATTGGCCAAAATGATCTCATATAGCTATTATAAATATTGGTAGCAATAAATTTTGCGACAATCGGTCCATAATTGGTAATGTCGCCCATATAAGGTACACTTCGTAACATTTATTCATAAACATATGTATAATTTAAATATATCACAATAGATATACGACTTAGCTTCGAGTGCGCAAAATGTTAGTTCAATCGAGAAGTCAGATATAACAACAAAAATCTCTGCATCATTTTTGAGTTACTTCTGAAATCAGTTGAAATGAATTAACTCATTAATGTCCGACAGGGATGATTGATCTTGACGATACTATACTTTCTTATTTTTATATTTATTTGTTTAAATTTAAACAGGTATGAGAATTTGTACTTACGTGTCCCATCGAATCGTGTTGCAATTGTATCCAAAAATGTATTTTGGGGTGCAAGTAACCCCTTTCGAGCAGGCATTGGATTTGATGGTCTTTTATATAATTTCTTTTTAGAGCAAATCTGAAAATACACAAATACCAATAATTATTTCTTTGCGATTTTAAAACTAGCAACAACCAAATATAAATTATTCATACCATACTTATTGACGATAAAGATAAACTATCATTTATTATGAGTATAGCAAATAAGTACGAGTACTCTTACTAAATGTTATTTCAGTAATAAACTAAAATTCATTTCAAATAACAATTACAACTGAGCAAAATGTACATATTCCTAAATTATCTATATGAAATGATAATGTGTATTTTATTATCAATGTTGTTTTATTATAATTAACCCTATACGAAATGTACAACATCTGCCAACATTACATTTATACCCTATACCACCACAGTAGGGACGGTATATTGGGTTAGTGTTGAGGTTTGTAACGTGCAAAAATATTGTCCCAACACAAGGTTTGCCAGCCGGGCTGGACTCCGTTTTTTGATGCTTGTCCAGTTTCAAGCTAAAATTTAATTTGTCCAGCTAAATAGAAATTTTCTACAAAAATATCCATATTATTTATTACTTCTAATTAACTTACTACCCAGCAGTTAAGCAATTAGTCAATGTATCCCTCACAGACAGTAATCTTTAAACATTTATTTTGCACTCCTCTTTTTTGTAAGTAATTCGAACAAACTGGTTTTATACAATTCTCAATCAGTTTATTTTCTTTTTGCTTAAGTATACTGACATCCCACATAACATAACAGTAACCTATAGTGAAGTCACTTTTAACATTTATTTTGTACTGCAAGTAGTTATTGTAGAAGTAAATATATAAAAATAATATTTTTATTATTAATTTCAATAATTTGTTTATATATTAGATCAGGTTTAAAAACATTCATTCAAAATATTATCGTTTAAAAAAACGCATAAAAAACGTACTTTTTAATTTTGGTTTTAACAAAACGTACTTTTTTTAATTTAATTTTTAACAAAATAAAGTAAAAAAAATGGTTTTATATCAAACATTCGTAACATTTATTGTGGTGACTTCCCAGCAGTTAAGCAAGTAGTCAATGTATCCCTTAAAGACAGTAATTATCACAAATGTCTCATCACTTGGCTGACTCCATTTATATATATATTTTGGTGATTTGACACGTTTGTGCACTTTGTAGTGCAGATAGAAGACAATTGGTTACTTTCTACATCCCAAGTAATCTAGCGTGAAGACAATTGTCACTTAAGTGTCTCTAAGTAATCTAGAGTGTTGTCACTTTAAACTTTTTGTGAGTAATTCGTGTGAGTAATTTGTGTGAGTAATTCGTACGTAATTCGTCCAATGCGTTGCCTACTTTGGACCAGCTATTAGACAGTCCCATTATAAAAGAGACAATTGACCCCCTGCCTAGAACATGGCCGTGTTAAAATGGCTAGTCACGTGGCTATTGAAGTAACTAGCTCCCACCCTAAATGATGGGTAAAATCACTAGTTCGGTACTGCCTCCTAGAACTGCTGGGCTGTTACTTGCATGTGTAAATGCCAGGTTAGATGTATCTATTGATAAGGTTCTTGCAGTTTTTTAAGGGGCGAAATAAATAAAGCTTAATTTCCTAAAAATTTTAAATATTCATTTACTAAAGAAATATTTACTCATTTTAATACCCGAATTAATGAACGACGTAAAAAAGTTCTAAATACGTTTGTATTGATTGTACTTGAATTTAGGATAACATTTTTTAAAGCAAAACGGAAACTAAAGAGTTTGCTAGTCAATTGATCTGTGGATTGTTCGTGAGGGAATCTGATGAGAATATTTCTGATGAAATATTAATGATGGCATTTGTTTTCGAATGTTTTTTTAACATTTTCAATACTGAATTGTTAACTTTAAGGTTATTTTTTGTTTTTCTTTAACAATAAAATAAATAAATTTACAAAAGATGAAAGGAATGAATTCGAGAATTTTTCAATACCGGTAAGCAACGTTTTTTGTGAATGAATTTTACTATTTTAAATAATCTCTATACTAAAGAAAGAAATCGAAGAAATACGGTTGTTATTGTAATTATATATTTTTAATTAATAATATTTATATATATATATATATATATATGTTGATAACAAAGAATAAAAATATATTTTAATAAAAATTATTTACACAAATCCAAAATAAACATTTTCTCAGTAATTTTTTTAATGTCCATTTTTTTTTTTATTTATCCAGCATTTTAAACCCCAATATCAAGCTTTTAGCGAATCTGAAACAGGCATCACTACCCAACACCTACTTTAATCTGCTCAGTATCACTTTCAGTATCACTCAGTATCAGTCCGTCCTTCCATGTTAACCTTGTAATCAAGGTTACACTGTTTTATAACCCCAAGGAAGCCTAGCCCCCATACAAATGCCCTACCTGAAAATAGTTAAGTCTTAGTTAATAGTTAGTCTTAGTTATATAGATATCCAAATTCAACACAAATAAGTTTTATTTAAGCGGAATTCTCAATGTCAAATTTTGTGACAATCAGTCAATAATTAGTCATAGCTCCCATAACTTTAACTAGCATATCCAAATAAAATATGTAATATTCTTCTCGGTATAGGGTATCATATGGTCGGGCTTGACTGACTATACTTTCTTACATGGTTTGTTTGTTTTTTTGCTTTCATATACTTACAGTATATCACAAAAGTTTTTTGATTATATTTTATTTTTATGAAATTTGGTATTCCTTATTTAAAAAATATGTGAAGTATAAGGTGACTTTTTTCCCTATTGACAAATGACATCCTTTATGAATAGATGATAGTGGGATGCGGGAAGATAATATAGTGTTATAAAAAAGCATGATCACTAAAGGTAGGATTACACGATTGCCGCAATGCACCAATTATTGGTGTACTTTATGCGCCAATCGTGTAACTTCGCAATTTATTGGTTCATACGGCAATCATCGACAATAATTTTATCTGTAAGTAAAATTAATTTTAACTGCTGTAAATATATCAATTTTATATATGTACTTGTAGTGTAAATTTGGAGTTTGATGACTGTATAATTGAAATAAATTATCCACTACTCCTTTGCTCAAATGAAAAATAGCCTATATTACAATAAATGATTTAAAAATGGATGTAGAAGAGCACGTTTCGAAAGAGAAAATTTTCAAATCAGATTGTAGATAAACAAATTTAAACCACTATTTATCTAAATATAAATATCCTTAAAAGTTGTACTGTTAAGAACATAAAACATTTCTTAATAACCGAATGTTTCTATTGTGGTTTGAGTTGAGTGAAACAAATTTTGTTATTTCAACCATAATGCTTCTTTACCAACTGACTATCTGTATCTAGAAACGAAAAAATCTATGGATATACAGTGCACTCGCGATAATATGAACTAATTAAAACCAGGCCAGTTCACTTTTGCAAGATTGTTCATATTTGCGATTGGCATCTAATTCCCATCTATAGCTAGGGAAGTCCAAAAATGATTAAGAAGTTGAATTAGAATTTACCCACTACCCTGTTGATTTAGATTCCAACTCTGTATAGATAGATAAAATACTTTAAACAAGAGTGCTATATTCGGCTATGCCGAATCTTATATACCCTTCACCTTTGTTGTGGATGAATTATTATTTTTTATAATTAGTATATATGTATGTACATTGCCCACTTTCAGCGTACAGCATCCTAAATTTATCAAGAACACAAAAAACAACAACAACGCCAAACGAAACAAAACACCAAAAGAAAAACAAAAACAAAATACGCAAGGCAATGAAACCAACACACATCCAAACATACGTTTAATTGTATAAAAAACCACAACAATGCCAAAAGAAAGAAAATACGCAAAGCATGCACATCCAAACATACGATTTGTCAAAAAAACCAACACACAACCAAACAAACGTTTAGTGGTATAAAAAACAACAACAACGCCAAAAGAAACAAAACACAAAAAAAAAACAAAATACGCAAAGCATGCACATCCAGGCTTGGGCGGTAATGATTACATTGTGTAATATATTACTGGTACATTACCATTACCTTGTAATTGTAATTGGATTTTTGAAATTACAATTACTTGTAATGTGTAATTGACAAATAGCACATTACAATTACATGTAATTGTAATTGAATTTTTCAATTACAATTACAAGTAATTGTAATTGCAAAATTTTACATTACAATTACAAAATTAAGAAAAAGTAATAGTAATATGACTAAAACTATGTAATGATTACTTTCAAAGTATTTATTATTAAAAAAATATAAAATTACAGAAGTTACCAATTACTTATTTTTATAGTGTGCAGTAGAATGCCGAAGACCAGTATATTATATAGTAATACATAATACATATCTACTGATGCATACTCGATTAATTTAATTAGTCTTCAGTTTCCCAACAAAGATTGAAAATCTTTATATAAGTATAGTTTGTAAACAATAATAAATGTAACAACCAAAGCTATGCAACACCTGATGTGTGCTTGGGATCGTTGTCTTGATAAAAGGTAATTTTGTTTGTTTCAAAATGGTTAAAAAATTTTAAACACACTAATTTGTCCATTTTGTTTTCAATTAAATGCAAATTGCCTACTCCGGCACTCTACATCCAGCCCCAAACTATAACCATAACAGAAGATTTTTGGGAAGAAAGTACGAAAAGGGGGTATCGCAAAATCTTATCCGATTATGTGATGGAGTCACTGTATGTAAATTGCCATTATTTTGTGCTTAGTAAAAAGTTTATTTGCATATAAAACGCATTGTTATAAAGTGTTTCATCTTATTTTGCTGGTATAAAAACCAACTTTTATATTCTCTTGAAAAATTAAACAAATTTTAGAAGGAAACAGTGGATTGAGATATTTAAAATTAAGAACCCAATAGGAACGATGTTTGCCTGTTCAATCATTTTTCTAAATTCATGTTTGCAAATAAAAATCTTACAATAGTTGGCATTCCAAATCAAAATTTGCAAGTTAATGAAGAACATCCCTGCGACAATCAACCATTAAATTCCTATAATCAAAATTTAAATGTTATTCAAAATTTACCTGTTACTCAAAATTTATAATTTAATCAAGATGTTCCACCAAAAAGAATTTGTTTGGAAAATATTTCAAATAATAACTCTAATGTATGTAATTGCAAAATATTTTATAAATCTTACATTAAAAGTTTAGCAAATAAGATTACACAATTAGAAAATGAAAATGATGTTTTAAAACAAGATAATAATTATTTAAGGAAGGAAAGGGATGATTTTCAATTCATAGGGCCCAATAATAAAGGAACATTCGAAAAAAAAATAAAATTTTAGTTTTAAGAAATAACAAATTAATATTGGAAAATATTCGGTTGAAAAAGGAAATAAAAAAAACATATGAAAATATTTTTGAAAACCAAATTAAAAAATTAAAGCCGAATTTGAAAATAATTATTAGAAATGCAGTTGAAAATGCTAATAGGTCATCGCACGGAAAAAAATATGGCACCGAATTGCAGACTGTTGCTTTGGGAACATTTTTTTTATCGCCAATGACCTACCGACATCTACGAACAGATATGGATTGGCCCGATCCCAGGACTTTACAAGACTTTGCATCGGAATGGCCGAAGACACCAGGACTGAAAAAGCACCATCTCAATTTATTGGAGATGAGAGCAAAGAACTTGACGGACGAACAAAAGTTTTTGACAATTTCATGCGACGAAATGTCGCTAAAAACTCATATGTACTATGACAGAAAGACGGACAAAATTATAGGACTCGAAGATTTTGGTGATGGTAACCGATCACCGAACGTTGCCAATAATGTAATGGTTTTCTTGGTGCAAGGAATAGGTGGCCAAGCATGGAAGCAACCAATTTGCTACAATTTGGTACACAATAGTTGCAATGCTCAAATAATTAAAAATTACCTATTAGACATTATTGCATCATTGCAAAGTATAGGACTTAAGCCTGTTCATTTTGTCTGTGATCAGGGTACAAATTTCGTAAATTTATTTAATATATTAAACGTATCACCAAAAAAAACATATTTTATAGTAAATTCTCAAAAAATTTTCGTTATGCATGATAACGTCTGTCATGATGATTGATGATGATGATTGTCTGTCAAACCCAAAAAACAATATATTTTTCCAAAATTATAGAGTAAATTGGAAAGACATAGAGAATTTTTATAATATTGATTCTAAATTGCAAATAAGATGTGCGCCTAAACTAACAGATAGCCACATAAAACCACACAATTTGCAAAAAATGAAAGTGCGTTTAGCAACGCAAGTATTTAGTAATACAGTGGTGTCTGGTATGAATACTTTATATTCTTCAGGTAAAATTGATCAGTCAGTAGCTCCAACTATGCCAAATACATCTGAGTTCCTATTGCTTTTTAATGACTTATTTGATATCCATAACAGTTCTAGTTCAAAAAAACAATTCGGTAAAGAATTATTTTGTGGTTCTGACAAACAATTAAGTATTTTAAAAAGTTCTAGTGAACGAATTAATAATATCCAAATAAAGGACATATTTGGCAATAATATAACCAAAAAGTTTTCTTTTTTAAACGGATGGCTTTTGAATAATGAAGCCTTCAACAATTATTTCAGTTCCTAAAAGATGAAGGTTTCACAAAATTGGCGACTAGACGCTTATGTCAAGACAATTTGGAACATTTTTTTGGGCAAATCCGAAGAGGCTCTGGAAATGCACAAAGTGTAACACCAACAATGTTCTGCTGCCTTTTTCAAAAGCGTTGGGGAATAAATTACGTAAATGTTGTTGTAAAAGGAAATTGTGAAGTGAATAATGAAAACGAGACCACTGAAACAATTTCGAATTCCACATGTTCGATTCCATCTGATTCTTCTTTGAACAGAGAATGTGAAAATATCCAAACCCAATCTTTAACAATAGAAAATCCAGAAATAACATTATCAGATGTTGATTTAGATGGAAAAATATTTATGGGAGAAAACGCCTTTGTATATGTTTGTGGATATCTTTTTAAAAAATTACGAGAACAACATCATTGTTTGCTCACATTGCCAGTATTTGATAACAATTCCTACTACGATAAATACATTTTTACTCAAGATAAAGAATTTGAAAAAAATAACCTTATTTGACCACCAAATAATTTTATACAATATGTGGATGCTCTCCAAAATGAATTCGTGAAATATTTTGATACTTATTGTTGCATAATTGGAATATCCAAACATTTGCATGAGCATCTTAAAAATGTTTCAAAATATGGATTGTGAAAAATTCATTTACTTTTTTATAAGAACTAGGATATATTTTGCATTGAAGTTTTATAATAGAGACGCAGCCGTTCCCAACCTTAGAAAAGAAGTTTTAAAATTATCACATATATAAATTGTATGAAATTATTTAGTGGTCTAAAAGGCGTAACGAAACATTTGAATTCGAAATTGTTTTAGATGTTTCGTTTTCATTATTTACTTCACAATTTCCACCACCATTCACGTAATTAATTCTCCAAAGCTTTTGAAAACGGCAACAGAACATAGTTGATTTTACACGTGTGTTCCCACAGCCGTTAAGGAGGCTATGTTGCAAATTGTATTGACATGTGCTTCTAGTCAGTCACTACAACCTTTTAAACGACTTAGAGCTAGTTTCTTACTTGTCAGTTAAACTCAGCTTAACACGCTGTTATATTAATCCTGAAACATATTTTGCCGGAATTTAACCAATGATTGTGTTTCTCACTAGTGGATTAATTTTGTTAGCATTGCCATACTTTTCAGTCAAATCACATGTTTATTCTTCAAATTTTTTCATATAAATATGGCAATACTATACATTTTATAAGAAAAAGCAACCGCGTTACATAACTTTTTTTGTAAATTTTAACTTTCTAAAAGAAAAAGCGACATAAAAGTGTATAAAATGTATATTAAAAATTATATTGATGTTAATAAAGCAAATAAAAACAAAGACCTGCTGTGCTGAATTGTTTATTTTATTTTCCATCTGTTTGTGCTTTGGCATTTTATACTTAGGTTTAACTCACCAATGATGCTCAGTTAAACCTAGATTGTATAGCATATAAACAATAAGTGAGAAACACAATTTTTAGTTTAATTTAGGTTTAAGCGAAGAATGTAGATTATCTCTATCCCAGAAACTAGCTCTTAATTGATAGTTAGAACCTCATAATAAGTCATTACGAAATTGTTTTTTTTTTTGCACTCGAACTGTTTTGACATCAAATAAGTCATAGGTATGCAGCTGTTTTTGGCATAGTTGGAATTTATTAAATATTAATTTTACCTGTAAAGTAAAGAGTATTCTAGCCAAACACCACTATTTACCAAATATTAACAACGAATAAATTAAAAAAATTGTAAACATTAATATACACTTTACAAATGTATATAATTAGTTGATTTCAATTAAAATAATTAGACAATTCTTAAATTCAATTGAACAGATCTTAAATATAATTAGATCAAACGAGTAATTGTTTGAGTATGTTGTTGTTTATTCCTTTGCTATATAATTTATTTCTTAGCTATAAAACTAACCTCCATATGCAAAAACAGTTTATAAATTTATCAAAGGTTTATCAAACAAAATTTCCATACAAAATTTGTTTTATAAACCTTTGACAAATTTATAAACTGTTTATGCATATGGAGGTTAGTTTTTGGTTTGTGATTCGATGATTGGTTATTGTTACCTAAATCTAAAGGTAAATATTTGCTCAAAAAAACGTAACCACCATTTTTAGCACAAAATTTGACGTGTTTACTCTTACAAGTGTTTTGTAGAGAAAACACCATCAAATAAAATAAAACTAAATTGTTTGTTTTGAATCATCTTAAGTAAAATATGTTTTTGAAATTAATAAAATAATTTAAATATATTTTATTTAGTGGTTACGTATTTTTCTTCAAATATTTGCAATGTGTGTTTTGACAAACGGTGAGGAAAATTAAATGAAATGCGTTAGACTTATATATGTTAATATATTCAAAAGCATTTTCAATTGCATTATAAATAACACTAGTAAATTGTTGAAAATATTGTATCTTAATAAGAATTTCCTTTTCCTTTCTATTTTTATTATATCTCTATTTTAATTGACTTAATTTTATTTTATTTAACCAAAAACTTTACTCTAATTTTTTGTTGTAAGCTTTTATTGTATATTATTAGTACTAACCATTGTACCTACTTTATTTAATTACATATAAAATGTATGTAAATGTAATAATTTTGAGTTTTCTAAAATTATTTATACTAATTAAATCATTCATTTTAAAGTAGATGTATGTAATAAGTATTTATGTAAATTTAGTTTATAAATATGAAATGAAAAAATATTAAATAAAAAAAGATATTTTATTTGCAACATTTATGATTTTACAAAAATTTATTTAATATAATATCAATCGCCCAAATGCTTTTAACACTTAGATTTTTATTACTGTTAGATTGGATTTAGTTTCTATTGGTATAAAATCCCTTGCAAAAATCATAAAACTAGGCCAAAAATGGAACAAAACTAGTTTCATCATTGGCTTTGGGTAAGTTCGTAAATGCAGTAAATTTGTGCATCATAGATGCAATGACCTGCAAACTTTTAAAATAGTAAACTTAATGATTCACCAGTAACACGAAGTCTGGTTATGTTTTAACTAATAGTTATACTGACAGTTTTCAACAAAAATAATTTTAACCAACTGTATAACTATTTGTTAAGACATAACCAGACTTCGTGGTAATGGGGGTCAGTGTTTTATTATGCTGCAGTGATGCAATTTAATGCATTTACGATAGCACCATTTACTTTAATATCACGTTAAAAACACTTTGAAATTGCGTTTGTTATGAAAATCATGATCACGGACCAAAGTCCAAAGAAAATTTATTAAGATCTTATTGGCTACACGTCTTCAAACTTCTTACATTATTCTTGCAAATCTTTGTAATGGGAACTCGAGTAATATTCATCAATAAATATGGACCGATAACTATTCCTTAATCCATATCGTGTAACAATTTTTTAATACTTTAATTTAAATCTAATAAAATCGGTCCATTTTCTGGTCCAAAGCACTTAGAAGAGAGTATTTTATATTTGTTTGACAGAACGGAGTGTCTCGTCTCTATGTATATTCTCTATGGTGTAGGGTATAAATATTACACTGTTTTATTCAAAAAAATACTAGTATTACAATTTAAGTGTTTATGGATTGTGTTTTTTATGGGGTGAAAAAGACGGCAAACGATGTTGTAATGAAATTTGTACTGCAATGTACAAATATCTCCTTATTTTAGATGAACAGAAAACTGTGAACGATTTAAGTTTGTATTGCGATAGCTGTGCCTGCCATGTTAACCATGATAGCTTATTTCATTATATCATCCAAATTCATTAAATCTATTAAAATTACTTACTACCAGGTCTTACCATGATGCCTGTTGATTCTATTCACAGCACAATAGAATCATTTACTCGAAACCAAACTGTAGTTCCAAGTTAGTGGCTGACAGTTATACGAAGTGCAAGAACAAACCCTTACGGTTATGAGTGTGTATCGCTAAAGCACTCTGATTTTCTAAACAGGAAAATGTTGTCTGATCTGCATCTTCCGAAGGAAGTAAAATTAACCCCGATGTGGTCTGCAATTTTTGCTACAACCGTGATTACAATTAAATAAAGCTATTTAGACAATAGCGAGGAAAAGACTATTAACATTGATTTAAATACGGTCCGCGGACATCCTCCGCTATACAACACAGAATTAAAAATTTCGTCACATAAATTTTTATCTTTGCAATAAAAATACGTTTTTATATGTTTTTATAACGAATATATTGCCCTAAAACATTCCCAAAATATTAAAGACGCCTTAAACGAAATATATGAAGAAGATGTGCCTTAATTTCCTAAGCACCTACTATATTATGTTAAATCTTTACTATGATTTATAACAAATGTTTAATTTACTGCATACTTTAAGAAAATATATTTTCGAAACTTAACCCTTAAATGCATGATTTTTACTTTTATTTTTCTATAAAATATCAGTTGATTTTTATTTATTATATTTCCTTTATCTTTAGTTTGATTTAGAATTTCTTTAGCTGAAACTTTTCGTACTCCATTTGATTTTTCGGAATTAGAATCTGAATTAGTATCAAGCTTATATTCGTCAAAAATTAAGTGAAACTGGAATGTAGACAATTGGCAACAATATGCATTAACCTTCGCTTTACCAATACCCACCCGGGTGACCACATCGATTTTATTGGTTTAATATTTTTTTAATTTTGTTTCGATTTAAATGAAATTTGTACTCACTGAACAAATTCTAGAGTTCTATAGAATTTAATAGAACCATTTTAAACTTTTTATAAGGTTTTTTCAATTTTTTAAAATTTCGTTCGTCGCATATATTTATAGAAGTGTAGTGTCACCCGGGTGGGTATTGGTAAACCATGTACATAAAAAACCTTTGGTAAAGCGAAGGTTAAAGGGTTAAAAAATATTTTTTCTTTGTAAAGCATTTATCGTATGCGCCACAATTTAGTCTCAGCTGCCTGTAATAGAGACGGTAAAAATGACGTAAGCTCCAAAACAAATTTGTTGCTCACAAAATTAACTTAAAAATGCACTTATCGCATGTATGATACCATTAATAGACTACATTTTAATTATCAAAGAAATCCTTCGCACAACTTAAAATAAAAACGAAAAAAAATCTCTTATAAAATTTGATTTTTGGCGCTTACGTTATTTTCGCGGTTAGGGCTCGATATGACAGGTCTTTTAAGACATTTGTTGCCCGCCATAATGAGTATCCGATTGCGGGATTGCGTCCAGGCTTTCTAAATATTTATTCAAATTCCAAGAGCTTTTTAAGTCTTTTTATTGAATCTTTAAGCTTCGATTTGAGTTGGGGGGATCTGTGCAATTGCCACTCTCTTCGAACTCTTCTTTTAAGAGCCGTTCGACATTTGCAGAATAAATTCTAATATATATGATTTGTTGGGGGGTTTGGGTAGAATGTTGAGCAGCCAGTTTGCGATTTTTATCGAAATTGATAACACCCCGTCTACAACAGGCATGAAATGCTAAACATTAACACTAACATGCTGTTAGTGTTAGGTATAGAGACATCATGTTAGCGTTTTTCTCATGTTTTAACATGGTTGTTAAACCATGTGTTTTAACAACTCTATTATAACATGAAATGACGTTTAAGCTTGACAGCAGCCAATTTGTTGCTTTTTTTCATTTACAATTTTCATTCAACAAACAAACAAATAAAAGCTGTAAAATAATGTGGAAAATTGTGTAAAAATTGATTGGCTTTGTAATACTATAAAACAAAAAATAAATAAAAATGGATGCTAACGTTGAAGAAACTTTTAAAATCATTGGATTATACGAACAGTTCCCATGTTTTATAGAATTTGCTTCGCTGACAATCAAAAAATAATGTAATATCTTAATATTGACATGAGACTCCACCATTAACATAATAATTTAACATGAAGTCCTAACATCATGTTTTAACAGCATTTCATGCCTGTTGTAGACGGGGTGTAAGAGAGTGATCGATGTTTTCTGGTGTTCTTAGCGGTATGTTTTCCGAGCAATGTCTACTGAGGTATTTTTTTATATTTGAGCCAATTTATTCTTGTGCCTGCCATCGCTAAATTACCAGTCGGGGATACAATTTCTCGGTTGCTCAATAGATTAACAATAGTGGGTGAGTGATCTGAAGATAGTTCCAGCGAGGATTCAATTTGAATAATTTTTCTAGGGATATTTTTCATCACGCTAAAATCAATAACTTCCGGTATTTTTCGTGGGTCAGTAAGCCAGTAAGTAGGTTGGCAGCTCGAAATCACATTCAAACCTATTTTAGAAATTGTATCAAACAAAACACGACCTCTGGGGATCAAGACTGTGGTAATGTGTGCTTAGTATTATAATCGCCAGCAGCCAAGAAACGGGGGACTAGTGATTAAAAAATCTATTATATTGACTTTCTGTAATTGAAAATCTATGGAGTGAGTATTTCGATGAAATCACTAAGTTTCGATGAAAATATTCAAGATAGATTGTAGTAGCTTGAAGATAATTTTCGTAAAGATCACACATTAAGTAGTGTTTGATTCGAGCTTTTATTAAAATTGGAGAGCCTCCGCATGATCTACCTCTGGGATCTTTGGTATCATATATTACATATCCATTTATTCTAAGTGAACTTCTGGACGTCAAATGAGTTTCAGAAACCAGCATTACATCAATTTGTTGGTTTCATAAAAAATATTCGAGTTCGTTTTTCTGTTGGCGTATGCCGTTTGCATTCCAGAAACATATTTGCAAACAGTTCATGCCTTATTTAGGATAGCTTGTAATAACATTGATTGAATTTTAAACATTTATGCAACATTTTACTCATAGAGTTGGTAAAATTATTAACTGATTTCACTAGGGTCTCTATTGTAGCTTCCAGTCGACTAAAATTAGAAGTGGGATGTTAGTTTGCAAATTCCACATTGATATTAGGGTTATTTTCTTTTCCTATTGGTGGGTTATGAGCAAAAGTAATGGGTATCTACTAGTTCCGTTGATTGCACAGGATAATTACTAGGTTTATGTGTTAATGTTCTTTTAACTATAGAATATACTGGGCATCCTCTGTAATTTTCTGTGATTTCCGCCACAATTGCTGCATTTTTATACCCTTCAGCTTCGTGAGAAGGGTATATATAAGTTTGTCATTCCGTTTGTAATTTCTACATTTTTCATTTCCGACCCTATAAAGTATATATATTCTGGATCCTTATAGATAGCGGAGTCGATTAAGCCATGTCCGTCTGTCTGTCTGTCTGTCCGTCTGTCTGTCTGTCTGTTGAAATCAGTTTTCTGAAGACCCCAGATATCTTCGGGATCCAAATCTTCAATAATTCTGTCAGACATGCTTTCGAGAATTTTGCTATTTAAAATCAGCAAAATCGGTCCACAAATGGCTGAGATATGAGGAAAAAACCAAGACAACCTCGATTTTTGACCTATTTTTTTACCTATATCTGGATTACTAAGACATTAATATAGACAATATGGATATCTAATGATAGATATTTCAAAGACATTTGCAACGACGTATATAAGACCATAGAAAGTTGGACCTACAATGGGTCAAAATCGGGAAAAAAATTTTGAACCAGATTTTTTTTTTTTTTTAAAAAAAAATTTTAAAATTTAAAAAAAAAAAATTTTTAAATTTAAAAAAAAAAAAAAAATTTAAATTTAAAAAAAAAAATTTTTTTTTTCAAAAAATTTAAAAAACAACTGTAAAAAAAATTAAATTTTGTTTACCTAAAAATATTTAAAATTTTGAAGTATAATTTGGTGAAGGGTATTTAAGATTCGGCACAGCCGAATATAGCACTATTACTTGTTTACTTTTGAATCGTTTTTGGATTTATTGCATTGGGTAAAACCGTGCAATTCTCCACAAACCACGCAAACGGGGGGTAGTTTGTAATATGCCCTAGTATGACTATATTCTTGACAATTTAAACACTGGACGGGTTCCGATCTTTTATGTGACTATTCTATCGCAATTGTAAATTGGGTGTCTTTCATTTTACTTGAGATTAAAATCACCTGGTTCTAGTTGAACTCTAAACAGTGGTTGGGGAATTTTCTCGCGATTTCTAATGTTGACTACATTTTTTATTTTAAACCTGTTATGCTCCAAAGCAGCCTTTAGGGCACTGCTACACGTTCAATATATATTGTGATATTTGGATCGCGATCCATTGTAATGGATCACGCAAAATTAGCTTATTCTGTGATTTGGATCGTGATCCATCAATACTGCATGCTACACGTTCAACAAATATCGCGGTCAATATATATTGAACGTGTAGCAGCGCCCTTATATCTTCATGATCTACACAAGAGTCAATACCCTTAGGACACTGCTACACGTTCAATATATATTGACCGCGATCCAATATCGCATGCAATATTGATGGATCGCGATCCAAATCGTAGAATAACCTAATTTTGCGTGATCGATTACAATGGATCGCGATCCAAATATCACAATATATATTGAACGTGTAGCAGTGCCCTTAATAACAATTTGGAGACCTTTGCTACTCTTCAATTGGTATGTGTTAAAATTTTTTTTATTGTTTTCAAATTCGGTATCAACCTTACGGAAATCATTTTCATGATTTACCTGTATCTTAGTCTCGCATATGTTACCTCGCTTAAAAGGTACAACGTAAAAAGAATTTTCTCCTACCAACGAGATTAAATTCTTAACTAGAGCATTCGAATTTTGCTCTCCAAAGTCAGCTGTTTCATCTTGCAAAATAGAAAATCTGTTCTCGGTAGTTTTCCTATAGATTTCCATATCTTTAGGTACTTTTGCGGTTGATGCAACTTTTGAAGATTTTGGGCTGCGTCGTCGTTTCAGTATGGGAATGTACCAATCAATTCCCACTTGGATTTGTGGTTTTTGTGCTGATTTTTGGGCTGACCATTTTTAGGTATTGCTCGAGTGCTATGGTTAATTGGGTTTGTACTTGCTGTGAAGGATTTTACATTAGGGGGTGGATTAATTAGCATACTTTCAGGCGCTATTAAAAGTTTACTGTTGGTTACCATATTTCCATCAATATGTCAATGAATATAAAAGTTCATATTGAAATTCCCTTTCTACGCAAGCGTTGCTGGTTGGTAAAATTAACATATTAAGAACCGCCAATGCTAAGAGCCAGTTTTTGACTTCGTATTTAAATATGAATTATATTTAAGTTCTATTTAAATATGAAAATTAGTTTCTCAGTGCTTTTTTAAATGATACTTAAATGGCCAACGTTGGCCATTTAAATTCTATTTAAGTTTCATAAACTACCATATGTTTTTGACAGCTGACTTTTGTAGACAGCTGACTACAGTAGAGTGAAAAAAAACCAAACAATAGCGTCTTGCTAAAAACAGCGTATTGCTAAAACTACAATTCCAATGCGGGGCAATTGAAGCTTCTTTTGTGCATTTTCCTACCAATAGTTTTATTTTTTTTTGGGCAAAATGTACCAATTTTTGTTTTGGGTGAACAGCTGTTTTAAGCAAAACTATCGATAATTTTTTGATATTTAGTAGTGCTACCATACTTGCAATTTGGTGGTACTGTTCACCTTGTTCATCTGATTCGGTTGCTAGTTGCTGACCGAAGTAGTCTAGATGATGATGTAGGTAATGAATTTTGAGCGGCATATTTGATAGCTGTCAGACCTAGTTTTACCCAACAACCCGCCAATAACCTCTTTGATTGATTGCCAAGCAATCAATTCGTTTTTATTTAAAATATTATCAAATTCCTGATTTTTGAACAGCTTCCGAATGTCTGGACCATATTTTTCTTGATTAAAATATATATTTTTTTATAACTTTTCTTCCTTTAGGTGTTGTGAATGGTCCAGACATTCGGAAGCTGGTCAAAAATCAGGAATTTGATAATATTTCTTGGCAATCAATCAAAGAGGTTATTGGCAGGTTGTTGGGTAAAAATAGGTCTGACAGCTATCAAAGATCTGTTAACGCTTTTTCTAAAATAGGCGTTAATATGTCGCTCAAAATTCATTACCTACATCATCATCTAGACTACTTCGGTCAGCAACTAGCAACCGAATCAGATGAACAAGGTGAACAGTACCACCAAATTGCAATGCCATTTGAAATGATGTAATTTTTAATATACATATATTTTTTTCCCAATACATTTTAACACAAATTTTTAAAAAATATACTTATTTTAAATGTTTTACCTTTTAATTGACTTTCATTGAGTCGGGGGAAATTTTTGCTAAAATAGTGTAAACTTCATCCCTCTTAACCATAGTTTTCAGAAAACTTTTTACTATACCGAGTTTTATATGTAATGGTGGTAATAAAACTTTGTCTTGAGGTACCAGGGGATCTTCAATGACGTTGGCATTCGCATGTTTGCTTAATTCCCTACACTTCCATTCATGATTTGCATATTGATCACCCTTATATCTGGAGTCCCAGTCACATAGAAAGCACATGTATTTAATGTATCCAGATTGCAATCCCCGAAGAATTGCTACCACAGTCACAGCATATTTTCCATTGATGTTTATTGTAGTCTACTTCTTGAAGAATAGTTTTTAATGAGTCATGCGTCTCTTTCGTTTCTACACTATAGGCAATTGGTACCGATGGTTTTGAGTTTGTTTGATGGAGCAACACTCCTTTTAAACTGGTTTTGGAGCTATCAATAAAAAGTCTCCACTCAGCCGCATGGTAACCAATGTCCATTTGGCTCATTAGTTTGTCCACATCCATGCAGTAAGCAGATGTTTGCTCGTTATTTGCAAAAAAACATTCTTGCAGTGTTGCTTGGCGATGTCTGTAGGCTGATATTTTGGTTCCAGGGGCCAAGAGATTATTTGAATTTAAAAATCTAGCCAGTTCTTCGGACTTACGTTGTGAAAGTCCAAGCTTTGCAATAATGCAGTCTACTTGGTTTGTGTAATAAAAATGGGATCATTTGACTAGAACATTCAACTTCAATAGATTATTCATAAAATATATATGAAAAATGTTTACTCAAAAAATCTGAACTTTAAAGGCGAATAACTTTAAAACACGAGCTAACTTGGTATACTAATTATCTACATTCATTTCCCGTTGGTCTCATTCCGGAAAGATTTTCTTGTTGCACAGTGTTATAAATGATTAATTTTATTAACTATTGAGTTAATAAATATCAACAAAAATATTTCAAGAAAAATAAATAATTTGTTAAAAAATCGCCAACTATTCTGTAAATCGCCATGTCGCCAATTGGAAATTTTGGTCGCCAAAGGCAATGAAAAATCGCCACGAAGGTCAATTACCGTAATTTTAATTTATTCGTATGGTCAGAGATATTCCCTTAAATATTAAAATAATAAAAAAATGCGATAGCTTAGTAATCACGTATGCTAAAGAAAGGATTTTATAAAATAGGAACAGTGTCAAAATTTAATATTATTTACAGTTGTCTTACTCTGTGTTGGAATTCGTTTACTTACACTGCAGCCACACGATCAAGTTTTTCTTGATAGTCTTTTACATATACTGTTTGTCAAAATTTATAAAAATTGAAAGCGGTGACGTAGGCAGCACGCAACTTGAAAACAATTTTAGTACAAATTGGACATAAAAATGTAATCAGCTGTTTTCTTGAATGAAAAATTGAACACCAACTTGAATGTGAAATTGAATGCAAGTTCGTTTCAATTCTTAAAAGTGTGAGTGTATTAGTAAAAAAGTGTGAGTGTATTAAAACTTGAAAGGCAAAACTTGATCGTGTAACCCCCAAGTTACTAAAATAAATGGATATTTGAATATGATTTCATTATTTGTACTTTTTACAGGCCAAATGATGTCATATTATTGTGAAAATATTATTTTAGCATTAAATTTCAGCACCCTTCTAACATTAACTAGTCATATCCTTTTGATCTAGAGCTCTTGTGCACTCAGTTTTAGGCACACCACCACAATTATTTGATTTCCTTTTCATAGAGAATATCCGCAAGATTTTTGTTAAATTGGTAAATAAACAAATAAATAAATACAAATTCTTAAAATTTTCTTGGTTTTCAAACAATTCACCATATTGAACGGAAAATGCATCATTCGCTAATTCTTTTAACCTTTTTAGATTTCATATCATTGAATTTATTAGTATTAACAGCATATTACTGTATTGTAACAGTATTATAGATTTTTAGCAATTTTTTATAATTATTTTTTTCAACGTTTTAAAAATTAAGTCAATTTCATTAGAGTTGCATTTTTTGCTCGCGCAAATTTACCACTGATTTTACTAAAAATGTTATAATTATCCTTACGTACAAAAATATCGGACAAAATGTTATACAACAATTGACTAAGACCACAAAGAATACACAATAGCAGATGGGGAGAATTGGTTTCCGTTATAAGAAAAATCATACCAGTTGAAGATCACATAGCACAGTGTTGCATTAAGCTCGATACTGTATATTAAAACATATTTATATTCAATTCCATTTGACTGAGATAATAATTTTGAAATTTTTACAAAATAAACTTAGCACTTTTGCATATTTATAATTATTAACGGCCGTATCTATAACGAAAAATTAGCCACTGTGTATACATCGCACACAACGATCTGCTAACTAGCAGACCGATTAAGCTTAGCATAAAGTTAGCAAAGAGTTTATTTATAATGCACTTTTGTCTGTCAATAATTTATATGAAAATCAACTCTGAAAAGTGTGATGTATTGCCAACTATTTAAAAAAAAAATGAAAAAAATCAACTCTGATGTATTTCTTGACATTTATATTTAACTTGTTTCCCTCAAATTTTGAAATTTGAATGTAAATTTTTTTTGACCGACGTTGGGTTTCACCTCTTAAGAACTCTAAATTGTCTAATTGGTCAAGAGTTTGCATCATTTTTAAATAATTTAATTTAATTTTTTCCCACACAAAACGTTTATATGTTTATTTACAAATTTACTTTGACACAAAACAGCTGTTGATTAAAGACTTAGCAAGTCTTTGATCGCTCGTTAACATGCGTTTAGCGAGTGGATAAGAAATACATTATAAATAACTTGTATGTTAAATCCATGCTAAATTTTGGTTATAAATACGGCTGTAAATATTTACCATTCCTGACTACAAAAAAACCACCAAAAACTACCAACCAATTTTAAAGCTATATATACTTTATTGCATACCCAACAGACCATTTCATAAGCAAAATGTAACTAAATTGTAGAATAAGCTCTTCATAGAGAAAAAGTTAACAATTTAACAAATACAAGGTGGCGCAAAAGTAATCCTCCTATCAGAAAATGCTATAAATTTTGCGATTGGCCCGTAATGTCAGTTCAGTTTTGACATTTGTGTAGTAAACACATGCGAAATACACGTTAATAAACAATGTTACGTTACACTGCTCCAGAACGCGGAATATTGCTGACTATTTATTTGAACAATAATCGGTCGGAGACTTCATCAAAAATAATCATGAGTGATGAGGCCCATTTCCATCTTAGCGGGTACGTAAATAAGCAAAATTTACGCTTCTGGGGCACTGAAAATCCCCGTGTAACCCACGAAGAGCCATTACACCCGCTCAAAGGCACTGTATGGTGTGCTGTTTTCGCTGGAGGAGTCATCGGACCTTTTTTCTTCGAAGACGTCGCGGGCCAGACGGTTACTGTGAATGGTGAGCGCTGCAGAGCAATGATCAACGAGTTCTTTTTGCCGCAACTTGATGAATTGGGATTGGAAAACATGTGGTTCCAACAGGACGGTGCAACGGCACACACTGCACGTGCCACAACCGATATGCTGAAGGATGCATTTCCCGGGCGCCTAATCTACCGTTTTGGCGATTTGCACTGGCCAGCAAGATCGCCTGATTTGACCGCTCTAGACTTCTTTTTGTGGGGCTTTTTGAAGTCTCGGGTTTATGTCAACAAGCCTCAGACTCTTGCAGCTCTTAAAGACAATATCCGTCAAGAATGTGAGGACCTATCGCCGGAAGTTTTGGCCAAAGTGATGGAAAATGCCATAAAAAGGGCTAAAATGACAATCAACTGTGGCGGCGGCCATTTACATGACATCATATTCTCTACTTGATGTAAAAAAAATTAAAAGACCAAATAAAAATAATCCACAAGAAGAATCAAAGTTTTTTATTTTTTTTTTTTAATTACAGCCAAAAAACATCTGAAGTTTACTTTTGCGCCACCTTGTATGACTGCAAATGACTATGCACGCAATAGTTTTGTAAGTGTTTTGAGAATGATGTCGCAATATATGACGCGTGCGTGCATTTCGTATTATTTGTTGAAGTTTTTAGTCTTAGTGTTTTGTTCAAAGAGTGAAGTGTTTTAAAAAGTTTAACAGTCTTATGCAAAAAAAAAACCTTATTATGACCTTAAAGTGTACATTACCCAGCAAAAACTTCGCTTACAAAGCTACAATTGCTACCTAAGTAATGTCTTTTTTAATAACATACTTTTTAAGTATACTATTTTTGTTTTTTAGACTTTACTATAAAATAAACAAAAAACTGTTACTTTTTTTCAATTTGCACATTTTTTTATTGCATGTTTATTTTTAGAAAAACAGAAAAGAATATTGCATTACTGTGTGAAAACCATTATTTGATGCACAATAAAATAACTAAGCAGTGGTGTATTGAGTACAACAACAGACTAGCAAACGGATGGTTGATGGTTCGACTCTTGGCTGCGACTTATTTTTATTTTATTTTTTGTTTGCAAACACAAAATTCTATAAATAACTCTACTAACAAAACAAATTATTTCCGGCCAAAATATAAAGGATTACTTTTGGGACATCGCGAACAAAAATAATGACTTCTTTCAGTAAAAAAATAAGTAGTCGAATCGTCAAATTCCCCTTATTTTTCGGCTTATTTGTAAGTAAAGTTTTTACTGGGTTGGTAAGCTTGTTACAAGTTATTTCTATATATGTAGTTTTGGTTTGTTGGGTATTTTATGTTTTCTACATATCGAGGCCTAAGCGCCAAATTATCGTAAACGACAAAACACAAATTTTACAGGAGAAGATTTTTTTGATTATATTGAAATTTATACATAAAGCTAATTCACAAGGTGTCCTAATTTCAGAAGTACTAAAATAATAACATGAAAAAATACGACTGTTGTGAACAACCCCTCATATAGGCTTGCCAGATTTGAAATTGTCAAAAAACGTACATCGAAGTTAAAAAAGCAGTACAATTGAGTAAAAAGAAGTACAATTGTTTATTTTCAAAATTTATTTAATTCAATAAAAAAAAAACTAACAAACAATAGTTCTCAACAGTAACAATGAAGAACATAAAAAAAGGTATAATTATTTGTATTTAATATAAAAAAATTAACTTAATTTAAATCAGTTTTTTTGATTTTAAATCTATAGAATTTATATATATTTTAGACTAGACTACACAGAAAGAATTATTGCTAAATTATTTTCAAACAACCGCCTGTCTGAAACTAAATTTATTTTCTAAAAATATTTTCATAGATTCTATTAATGTTTTTGTTTGATTTTTATTTTAATACAACACTTGGGATAAAACTACACAAAGTAAATAAGTGTGTTTGTAGTTATCATGTGCATCCAGCGTTGCCGCTTTGGTCCAATTTGACCAAAATTTGTAGTTTGAAGTTAACAAATTGACTTTTGGTAGTTTAGATGGTTTGTTCCGATATTTGTAGTATTTTGTCGTAGGCTACGATATTTCTGAATACAGAAATATTTTTAAGAACAAAATAATTAAAATAATAACGAAAAAACTACTTATGTTAAGCCAAAATAATAAAACTACATATTTGCAAAATATGAAGATAGCATTTTCTAAAATATTTAGTTTAGTCAGGTAAATGTGTATTTATTTAGTAGTGTTGAGTTCAAAACATGCCAAAGGGCTCTCAAAACTTTTATTTTCTATTAATATGTGTTAAACTCTGCTTCAATATCATTATTCCTCTGGATAATTTTATAGCTGCAATAATATAATTTTAAGTTATCTATTAATTTTGAAACTAATATTTTAAATTTGGTAGGCTTTGGTAGTTTTTAATTAGAAATTTGGTAGGAAAAATATTTTATGAGTGGCAACGCTGTGTGCATCTTACTCTCATTCGGTAATTTCGTTTGCATGCGTGTTTTTAACATGAGTTCATATAATTCTCATTTGGTTAAAATATTTTATATATAAGTAGTTTTGGTTTTGTCAAACGCTTTCAAAAAGATGTGAATTATCTGATAAACAGATAATAGAATTGTTTAATGTTTTTCATTAATTTCCTATTTTCTTTTTTTATTTATAGATTTTTCTTTATTTTCTTACATTTTTATTTGTAACAAATTTTTTTATTGGTACTGTACCATTTTTGTTTAAAAATATTATATAAAACAAACTTTTTACTGAATCAGTAAAACTAAGAAAATCCAGAAAATCAGAATCAGTGAATTTTTTGTCTGTTCTAAACAAATATTTGTTTGAAATAGTGTGTAAATTCAAACAAAATTTTTATTCAATAACATATTTTTTTAATTGAAAAAATATTATTTTCGTGTTTGAATTTACACATTTTTTGATAGGTCCTAAAGCAAACAATATTTTGCCTGATTGGGTGAATTTCTTGATTGAATCAGAAATTTAATTCTTTCTGTGTAAAAACAATGTATATTATGACAGTATTATTGGATTTTTAATTTAACTGAATAAAAACTCAAAAACAAATATTCATTGTTTAATACTTCAAAATTAAATTAAAAAAAATAATATTAACCCATTAAAAACCAAGACCATTTAAAATTAAAAATTTTTAAATTCATTTATTTATTTAAACTAAAATACGGTCAAAGAACATAGAAAATTAAAAAAAATTAGGAAACGTGTTTTTGGGGCTGTACCTGAATGGCATAAAGTGTATGCTATTTTTATAATGTGTGAACATTTTTAAAACATTACTTTTTCAACACAACGCAATATCGCATTGTTCAGACAACCATCTTATTCTGTTATGACATTCACCCCATCGTAGGGGATTTTTTATCCTTTAAGGAAATTGGTTTCCAGGAGTAGTTGCGACACCAGACAGCCAGTGTAATTTGTATATGGGTCTCACTTTATCAGTAGCATCTAAATTAGTGTTATCAGCCAAATTAACAAAACGTTTTATTTCTTTGAATCTGTCCCGTGATATAATTTCCAATACATATCATCTTTTGGCATAGAGCGATATCCACTGTAAAGCAAAATACTCAAGAATATATTCAAATCTGTGTTGAAGGACAAACTGTGCTTATTAGCTTGCGATGCATAAATGCAAGTATGCTAAATGGTTAAACTAACAACATTTTCCCATTCAAGTCTGAAATAATACACATTGTCCAAAAAAATAGTTTGAGACATTTAAGCATCGCATGGTCCAAATAGAATTTGTTTTGCTTGATCTTGAGGGCATTATTTTCTGTCAGAACATTTCAAGTGGAACATCATCGTCGCTATCACTGTCACAAAATACTTATATTTCACCTGGTACATGCGATCTCTAACAATATCCTTAGCAACACTTTCATCTTCATCCATATTACAATCCGGATCTGATAAAATAATAGCTGTCAAAATTGTGGTGCTCATATTTTTCCAAAAAATCTAGATTTTAAAACATTTGCATTAAAAACTTCACGTGTTGATGGTTTGAAATTCTATTTTAGCGTACGAAAAATCTTGAAAAAAAATAATACATATCAAGCCATTGTACCCAATTGGGTACACCGATTTTCCTAATCACACAACTTTGTGAAAAAACATTTTTTATACCCTTCAGCTTCGTGAGAAGGGTATATATAAGTTTGTCATTCCGTTTGTAATTTCTACATTTTTCATTTCCGACCCTATAAAGTATATATATTCTGGATCCTTATAGATAGCGGAGTCGATTAAGCCATGTCCGTCTGTCTGTCTGTCCGTCTGTCTGTCTGTCTGTCTGTCTGTCTGTCTGTCTGTCTGTCTGTCTGTCTGTCTGTCTGTCTGTCTGTCTGTCTGTCTGTCTGTCTGTCTGTCTGTCTGTCTGTCTGTCTGTCTGTCTGTCTGTCTGTCTGTCTGTCTGTCTGTCTGTCTGTCTGTCTGTCTGTCTGTCTGTCTGTCTATCTGTCTGTCTGTCTGTTGAAATCAATTTTCTGAAGGCCCCAGATATCTCCGGGATCCAAATCTTCAACAATTCTGTCAGACATACTTTCGAGAATTTTGCTATTTAAAATCAGCAAAATCCGTCCATAAATAACGGAGATATGAGCAAAAATCCGAGACAACCTCTGAAAATTTCATCAAAAAACACAATGTATTGCATGCTTTGTGTTTTGTTTCTTTTGGCGTTGTTGTTGTTTTATATACAACTAAACGTTTGTTTGGTTGTGTGTTGGTTTTTTTGACAAAAAATCAACAAATCGTATGTTTGAATGTGCATCCTTTGCGTATTTTGTTTTTCTTATGTGTTTTGTTTCTTTTGGCGTTGTTGTTGTTTTTTATGCAATTAAACGTATGTTTGGATGTGTGTTGATTTCATTGCCTTGCGTATTTTGTTTTTGTTTTTCTTTTGGTGTTCTGTTTCGTTTGGCGTTGTTTTTTGTGTTCTTGATAAATTTAGGATGCTGTACGCTGAAAGTGGGCAATGTACATACATATATACTAATTATAAAAAATAATAATGCATCCACAACAAAGGTGAAGGGTATATAAGATTCGGCATAGCCGAATATAGCACTCTTACTTGTTTAAACTAAAAAAGGTTCTTCATTAAATTTTGATTAAGTCTGCAAAAAATATTCAATTGCACCAAATTTATTAAAAAAAAATAGGATACTACCAAAAATAAGGTAAAAAATATTTATTAATTAATTACTCAAAGCGTATACCTTATTTTGTTTAAGAAAATCATATACTTGATGATACATTAGTTTCAATTTTGGTTATAACTTGGTTATTTTTGATAGTAAAAGTTTAAAATTTTGTACACATATAGATGGCTTAATATAACAAGTAAGAGTGCTATATTCGGCTGTGCCGAATCTTATATACCCTTCACCAAATTATACTTCAAAATTTTTAATATTTTTAGGTAAACAAAATTTAATTTTTTTTCCAGTTGTTTTTTAATTTTTTGGAAAAAATTTGTTTTCGATTATTTTAATTTTTTTTTTTATTTTTAAATTTAAAATTTTTTTTTTTAAATTTAAAAAATTTTTTTTTTTAAATTTTAAAATTTTTTTTTTATTTTTTCAATTTTTTTTTTTTTGAAAAAAAAATTCGGGTTAAAATTTTTTTTCCCGATTTTGACTTATTGTAGGTCCAACTTACTATGGTCTTATATACGTCGTTGCAAATGTCTTTGAAATATCTATCATTAGATATCCATATTGTTTATATTAATGTCTTAGTAATCCAGATATTGGTAAAAAATAGGTCAAAAATCGAGGTTGTCTTGGTTTTTTCCTCATATCTCAGCCATTTGTGGACCGATTTTGCTGATTTTAAATAGCAAAATTCTCGAAAGCGTGTCTGACAGAATTATTGAAGATTTGGATCCCGAAGATATCTGGGGTCTTCAGAAAACTGATTTCAACAGACAGACGGACAGACAGACAGACGGACATGGCTTAATCGACTCCGCTATCTATAAGGATCCAGAATATATATACTTTATAGGGTCGGAAATGAAAAATGTAGAAATTACAAACGGAATGACAAACTTATATATACCCTTCTCACGAATGTGAAGGGTATAAAAAGGCCCTAACTCGTGTTTTTTAAGTAGAGATTTTTTGGGCTAATTATGATATATGATTTATCGAAATAAACGAAAATCTGGACTTACCAAAAAAACACGAGTTAGGGCCTTTTTATATTAAGCCATCGATATGTAATATGATGTAGTGAATCGTAATCAATAATAAAATCAATTTCGAATTTTTTGATAATACGTTGTTTTGCTATCAATCATATCATATCGTTTTCTGGTTTATTGGGTTATCACTTTTTTGTATTTCATTTACAATTTCATTTTTACCTTTTTCGGTTTTTAAAAAATTTAAAAACTCAGTAAAACAAAGTTTGTTTTTATTATTAACTCGCATTCCATATTTTCTATCAAAAGTTTATTTCGTTCCTTCCTCCAAAAATTAAACTAAAAATTTGTTCACTGGCTGCATTAGAATGAGGAATTGAAAAGACAAAGCCACAAATCTTTTCAAAATTAGGAAATGATCCACTATTTAAGCATTCTTTCCATTTTTTTTCTGCATATTTTTCTTTTTCAATGTTTTCAGCAAATGTTTTTAATGATATAAATTCGTCAAAAAGTTGATCTAAGTCAATATTTTTGATTGAAAATAATGTAATTATTTCTACAAATTCATGAAAAGAAATGTTTGAATTAAGATGGAAAATTGAAAGTTTTTCAAACTTATTATTTTCTAAATTGAAACGACCTTTTATATAAGTACTTATATTCAATAAAAACTCTGCTGCGCGTTTTTTAAAAAGTCAAATCTCTTGCTAATTATTGCAACTGCTACACATACGTTCGGCTAAAAACCCATAGAATTTTTCATCCTGCTGTTGTTCAAATTTGTCATTTAACTGACATGTTTACCTCTATAAAATTATGGTGAAAGTACAAAAAAGGTAGAAAAAAAGTACAAAAAGAAGTACAGATACTAAAAAGAAGTACATTTGCGTACTTCTTTAGGGGTTATGCAGTTAAAAGTACAAAAACTAAAAAAAGTGTGCGTACTGCTGAAAACAGTACGTCTGGCAAGCCTACCCAAATAACTAAGTGTGCTATTTCATATCTAAATCAGCTGATATAAAAGACCAATACAAAATAAAACAATTACATAAAATTTCTGTTACAATGCCAAGTGAGAAAACTAAAATAATAATTATTTTCTATAGCGTCCATTAAATATATTCTGCAACCACTTTTACGAAAACAAATAAAAATTTTGTTCAAAAAATAATTGTAAACAAAAACAGCTGATTATCAAAGACCTGTGTCGAACACTTTTATCGGAGGCTTGTGAAAAATGGTATGGCAGTTTTGCTTAATTTGTCGAGACTAGAACTTTTTGACTGCGATTCTTGGCGATTATCAGCGACTCGACGGCTCGGCGTATGCGACTAGTAGGGGTTCGGCACAGGTCTCTGCTGGTTGGATACGACAGCACAATAAACATAACTTACAGAGTAGTAATAGTTTAGGAAATTTTTTGCTTGAATAGCAACAATAACAATTTTAATCCATTGTGAAATATTAGAATATTATGACAATATGACATGATAAGAGACCTCGTGAATTGACCAATAGAATTAAAAATGTTATGATGCGATATAATATAATTTCGTTCAAGCTATTTGTCTATTTTTCAAAAATATTTATAACTTTTGACAATTAAAAATTCATGGAATACTTTATAGAAAAATATGACAATAAATGTTTATTATTGAATTTTTGCACAGATAAAAATTTTTCGAATTGAAATTAAATTTTTATTTATAAATAGTATTTAATGAAATTTCAAAGTAATGTAAATTTTTCTATTTAAAATGAAAAAATAAAAACGAATTTTGAAATTTATTATCAGCAATCCCGCAATTCCCAAAAAAGTGTCGAAAAATTCCAAAAATGGTAATTTTTAGTTTTTTCGTTATAATATCCATACCAGGGTCGGGGTTATCGGGACCCTTTACAAAATAATTAGAAACATATTGAGCCACCTATAATCGGTTACTATATTTTGATATCGGATACGCGATTTGAGAATTTTTGCCCTAAATTTTTATTTTACATAAAAAATAGGTGTTTTTTGAAAGGACCTGGTCCCCACGGTAACAACAATTTTTAAATTTGTTTTCTTTTAAAATATTTTATGAAAACTTAGCTTTCAGAATGTAGAAATTCCTTATACATCCTCTTAGAATTTGTTTGCGATAACTTTGCCCATAAGCTATAATAGATAATTGATAGCTACGACGAGTTTTTTTGTAGTGCTCGATGAGAAGATTATATATGTATAATTTTTTTGAAATCGGAATTCAAACCAAGAAATAATATCGTTTAAAAAATGTAACATACCTGAGGTGTTCTACTTTGAGGGCCCTTGATCGCGACCCTGGTGGGCCCATGAGGTCCATGTTTAAAACTTAAACTCAGCAACACTTCTTCTTTGCGTATGTGAAATTTCATTTAAACCAATCTTACCATTTAGACGTTACAGATTTATTTCCCTCTTTTTTTTCTATACCACTGTGTGTCGCTTACGATAAAATTAGTTTACTGTAAAATATAAACATTGACTTACGATAAAATCTTACCCCTAAATTTTTGATGTTATTAACAATTTTGATATTCTGAGAACGCAAACATCAGTCGGTCCATAAAATTTTAATTTCTGCAATAAAACAAAAATTTTAAAAATGTCGCTTACGATAATTTGGCGCTAAGGGCTCGATATGTACATATAAAAATGTATTGTTTAAACTTTTAAATTAATTCCTTTCAATGTAGGAAAAAATCCGGTTTAACCGGTTTTTTCGAAGTCGGTTAACAGAAAAACCGGTTTTCTAAATAAGACCAACCGACAAGCTGGTTTTTTAAAAAGTCGTTTTTTTATAAACACTACTGTTAAGGTAGGATCACACGATTGTCGCAATGCACCAATTATTGGTATATTTTATACGTCAATCGTGTGATTTCACAACTTATTGGCTCATATGTCAATCCACAACAATATTGTGCTTATTTGGCCCAATCGAATGCAACCCTGGTGCGACAATCATGTGAACGCTTGATATTCAACCCTGCACCAATAAAAACGTTAAAAATACACCAATATTGATTGCCTTCTAGTGCGACAATTAAAGACAATTCGCGGCAATATTAATTTTTTTAAATCAATTTTTTTTGCAGCATTTATTTTCGTAAGTAAAATAAGTTTTTATTCTTGTATATTAGTGTTCCAAACATTTTTTTTTGGAATTTCGCATACCCTCTAATTTTTTTATATACAGGCAAATCCCGGTATAACGAACGATATGTTGTCAGGCCCATTCGTTAAATCGAAAAATTCGTAATATCGAGATGTTTTTTTTTAATTTTGGACAACTTTTTCTGTATTGGAATTTAACTAAACGTATGGCATTTTGATCCCTAGGTTGGATGAGCTGTGTGACATTAGGAGGAATGAATATCGTCCAAATCAAGGAATGAATATCCTATTAATCGTGGATAATGGCTTGGTGCATTATCCATTGTAAGGGATTTCGATTCTGAAAATTATTCAACCTCTAGAAAATTAAACTGTTTATCCCTCATTTAAAAAAAATATTTTTGAAGATTCGACTTAATTCCCAATAAGCACCCAATAAATTGAAATTCAAGTATTGGAAATTTAATTGGAATTCAACTTGAATTTCAGGCCCTTTTTCAAGTACTTTTCAAGCTATAAAATGTTTGAACATATTTTTGTTTTTTGTCAAACAAATAATAAATATTAATCAATTTTGTAAAAAAAAATTTGAAATATTTAAAATCAATGTACAAAAAACTGCACAGCAGCACAAACAATAAATAAGCAAGTCTTCCGTCAAAATAAAACAGTGAGTAAAATGGTAATAGCAATATCAAATTAATAACAAATTGTTTCGTCATCACACAGAATGCAATATATTCATCTAGCGCTCACAAATAGTCAAAAATGAACAGATTTCTGGATAAATATTAATAAACAAGCTTTCAAGAACGAATCTACGAAGTTAAAATTAATTTTTTCAATATATTTGCTCCTATTCTAAATTAAGATCAAATTTATTTATATAAGTTATTTGACATTCATTATTAACTAATTATTAACTGACCTTTTAAACTTTTTAATATATCTTAAAAAATAAAAGTAATCAAATAATAACAGATTAAAGTTTGAATTCAATTACTATTTCGACATGAATTTCAGAGCTTGAATTCAATTTTAATTCCTACTTGAATTTCATTGTAATTCAAGGCTGGAATTCAACTGTATTAACACTGTAATGTTCGACTTGAATTCAAGTTTCCTTTTCACTGGAGAATGCTATTGAAATCAAGTGTAATACAACTGTATTTCAACCCTTGAAGTTTGAATGTATGACTGGAATTCAACTTGTTTTACACTTGAATTCCAGCTAAAATGCTTATTGGGTTTGTGTGAAGATAATTTACAGGAAACATTTAGTCACGATAAAATGTTTGTTTTATTTTCTTCAAAATGTTGATAACTTTGTTTTTTCATATTTCATTCATTCATTTAAATTTTTTACTTTTTCTTTCAATGAAATTCTTCTAAGGTTCCCCATATTTAATTCACATGAATACCTGCACAATTATTGCCTGTTTCACAATATTGAATGAAAGATTTCGTTCGCATTCTAAGCTAAAGAAAGCTGATTTTGGATTCCCTGCCTTCATGTTTATGTGAACAAATCAGGTTTCTTTCGCTTAGAATGCGAACGAAATCTTTCATTCGATATTGTGAAACAAGCAATTAAAACCACTATAGAAACAATTACAGCACCTATTTTTAAAGAGAGTAACCATTGAAAACGGTACTGTAACGACTTATTTTCTTATTTTTACATTCTTTATACTTTCGAAATGTTCGCTATTATCAATGTTAAAAATTTGGTTGTTTGTTTGATTTTGTTTGTTTTTTCTCACCATTCGTTATATCGAGCATACAATTTTTGAAACGTTCGTTATATAAGGCAGTCAATGTTACGAATTTGACCGTGCGTTAAATCGGATTTTCGTTAAAGTGAGATTCGTTATACCGGGATTTGCCTGTATATAAAACTATAGTTAAATATGAAATTTTGTCTTTCTATCATGATTGCAACCCAAGGGGAGAAAATGCAATTTTTTCAGTTTTTGTAAAAATTTTGCCATTAAATTATTACTTTTACAATTTAATTTAAAATAATCGATATGTGTACGTAATTGTCCTTCTAATAAGACATAAAACACAAAAATTGGATAAAAAGTGTTAAAGTTATTAAAAAATCACCGGGCCATTAACGTGTCTCAGGCCACTAGAACAAGAAACGTATGATCAAAATTAACATATTTTGAGAAATATTAAAATAAGAGCTTATTTTTACTTAAAAACTCCAATTTCAAATTTTTAAAAATTTTGTTAAACAAATTTCAGAATTTTTTGATCATCACTTGGGGATTTAATGTCAACATAATAGGGAATAAAAATGTGAAAAAAATATGTCAATACCTCCTATAGTTTTCCGTACCTTCGATTTAAATTTTGCGATTTTCGAAAAAAACTAATCTTTTGGCCATATTTTGGCGAATGAGCCGAATTTCCTTACTGTTATGATTTTTAAGTAAAAGCTATTCAGAATATTATAGTCCATGTAATTTTAAATATAGTCTGAACGTCGGAAAACGTCAACCCTTAAATCTCATTTGGTAGGAAATTGGAGTTTTGAAACTGCCGCTAAAAAAAATATTTTTTTATGGTCATACCTGGGAATAGGTTAACGGTATCCTACGAAGACAAAAACTTATATACAAGTAAATATGTATATATTTTAAGTAAAAATAAGCTCTTATTTTAATATTTCTCAAAATATGTTAATTTTGATCATACGTTTCTTGTTCTAGTGGCCTGAGACACGTTAATGGCCCGGTGATTTTTTAATAACTTTAACATTTTTTATCCAATTTTTGTGTTTTATGTCTTATTAGAACGACAATTACGTACACATATCGATTCTTTTAAATTAAATTGCAAAAGTAATAATTTAATGGCAAAATTTTTACAAAAACTGAAATAATTGCATTTTTTCCCCTTGTAAATGCACCACAAAACTAAATCGCAAGTCGGCACGGGTTGCAATCATGATAGAAAGACAAAATTTCATATTTAACTATAGTTTTATATATATAAAAAAATTAGAGAGTATGCGTTCCGAAATTCCAAAAAAAAAATTTTTAGGGACACTATTGTATATGTATATTAAAATTTTTGAACAAAAAGTTTTGGTTTTCTATTTCTCGAAACTCCATCAATGCTTTTTTATATGCGCTATCAGTGCTTCTTTTTGTGAGCCACACTCGGACCCACATACTTCTTTTAAGATTTCATTTTTTCATTTTTTTCGTCTTCAATTACATAATTACAGCCGACACAAATTTTTTTTTCAATGAACAACAAATTTTTCCACAAATATATTAAAATTATCTATATTTTTGTAAACAAAACAAATCTAGCACAACAGCTGTTTCTGAAAGTTGCCATGTACTGGAACAGTCGTGTCACTGGAATGAGGCAATTATTGCGACTAATCAACTTTATGTACGGTGAGGCAATCATTTGACTGCAGAGAATTTGATTGGGACAATTTCTTTATTGGGTCCCAATTCAGCACAATAAAAATTGTAAAATCTTGGTGCATTGCGGCAATCGTGTGATCCTACCTTTATACCAGTGGTTCCCGAAATCACAATTCCCTAGCACGCGTAATAGGGCAAGAAAATTCTGCTGACGTTACTTTGATACACATACACTATAAGCTTACTTGTGCATTTTCTTATAATGATCATGTGTTTGTTGCTTTGTTTTCATCTCAGAGAACAAAATCAAATCAAATTCTCCGCTGTTGTTATAATGATCATGTGTTTGTTGCTTTGATTTCATCTCACAGAACAAAATCAAATCAAATTCTCCGCTGTTTTACCAACACAACCAAAGCTTTGATGGTATGTGTTCGGGCACCACTGCTTTATACACATATTATTTATAGAAATTACTGTTATATACAATATTTCCTACAGAAACTACTGTTCTACACAATATTTTCTGTAGAAAAAATTTTATACACAATATTTTCTATAGAAAATACTGTTATACATAATATATTCTGTATATGTTACTGTTATATACAATCCTAGCTTTAGCCGGTGCGCTTCGCTACCGCTGTCGTAGTAAAATAAAAAAAGTGAAAGGATTTTTTAAAAAAATAAATGAATTTGTTGTTTGTGATTAATTGCATACCATGCTATTGAAAGTATACAAAATGTCCAGCGATATTGAAAAATCATTATCATTTCTTAAGACATTCGCTTCGCTATAATTTCGTATGTTTACAGTGGGTAAGTTTCGATCCAGACTATTTTAGGTCAAACTCCTTACAATAATATGAAAGGAATTTATACCTCACTTTTTACATGTTCCAACTTTGGATGCGTTTATCTTTTTATAGGGACAAGACAACTGTTAGCAAGTTTTTTATTTTTTATTTTATAAAAAACTTGCTAACATATATTTTAATATTTTATATTTTAAAAAAAATTCGACCGTCCGTAGGCTGCATCTAAAAAACCATAAAAAGATCGAGCAAAATTAAAAAATAAATTAATAAACCTAAATATCTCTTCAACTAAAAGAGATATTTTTTGTAGATCTTCTTAACCCTTAAATGCGTACTGTTGCCATTTGGCAACACACCGATTTTTAAATAAAAAATACTTTTTAGGTACAAAAACCTGTTTTTCCATAAAGTCCGATTTTCGGTTTGTATTTTTAAAACTTTCTAAGTGATATTCCAACAACTAAAATTAAGTTTCGATGTGTAAATGTGTAAAAAAAAATACAATTATTGTACACAGAAAAAATTATATTTCAATTCAAACATTTATCACATATTGAACTGGTTTCAATTATTTCATAATTGAATCAAATATTGCTCAAAAACAAAATTTTCTGATATTTTCTATTGAATTTTGAGTTTTGAATTTGATAATTTAAATACAAAAATTATTGAATAGATAACTTTCGTAATTGAAAACACAAAAAATAACAAAAATGTGTTTTCAATTACAAAAATTATCTGTTCAATAATTTTTGTATTTAAAGTTCAACCAATTTTTTCAAAAACTTTTGAAAAAATTCGTCAAAACATACATTTCAACAACAATGACACCTTTCAAGAATTTGGAAGAGATAGACTCCACAAAATAAGACCAATAATTGAACATTTGAAGGCAAAGTTTAATAATATATCATTAGAGGAAAATCTTTATATTGTGTTCTACAAAAGTTAGGCACTACATGAAGCAATATATGCCAATGAAGCCCCATAAATGGGGATTTAAACTTTTTGTATTAGCCGGCGTTTCTGGATTTGCCTACAACTTTGAAATATATTCCGGACAAGAAAACGACGCAGTTCGGCCTAATGGTGAACTTGATCTAGGTGCCACATTAAATATTGTACTGTGCTTATCACGTATTGTTCCTAGAAGCCAAAATTACAAGTTATACCATGACGGTTCATTTGGCCAAGGAGGGCCTTTACTCCTTAAGCACTGTGCGAAGAAACCGACTGCCTAACTGCAAGCTACCTTCAGAAGCATCTATGAAAAAAGAAAAGTGGTAAAAGCATTGAATATGCTACAACTGTGGATAACTTGGATATATCTTCTCTCATTTGGTAGGATAATAAATATGTTACTCTAATTTCATCGTTTGCTGGGACGCAGCCAGAAACGTCTTTAAAACCGAAAACTGAAGAAAACAATTGAAGTAAAATGTCAAAATGTAATCAAAGAATACAATCGTCATATGGTCGGCGTAGATCTGTTAGACAGCCTAATGTGACGTTATAAAATTAAAGTAAAAAGTAGAAAATAAGAATATTTTACTATTTGTTGGCTTACAAAAGAGTACTTAAACAAAATGGAAGTCAGGATTCCGATATTCTGAAACAAGGAAATTTCCGAGCAGAGGTGGCGGAGTGCCTGTGTAAAATAGAAACAAGTGCCCCTAAACGTGGAAGACCAAGCACTGTGGAACAGCAAATTAAGGCTAAAAAGAAAAAACGACCAGCTCAAACACTTCCACCTCAAGAAGTACGACAAGATAAGTATGGACACTGGCCCGTCACTTTGGAGTCTAAAATGAGATGTAAATTTCCAAATTGCAAAGGTTTTACAAGAATTAAGTGTGACAAATGTGGCGTAGCTTTGTGTCTTAATAAAAGCAATAATTGGTGACCAACTTTGAGGGGCAACGCACTGGCTCCTATTAGCGCTGGGAAACTGAACAACTGCAAATCAACTCGAAAATATTTCAGCTCCAACCATGTCAAATTTCGTAACAATACCTCCAATAGTTCCCGATATACCGAATCCATCCAAAAAAAAAAAAACTTTTCTAAACCATTGTGCATGGTAACGAAATAATCCTTCAAAGCTATTAATTACCCGCCCGTTTTCAGACAAATTATGTAAAATTAAAAAAAGATGTTTCGGACAAAGTTTGAAGAATTTTGCAATTTAAGTTATCCAAATACACAAAATTGATTAGAGTAACTTCGGGTATTGTGGACTATGCGTCTAATGTGGACCAGTGTCTTTTTTCAGAAACTATTGAAGGTATGATAAAACTGATTTGTCGTACATTTTACAATTTGTTTGAAACGACAATTGCTCATCTGCTTTCATGAGTAATTGATATATTGGCTTTTTATTCTTGTATTGAAATTAATGCGCGTGCTCAACATTTTTTTCGGCTCAAGTAAGAAACAAAATTTGGTACAGTTACTTGGCAGAATTTAATGTTTGGTTGTTTTATATAGTTAAAGTGGACACGTAGTTTTGCATATATTTGGTAAGAATTTAAGCACATTTAGATTATTAGGTAAAAATAATTGTTTACCACTGTAGCCCAAGTTCGTCTAATGTGGACCACTTAAATTACTTGATTATGTACTACTGGTCCACATTACCCGACAATAACTATGTACTTTGTATGCCATCTATCTAAGCCAAGAACGCGACTTTTTAGTTTGTATTAATAATAATATATTAAAATTAAATTTTTTAATCATTCATGATCAGCTGATTCATGAATTTTATGTATCAAATACTAGTCCACATTACCCTCATATAGTGGTCCATATTACCCTCCAATTTTTTTAATGCTGGTTTTTGGGTTCCTTTCAATATTTTCACATAAATTTTTTATCCTTTGACGTAAAAAATTTTCAACTGCAAAAACAATTAGAGAATACATTAGCTAATTTATTGCTTCACAACTTTTTTAATATCCATATATATTGTGGCCAAAATTTAGAAAAAACAAAACGGTAGTCCACATTACCCGAAGTTACTCTAAGTACTTTGTATGGAAGTTTGAAGAATTTTGCAATTATAGTTCTCAAGATGTTTAGAAATACATAACTATTTACTTTTTTAGTGGGTGACTCGCCCCTGTTCGATCACTCCCATTTTTGATTAAACCTCATGCACTGATAAGAAACTGAATCATGTAAAGTATGAAGACTTTTATAATTATAGTACTCCAGATTTTCGAAATTACTATTTACTTTGTATGGGAGGTGCCACGCCCACTAATCCAGTAATATGAAATTGATTCGTAAAAAGTTTAAATATTTTTACAATTATAGTTCTCTACATATTCGAAATTAACTATTTACTTTTTATGGGATGTGCCCCATAGAAAGTAAATAGAAAATACTGTTAGGCACAATATTTTCTGTAGAAATACTGTAATATAAAATATGGATTAGTTTCTGCCAAACTTACGGACTTTCCTGCAAACAGGAATCCAAGTTATATGGATATTGTTCACCTGTGGAAAGATAAAACAATTTTCACATTCATCTTAATTAAAAAAATCAATCGTACTAATTTGGTTATTTATTTGGTATTATCCCAAATTTGAAATTTTTAACAATAAAGAATTTTAAGTTCAGACACACTTAACTTGAGGAGTTATTGATCCCCTGCTATGCGATTAGAGAAAATTAACCGTAAGTTTGAAATTTACATAAAAAATAGGTCTACTTCCGAAGGCTCTTGACCACATTGTAATTATTTTTCTTTTATAGTATTTCCCAAAAAGTTACCGTTGAGAAAAATATAAATGCCGCAGCAGTTTAAAAAGTGACAATTGGAAACCTTATACTAGTTATATTGCTACTTGAACAACAAACTAGTTCGCTGTGGCTGCTAAAGTGGTAGTTAAATGGTTATCACTTGCACTACATTTTACCAGCATATTCAGTAATAAGCAATAGTCAGCTATTTGTCCTAAGTTTTTGAAAATAAATTCAAGAAAAATAAAATCCTCTAAAATATACCACTTCGATGGCCACATGTAATGCTGAATGTGGCCGTTTGTGTTTTCGTTCTCAATGATGATGTAGAAAATGCTAAAATTGAGAGTAGACATGTAAACAATAATAACAAGAGCAGTACAAATAAGAGCTCTGTGATTTAGTGGTTAGAGCATTTGACTAGAAAACGAGAGGTTATGTGTTCAACCCCGCTCTCAGAAAAATTTCTTTTTTCTTTTTTTTATCAAATGCTGGAGTATTTGTACTAATGAATTTAATAGTGAAGAACACATTGAAGACAGCAGGCTTCCGACTTCAATCTGTCAAAAATAGAATAAAAACGTTTATATGAAGACGATTCTTTTGACGACAGCACAACTTCACGACGACACGACTTCGTTTGCTGCTGCTGCCCAATTAGACTAATTTCTATTTTTGTCAACTTCAAAACAGAAATAGTGTTGCTAATATAATAAAAAATGTAAATCAAATCAGTGCTTAAAAAAATATTTTTTTACTTCATTAAGAGAAGTTTCTGATAACCATATTGAAATAAATTAATAACAGGTACATAAATTATTACCACATATATATATTTACTCAAAATAATTGTTTAAATCTTAATTACTTTGGAATTTTGTACGGTTATGTTTTATTAAAGTAAAAAATTAAAGTGACACCACTGAATTATAAATCAGCTGTTTACTTTGAAGCTGTCGTCTTTAAAAGAATTCAGCGGCTGCCGCACGACTTCAACTTCAGCCAGCAGCATTTGTGTTCGTGAAGTCGTGAAGCCTGCTGTCTTCAATGTGTTTAATGCATTATGCAGAATGTGCCAATCGGCCACCTGCAATGACATCCCCGTGTTAAATTCACCAGTCAATAACGTTGCGAGTGGGTTGAAAATGAAATAAGTACTTTTTTAGAAAAAAATCGCGAAAAAAATACATTTTTAAATTTAAGTGCACATAACTTTTGACTTGGTATCGATTTTAAAATAATTCTTTCCTTATAATACTAATAAATTTGTTGTTAATTAAAAAATATACATTTGAAAAAAAATCGGGAGAGATTTGAATCCGATATATGCAAAAATACAGACCAAGGTAGGTAAAATACATAAAATTTTAATTTTCAATTTTATATTTTGTAGCTCTATTCTAGTAGATTCCACATATTTCAAATCGGATCGAGAACAACAATTTGGCATCATTTTTAATTTGTAATATACCCGAGACACCCACATTTTGGGGTCTTGAGTCTCCGCCCCACCTTAGTGTTGAAAGTCCAAATTTAAAACTTAAGCTCAGCAAGACCTCCTCTATAGTCGTTGGGCATTTTATTAAAATCGGATTATCGGTTTAGAAGTTACAGATTTATTTGCACTTTTTTTTTCATTTCCCCCACTGTGACCCAAAAGCTCGGTTATAGGTTCTCGCACAACAACGATATGAGATTTGTTTAACCATCCTCGGGTGAAGTTTATTTTTAATCTTCTCCATTTGCAAAGATTCATCTTTTCTGCCTTTCTTTCATTTCGAAAAAGCCCAAACATAATTAAGTTCCTTAAAAGGCTCAATAAAATATTAGCATATTTAAACAAAAATATAAACTACGAAGGGAAAAGTTTCGTGTTAAAAATGGGAAGCTCAATTTTGATTTTAGACCCATGGTTTCTTAGGCAAACATTCTTAGAATTCATCGTAGATTACGATTTTGATAACCGCTTGGTGCATTTTTTTGATCCATACAAATTGACCCACTCTAATGCATATACATATATACATACAAAAATATTTTAGTCATAATTTTTTCTGTGTGAAAATTGTTTATTAGTTAGTATACAACATAAATTTTTAAACTAAGAGCTACTTGCGATGATATTAAATATTCTCTATTATATTACTAAAACTATTGATACAAATATTCTATTATGTATCATGATATAAAGAAGCACAGATAATGAGTTACGCGCATCAGCTGGTTTTGTTTGATATTACTGTAGTAAAAAAAATTGTGAACAAAAATAGTGTGAACTGTGTTATTTAAATTAAAAAGATTTAAATATGTATGTTGTTTTATATTTAAATATTACTATATAATGCAACTATTATTTGCATTCATTTAATATTCAAAAGTGTAAGATTTAAATAAAAAAAAATTATACTTTTAATAATCTGTATACTGTGTATACATATATCAGTAATTAATTTTTAATTATATTTATTGTTTTTATTTTTCTTCATCGTAACAAAACTGCGTAAAAATCCTTTAATAACCTTCGTATGCTCCACTACAAGATCAAACCATAGCAGCATTTCAGCTTCGAAAGAAAATGCTGGAAACATATTCATATCGGTCCGAAAACCACGAATATAATACAGTATGTCTTTTTTAAATGGACACTGATGCGGTATATTGCCAAACCGATCTAAGGTCGATCGTCCTAGTTTAATAAAAGTTGCTTGATTTTTATTCGACAGTAATTTGCATCCATCGATGTTTGTCAAATTAAAAAGCACAAAGTCGGCACCATTTTTACGAGGTAAAACAACACACATGTTCAGCATAAAGTGGCGTAAATCTTTCTTAAATTGTAGCTCTATGGAAAACGTTCGACGTTTTACGTTTTTACTTACATAACATGATAAATTACTTAAAAAACCATTTGGGTCGTCAGAAGTACATGTGATATTATCAAAGAACATTTCCATTCCTGACTAAACAGACAGATAAAGAGAAATCAAATCCAACAAAATTTTAACCAAATTATTTAACCAAAAAACAAAACGTACTGTGGTATCTGCTTTTTCTATCGCCAGGATAATCATACAACACACAACTAAATATTTCCACATATTAGCAAGTATTCGTTGAAAAGTATTTTATCGAATTGAGTTGAGCTCCCATTAGAACCCACGTACAAGTTTTTAATTTTCTGAGTTTCGAAAAGCAAAAATAATGAATATGTAATTGTTTTTTTTACAAGCGCTAAAATACAAGTTAATAAATTAGACCAATTATTTTATTATTATAATTATTGTATTATTATCGGATATTAATACATATTTATCTACTTACGAGTTTGTAATTAGAAACAGAGCATTAACCACAAATTATATTTGAATTTTTTATATTCGGACTTGTTGTTTTCATGTTGCATTAAACTGATTTAAAAATAATTCACTAATTACTCTTGTTTGTTTTATTTTTAGTAAGAACCATTAGGGTAGGGGTAAACTTACAAAGTAATGAGTTAAAATGCTAATTGAATTACTCTTCACTATTTGTAAATAGTTTGACATTTTACACGGTAATGTCATTGGAGGCAAGTACTTACCACAAACGCTTACAAATAAGGAGTTAAGTTTTTACCACGTCACAAAGTTACCACAAACTTTAGTTGATTGCCGGGTGAGGAAGGAAAAGGCTGGATAATTGTAAGGGATGTTCTTTACTCTTTGAACCTAAACAAAATTACTTACATTGATTTTTTTACTCAAAATAATTTAACAGACAATTTCATATTTGGAATTGCTTAGTAATTTTCAGATTATTTATTAAAAAATTTGGACGATGGATTCTTACCAAAACTGTAGAACAAGAGTACACCGAAGTGAATAGATGGAATATAGATTTGTATCTATCGGAAAAAATGTACAGTGTCGCGCATAATGAGCTATATATTTTGAATTCTTTATAACTTTTTTAATTATTATTTTGTCTTCGTTTTTTTCAGCATTTTGAAGAGACTTGGGGAATAAATAATAAATGAAATCATGGCCATTACAGCAGAAATTTTGTGAAAATTTATGGATAATATGTTAAAAATAGCACTTATGTGCGAGGAAGAAAATGCAAATAAATGTATTGTCACGCTTTAACCTTTTCAAAACGTTGGTTTATTTCCTTTAAATAAACCGGATACTTTTGATTGCAAATAAAAGCCGTTTAATAGTTTGAAAATTGTAACAACTCTTTAATTATTTAAAATGTACAACAACAAATTTAAATAATCACTCAATGTTTTTTATACACGTTTATAAATTCGCAGAAATACAGACACACTTTATAATGTACACGAATTCACTTGAAAAATACACCACACTTTAAGGTACTAAGCTGATGTTTATTCGAAAAGCATCTCTGATAAACTCTCTAACGACTGCAACCTCTGCCACTATTTATAACACTGCCATCTGCACTCTAGATTGCTCTTTAACTGTCAAAGCTCGTATATTCTAGAGCTTTCTAATACATACGCCATCTGTGGTGTACTTTCTACAATGTTCTTTAACTGAATATTCGAATTCGAATATACGGTCGCAGCAAACAGCGTTGCCATACTTATGATCAATGGTTTTTATTCAATGTTAATAATGCCCCCAGATATGTTACAGTTTGCTATTACAGCACTGCTATTTGAAAGCATTATGCTACTTTTAAATCAGCCGTTAAAATCGTTATATTTGAATTCAAGTACAATTTCGTAACAGTATTAAAGAAAAATTAATAATATTCTCATAGAAAAAAAATTATAAACAATTTATCCCATTCTGAGCAACACTTTAGAACTTTGACATTTACTTTAGAACAATATGACACATCCCGAAAATGCCGAAATATATAAAGTATGTCCAAATTTCATATAAAACCTTAATTTTATAATCAGAGCCTCAAATAAATTCATTACCAGGGCAACCAAAAATATGCTCTAAAATAATTGTTTTATGCGCATAAAATATGCACTTATAAACGAAAAATATGCACTTATAAACGAAAAATATGCTCTTAAAAATAGTTGGTTACTGTTTGATTTCAACTAGAGATGCTAATCGGGACTGATTTTTAAAAATCCCGGGGTTCGGGATTTTCGGGAAATCTAAAATCCCGAAAATTATATGAAAGAAACGTAATGTCTTTACAATTGAAAGTAAATTTTTTATTTAGCAATTCATTTTTATTAGACACTAAAAACAATAAAATACTTGCGTGAGTACATTATATAAGAAGAAATAACAATAAAGTATGTACATGCTGGTAAAAAACAGTACCTTAGTAAAAAAAATAGTACTTATTTTAAATAGCTTCTTAAGAATGCTATTGCATCTATGGTTTCATCTGCCATTCTGGAACGAATTTTGTTTCCGACATATGCTGCTGCCAAAACACATCTTTCACATTTGCAAACCCGTTTGCTAATACTTATAACAAATCTGCAAGTATTTTCCTATTGTTCCTTCAGAAATAAAATGATCTATTTCTTTTGCAAGTTGCAAATCTATATTATAATTTGGTTTCGTTATTGTTATTTGTATTTCTTACATTAATTAATAATGGCCCATAATCATAGTCAGAAATAAAGTATATTTTAAGAGAAATAAAGTCGTCTTTACTTAAGTGTGGACCTTAGGTCTACCATAGACAAGATAAAATATACTTTTGACGTTAAAGTCGACTGTAAATATAAAACTAGCTGAAGCTGTTTTTAACTCATTTAACAACAGCATTAGATGTTCTTCACCAAGTAAAAAAGTTCGACAAAAACTCAAAAATGTTTATGTTACAAGATATTTGCAGAGATTTTGGAATTATTGAACAGTTATCAATAAAATTAGAACCAAAATATCCTAATTATGATATTAATCTTATTTTTTCCATTTTTCCACTACAATTTGCTTTTTTTCTTGCAATTTGCTGTTACTTTTATTGTTTACCTTTTTTGTTTTTTTTTTTTTAATTTTCTATGTCAGGTGGTGCCACTCGTCTATATTTTTTTGTATATTGTATGAAAACATTTTCTACATTTGAGGTGGCACCCAGTTAAAGTCGGTTCAATTTAAAACACACTTTAATTTTGGCTATAGTTGCAAAATAATTAAAAGCAGGTTTTTATTTTAAAGTTGTTTCTAAAAAGAAATGACTTTGGTGTATGACTATGATTATGGGCCAATATCTTTTAGCCTTTTAGCAATCGAAATATTTTCATTTTGTTCGAGCTTTTCATCTGAGATAAAACCAATTTCATTTGAAGAGGATTTAAATTGAGTTTAGTTAGGCAACTTACAACTTATATATGAAAAACGGGATTTGGAAAATCCCGGGATTTAAAATTAAAAAATCCCGGGCTTCGTTATTTAGGAAATCCCGAAAAGCCGGGATTTTCGGGAACGAGATTCCCCGTTTGGCATCTCTAATTTCAACGTTTTATTAAAAAAAATATATAAGAAGTAAATAAAAAATTGAGCTGATTAATTAAAATAGTTTATTATAGGCTTAAATTTCGATTATACTGTCTTTTGCAATACATGAAAATAGTTTGATTCAATTCATTTTATTATATTTAGCAATAAATTACTATCTGCTTTCGTAAGTTTTAAATGTTTAAACTAAGGCCCTAATTGTGTAAATCACTTGCGTTAAACGCTTCACCTACGCTGTTGTGAACGCGTAACAAAAAATATAAAATTTTATAAATCACTACGGCATTGCGTTTAGTCAACGCCGAAATATTACGATGTCACTTCTATTGTCAAATCTCTACATAGCCGTGGTTGCCATTGTATAAGTTGATACTAAAATTTAAACTTAAAACATACAAAAAGATGTACTTATATCGTGTTGGCAATGCTGTAAGCCAAACAGCTGTATGGCGTTTATTTACTTTTGAATCCATAAAATATTTGTTCAAAGAAGACACATAAATATAACAAAATAAATATTAAAAACATAAAAGTGAAGTTTTCTGCTGGGGTAGAGAACGATACTAGTGGAAGCTCAGTACCGGAATTCAATAACTTTTTAACGACAAAATTCATAAGTTAACAATACTTATCGTTAAGAGATACTATACGGATTATTTTCGTTAAAAATAGTCGGTAAATGACGACATTTGTCAGGTTAACAACAAATAAAATGTTCTAGTTAAGCCATAACGATAATTGTTAAGAAGTTAGTTTTGTAACATAAATATTTGAAATAAGCCGTTCTTTGAAAGTACGATTGGTCAACCTTTTTGTGTTCGTTGGATACAGACTGATTTGAGTTTTAAATATACAAATTAACTTGCCTTAATTATCATTTGCTTTTAAAAAATAGTATTCGAATTTTAAGAGCAAAAAATAAAACGCAACGCCTCCATTTTCTTTGCGTTGCATTAAATTACAGTTTGCAAATCACTGCGTTCAAGCAAGTGACTGCTCGCGTTGTAACATCTGATTCTTACGTTATTGTGATTGCAGTTGTTTGAAATTGTACATTTTATACAAAGCAGCCCTTACCTTTTTTGTCACTTTATTTATTAAATTTAACGCTTCAATTTTCTTGGCGTTAGTTTAAAAAGTGGCCAAATATTCTTTAAAAAAATAACAAATATTTAAACATTTTTAAATATGAATAATTGTTTCTGAAATAAACATACTTATGTAACTACTTTAGGTTTGGAATAACATCAAATGTCTGCCCAGTACCGCAATTCTGTAAGTTTTTATATATTCCTACCGATGTCGTTAAGTAACGAAAAATATCGGTTGCTCTAACGAATTTAATATTCAGTATTTGAAATTAACGATTTCTCTCGGTTTTAACGACGAATATAGTTAAAAATATAAATTTCAATATTTTTAAAATTAAACAAGTAATAGTGCTATATTCGGCTGTGCCGAATCTTAAATACCCTTCACCAAATTATACTTCAAAATTTTAAATATTTTTAGGTAAACAAAATTTAATTTTTTTTACAGTTGTTTTTTAAATTTTTTGAAAAAAAAAATTTTTTTTTTTAAATTTAAAAATTTTTTTTTTTAAATTTAAATTTTTTTTTTTTTTTTAAATTTAAAAATTTTTTTTTTTTAAATTTTAAAATTTTTTTTAAAAAAAAAAAAAAAATCTGGTTCAAAATTTTTTTCCCGATTTTGACCCATTGTAGGTCCAACTTTCTATGGTCTTATATACGTCGTTGCAAATGTCTTTGAAATATCTATCATTAGATATCCATATTGTCTATATTAATGTCTTAGTAATCCAGATATAGGTAAAAAAATAGGTCAAAAATCGAGGTTGTCTTGGTTTTTTCCTCATATCTCAGCCATTTGTGGACCGATTTTGCTGATTTTAAATAGCAAAATTCTCGAAAGCATGTCTGACAGAATTATTGAAGATTTGGATCCCGAAGATATCTGGGGTCTTCAGAAAACTGATTTCAACAGACAGACAGACGGACAGACAGACAGACAGACAGACAGACAGACAGACAGACAGACAGACAGACAGACAGACAGACGGACATGGCTTAATCGACTCCGCTATCTATAAGGATCCAGAATATATATACTTTATAGGGTCGGAAATGAAAAATGTAGAAATTACAAACGGAATGACAAACTTATATATACCCTTCTCACGAAGCTGAAGGGTATAAAAATCATTTTTATTTATTAAAATGTTCACTGTATTTTCGTGTTGGTAGATAAAGTTGTATCGTGTGAATAATCGCATTCATATTTAAAAATCAAACACCAGAAACCTACTGAAAACAGAAGAACAAGAGTTTTTTTCTAAAAATCAAAGTAACCCAGTGTAATCCATATGTCTATGCCACCACAAGTGATCATTGATTCAGAATTTAGATATTTTTTTTTGTTTTTTTTATCATCATTTATTTATTGTATCTTCATTATTTAATGAACTAACAATAAGTGGTTCAAATCTTATATCTAATATTATTATTTAATTAGTCCAGCCGGTGCCGGACGAAAAAATTTTGTATTCATGGTTGTTTTGGTTAAATTGGCATTCTTCCTTCTAGATTAGGTCTGCTGTGTCCCTCCTTCTTAATCGAGTGTGGCCACGGTTATCTAATATGTTGCGGCCCAGTGGGTTTGGGTGAACTTCAAGTTTTTTTTTTAAATATTTTTGTACATTTTTCGAGATTTCAGTTTTTACAATGGGCACGTTTAGATCTTTGTGTATATTCGCGTTTTTGATATACCAGGGGGCAACTGTGATCATTCTTAGAAAATTGTTTTGGCGTCTTTGGATCTTTTCTACATTTGACGCTGAGGTCGTGCCCCATAACTGTATGCCATAACACCATATCAGTTTTATGATCATGTTATAAAGTAGAAGTTTACAATCTAAACTAAGCGTGGAGTTTCTGCCAATAAGCCAATTAATTTCAATTGATTTCAATTTCATTTGAGCCAACTTTGCATCTATATGACTTTTCCATGTAAGGCGACGATTGAGATGTATTCCGAGGTATTTCACTTCCGATTGTTGAATTATTGTTTGGTTATTGATATGAATAGGGGGGCATGCTTCTCTACGCAATGTAAATGTAATGTGTGTACATTTTTGCTCGTTGACTTTAATTTTCCATTGTTTTAACCATTTTTCTAATTCAAATATGTGGTTTTGTAAGTAACGAGACGCTTCTTGAAGGTTTTCATGAATGCTTAGAATAGCAGTATTATCAGCAAATGTTGAGTGCGATTGTTAGTTGGCATATCAGACGAATACATCAAATATAAAAAAGGTCCCAGGATACTGCCTTGGGGGACTCCAGCTTCAATGGGTTGTGCAGTACTTAAAAAGTTTCCCTCTTTAACCTTAAATGTTCGACCAGTTAAATAGCTTTCCAACAGCTTATGTGTGTTTGCCGATAAATTTTGACTCAATTTGTATATTAATCCAGCATGCCATACCTTATAAAACGCTTGAGAGATGTCGATGAAGAGTGCAGAACAGTATTTCTTTTCTTCAAACGCATTTCTCACCATATTTACAAGTCTATGGGTTTGTTCGATAGTACTGTGTTTTCTTCTAAATCCAAATTGATGATTCGGAATACAATTGTTTTCAGGGTACAACTTGTTCATAAGTATCTTCTCAAATAGCTTTGATATATTAGACAATAGGCTGATGGCTCTGTATGATTCGACTTTTGTGTGATCTTTTCCCGGCTTGGGTATCATGGTAACCAGTGAAACCTTCCATTCTGGAGGATAATATTCAAGTCGTAATATAGCATTAAAAATAAAAAGAATTATTTTTATTACTATCCGGGGTAGCTCCATAAGCATCTTGTTGCTGATCTTGTCCATACCAGGCGCTTTCTTTGGATTTAAATCAACAATAGCATTTTCGATCTCTCGAATCTCAAAACGTAGGGGTACGGCTGCTCCAAAATGGGGTGCAACAGGTGGCAACTCAATTGCTTCGTTTGATGTGTTCGGTGTAAATACTTTTTTTAAATGATTAACAAACAGATTCCCTTTTTCAGTATCATTTCTTGCCCAACCGCCACTTGAATTTCGCAAGGGGGACTACATATAACGGGTCTTTTAAGACTTTTTGTTGCTCGCCATAATGAGTAATCCGATTGCGGGTTTGCGTTCAGGCTTTCTAAATATTTATTCAATGATTCCATTTTTCGAAATTCCAAGAGCTTTTTAAGTCTTTTTATACAATCTTTAAGCTTCGATTTTAGTTGTGGGGATCTGTGCAATTGCCACTCTCTTCGAAATCTTCTTTTTTCATTTAAGAGCCGTTCGAGTTAATTCTATTATATCTGAATTGTCGGGGGGTTTGGGTAGCATGTTGAGCAGCCAGTTTGAGATTTTTATCGAAATTGATAAGAGAGTGATCGATGTTTTCTGGTGTTCTTAGCGGTATGTTTTCCGAGCAATGTGTACTGAGGTATTTTTTATATTTGAGCCAATTTATTCTTGTGCCTGCCATCGCTAAATTACCAGTCGGGGATACAATTTCTAGGGGGCTCAATAAAGTAATAATAGTGGGTGAGTGATCTGAAGATAGTTCCAGCGAGGATTCAATTTGAGTCATTTCACTAGGGATATTTTTCATCACGCTAAAATCAATAACATCCGGTATTTTTCGTGGGTCAGTAGGCCAGTAAGTAGGTTGGCCGCTCGAAAGCACATGCAAACCCATTTTAGAAATTGAGTCGAACAAAACACGACCTTTAGGGGTAATCAGTCGTGATCCCCAGAATGTGTGCTTAGCATTATAATCGCCAGCAGCCAGGAAACGGGGGCCTAGTGATTTAAAAAATCTATTATATTGACTTTCTGTAATTGAGAATCTTGGGGGTGAGTATATCGATGAAATCACTAAGTTTCGATGAAAATCTTCAAGACAGATTGTAGTAGCTTGAAGATAATCTTCGCAAAAATCACACATTAAGTAGTGTTTTATTCGAGCTTTTATTAAAATTGCCGAGCCTCCGCATGCTCTACCTCTGGGATCTTTGGTGTCATATATTACATATCCATTTATTCGAAAGGAACTTCTGGACGTCAAATGAGTTTCAGAAACCAGCATTACATCAATTTGTTGGTTTCTTAAAAAATATTCGAGTTCGTTTTTGTGTTGGCGTATGCCATTTGCATTCCAAAAACATATTCTTAGGCAGTTCATGGTCTGTTAAGCACAGCCTGCAATAACATTGATTGCATCTTAAGCATTTCTTGCATCATGTTACTCATTGAGTTTGTAAAGTTATTTACCGATTGCACAAGAGTTTCTATTGTAGATTCTAGTCGGATAAAATTGAAAATTGGTGTTTACTCTCTTACCTCTGGGTTCATATTTTCGTTTTGGAGTTGACGGACTTGCGTCTGAGTTTGGTTGTTTCTAAGTACATTTGCATATGTTACTTTGTTGTCATATGTCTGTTGCAACGGGGGGTAGTTCAAATTGATGTTATTTAATGGCTGAACGGGGAAAATCTTTGGTTTCTGGCTTTGTGATTTTTTAACAATTGAGTAGACAGGACAACCCCTGTAGTTTGCTGTGTGGTTACCTCCGCATTTGCTGCATTTTTTTATTTTAGGATCATCTTTGTTACATTGGGATGTGTTATGCAACTCCCCGCAAATAACACATACTGGAGGCAATTTGCAATATGCCTTGGTGTGTCCATATTCTTGGCAATTCATACATTGGACGGGGCCAAATCGTTTGTGTGGTTCTTCTACCGTAATTTTACGATGCAATAAGTACTTTAGGTTATATATGGGATGTGTTTAATTTTTTTTCAGGTTTATGTCACCGGGTTCAAGTTCAACACGGAAGAGTGGTTGGGGTATTTTTTTCGCGATTTCTAATATTTATCACATTTTTTGTCTTATAGCCTTTATCTTCTAAGCTTTGCTTTATTTCGAGTGGTTCAACATTACAGTCAATACCCTTTATTACAACTTGTAGACCCTTGCTTCCTTTCAGCTGATAAGTGTAAAAACTTTTCTTTTGAGTTTCAAAATATGTTACAACCTTTCTATAATCGATTTCACTATTGACCTGTATTTTAGTTTCATGAATCGTGCCTTTCTTGATTGGGATTACGTAAAAAGAGTTCTCTCCTATTAATGAGATCAGGCTCTGAACCAGTGGATTCGAATTATTTTCTCTCAAGTAAATGGGGGGTGGTTTTGTAGAGTGGATTTTATTTACTGGTTCATTATTTTCACATTCCAGAATAGAAAAACGATTTTCATTGTTTAGTCTATCAGGTTCACTATCCTTATATAATTTGGCCAAGGGTGCCGCTTTCGAGGACTTGGGACTTCGTGCCCGTTTTAATACTGTAATATACCGGTCCATTCCAACCTGTATTTGGGATTTATTATCATTATTTAATGGTTGACTAATCTTGGGTATAGCGCCGCTTAATGGGTTAATTTTATTTGTAGTTAGTGTGGTGGATTTCGTATCTGAAGCTGATATAGCTAGCATAATTTCAGGCATAGATAAAATATTTTTATTTTCTGGTTGAATTGAATTTTCTTTCGTTTGACAATCATTAGTTGCTGTCAATGCGGGGGAACAAGAACGAGCACGGTTAACAGGTTTGGCGGTTAAAAACATGTTGTCATCTATTCTTCTGTTTGTTTTGTTTATATTTTTTTCGTCTACATTAACTGTAACGTATGCATTTCTGCCGTTTACACTTAACCTTCGCTCACTGTTTTCGTTAAAGAGACTCATTAAAGAGTATTTGTAATTACTTTCGTTAACACTCTTGATCTTTATTTAATAGTCAATGCACAAAAAAGGTTCAAAAAAATATAAAGAATTTTTTTACTTATTTGTCTTTTAGTTGTTCTTTTGATTTTTTTATTTAATAATATTATTAAAATAAAAGCGTCCTTTCGCGTAAATAATAAGCAGGTGATATTTATATTTATTTTCCGATAGATACATTAAAATAACGAATTAACTCGGAGTAAAAATAAAACACGTCCGAACTGAACTAGAACTGTGAATTTAGATATTTGTTGTTATAAGAACCGTCGAAAAATTCGGATGAATTTCCTTCTAAGAAAACGGTATTAAAAACGATTTTTTAGCTTTTATATAAGTTTATACTCGTATCACATCGCTAAATAAATTGCTCATTAGGAAATTTGAACATAGGGATAAACATTATACACTCCAGAAATGTGTTAAATAAGGATATTATGCCCCATATAGAAGTTGCTTTTAAAATTCGAATACTATTTTTAAAAGCAAATGAGAATTAAGGCAAGTTAATTTGTATATTTAAAACTCAAATCAGTCTATATCAAACGAACACAAAAAGGTTGACCAATCGTACTTTCAAGAACGGCTTATTTCAAATATTTATGTTACAAAACTAACTTCTTAACAATTATCGTTATGGCTTAACTAGAACATTTTATTTGTTGTTAACCTGACAAATGTCGTTATTTACCGACTATTTTTAACGAAAATAATCCGTATAATTCAATTCGGAGTATCTCTTAACGATAAGTATTGTTAACTTATGAATTTTGATAAGTTAACGACAAAATTTTGTCGTTAGAAAGTTACAGAATTCCGGTAATGAGCTTCCACAAGTATCGTTCTCTAAACCAGCAGAAAACTTCACTTTTATGTTTTTAATATTTATTTTGTTATATTTTTGTGTCTTCTTTGAACAAATAAATTTATGGATTCAAAAGTAAATAAACGCCATACAGCTGTTTGGCTTACAGCATTGCCAACACGATAAAAGTACATCTTTTTGTAAGTTTTAATTTTAAATTTTAGTATCAACTTATACAATGGCAACCACGGCTACGTAGAGATTTGACAATAGAAGTGACATCGTAATATTTCGGCGTTGACTAAACGCAATGCCGTAGTGATTTATAAAATTTTATATTTTTTGTTACGCGTTAACAACAGCGTAGGTGAAGCGTTTAACGCAAGTGAATTACGTAATTAGGGCATTATTCTTTGTTTTAGATGTCCGTAGAGTTGATTTGTCTCAACTTTTAAACTGCCTTATACTTCAAACTTCGTTTTTGTAAGTATGTAGTGGCATAATATTTTACTTACTCAATCCATGTGCCCCATGTTCCAGATGTTCCGGATAAATTTCTCGAAATATTTCTATTCTACATAAAGCTTTAAAAATCACTTTTATATCATTTGAATTATGTTGTTGGTAAAAATTGCAATCGATTTTTTTTTTAATTCGGCTTCCAAAATTTAAATAGAATTATAAAAAAGCCATTGACAAAGCATTGTTTGTATAACAAAATGTCGGTTCTTCCAAGAGATCGATAACCTCTTGTGGAAGTACGGTTTTTTTATTTTGGACTCTTCTCTTGGCAATACAGAGACTTGATAATAATGGATCCGAAGAATTTATAGATCTATGGAAAACATCACTCAAGTTATTTATTCTGCTATTTCGTCTAGCGTGTGAGCGTCTATCCTGCTTATAAAATTTGTTCCGCTCTTCTGATGCGCTTTCTCCTAAGCAATCCACAGGCAGCACAGAAGCAGCAATGATCTGAGAGCCATGTACTATAATTTTATGAACAATAGCTGACATGGGATTCCAAGGATACTTGTTCATGTACAATATAGCAGTTTGTTCACAGAAATTTTGGAATTTGTCAACTTTAACTTTAAAATCACACGATATGGTTATTATAAATTGTATGACATTTTTTGAGGACATCCACCACAAAGTCCAATATTGATGCAAACATTTCGATATCGGAAAAGGCTCTCCTCGCCGTATTGCCGTCATTCGAGCTAGCATTACCACTTTGTTTCGGTTTATCAACATGAAGTCCCATTTCAACCCACATTCTACGTTGGATTTTGGTTTTACGAGCCTCCATAATAGCTTTATCATTCAATTTTAATCGGCCTACAAAATCTAATGGACTATGGGGCGCTGTTAATATCTTTAATAGTATTAAAGTTGTATCGAAAAACGACTGATCTGTGGAATCAGATCTATCTTTTTCAGAGTTGTGGATTTTATTCTAAGTCTTGGATTTTATATTAAGTCTGATGTTAGCATATTGTTGTTTCGAGGACCTATTTTCAATTAAAAATGCTAAAGCTTCATTAGAGGTTAAAGCAACCACCTTTTGCACTGAAAGTTGTTTTTTCTTATTTGTGTGGATTTTGACGCATTTAATGTTATTTTAAAGGAATGAAACATCAGGTTATTTTGCTTTATTTGCAGAAATGGCGGCAGCATGATCAGAAGTGGTGTGTTATGCCTTCTGCCTTCATTACATGCTAAATGTGTACGTCCAACAGTATTATGAATGTAGTAATTTTTCTCAATATTCATAACCATATTTTTCGAAACCAATTTAAGGTAGGATCACACATGACAAATATTTGCTCAAAAAAGCGTAACCACTTTTTTTAGCACAAATTTGTTTGATTGTTTACTCTGACAAGTGTTTTGTAAGATCAAACAGCATCAAATAAAACATAACAAATTTTTTTGTTTGATTTGTTTGATTGTTTACTCTGACAAGTGTTTTGTAAGATCAAACAGCATCAAATAAAACATAACAAATTTTTTTGTTTTGAATCACAGTAAGTAAAATAAGTTTTTGAAATAAATAAATGAATTCAAATGTCTTTTATTTAGTGGTTACGTTTTTTTCGTCAAATATTTGTCATGTGTGACCCTACCTTTAGAATGGGCTTGTTGAAACCGCTCTAATTTGTAATTGTATTTCGGTAAATATTTTTTTATATGTGAAAGAAAATTATATAAATTTTGTTTTATTTGTTTCTTTTTTTTTGTTACAATTCCGATTTTTATTGATTTTTTTGAAGAACCCACTCTATAAGTACATCATCTTTGCGATCGTTTGTTTTCCAAACCGAAAGCATTTCGGTACTCTTAATCAAAAATTGTGCTAAAATAAAATGGCAATTGTGGGAGTTTGCTGAAAAATGCTGGCGAGATATGAATATACACTCAAAATACACACTTTGACGAACACTTCTACATTTAAGCTTCCATGTATGTTCGTGCCCAAACACAAATGTTGGTCCACGGAACTTATAGTTTATGTTGAGACTACAAAACTACACAATCACAATATCAAGAATTACGACAAGGACACAACAAAAATAAAATTAAAAAATATACCATAAAACTACTTACATTCGGCTACATTTTCCATTTTTAAAATACTTTATAACTTTCATAACTTAATTGAATTTTGAGTTTTATATTTTTTTATACACTTCACCATGAGTAACAAGTCTATATATAATATACCCTGACTCATTCATTCACTCACTCATGACTGATGAGCCAGTGAATGAGTGAGTGAATGAATGAGTCAGGCCTTGTATTTTTAAATATATAGATTTACAAAAAACCCAAAAAGTCGATCGTAAGTATACTTTAGTAACTGTATGTATCAAAGCAGTTAAACCCTCCGATTCAAAAGCGACTAATTATTATTAACCGCATCATGCAGTATTTAAACCCGAAAGTTTCTCCACCAAACACCGTGTGGTATTTAACGCTTCAAACCCATCCTACAATGGCGCACAGAGGGATGGCTTCATACAATTTTTTGCAAAAATTATAAGGAGTGGTCGTGGAGCGCTGAAATTTGGCACCGAACTAAGAATAAAATTAAATTTTATCAAAATCGACCACGCCCACTCCACGCACCAACTGCCCATACAATCCAAATTGATTTTTTCGCATAAAATTGTTTATATCCAAGCAAAAGTCTAGAAATTTGGTACTCACATTTATTGAAACAAACGCATGCCGAGTTTTAATAAAATCGGTCACGCCCACCGCCCACAAACCCCATACATATATAAGAATTTTTTGGATATTTCGTTTATTAATCCACAAGTTTAAGTTTTCATCCTGTTCCGAAAACTTCCGAAAACTATTTTTTTTAATCGAAACAAGACACTCTCCAAACTAGAAATCTTTTATTAAAAAAATCAGCTTGCGGGAAAATGGGGCTACATTTTTTTTCCATGGAAAATCAAAAATAAAATAATTTTTAGAGACTTATAGATTTGGGCATATCTCTTAACGGTTTATGATATCCCCATAATTTTTTTTTTTTATTTATGGAGAAATGTTATATTTTTCAAATATGTTAAAGGTAAATGGTATTATTAGGAAAATTATACATATATAAACCACTGAATTGCGTGAAAATATAAGAAATTCTTGCTTAACACCCTTGTATGGACTTTACTTCAATTTTTTAAAAATAAAATTTTTCTTAAAACTATAAGTGTACATTTCATCTTTAAACATTTCTCCACAAGACTGCATCATTTGATTTTAGCAATTGAGTGTTTGAAAAATTCACTTTTTGACACCAAAATCCCTCTGTGTGGAGTAAGCCTTAATAATATATTATACCCCGGTCCTGTTTTACAGGCAGATCTTACGGTCTTAATCATCCAATGGCGACTCTTTCGTTACGTTTTTAACGCTGACATTGAGAAAATGTATCGCCAAATTTTAATTCATCCCGAACAAACACAATTTCAGCGGATATTTTACCGCAATAATCCCGAAGCTGATATAAAGGACTATGAATTAAATACAATCACATTCGGTGTGAATTTTGCACCGTATTTAGCGATTCGAATTCCTTTACAATTGGCCAACGATTTTGAACCCCAAAGACCGTTAGCATCTCAAATATTGAAAACCCAAATGTATGTCGATGACGTACTTGCTGGCTCTCATGAGCTAGAAGACGCTTTTGAGAATCTGCTTGATGTAGACTTATTAAAATTTGCAGATGCAAGCACAACAAAAACCCTGAGCTTGCGATGGAATGCTGATACTGACAGTTCCTACTTCCGACTTATATCGCAACAACGCCGGGATATTGAGACAAAACGTGCTGTCTTGTCAGAAATAGCATTTGACCTCGCCGGTTGGCTCTCCCCAAAATTATTGTTCCAAAAGTTATAATGCAACAAATATGGAGAGACAAGACAGATTGGGATGAAAGTTTAAAACCCTTAACCAGCTGATTTTTAAATGATATATTTAAAAAATTGAGAAAATTAACATTCCAAGATGGGTTAGTTTTCACCCGAGTCATGAAATTGAACTTCATGCTTTTTCTAATGCTTCAGAAAAGGCTTATGGTTGTACTCTTTACGTTCGAAGTATTTCGTCGAATGAAATCACTTCACATTTACTCTCTGCAAAGACGAAGCTAGCTCCTGTTAAGTCTGAAACATTACCCCGTTTAGAACTTTGTGGAGCGGATTTGATAGCAAACATGGTAGAATCTTTGTGTAGTCAATTAAATCTAGACAAAAGAAAAATTTATATGTGGACTGATTCTACTATAGTTTTATCTTGGCTCAAAAACCCCTATCCTGCCACCATGTCTGATTTAACCACATATCCCTTTCAGGAATAAGGACCCTAAACTTCCTATGTAACACCAAAGTTGGTGACATATATGTAGTTTGATTGCCAAAGATTACAAAATTTTGCAATTTTTATATCCAAATCGTATACCAAATATATTATTTATTCCGCAAAAGACTAGCTTATAGGACATATACTGACGTCAAACAATATATTTTTATACCCTTCACCATGAGTGGCAAGGGTATACTATATACGTACATTAGGGTGGATCGATTTTTTGTGAAAACAATCTACGGAAAATTCTAAGAAAGTTTCCTCAAGAAACCATAGGTCTAAAATAAAATCCTATCTTGCGCATTTTGTCTTTTATCCCATGATATTTCAGCATATATTTTTTTTAATAGTTTTTTTTATTGGACTAGGATATAATATAAAAAAAATGTAATTTATATTTTGTTGCGAATCCTTTTTTTGGATGACACAAGCACAACTCTTAGGCATAGAAAATATTAAGATTTGTAGGGTGTCTTGCAATATTCCTTCCCAGGCATTTTCGGCAATTTTCACGTTTCATTTTCATATTAACAATGTCCCTCAAGTTCTCAATAGGATTGAGAGATTGAGGAGTCCAATGAAATACTTGCATCTTATTGCTCTGTAGCCAAGTCTTATAAACTTTGGAGGTGTGCTTAGAATCGTTATCCTGTTGGAAGCTCGTTATCCTAAGTGGCATCTCTTCACTGGCATAAGGCAACATTACAGCTTTCAGTATATCACGGTACCTGAATCGATCCACAATTCCATAAATTTTATGAATTGGCCCAATTCCTTGACCAGAAAAGCATGTTTAATTGTTTCTTTTCAATCCTTAGGATTCAATCTTTCTCCTTTTGGTCTGCGTAAACGCCCTATTCCATCGGAAGTTTTTAAGTTGTATTTGGATTCATCAGAGAACAGTACCTACTGTCTTCCATTTTTAGACCTCTAGTCGCTGTGGGCTTTGGCAAACTCCAGTCTACACAGAAAAAACTATATTTCAATTCAAACATTTATCACATATTGAACTGTACCCCGTTTCTGCAACTTGTGAGAAGTTTTCGCATCGAAAAAAATTTAAAAATTCTTGTAGTCATTCAGTTTTTAACAGGATGACTTAGGTAATGTTTAAACTGAATACATTAAAAGTACAGACACAGTTATCGATTTACTAATACTCGCCCTGTGTTTAACAGGAAGTTTATAAATGTTTCGAATGAAAAGTTTCTCACATACAATACAGAAACGAGGTACTGGTTTCAATTATTTCATAATTGAATCAAGTATTCATGTGCTCAAAAACAAAATTTTCTGATATTTTCTATTGAATTTGATAATTTTGACAATTGAATATACAATTTTCGTTATTGGTTGAATTTTAAATACAAAAATTATTGAATAGATAATTTTCGTCATTCAAAAAAACACAAAAAATAACAAAAATGCGTTTTCAATTACGAAAATTATCTATTCAATAATTTTTGTATTTAAAATTCAACCAATAACAAAAATTGTATATTCAATTGTCAAAATTATCAAATTCAAAACACAAAATTCAATAGAAAATATCAGAAAATGTTGTTTTTGAGCACATGAATACTTGATTCAATTATGAAATAATTGAAACAAGTTCAATATGTGACAAATACAGAAACGAGGTACTGGTTTCAATTATTTCATAATTGAATCAAGTATTCATGTGCTCAAAAACAAAATTTTCTGATATTTTCTATTGAATTTGATAATTTTGACAATTGAATATACAATTTTCGTTATTGGTTGAATTTTAAATACAAAAATTATTGAATGTTGTTTTTGAGCACATGAATACTTGATTCAATTATGAAATAATTGAAACAAGTTCAATATGTGACAAGTATTTGAATTGAAACGGTTTAAGAAATAGTTTTTTCTGTGTAGCTTTCTTGTTCTTAGCTGATATAAAGGGTTTTTTGCTGGTCGTCGGCTGAATAATCCGGCTTCTACTGCTCTTCTACGGATTGTTCTTTCGCTAACACATGATCTTAAACTTCTATTATTGAACTCAATCTCCAACAAACCGAAACATTAAAACTTTAATCGATGAATACATTTTAGGATTTTCTTTATCTTAAAAAAAATCAAATTTTTTTGGTGTATACTCACTTTTAAGGCTCACTGTATACACACTACGCCTTCCCTTATTTTTTTATATCTGGAATTTTTAAATCTATTCGTTGTCAGTCTCGTTAACTCACAATGCAAATATACAGTAGCGTAGTCTAATTTTTAAACATCTTATACGAGGGTGCTTTTTGTTTTTCATATGATTTATCATTTTAAATTAATTTTTCATAAAATTAGTTTTTACTAAATTAATGTTATATGAACATTAACAATATAAGTTAATAAAATATATACAAATCACAATTCAAAAAAGCATTTTTTATCAAAAAAATTATGTTTTGAAAAAATCTATTAAGAAGGTGCTTTATTTATGGCCAATACTGTATATACAAATATAGTATGCTATCGGTACATACTTTTGCATTTGCTGGGAACACAACACCATTAAATGCAAGTATTTAATGCCCCTGTTGGTAATGTTCCATATTTTGTGGTCAAATTTTCAAATTATGCATATATTAAATACATATGTATGTACGTACATATTTCCATACTATACATACACTTCATACTCGTATCAATGTTGCTGATAAGGAAATAAACTATAACCGATGAACACGTTAAATGGTTTGTGGTGCACATAAGTATTTCTGTTTAGATTATTTTAATTTGTTTTAATATCGTTGCCGCATTGTTATCAAAACATTCATTATATGGAATAAATTAGTGGGTTAATTTAAAACTACATACTTAATTGTTTTTATACCCTTCAGCTTCGTGAGAAGGGTATATATAAGTTTGTCATTCCGTTTGTAATTTCTACATTTTTCATTTCCGACCCTATAAAGTATATATATTCTGGATCCTTATAGATAGCGGAGTCGATTAAGCCATGTCCGTCTGTCTGTCTGTCTGTCTGTCTGTCTGTCTGTCTGTCCGTCCGTCTGTCTGTCTGTCTGTTGAAATCAATTTTCTGAAGGCCCCAGATATCTCCGGGATCCAAATCTTCAACAATTCCGTCAGACACACATTTTGCTATTTAAAATCAGCAAAATCCGTCCATAAATAACGGAGATATGAGCAAAAATCCGAGACAACCTCTGAAAATTTCATCAAAAAACACAATGTATTGCATGCTTTGACAAAAAAACAACAAAACGTATGGTTGGATGTGCAAGCTATGCGTATTTTGTTTTTTTTTGTGTTTTGTTTCTTTTGGCGTTGTTGTTGTTTTTTATACAACTAAACTTTTGTTTGGTTGTGTGTTGGTTTTTTTGACAAAAAATCAACAAATCGTATGTTTGAATGTGCATGCTTTGCGTATTTTGTTTCTTTTGGCGTTGTTGTTGTTTTTTATACAATTAAACGTATGTTTGGATGTGTGTTGGTTTCATTGCCTTGCGTATTTTGTTTTTTCTTTTGGTGTTCTGTTTCGTTTGGCGTTGTTGTTGTTTTTTGTGTTCTTGATAAATTTATGATGCTGTAAGCTGAAAGTGGGCAATGTACATACATACCTATATACTTATTATAAAAAATAATAATGCATCCACAACAAAGGTGAAGGGTATATAAGATTCGGCATAGCCGTATATAGCACTCTTACTTGTTATTATTCATTTATGTTACCCCTTAATATATACTAGGAATAGGTAGGTGTTAACATAGTAGAAAAATAGAAGGTACACAGAAAAAATAGAAAATCGATTTCAATCAAAAAAGTCTTTGATAGTAACAACTTTTTTTTTAAAAATTCCGGTAGCGAAAATATTTGTATTATTAATTAACGATTTTGTACGATTGAGGTTTTGGCCTTTTTTAAGATTAATTAAACGTTTAATTGAAATGTAAATGCAAGTTTCAATTAAACGTGTAATTGAACCAATTAAAGAATTAATTAAAAATTTTTAAATTTTTCAATTAATATTTTAATTCAACTAATTAAAAAATTAATTAAAGTTTTTAACATTTATCAATAAACAAGTTAATTCAATTAATTAAAATAATAATTGAATTTAATGATATAAATATATTAAAATTTTAATTCAATTAATTAAAACTTTAATTAAATTTTTTCAAAAATATCAAATAAATAAATTGTTTAATTCAATTAAAAATTTAATTGATCTCCAGTTCTAAATTAATTAAATAATTTTATATTAAAAGACAAAAATTTTTTTTATTTCTTTATTTATAAAAACATAAAATTTTCACAGTTTTTAAATAATACAAGTATGTATTTAAATTAAAATAAATTCATATGCAATAAAAAATAATCTTTGGATTTATGATAAAGGAATAATTACATTCAAATAATAGTCTAAAGTAAATATTTTTCCATTTTGTACATTTCAGGTATATATTTATAAATCTATTTTATAAGGACAAATTAAATATTTTTATATTTTTTATATACATATTACTAATATTAAGTAAATGCTTCGAAAGAAAATTAATTGTATATAACTATAAATACTAATTTTTCATTTTAAGTATCTCATGTTTAATTATATTTGATTTAATAAATTTTTTGTTTGTAGGCAAATCATAGAAAAGAGATTGAATAAAGTGGTAAACAATTTCGGACTCACAGGGATATTCCAGATTAAAAACAAAAAAGATTTTAAATAGGACATCAAATGCTTTAAGGGTTGAAACAAAAGGATACCTTAAATTATCAAAGTATACAAAAATTTGTTTTACTTTCAACGTATCCCCAATCACAAGTAACTTTGGTTGAATTTTTCGACCTTGTAATTTTAATAATTTTAGTTTTGTCTCTAATTCATCCATTGTACTGGCAACAACAGCAAATGATTCTTGCGAATCCGCTATGGTAAACTTTTTCTTATATTTTGCTCCATTTTCATCCGTACTTACTTTGAGTTGGGGAGGAAATAAATTATGACAATACAACAAAATTGTAAACATTTTAGAATCTTTAAACATAAATAATAATTAGATTGAATTATAACGAAAATGTATGCGATTTTTTACCTTCATCGGTACGTTCAGTTTGCAGTAATTTTTTTGAAATTAATGAGCAGGATATTCTTGTCTTCAAAATAAATAACAAATCTTCTGCAAAATAAGGCCAACGCTCCTCAAAACTTTTTGCCAACGGATATTTTAGCACAAAATCGATATCGATCTGAAAACAAATTCAAAATGAAAAAAAATAGTATATTTTTTAAATCGACTACACTATATGCTAGACTAGACTGTAAGCTATACTATAAACAAGACTAGATTATGTACTAGATTAAATAACTAGACTTTAATAAAGTACACATTTTTTTGCGTGGTACTTACCAAAAAGGTGTTCAGAAGGTTTTGTGTATTCTGGCCATAATTTAAAAATTCCACACGTATCCTCAGAGTTTGTAATTTGTTGGAAACGTAACGGGGCACACTTCCGCCAATAAATATCAAATTCATCTTGTTTTATTTTTGAAGATCTTAAAACTTCGATTATTAAAGTGTAATCTTCTTCACTTTCTGCAATAAAGAAAAAAATATAGTTCAAATATTTATGATGAAAATAATGAAAATTATAATGTCAAAACTTACCAGACAATCCTTGCTTCATCTCAGGTTCATCTACTTTTAAAGCATTTTTAGAAAACCTCTTACAATTTGCTAATTTATTGTATATTTTAAAACATTTATTGAACTTTTATTGGAATTGTTGTAAGGATTTTGGGATTGTTCAATAAATTGAACCACTGGATTTAGAATCAAGGTTTCAACAAAAGATCGTATGTTATTTACGTCTGAACGTGACAAATTATTGAATGAATGAAGTTTTGCAACGAATTTTGTACCAGAGTTATAAACACTTAGCATATTTTCTTGGTAATTGTAGCTATTTGAAATGGAATTATTTTCAGTATCTGTCGGAAGACATTGTTCATAATTTTTTTCAGATACAATTTTATTTTCTTTTTCAGCATTTCGAAAATGTCTCGATATGTGTTTTAAAAGAATCTTTAACGGAAAAATTTTGGGAGCAATTTTCATATGTACATTTATAGACAATGTCTTTCGGGATAGCATGTTCTTTCAAGTGGAGAAAAAAATTGTTTAAGGAATCAAATGTATTAATACACAAAAAACATTTAAAGTTCATTTTTAAATGAATATTTAGAAAAACTTTTTACGGCCACTATTGCAATAATTGTTTTATGTATATTTACATACAACCGAAGAAAAAATTATAATATAAATTTATTTCTTTAACACATTTGAAAATATCTGTTTAATTTTATCCAAAAGGGAATTCTATTGATAAAATATTCACTTTATAAAACTAATAAGAAAACATTAAATTTTTCAAATTAATTTTGCTAAAAAGCCAAAAAACAAAATTAACTTGTTTTGTTTTTTATCTTATTCCTGTACTCCCTTTACAAGCATTAAAAACAAATGTAGCAACACACAACAACAATGTACACATATAATAAACACCAAAAACACATCCCAGCAGTTCTAGGAGACAGTACCGAACTAGTGATTTTACCCATCATTTAGGGTGGGAGCTAGTTACTTCAATAGCCACGTGACTAGTCATTTTAACACGGGCATGTCCTAGGCAGGGGGTCAATTGTCTCTTTTTGATTACAATGGGACTGTCTAATAGCTGGTCCAAAGTAGGCAACGCATTGGATTCACAAACTGGTTACATAGCGTCAGTTACCTTGCTAGCTTTGTAACTGGTTACTTGATCAGCTACTTGACTAGTTATTTTAACATGTGCATGTCCTAAGCAGGGGGTCAATTGACCCTTTTGATTACAATGTGACTATCGGATAGCTGATCGAAGGCAGTCAACGCTTCTGGTGGGTAAAATAAACTGCAGTACAAAAAAAAGTTTGAAGTGACTTCACCATAGGTTACTAAGAGACACTAAAGTGACTATTGACTTCATGCTATGTTACATGCGATATCAGTATACTTAAGCAAAAATAAAAATAAACTGTATGAGAATTATATAAACACAATTTGTAAAAAACCAGTTTGTACGAATTACTCACAAAACGTTTAAAGTGACTACACTCTCGATTACTTAGAGACACTTAAGTGACAATTGTCTTCACGCTAGATTACTTGGGACGTATAAATTAACCAATTGTCTTCTCTCTGCACTACAAAGTGCACACACGTGTCAAATGACCAAATATATAAATTGGAGTCCGCCAAGTGATAAGACATTTGTGGCAATTACTGTCTTTAAGGGATACATTGACTACTTGCTTAACTGCTGGGATGTCGCGTCTTGTCTAATAGATGTGTATGCTTGGTACGTTGCATACACACTTTTTATAAACGTTTTTATAAACCGCATTTTTTATAAACCGCTAAATTTGCAAAAAAAAACTTTAAAAAAACACCGACGCAGACGATGCTGTCTGGTTGAGATCACTTTTAACACTGAATTAATTCTTTACTTTTTGTTTTTTCTTTTGTTCTAACAGAAGTAGTGTTGCTGTAAATGTTGCAAATCAGCATGCAGTTGTCGGGTATTCATAAATTAATGGTTAATTGATGCTAAATTTTTTTTATTTTTAATAATTAAGCTAATAAAAAAGTTGTCAGAAAACCTTATAAAAATATATTTTATAAATTTTGAAATTTATTTCCTTAACATAAGCTATAAGTAGCAGAGTATTCATATTTAAAAAGATTGAGTACTTAAATTTAAGTACCCAACGGCTTATTTTATACACCACTAAAACAAAATATAAAAACATACACACAAACATAGACATTTTTTAATTTCAATTAAAAAATTAATTGACCCAATTAAAAAATTGTTTAAAATTTAAATTTAAAGTTAATCATTTTTTTAATTGCTGGATTTTTTCCTCAAATTTTTTCTGTGTAGTTCCATTCTCTCTTTATTTTTTAAAATTCTACGTCTGACATGCTTAAGGATTTTGACGTTTTCGTTAAAATAGTTATACCATATTAATTAAAAATTTTCCCATATATTCTTTGAAGTTTGTGAAAAAATTAATACATAATTTTCATTAACTTGAAAAATTTTTACCCCAATTAATCAAATACCAATAGATGATGAAGAACAAATTGAGGCAAATAACTTTTGATCGTATTTTATACTTATGTATATTTATATGATTCTTTTTATAGATTACAGAATACCAAGAAACTGAGCAGTTTTTGGACAATACATATTTATAAATTAAATGATATAGAATTTGACGGTTTGGAAAATTTTGCCGGTTTCATTATTTCAAAAATGGGTCTTACCGAATTTTGATTCAGAACATCGGAAGGAAAAGATGAAAATTATACATATACAAATTTATTGTCAGAGGGTGGATTATACAAACCAAACACCCGTTTTTTAAGCCTTTTGGAACGTTTAAATTAAATTTTTTTAAAATTTAATGAAAATTCTTTGTTAGGTAGCCCAAATTATATGTTAAATTTTTTAAATTCAACTAATGTAAATTTGGATAAAAAAAAATTTAAAAGGTTTTATCTTGGGAGAACAAATTTTCGAATTCGGTTTTTAAACCGCCATTTAAAAGATACAAAATATGTTCATAGTAATAAAAAAATGAAAAAAAATCTTACTTAATATACCTATAAAAATAGTCAACGTGTTTTAATTATAAGTAAGCGAATGTTAGGAATTGAATCATTAACTTCCAACACAATATACTTAATACATTTTTATTTAAATACTAAATTATAAATTACACATTTTTTGTAAAAAATTTCTCCAAAATAAAAATCATTTTTAGGAATGTGGCAACGCTTTTTATAATGCTCACAAAATAAGGAAACTTGAAACTACCTTCTATATTTTTATCATGGGTGTTAAAGTATAAAGTTACGGTCACACTTAGCAAATATTTACTCAAAAAAGCGTAACCAATTTATTTAGCACAAATTAGTTTAACATGTTTACTCTTTTGTAAGTTCAAACAGCATCAAATAAACTAAAACAAATTATTTTTTGAAGTAAAAGGAGTTTTTGACAATAAATAAAATAATTAAAACATATTTTATTTAGCGGTTACGTCTTTTTCGTCTAATATTTGCCATGTGTGACCCTACGGTTGTCTGATCTTACAATGTTGTAAGATCTGACAATATGCTGGCAATGTTTTGATAATGAAAAATTGTTTAGCAAAAAGTAAATTGTCAGTTTAGATGATTGTAAAGGTAGGGTCAGACTACGCAAATTATTTGACACAAGATGTTTCATGTGTTTGATCAAAACTACATCAAATAATTCATGGGTTGATTTTGTGGTCACACTGTACACTTTTATTTGCCATATTTGTTTAATCAAACTACACCGAAATACTATCAAACACACGAAGGGGGAAATATATTTGTCTTGTGGTCACATTTATGGTAATATTTTTTCTAAATAATTATTAAATAAAGCTGCAAAAAAACTTTAATATCTCATCAATAAAAAAGACATTTCTAGAAATTAAAATATTACTAGAGTTTGCTTTAAAATTAAAAGAATTGTGAAATTTCAATACTTTTATTTAAACGTCAAATAATTTATGTTTCTAGTTTGAACATAAAATATTTTTGCATGGCAAACAAGAAAACAGCTGAATTCGGTCAAACAAATGTATTTGCCGATAAGAAAACATTCTTCTAATGTGACCAATGTGTGACCATTAAACAGCAAATATTATCCTGCATTTTGGGAAATTTTTTATTTGATCTCTCAATTCATTTGCAAGATCAAACAGCGTCAAATAACAGCTGCTGCATCATGTGTTATCGCAAATGTAGTGTTGCTATATCTTAAATTAAAAATCGCTAAATAATGAAAACAAATCGCGAAAAGAACTCAAGTTTGAACAATTTAATAATATTAAATATAATAAATAATAATAATACTAAATAATAATAAATAAATAATATTAAATGTTTATTTATGATTTAATAATATAATTATTAAATGTTTATTTATTAAATTATATTATTAAATTATATTAAAATTTGTAGGTATAATTGTACTTAATTTGGTTTTGTTTGGATTTTGAACTAAAAATATTTTTATTCAAACAAAACGAATATTACTATGGTAAAATTAACAATAATCGGCAATTAAAATGAGCTAGAAGTCTAAAATAAAATTATAAAATTCTGTGTGTTAAGGAATTAGCGTGAATTGAACTATATTTAATCGACAATTGAAAAATACAGAAGTCAGACTACTTGTTATACTTTGGTTGAAAAAGGAAATTCATAATTGAAATGATTTTTTTTATTAAATATTATTTATCGAACACGAGTTTTTCCAAACTTTATTCATTCAGAATAAGAACATGTTCACAAATATTATAAAATTTTACGGAAATGTTTATCTTTTTTACATAAATTTTTAAATAATTGCAATTCAATTGTATTATCTAAAGATTTAGTTAGAATAACAATTTTTTTATGATAACAAAATCAGAAAAGTAAAAAATATTATTAGACATATTCTTCTTCTGCAGTAAAAAAAATTAAACAGATCATACTGTTTAAGAATTAATTTTTAATTGCAATCAAATCATACTATTTATGTAAGTATGTCTAAACTATTTTCTTTGATTTTAAATTCAATCTGTACGAATACAATAAATATTCAATACATTTGAGCAATTTTAAATTTTGTGAATAGAACAATTCTATGTACTACATATAAAAAATAATCAAACATCAGACTATGTGAAATGTATAAAAATATAAATCGCATTAAAAAGCAAAAATCGCAACATACACTTCATGTCTTCAATTAGTTTTCTCCCAATATGTCATTCTAGGCTGACTGACTTTTATGTGAAGAAGAAGACTTCATTTATTGATGCAATTTTTTAAATGAAAATGATTTAAATAACAAATGTTCAAAAAATATTGAATAATGTTCAATATTTCTTGAACATTTGTATTTATGTTTAAAAAAAAAATAATGAAATTGTGTATATAATTTAGTGCCTAAAATACTTAAATATTCACCTTTTATTTTTCCGCCATGCTGAGCAAATAATTTTTGTTTTCGCTCTATTTGATCAAACAATTATTTCATGAAAATATTTTATATAGTGTGATCACACGGTAAATATATTTAATGATTCTTTTACGCAGCAGTTTGGTCAAACAAAATGTGAAAAATTAAATTCAATATATGATAACAAAATTCAACAAAACTTTATTCAAATAATTGCTTTACAATTCGAAATAAGTACTTTAACTCTAAAAAGATTTGCAAGATCAAATTATATATTTTTCAGGTATTTATATTGCTACTGGTCACAATATGTTCACATTAAGAAAATATTTTGTTTACCGACAAATAATTTTGTTTGACTAAAATCATCTGTTTTGTTGTTTGCTCTAAATTTTATTTGTGGTCAGATTCAAACAATGAAATTTGACGAAAAACTTCAAATATTAGCTGTGTCTGACCGTACCTTAAGAAAACAATAAACACTGTTGTCAGATTCACATAATAAAGGTAAATGAGCTGAAAAGTAAACACGTTACGTTCGCTCTAAGAAGAGGAAATTGCCCACCAGTAATGCATTAAACACATTGAAGACAGCAGGCTTCACGACTTCACGAACACAAATGCTGCTGGCTGAAGTTGCAGCCGTGCGGCAGCCGGTGAATTCTTTTAAAGACGACAGCTTCAAAGTAAACAGCTGATTTATAATTCAGTGATGTCACTTTAATTTTTTATTTTAATAAAAAATAACCGTACAAAATTCCAAAGTAATTAAACGTTAAACAATTATTTTGAGTAAATATATATATGTGGTAATAATTTATGTACCTGTTATTAATTCATTTCAATATGGTTATCAGAAACTTCTCTTAATTAAGTAAAAAAAAATATATTTTTTTAAGCACTAATTTGATTTACATTTTTTATTATATTAGCAACACTATTTCTGTTTTGAAGTTGACAAAAATAGAAATTAGCCTAATTGGGCAGCAGCAGCAAACGAAGTCGTGTCGTCGTGAAGTTGTGCTGTCGTCAAAAGAATCGTCTTCATATAAACGTGTGTATTCTATTTTTGACAGATTGAAGTCGGAAGCCTGCTGTCTTCAATGTGTTTAATGCATAACACTCAACAACGTTAATATACTGCAGTCTGATTATGTCACCTACCTTGGTATTCATCTAGACCAGTGGTACGCAAAAAGAGGCATTTAATTTGTGTGCTCTTTTGGGTAAAAAATAAAATATCCACAACAACATCAAGAAACTGAATGAATTGTGTGTATTTTTACGCACTATTACGCTCTTTTGTTCACATTCGGGTTGTTTGACGAAAATCATCGTAACCTCAACAATATGAACGCCTACCATGGATCTAGACAGACGGCTTACTTGGCGCCGATACATAGAAACCAAGAGACTTCACATGAAGTTAAAAGCCTCTAGCTTTCATTGGTTAATCAGTGACCAATCAAAATTATGCCTTGAATATAAAGTCATCCTGTATAAGACCGTTTTAAAACCAATTTGGAATTCAATTATGGGGAATGGCTAGCAACACCAGTATTGATCTTATACAGAGGGCCCAATCTAAAATTCTTAGGACCATGACGGGATCACCATGGTACATAAGAAATGAAAACATCCACAGAAACCTAGAAGTGACATTGGTAAAGGAAGAGTTCAAGAAAGTCCGTGAGTAATATATTGTAAAGCTGCGAAACTATCCCAATACGCTTGCAAGACAACTTGTGCATATCCAAACCCGATCCAGGCTCCGTAGAGCTGATCTACCACCACGTTAAGATTAGTGCCAGTTAACCATGAAAGCTCTCTTGTTGAAGAGCAAATAGTTTTAATTTTAGTTATAAGATTTAAATACTTATTGTAAGGTCGATAACAGACAGATTCAATAAATCAATAAAGCGTTTTTTTTTTTTAAAAAAAAGATTCACATAAAACTTGGTTTGATGAACAATTTTGCTCAGGCTATTTATTAATATTTAAAGACAATGGCCCATAATCATAGTCAAACACTAAAGTCGGTTCTTTTTAAAAACCACTTTATAATAAAAACCTGCTTTTAATTATTTTGCAACTATAGTTAAAATTAAAGTATATTTTAAATTGAACCGACTTTAACCCTTTCACGCACAAAACTTGTCCCCAAAAGTTTTTGAGAATCTGAGTGCACTTTGTGAAGTACTAAGAGCAATTTTAAACATATATAAAAAGAAAAAAATGTAAGTAGATTACTGAAAATCTTTAGGGACATATGTGTCCCAATATGCATTAAGGGCCGACTATCTCTGAATTGAGAAATAAGTGTCATGAGGTAATAAACATGATACAAAAAGACAATGTAGTCTCACTTTCTCTTTTTGTCGCCATATTAACGTTCTGACGTTTATTGGAATTTTGACAAATCGTGCTACCATACATACACTTTTCAATAGTCCTATTTTCGTATTTTCAGTTTGTTATATTTCAAAATAAAAAAATATAACAAACCAAATAAAAATCTTTAAACAATTTGTAAATACAAAATTCAAAATAGATCAAAGTAATAATATAATACAAAAAGATCAGAAATATTAGAATATTAAAAGTGCTACTAATGAGACAGCTGTTTATGTTTTCTCTTTTGCAAAAGGCTTGTTTGTATAAAGAATAAAAATATTGTTATTTTCCGGAAAATACGCCAATCTGAAAAGATCTGAAAAGACACTCCAAAGAGAACAAGAAAGAAAGGATCGGGATAACTGTAAAAAATTGTTATAAAAGTGCACAGAAACAGCACAGACAAACAAAAGTTACGTATAGTAGGAGATTGGGGCTTTCATCAACCACCACAATATTTGTATATCCTTTCTGAGTAGGAACAACTCCCGGTATACCCAAACTGAGGAAGAAATAATACGTGATATGCCAGATTTACCTGAAGAACTCAGCCCATATTGAATAAAGCGAATAGGAGTCTTTAGAAGACGAAGTCAGTAAAACTAGGCTACAGCCACAATAAAAATAAATAATTACAACAGGAACAATACAAAAAGAAAGTCCGTCATTTGTTAAACACTAAACATCTCAACAAAAAAACCGCAGCAACTGGAAAAACGGCAACAATTAAAACGTATGCCTAATGTTAAAAAAGACAAAGGATCCAAAAAAAAAACCTATTAGTTTACATTAATATTTTAATACACAACAACTTGCCGTGAATGAATTTGAAAAATTGCCCATTTACAAGAACTAACAAACATAACCAGGGAGGTTACTCCCTAATTCCATTCGAAAGGAAATCTTTTCGAATTACAATGTATTTAACACACATTAGCTTGTCTATGATAGACCTAAAGTCCACTCTTAACCCTTTAATGCATATTGTTGCCAATTGTCTACATTCCAGTTCCACTTAATTTTAGACGAACATATTCAGATTCTCCTTCAGAAAAATCAAATGGAGTACGAAAAGTTTCAGCTAAAGGAAATATAATAAATAAAAATCACCTAAATATTTGATACTTTATAGAACAATAGAAGTAAAATCATGCATTTAAAGGTTAAGAAAAGTCGAGTTTAATTCTCTTAAAGTATACATTTTTTTTACTATGATTATGGGCCAAGTTAAGTGAAATTTTTAAAATTTTTTAAACGGTAAGTTCTCAGCGAGTTATTAAATTTTCCCTAATTAATTTGGCACGTGGGAGGATTTTGTCTACTTTTTAAAAATGTATATAACTTTTGACAATTAAAAAATTCATGGAATACTTTTTTGAAAAATTTTTCAAATTGAAATAAAATTCATAAATAAAAATGAATAGTTTTAGTGAAATTTCACAGTTATTCAGAATTGCCTATTTAAAATGGAAAAATAAAAACAAATTTTGAAATTTGTTATCAGCAATCCCGCAATTCCCAAAAAAGTGTTGAATAATCCCAATGGAAATTTTCAGTTTTTTGGCTATAATATTCATACCAGGGTCGGAGTCATCGGAATCCCTTACAAAACAATTAAAAACATATTGGGCCATCTAAAATCGGTTACTATATTTTGAAATCGGATATGCGATTTGAGAATTTTTGCCCTAAAGTTGAATTTTATGCACAAATTAAAAATTTGTTTTATCAAGCAAATTATGCTAAAAAGCATTTAGCATAATTTTTAAAAATTTCAATGCATTTTCAAGAAACAAAATGCTAAATCTAGCACTGAAAGTGCTAAAATGGCAACACTGCGTAAACAGCACAAACACCCAACAACAACATTCTACAACAATGATGTTCATTTCATTGTGCTTTCGCGCTGAGTAAAAACACACATATTCTTATTCTCTTTAAAAGAGCGTAACAAATGTCTCATTTTTTCAGAAATTCATTAAGCATTGTTGTTGGTTGGTTTTTGGACGAAGCATAGCAAACACACGCGTTTCAATTACAATTAAACACAAAACAACAAAGTCAGAAATAAATAAAAAATTTTAGAGAATTTCGGTCGTATAATGTGTATTCTTTTATTTCCTTAAAATTTAAATTACATTCATTTAATAAATTGGTTATATCTAGCAAAAATTATAAATCTAAACATTCTTTATTTTGTTCTTATTTTAAGTGTTTGACATTATGTTTGCTGGGTAGCTCTCTCACCAATACATCTTCATTTTTATTTTTGAACATCACTGTTCTACAATGTGGAATGAAATGAGAATTACAAATCAAACACACGCGTGCATAATTTGTATGTATTTGAATGCGTTTGGTTTATTTTTGTTGTTGTTATTGTTTTTCAACATACAATTGTGCAAGTCTTGTTTTGTTTATTTGGTTACAGGCCTACCTAAACAAAAGCGTAAGGCGGAACGTTTTTTTCCGCTTAGCTTTAACGCTGAAATGTCATACCTAAATAAAAGCGTCAACGCTACTTCAAACAACAAAAACAAATTTATCAAAAAAAAAATAAATATAACAACCCGGATTATTTAAACAATAAAGTACATTACAATATAAGTGCTTCTGATTTTTGTTTTGTAATTTGTAAATAAAAATTTTATAAAAAAAACTAAATATTAAAGTGAAAAAACTAAATATTAAATGATTTTGTATGTATGTGTTTACTTTTATTGTTTTTGCAACTAACTTCACTATTTAACGCGCTGTCAAAATCGGATTTTCCAATTACAAAGCGTTGCCGCCGCGTTATTTCGGTATGCTGCATACAAATTGTATGGGCATGAGAAATTTTGACAACTAGAAAACGCTTGCCGCTTTTGTTTAGGTATGCGTGTTAAGGCCGAACTATAATATGCATAAGCTAGCTTAAGGTAATGTCATAACCGAACGAAAAGTCTGTCAAATGCTTAAGGAAATCCGAAGAAACTTTTAGATGACCATAATGTACTTACGTGCATGCAAAACAATTTATCTCCATTTGCACATTTATGTGCAACATGCAATTAAAAAAATACGTATTTCTTATTATTTTATCAAAATAAATTAATTTTCTTCATCCTTTTCATTTATTTCTCTATTTTCTTTGTATAAAATAAACAAACAGCTGATTCCGTACGGAATGTGCGACCAGCTTTGCACTTTGCTTAAGCAAATAAAATTTGACGAAACTTGACGAAACTCTCTTAAGTACATTATAGTTTGTCACATACATTTTATATGTATTCGCACAGTTTCTTAAGCTGACTTAAGCTAGTTTATGCATATTATAGTTGGGCCTTTAGTTTTCACTGAGCAGTCAAAGTGTAAATACATATGATTGTCCAGTTTCATGACACAAAGTATACAGAGGCGTCACGAGACAGAAAATAATATAGTTCTATATTTGTTTCATTTTTAGTAACTGCCCTTTTTATTTTGTTTTAGTCTTAATTTTCTGCCGCAATAATTCAATTTCTTTCCGATTTAGTTTGATGCAATCATTTATTTCACTTTTAATTGCCATTGTACATGTGGAGTTTTATTTTGCAAATGTAAAAAACAACCAAGAATTTTGTTTCATTTAAATTTACACGTAAACAATACACACATTTTTATAATTTTTCATTTTAAAAAATTTTGTGCCACAGACTACGAAAAAATTGTCTTACAAATTTATTTGTTTGTTTTGTTCACATTTCTTTGTCTACCAAATTCGTGTTGTATATAGCGTTTTGCTTTAACACATCACTGATATTGTAGTACAAAATATATTGCTATCTCTTTTTATGAGAACTGCCCTAACATCTGATTTGGCGTTTTTTAAACGTCAAATTTGACACTTCTGTATATTCTGTGTTCATGATTTTCTTCATGTTGTTGGTATATGAAGTGTTTTGCATGTGTAAAGCCGTATATATTTATAAATACATTTGTTTGTTGTTGTTTTTTTTTCAATACAGAAACCTTCATCACTGTAGGTCTTGTATTTAGTATTTATATTAAAGTATACTTTGGTGAAGGGTATATAAGATTCGGCACAGCCGAATATAGCTCTGTTACTTGTTTTTCAGTAAAGTTTCTTTTATTTTAATTGTATTAAAAATCTCAGTTTGGACTCAATATTTGATAATCTTTCTGCATGTACTTTCGACGCACTGATATCAAATGTTGTTTTTCAATGTCGCACGGGACATGGAAATATTTTATAATGCAAAGCAAAAACTTACAGTTATTTGCAATCGCAAGTTTCTTATGTATTCTATTTTGACTCTTTGTACCCTCAGGAAGATTTTAGATATCGAAAGTCAATACATAATGTCTCTATTTAAGAACTTGTATCATAACAAAATGTGCATTATAAATATTCAAATCAGAAAAGTTGCCCTTGGTCGACTTTGCATTCGAATATCTCGAAATGGGTTATGAATAAATGGAAAATGTCTTTACATTATTTAAATTTGATTGTTTCCCTATGAAAATGGGATAAAACAAAGTGTTTTCAAACACTTTTAATTTTCTGGTCTCCGTAGACCTTTCGGTGGAAATGCCCATATTTAAATATTTACATATACTAATCTCATTAGAAAATGCTAAACATTGAAGAAAGTACCTAGGTTTCCATCCGATCAATTGATTACTGTAAAAATTAGATCTTCCAATTAACATAGTCAAAACTACCACCAAATCCACTATAATAACACTATTAATACACATTTAAACATTTATTTCAAAATAACCTGATACCCGATACTCTGAACGGAACGTCATTTGTCCCGTTTAAAAAAAAACATAACGTTTTCATTTATTACCACAAAAAATATAAAAAAATTGGAAATTCCTATGGACAAAGATGCTTTATTTTCTGAAATATTGTATTTTCTCAAAATTGAATATCACTATTTAACAATATACTATTTTTTTTTTCATCATTTATTTATTGTATCTTCATTATTTAATGAACTAACAATAAGTGGTTCAAATCATATATCTAATATTTAGTGTTTACATACCGGTTAACCGGTTAACCGAAAAACCGGTTTTTCTTCGAAATCTCGGTTTTTTGCGAACCGGTTAATTTAAAATGTTGATTTTCGGTTAACCGGTTTTTATCACTCGGTTAACAGGTTTTTAAAATTTGGGACTAAAATTGATAAATTTCATGTTTTGGTGCAATTTTAATATTCATTGTACACACATTATTGGTCTAATTTGAAATCTAAACTGCTGATTTACAATACAAACCTATTTAGACTGATAGTTTTAAGAATTGCAATAATTCTAAATAGTAGAAGACGATGAGTTTACTTAAAAACTTTTTCACAATAAATTGCACATGAAACTATTAAAAATTAAATTCCGCATAATTCTAGAAGTTAAGCTAAATCGTAATAATGATTCATTATTAACTTAGTGATGATTTTACCTAACGTTAACTTGCATTTGATGTGCACCTTCTTTCAATGAATTTGACTTCATTAGTGCGTTTTGTTCTCAAAATTTTATTTTATTAATCATTTCGTTAGCTTAGTGTTCCTTTTAAGAAGTAAACGGTCTAAAATCCATGATTTGAAATATTTTTGAAATCTGATAATGGAGTTTTATTAATTATTTAGTATGATTTATAATGACAAATAATCACAGCTAAGAAGAAGTGCATTTGCATATTATAGGTCCTTTTTTGGACTTGCAACATTTTCTGTTTCATATCTGAAAGTCGAGGTGATAATAAATTTTTAAAATTATCAAATATTTAATTAAAAAACGGATTTACATTTTTTGGTTGAAATTTAATGAATAAACAAAAAACTTAAACATATTTATACTCAATTCCATTTGAGTGAGATAACAATTTTGAAATTTTTACAAAATAAAATGGACTTAGCACTTTTGAATATTCGTAGTTATTTAATATTAGCCATTACTGATTACTAAAAACTACAAATTTTAAAGCTGTATATACTTTATAGGTTTTTTATGTTTTTTATGTTTTACACATATATGACGGTTAACCGGTTTAACCGGTTTTTTCAATGTCGGTTAACCGTAAAACCGATTTTCTAAAAAAGGCCAATTTTCGGCTAACCGACAAACCGGTTTTTTAAAAAGTCGGTTTTTTATAAACACTACTAATATTATTATTTAATTAGTCCAGCCAGTGCCGGACGAAAAAATTTTGTGTTCATGGTTGTTTTGGTTAAATTGGCATTGGCATTCTTCGAGATTAGGTCTGCTGTGTCCCTCCTTCTTAATCGAGTGTGGCCACGGTTATCTAATATGTTGCGGGCCAGCGGGTTTGGGTGAACTTCAAGTTTTTTTAAATATTTTTGTACATTTTTCGAGATTTCAGTTTTTACAATGGGCACGTTTAGATCTCTGTGTATATTCGCGTTTTTGATATACCAGGGGGCAACTGTGATCATTCTTAGAAACTTGTTTTGGCGTCTTTGGATCTTTTCTACATTTGACGCTGAGGCCGTGCCCCATAACTGTATGCCATAACACCATATCGGTTTTATGATCATGTTATAAAGTAGAAGTTTACAATCTAAACTAAGCGTGCAGTTTCTGCCAATAAGCCAATTAATTTGAATTGCTTCCATTTCATTTGAGTCAACTTTGCATCTATATGACTTTTCCATGTAAGGCGACGATCGAGATGTATTCCGAGGTATTTCACTTCCGATTGTTGAATTATTGTTTGGTTATTGATATGAATAGGGGGGCATGATTCTCTACGCAATGTAAATGTAATGTGTGTACATTTTTGCTCTTTGACTTTAATTTTCCATTGTTTTAACCATTTTTCTAATTCAAATATGTGGTTTTGTAAGTAACGAGACGCTTCTTGAGGGTTTTCATGAATGCTTAGAATAACAGTATCATCAGCAAATGTTGACGTATGAGTGCGATTGTTAGTTGGCATATCAGACGAATACATCAAATATAAAAAAGGTCCCAGGATACTGCCTTGGGGGACTCCAGCTTCAATGGGTTGTGCATTACTTAAAAAGTTTCCCTCTTTAACCTTAAATGTTCGACCAGTTAAATAGCTTTCCAACAGCTTATGTGTGTTTGCCGATAAATTTTGACTCAATTTGTATATTAATCCAGCATGTCATACCTTATCAAACGCTTGAGAGATGTCGATGAAGAGTGCAGAACAGTAGAGTAACTTCGGGTATTATGGACTATGCGTCCAATGTGGACCAGTGTATTTTTTCAGAAACTATTGAAGGTATGATAAAACTGATTTGTCGTACATTTTACGATTTGTTTGAAACGACAATTGCACATTTGCTTTCATGAGTAATTTATATGTTGGCTTTTTATTCTTGTATTGAAATTAATTCGCATGCTCAACATTTTTTTCGGCACAAGTAAGAAACAAAATTTGGTACAGTTACTTGGTAGAATTTAATGTTTGGTTGTTTTATATAGTTAAAGTGGACACGTAGTTTTGCATATATTTGGTAAGAATTTAAGCACATTTAGATTATTAGATAAAAATAATTTTTTACCACTGTAACCCAAGTTCGTGTAATGTGGACCACTTAAATTACTTGATTATGTACTACTGGTCCATATTACCCGACAATAACTATGTACTTTGTAAGCAATCTATATAAGCCAAGAACGCGACTTTTTAGTTTGTATTAATACAAATATATTGAAATTAAATTTGTTAATCATTCATGATTAGCTGGTTCATGAATTTTATGTATTAAATACTAGTCCACATTACCCTCATATAGTGGTCCATATTACCCTCCAATTTTTTTAATGCTGGTTTTTCGGTTCCTTACAATATTTTCACATAAATTTTTTATCCTTTGACGGAAAAAATTTTCAACTGCAAAAACAATTAGAGAATACATTAGCTAATTTATTGCTTCACAACTTTTTTAATATCCATAAATATTGTGGCCAAAATTTAGAAAAAACAAAACGGTAGTCCACATTACCCGAAGTTACTCTATTTCTTTTCTTCAAACGCTTTTCTCACCATATTTACAAGTCTATGGGTTTGTTCGATAGTACTGTGTTTTCTTCTAAATCCAAATTGATGATTCGGAATACAATTGTTTTCAGTTAACATCGGGTACAACTTGTTCATAAGTATCTTCTCAAGTAGCTTTGATATATTAGACAATAGGCTGATGGGTCTGTATGATTCTACTTTTGTGTGATCTTTTCCCGGCTTGGGTATCATGGTAACCAGTGAAACCTTCCATTCTGGAGGATAATATTCAAGTCGTAATATAGCATTAAAAATAAAAAGAATTATTTTTATTACTATCCGGGGTAGATCTATAAGCATCTTGTTGCTGATCTTGTCCATACCAGGCGCTTTCTTGGGATTTAAATCAACAATAGTATTTTCGATCTCTCGAATCTCAAAACGTAGGGGTACGGCTGCTCCAAAATGGGGTGCAACAGGTGGCAACTTAATTGCTTCGTTTGATGTGTTCGGTGTAAATACTTTTTTTAAATGATTAACAAACAGATTCCCTTTTTCAGTATCATTTCTTGCCCAACCACCACTTGAATTTCGCAAGGGGGACTTATATATAACGGGTCTTTTAAGACTTTTTGTTGCTCGCAATAATGAGTAATCCGATTGCGGGGTTGCGTCCAGGCTTTCAAGAGCTTTTTAAGTCTTTTTATACAATCTTTAAGCTTCGATTTTAGTTGGGGGGATCTGTGCAATTGCCACTCTCTGCGAAATCTTCTTCTTTTGACATCTGCAGAATTAATTCTATTATATCTGATTTGTCGGGGGGTTTGGGTAGCATGTTGAGCAGCCAGTTTGAGATTTGTATCGAAATTGATAAGAGAGTGATCGATGTTTTCTGGTGTTCTTAGCGGTATGTTTTCCGAGCAATGTGTACTGAGGTATTTTTTATATTTGAGCCAATTTATTCTTGTGCCTGCCATCTCTAAATTACCAGTCGGAAATACAATTTCTAGGGGGCTCAATAAAGTAACAATAGTGGGTGAGTGATCTGAAGATAGTTCCAGCGAGGATTCAATTTGAATCATTTCTCTAGGGATATTTTTCATCAGGCTAAAATCTATAACATCCGGTATTTTTCGTGGGTCAGTAGGCCAGTATGTAAGTTGGCCGCTCGAAAGCACATTCAAATCCATTTTAGAAATTGTATCGAACAAAACACGACCTTTAGGGGTAATCAGTCGTGATCCCCAGAATGTGTGTTTAGCATTATAATCGCCAGCAGCCAGGAAACGGGGGCCTAGTGATTTAAAAAATATATTTTATTGACTTCCTGTAATTGAAAATCTAGGGGGTGAGTATATCGATGAAATCACTAAGTTTCGATGGAAATCTTCAAGACAGATTGTAGTAGCTTGAAGATAATCTTCGCAAAAATCACACATTAAGTAGTGTTTGATTCGAGTTTTTATTAAAATTGCCGAGCCTCCGCATGCTCTACCTCTGGGATCTTCAGTGTCATATATTACATATCCATTTATTCGAAATGAACTTCTGAACGTCAAATGAGTTTCAGAAACCAGCATTACATCAATTTGTTGGTTTCTTAAAAAATATTCGAGTTCGTTTTTGTGTTGGCGTATGCCGTTTGCATTCCAAAAACATATTCTTAGGCAGTTCATGGTCTGTTAAGCACAGCCTGCAATAACAATGATTGCATCTTAAGCATTTCTTGCATCATGTTACTCATTGGGTTTGTAAAGTTAGTTACCGATTGCACAAGAGTTTCTATTGTAGATTCTAGTCGGGTAAAATTGAAGATTGGAGTTTGCTCTCTTACCTCTGGGTTCGTATTTTCGTTTTGAGTTGACGGATTTGCGTCTGAGTTTGGTTGTTTCTAAGTACATTTGCATATGTTACTTTGTTGTCATATGTCTGTTGCAATGGGGGGTAGTTAAAATTGTTGTTATTTAATGGCTGAGCGGGGAAAATCTTTGTACTTCAGGTTATATATGGGATGTGTTTCACTTTTTTCAGGTTTATTCAGGTTCAACACGGAAGAGTGGTTGGGTTTTTTTTCGCGATTTCTAATATTTATCAAATTTTTTGTCTTAAATCCTTTATCTTCTAAGCTTTGCTTTATTTCGAGTGGTTCAACATTACAGTCAATACCCTTTATTACAACTTGTAGACCCTTGCTTCCTTTCAGCTGATAAGTGTAAAAACTTTTCTTTTGAGTTTCAAAATATGTTACAATCTTTCTATAATCGTTTTCACTATTGACCTGTATTTTAGTTTCATGAATCGTGCCTTTCTTGATTGGGATTGGGATGAGATCAGGCTCTGAACCAGTGAATTTGAATTATTTTCTCTCAAGTAAATAGGGGGTGGTTTTGTAGAGGTAATTTTATTTACTGGTTCATCTGTTTGACATTCCAGAATAGAAAAACGATTTTCATTGTTTAGTCTAGCAGGTTCACTATCCTTATATAATTAAGCCAAGGGTGCCGCTTTCGAAGACTTGGGACTTCGTGCCCGTTTTAATATTGTATCATACCGGTCCATTCCAACCTGTATTTGGGATTTATTATCTTTATTTAATGGTTGACTAATCTTGAGTATAGCGCCGGTTAATGGGTTAATTTTAATTGTTGTCGGTGTTATGGATTTCGTTTCTAATATCTAATAACATAAAACCTAAAATACGTTTTATTTTATTAAACTTAAATAACTTTTAAATATAATTATTGACTTTTCCATTATAAATCACATACAATTTTCATATAATACAATCAATTTAGGTCAATGTTGACGTCACTGAGCTTAAGAGAATTTTTTTAAGCGAGCGATGGCGCAATCTTGTTTATTTCATTCATGGAGCCCGGCAACGCATGCGATTGGTCAGTTGTTGCAAGAGCGAAAAATAAGAAAAGAGAAAAATTTATACTCTCATATTTACTACAACACAGGCATGGAAATTTTAATTTTGAAATGGTGGTACTTTAATTAAAAATAATATTTTTAAATTTAAAATTTGTAAATTTCTGTTAGACTTCTTTACTTATAACGAATTAAGAAGGCATTTTAGATTAAAATAAGTTTATTTAGCAAAAGTTTATAATTCTAAAAACATACACCATACGTTGATGTTAAAAAATATTAAGTTTTCCATCACTGCATTAGTAATCTTCATATACAAAAGCAAGAAACATGCGACAACACAACCTTCTTCAATGAACGCTCAAACGAGACTGAATGAGTTTTTAATACGTGTGAGTACGTTGTTTAGTAACGGCCGAAAAGCACGTGTGCATAGGTAATGCCTAGCTCTAGCAGTGATGCTAACTTTTTAATTTCGATTACCGTACAGACCTAAAAAAATTACCGTTTTTAAGTAAAATTACCGTATCCAAAGTTTTGTACAAAAATAATAATATTTTCTTATTGAAAAAGGTGTATTTTTATAATTCAATATATCGAGGGCCTATATTCAAAACTCCCTATCTTAAAAAACACAACTTTTCAGGAAAGCCAAAAAACTGTTTTTTTCGCGTATTACTTGAGTTATAAAAAATCGGTATGCTACAATTATTATTTTAAAGCAACTACTAAATCTCACATAAATTGGGTTTTAAAATTTTGCATTATTGGGTAGTTTATGATAGATAGAGGTAGGTTTTTCTTCTCAAAATATTCAATGTGTATGTATAAAAATGATAAGAATTAGGATTTTCCCTTTTAATAGAATTAAATTATTTTGATTTCATTTATGCTATCTGTCAGTTTTTAACGTGACAGATAGCATAAATGATACACTTTTTTAAGCAAACTCCAACTTTAGCTTTTAATTTTTATGTCATGGAAATTATATTTTCCAAAAACAAAAAGGTAAAATATTTGCATGGTAATTAATTTTTTTAAATGATTGATAAATGTAAAATTCATGTTCAGCATTCAAAAATTAGTAAGAAAACATGAATTGCAAGAAGAAATTACTCCAAAAAAATATTTTAAAATTAATTATTTGAAAAGACAGAGGCTTTTGAATTCGGAAAAAAATAATTGTATAGAGAAATAGGGAAATAACAAAAATGCAAATAAAACAGCAAAAAACAGGGCAGTTTTACTAAACATTTTACCATCAAAAAGTAATTTTCGTGAATATCAAAGATAGAGGGTTTTGAATATAGGACCAAGTTTGTAGAACAGCCATTTTTTTCAACATCTTTTATTTGCCTTATAATATAAATTCAGTATCTATTTATTTAAATTCATCCATTTCAACAGCTTCTGGGAAATGCAAAACTAAAGGAATTATAGAAATATTGGTATCGAATAATTGGGGATTTATTACGTCAATGTTTTTAATGATTGCATTTGATTTGATTCAATAAAATTTTTGCAATCAGTTTTTAATACTAATTTGTATGTTGAAATATCCATACTTGAAAGACTTGCGATTACTTTACCGTATAATATCATATGTAGACACATTATGGAAATATAACTTTTGGGAAATAATTCTTAAATATTTAAACTTTTTAAAATTACCGTACAAATGTAGAAATTACCTGCCTACCGTACGGAGGCCTAAATTACCGTACAATACGGTAATTACCGTACGGTTAACATCACTGAGCTCTAGTTTAAATAGCTTATAAACCAGTAATGTTCACGCCATACAACAATTGTTTGAAAAATTTACACACATTTGTTATGCTCTTTTAAAAACTCTTGTTCATTCATCGCTGAGAATGCGAAGAAACCACATGTGGCGGATTATCGCAATTTTTTTCAGAAATTTATTAAGCATTTTTGTTGGTTGTTTTTATTTGAAGCATAGCACACACACGCGTTTCAATTACAATTGAACACAATAAAACAAAGTCAAAAATAAATACAAAATTTAAGAGAATTTCGAACTTACAATGTATATTTTTTCATTTCCTTAAAATTTAAATTACATTCATTTAATAAATTGGTTTTATTTGAAAAATAAAGAAAAAGTTATACACCAGTCAGTGATGTTAACTTTTTAATTTCGATTACCGTACAGCCCTAAAAAAAAAAAAGCCAAAAAACAGTTTTTTGTCGCGTATTACTTGAGTTATTAAAATTCGGTATGCTAGAGGGTTTTTCTTCTCAAAATATTCAATGTGTATATAAAAATGAAAAGATAGAGGATTTTGCATTTTAATAGAATTAAATTATTTTGATTTCATTTATGCCATCTGTCAGTTTTTAACGTGATTTATTTAAGATAACGGCTAATAATACAACATAAGATAAAAAAAAACTTTAAAAGTATACACTTTTTAAGCAAACTCCAACTTTAACCATTTATTTTTATGCCATGGAAATTATGTTTTCCAAAAACAAATTGGTAAAATATTTTCATGGTAATTCATTTTTTTAAATGATTGAAAAATGTAAAATTCATGTTCAGCATTCAAAAATTAGTAGGAAAACATGAATTGCAAGATGAAATTATTCCAAAAAAATATTTGAAAATTATTTGAAAAGATAGAGGCTTTTGCATTCGGAAAAAATAATTGTATAACATAGAGAAAAACAAAAATGCAAATAAAACAGCAAAAGACAATAGGTTGTAAGGAATTCACACCATAGATGAGGGCTGTTTTACTGAACATTTTACTATCAAAAAGTAATTTTCGTGAATATCAAAGATAGTGGGTTTTGAATATAGGACCATGTTTGTAAAACAGCAGAATGCCATTTTTATCAACATCATTTATTTGCCTTATAATATAAATTCAGTATCTATTTATTTAAATTCATCCATTTCAACAGCTTCTGGGAAATGCAAAACTAAAGGAATTATAGAAATATTGGTATCGAATAATTGGGGATTTATTACGTCAATGTTTTTAATGATTGCATTTGATTTGATTCAATAAAATTTTTGCAATCAGTTTTTAATACTAATTTGTATGTTGAAATATCCATACTTGAAAGACTTGCGATTACTTTACCGTATAATATCATATGTAGACACATTATGGAAATATAACTTTTGGGAAATAATTCTTAAATATTTAAACTTTTTAAAATTACCGTACAAATGTAGAAATTACCTGCCTACCGTACGGAGGCCTAAATTACCGTACAATACGGTAATTACCGTACGGTTAACATCACTGAGCTCTAGTTTAAATAGCTTATAAACCAGTAATGTTCACGCCATACAACAATTGTTTGAAAAATTTACACACATTTGTTATGCTCTTTTAAAAACTCTTGTTCATTCATCGCTGAGAATGCGAAGAAACCACATGTGGCGGATTATCGCAATTTTTTTCAGAAATTTATTAAGCATTTTTGTTGGTTGTTTTTATTTGAAGCATAGCACACACACGCGTTTCAATTACAATTGAACACAATAAAACAAAGTCAAAAATAAATACAAAATTTAAGAGAATTTCGAACTTACAATGTATATTTTTTCATTTCCTTAAAATTTAAATTACATTCATTTAATAAATTGGTTTTATTTGACAAAAATTCTAAATCTAAACTTTCTTCATTTTGTTATTATTTTAAGTGTTTCACATTATGTTTGCTGGGTAGCTCTCACACATACACATCTTCATTTTTGAACATCACTGTTATAAACTTTATAAGCTTTAAAGCAGAGGTTCGCAAAAATAAATCCTCTCACCAATACACTTACTCTCACCAACACATTCAATTCTTTATTTTATTCAGTGCACCTACAAACACACAAATACAAAATCTGAAAAAATAAAGAAAAAGTTATACACCAGTCAGTGATGTTAACTTTTTAATTTCGATTACCGTACAGCCCTAAAAAAATTACCGTTTTTTAGGTAAAATTACCGTATCCAAAGTTTAGTACAAAAATAATAATATTTTCTTATTGAAACAGGTTTATTTTTATAATTCAATATATCGAGGGCCTATATTCAAAACTCTCTATCTTAAAAAACAACTTTTCAGGAAAGCCAAAAAACAGTTTTTTGTCGCGTATTACTTGAGTTATTAAAATTCGGTATGCTAGAGGGTTTTTCTTCTCAAAATATTCAATGTGTATATAAAAATGAAAAGATAGAGGATTTTGCATTTTAATAGAATTAAATTATTTTGATTTCATTTATGCCATCTGTCAGTTTTTAACGTGATTTATTTAAGATAACGGCTAATAATACAACATAAGATAAAAAAAAAACTTTAAAAGTATACACTTTTTAAGCAAACTCCAACTTTAACCATTTATTTTTATGCCATGGAAATTATGTTTTCCAAAAACAAATTGGTAAAATATTTTCATGGTAATTCATTTTTTTAAATGATTGAAAAATGTAAAATTCATGTTCAGCATTCAAAAATTAGTAGGAAAACATGAATTGCAAGATGAAATTATTCCAAAAAAATATTTGAAAATTATTTGAAAAGATAGAGGCTTTTGCATTCGGAAAAAAATAATTGTATAACATAGAGAAAAACAAAAATGCAAATAAAACAGCAAAAGACAATAGGTTGTAAGGAATTCACACCATAGATGAGGGCTGTTTTACTGAACATTTTACTATCAAAAAGTAATTTTCGTGAATATCAAAGATAGTGGGTTTTGAATATAGGACCATGTTTGTAAAACAGCAGAATGCCATTTTTATCAACATCATTTATTTGCCTTATAATATAAATTCAGTATCTATTTATTTAAATTCATCCATTTCAACAGCTTCTGGGAAATGCAAAACTAAAGGAATTATAGAAATATTGGTATCGAACAATTGGGGATTTATTACGATCAGTTTTTAATACTAATTTGTATGTTGAAATATCCATACTTGAAAGACTTGCGATTACTTTACCGCGTAGATATATTTTGTCTAGTGGTAGTTGGTTATCATCATCCTCAAAGTTTTATGATTATTTTAATGAGAAATATGTACATTATATGTAGACACATTATGGAAATATAACGTTTAGGATATAATTTTTAAAAATTTAAACTTTTTAAAATTACCGTACAAATGTAGAAATTACCTGCCTACCGTACGGAGGTCTAAATTACCGTACAATACGGTAATTACCGTACGGTTAACATCACTGACACCAGTGCTCATTCACCTAGTATTCCTAGTTGTCTCGTTGAGTGGACAACGACTACTAAAATGTAAGAGCATAATAATACGTGTGATTTGATTCTGCACAATTGTGCTATGGGCTGCGCATTACTTTAAAGCACAATGAAATGAACATCATTGTTATAAAGTTTATAAGCTATTTAAACAAAGTAAAATGTAATTGACTGTTTTCTTAATTATATTTTGGCGCTTATTGTAAATGCAATAGTCTTCCTTAGGACTTAAGCCAATATGTTTCTAATTAATAACTTTTTTAATAAGAAAGTTAGGAAGGTAGGGATTTCACGTATACATACACTTCTATGACCAGAATAATGTAGCATATAAGTTGATGAACCCTCATTACTATGTTATACTTGTTTTTTTCCAGTCAGCTCGCGTTTTCGAAATATCGCGGTTTTTATATTTTCGAATACCCTATTTTTTGTGTTTTTCTTCAAAATTTTGGGTAATGTAGCTAAGAATGTGAAATTTTTTTAACATGAGACTGGTCTGCATAAACATATGCTTCTTTTGAGTATGTATAATGATTCTAATGGATGTTATTGCATATTTGTCTGATCTTTCAGGAAAGTTGAAATTTGATTGTTTTAGCTTTATCCTTAATAAAATTGTGCATTATGAAAATTTTAAATAAAAATTTAGCACTGCACATTCAAGGCATTATAGCGAACATAGTTTTTAATTAAAATGAAAAATTAGTTAAAAATTTAATGAAATATTTAGAAAATTTTACATCCTAAAAAACAATTTTTTTTATAAATAAATTTTTAGGTAGTCATTAGTCTTATTTCTTAATACACATTTAAATCTAACTACAGCAATATTAATACATCATTTGACTTTTTTAAAATATTGCGAATTTTATATTTACGTGATTTACAGCGTTTTTGGTGAAACTTTCTTAAATTTTTTATTAAAAACACTAGTATTTTATAGAAAAAAATAAATTTGAATACCAAAGTAAGCAAAATACAATTGGAGAACAGTGTATGTAATTGATTTTCGCTGATCATTTAACATATATTCGCCACAAATGTAACAAAACATATTAGGATTTTTGACACAGCATCTCATCTTACTAGCCATAATGAAATAATATAACAAGAGAAATTATATTTATCAAAAAAAAAACAGGAGAAAAAAAACATTCAAGTTACGAACATTTGTATAATTTTTTTAATATGAAATACATATGAAGTTATTTGCCAAATAGATTAGTACATTTTCAGCGAATTTTCAATATTTTTATATAAATGAGTTTATTGATATGTTTTTATTGTATATAGTGAAGAAATTTATATAACTTATAAGGATGAAACTGAAAAAACTTAATTTTCAACATCCTTGCGATATCACCAATATATCCTGAAACTTAGATAAACAAAATTGATGTCAAAGAAAAGTTAATTTTGTGTAGAATACCAGTACAAAAATGCGTTTTTAATTCTAGTCTCCATTTATGAAATAATCAAACGAAAAGAGAAAAAAATACAGAATAACCAAAAAAATTAAAACCGTGATATCTTAAAAACAAGAGCTCCTCAAAAAAAAACTAAATATAGTTTTGACTATGAAACGTCCCATACATGTTTTATCAAAAACATTTTCCGTGGCACCAAACCAAAATGTCAATTTTGTTCCTCTGTGTAATCAATAAAAATGGTAAAATTTGTAAATTATAAGCTTATAAACGAAATAATGCAATTATAACAAAATAAGCAACATCAAATCAATAGCATTTTTTAACAAATCATCTCATTCGGAAAAGTAATTGGTCAAAATTGATTTTTGATTACAGACTACAAACATGCATTTGCTTGAAAATCGCTGATTTTTGTTTACACGGTTTGGCATGATCTTTATTAGTTTTTTAATGGTTTGATGATCTTAATAATGAAAGTGAACTCGTTATTTTCGGTCTTTGATTAAAATTTATTGAAAGGGCTGAAAAGTGATTACTGATTCAATAAACGTTAAAGATGTACTTTTTTTAAAATAAGTAATTTCATTATTTGAATTTTGCCAAACATTTCTGTTTACCACAATATTTTATATCATTATTAAGTAAATGAGCAGCGGTTTCATGCAATGGGTATATTTGCTAATTTAAAAAATAGCAATAAAGGCATTTGCAAAAACTCATGCAATTAGTAAAAAAACAACCAATTTTGTGGTTGTTCGTAGTTATATCGTATTTGAATAAAAACAAAACTGATATTAAATTGCAATATAAATAGCAGTAATATAAATTGTATCAGTAGTGCAAATTCGCAAAGTGTCGCAATCGTTTAGCAATCGCGCAATAAGCAAACTTAAAATGTCGAAGACAACAAACAAAAAGGCTTTGGAACTACTTTTTGATCGTCCACTTGAACCTGTTTTTACTACCAGGGACGATGGAAAAGCGGTATTTGAATTGCCCGAAAGTTATTACAATGATCAGTATGTTGACGTCAAGGATGAAATTAAATCAAGATTTAGCGAAGATGTCGACGTTAAAATTCCTTTGCGGGAATTAAAGCCAAAGCCTGACTTGGGCTTTACTCGGCCATTGGGAAAGCGCAAGCAATTTTCGCTTTTTAATAGCATCCACCGATCAATAGCTGCTCGTTTAATTGATATTTTTATGAGTAGTCCAAACGAGGACTTATTTATAGCCACGTGCGCTTATTGCAAAGATCGGGTAAATCCCTTTTTATTCCAATATTGTTATTCTGTAGCTGTGCAACATCGTAAGGACACCAGCTATTTTCCAGTAAAACCAATTGCGGAAACATTTCCACAAAATTTTGTTGAACCAGCGGTTTTTAAAGATGCGCGTGCGGAAGGAGAAGTTGTTCCTAATCCAGGCGACAGAGTAAGTAATTGGAATGAATGTTTAATCAAAAATTTCACTTAAATTGTTTATACTTGATAATTAAAATCAGCGTCATATTGAAATTCCGCGAAATTATACGGCATCCGATCGTGAGGAGGAGCAACGTCTTGGCTATTTTCGCGAAGATATTGGTGTAAATAGTCATCACTGGCATTGGCATTTGGTGTACCCGGGCAATGGACCAACTGAAATTGTCAAAAAAGATCGTCGCGGAGAATTGTTCTATTATATGCACCATCAAATCTTAGCACGCTATAACGTGGAACGTTTTTGCAATGGTTTGGCAAAAGTAAAAGTTCTTAATAATGTACGTGAGCCCATAACGGAGGGTTATTTTCCAAAAATAATGAGTAGCTTAAACAATCGCACGTATCCAGCACGAAACACTAACACCAAGCTAAAAGATATCGATCGCGAGGACTCAAAACTGGAAATAGCGGATATAGAACGCTGGACTGATCGTATTGTGACTGCCATTGACCAAGGCTTTGTAGTTGATGTAGGTTATAAATATAATATGCAATTTATTTTTGATACTGTTTAAAGTTCACGATTATTTATATGTATGTATTTCAAATTTAGACTAAAGGCAAACAAATACCATTGGATTCTAAAAAGGGTATTGATATTTTGGGTGATATGGTGGAATGCACAATTCTGTCGGTTAATCCCACATTTTATGGCAATCTTCATAATGAAGGACATAATGCTATTTCCTTTTGCCACGACCCAGACGCACGGTTCTTGGAAGATTTCGGTGTTATGGGCGATGTGACTACGGCGATGAGAGATCCTATTTTTTACAGATGGCATGGTTTTATTGACACCATCTTCAATAGACACAAAGAGCGTTTGGAGCAATACAGCAGCAACGATTTGGAATATAATGGTGTAATTGTTACAAAACTTGAAGTTCGTATAAGGTCTCTAAAAGCCACTCCCAATACATTATTAACATATATGGAAAGATCTGATGTAAATCTAGCAGCTGGCCTAGACTTTGGTCCCAAGGGAAATATTTATGCCACTTTTACACATTTACAACATGCTCCCTTTGAGTATGTGATTGATGTTACAAACAACGATAAAGTTCCAAAGAAAGGCACATGTCGCATATTCCTTTGTCCCAAGTCAGATGAACGTGGTACTTCACTGGGTCTAAACGATCAACGTCAACTAGCAATTGAACTGGACAAGTTTACAGTAAACTGTAAGTCTTGCTAAACTACTTTTTTCATATGTCTATTGCATATTTAATTTATAATTTAATTTGCAGTAATGCCAGGACCTAACAACATCCGCCAATCCTCGAATAAGTCAAGCATTACAATTCCCTATGAACGAACATTTAGACCCATTGGCCCCAATCATCAGCCTACTGATGCAGAACGTTTGGCAGAATTTCGTTTCTGTGGTTGTGGATGGCCAGAACATATGCTTTTACCTAGGGGTAAACCAGAGGGCATGACATTTGATTTGTTTGTTATGATTTCCGATTATACTGGTGATGCAGTACAGGAAACGAATACCAAGTAAGTGAACACATATTATATGCCAACATAAATATAGCCACCAGCACTAACCAAATAAAATTTATTTGTGTCTTTCCTACAGTCAGGACATATGCGCAGATTCATCCTCATTCTGTGGTCTTAAAGACAAATTGTATCCCGATAATCGGACCATGGGTTATCCATTCGATAGACGCCTACAGGTAGGCACTCTCAAGGAATTGACTAACGCTTTTTCAAATATGTCTATGACTGATGTGGTCATTCGTTTCAACGACGTCATTGTTGACAGAAAGGACTAAACTATTTTTAAAATATTTTTTTTTATGTATTTAGTACTTATTTACACATAAGTATGTATGTATGTATTATGCGGCTACTTATATTATAAAAATATGTATTAATAATGAGCTTGTTCATTCGCTTGGAATTTACTTTACTATTTTTGATAGTAAATAACCTATTGGAAAATAGTAGTCAAACGAACTAAACAAATAGTTTACTATTTTTACTAGAATTGCAATTTCACTACAAGGGTAAAAATGGAAAATAATACAAGTAGCAAAACGAACAAACGCAAATTTATTAAGTTATGTATCAATCCACCTTTTTTAAATTAATAAAATTTTAGATGTTAAAGTTCATAAATAATAATTTAATTTTTATTAAATAATTTTATCATAAAAGTTATGGAAATATGCTTTTTAAAATATTGGGGGATTTCATGTCAAGTGAACAAACTTTAAAAAAAAAAAAAACTTTAAAATTATCTGGTAACCCTACCATGAATAAGTAGAAGAAAAAAATTGTGTCGGTCAATAATTTAATAAATATAAAACTAAAATAGTTTCTAAATCTATAAACAATTACAACATGTTTTAAAACATTAAAAATTTAATAAAAATTATAAAAGTGATTGCAAATACAATTTTGTTGAATAAAAACAGTGTTTTTTTAATTCGAATTTAACACGTGCCTAATCTCTTACTAAATGTCAAAAGTATAATAAAGTAGAAAGCAAATAAAGACAGAAACAAAAAAGAAAAACAGCTCACAAAAATAATAAATAAATAATAAGAAAAATTCTTACAAAAATAAGTGAAATTAAAAAAAAAATAAAACTTTACTATACTCCAACATGGCTCCAAAAGCAACTCCGGACACTTTTGCTGCACAACTTCGCAAAGGCATCCAAGAAATTAATGAAAACATCGATAAGAAACTAGAGGCTCATTGCAAATCCACTGAAGATCGCATATGTCAAGCTGCGAAAGATCTTGAAGTCAAATTTAGTGAACTGGTGTCTAAAATTAAACAAGATTTTGTATCAGAAATAAATAACATTAAATCTGATATCAAACACTGTTATGAGTTTGTTAAGCAGATCGATAAAACAAGTACAAGTAGATTCATTGAACTGGAAAAATCTCAAAATTTATTGATGAAACGCTTAAATCGGCCAGACATTATTGTTACTGGATTGCCAGCTGCATCACCCAAATTAAAAACCATGATTCTAAGCTTAGCAGATGCATATGCTGTACCTTTTGCTGAAAGTGATATACAGTACACACCTATAAAAAATCATTCAGAAGTGCTAATAAAGTTTAACTCTATTTTTACCCGAGATAACATAATGAAAAAATATTATAGTACTCGGAACTTAATGTTGAAAGATTTATTGAAACAAGACGAAAACGAAGAAGGTGCTGATCTTGAGGAAAGAGTTTACTTAAACGACCATCTTACACCCATGGCCAACAAGTTATGTTATTTATGCCGCCAATTAAAGAGAAATAAACTAATTTCTGGATTCAAATTTCGTAATGGTGATGTACCACGAGCAGTAATCAAAACTAATGGTGGAGCCGAAGAAACGTTGGACATATTCAACATAATGGAGAAATACCAAGATGTTTGTCATTAATGCATTTATTATATTTAAAATTATACCAGCTTGATAAGTTATTATTATTGCAATGTTGTTATAATAAATGAGAAACAAAAACTTTAATATAATAAAGTTTTTTGTCTCACATTTGTTATAATACAAATATAAACTTCATATTTTATAAATTTTTATTATTCTTCTGTATTATACATATTTTTTTGTTTGTTTTTGTTGTTTTGTTGTAAGACACATTCGACGAGGTTACAGTCGTATCACAGCTGATTATTTTACTTCTGTTGGTTACACTTGTATTATTATATGCAAATGTCAAACATAATTTGTGTTTGTTGTTGCAAAAACTGTGAAATTGAAAATAGCTAAAAATATATACAACTGGTAAACATTGACAACAACAGGTCTCTTTTACGAAAATAATTATGTTGTTGTTGTCGAACTACAGCCTTATTTAGTGTGTCTTAAATTATAATTTACTTTCTTCTTTATTCTTGAATTTCTAAATTGTTAAATCTCTTTAATCTTACGAACTCTATTTTATTATTTCTTTTGTTTTACTAAGTATTTTCTTATATCAAATTACTGCATTAATTGAATGTTACTGAACAAGAAATATGAAATAAAACAAAAATAAGAATAAAAAGACATGTTTAATGAAAAAAATGAATTGAAATAACGAAAGAAAAAAAGAGAAATGAAAATAATAATGAAGTTGTATTTTGTGTTTTTTTTAGCAAGAATATGTAAACAAAAATTATAACCCTTTATAAACTCGGCGTAAAAAATACAAAGAAAATACAAAAACATTATTAAACTAATCAAAATATTTTTATATAACATTAGTTTTATACAAAAGTTGAATTGTTGACTGAACTCATGTGTATGTTGATTATTTTATAAAGTGTATTAAATATAAAGTTTTAATACAGAAATAATTATGTTAGTGCCTTTAGTTATAAGATTTGTTTTAGTAATACAACCTCAATTTGTAACGTATAAATATGACTTCCGTTAATTTGAATCTGGGTCCTATTGTTGGCAATGGACGAAGCGCTATGACACATTTAGGTAATTTGGATTCTGGCTTGAAAGTAGGACATTGTAATTGTCAAAGTATAAAACCGGCACCATATTCCACTAAGTTTGATGAATTCCAAGATTTAATACGAGGTACATCCTTAGATGTTGTTGGTGTATCGGAGACGTGGCTTAAGCCGGAAGTACCGAATGGGGCTGTTGATATTGATGGTTATAGTTTTTGTAGAAATGATAGACCGCGGGATTATGGTGGAGGTGGAGGAGTGGGACTTTATGTTTCAAAATCTATAGACCACAAGATAATTTATACGCAGTCACAGTACAAAGAATGTGAGATTATTTTCGTTGAGATAACTATAGAATGTAATGTAATTCTTGTAGGAGTAGTCTACTTGCCAAACGGGAATACCGATGTTTTTGAATCTACGGTTTGTGATATATTTGAAAGATATAATAATATAATTGTAGTTGGGGATTTCAACAACGACCTTTTTGATCCTGCAAAGGCTGGAAGATTTCGCTCGTTATGTAATCGAATGAACCTTTCTATAAGACACAATTCAATTCCGACACATCTTGACGTACGCCACAACACAACGACTCTTTTAGATTATTTTCTTTTAAGTGGTCAACCCCATCTAAATACAACAGGTCAAATGCAGTGTCCATTCCTATTATCTCATCATGCTTTCATTTACGCTTCATTCAAGTTACGTGTATCTTCTACTGATGATAGTCGGAATGAATATATTGAATATAGAAATTACTCATTAGTTGACGTTAGCCAATTGAATTTATGTGTATTCGAACATGATTTTTCCGATTTTTATAATACGGCTGAGGTTGATTTAAAGATGTCTATGCTCGATGCTTTAATTTCGAAGATGTTTTCCCTTGTACCTATATCACGATTCAAAATTAGACGGAAAGTAGATTGGATAAATTCTCGAGAAATAATCTACGCAAGGTCACTGAGGGATATAGCTTATAGGGGGTATGTTACAGAACCTACCCCTTTCAAATGGAGAATATTCTGTAAATACAGGAATAGAGCAAAAAGGACTATTCGCAGAGTAAAAAAAGGTTTTTTTGATAGAATGTTTACGAATGCAGATACTAAAGATATGTGGAATCGGTTTAGGGTAGCAAGTAGCGGTAATACGAACTCGGATGGTGGGGAATTAGATGTTGGTCAGGCAAATGATTATTTTTTAGATGGTTTAGATTCCGAATCAGACGAATTATTTGAACACATAGATTTTGATGGGAATCAAAGTACGTTTTCGTTTAGATGTATTGATACATCTGAATTGTATGAGGCATTTAGTAATATCAAGTCCAATGCTTGTGGTGTTGATGGGATACCATTAAAATTCTTTAAGATAATTTTTCCTTTAATAAGTGACTATACATTACATCTATTTAATTCCATACTAACTAGTTCAATATTTCCGAAAAATTGGAAACTAGCGAGAGTCATCCCTATACCAAAAAGTGGAAAATCATATGAAATAGAAAATCTAAGACCAATTAGTATACTGCCAATACTATCGAAAGTATTTGAGCATGTGATGAGGGCTCAAATTATGGAGCATATTGCGCGGAACTCCTTATTGAATGATCGGCAAACAGGTTATCGTCGTAGTTGCAGTGCTTCATCTGCTTTGTTGGGAATCACAGAGTCTGTAAGGGAGAATATGAATAGGGGAATAACGAGCGTTTTAGTATCGTTGGACCTATCCAAGGCTTTTGATCGTATTAACCACATGAAACTGTTAGAAAACTGAGGGATGAGTTTGGATTTTCTAGGACATCGTGTTTACTTATTTATTCATACTTGACAGATAGAAGACAATTTGTGTCATTTGGTGGTCGGAAGTCACATCAAATGGTGGTAAAGCTAGGTGTCGCTCAAGGGTCAGTTCTGGGTCCGTTATTGTTTTCTATATATTTAAATGAGTTGTTTGGTGTAATTGAATCTGAAATTTGTTTGGTATATGCTTTTGCTGATGATATTCAGTTACTAATTCATGGTGATAGTTCAAGGGAAATATTACAAAGTAGGATTAATAGAGTATTGGATTGCGTACATTCATGGATGACTTCCAATTGTTTAATACTGAATTTAAATAAGACGAAAATAATGAAATTTGGTTCATTAAGTCTGGATGGTTCAACGATACAGATGGGAGGAAGGGAAATTGAAATTGTTGACAGAATGAAGATATTGGGTGTTATATTAGATGATAGACTTGACTTTTCTTACCATATAGACAATGTATATACAAGAGTTTGTTTCACTCTACGTCGCCTATATTGCCTCAACATTTATTTACCATATCATGTCAGGCTCAAAGTTGCTCATGCTCTGTTAATGTCACAAATTTCATATTGCATGGAAATATTTCTGTGTACAACTTCTTTTAATATTGGAAGGGTCAGACTTTTAGTGAACAAGATTGTACGTTTTGTCTTTGGCATTAGACTTCATAATCCTAATCACAATCCACTTCAGAACAATCAAAGAAATTATAACCATATATCGCCACACGTCGAGCGTTTTCTTAAGTGTTCCTTTAAGAACTTCATAATTTTAAGATATTTATTGATATTTTATAAAATCATAAAAAGCGCCACACCACAATTTTTGTTAAACATTTTTGATTTTATACATTCAACTAGGAATGTGCAGATATTAATTCCTAGAATAAATATTTCACTGTTTGAAAAATCATTTCTTATCACTATTGCGCGTACTTGGAATCACTTACCAAATGATTTACGATTATTTTCTTTTTCACACAATGTGTATCGAAGAAAATTGACTGAATATTTAAATCGGAGTCAAAATTGATTTGAAGTCATTTGGTGGTCCATTGCTGATACGGATTTACATTCATTTTAACAAATTGTATATTTTTGTTGTTACAAATTAGAGGTTGATTAGTTATAAAGCATTAGTATTAAGATCATAAAGTTTTATATATTATATACACAGATACATATTTCTACAATTATAAATATTCATTTAAACTAAAATTTAGTTTTCTGTGAATGTATAATATTAAGTAATTTTAATTTTTTGGGTTGCTATGCAACTTTAACCATTTTTACTATCAATTGTAATATTTTTTGGCCATTGAAGGCTTTTTATTACACAATTATTTAAATAAAAAAAAAAAAAAACTTTTGAAACCGATGTCTTGCGAGTAATTTAGACAATTTTGCAACAAAATCGGTCCAGAACTCTCAGAGTTAGAAGCAAAATTTGTCCCAAATAGTTTAGATAGCTATTTCTTTAAACTTTCGAAAAAAAATAATTTAATAAAAAAATGTTTGAATGTAAAACTGTCGTTCCAAGGTCCTTTTCAATTATCTTCTCAACAAATACCTTATCAAATGTATTTCCAAGTCTTTTATTTCGTCTTATAAAAACTTTTTCACCAACGCTATAAGTCTTTCCCGTAAGTCCTTGATTGTTTCTTTGTAAAGTCTTTTCTTGAGTTTCAGATAACTTTAACTTCTCCGCGCAATTGTGAAATATATCCGTTGGCCTAGCATTGATGACGGAGTGGTAGCTACAATTGTATTTGTGCGTTGCTAAAATAACCAAACTAATAGTATCGTCTATCTTCTGCTGCTCTTTAATACAGCGCGCAATTTCCAACAAGGTGGAGAGAAACCTTTCCACCTGACCATTGCTTTCTCTGTGAAGAGTAGATATGAAAAATTGGTCTATTGGAAAACTATCTCTTAGTAAAACTTTAATTGCGTTTGATTGGAAGGCCTTTTATAATGTCATTAACCTTATCCGGACAAGTTCTAATACCTGATTCTGAAACAAGGAACCCCAGAAACTCTACCTGGGTTTTAAAAAATTTCGATTTTTCAGGCGACACTCTCATTCCTGCAATCTCAAGTTTTTGGAATATGTAGTCGATGTGTTATAAATGCGATTCTCTATCTGGAGAGTAAATGATTATGTCGTCGACATAAACATGACAATATTTCCCTATAGCTTCACGTAAAACATCATCGATGGCCCTTTGAAAAAAACTGGGCGCGTTTCTTAAACCTAAAGGTTTAAGAATTCGTATTTTCCGTTGTTTATATTAAATGCCGTTTTCTGCCTATCCTCCTCACACATAATGATCTGGTGAATTTCCTAAGTTGACTAAGATTACCGATGTATCCGGAATGGGATATCGATCCGGAATTGTCCTCTAATTCATTTTTCGAAAATCGATCACCATTCGCACCATCCTGCCTAAGAATACTTAGCTCATTCTCCAGTACATATAACGGTGTCTTATCGGCATATTCTTGATCTAACCTAGCTATGATTGCCCTAAAATAAAGCACTGTATTAAAGGATTCAAGTGTGGCGTTTGCAGAACCTATAATCTTGTTCCGAAATATGCCCATAGCGATGTAATATTTCTCCGAACCCTCGGTATAATAGTTAATGGCAAATTCAGCTGCGCCTCGCCAGGCAGGATAAGAAACAGAATCACCACTGAATTCGGGAAGGGACTTTATTAAATCTAAACTTGAATTATTTTCCTCAACCGATGGATTAATCGAAACAGGCAAATATTGCGGTTGCAATTGATTGATCGCCAAGGTCAAGCGATTTAAATGTTCGCTTAAATGTTGCCTTGTCTGCTGATCCCTTTCATTAATGATTTCCAATACCTGATCTCTATTAAGAACCATTTTGTCAAACTATAATTTATTTTTACTAAAAGACTTGGTAGAGAAAACTTGATAAGAAACACAAAATCTTTATATAATTTTTAACCCTTCGAACCCGTCGGATGCCAAAAACAATCGTGGTTTTAGAAAATAACCTTGGAGTTATGTTATTGGAAATATATCAAGGATACTTCCTTACAGATTTTTATATCGAAGGTTTTTATAAAAATAAAATTAAATATTAGGAGAGATTAATTTGAATTAGTTTTTAGAAAATATTTCCCGATTACCCGAATCGAAAAACAAAATAGCATTTGCACGTCGGGTTTTAACCTATAAATTCTTAATGTAATGTTTTAAAATATAACACTTACTTCAAACAATTCAATTTTGAAATAATATCCACTTTGAAAATTTCTTAAATAATCACTTACACTTTTTTAAATTAAATATGAAGACAGTCAGTGTTCCTTATTCCTTTCAGGATTCGCATGTCCTTTTAGCAATTGTAGGTCCTTGAGCCCCACGTTGGGCGCCAGTTAACTATTATTGTTTAGTTCAATAATTTTATTTATTTAATATATTAATTATTATTGATAGCGATCTTACTCGCTCAACGTCTACTTTTTAATTATTCTTCACTAAAACAAAACACAAACACAATGCCCAAGCAAATAAATATGTATTCATACTTCATACTCATTCAGCATCCAATTCAGCTGAACAATCGGTCGGTATATATGAGAGTAAGTATGTGAGTAAATATATTAATAAGTCGAAGCAAGGCGAATTCATAGAAGTAACAATTACAAGTTAGTAACAAAATTAAATTCTTCGTTGTTACAATGAGCACAGCATTACAGCTTTAGGTAGAAACATTTATTAACGAAGTACACACAAAATCTGTTGATTTTAGTTGCTATGTTAACTTGTATAACAATATTTTTCTATAGAAATTATTGTGAATAACAGTATTTTCTATAGAAATACTGTTATACACAATATTTTCTATAGAAAATACTGTTATACACAATGTTTTTAACAGTGTTTAACAGTATTTTCTATAGAAAATATTGTGTATAACAGTATTTTCTATAGAAAATATTGTGTATAACAGTATTTTCTATAGAAAATATTGTGTATAACAAATTTATTTTTAAAATATCAACTATATTGGCGATAAAATTCGAAATAAAATAAAAAAAACTTGCTGATCCACATTGTGAAAAATTTGCTGCAAAACATTTGAGTTTGTTGATGAAAGGGGAAAGAGGAATGAAAAAGGGAACTTTGTTTCATGTACATGAAGTTTTTGTTGAGTATGTCAACCACATTTATTCGTTCGTATTCGTACTGTACAGAAATGTCAAAAACTGAAAAGCAAAAACTTCACTGTGTGGACACGAATGCAGTTTCAAAAGAGAATTTAAAAATGTTTTGCAGCAAATGTTTCACTGTGTGGACCGGGACTAACAGTTACCTTGTCCCTATAAAAAGTTACACGCATCCAAAGTTGGAACATGTAAAAAAGAAAGGATGTGTTTTCCCAAAAAACCCCATATATTTTTTCTTTTGAATAAAACAATTTTCTTCGGTACTACATACAATACAATTTTTATGATCCGGAAAGGCAACGTCATGCAAAAACGTGTAAAGTAAAATTTGGCTCACTTGAGCCGCCAATTAAACTAATATTTTTTGACGTTACAAACAACAGCACAAACGCATTATACCCATCCCACTATTGTGGTGTAGGCTATAAAAAATAGGCAATTATGCCCCTTAAGGTATTTATAGACGACAATACTGAGTATTAACACTTTTCAAATTTAAAATATTGAAATCATTCGGTATTTCAAAAAATCGTATCGAAACAACATTTATTGTTTACACGATTGTATTACAAATATTTTATTTCTTTTTTGATTGATATTTTTCTGAAAACTTTATTTCTATTTTTATTTTCTTGACATTTTTGTTTGACTTATTTTTATTTAAAAATACATACCCGATACATATGAAAATAAAAAGTTTTTGAATTGTTTTAAACAAATTTTGAATACCGACCGTAAATCAAAAAAATCATTCGTATTTTTTGAAAATCTATTACAAATTTTGTTTTGACGATGAAATTGTAGTATGCTACTTGAGTTAATATTAATTAATACTCAATATTGCCGTCTATAAATACCTTTAAAGGTTAGGAATACAAAATTATTTAATTACAAATATTTAAGGCCGTATTTATATAATGCCAATCGAGGTAAAAATACAAACATATTCTGATTGTATTACGAAAGCAAAAGAAATTTTCAAAGATAATACTCGGAATTAAGAATATTCTTGGAATTTTAAAATTAGGGACATTAAATTTAAACTATCATAACCCGGTGCACTTCGCTACCTTTATCGTAGTAAAATATAAAAAAAATATTGTTACGTTTTAACCTTTTCAAAACGTTGGTTTATTTCCTTTAAATAAACCGGATACTTTTGATTGCAAATAAAAACCGTTTAGTAGTTTAAAAATTTTAACAACTCTTTATTTATTTAAAATGTACAACAACCACAGAATTAAATAGTCACTCAATGTTTTTTATACACGTTTATAAATTGGCAGAAATACAGACACACTTTATAATGTACACGAATTCACTGGAAAATACAGCACACTTTAAGGCACTCCGTTGATGTTTTTTTCGAATAGCGCCCCTGATAAACTCACTAACGACTGCAACCTCTGCCACTATTTATAACACTGCCATCTGCACTCTAGATTGTTCTTTAACTGACAAAGGACGTATTTTCGAAGCCTAGAGCATACGCCATCTCTGGTGAACTTTCTACAATGTTCTTTAACTGTCAAAGCTAGCAAACATTCAGCGTTGCCATACTTACGACCAATGATCAACTCAAAGCTTTTATTTAATGTTAATAATGCCCACAGATATGTTACAGTTTGAGAGGTACTGCTTTCAAATAACATTATGGAACTTTAAATCAGCCGTTAAAATCGTTATATTTGAATTCAAGTACAATTTCGTAACAATATGAATGGATTTCTGATATAACCTATATATGTATATATATTAGAAGATATAAATATATTCTCACAAAACAGTTTTTTTTGAGAAGTTTAGAAAGTGTAAAAAAAATATTACCTTTTTTCAAGTAGAGTTAAAACTGTTTATTCCGGATATTTCCGCAGTAGAACTAAATTTGGGTTAATCATTCAAGCGTTCACTTTCAGGTAAATTTTTTTTAACTTTTCCAATATGACCTCCACTCTTTTACGAAAGAAAATTTTATAAGAATGGGTAAAAACTCCCAAAATAAATCGCCAAAAATTATGTTTTTATAATCGTTTATATAAGTATTTGAACTCATTTTTGTATTTAATTCATGAGTGAGAAGTGAACCCAACGAGATTTATTAATGTTGTCCAGTTAGTTTTGCGATCTACCACACTGTGCAATGATGATACCACTCCACTGCAGTGCACTGATCTGATCCCACCCATTTTTATATCTTTAATGTAAAAAAATAACTCATATCAAGCTTTACTTTAACTGATGAATTATAATTCTTTAATTATAACTAATTCCTTTATATTGGTTTAGAAACTTTTTTTTGGAAATAATTCGGTATCTCGGGAACTATTGGAGATATTATAACAAAATTTCACATGGTTAGAGCTGAGGTGTTTGAGTTGAATTACATTTGTTCAGCTTCCTAGGGGTAATACGGGCCAGTTTGTGCCCACTCAAAGTTCGTCACCTCGGGTCTCAAAATTTTTAAAAAAATCAAAAAATACGCTTACATGTGTAGGTTATCTCCTTCAGTTGAAGAGATATTTAGGTTTATTTATTTTTTTTTAATTTTGCTCGATTTTTTTTTGTTTTTTAGATATGGCGGCCCTACGGAGGGTCGAATTTTATTTTCAAAATATCAGCTATATTGGCAATAAAATTCTAAATAAAATAAAAAAACTTGGTAACAGTTATCTCGTCCGTGTAAAATGTTACACGCATCCAAAGTTGGAACATGTAAAATGGGCCTAATTTTTTACGATTTTTCCTAAAAAAGTCCCTATATTTTTACTTTTGTAGAAACAAATTTTCTTTGGGACTATATACAATTTTTATATGTTCCGGAAAGAAAACTTAATGCAAAAGCATGTAAAGTAAAATTGGGCTCACTTAAGTGGACACAGTATCCCCCAGACCTATCCAAACATGGACAATTTTAAAAAAAATATTTAGGTTTCAGTAAAAAATTCTAAAAAGGCAAATCACCGATCCTCGAAAAAGTTCCGTATTTGTATAACCCTATATGTTGTTTAAATACTTAGAAAGTTGTTTTACTATCACACGGTAAATAGCGTCACTTTTCTAAAAAAACTCAGTTTTTGGAACACATTTTCCCCGTTTTAGGAATTTCGGTATTTGAAAATAAAAAATGTCAAAAATTATAATGTCATTAATTTAAGGACATTTGGATCTAAATTAGTTCCCAATTTTGTTATGATATCTTTAACCGTTAAAAATTTACATTAAATCAAATTTTATATTTTTCTTCATGGAAAATCACCATATTATAAATTTTTTAGTTTTTAAGGTAAATGACGCACAGTGGGGGATCTGAAAAAAAAAGTGGAAATAAATCTGTAACTTCTAAACGAATAGCCCGATTCCCATGGCTATAGAGGAGGTGTCGATAAGTTTATGTTTTGAATTTGGGCTTAAACAACCAAGGGGGGCCGAGCCACAATGCCCCAAAGTGGGGCACCTCGGGTATATCAAAAATTAAAAATGATGCCAAATTTTTGTTTGCGATCCGATTTGAAAGCTTTTTATATATATGGAATGTACTAGACGAGATCTACAAAAAACATTGCTTCAGCCATATATTATCTCTTATAGTTTATTCGCTTTTGAAAAGTAAAATTTTATTTTTTTGCCTACCTTGGTCTGCCATTTTGCTAATAACGGATCCAATTCCTTCCCGATTTCTTGAAGTATCTTTTTTTGAATTAACAACAAATTTATTAATAATCTTAAGAAAGAATTGTTAAAAAATATCTACTGAGTCAAAAGTTATGTGCATTCAAACTTTTAAAAAAAAAAGTCGTTTTTTCGCCATTTTTTTTCGAAAAAAGTACCTACATTAATTTTAAATTATACAAAAAATGAGAAAAAAATAAATAATGTGTTTATATTTTTCTGAAAAATAACATTTCGGGAAATATTATAAAAGCAAAATAATATCAAAATTCGTATTATTGCGTGGTCCAGAGCCTTCCGAAGTAGACCTATTTTTTATGTAAATTTCAACTTTAGACAACATATTCTAAAATCGCATAGCTGCTTTCAAAAAATTAAGAACAGTTTTGTATGTCCCAATCTGTTCTTCAATATCATGCAAAGGGATTTCATAGCCCCGAGCTTGGTACCTTCAATAGATCCAAAAATCAAAAAAATCCCAATTTTGGGATTTTTGGAAAGTTTTTTGGGAATTGTGGGATTGTCATTAACAATTCACAAATATCTTTTTCACTTTTGGATTTGCATCGAACGTTTCTATATAAGTGTAAAATTTCATTAAAAACGATTCATAAACAAAACTTTTATTGCATTTTAAAATTTTAAATTTTCCAAAAAAATCAGCTATAATTTTTTATTCGCATATTTTTGAAAAAAGTCTTCAATAATTTTTTTAATTCTTAAAAATTTTGTACATTTTTGAAAAGAGGACATAATTTCCTACACGCTGATATATAATATGTATATCTTTTCTTTTCCGCTAGTCTTATTAATGGCTTCAAAATAGATAACTCACAGTAATTAGCTTCATCTTGTAGTGTTCACCGGTATTTGGTTATGCAGCAGTCGGCAAGGCAGTGCAATAAATTGTATTACAAAACGGCAAGATTTTATAATTTTCTGTTTGTTGTTGATTTTGAATCCATAAAAACTCAATACATTCAAACTTTTGCACTGACACAATCACACATGCAGTTACTGTCCCTGCCAACAATTACTATCCAAAAAGTGTCCCAAACGTATCATCTTGAAGTTGAAACTCATCGAATATGATATCGCTTTCTTATCGTAATAGTGTCACAGTGCGGGAGAAAACGTGCCACGCATATGATACCTACCAATTCTATCCATTTATTGTATTATTATTATAGTAAGTTAAAGTATACATCTGACGTTGAAGTCGACTCTAAATATATTTTTATATTTAAAGACAGTATTTTCCAAGTTAAGTGATGACAAACTCAAAAAAGGATTTTTTTTGAATCGTTTATTGAATAGAAAACAAGGATATTTACACTAAAATAAACACTAGTTAACAATAATAATTTTAAATATATACAACGTCCCATATTCTCTCTCTTCTCTCTAGTATTACTAATAAATAATTGGTTTTAACAAATTTGAAATGGGGTTCTTACTATAAATGAAAAATATATAATGAGATATGTTTTTTTGCAATGAAAAACTTGTTTTTGAAAAACATCGCGTATATATTATAAAAAGTTATAAAAGTATAGTGTCAAGCGATAAAAACGGGGAAAATTGTATAAAGTTTATTCCCATAGCCACCAAATTTTTTTGGTTTTAGATTTTTTCAGCAAACTTAAATCTTTTGATGATAAACTTGTATCATATTTGATATTTAAATGAAGTAAGTTACAGTTCACTGCTTTTATATTGGCACGTCTATAATTATGATAAATGATAAATAACTGGGATGACATCTTCGTTCTGTACAATTTGTTTGTTATTTAAGAATATAAAGGCTTCCGGAGGAACAAATCCTTTTTGTATCGAATTCATTATATATTCTTCACTTATGTAATAAGGACCCATAATTAAACTATTTTCTATACATTGAGTACATCTTAAAATATTATTTCTTATTAAGTTTATTATAAAATTGTCTATTCTTATTACACCAGCCTTATTATACAATTTTTTGTTTGATATGTATTTTATATAATTGCTTTCAGGCGATCTATATAATGATGTACATGCTCTTAAACATTTTCTCTCAAAAATCCTGATCTTTTCCATATATGATAGCGATATATTGAACCAAATGGGGCAACCGTATGTTATCACTGGTCTTATCAGTGATTGGTACATTATTATTTTGATTCTAATTTTAATAAATTTGGAATGAAATAGTGGACTATATATGAAAAAGGCTTTTCTTGATTTTGTAAGCATTTCTTTAACATAATAATTAAAATATAAGAATTTGTCTAAATATATTCCTAAATATTTTACAACTTCTTTGTTGGGAATGACACAATTAGAATTATTGGATTTGATTCCAAACTGTTTCAAATGTGTTCTTATGTTGTAGGTTCATTTATTGACTGGTGGTCTAAAAATAATTGTTTCACACTTTTGTGCGTTTATTTTTAAGTTCCAATTAATTGTGTATTGTTCAACTGAGTTGTAATATTTTTGAAGATTTGAATTTATATTTTTGATTTTATCATCAGCATGATAAATAATAATATCATCTGCAAATGAGATAATGTTATTAACTTGGTTCATCAGATCCAATATACATATATAAATTAAAAATAATAGGAGAATTTACAGTTCCTTGCTGTAAACCGTTAAATATTTTATAAATTTTGCTGCTTTTTGTATCTTTGTGGTATACAATAACATTTTTATTGCTTATCATATTATATATTAATATAATTTGATATATTGGGAACTGATATTCGAGTAATTTAAATATTAAACCCGGAATCCATACGCTGTCAAAAGATTTTTCCATGTCAATAAGGCAAGCACCAGTACACAGTTGTTTATTCCAATTCCAGTTAATATCAGAAGTTAATTTATGAATAGCGCTAATTGTCGAATGTTTGTATTTAAAACCAAATTGTTTTTCACTTTTAATATTTTTATTGTTACAAAATTTGTTTATATTGTTGTTTATATATATTTCGTATACTTTGCTAATATTAGGTAGCAAGCTTATAGGACGTAAATTTCTTGGATTATTCGGTTCCTTATCATTTTTTGGTAGAATTACAGTCTTAGCTGTTTTCCATTTTGTTGGGAAATGTGAATTATTCAGCATATTATTAAATAAAACACAATAATCATTGATTGAAGAATTATGTTTGGTATACTGTCTATTCCTGCAGATAATGTTTCTAAGATTGGAGAATATGTATTTGATATTATTTTTCGATATGAAATAATCGTAAGTTTGTGTTCCATCGACATTATCTGATAATATAGTTTCGCTAAAATTAATAAAAGTATTTTTATTTCTCTCAAATGTTATTTTCGTTTCCAGAAACATATTAAATGAGTCAACAACTTGTGTATGAATAATGTTTTCTTGATTTATATCTTTGTGTGCATGAACTGTCTCCAAATAAGCACCTATAGTATCTAGCATCTGTACCTCATTCACAACATAATAATTGTTCTGATCATCTTTTTTTAAGTTTACCGCAAAACTTGTGTAATAAATATTTAGAATTCTCTGAAATAATTATTTCCTGTAATTTGGTGAAACATATTTTTAGAATCTTTTGGATCTATATTTGTTAGTTTCTCTTGAATGGAACTATTTATAATTTTATAAAAATTTTCGTTAATTAGTTTTTTGATCATTTTTAAATTAGCCTTTAGTATATTCAGATTTGTTTCGGATATTGTATGCTCTAAATTATTATGCTTTTTGATGATAGTAATAATTTTACTTTTTTTCAAATATAGCATTCTAATCGTTGAGTTGGTTATTTTTGTAAAGTTGTTATTTGTTTTGTATTTTGGAACTACTTCGCTTATTGTTTGATTAATTATATGATTCAGTCTGTCTAAATGGGTGTCTATTTCATCATTTGTAAGGTTCCTATTGTTGGGAAGTTGGCTATCTTGGTTTAATAATTGTGTAATTTTGTTTTGAAATTTTTTCCAGTTAATACTTTTATAATTGAATTTAGATTGGATATTGTTTTTAAAAAATATAAAATTTTGTTGGTCGTTTGTCATAGAAGCTATTATTTGCACCGCGTTATGATTTAAGGTGTTATTTTCGGTAGTAATATGTAATCTGCAATCCGCAATGCAAATATCTAAGTATGATCCTGCACGGGTGTATGATGGAGATATTGAAGCATAAAACCTATATCTAAAGAGTATTTCATTGTCTGATAACCATTCTTTTAGCAGTCTTCCTTTTTCATTGTTAGTTGGGTTGCCCCATTCGGTATGTCTACAGTTAAGATCACCAGCTAAAATATAATAATTATTATCATTTTGTAGTTCCATAGATTCAAATAACATACGAAGTTCTCTTTTTAAGTTGTTATTGTCATTGCCTGACGGATAATAAGCTGAAATTATATATAGTATTTTGTTTGCAGGCATAGGAATTTTAATTATAGATGTTTCTAAAGTTTTAAATGAATTTATGTAGCTATTTATATGTTACTATGTTTTAAATTGATTTTTAAAAAAATTCCTGTGCCTCAACCTTGACTTGCATTTCTTCTATCCTTTCTAAGCAATTTATAGTTATCGAATTGAAGTTTGTGTTTAGAATTTAGTTTTGTCTCATTTAGGAGTACAATATCTGGGTTGTGTTCATTAATAAATAGTTGAAGGTCATATCTTCTACTTATTAGTATTATAGAATTTACATTGATTTGTATTATTTTAAGTTTTTTTGATATACAATTTGATTGATTGTTTATAGCCATTATACATCTACCATAGAAAAGATAGTATCTATTCTAGATACTTGTATGTTCAGTTGTTTTTGTAACATTGCCATTTGGTTATTTATATTTTTAATTTCTTGCATAAATTGGTTGTTTGAAATATTTATATTTTCATTATTATTAATAGTATTACCTTTTAACTACATTTGCAAAAGAATTTTCTTCATTAGTGAATTTTGTAAAAAATTTTTTGTTTTCTGAAATGTTTTTTTTTCTTAATATTATGTTTTTGTTTAAGCATTTTGTACTTTTCACAGCCCTTGTAGGATGCTGGATGACCAAATTTGTTGCACAGTACGCAAAACAATTTATCTTTTTCTTCTGCTGATACGGTTTGAGTAGGGCATTTTCCTCTTTCGTGATCCTGATTACATTTAACACATCTTGTTGGGAGATAGCAATTGGCGGCACTATGGAAAAATCCTTGGCAGTTACGGCATTGTGGTATTTCCGGATGCCTCATTTGTTCCCACTTAATACATAGATATAGTAGTCTTAATATTTTTCAGTTTATTAATATGACTTTCTGGAGATACTTGCACCATAAATATTGGAAGTTTTATTCCTTTTTCAATCGATGTCTTTGTTGAGAACTGACAAACTTTTATAAATTTAAGCTCATCATTATCATGCTTGAGCAATTCAAATAATATTTCATCTGAATCTATGTTAGCATCATCCCTTTTAGTAAATAAGTTTTGGTTTTTAAGGTTTTTGGTGTAAATGTAAAGAATTCAGTTTTAGTTTTCTCTAAGAAAACTTCTTAGAATGTCTTTAAGGGTGTTCAAAATAGTGACTTTTTGCCTCTAAATTCTTTTATTTTGAAATCATTAATTTTTAGACCGTTTTTTATAAATTCAATCAATTGTTTTGAGTCTATATCAATAATATTTATTGGCGGAATTTTTTTATTATTTTGTTTTTCAATATTAGACACTGTGGCAAAAGAATTTATCTTTGATGAGATGTTTTTAACATTTGTTATAGCTGAATGAGAAGTGTTTGGTTTCTCTTGATTATCTTTTACATGTTTCTCTTGATTATCTTTCACATGTTTCTCATATTTAGTTAATAACTCTTTGTCACATTGATCATCTGTTTCACAGTCAAGTACTGCGTCATGTATGAAATAAACAAGATTACGACATCGACAATTCCGTAATTTTAGTGTACTCTTTTAGACTTTTTTCGTGACGTCAGCAATGATTGTTTTCTTATGTTTTGAATGTAAAATACTTACTTTTTATATGAAATTTCAAAACAAATAGTGAAAAATAAATAAAAAAAATTAATTAAAAATTAAAATGTGTGCAGTTGCAGTAATAATAATAACTAGGATCGCCCGGTGGCCGAAATTCGACCACTTTTAAACGCTTTTTACCACTTTTATGGAAGGAATTTAAAAAATATGATGTTCTGCAAATCTAGAGAAAATAACCTTTTAAACCATATATGTTTCATCAATATTGGTGGACAATAACATACTTAAAAGTGTACCACAAAAGAACGTGTGGCCTATTTATATATAACATAATAATAAAAAATCAAAATCGTGAACTAAAATATAGCAAAAATATTGAAAATTAATAAAGTAAAATATGTCTAATAACATAAAACCTAAAATACGTTTTATTTTATTAAACTTAAATAACTTTTAAATATAATTATTGACTTTTCCATTATAAATCACATACAATTTTCATATAATACAATCAGTTTTAGTCAATGTTGACGTCACTCAGCTTAAGAGAATTTTTTAAGAGAGCGAAGGCGCAATCTTGTTTATTTCATTCATGGTTAGGGTTGCCAGCCTGGCTGGACTTGGCTGGATTGTCCAGCTTTTTTGATGCCTGTCCAGTTTCAAGCTAAAATATCATTTGTCCAGCTAAATAGAAATGTTCGACAATAATATCTATATTATTTATTACTTCATATTTACTTACTACTAATTAGTACACAGTAATAACTTATGCAAAAAAGTGTATATATTTTTTGAAGAAAGGAAAAAATAAATGCAAAAAAGATTTATGGGAATACGTGTCATATGGAATTTCTGATAATGATGTCAATGAAGAAGAATGTAAAAGTTAAGGATTATCAGAATTATATTTTATGCAAAACATAATGCAGGAATTTCATACAACTATTTTAGCTATTCAGAATGACTCTTGTACAGTTTTAGAGTTATTCGATATAATGACTGTGCTTATAAATAACCTCAAAAGTAGAATAAATGAAAAATTTGTTGGCACCAAAGTTAACAGCATTTTAAAAAAAATTCGCTTAATGAATTTTTAAGACTGAAGTAGAAGACTTTTTAAAAACTGCGGTCAGCTAAGCAGAAAACGTTTTTTTTTTAAATAGCATTTTTAAATTTAAAAAAAAAACATATTTTCTTGGGATGATTTACAAAAGCTTCCGCAATACCTTCAAATATCTGAAGAAATATATAACGATAAACTATACATATATCAATTACTGCAGCCTTTATGAAGTTTATAAACAAATACCAAGAGATTTGTCAAATGCTATGGTTTTACCAAACGTGAAAGGAATGAGAAAATTAAGAAAAGTTGTATGTTTCGTATTTTCAATACCAGTAAGCAATGCTTTTTGTGAAAGAGTTTTTACTATTTAAACAATCTTTATACTAAAGAAAGAAACCGAATGTCATTCCACCTGATTAGAGCTGAAATATTAATACGAACAAATTTAGAGGAAGTTTGTAAAGATTTTCAAAATTGTTGACAAACCTCTAGGTTTGGAATTGGCCAACATGCGTAAGCTTAAAATAGAAATAAAGTGGCAGAGTTTTTAGTATTTAATAATATACATACATATGTTTATCATGGAATGGACCGAACAAATTTAAGTTTAGTTAATTAAATTTTAAGGAATGAAATGAAAATATTTAATTGTGATTCTAAATTTTTAAAATTAACACACTGCTAAAAAACACTTTTTGTAAGAACTTGAAAAGCGAACAAGTGGGGATTGTAGATTTTGAAACACCCTAAAAATTTTGAGTTATTTTAAAAAAACTGTAATACTTTAATAAAACATTTTTAGACCAATAAATTTGAAACAGTCATAGAAAAGCAAAGAATTAAGCTTTCATCAAATGTACGCATAAAATGTATTTTCTATGAAAACCTATTTTTTTGTACAATGTTTTAATGAAAATTGTATGTAGAAAAAAACGAGACATTACTCGTTAAAATCGGTTTAAATTTGCAAAAGTTTAAAAACATTTTCGAAAAGTTCGAAAAAATTAAAAATTAAATTGAAACCTCTACAAATATTTTATTAAAAAAAGTATTAATGAAAAGCTGAATAAAACCATATTTTGTTAGGAACTAAATTTTGCTATTTTCATAGTAAAATAAGCAATGAAATGCTAAAATAAAAAAGTTGATGAATCTAGTTTTTTATATATTCTTTACAAAAACAATACTTATAACCTACAAATATATCAAAAACTTCATGACATTGTAAAGCAATCAATTTTAAACCCGTTAAAAAATTAAAATCGGACAAAAACTGACTGAGTTACTCGTCCGATAAAATGACGAATATCACTTAAAACGGTTTTTTAGAATAACTTATGAATTTGGGAGTGTTCTGAAATTTTTTGACACGATTTGGAATGTACTCAACAAGACCTATAAACCACGCTTTGTCGTTTTCCAAGTTTTTTTCTCACTCTAGCACCGTGTAATACATATATATACAGTGAGCCAAAAAAGTGAGTATACACCAAAAATATTTGAATTTTTTTAAGATAATGAAAATCCTAAAATTTATTCATCGATTCAAATTTTAATGTTTAATGAGTTGAATAATAGATTCGGTTGTGAAAAAAAAGATTTAAGTCGGACTATAATGATTTTCATGATCCTAAACACATCAAAAAATTCGGGAGTGTTTAGTCACTTTTGAGTCTGTGTGTATGTTGATTACAATGGATAAAATTATATTTTAATAAAAATTATTTACACAAAACCAAAATTAACATTTTCTTTGTAATTTTTTTAATGTCCAGTTTTTTTTGATTTGTCCAGCTTTTTAGACCCCAATGTCCAGCTTTTTGCAAATCTGCATCTGGCAACCCTATTCAAGGTACTGAGTAATAATCATAGTAGAAAAATAGAAGGTAGTTTCATTCTCTCTTTATTTTTTTAAAATTCTACGTCTGACATGCTTAAAGGCTGGGTTAGCCGACCGTTGATGTAATGTAACCGCAATGTTGACTTAACGTAACACTTTAGTGCGATTATAGAACATTAAAAATGTGTCATATGTTTTTGACATAAACAAACAAATTTAAACAGCTGTTTGAAAGTGTTATCAACACAATTGTTTTAAATACTGTTCAAGCGATTTTATAATTTTTTTCTGCGATTTAAAAAAAAAAATTATTAAACTTTTTTGGTAATAGTACTTTTTTTTACACATAATGTATTCACCATCATTGTGAAGTGCTTCGAAGTGACTTCAGATATTATACAAATCAAAGTATAGAATGAATGAGAATTACAGACACTCAAGCTTTATTTGTAAAAATATCAAAGCTTAAACAAAAAATCAAAAATAAACAGTGAGTTTATCTTTTCTTACATTTTGTTTTTTATTTATGTATTTATATTATTGAAATATTTAAAACATTGAAAATATTGTTAAGCGTTCTGAGCATAAGTATTTTTTATAAAAGACTTTTAAAATCAACAAGTTGACAACACCGTTAGTAAATGTCACGTTGAAACGTAAAGAAATTCTGTTTTTAACAGGTTCAGACGTTACAGTTACGTTACATTTTGTCACTATAACTGCTTTAACTACTTTACACACAATAGAAACGATCAGCTGTTCCGTTCCGTTAAGGTTACATTACAGTCGGCTAATCCACCCTTAAGGATTTTGACGTTTTCGTTAAAATAGTAATACCATATTAATTAAAAAATTTCCCATATATTCTTTGAAGTTTGTGAAAAAATTAATACATAATTTTCATTAATTTGAAAAATATTAAAAAAAATATTAAAAATATTTACTATCAAATTGGGATCAAAGGTAAGATTTTCATTTTCAAATATTTCAAAGCTAATTTGTGAACATTATTTTAAGATTTAACAGACATGAGTTGCATTTTCCCCAATTGCGAAAATACCAAATATTTTTGCAAAAATTCAAATGTAATTTTTTTTAAAGTCCCTACATTACCTAACAAACGACAACAGTGGCTGGATGTATGTAAAACTTGTCAGAGGGTGGATTATACAAACCAAACACCAGTTTTTTAAGCCTTTTGGAACGTTTAAATTCAATTTATAAATTTAATGAAAATTCTTTGTCAGGTAGCCCAAATTATATAGCGAATGTTAGTAATTGAATCATTAACTTCCAACACAACATACTTAATACATTTTTATTTAAATACTAAATTATAAATTACACATTTTTTGTAAAAAATGTCTCTAAAATAAAAATCATTTTTAGGAATGTGGCAACGCTTTTTATGATGCTCACAAAATAAGGAAACTTCAAAAAACCTTATTTGAAAAAAAAAATTTTGATGAAACTACCTTCTATATTTTTATCATGGTAATAATTGTTTTTACGGCCATTTTCACAATGTACGATTATTTCATTTTAACCGGAAAATTAACTAACTGTCGGTTTGTTTAACGGGGACCATTTAACCAACGGTTACCGATTTACGTTTCACCATCATTTGATTACTTAACCAAAGCATTCAGTAGAAAGTATGGCAATAATGCATACATTTGTTTACGAAAAATAGTGTAATGAAAGATTGAAATATAAAAAATTGTCTAAAAGACGGCATAAAAAATAATAATTTGTGTTTTCTTAGTGGTATAATAAAAAAACGTATAAAACTCAAAAATATTAAGGTACCTAACTGTAAAATTTACAGAACAAACTGAACAACAATTACTGAAAACCAACAAGGAAAAGTGCACATTTGTTGTTTGGTTTGTAAGTGCAATATCCGGGTGGTATATGGATAACCCCGTGCAAAATTTACTTTTCTTCGCTTTACGCTTTTAAAAATTATAAATATTACAAAAATATAAATGTTTTTCCATGTTCTTTTATTATATTTCTTACAATTAAGATGCTAACCGGCGAAATTTATTCGGTTATATTTAACAGCAACTTTGTTGTTAAATAGTGTCAGTTAAGAATTAATTGTACATTGTGAAATTCATATTAGCCTAACTTGCGGTTAAAGTTCACGTCAACTTTTAATCGTACATTGTGAAAATGGCCGTTAATGTGTTTTGGTGTAGGATTATTATCCATGTTATTGTTTTTTCTTTTATTGTTGTTATTAATATTATCATTGTTGTAATTTATGTTTACATTGTTTTTTAATTAATTTTGGAGCATTTTGTGATCAAGAACAAAATAATGTCAATTATATGAAAAATATTTTTGATTTTAGTATAATAGCAACGAAATGCACTGATCTCCGTAATACGTCTATCTCTCATTACGTTCACTATCGAACTCCAAAAAAGGAATATTTGTGCGACCATAAATACGCACATTGATAATAGAACAATAGATGTAGAACAGCTAGTTAACGACATGTTTAAAAGCTTATGAAAAGTTGGGTTGTATTTTGTATTTTTTTTCATCTAATCTGTACCTTCTCTAGAATATTCGAAACCGGTCAATCAGTTTTTTCATCTTTGTAAACTCCACCGGTTTCGGTTTTTTTACCATTTCGGTTTTTTGACAAACCGGTTTTTGTAAGACGGTTAACCTATTTCAATGAACTATATTTTCTAAAGCTCATTGAAACATATTTATGAAAAACTGTGATATCATTTTTAAAAATATGGATTTATTTTATAGAAAATTATAGCATTTGTCAGTATTTCGTAAAAGATATGAAATAATTGCATATACATAGATAGAGCTTTAAGAATTAAAAAATGCTAAATTTCCGAAGATTTAGTACACAATTCTTAACACATTTTCTATTAGTATTCACATCTTATATCTATCTACATATACACAGAAAGAAAAAAGCACTTCTAAATTTAAGTTTATTTTACTCAAATTTAGCCAGAATTGTACTTAAAAATTTAAGTACGATTTATACTCATTTGTACTTAGAATAAGGGATTGATTAAAAAAATCAAGTGGAAATTTTCTTAAAACTAGAACGAAATTCTTGAATTAAGTAAGAAAATCTTGTTTTAAGTACAAGTGAGAAGTTAAATCAAGTAGTTAATTTTTAAACTTCAAATTAAGAGTAAGATAACTTGAAATAAGAAAATAATTCTTATATTGAACCATAAAATGAATGAAATAAACAAGATTACGCCATCAACAATTCCGTTATTTTAGTGTACTCTTTTACTCTTTTTTCGTGACGTCAGCAATGATTGTTTCTTATGTTTTGAATGTAAAATACTTACTTTTATATGAAATTTCAAAACAAATAGTGAAAATAAATAAAAAAAATTAATTAAAAATTAAAATGTGGTTTGCAGTAAAAAATTTCAATAATAATAACTAGGATCGCAGAAATTCGACCACTTTTAAACGCTTTTTACCACTTTTATGGAAAGAATTTTAAACAAAATTATGTTCTGCAAATCTAGAGAAAATAACCTTTAAAACCATATATTTTCATCAATATTGGTGGACAATAACATACTTACAAGTGTACCACAAAAAAACGTATGGCCTATTTATATATAAGATAATAATAAAAAATCAAAATCGTGAACTAAAATATAGCAAAAATATTGAAAATTAATAATGTAAAATATGTCTAATAACATAAAACCTAAACTACATTTTATTTTATTAAACATAAATAAATTTTAAACATAATTATTGACTTTTCCATTCTAAATCACATACAATTTTCATACACTCATAGAAAAATGCATCTTCATATTGATGATGCCCTATCATCAGAATTTTTACATCAATGTTATGACAAATGGCATCAATGAAACAAAAAGAGACATCAATACAATGACGAACGTCATCATAAAATTTTGTCATATTTTGTGTGTCATCTATGCAATGATTTCAGTGACATCAATTTGATGACACATTTTGTGTATTGTTGACAGGTAAAGTATGAATAAAAATAAAACTAAATAATGTTAAAATGTTTGTAAAGTCTGTTTTAGTAAACATTTTATTGTTTTACCCATTATTTTTGTTTATAGACACATTTTTAAAACATGCATAAGTGACATCGCATTGATGTACATTTATATTCAAAGCAAGAAAAACTTTATGGAACATACAGCATTCATATTGATGACATTCAATCATCACATTTGACATCAACATCAAAAATAATGAGAGCGAAAGGAGTAAATTGTAAAATATAGTATACATATAAAAATAACATCACATTGATGTACGTTTGTCATCATTACAATTACAAAATAAAAATAATTTTTTACCAAAGAGAGACAAAGTATATGCAAAGACAAAATATTTAAGTAAATGTCTTCAAATTGATGTCACTTTGACATCATATGTTGCATTTGCATCAAACCTAATGAGAGCGAAGAGAGTTAAGAGTTAAATAAACAACAACAAACATAGTAAAGTATTCCAGACACAAAAGAAATGAAAAAAGTTGTCCAAAATAACTATAAACAGTTAATTTAAATTCTTTAAGAAGAAATGTTTTTTGTTTTTGTTTGTTCTAGTTCAGTTTATTTTTAAATCTCATTGAGTAGTGCGGTATTATTGTTTGCGGTCGTGTGCAATTTTTTTATAACAATATTAACAAAAACAAGTAAGAGTGCTATATTCGGCTGTGCCGAATCTTATATACCCTTCACCAAATTATACTTCAAAATTTTAAATATTTTTAGGTAAACAAAATTTATTTTTTTTTCCAGTTGTTTTTTTAATTTTTTGGAAAAAAAAAATTTTCGATTGTTATTTAATTTTTTTTTTTAAATTTTAAAAATTTTTTTTTTTTCAATTTTAAAAAAAAAAATTTTTTAAATTTTAAAAATTTTTTTTTTCGTTTTTTCAATTTTTTAAAAAAAAAAAATTCGGGTTCAAAATTTTTTTCCCGATTTTGACCCATTGTAGGTCCAACTTACTATGGTCTTATATACGTCGTTGCAAATGTCTTTGAAATATCTATCATTAGATATCCATATTGTCTATATTAATGTCTTAGTAATCCAGATATAGGTAAAACAAGTAAGAGTGCTATATTCGGCTATGCCGAATCTTATATACCCTTCACCTTTGTTGTGGATGCATTATTATTTTTTATAATTAGTATATATGTATGTACATTGCCCACTTTCAGCGTACAGCATCCTAAATTTATCAAGAACACAAAAAACAACAACAACGCCAAACGAAACAAAACACCAAAAGAAAAAACAAAATACGCAAGGCAATGAAACCAACACACATCCAAACATACGTTTAATTGTATAAAAAACAACAACAACGCCAAAAGAAACAAAATACGCAAAGCATGCACATTCAAACATACGATTTGTTGATTTTTTGTCAAAAAAACCAACACACAACCAAACAAACGTTTAGTTGCAGAGTTTAAAATTACTACTATATTAGTCAAAAAATTGCAAAAAAAATCATAATTTTACATGAAAACTGCAACAAATATTTAACAAGATAATATTTCATTGTATACATACTAAAAATATAAATACTATTTTCCAATTCCATATATGCACAAGCTTCGTGGTAGAAATATTTGTCGCAGTTTTTCCAAAAATATTTTGCCTTACAAAATATTTTACGTTGCAGCTAGAAAACAAAATGAAAATTTTTCATTTTTAAATCTTTTGCTGCCTAAATATATGTATATTTTTGGTTAGCAAAAACAAATGAAATTGCTTGTGTATAATATACAAAAAAATTACTACAAAAACATCATACATGCAAACAAATTGCAGCGTGAAAACCATAAACTGCAAACGATATGCGCAGTGAAAAATTCAAACAATGAAAATATGGAAGATGCTAAAAGTAGACTGCCAAACCATACGAAGTTGAAAAATGTAAAATACGAAATTGTGCAAAGTTAAAAATGTTTAAAGCGAAAATGTTTATTTTTAAAATATTTCCGCCGCATATATGGTTTTGTTTTGCCGCATATAGTCATTGAGTAGAAAAATGTGAAAAAAAACTATGAAGTTGATTTGGGTGTACAAAATAAAAAATTGTATTGAAATGTGTGTTAATAAAGAATTTTAGTGCAATAAAATAGAAGTTTTATTTTTTGAGGTATGTAATTGTATGTATTGTGAAAGACAAATTAAATTAAATAAGATTCTGGACAAAGGATAGCTAGCGGAGGATATTATTATTGAATTTTTTGATTGATTGGCTTTTTAAATACGAATTCAAATGTATTCATGCTGGTGGTAATAGGAGTCCAGAAAAATTAGTAAGAAAAAAAATAATTTTGTATGTAAAGCGGTTAAAAAAGGATATATAATGCAACAACAAAATGTGACAACAGCCAAATACCATAAATAACAGGATCATTCATTTTATGAATAAAATCTATCATAATAAAGTGTTGTACATTCAAATGTTTCCTTTCGTAAAATTTGTAACAGGAGAAGAAACAAAAAAATAAGCAGCATAGAAAATAATTGTGGAAGAACAATTTTATGTGTAAGATATAATGCAAAAAAGGCACAGGTATAATTACAACAGGAGCAAAAGGAAATTAACTGCAACAACATCAACTTATACACACAAGTAGGTAATTATGATATAAAATTGCTGTATGTAGGTTCAATCGTGAGTGATTTTGTAGCAGGAGAAAAAAGGATAAAGAGGAATGATAGAAAATGTAAGCATCAACAAAAGGAAGGAAAAGAGTTAAAAAGGGATAGAAAATGCAACAACCAGATTATGGAAGGACACATGCATGAAAGCAAGAATAATTTATCACTACAAATGAATACAAAGAGGTTATAAATAACAGGAGATACGAAATTTAAGAAAGTTCCTGAAAATATAATTCTGCAATGAAGAAAATTTTACTGTATACAAATATCAAGTGAGAGCGAAAATGATCGACTTTGTTTGTGTTTTTAAATGCTCATTCATATGTATCCATTCGTAGTATTTCTAACAGGAGAACAAAAAAACAAATAAGCAACAGAGAACAAATTATGCAACGAAGGCACAACAAATTTTTTACATAGGCACGAGTGCAGCAGGAGACAAAGGAAATACAACAACAACTACTTAACTACTACCTCAAGTAATTTTGAAATGCAACTGTTGTATGTGTGTCCTCTAGCTGCATAAAGCAACAACAACACATTCAAAAAAATAGGAACAAATACAAAGGAATTTCTAGACATGTGGTGGAGTACCGTTGCAATTAATTGTATTTTGTTGTTTCTTTACTGTTAATGTAGAAAATTAAAAAGTCAACAACAACTTGTGCAATCTGAAATGCAAATGAGTATGATTGGCTGAGCGTTTGTAACAGGAGTAAAATAAAAAAAAGTATAGAATGCTAAAAAAAATATATGTATTGTGAAGGATAGGAATGCAGTGAAAGTACATTCAAGAAGGTTATGAGCAAAGGATAGCGGATGATATTATTATTGCATTGTTTGTGTAGAACTGATTTTTGTTGAATACCGTTACAGATCATTTTTTATTACGCATTTTGGTTTATTTTTAGATCGAGAAATTTTTGTCATGTGCACTGAGTTGTTGTTTTTTGTAAAGGATTTTTGTGCGTATTTGTTTTTTATTATTTGTACACTTGTCGTTGTGTCCGTTATTTTTTTCGCGAATAGTTGTAATATTGATTGCAGAATTATATTTTCAGGAACTTTCTTAAATTTCGTATCTCCTGTTATTTATAACCTCTTTGTATTCATTTGTAGTGATAAATTATTCTTGCTTTCATGCATGTGTCCTTCCATAATCTGGTTGTTGCATTTTCTATCCCTTTTTAACTCTTTTCCTTTCTTTTGTTGATGCTTACATTTTCTATCATTCCTCTTTATCCTTTTTTCTCCTGCTACAAAATCACTCACGATTGAACCTACATACAGCAATTTTATATCATAATTACCTACTTGTGTGTATAAGTTGATGTTGTTGCAGTTAATTTCCTTTTGCTCCTGTTGTAATTATACCTGTGCCTTTTTTGCATTATATCTTACACATAAAATTGTTCTTCCACAATTATTTTCTATGCTGCTTATTTTTTTTTTTGTTTCTTCTCCTGTTACAAATTTTACGAAAGGAAACATTTTATTATGATAGATTTTATTCATAAAATGAATGATCCTGTTATTTATGGTATTTGGCTGTTGTCACATTTTGTTGTTGCATTATATATCCTTTTTTAACCGCTTTACATACAAAATTATTTTTTTTCTTACTAATTTTTCTGGACTCCTATTACCACCAGCATGAATACATTTGAATTCGTATTAAAAAAGCCAATCAATCAAAAAATTCAATAATAATATCCTCCGCTAGCTATCCTTTGTCCAGAATCTTATTTAATTTAATTTGTCTTTCACAATACATACAATTACATACCTCAAAAAATAAAACTTCTATTTTATTGCACTAAAATTCTTTATTAACACACATTTCAATACAATTTTTTATTTTGTACACCCAAATCAACTTCATAGTTTTTTTCACATTTTTCTACTCAATGACTATATGCGGCAAAACAAAACCATATATGCGGCAGAAATATTTTAAAAATAAACATTTTCGCTTTAAACATTTTTAACTTTGCACAATTTCGTATTTTACATTTTTCAACTTCGTATGGTTTGGCAGTCTACTTTTAGCATCTTCCATATTTTCATTGTTTGAATTTTTCACTGCGCATATCGTTTGCAGTTTATGGTTTTCACGCTGCAATTTGTTTGCATGTATGATGTTTTTGTAGTAATTTTTTTGTATATTATACACAAGCAATTTCATTTGTTTTTGCTAACCAAAAATATACATATATTTAGGCAGCAAAAGATTTAAAAATGAAAAATTTTCATTTTGTCTTCTAGCTGCAACGTAAAATATTTTGTAAGGCAAAATATTTTTGGAAAAACTGCGACAAATATTTCTACCATGAAGCTTGTGCATATATGGCATTGGTTTATAGTTTGTATATTTTCAGTATTTGTGCACATTAATATGAAAACGATTCATATTTATTGCGCAGTCGGTAGTCAAATGTAAAAAACGTTTAACTAATTTTAAACCCTGTTTAGTTGTATAAAAAACAACTACAACGCCAAAAGAACAAAACACAAAAAAAAACAAAATACGCAAAGCATGCACATCCAAAAACATACGTTTTGTTGCTTTTTTGTCAAAAAAACCAACACACAACCAAACAAACGTTTAGTTGTATAAAAAACAACAACAACGCCAAAAGAAACAAAAAACAAAAAAAAAACCAAATACACAAAGCTTGCACACCCAAGCATACGTTTTGTTGTTTTTTTGTCAAAGCATGCAATACATTGTGTTTTTTGATGAAATTTTCAGAGGTTGTCTCGGATTTTTGCTCATATCTCCGTTATTTATGGACGGATTTTGCTGATTTTAAATAGCAAAATTCTCGAAAGTATGTCTGATAGAATTGTTGAAGATTTGGATCCCGGAGATATCTGGGGCCTTCAGAAAATTGATTTCAACAGACAGACAGACGGACAGACAGACAGACGGACATGGCTTAATCGACTCCGCTATCTATAAGGATCCAGAATATATATACTTTATAGGGTCGGAAATGAAAAATGTAGAAATGAAAAATGTAGAAATTACAAACGGAATGACAAACTTATATATACCCTTCTCACGAAGCTGAAGGGTATAAAAATAGGTCAAAAATCGAGGTTGTCTTGGTTTTTTCCTCATATCTCAGCCATTTGTGGACCGATTTTGCTGATTTTAAATAGCAAAATTCTCGAAAGCATGTCTGACAGAATTATTGAAGATTTGGATCCCGAAGATATCTGGGGTCTTCAGAAAACTGATTTCAACAGACAGACAGACAGACGGACAGACAGACAGACAGACGGACATGGCTTAATCGACTCCGCTATCTATAAGGATCCAGAATATATATACTTTATAGGGTCGGAAATGAAAAATGTAGAAATTACAAACGGAATGACAAACTTATATATACCCTTCTCACGAAGCTGAAGGGTATAAAAATAACTCTTTTCGAAGCCAGTAAGTAAAAAATTAAGTGTTTTATTTGTGAAAAGTTTTTTATAAACCACGAATATTATTTTGAACATTTAAAGTCCTATCATTTTCTTAAGACTTCGGACAATTATGAGTGTTGTAACACAGTTTATAAAAACTCATCAAAATTTAAGACTCACGTGCGTAAGAAGCACCCATTAACAAAAATTTCAAGTGTTGATCATGAAGAAACAATAGATAAAGTGTCAAGTGAAAATATAACAACTGAAAAAATAATAAAAATTGATTTTGGTAACAATGAAAACAACGCAAATGTTGAAAACAATACATGTGAAAGTGATGAAGAACTTCTAAAAAAAATGCATAAGAATATATTGGTATTTGAAACAGAGCTATTTGCTAAATGTAATTTTGCAAGAACTGATGCGGAAAAGATTAGTGAAAATCTGTTTAGTATAATTATTGAACCGCTTTTATCAGTTTTTAATTCATTTAGCCAAAAATTTGATAAAAATGTTTTTCTACAAATTTCTAATTTTACAGGTGAGATAAATCGCTATTTTAAGGATCTTAAGACTCAACATAAATTAAAAATGATGCTCTCAGAAGATCTATTTTCAAACATCGAAGAAGTCGTGGTAGAAACAAATGCAGTATTATCACATCATAAAGGTAATCTTGAATGTTTTCGAAAAGAAACCAAACTTGCTTTTGTGTCTATGAAGAATACATTTAGAAAAGTTCTAGAGAAAGATGACAAATTATTAGCTATGCTTAATTTCATGAAAGAAAAGGAAAACTCTCAACATCTTAAAAATATAACTCAAGGCTCTTTGTGGAAAAAAAAGTGTGATTTGTATCCAAACAAGATGCTTGTTCCGTACTTTTTATATTCGGATGAGTTAGAAATAAATAATCCCTTGGGATCTCATTCAGGAAACTTGGCCTGTAATTTTTATTATAGTTTTCCTTGCGTATCTGATGACACAAAATTAAATAACGTTTTCTTTATAAGTTCAATAAGCTCAAGAGACCTAAAAGCATTAGGAAAAAATAAGTGTTTAACTCCAATTATAAACCAAATTATTGATTTGGAATTGAATGGGCTTGATATAAAATTATCCAATGGACAGGTATACCACCCCCATTTCATTCTACTTCTTATTTTAGGAGACAACTTAGGGCTAAACAGCCTGCTTGCTTTTAATAAGTCTTTTAATACAAGGTTTTGTAGATTCTGTTCCATTAGTAAAGCAGAAAGCGAAACAAATCCTACAGAGCCAGTCCACTTGTTACGTTCTTATGACAACTATGATTTGCACATAAAAGATATTAATTCCAGTGACAGTGGAATAGCCGAAGAGTGCATTTTCAACAAAATACCATCATTTCACGTTATTGATAACAAGAGTGTCGATGCCATGCATGACATTTTAGAAGGCATATGCCATTACGATATGTGTAAATCCATTTTACACTTCATTAAAAAGAAATATTTCACTCTCGACAGGTTAAACAAACGAAAAAAAAAATTTCAGTACGGTGAGTTAGAAATTGGTAACACATGTCAAGATATTTCAATGATTCATTTGAAAAAGAATCATTTGAGAATGCACGCACGAGAAATGTTAACTTTTGTCATGTACTTTCCAATGATGGTTGGTGATTTGGTGCCTGAAAATGACGAAGTTTGGTTATTTGTATTGCTTCTAAATAAGATATTAGATTTTGCATTATTGTTCAAAATCAGAAACCATTCCATTAATTCATTCAAACAAAACATTGTTACCCACAATGAACTGTTTTTAAAACTTTTTGAAGAGAAATTAAAGCCAAAATTTCATATATTGACGCACTACTCTGATATAGTATCATCTTGCGGTCCTGTACGTAAATTCTGGACTTTTCATTTTGAAGCTAGGCATCGAATTTTTAAAAGCTATTCATTCGCAAACAGATCTAGAAAGAATACTAGTATATCACTGGCAAAAAAATATCAGTTTTATTTCGCAAACTACTTACTTTCCCCAGCAATATCTAGTAATGTAATATGTCGAGAGAAAGACAGGTCAAAAAATACTTTTTTGAGTTCATTGCTTTTAAAATTAAAGAGTCTTCATCAGTAATTAATTTATATGACAGTGTAACCTATAAAAATATTTTATATAAAAATGATTTTTATATTGCAACCAAACTCAACAATTTCAATATATACAAAATCATTTGTGTTATTGTGTTAGGTAATACAATCAAGCTGTTTGCTCAACAAATAAATAATGTAAAATATTTACACCATTATATTGCTTATGAAATAAATTCTCGTGATATAGGAGACTTTGATATTATTGAAACCGATGTAATAGTTGGACCACCGACAACCATTATAACCACATCGTCAGCAAAAGTTTTTATACGTCCCAAAGAAATTTATTAAATTTTCCAAATTCCAATTCCCTTTCAGCCAACAAGTTTGATGATGATTCAATACATAGTCTGCTTCAAAATTGGAATTTAGAACATATGTCAAATTTTTGTAAAGGTAAGTTACCCGTACCAAATGAAACAATAGTATAAATAGTGGCTCCAATAAGAAAGTATTCACAAAAACACAAATTAATTGAAATTTAAAAGTAATATTAATAAAGGTATTTATAGACGGCAATACTGAGTATTAATATTTGTCAAAAACTCAAGTATCATAATACAATTTCATCGTCTTAACAAAATTTGTATTAGATTTTCAAAAAATACAAATGTTTTTTTTACGGTCGGTATTCAAAATTTGTTTAAAACAATTCAAAAACTTTTTATATTCATATGTATCGGGTATGTATTTATAAATACAAATAAGGCAAACAAAAATGTCAAGAAAATATAAAATAAAAATAGTTTGCAGAAAAATATCAATCAACAAAGAAATAAAATATTTGTAATACTATCGTGTAAACAATAAATGTTTTTTCGAAACGATTTTTTGAAATACCGAATGATTTCAATAATATTTTAAATTTGAAAAGTGTTAATACTCTGTATTGCCGTTTATAAATACCTTAAGTAGTGCAGTTCTGCAAAACAATAAAAAATAAAAGAAAGCACTACCTTTTTATGGAGCCACTGTATGTCCACTCTTAGCACACCTTAATGTTGGAAAACATAGAATAAAATAATTTTTGTTTACTCTTTTATAGATGAAAACATAAATGTAAATGTTTTAAAACTTATGGACCAAAATGATTTAAATGAAGTAACAAGTAAAATGACTTTCGGAGATAAAGTTACTTTTAAGCACAACTTCAAAAAGTGGCGGTCAGATTTAAACATTCCACTTTTAACTAATAACTTCTCAACCGATTGCTCAAAATCCCTTTCGCCATCAACATCACATTCATCATTTAGTGATGATGATTATTCAAACACAAAAGTTTGCGTTATGGAAATCTTTCAACAACACAAAATTGGATGCAAAATTTTGGAAATTTATGAAACAACCAAAGAGATTACTCCCGAACACCGTAACTTGTTGATTAATATTATAGTCGAATATTTTCAATCAAAAGATATGCATATGGGAACGCAAACAAGCTACAATATTGAAAATCAAATTTTGAAAATATTTCCAAATGAAAAACTTTCCTTTTACCGAACTGGAAGACGTGGCAAAATATACACGAAATATATAAATAATAAAAGATCATTAAAATCTCTCACAAAAAGTGGCGAACATCGATCTAAAAACGAAGTATATGGTGAGAATATCTACTGAATTTACCAATAATCGCCTAATTGGGTTGTGTCTTATTTCATTTTAGTACCCCAAGACGGAGATCATATTCTAATTAAAAGTCTTCGCTATGATGAGCTGCCACCGGAGGAATTTTACTCTACGTGGTCTGCGTGTTCAAAATTAAGATTTTATCAAATAAAAAATGACTGCCAAACAATGGACGAAATATTTAAACTTTGGCCCCATTATAAAGAAACACGTGGAGTTAAACTGGTATGTATATTGAAATATTGCAATTTATTTATCCTTAACGTAACATTTACTTCCTTTTTTGTCAGATTGATATCGATTTTAATAAAATGTTTGACATAAATGACAGCACTATGGCTTGGAAAGACAGCTTTATTAAACTTTTTAAGCAATTGAACAATGGAGCGAAGACCCGTGATGTTAATTTTAAACGGGTGATGGATTCAGTCAATATAGACGATCTTGATAATGGTAATATTTTAATCGAAAAACGTAATATAGAAACAAATTCTAATTATTAAAATATTTACTTTCTAGATTCCGAAAATACTTATTTGAAGATATTGTGGTGCCTACACTACCTAATTTTCCAAACGCGTAAAGAAGTGCAAAGTGAGGCAGATGGAAAAAACCAATACAAGACTTTTACTGTGCGTGATTCTCAGGACGCCTTTATATTTGTAAATGAGACTATGCAGTCTCTAGAAAATCACGTAGCGGAATTACTGAAGAAAAAGCAGCCCATACAGCCATTTATTTTAGGTCTTGGGGACAAGAATACTTTTAAAGTTGCAAAATATTTTGTATACTTAGATGGTCAATATTTGCCCTTTACTTCATTCATTAGAGCAGTTGATATTTGTTTCAAAACTTTTCATTTGTTTAATCTAGAGTATCCACTTGCATGCAGACCAATGTGGATTTTCGTCGAACAGTTTATTTATAAGATAAACAAATCAACTGAAAAAGTTTCTAAAGTTTGTGTCCTGATAAATGAATTACAAAAATATTAAATTCATTATTTAGACTTTTCATTAATCTATTTTTGTTTTGTGAGATTAAAATTAATATCACTATGCGACAAATAATAGGGTCACTGATCGGCGGGGGTTCTGCATACCGGGAAATGTTAGATCGGCAAAAAAAAAGTTATACGTGTCCCGGCGTTTCGCTGGGTCAGGTCTAGGAATCGAGCTATATCGTATATGATTGCGGCAATCATAATATGTTTAAGTTACCATTCATATAATTATTGTAATTATGTATATGATTGCGGTAATCACAATATGTTTAAGTTACCATTCATATAATTGTATCAGTCATATATATGATTGTAGTAATTAAGTATATGTTTGTGGCAACCATTTTTATGATGTATTACTTCACCATATTGTGTTATTCTCGGATTATGGTTATCATACTCTGAGTACAACATATTATGATATAATGATTCATCATAAACATGATTGCCATAAACATATATTTATTTACTACAATCATTTATATACTTGCTACAATTATATGAATGGTAACTTAAACATATTATGATTGCCGCAATCATATACGATATACGATATAGCTCGATTCCTAGACCTGACCCAGCGAAACGCCGGGACACGTATAACTTTTTTTTAACGATCTAACATTTCCCGGTGGGCAGAACCCCCGCCGATCACTGACCCTACTATTTGTCGCATAGTGTATTCCTTTATGAATAAAATTATTTTTATGTACATATGTATAAAATTCTTGCTTGAAATAAAATTATTTTTTTTAGTAATTTATATATAGTATTGTAATTATTTTATTTCAACATAATATTAATGACAGTTATTTATTTCTTTAATGATATATTGCCATCAAATTATTATTAAAATATAATATTGATGACAACATGTCTTAAAGTTATCAAGATTCGTTATTGCATTGATGACATTTTGTCATTAAAAGTATGTTATTGTGTCATTGCATTAACGATATTTTGTCAATAAATAGGTGTCAATTAATCATTCCTCTAATGTTAGTGTGTCATTGAATTGATGACTTTTTGTCATTAAATTGATGCCGATTAGTCATTTCTTCAATGCCAATGTATCATTGCATTGATGACAGTTTGTCATAAAATTGAGCCCGAAGAGTCATTGCTCCGATGTTACCGTGTCATCGCACTGATGACATTTTTTTTATTAAACTGGCTTCGATTAGTCATCTCTGTGATGACGATATGTCATCACATTGATGACATTTTCACCCTGATGACAATTTTATCAATTGATGTAAAGACTGACATCACAATGATGAAAAGTGTCATGGGGTCAAAAACGAAGACACTTGACATAGAACTGATGTCAAAATACATCACCGTTATGACGGTTTTTCTATCAGTGTATAATACAATCAGTTTGAGTCACTGTTGACGTCACTGAGCTTAAGAGAATGTTTATTTCTTTATGGAACCATAATAGAAAAAGAGCGGTATAAAATTTACTCTCTGAGCTGTTCTCAAAGTAATTTTCTGCTCGCGTTGTTGGTTAGTTACATGCAGCGTTGCCGCTTTGGTCCAATTGGACCAAAATTGGTAGTTTTAAGTTAATAAATTGACTTTTGGTTGTTTGGTTGGTTTGTTCCGATTTTTGTCGTATTTTGGTAGGTTTTTGAATAAGAATTTTTAAGAACAAAATAATAAAAATCATAACAAAAAAACTATGTTACTCCAAAATAATAAAATTATTTATGAAAAATTGAATATGAAGACAGAATTATCTTAAATTTTTAGTTAAGTCAGATAAATGTGTACGTATTTCGTAGAGTTCAGTTCAAAAAATGCCAAAGGGCTCGCAATACTTTTATTTTCTTATAATTTTTTGTTCTGCTGCTTCAAGATTTCTTGAAAAATTTAATTTACAGATTCTAAATCTTCCAAATTATAACAAATATTATTTAAATTGTGCGTAGTCATGTTAAAAGAAGTAATAAGTAATAATATTTTTAAGAACAAAATAATTAAAATAATAACGAAAAAACTACTTATGTTATGCCAAAATAATAAAACTACATATTTGCAAAATATGAAGATAGCATTTTCTTAAATATTTAGTTTAGTCAGGTAAATGTGTATTTATTTAGTAGTGATGAGTTCAAAAAATGCCAAAGGGCTCTCAAAACTTTTATTTTCTAATAATATGTGTTAAACTCTGCTTCAATATTTCAGTTTCATCTTAGGACGCTTAATTTATTTCTATATGAAACTTATTTGTGTTGAATTTTTTCGGGATACCAACAATTTTAGGATTTTTATGCTCGTTTAAGTAATTTTCGGAAGAGGGCCTTATATGGGAGCTATGGTCAATTATGAATTGAATTTTTAGGTGTAATTTATTTGTAAAAATGTTATTTAATATCTATATAAATCAAGCATTTATGACGGATAATGTCTTATTTCTGGACAGCCAGCCAGACAGACGTACGGAAGGACATCGTTAAATCGACTCGAAAATAAAATCTCGAAAACTGAACGATTTTAACATATTTATGACTGTAGTGTTATTAAATAACTTTCTTCCTCTGGGTAATTTTATAGCAGCAATAATATAATTTTAAGTTAACTATTAATTTTGAAAATATTTAAAATTTGGTAGGTTTTGGTATTTTTTAATTAGAAATTTGGTAGGAAAAATATTTTATTAGTGGCATCGCTGTCATCAGTCTGTTTTGTGCGTTCCGTGTTGTTCTGTATTGTTTTCGGTCTTTTGTGTTCTGTGAAAAAAATATGAGTGAGGCAGAAGTGGTTCCGGACAAAGAAAACACCCTCCTGCTCCAGCTTATCCAGGAGTTTCATCAGCCCAGTGTTTATGGGTATTTAAAAGGTAAGTCTATAATTTATTTATTATACATAATTTGTGATTTATTTATAAATAATACAGTTATTCTATTTATAAAACATAATACAGCAAGTCAATCGAAAACTTTGGATAAGTTTCTTTTTACATAAGCTATGTTCAATAACTAAAAGTTGTTACTAGTTAGTAACAATTGTTACTGGAAAAGCGTTCATTAACTCAAAAAACTTGCAAGTAGAGAAAAAATCAAGGGCATATACATTTTAGAGAGTGTTCTCTCGTTGCAAACTATTACAAGTTCTATTTTGAACTCGTTATATTTCATACGTTTTGTGTTAATGTTTATTTATTCACAATTTTATTTTTGTGGTGAAAAAATGTCTAAAAAAAAGAATTTTCAATACAATTGAAGAAAATGTGAGTATTTATACATTTTAAAAGGAATAAAATAAGAAAATTGTGTGTATAAAACAATTGTTAATGGAAAAGCGTTCATTTACTTTTTACTATTTTTGAGAATTTAAGAGAGTTATTTTGTAAATTTTGATTTTATTCTCTCGTTGCAAGTATTTACTGGGAAAGTAAATGAACAGACCTATATTTTCTTTTGTCTTACTATATTATGTTTTATAAATAGAATGTTGAATTTGCAACAAATAACGGTACAACGTGGTATGTACCTACAAATTTTTTCAATAAGAAATATTTTTTCATTTGTACTAACACACACATACATATGTAGTTGCGCATATCGTTTAGAAACAGGTTTTTTAAGACGCAAACAACAAAATGTGCACTTGTAAACAAATAATACAAGCAATTGTTCTTAGTTAAGAATTCTCGTGTTGATGTTTGTGTGTCTATTAAAGGGATGCACAAGCACATTCATTTCCCAGCAGTTAAGCAAGTAGCCAATGTATCCCTTAAAGACAGTAATTGTCACATATGTCTTATCACCTGGCTGACTCCAATTTATATATTTTGGTCATTTGACACGTGTGTGCACTTTGTAGTGCAGAGAGAAGACATTTGGTTACCTTATACATCCCAAGTAATCTAGCGTGAAGACAATTGACACTTAAGTGTCTCTAAGTAATCTGGAGTGTAGTCACTTTAAACGTTTTGTGAGTAATTCGTACAAACTGGTTTTATACAAATTGTGTTGATATAATTCTGATACAGTTTATTTTTATTTTTGCTTAACCCAGCAGTTCGAGGAGACAGTACCGAACTAGTGATTTTACCCATCCTTTAGGGTGGGAGCTAGTTACTTCGATAGCCACGTGACTAGTCATTTTAACACGGGCATATCCTAGGCAGGGGGTAAATTGTCTCTTTTTGATTACAAGGGGCTGTCCAATAGCTGGTCCAAAGTAGGCAACGCATTAGATTCACATACTGGTTACATAGCGTCATTTACCTTACTAGCTTTGTAACTGGATACTTGATCAGCTACTTGACTAGTTATTTTAACACGTACATGTCCTAAGCAGGGGTTCAATTGGCTCTTTTGATACAATGTGACTATATGATAGCTGATCGAAAGTAGTCAACGCTTCTGGTGGGTAAAATAAAGTGCAGTACAAAAAAAAGTATGAAGTGACTTCTCCATAGGTTACTAAGAGACACTAAAGTGACTATTGACTTCATGCTATGTTACATGGGATACCAGATACTTAAGCATCTGGTATACAGAATCTGTGCACAGATTCTGTTCTTACTGGAATTTTTCCAGTAATTAAGTGTCAAATGTAAGAGAAACTTCAACGAAAAAAGAAATTATAATAAAAGAAAACAGTGAAAAGCTAACAAAAATTAAAATGCCAAAATATAACAATTATGTTTTATTGATTGTCATCATTTAAATAAAAAACAAAAAGTATAGTGTCGCGATTACAACTGCTGAATTTAAATAAATAATTTAGAAAAACATTTTTGTGTACTTACATGTGTATACATATATAATTATTTTATTCAAACTCTGTGCTACTTACATACGAAATTAAAAATATCTGTATTTTTTAAAATTTAGTTTTTCTCACACCATTTTCAAATGTGACTTATTTTGACAGTTTTTGTGAGAAACTTTTCGAAAAATATTGTTACAGAAACACTTTTTCTCACATCCTTCCAACGATTGCTGGAAAATTATTAAAGTTACAGATAATTCTCGCAAAGCCAAGATACAGAAACGAGAAAAAACATATTTGGTTTCTATTTATACTGTTTTTGTTGCAATTCAATCGTTTCATGCGGAAAGTTTGTCGATTCGAGAAATACAGAAACGGGCTACTGGCTACAGATAATAAGTGTTTGGGGTGCGAGGTCAAGTCAAGTATATTAAAATCGAGATCGAGATGCAATAAATTTAAAATTAAATAAAAAGCAGATGTTTTCTAATGGCCAGCAAAGCGGACCGGGTTCAGCTAGTATAAAAATAAATTTAAGTAGACCCTCTTCATAGTAAATAAAAATTTATTATAAACCGGTTAACCGTTTTTTTGAAGACAACAACCGAAACCGTTAACCGATTTTTTTAAAAGACAATAATCAAAACCGGTGGTTTGAAAAATTATTTAAAGGCCACAACTATGGTAGGTGATTACTGGTGTTTATAAAAAACCCATTTTTAAAAAAACCGGAATTTCGCTTAACCGACATCGAAAAAGCCGGTTAAACCGGTTAACCGTCATAAATTTGTAGATAACATAAAATGTACAATAAAGTATATACAGCTTTAAAATTTGTAGTTTTTTAATTTATAATAGTTTTTAAGTAAACTTATCGTCCTCTACTATTTGAATCATTGTAATTTTTAAAAATATTAATCTAAAGAGGTTTGTTTGTAAATCAGCAGTTTAGGTTTGAAATCAGACCAATAATGTGTGTGCAATGAATGTAAAAAATGCACAAAAACATGAGATTTATTAATTTTAGTCCCAAATTTTAAAAACCGGTTAACCGAGTGATAAAAACCGGATAAACCGGTTAACCGAAAATCAACATTTTAAATTAACCGGTTCGCAAAAAACCGAGATTTCAAAGAATAACCCGTTTTTCGGTTAACCGGTTTATAAACACTAGTGATTACTGTTAGCGTTAAAAACGAAGCTAACAAAGCTCTAAAGAAAAAGTTAAAGTTTCACGATATCTTGTGTTCAAATTATATAAGACTATTTTTTTTGAGTTTTTTTTTACTTAAATGATTAATTTATGTTTTATAAATGTAAAAAATTCTGGTTGTTTTTATTAGATTTCTTTAAAATACGTGTTGGCCTCTTAATTTTAACTAGGAAGTTCGACCACTTTTACGGAAAGAATTTTGAAAAATTTGTTTATATTGTGCATATCTAGAGAAAAGAACCTATTAAACCATATATGTTTCATCAATATTGGTGACAATAACATACTTAAAAGTGTACCACAAAAAAACGTGTGGCCTATTTATATATAATAAACCGGTGAACCGAAAATCAACATTTTAAATTAACCGGTCTGCAAAATCCCGACATTTCACAGAAAAACCGGTTTTTCGGTTAACCGTTTTATAAACACGTCAATTAGTTTTAAATTAACCCGTTAATTGTTTTCACGTGATGGTAGTTTTTCCAAAAACAATTCCATAACGACATTAAAAACAAATTAAAGCTAAACGATATGCTTAGAAAGTAGCACACCAGAACGAGTGCAGTGATAATCAGTAATATTTTATTTCCATAACATCAATTGATACAAGCTAATAGTGAATGAATGGTTTAAGTAACTTTAAAATTTAAATACAAAATATATGTATTTATTCCTATGTACTACATAGATATTTAGGTTTATCAACACAACATAATGGCTTCAACTAAACTATTTATCTTATATATTATATGTCTGGAGTTAGTTATCGTAGTTCCAGCAAATGCTAAAGTAAGTAATTAAAACATGCATATCGCTCATTTGTAACAAGAGAGTCATAAGTAAGATAATAAAGAAATAATAAAATTTCGGAATGAGAGCAATTGGTCTTCTTTAAAGTCAAAACTAAAACTTATCTTATTATTTATAATAAAATCACTTCAAACTTTTTACTCGGAACTAGGTTTGTTGGCTTATGACGTTCTTGTCGCAAATGAGTGATACGTAAGTACGTAAATATGATTTATGTAAGTTTAAAAAATGGTATATTATTGTACATATGTATCTTAATTTTTTTTAGAGGAAGTTTGAGTTGACGTTCCTTAACTTCACCTGTACGAACCCTCCAGCTAAAGAAAACAATTCTTTAGTAATCGCTTATCAGTGTGGTCTTAGTAAAAATATAAAACGCCGCACACTACATTTGGAGATGACTTTTGGGAAAGATATTCCATATTTTGATCTTAACTTAAGTGTTATATTACCACGCCGAACTAGCGATTTTGTGCTACTTAATCTAACAAAATTAAATGGTTGTCATATGTTGTCGAACAAAAATCAGGTGCCGCTGCTACAGCTTAGTCGAAAACTCCTGGATCATTATTCCAACCTCCCAAAGCAATGTCCACTACGTGCCAATATTCTTTATTACATACGTGGTTTTCGTCTCGATATCGATCTCTTTCCAGCATTTACATTTGAAAATGACATGAATGCGAAATTTGAGTATATAATTGATAAAAAAGTGGCCCTTGAAGGTTTCATCAATACACATGTCGGAATTAAGGGAGGTTCTTAAGGTCGAGAAATTCAACACAAGCATGTCTAAATAAAGTAGTAGTAGTAGTCAATGTAATGTTTTTATTAGTAGTTAATTTGGTTGATTTCATGATCTATAGTATAGATTCTATACTATAGATTGTAATGTTATCAATTAATTCTTATTACTTAACCGATTTGGTAGACTATAGTTAAGAAGGTATGTATTAGGGTATTCATTCGAGTAATGATCGTTCGATTAATCGAATAATTTCTTACGAATAATTATTCGAATAATTTAAAAATTGCCATTTTCGAATAACGAATAATTCGAAAAATTGTATGTAGAATAATCGAATAAGTGTACATATACATTTAAATTCATTAAATTGCTTAAAATTTTTCATAATTGCAAATTTAAATAAGTAATAATGACTTACAAAAATTGTATTGTTTCTGAAAGTCTTTTAGACTTCCCAACCGTCCAGTTTTCGTCAGGACAGACCAGTTTTAGAGTCGAATGTCTTGTGTCCCGGCGATACTCTGAACGGGATGAGATTAGTCGCGTTTTGAAAAAAAAACATAACTTTTTCATTACTTAGCTTGTACTTTTAGTTAAAGCTGAGTTGTTGGTCCATTTAAATTTCATCTTAAGATGTGCTGAGTTTGTTGAATTTATTACTTCAAATAAAGATTTAATAAAAGCTGATAAAAGTGATTAAAAATATAAATTTAAAATTAAGGACTGAAATAATTTATTTATTAAATACTTGCTTAACCCGTTGTGCTTCGCTATCCCTACGTAGTAAAATAAAAATATGTGAAAGAATTTAAAAACTATTTTTTTAATGAAGTTACACTAATATTAACCCGCTCATTTTGAAACAAATTAGGTAAAATTATAAAAAATAAATTTTCAGACAAAGTTTGAAGAATCTCGGTTTAACCGGTTAACCGAAAACCCGGGTTTTCTTCGAAATCTCGGTTTTTTGCGAACCGGTTAATTTGAAATGTTGATTTTCGGTTAACCGCTTTTTTAAAATTTGGGAATAAAATTAATAAATCTCACGTTTTTGTTCATTTTAATATTCATTGTATACACATTATTGGTCTGATTTGAAACCTAAACTGCTGATTTACAATACAACCTCTTTAGATCAATACTTTTAAGAATTACAATGATCCTAAATAGTAGAGGGCGATGAGTTTACTTAAAAACTTTTTCAGAATAAATTATCATAATGATACTATTAAAAATTATAATTAAATTTCGCATAATTCTATAAGTTTAGGCTAAATCTTACTAATGATTCATTAAAAACTTAGTCATGATTTTACCAAACGTTATATTGAATTCGATATACATACCTTCTTTCAATAAATTTGACTTCATTAGTGTGTTTTGTTCTTAAAATTTTAATTTATTAATCATTTCGTTAGCTTTTCAGAAATATTACAGGAGATACAAAAAACGTTATAAAATCCATGATTGGAAATATTTTTTAAATCTGATAATGGAGTTTTATTAATTATTTGGTATGATTTATAATGACAAATAATCAGAACTAGGAAGAAGTGCGTTTGCATCTTATAGGTCCATTTTGGGGACTTGTAACATTTTCTGATGCATATCATAATTATTTAATTAAAAAATTGATTTACATATATTTTTTATTTATTTATTTTATTTACATAACATGAATATTAGAGTTCGTTTGTGACCAGGTCACTTCATTTGATTTTCGGGTATCATCATTTTTCTGAAGGTTTTTGCGTAAATAAAAATAATGGCGTCCTTTTTTTTTGGAAAATTTTCACTCCTTGTGGTGGTTCAACGCACCTAAAGATGCGCATTTTGAGCACATTTTTCTGTAGAGCAAAAACGGTTGAATATATTGCAAATATGAATTCACCAGTCAATTCTGCATCAAAAATTAATACAATTGATGTTTTTTGAATCCTTTAAAATAGTTCCAAAAACCCACAACAGAGGGCGCAAATCTCATAAAAAATAAAAAACTGAATTTTAGTTTTTTTAAACATGCACGATGAAAAGGCATTTTATGCTTAGGGAAACTGCACCAATATTTCTTTTCTATCACTAACTCTCTGAGTTAGAGGGGGTCAAAATTTGACTTTTTGGCCAAACATGTGATTTTCCTCATCCATGTAACTTATTACCTATTGTTTTTAGCACAATGTGTTCCAAATAGTTTAGATAGCTATTTCTTCAATCTTTCGAAAATAAATATTTAAAAAAAAAATAAAAAATTTTTAATATTTTTTTTCCGAAATAAAAACTTTTTTAACTTTTTTTTCCAAATGGGCCTTTTTTTTAAATAAAGCTTAAATATTTTCCTTGAAGACCTATTTGTTCGCTTAGTGGGATGCGAGTTTGATATCTTTCAAAAAAAATGTTTTGTAACTCAAAACATGCAATTTTCAAAACTCAAAAACTTTGTTGACTTTTTTTTCAAAATGGATCATTTTTTTTTTCTCAAAAGAAAGCTTGGATATTTTCCTTTCAGACCTATTTGGTGGCTTAGTGGGATGCGAGTGGGATATCAAAATAAATGTTTTGTAACTCAAAACATGCAATTTTTCACTTTTTTTTTCAAAATCGAACTTTTTTTGCAAAATGGGCCCTTTTTTAAATTTTTTTTTGCTCAAAAGAAAGCTTGGGTCCTTTAAGATCTATTTGGTAGCTTAGTGGGATGCGAGTGGGATATATAGCAAAATAAATGTTTTGTAACTCAAGATATACAATTTTTGATTTTTTTTTGGCAAAATAGAACTTTGTTTCAAAAGGGGCCCTTTTTTTAATTTTTTTTGCTCAAAAGAAAGTGATAGACGTGTTTTAAATTGCTCTCACAAGGAAATAACATTGTGAATAGAAATACAAAAAAAATATATATACAAAGATAAGTAACAGCGAATGGACGCTAATCAAATACTTAGTAATATATTTAAAATTAATTTTTACATCCAGAAATAAATTGTCGTTTTGTTAATGCAAATATTAACAAACACAAAAAAAACCCAAAGCAAAAAGTATTACAAAAAAACAACAACATAAATAAAATCTTAAATAAAGAGTGTAGTGTTTGTGTTATTGTGTATGAGTTTCTCTTACTCTCTATCAAGTGAAAGGAGGCTCAGCAGCAATGGGAAAAATGCATACATTGTTGTGAGCAGAGTACGGAAATAAACAAATCGAAACGTTTGCTATCGTTTTGTTTTGTTCTTTTCAGTGAGTAAAACAAAAACCAAACTTAAACAATGAGAATGAATGTACCATTTTGTTTTGTATTGTTTTTGTTCGTGAGCGCAAACTGTACATTAATATAAACGTACGCAGCTAGAAAAGAAAAGAGTAAGAACAATATTGAAACATTCTGATAAAAATCGTTTAGCAAACGTTTGGTAATTGATTTACTCTTTATAATAGAGAACACAGTACAAAATAAAACGAATAAAAAATACGTTTCTCTATCTGTTTTATACTCAAATGTACGATTGTAACGGTAAATTAAATAATGCAGATGAGTGAAAAGCCAATCGTTTCGTTTTCTCTCTTTGTCACTTGAAAAGTTTTTGTTTTGTTTTTGCTCATGTACAATACAATTTAAAATTGTTGATTTGTTTTGCACATTTTTCAAACGTTTGCGAAATGTTTTGTTTGTTTTCATACTCTGGTTGTGAGCTCTCCATACAACAATAAAAATACATATGATCTATGAATGAAATAAACAAGATTGCGCCATCGACAATTCCGTTATTTTAGTGTACTCTTTTACTCTTTTTTCGTGACGTCAGCAATGATTGTTTTCTTATGTTTTGAATGTAAAATACTTACTTTTTATATGAAATTTCAAAACAAATAGTGAAAAATAAATAAAAAAAATTAATTAAAATGTGGTTTGCAGTCAAAAATTTCAATAATAATAACTAGGATCGCCCGGTGGCCGAAATTCGACCACTTTTAAACGCTTTTTACCACTTTTATGGAAAGAATTTAAAAAAAAATGTTCTGCAAATCTAGAGAAAATAACCTTTAAAACCATATATGTTTCATCAATATTGGTGGACAATAACATACTTAAAAGTGTACCACAAAAAAACGTGTGGCCTATTTATACCCAGCAAAAATTTTGTGAATTTTTGTAATGACAACTAGTTATTTCATGCATTCTTTTGTAAGGAGTGGTGGTTACCCAGCACATTATTTAATTTACTAAAATAAGTACTTATTTTTATACAGGCTGGTAATGAACTTTTGCATTTAGCACAGCTATCTAGTGTGTTTGACTGGAAAACGGGAGGTTAGTGGTTCGCCACCTGTCAAAGCCATCAATTTTTTTGTTCATATCATATTCATTTATATGTTGATGTTAAAACTATTGTTAACTTCCAATAAAATAACTCGTACATGGAGCAGTGAGTTAGCAGCTTGACTATCAAACACAAGCAAATAATGTGACTGTTCGATTCCCACACAAGGCAATATTTTTTGTGTGTTTTTTTAGCTACATATTCTTGTTGTGAATTTACTACTTATTTCTCAACTGATTGTAAGTACATTTGTAAGCTTGACCCCTGAATTTTTTAAAAATCTCGAACAACGGTAAGTACTGTTTCAGTCAAATAATAAGTAGTTATCGCTTTGCTCCAATTATACTTGCTGGCTTACTAGGTAAGTAAAGATTTTGCTGGGTATATAAGATAATAATAAAAAATCAAAATCGTGAACTAAAATATAGCAAAATTATTGAAAGTTAGTAAAGTAAAATATGTCTAATAACATAAAACCTAAACTACATTTTATTTTATTAAACATAAATAACTTTTAAACATAATTATTGACTTTTCCATTCTAAATCACATACAATTTTCATATAATACAATCAGTTTGGGTCACTGTTGACGTCACTGAGCTTAAGAGAATTTTTTTACGAGAGCCATGTCGCCATATGTGTTTATTTCTTTATGCATATGATCCAAAAGATCACAAGAACTATTTAAGTGTAAGAACAACAACAAACGAGAGATCTCCACTCTCTAGTGCGCCAAAACAAAACAATTGTGCAGAAGACAACATAAAAGAAAATATAGAAAAACAAACAACAACTCAAATGGTTGATGAAAATAGTAATGCTACTGTGATCAATGTCACAAATAGTAGTATTGATAATATTAACTCTATAAGAACCGGTGATGAAAACCAATTAAGTTCAGTGCTGAAAAATACTGGCGACATACCAAAAAATACTGGTGCCATACCAAAAAATAATCAAAGTATAGTGAAAAACACGGGAAAAATCCTAACAGGTATGGACCGTTACATCACTATAACTAAACGCAAGTCCAGTCGTAGGACATCAAAATTGAAACTAAATCCAAAACAGGCGAAGAAAAATCAAGAAAGTGAAAAAACACCCGTAAAGCCTGTAACAGACTATAAGCCACCTCCCCTATATTTGCGCGAACCCTCTACAAATATTTTAGTGAACAAATTGTCCCAACTTGTAGGTAAGGAGAATTTCCACGTGGTCTCTCTGCGTAAAGGAAATATACAAGAGACAAAGATACAAACCTACTCGGAAAAAAATTTCAGAATAGTAGTAGATAATTTCGATTCCGAGAAAAGAAACTACTATACATATCAACTAAAAAGTGCTAAAGGTTTCACAGTAGTCATCAAAAGCATAGATAGTTCTGTGCCTACTGATTATATAAAAAAGGCGTTAGAGTCTGAAGCATAGAGCGGAAACTAGAAAAAAAACTCAAACAAAAAATTTACTCAAAATAATCACACATACGAGTGTTGTTTTTGTTTTCACATAGTTTTTTCTACTAATACATTCTCACCACTTAGGTTTTTGACAACTGAGTTAGGTCTTTGACAAGAGAGTTTCCGCTCTATGTATATTCTCTATGGTCTGAAGGTTTTGTGAAGTCCATTCACAATATAATAAATAAGCACAAAATTCCTCAACCAATTTTTAGAGTTGAAATTACATTCAACTCTTCTCAATTAAAGTAAAAGGGTGACACTCATCCCATACATGGTTTAAGATATCTTCTTAATCGTAAAATAATTGTAGAAGAACCAATTAAGCGCAAAGGTCCACCTCAGTGCCTTAATTGCTTCTAACTTTCCAAGCCTTCCTGTACCGCAATTCTGTAACTTTTTATACTTTCCTACCGATGTCGTTAAGTAACGAAAACTATCGGTTGCTTTAACGAATTTAATATTCACTATTTGAAGTTAACGATATCTCTCGGTAATAAATTTTAACGACGAATATAGTTAAAAATATAAATGTCAATATTTTTAAAATTAAAAAATCATAAAAATATTTACTATTTTTTCGTGTTTGCAGATAAATTCGTAGTCGTGTGAATAAATAATCGCATTTATATATAAAAATCAAGCATCAGCTCACCCAAATATGTTCGCGAAACCTACTGAAAACAAAAGAACAAGAGTTTTTTTCTAAAAATAGAAGTAACCCAGTGTAATACATATTTCTATGCCACCACAAGTGATCATTAATTCAGAATTTAGATATGTGTTGTTATAAGGACAGTCGACAAATTCAGATGAATTTTCTTCTTAGAATACTGCCTTAAAAACGATTTTATAACTTTTATATAAGTTTATAATCGTATCACATCGCCAAAAATGGAAATTGAATATAGGAATAAACATCATACACTCCAGAAATGTGTTAATTATGGATATTATGCCCCAAATAAAAGTTGCTCTTAAAATTCGAATATTATTTTCTAAAATTAATATACTTGGTCAATTCACAACGTATCTTATCATGTCATATTGTCCTAATATTTCACAGTGGTTTGTATTGCTTTTTAAATATAATTGGTCAATTCACAAGGTCTCACAATGTCCTAATATTTCACAGTGGTTTTTATTGCTTTTCAAGCTAAAAAAAAGTCCTAAAATAATACTACTATGTATGCTACGTTTATTGTGTTATCGTAACCAGCCAGCAGAGACCTGTGCCGAATGCCTAAGAGTCGGTTAAGCCGAGCCGCCGAGACGAGATATGTTAGGACATTATGACAATATGACTGATAAGAGACCTTGTGAATTGACCAAATATATGTCCAAATTTATCTTAAAAAGATAATTAAAGCATGTTAATTTTTATATTAAAAACCCAAATCAGTCCGTATCTAACAAACACAAAAAAGTTGACAAACCGTACTTTCAAAAAACAACTTATTTCGAATATTTATGTTACAAAACTAACTCCTGAACAATTATCGTTATGGCTTAACTAGAACATTTTATTTGTCGTTAACCTACCGACAAATTTCGTTATCTACCGACTATTTTTAATGAAAATAATCGGTAAAATTTAATTCGGAATATCTCTTAACGATAAATATTGTTAACTAACGAATTTTGATTACTTAACGACAAAATTTTGTCGTGAAAAAGTTACAGAATTACGGTACTGATGCTTCTAGTGCTCAATATAGAGGCATCATAAATGATAATTATCAAAACAAATCGTATGCCAATACGACAAATGAGGGTTCAGTTACCCAAATGAAAAGAAGCAATGGAAATAATGCCCCATTATTTTTAATATGCACATGCATTAAAAGAGAGTGTACCAGTACCCGACACTAACTCTCAAAGCTCTATTGAGAATTTAATTCAAACCATGAACAGTTTCATGGCGAATATGCAAAATATGTTTCAACAATTGATGCAGAATCAAAGCATGCTCATGCAGATCCTGCTAAATAAAAAAATAATTTTCTAAGAATTTGTTTTTGGAATGCTAACGGCCTTAGCCAAAATAAGAATGAAGTACAACAATTTCTCCACCTTCAGGAAATTGACGTACTACTCGTTTCTGAAACACACTTTACCATAAAGAACTGTTTCAGAATTAACGGATACTATACTTATGATACAAAACATCCAAGTGGTAGAGCTTATGGTGGAACAGCTATATTATTGAGAAAGGACATTAGACAACCAAATGCAAGAATATAAAACGGACCACATCCAGGCCACATCTATAAATATACCTGATGGTAGAGTTACAATATCTTCAATATATTGTCCTCCTAGGTATAATATTAATCGAGAGCAGTTTCTCGAATATTTTAGGACTCTAGGTCCAAGATTTATAGCAGCTGGTGATTACAATGCAAAACATACATTTTGGGGCTCTCGCCTTATTACTCCTAGAGGGAGGCAACTGTTAGAAGCAATATCGTCTAACAGACTAGATGCCATATCTAGTGGCCAACCTACTTATTGGCCTACATACCTCAATAAGATTCCCGATCTAATTGACTTCGCTGTAATCAAGAATATAAAACGAGAATTTATTTCAGTGATCCCTTCGCTGGACCTCTCGTCAGACCACTCGCCTACAGTTTTAACGTTATTAGAAGTTCCAAGTAAATTGGAAAACTCTTACTCTTGTTTCCCTAACAAGAAAACGAACTGGTTAAAGTACAAAATGTATGTTAGCTCACACTTGCCACAGAACATCTTATTGAAAAATGAAATACAATCCGCTGTCGATATATTTACAGACATTTTAACAAACCACAGACATTCAAATTGTCCTAAAAACATTGAGTCTCTTATCAAATAAAAGATAACACTCAGACGTCAATGGCAGCAATCGCGATCTCCGAACGTAAAGGCTAAACTTAATCAGTGCCAAAGAAGACTTCACGTCGCCCTAAAGATTAATAAAGAATCTAACCTGAGAAATTATCTTAAAAATTTAGACCCTACTAAGAAAACAGAATATAGTCTCTAGAAAGCTGTGAAAAATATGCAATGCCCTATTGTATATGAGTACGCCTTCATAACGGAGAATGGGCAAAAAATACTTCAGACAAAATCGAAGCATTTGCCAATCACTTGGAGAATGTATTTACCCCAAATGATACAAATTCATATATTAGAGATAATGTCATAAATAATGTGGTACTAGCCCCACTAAAATTCCGGTTATCTGCCGTGAGGACGACGGTCAAAAGTCTTAAGACTGGAAAATCACCTGGTATAGATAAAATTACTACCACGATGATAAGTAATCTGCCCAACTCAGCACTGAGAATTATTTTGTTCATATTTAACTCAATACTACGTATTGGATATTTCCCATCTGAATGGCTGAACAAATGGAAAATTAAGGTCAATTCAACAAAATGTATTCACGTTACATTTACTTTAAGACGAGAAAGTTGCCCTTCCATACAGATAAATAATATCAAAATCCCAGAACAGAGGCATGTGAGATATCTCGGTATCCATCTTGATCGCCGTTTAACATGGTCCCACCATATTGAATCCAATGTTAAAGTCAGTTCAGTTGTACTGGTTAATTGGCCCACGGTCTGGTCTAGACTTGGAATACAAAGTGCTTTTGTACAAAACAATTATAAAACCGATATGGCTATATGGCATTCAGCTATGTGGAACAGCCTTCTCAGCACTGTTAAGGACAATAACAGGTGCCCCATGGTACATTCGCAATAGTATTATCCATAGGGAACTCAATGTCCCCATAATACGCGAGGAGATCAAACTCTCCAGTCTAAAATACATTTCAAAACTAATGGATCATCCAAACCCCCTCGCCAGGGAGTTGCTGTCATTTGAGGGTCATAGACAACTGAGGCGATTGGAAACACTGGATCTGGCTAGATAATCATTTAACGAGCACTTATGTTGGACATTGCAGCGGCAATAACAACTTTAGTTTAAGTTTAGGTTAAGATTTGACTACTTATTGTAAATTTCTAATAAGAATAATTCAATAAAGAAAAAATGGTATAAAAAAAAGCTTTCTGTTGAGCAAAAAAAAAATTAAAAAAAGGGTCCATTTTGAAAAAAAGGTCAACAAAGTTTTTGATTTTGCAAAAAAAGTCATAAATTGCATGTTTTGTGTTACAAAACATTTTTTTGATAGATATCAAACTCGCATCCCACTAAGCGACCAAGTAGTTCTTCAAGGAAAATATTTAAGCTTTATTTTAAGAAAAAAACGCCCATTTTGAAAAAAAAAGTTAAAAAAGTTTTTGATTTCGGAAAAAAAATATTAACATTTTTTTATTTTTTTTTTAAATATTTTTTTTTCAAAAGATTAAAGAAATAGCTATCTAAGCTATTTGGAACACATTTTGCTAAGAACAATAGGTAATAAGTTACATGGATGAGAAAAATCACATGTTTGGCCAAAGTGTCAAATTTTGACCCCCTCTAACTCAGAGAGTTCTGGACCGATCTTGTTGAAAAATTGATCGGAAGACATCGATTTTAAAAGTTGGTTCACTTGACGTGAAATCCCCCATTTATAAAAAAAGTACACATTTAAATTAAATATTTTATTTTTGTGGTTTTATACTAGTGTTATTTTTTTTGTTACACATATCTTCTAAAAAATACAACAATTTTCTCAACACTACATTAAAAAACTAATATAAAAACTAAAATATTTAATTTCAAATAAAATTGGAACTTAAACATTTTTTTCGTTATCCGTTTTATACATTGAATATTTTCAATCTTTTTATAAATTGATTCAAGATCTTTTATATTAAGAAGACTCCAGTCCTCTCCCAACATTAAAACTTGGCCATGCTTAGAATAAATTTGAGAATACTCTTCTACTGTCGCAAAGTGGTTTAGAAACTTTTTTTTTTGGATATAATTCGGTATCTTGGGAACTATTGGAGATATTGGCTGACTTCCAAAATGTATCAATACAAAGTTTGTATGCAGTTCTCCTACGGTATTTTAATTATGTACATATTTTAACTTCCTAAACAATGCAACTATGTACTTTGTTTACATTTACGATATGAAATGAACATAATGCAAATTATCATTTTTTTCACTGAAAAATATATAAAAGTATTTATTTGGTGCTTATATTAAGTTTTTTTTTTTTAAAAAATATATTACTTCCATTTGTGAGTCGGCCATTCTGTATATTCTTTTCTTTTTTTATTTGTGTGCGTAAGTAAAAAATTATCAAAGAAAGCATCAACTATAAAACCGATGCGTGATTGCTTTTTTACTACATTCAAAATACTCATTGGCGGCATTTTGAAATAGTATACACAGAAGGGTATTCATTCGACTAATGATCGTTCGATTAATCGAATAATTTCTTACGAATAATTATTCGAACAATTTAAAAATGGCCATTTTCGAATAACGAATAATTCGAACAATTTTATGTAGAATAATCGAATAAAACGAATAAATAATCATATATTTTTGAATTTATTAAATTGCTTAAAATTTTTCATAATTTCAAATTTAAATAAGTAATAATGACTCACAAAAATTGTATTGTTTCTGAAATTTAACAAATAACTAAAGACAAAGGAACTTTCGATCATTGTAGGAGAGTGTTCCGATAGGTCCTTTTATAAATATATAATTATTACTGCAAGAAGTTACAATTCTAAAAACAAATCTTTCAAAATTTTTCAACTTAGGACTTGAACCAATGAAAATAAAAGGTACGGAATAAAATATTTGTTATTTAGCTGGCGAAATATTAGAAGAATCGCAATTAATAATCAAAATTTTAACTTAGATTAAAGTGGAGTTGAATGTGATGGAGAATGTGATTTTGAAACGGTCGTCGAAAGTTATATTGAGGATGACATTTATAATGATTACATTGAAATAGATGAAGGCCATGATCTTAAAATATATGCATATAAGTAATGTTATTAACCGCGTACGTAAGTGTTGCAAAATATTTAATAAATCGAATGATAGACACAAATATTGCAAACTAACGTTTTGTTGCAAGAAAAGCACGGAGTTCGTCTTAAGGTAGGGTCAGACTACGCAAATTATTTGACACAAGATGTTTCATGTGTTTGATCAAAACTACATCAAATAATTCATGGGTTGATTTTGTGTTCACACTGTACACATTTATTTGCCATATTTGTTTAATCAAACTACACCGAAATACTATCAAACACACAAAGGGGAAAATATATTTGACTTGTGGTCACATTTATGGTAATATTTGTTCTAAATAATTATTAAATAAAGCTGCAAAACAACTTTAATTTCTTTCATCAATAAAAAAGACATTTCTGGAAAGTAAAATATTACCAGATTTGTCTTTACATTTGAAAGAATTATGAAATTTCAGTACTTTTATTTAAGCGTCAAATATTTTATGTTTCTAGTTTGAACACAAAATATTTTTGCACTGCAAACAAGAAAACAGCTGAATTTGGTCAAACAAATTTATTTGCCAATATGAAAACATTCTTGTAATGTGACCAATGTGTGACCACTAAACAGCAATTATTTTCCTGCATTTTGGGTATTTTTTTATTTGATCTTGCAATTCATTTGCAAGATCAAACAGCGTCAAATAACAGCTGTTGCATCATGTGTTATCGCAAAAGTAGTGTTGCTATATCTTAAATTAAAAATCGCTAAATAATGAAAACAAATCGCGACTTTTTCCAAACTTTTTTCATTCAGAATAAGAACATGTTCACAAATATTGTTAAATTTTATGGAAATGTTTACCTTTTTTATAATAAAAATTTTTGTATGATACTAAAATCAGAAAAGTGAAAAATGCTATTAGACATATTCTTCTTCTGCAGTAAAAAAAAAATTAAACAGATCATACTGTTTAAGAATTATTTTTTAATTACAATCAATTCATACTATTTATGTATGTATAAAAAATTTTCTTTGATTTTAAATTCAATCTGTATACAATTTCAGTTAATATTCCATATGTACATATGAGCAATTTTAAATTTTGAAAATAGACAAACTCCATGTATAAATAAAAAATAATCAAACATCAGACTATGTTAAACGTATAAAAATATAAATCGCATAAAATTGCAAAAATCGCAACATAGACTTCATGTCTTCAATTAGTTTTTCTCCCAGTATGTCATCCTAGGCTGAATGACTTTTATGTGAAGAAGAAGACTTCATTTATTGATGCAATTATTTAGTGAAAATAATTTAAATAACAAATATTCAAGAAATATTGAATATCTATTTATGTTTAAAAAAAAAAATAGTGAATTTGTGTCTTTAATTTAGTACGAAAAATATTTAAATAATCTCCTCTTATTTTTCCGCCATGCTGAGCAAATAATTTTCTGTTTTTTTCTATTTGATCAAACAATTATTTTATGAAAGTGTTTGATATAGTGTGACCACACGGCAAATATATTTACTGATTCTTTTTCGCAGCAGTTTGGTCAAACAAAAAGTGAAAAATTAAATTCAATATATGATAACAAAATTCAATAAATCTCTAATAAAATGATAACTTTACAATTCGAAATAAGTGCTTTAACCTTAAAAATATTTGCAAGATCAAATTATATATTTTTTAGGTATTTATGTAGCTAGTGGTCACACTTTGTTCACATTAAGAAAATATTTTGTTTGCCGGCAAATAATTTTGTTTGACTAAAATCATCTGTTTTGTTGTTTGCTCTAAATTTTATTTGTGGTCAGATTCAGGCAATGAAATATTTGACGATAAACGTCAAATATTAGCTGTGTGTGACCGTACCTTTATACATGATTTTGAACATCGTTGAACATCTTTGTCTAACATGGTAATAAACTTTTTGCGTATTTGTAAATGCGTCAATCATCCACTGCCTGACTTCAAAATAGCCACGTTCACTGACAATGATATCAAACTTTGGACAGATTTGTGTAATTCCCTAAGACAACTTTACTAAGCAAAGATTTGGAAACGTTGATAGAGCTTGATGTATAATACAATTTGTTATAAATAATTTAGAAATAGTGAATAATTAATTTACTAAAGAATTCGTTACTCAATTTAAAACCCGAATTAATAAACGACATAAAAAAGTTCTTAATACGTTTATATTGTATTTGAATTCAGGATCATGTCCAACTAGCTCAAATTTTTTAAAGCATAGCTCCAAAACGGAAGCTAAAGGGTTCGCTAGTCAATTGTTTTGTAGATTGTTCGGGAGTTAATCTGATCAGAATATTTCTGTTGAAAATTTAATAATGGACTTTGTTTTCGAATGTTTTTTAAAATTATCAGTACTTGAATTGTTAACTTAACGTTATTTTTGTTTTTCTTTAACAATAAAATATTAAAAAACCTACATCAAAACTTCATTCTTTACTTTTTTAAAAAAATTTAAATTATTCGAATAATTCGATTAATTTTAAACGTTGATTTACGTTTGTTCAGCTTCCTAGAGCTAATGGGGGAAGTACGTAGCCCCTCAAAGTTGGTCACCACGGGTATCAAATTTTTTAAAAAAATCGCCAAAAATCCATTTATGATCCGAATGAACTGAATATAAATAGACCTTGAGAAGATCATTATATGCACTCATTATATGAAAAAATGTACAAACTTGTCAAATGGGGCAAGGTTTGTGGAACTTCTGAGGAGTAAATAAAGGCTTTTAATATACATAAGTATTTGATATTGTTGGAAACACTATGACTTGAGGATTGATATTTTAGTAAAATTAAATAATTTTATAAAATGTTGGGACTTCATTTACCTTAAAAACTAAAAAAAAATTCATATGGTGATTTTCCACGAATGAAAATATAAAATTTGAATTAATGTAAAAATTTAACAATTAAAGATAACATAACAAAATTTGGAACCAATATAGGCGCAAATGTTCTTAAATCAATGGCATTACAATTTTTGAAAGTATTTATTTTCAAATACTGATATTTAAAATAGGGAAAATGTGTTCCAAAAACTGAGTTTTTTTAGAAAAGTGCCTACTGTGACGTTATTTACCATGTGATAGTAAAAATACTTAGTACGTATTTAAAAAACATATGGGGTTATACAAATATAGAGCTTCTTCGTGGATCGGTGCTTTGCCTTTTTAGAATTTTTTACTCAAACCGACAGTTTTTTTAAATTGGCCAAGTTTGGATAGGACTGGGGGGTGGTATGTCCGTATAAGTGAGCCAAGTTTTTCTTTACACGCTTTTGCATTAAGTGATCTTTCCGGATCATATAAAAATTATATATAGTCCCGAATAATTTTTTTTCTACAAAAGAAAAAATATATGGGAAGAGATAGCGGTTAGCAAGTTGTTTTTATTTTATTTAGAATTTTATCGCCAAAATAGCTGATATTTTAAAAAAAATTGCGACCCTCCGTAGGCCCGCCATATCTAAAAAACCATAAAAAGATCGAGGAAAATTAAAAAAAATAAATCAATAAACCTGAATATCTCTTCAATAAATGGATTTTTGCGATTTTTTTTAAAAATTTGAGACCCGAGGTGACCAAAGGGGCTACGTACTTGCCTCCATTAGTGCTAGGAAGCTGAACAAACGTAAATCAACTCGAAAACACCTCAGCTCAAACCATGTGAAATTTCGTAACAATATCTCCAATAGTTCCCAAGATACCGAATTATTTCCAAAAAAAAAAGTTTTTAAACCACTGTGTGTCGTTATAACAGCATGCTTTTTTATGTATTTTTCAATACGACCAAATACTCTATCAGCTGGTAAAAAAACTATGTCCTCTTACTGGGAATGTTATAGTGATATGTTGTACATGGGAGGGTGATTTCGTTTGGAGCCAAAACAAGACAGTTCGAACTATATTAGAATTCTTGTTTTGACTTCCGTCACAAAAAAATCGTATACAATATCTTTTAAACTGAGAGCATTTAATGAAGCAAGGCTGAACCAATTTCCGTAGATCCTTGACCAGCCTGGTTTTCAGTACAGCAATAAAATGATGGACTTTTGCTATCAAAAATTGTAAAAACTTAGCTGGCGAGAGTAATAAGCTTCTTGAATAGGACATCTTGGCAACAATTGAACTTTTAATTATCTTGTAAAATGCATTAGCTCTAAGCTTATGAATTCGTAAATCTGTCATAATTTTAACATTCTTTTGAGGATCAATCTCAGTTTTAATTTTATTTCGTGTGAAATGACATACCGATATTGAAATTGTTTGAAAAAATTTGACTTACTTATAAACTAACATCAACAGATTCATTGTACATTGAAAACATTTTGGCAATATAAAGGCTGCTATCTAAATATATGCGTTTAGATTAGTAATGACTCTCAGTAGCAGGAAAGGAATTTTTAAATTTTTTGACACTTGTATTTTTGGCAATAAATTTATGAGAACGATGATCTCCACCTCTTCGTTCAGTTGGAATTCCACCATTAAAAATGCGTTTAAAAAGATAAACTAATCTTCTTTTATAGGGGGGTCAGACGGCATGCATTGCTTGTGTATTGGGACATGTATTCGATACATAGGAATTCCATGTGTATGCCAAAATTCACGTTATACATACGATTCATAATTTCCACGTTCAAACGTGCATATGTAATTGCATGTGACATAACCTCTATTAGTTTATATGTTTGTTGTTTTTAACAATATATTTATTTAAAACATTTTTAAATAACAATAAATATATTAATTGCAATGAAACATATTTTGTTATGATTTTTCTTTACTCTTTTTTGTTTTTTTTATTTTGCACTCACACAGGCAGAACTTTTCGCACCTAAACATATGAAATTATTGAAATTATATGAGGCGGCTCCTCATATATTATACATTACATTGTAATGATTACAATAATTTCATATGTTTAGGCAAAAAGTAACAAAACTTAAAACTACATAGTAACTGACAATTCGTTAACGTGTAAATATTCAGAAATTTGACATCTGATATCATAATTGTGAGTGAGTTTCAAAATTCTATCATTTACCATTTCGATACCGCTTATGGAGTGCAATCGTTGAGTCGAATTTTTTAGCAGTTTATTTTGACATATTGGCAGTTTTTTAACATGACAGGTTGCGATATCGTTCCACACAGGGGCAGCATAATTCAATATGGGCATAAAAATAGCTTTGAATATTATAATTTTATTATCTAGACTTAATGTTGACTTTCTACTCCAAGATACTTAACTTCAGACTCCCATTTTATTGTTGTATTGTTATTAATAATTAAATCTCTTTGAGGGATATAGGAAGGATTTCTTCTACGTGTGAAATATATTGCTTGAGTTTTTTGTAGATTTATGCGAATTTTCCATTTCTTGAAATATTCATCAATATTTATCAAAGCGTTTAGGCTTGCGATGATATCATCATCATAAACCCCATGACATCGAATCGCCGTGTCATCAGCAAATATAGATGAAGTGCAGTCAAACAATGTATGAAAATCGGACTTAAATATATTATACAATATTGGAGATATGCTAGATCCTTGGGGGCAACCCGCTGGATCTAGCTCCTCGACATAAACAGTTCTTACCTATATACACTTTGAATGATCGGTTTATTAAAAAGCTCCGTATTATTTTTATGATTTCCGGTGGGAAATTTAAATTTATCATTTTGTAGACTAGATCATCGTGCCAAACAGAGTCAAAAGCAGACTTGATATCCAACAACACCATACCCGTGGACTTCATAATATTAAAGTTATGTTTGATTTTAGATTGGATTCTGAATAAAGGATGAGAGGTGTTATGACCAGACCTGAATCCGAATTGTTGCGTTGGAAATACCTGATTTTCATCACAAAATTTCAGAATTTTTTCCTTGATAACTTTCTCTAAGACTTTGCTTAAAGAGGATAACAAGCTAATTGGTCTATATGATAATGGACAGGATGCTAATTTGTTCGGTTTACATATCGCAATCACTTTTTCCTCCTTCCAACGGTCTGGAAAATAACAATATTTAAGGCAGTTATTAATAATATTTGCCAAGCTTTGTAACCCTTTTTTTTGGAAGTGCCTTTGATATTTTATTAGTTATACCGTCAATGCCGGGTGATTTTTTTATCTTAAAAGTTTGAATTATGTTTTTTATTTTTTCAGTTGATACATAGTAATCATTATTAATAGCGAATTGTACGTGTTGGTAAGAATCTATAGCGTTGATGATAGTATTTGTTGGGGTGGAATCACTTAGGCTTGATGAAAGCGAATGATTTGAATGTATTAGCCAGCAATTCACATTTTTCTTGAGCAGTAGAGTAACGAGTACCATTGTGTTTAAGTATTGGCATGATATTATGCTTCTTTCGAAGGACTTTTCTGATATGTGTAGGTAGAGGTTTGGTTTTGGGCAAAATGGTTCTTTTTGGAACACTTATTTCGGTGGCATTCTTAATTATGTTTTTAAAGTTATCGATTCTCATATTTATTTCATTTTTATTCATACATTCAGATTCGTATTCTGACATGTTAAAATAAATATGTTGTTTGAACTGCGCCAAGTTAGGTCTACTGAAATCGTATACAAGTGTGATAATTTGAGCCATACAAGTTTACTTTAACAGGTAGATGGCACATATGTAGGGTCACATGGGAACTTAATCCAAACGTTATTGATTTAAATTTTCTGTTGAAGAATATTCCCCCAGCAGTTGGCACGTAAACATCCTCAAGATCGATGTCAGCTGTTGAAATCACCTCCTAGAATAAAATTGTTAGTTAGTTTTAAAATATCTGCAGCAAAGTTGTCCTTTTTAATGCCTTCACGTCCAGCGGCCTCTCCAGGAAAGTAACATGAGAATATTAGAACTGGCCCTTCTGATGTTTCTATGTAATTTAAAACAGATGTTTTCAATTAATACAGTATTAACAATTGGGATTAAATTGTGGCGTATAGTCTTTTTTACAACGATTGCTAAACCTCCACCTCTTGAATTTTCTCTATCGTTTCTATAACAATAAAATAAATTATTCAGCCTTATCATGGCGTAGGCGTTTTACGACAACGACAGTTTCGTACTAGATTAATGAAACAGGTTGAATAATTTCTTTAATCTGGTACGAAACTGTCGTTGTCTTAAAACGACTACGTCTTACATAATAAGGCTGATTTCCAATCGAAATTTCTGATTATAATATTGTCTTTGATAATAAACAGATGTCTATATCGTGTCTTGTTAAAAAATCATATAATTCAATTTTTTTTATGGCGTATGCCTCTTGCATTCCATATAATCATTTTTGTTGTTCTTGTTTGATCCATTCTGATAGAAATTTATGAGCAATACTTGACACCACTTCGTCGAGGTCAAGTTTTGTTTTACAAGCTTTTAGTTTTTGCATTTCTAAAATTTGCCCAGTTATAATTTACAGGAGTTTCCCCAGCATGAATAGCTGGAAACTGCAATTCATCAGAGTTTTGCGGCACAGACCGGACATTAGTTTGACGGTTTGCTTGGTTACTACGTCTAAGGGCTCTAGCATTTAGATAAATAAAACGTTGTTTCATATCTATATATTTTTTACGGCTTGGGCCGTTAGCACATTCAACGGCTTTATGCTCACCTGAGCATATTGAGCAAAACATTTTAACAGCACAGCGAGGCGACCCATGGCCATACATCTGGCAATTGTAATATTGATTTACCATGTTCTTCCTGTTTCTATGGAATTCCCATTTAACTTTTAAATTGTCTATTGAAGAATATTTTTGTCTAAGCTCATTAAGAGTTGTGGATTGACGTCCCAGCATTTCAATAATTTTGCAATCAATGCAATCTAATCCCATAGTAATTAATTTATACTTAAGCTCCGATAAATCAACCTTATCAAGGCCAAAAAGTAGAGCTTTATATGGTCTGTCACTTTTAGTGGCATAAGTAAAAAATTCAAATTTGTCTAGCTTTCACATATTTTTCCAACATCAGTTTTAGATTGACAAAAAAGTTTCAAACCAATCGAAATTTTTCTAATTGCATATTCTTATTTTTAAATTTTTGCAAAGTTCATGTATTTTTTCAATACTACACTTAAGTATAGTTAGTGGTGGAATTATTTGTGTTGTTGTTTTAGTAACTAATATTTCATTATTGTCATCATCCAATGTTTGGAGTGGCTGATAGTAGTTATTGTTGTTTGTAGTGGTACTGTCGCTAACAATATTGGCCCATAATCATAGTCAAACACTAAAGTCGGTTCTTTTTAAAAACAACTTTAAAATAAAAACCTGCTTTTTATTAATTTGCAACCATAGTCAAAATTAAAGTATGTTTTAAATTGAACCGACTTTAACTGGGTGCCACCGCAAATGTAGAAAATGTTTTCATACAATATACAACAAAAAACAGACAAGTGACAACGCTGAACAGCGGACATACAAACTTAAAAAAAAACAATAAAAGTAACCGGGACATCTTAAGAAAGAAAGTTGTTTGTTGTGGAAAAGATAAGATTAATTAATAATAATTACGATATTTTGGTACTAATTTTATTGATAAATGTTCAATAATTGCAAAATCTATACCAATATTTTTTACTTTGTGACGAACTTTTTTACTCGGCGAAGAACAGCTGATGCTGTTGTTAAACGTGTTAAAAACAACTTCAGCTAGTTTTATATTTAGAGTCGACTTCAGCGTCAGAAGTATACTTTAACTTGTCTATGATAAACCTAAAGTCCACTCTTAAGTAATGTCGAGTTTAATTCTCTTAAAATGTACTTTATTTTTGACTATGATTATGGGCCATTGTTTTTTTTTGTTTAACAACTCGCTGAGAATTTACCTAGCACTGTTATTTACATTCATAAAAATGTTATTATGTAGGCAACTGCTTTTTTATGAATTTCTATGTTAGGTAAATTCTCAGCGAGTTGTTTAGTTTTCCCCAATTTATTTGACACGTAAAAAAACATAAGTTAGACATGTTATATATCAATGGATAGAGGATTTCGTCTACTTTTCAAAAATGTATATAGCTTTTGACAATTAAAAAATTCATGGAATACTTTTTTGAAAAATATGACAAAAAATGCTTTTTATTGAATTTTGCACAGATACAAATTTTTCAAATTGGAATAAAATTTTTATTTATGAATATTTTTTAATGAAATTTCACAGTTATTTTTCTATTTAAAATGGAAAAATAAAAAGAAATTTTGAAATTTGTTATCAAGTATCCCGCAATTCCCAAAAAAATCTTGAAAAATCCCAAAAATGGGATTTTTAGTTTTTTGGATATAATATCCATAATAGGTGCGGTGTTATCGGAACCTTTTACAAGATAATTAAGAACTTATTGGGCCATCTAAAATAGGTTACCATATTTTGATATCGAGTATGCGATTTGAGAATTTTTGCCCTAAAGTTGATTTCCGTCGGTATCAAAAATTGTAAATGTTTTTTTCATTTAAAATATTTGGCGTAAAGTTAGCTTTTCAAAAAGTACTAATTCATTATACATCCTTTTAGAAAATTTTTAGATAACTTAAAAAGAATAAAAGTACCTTTTTCCCAAAAAAAATTGTTTATATTCAAATGCATGTAACTTTGGACTCAGTCATGATTTTTAAACACTTCTTTCTTTATTTGATATATAGATCTATTATTAATCCTATAAAAGAAAAATGGATAAAATCGGAGAATATTTGGAACCGCGGTCACCAAAAAACTGGTGTAGGGTGGGTAAAAATTTTGAAAATTAAATTTTCAAATGCGAATATCTCCTAAGCTATAAGAGATAATTGATAGCTACGACGAGGTTTTATGTATGTGTAATTTTTTTTAAATCCGAACACAAACGAAGAAATAAGATCATTTTAACAATTGAACATACCAGAGGTGTCCTTCTTTGGGAACCCCTGGTCCCGCTCCTGGTTGGGTCATGAAGTCCAAATTCAAAACATAAACTCGACTACACTTCCTCTTTGCGCATGTGAAATTTCATTCAAATCGGCGTAAGGGTTTAGAAGTTACAGATTTATTTCCCTCTTTTTTTATTCTCATACCACTGTGCCACGTTTAATTGTTGTTTTTTTTCTTTTCTTAAATTTGTTATTAGCGGTATTCACTGTTAAGTGCGAATGATCTAGCATCATTGCAAATGCAAAATTTTACCGTAATCCAATAACAAAATACACACAAAAACCTTTACAATTTTGCATTTGCAATGATGCAATACCATTCGCACTTAACAGTGAATACCGCTATTATGTTTACTTGTTATTAAGTCAAAGCGCAACTACGTCTTGATCATACGAGAGTACAGCAACGAATGAATTGATTTACATTTTTTGGTTGAAATTTACTGAATAAACCAACAATTAAAATAAGTATGTATTATATATTTAGTAGCATATTTATACTCAATTCCATTTGAATGAAATAATAATTTTGAAATTTTTGCAAAATAAAATGGACTTAGCACTTTTGCATATTTATAGGTATTTAATATTACCATTCCTGACTACTAAAAATTAAAAATTTTAAAGCTGTATACACTTTATTGGACATTTTATGTTTTCTGACGTTTAACCGGTTTTTTTAGAACACAAAAATTTGGTAGACGTTGTTGCTTTTGTTAACAAAACATGTAATTCTAAATTAACCTCAAATAAATGACTTTTTCCATAAATATCAACTTTGCATAAGCTTTTGATAATGTTGGCCGTGGACTGCCGTGTTTTTCATCAATGAAAATTGTAAATAAAAGAAATCTGAATTTATTTTTTGTTGTTTTTCGTTTCGGTTTTTGATTTATATAATTTTCTTTCAGACAGCCTCAGCTTAAAATATAACAAGAAAACAATCTATGCTGTTTACAATTTTATTTTCAGTGAAATTGATTTAAATAATGTTTCAAAACAAGATTTAGCTTCGTTAGCCCCCATCCATACTGTGAAACATTTGCTGCAAAACATTTCAGTTTGTTGACGAAAGGGGAAAGAGGAATGGAAATGGAAATGGTACTAAGTTTCATGTACATGAAGTTTTTGTTGAGTATGTCATTCACATTTATTCGTTCGTATTCGTTCTGTACAGAAATGTCAAAAACTGAAAAGCAAAAACTTCACTGTGTGGACACGAATGCAGTTTCAAAAGAGAATTTAAAAATGTTTTGCAGCAAATGTTTCACAGTGTGGACCGGGACTTAAAGCAATAGGTACGAACTTTTTGTAAAAATTTATCGTTAAGGTGGCAAAAGGCAAACGGAAAATTAACGACTTTTTTAAGCAAGATTTTGTTTGAATGGCTTATACGCCATTTTGTTAGACCCTTGCGTATTTTCATCGTGCCGAATTGGAAAAAAAATGATCAGTTAGTTTTCGAGATATTCAGTTTTTTTTACTTTTTTTCATATGGTGGCAGCCCTAAAAATATTCACTATTACAAAAATCAAAAAACCCAGCTGTACGTGCTCATGAAAAACTCTTAAATTCCAAATTTCAGCCATATCGGTCCAAAACTTTGGCTGAAATTAATTATGGCATAAAATGTAGGTCAAATTACCTATAGTGCAGTGATAAGAATTTGATTCATACGAAATTTAAATACATTACAATTTAATTTGTATGGGAGGTGCCACGCCCACTAATCCAATCCTGACCATTTTCAGCCAAACTATGTAAAATGATAAGAAAGCTATTCGGACAAAGTTTGAATAATCTCGCAATTATAGTTTTAAAGATATTTATTTTACTTTGTGTGGTAGGTGACTCACTCTCTGTTCCGATCCTTCCCATTTTTGGTTAAACTTCACGCCGTGAGAATTTCACAATTATAGTACTCCAGATATTTGAAAATAACTATTTACTTTCAAAAAATCCAATCCCGTCCATTTTCAGCCAAATTCCATATAGTGATAAGTAAGACCCCTTTCACACTAGGCAATTTAGTTGCGCAAGTCTCTTGTGTTTGTAGATGCCAGAGGTAATGTCAGGTTAAGGAGAAGAACATTTTGCATGCTGTTTTGTTGTTGGGCAAGAGACTTGCGCAACTAAATTGCCTAGTGGGAAAGGGGTCTATTAATAATAACTATTCCTATTTTATTTACGTTTTTGTTTTGTTAAAGTCATATTATAATTCCCGTTTTGGAAATTACAAAAGGTGGCAAGTCTAATTAAAACGTGCCTCAAAAACATAAAGTAGACTCATTAATACTTTCTCAATTCCATTTCATGTAACGTAAAACGAAAGAAAAATGTCTAAGAACGAAATGAGATCAAAACTAGATATATTGTTAAACAAAATTATTTTCAAATTTTTTTTTATGAAATTGTGAAAGTACAATTTTATTTATTTCAAAATAATTTCGGTCAATGTATTAAATATCGCGAACACAAAATGCAAAAAGTGAAGTATAGTTAGACGTTATTGGTGTAAATATTGAATACTGTCCCTAATGTGTCTACCATGTGTATTCATGTATTATGATATTAAAATGAATAATATCATACCTATTTATGCCAGTACATATCTAAAAGTTATTTATAAAAATGTATGTTAGTATACATTAGGGTATTCATTTGAATCATTAACATATTTGAATAATGAATAATTCGAATAAGAATAATCGAATAATTTAATTTATAATTTGTTCACAATTGTAAATTTAAACAAGTAATAATAAAGGGTGGTTTGTATAGACGCGAAGAACTTTAAATAGAAAAACTTTTTTAATATCCAACTAATTTTCTTTATTAATTAGATAATTGTATGGCATTAATACATTGCGAATTGTGTTAATATAAAACCGGTTTGTCGGTTAACCGCAAATTTGCCTTTTTTAGAAAACCGGATTTTCGGTTAACCGACATTAATAAATTTTTATATGTAGAAAACATAAAATATACATAACTTTAAAATTTTTAGTTTTTATTTGTCAGGAGTAGTTATAAATATGCAAAAGTGCTAAGTCCATTTTATTTTGTAAAATGTTCAAAATTATTATCTCAGTTAAATGGAATTGAGTATAACTATGTTACTGAATATATAATACTTGTTTTAATTATTGGTTTATTCATTATATTTCAACCAAACAATGTAAATCATAAATTTTTTAATTAAATATTTGATAATTTTGAAATTTATTATCACTACGACCAAAAAAGAATCTATAAGATGCAAACACACTTCTTCTTAACTGTTACTATTTGTTATTATAAATCATAACAAATATGTAATAAAACTACATTAACAGATTTTTAAAATATTTAAAATCAAGGATTTCAGAACGTTTTTTGTCTCTCCTGTAATATTTCTGAAAAGGAATTTAGCACCCCAGCAAAAACTTCGCTTACAAAGCTACAAGTAATTTATTTTTTAATAACTTACATTTTAAGTAGTAAAGTCTAAAAAAACAAAATAAACAAACAAAACAAATAATCAGTTACTTTTTTTAAATTTGCCCATTTTTTTATTGCATGTTTATTTTTAGAAAATAATATTGTATTACTGTACCATTATTTGATGTACAATAAAATAACTAAGCAGTGGTGTAGTGAGTAGAACAGCAGACTAGCAAACGGATAGTTCTTGGTTCGACTCTTGGCTTCGATTTATTTTTTTTTTATTTTTTGTTTGCAAATACAAAATTCTATAAATAACTCTACTAACAAAACAACTTATTTCCGGCCAAAAAATATAGCTTACTTTTGAGACATCGCGAACAAAAATAAGTACTTATTCCGCCGAAAAATAAGTAGTCTAATCGTCAAATTCCCCTTATTTTTCGGCTTATTTGTAAGCAAAGTATTTGCTGGGACATTTGTACACACTAATGAAGTCAAATTTATTGAAAAAAGATTTGTACATTAAATTTAATTTAACGTTTGATAAATTCATCATTAAATTGCGAATAATTCCAGAAGTTTACGCTAAATCTTACTAATGATTCAATAATCATTAGTAAGATTTAGCGTAAACTTCTGGAATTATTCGGAATTTAATTTTTAATAGTTTCATTATGCAATTGATTCTGAAAAGGTTTTTAAGTAAACTCATCGTCTTCTACTATTTACAAGCATTGAGCTATATATTATATATCAGCAGTTTAGGTTTCAAATCAGACCAAATATTTGATATAATCAAAACATGAGATTTATTGATTTTAGTCCCAAATTTTAAAAACCGCTTAATCGAGTGATAAAAACCGGATAAACCGGTTAACCGAAAATCAACATTTCAAATTAACCGGTTCGCAAAAAACCGAGATTTCGAAGAAAACCCGGTTCTTCGGTTAACCGGATTATAAACACTAATTGCGAAACCTAGAGGTCCAATTTTCTCACTCTTCATTTTGTTCAATGATGAATAGTGTTTATAAAAAACCGACTTTTTAAAAAACCGGTTTGTCGGTTAACCGAAAATTGGCCTTTTTTAGAAAACCGGTTTTTCGGTTAACCGATATTGAAAAAACCGGTTAACCGTCATATATGCGTAGAAAACATAAAAAGACCAATAGAGTATATACAGCTTTAAAATTTGTAGTTTTTAGTAATCAGTAATGGCTAATATTAAATAACTATGAATATTCAAAAGTACTAAGTCCATTTTATTTTGTAAAAATTTAAAAAATGTTATCTCACTCAAATGGAATTGAGTATAAATATGTTTTAGTTTTTTGTTTATTCATTAAATTTCAACCAAAAAATGTAAATCCGTTTTTTAATTAAATATTTGATAATTTTAAAAATTTATTATCACCTCGACTTTCACTTCTTCTTAGCTGTGATTATTTGTCATTATAAATCATACTAAATAATTAATAAAACTCCATTATCAGATTTCAAATCATGGATTTTAGACCTTTTATTTCTTAAAAGGAACACTTATGTGCTGTTTTTCTATAGCGAACGAGTACTTTGAGTGTTTTGTTATTGTAACAAAAACAAAATACATGTAAAACGTCCACTCAAAACGCTCATTCGCTATAGAAAAACAGCACATAAGCTAACGAAATGATTTATAAAATGAAATTTTAAGAACAAAATGCACTAATGAAGTCAAATTCATTAGAAGGTATGCACATCAAATTCAAGTTAACGTTAGGTAAAATCATCACTAAGTTTATAATGAATCATTATTACGATTTAGCTTAATTTCTAGAATTATGCGGAATTTAATTTTTAATAGTTTCATGTGCAATTTATTGTGAAAAAGTTTTAAAGTAAACTCATCGTCTTCTACTATTTAGAATTATTGCAATTCTTAAAAATATCAGTCTAAATAGGTTTGTATTGTAAATCAGCAGTTTAGATATCAAATTAGACCAATTCACAATTTATTGTGAAAAAGTTTTAAAGTAAACTCATCGTCTTCTACTATTTAGAATTATTGCAATTCTTAAAAATATCAGTCTAAATAGGTTTGTATTGTAAATCAGCAGTTTAGATTTCAAATTAGACCAATTCACAATTTATTGTGAAAAAGTTTTAAAGTAAACTCATCGTCTTCTACTATTTAGAATTATTGCAGTTCTTAAAAATATCAGTCTAAATAGGTTTGTATTGTAAATCAGCAGTTTAGATTTCAAATTAGACCAATAATATGTGTACAATGAATATAAAAATTGCACCAAAACATGAAATTTATCAATTTTAGTCCCAAATTTTAAAAACCGGTTAACCGAGTGATAAAAACCGGATAAACCGGTTAACCGAAAATTAACATTTTAAATTAACCGGTTCGCAAAAAACCGAGATTTCGAAGAAAACCCGGTTTTTCGGTTAACCGGTTTATAAACACTAATGATGAAACACATTTCCCCAGGATGGTGCCACATGCATTGTTGCCATATATTTTTTGAAAAAAAAAAAACCTTTTATTACTAAAAAACTTTTTGTTAAATTACAAACCCAATTCCTACACACATATAATCAAACTGAGACATGCTGGAGACACTTCAGCTCCTAAATAAATGTATTTGGGTTCTTACTCATTACACTATACAAAATCAAATTTTTTCCAAAAATTACAAGGTCTGATTTTTGAAAAGGAGACAAAAAAAAGACACGTGTATAAGCGTTTTGCAAGTTTACATCTGAATTTCATTTGAGGTGGGGGGGTTAAAGTTTCCCAACTCTGACACATTCTTATTGTTAATCGGCATAAGAAAACATAAGAGCCATACATTTTAGATATAAAATGTGTTCAGCAAATTTATGTAAAATGTTACGAAGAACATTTTTGTAGAATATATTAACCCTCTAAATCCTCAAGGCATGGCTCTTTTTTTCCTTCTTTTAAAAAAGAGCAAAAAAAACATTAAAACAGGGATTTAAGATGTTAAAATGTTCCGCAAAAATATTATACGTGAAATTTTACTATAAGTCCCTGAATACACAAAAACGGAAAATTCAACCAGAATGTCAGAAAGAAGACACAACAAAAGAGAGCCTCCCTCTAAATCCTCAGGGCATGGGTCTTTCTTGTCCTTCTTTTAAAAAAGATAAAAAAACATCATTAAAACAGGGATTTAAGGGGTTAATATGTTCCGCAAAATTATTATCCGTGAAATTTTACTATAAGTCTCTGAAGACACCAGAATGGAAAATTCAACCACAAAGGCAGAAATAAGACACAACAAAAGACAGCCTAGGGTTGATTTCGCATTTGTTAAGAATTTTATTTTAAAGTACCCCAAAAATTTAGAATGAAAAAAAAATAGTTCAAACTTAACTAAAAATCACTTACATCATCTCAATTATTTTATCTTCGATAACAAATTTGGATAGGAAGTATTCATTAATAACATTTTTTTAGCTGTAGGCAATTTCAGCTATACGCGTTCTTTAATGGGTGCGCATGTCTGATGAAATTGTTCACCATGCTCATCAGATGTCAACAGAATCTGTTGGTTCTCAAAGTAATCCATATAGGAATTTAAAAAATTAATTTTTGTTGAATTTTGGTAAAAAATTTCATCAGACATGCGCACCCATTGAAGAACGCTATAAATTCAAAAGCATTCATTAGCTTATCGCTGAAATATGCTGGACATTGTATGGTAATGAAGTGGAATTGACTAGAGCTAAAAAATTGTAATTAATGAATACCTCCTATCCAAATTAATAGAGATATTAGTGATTTTTAGTTAAATTTAAACTATTTTTTTTTTTCATTCTTATTTGGGGTACTTTGAAATAAAATTCTTAATAAATGCGAAATTAACCCTAGGCTCTCTTTTGTTGTGTCTTACTTCTGCCTTTGTGGTTGAATTTTCCATTCTGGTGTCTTCAGAGACTTATAGTAAAATTTCACGGATAATATTTTTGCGGAACATATTAACCCCTTAAATCCCTGATTTAATGATGTTTTTTGATCTTTTTTAAAATAAGGAAAAAAAGACCCATGCCTTGAGGATTTAGAGGGTTAATATATTCTACAAAAATGTTCTCCGTAACATTTTACATAAATTTGCTGAACACATTTTATTCTTAAAATTTAAGGATCACATGGTTTCTTATGCCGATTAACAATAATAATGTGCCAGAGTTGGGAAACTTTAACCACCCTTCAAATGAAATTCAGATGTAAACTTTCAAAACGCCGATACACGTGCCTTTGTCTCCTCTATCAAAATTTATTGGTCTGACCTTGTAATTTTGTTTGTGTTGTACAGTGTTATTTTGAATATATTCAAATCAATCTCCCCATTTAGTAAATGAACTATATCATTTTGGAATAAATGGTTCAACTTATTGATATCATAAATTTTTCAAAACTTTTTAAATAAAATGTTTTGCATCTCAAAATTATTCATACAATCAATTTAATGAGAGAAAAATTTGGCGAACGAATAATTTCTAGTAATTGACCTGTTAACTGGCCACTCGTTCATGTGATTTAACGCCGTTAGTTTGTTTTCTCTGGGGATATCTAAAGTCCCAGGTATATGCAGATAAACCAGAAACGATCAAGAACCTGGAAGAGAATACACATTGACGATGGCATTGATATGTTGAAAAGATGAACAACAAGATCTTAAACTGTAAATACATAAGTGCTGACTTGACAATACGACTTTACCTATGACTTAACGAAGAGAAAACCTAAATCTAAAACCTCTTTCATTATGTTAAAAATTTCTATATTCGAATAAATCGATTAATTTTAAATGTCTGATCGAATAATTCAAACATGTTAGAATCTCTTATAGTGCATTTACACTTGTAATTTTCAAACTAGTTTATGATCATAAGCTACTTTCATTAACTATACCGCTTACATCTGCATTTTAGGCAGTTAAGTGGTTTATTTTTGACAAGTCATAAAACAGCTGACTTCAGTATAAAAAAATGTAATAAAAATATGGACGTTGTTAAGAAAAAACTTTGCTGCACGTACATATATATGTACATATAAAGTTTATATGTTTATATTATAAACATACCTTTCATTTTCGTTGTCCATATTATATAAAAAACACTTTTTAATAAATTTGTTAAACTTTTTCTTACAGTTTGGCTATTTTTTTAAAAGAAAACTGTTTTCATATTTTTGAGCAAATGTCAAATGTTACCAGCGTTGCCAGAAAAATGTTGAAAAACAGAGTTGCATTAGCAAAAACTAATTGTTTGTAACTAGTTTATCTCAAAAGCTAGTTACAAACCTGTTTTTATTTTGTATGGATAAACAAGTTTCTCAAACTAGTTTATCAGCATAAACAACTTATAACATGTTATGGCGTAGGTGTAAATGCACTATTATTCGTTTTATTCGAACCAAGAAAAGTCGATTAATTTGGATACCCTAGTATATATGTACATATGTAGGTATGTCATTATTTAGTTACCTTATGGCTCAGCTTCAGCAATCTCTAAGTGAAAAGCACAAAGTTAACGCTCAATTGTGGAATGATTTTCTTTTTTATTAAAAACAGTTCACAGTAGAAGCGCGTTGCCTTTGCAGATTCAGAACAACACACCGTGTTAGCCGTGTTTATTTTAAAATGTTAATATTGTTTATGCGTTAAGTTTTATTGTAATCCTGAATATGAGTTGTAGTATCCTTTTTATTGCTTATTTTCATTAAAACGTGTCAATCAAATTCCAAACACGATAGAATATGCGATATTACGTTATTGTGTTGTTTTAACCCATAAATGCATACATACGTAACAGTTGTATGTATATACACACACACGAATAATACTATGAGTATACATACATACATCCATATATATATATATTTATGGATAGTGGTTGAAAGAATATTAATACAGCAAATTGGAAACGGAAATAATTATGTACATATACAAACATACATATGAATGTATGTAGGTATTAATATGAGTATTCAATTAGTTGTTGCGAATATGAATAAATATTTTAATTATTTGTATTTTATTAATTTATAAACACTAAAGCAATTTTCCATTTGCACAGTGATTGATAACTTTTCACTTCAATGAAATGTATGCACAAAATGATTTGTTAATATAATTTTCCGTTTGTAAAGACCGTTTAACGTCGAAGCTCGTCAACAACTGTTGCAATTTATAAACAGCCAACTTGTAGCTTCTTTAATAACCTACAGCATCTCTACCATTAGTATGAAAGATGTCTCCACCAAAAGCTCTTTTTCAACTGCTGACTCTCTAACTTTGACTGTACAGTTCAGTGTTGCCAGCGGTAGTTTGCAAGAAGTTACAATTTTTCTTATAAAAAGTTACATATACGAATTCTTCTTAAATAAATACTGTATATATTAAGGTTTTTTAAAATATAACAAAATAAAATAAGCTTGTCTGCATTCAACCGGATATTATGATAAGAGGCCTAATTACTGCATTCAATACTGATGGTATTTTTCTTATTCGAGATTATGACACTCGACATACATATGTCGAATGTTGTAATTCTACCCAAGGCATATTTAACCAGGTGGCAGCGTAACGCCAGCTGACTATTTTTTTCTCTACTCGTGTTTTGCCTTGTGAAATGTCAAAAGCTTGTTTACAAACATTTTTAAATTTGTTATAAGATTAAAAAGATTATATTATATTTAAAAAAGTGAGTATTTATCACTGTATATGCATAAAATATTTAAAATATTTCATTTATAAAAGTGCGTTTTTGTGAATTTTTTTCGACAGTTTACACGGTTTTCCACAAACAAAAATGGCTATTGTTCTTATATTGTTGAGTTACGCTGCCACCTTGTTAATACATCTTCATTCTACCCCAGTTTTTTATATGTTTCAGTTGGAAAAATATTCTCTATAAAGCATTCTGAAAAAACTGAAAAGTTTTTCCCTGTATTCGTTAGCATAAGGACTCATGCAATGAGTGCCATTATTTATGAAAAGCTTGCAGCTTATTAATAATATTTAAATTTGGAAATTGATTTAATAAACCACTAAAATCTTTCCGATTGTGCTTATTCTAAATTGATTGAGCTAAAAAGTAATTTTGATTTGAAAACTAAATTTCGAAAGCAGAGGTTGTTTTTCTATAGAAAAATTCTAAATAGTTGCTTGCGATTGTTTTTATGTATTTTTTAACCTCTATCTGCGAAATATGTAATAGCTACGCTTCTGTTTCTGAAAATGTTTGTTGAAATCGTTTAAAAGTTCAACAGTGTACGAAAGGAACTCTAAATATATATTTTTGTTAATATAGATGTTTAAACAATCAATTCTCTGTGCCATTTGTAAAATTTCAAACCGAAAACATTCCGTTAAATCTGTGTGTTGCTCTAGAATTCTGTTTACACATGGCTCAAATTTTATATTTCTCTCTTTCTGTCAGAACTCACCAAAAATTTATAGATCTTTCTCATTCCATGAGAACTACCCTAAAACACATATTTTGGATTTTTGAAACGAAATGTGAATGTGTTTTTCATATCTTTATATATTTAGTGACAGGTCTGAAAAGTTACGAAAATAATGTCCAAAACAAGGAAATTATACATGTTACGTAGAGGGTTGAAACGGCATCACTGGTACAGTTATTGTCAGAGAGTCAGCTGTTGAAAAAGAGCTTATTAATATTGGAAACAGGGATGATAATTTCAGTACAATAGTACTTTATTCGCCCTTTAAAAGTAAAGCGTACTTGTTCTGTGAATCGGTGAAATTAAAAGTTTTGTTAACATTTTCATTGAACATAATGGCCCATAATCATAGTCAAACACAAAAGTCGGTTATTTTTAAAAACTTTAAAATAAAAACCTGCTTTTAATTATTTTGCAACTATAGTCAAAATTAAAGTATGTTTTAAATTGAACCGACTTTAACTGGGTGCCACCGCAAATGTAGGAAATGTTTTCATACAATATACAACAAAATACATACAAGTGGCAACGCTGAACAGCTGACATACAAAAAAAAAACAAAAAATTAAATATATAAGATTAATATCATAATTAGAATATTTTGGTACTAATTTTATTGATAACTGTTCAATAATTACAAAATCTCTACCAATATCTTGTAACTTAAACATTTTTTACTTTCTGCCGAACTTTTTTACTTGGTGATGAACAGCTGATGCTGATGTTAAACGAGTTAATAACAGCTTCAGCTAGTTTTATATTTAGAGTCGACTTCAACTTTAGAAGTATACTTTAACTTGTCTGTGATATACCTAAAGTCCACTCTTAAGTAAAGTCGAGTTTAATTCTCTTAAAGTATTCTTTATTTCTGACTATGATTATGTGCCAATATGTATGTACATTAGGTATATGTATAACTAATTTTGGCCAATGTTATATAAGTTCATTTTTTATTTTAAATATATACATATGTATAAAATTAATTGTTTAAAGCAGAGACCAAAAATAACTGTTATTAAATTTTTTGAGACTGAAAAAGTTAGGCATAAATCAATGAATAATTTTTACGTTTTCAAATAAGAGTTATTCATAATAAATATTTTTTTCGTTGCTCATAACTTTTATTTTCGATTTATATTTTTTTACGTTGCCTAATAAGTGTTATTCATAATATATATTTTTTTACGTTGCTCATAACTTTTATTTTCGATTTATATTTTTTTACGTTGCTCATAATTTTTTTTTCAATTTGTATGTTTTTAAGTTGCCTAATAAGAGTTATTCTAAAGAATATATTTTTTTTCGTTGCTCATAACTCAAAAGAAGTTTCTTTTGTATGAAAACATTTTCTACATTTGCGGTGGCACCCAGTTAAAGTCGGTTCAATTTAAAACATACTTTAATTTTGACTATGGTTGCAAATTAATAAAAAGCTGGTTTTTATTTTAAAGTTGATTTTAAAAAGAACCGACTTTAGTTTATGGGCCATTGAATTTAACCTTTGAAGTCGCAAAAAATAAGCTTGGTATGAGATTGATGTTTTTTATTGTGTGTTTTTTAATTATGATGAATTTTGTTTCACAATCAATGTTTTAGCAAACGCATTGTCCGCCAAGTTGCACCTTTTCTCAGTCAACAAAATACGCACATTCCGCGCAAATGGTACTACCATCGGAATAACAGATGGTTCGTTGACCCAATGTCTTATAAAGCACTCATTTGCTTTAAAGCCGTATAATGATTGTTGTAATGCGGAAAAGTTATTTTCGTTGTAAATGTGATCAAAAAAATCGTTCCCATTCCTATCTTATTATTTTTTTTAAGTATAAATTTCTTTAAAACTTCTCTGAAAAATTATATAAATAATTGCAGTGGTTTTACATATTTTTTAAAGCTCTATTCAACTATGCTATGCCAATTTGCAAAAAATGTCAATAGTTATATCCCTAATGTACATACCTTAGCAACAACTTCTGTTGCAATTTTAATCAAATATAATTCTAACCGTGAGGTCGGGAGTTTAATTTTTTTATTTTTCGCACTGTGGTTTAAAAACTTTTTTTTTAAATAATTCGGTATCTTGGGAATTATTGGATATATTGTTACGAAATTTCACATGGTTAGAGCTGAGGTGCTTTCGAGTTGAATTACGTTTCTTCAGCTTCCTAGCGATAATGGGGCCAGTGCTTAGCCCCTCAAAGTTGGTCACCTCGGGTCTCAAATTTTTTAAAAAAATTGCCAAAAATTCATTTATGATCCGAATGAGCTGAAATTTTGAATATAAATAGTCCTTGATCACGACGCTTAGAAGTGTAGTTTATCTCTATTAGTTGAAGAGATATTCAGGTTTACGGAGGGTCGGATTTTTTTTTTTTAAATATCAGCTATATTGGCGATAAAATTCTAAATAAAATAATCTTGCTAACAGTTATCTCTTCCTTATAAAAAGTTATACGCATTCAAAGTTGGAACTTGTAAAAAGGGCCGATTTTTAATTTTTTTTTGCAAAAAAAAAAGTTTTCTTCTATATAGAATTTTTATATGATACGGAAAGATAACTTAATGCAAAAGCGTGGAAGAAAAAATTTGGCTCACTTTAGCGGACATGTCACCCCCCAGACCAATCCAAACTTGGCAATTTTGAAAAAAAAATCGATTTGAGTAAAAAATTCTAAAAAGGCAAAGCACGGATCCACGAAAAAGCTCCATATTTTTATAATCCCATATGTTTCTTAAATACTTACTAATGGTATTTTCTTTTCTGACACAAAATGTTGCCTATATATTTCGTACCATTTATTAAATGTTACTCATACCCTCATAATGTGTTGCATTTTTAACGATCACAATAGAACAAAAATCATTACCATTTATGCAATTTTCTTTTATGTAGCTTCGAAATATTATAAAACTATACTTTTTGCTTACATAAAAAGTGGTGCATTTCTAACCCTTTAATAAAATTGAGGGTGAAACATGTAGCATATATTCAGGGTTTTAGGGTAACATTATTAGAAAAGAACACGACCAAACTACATTTTTTCAGAAAAGAACACAAAGAAGGGTAAAAGGCAGAATAAATGCATCATTTATGCCAGAAAAGAAAACACTATAAGTGTTTTTAATAACGTCACAGTTTGGGGTCCGGGAAATTCCGGGAATTTATTGCCGGGAATTCCCGGGAAATTAAAATTTTTTCCCGGGAAAAACGGGAAATTTAAAATTAATTATAAATACTTTAATACATTTAAATATAACAACTCTGTTTGATGAATGGCTTGTTCAAAATATTAGTGGAGGATTTAAACCCCATTAAGGATGCAGTAGAAGCATTAAGCCGACATTTTGCTATGACGAACACTCTTTATGAACAGCTGTTATCTAAAAATTCTACGATTTCTCAAAAAATTGTTCTTGCAATAAAATGTAAAGTTAATAAACAATACAACAGCAGACTTATGTAAATTTCCTAATAACTTCACAACATAATAAGCTAAATTATGATACAAAAACACAATGTTCATACATACGCCTATTTGACCGCAATGTTCCCTCATCAGTTCAAAGCGATGATGATGATGTTTCCGAAATACAAATGGAGCAAAATTTTAAAAACGAATTAGATTATTCAATCAATATTGAAAATCCTAGACATTTAAAATCACATGCTGAAAGTCGTTTTAAGTGGGAATTAGTATTTGAAGCAAGTAGCAAAAAATTTATATTGTCTTTATAATGCTTTATTAACGATAAAGCCACCACCTGTTTAAAACGAATGAGTTTTCTCGGTGTCTAAAACTTTGCCACTAAAATAAGAAATCGTCAAATGACTTATGCATTAAACACATTCAAGACAACAGGCTACACGACTACACGAACACGAATTCTGCTGGTTACAGTTGTAGTCGTGTGGCAGCTACTGAATTATTTTAAAGACGACAGCTACAAAGTAAACAGCTGATTAATAATTCAGTGGTGCCACTTTAATACAAAATAACCGTACAACATTCCAAAGTATTTAAGACTGAAACAATTATTTTGAGTAAACATATATATATGGTTATAATTAATTATGTACCTGTTATTAATTTATTTGATTTACATTTTTTTTATTATATTAGCAACACTACTTCTGTTTTGTAGTTGATAAAAATAGAAATTAGCCTAATTCGGCTACATCGGCATGAGTAGTCGTGTGGCCGTGTAGCTGTGCTGTCGTTAAAATAATCGTCTCCATATAAACGTGTGCATTTTATTTTTGACAGATTGAAGTTGGTAGCCTGCTGTCTTGAATGTGTTTAATGCATTACTGAAGGCATTTTGAAAACTCAATTTTTTAAAAAAAATAGTTCTTGACGAACATATAACATTATTTATATGAAATTTTGTGATACTTAATTGCTCTTTTGCTCTATTACCAGGACAAGAGCTCTACATCATGAATATCGCTAATATTTAATTTTATAGTAACAAATGATCTCCAAATATTTTATCAAACATTTTTTTGTTTGGGTTTTATGTTAGTAGAATGTATTGTATTGTTTTTCATTTTCTTTTAATAAAATTAAACAATTTTGTAAAATAATATCCTTTTTTACTTATTTTTCTACTTGAAATGAAGTTCCCGGGATTCCCAAAATTTTTCATTCCCGTTTCCGGGGAAATAAAATTATCCGGGAAACCCCAAACCCTAGTCACAGAAAAAACTCAGTTTTTGGAACACATTTTCCCCGTTTTAGGAATTTCGGTATTTGAAAACAAAAAATGTAAAAAATTCTAATGCCATTGATTTAAAGTCATTTGAGTCTATATTGGTTCCAAATTTTGTTATGATATTTTAAACTCTTAAAATTTTACATTAATTCAAATTTTATATTTTTATTCGTGGAAAATCACCATATTGTAATTTTTTAGTTTTAAGGGTAAATGACGGTCCAAAATTTGGTGTTTTGTTTCGTTTGGTATATATAAGATTGTCATTTCGTTTGTAACTTCAAGACTATAATCTGTTCGTCAGCAATTAAATGTAAAATTTTTAAAAGTTTTCTTGATATTTAGGATGATGGTATACGCTGAAAGTGGGCAATATACATATACATTAGGGTATAGCGATTTTTATTTTTTTCGTAATCGCTTTGGAATACCTGTTAAAAGTAGCTTTTTTAACTCCTAAATATACACAAAAAAAATTCATTTGCTGGATCGTATATATAGAGGTGCCTCCACATCATTATAATAATCCAAAAATAAATGGCTCTAGAAAACAGGGGGAGTGGAGGTCCCCAATGTGCTCCTTATATCTAGTAGTCTTGAATGTCCTCTATCAGTAAAAAAAATAACCAAGTGATTTGGCCCACTTTCCTAAGCTACAAGTACGAATTTGTGGATTGGGTATAAAAATACCCACATCGGCATATGTGGGTTGTAAAACGTATGAAAAAGAATTTAGTTTTTCAAGTAAAAATGTGTTTTTTTGAATTATTGTATGTAATTATATTGACCTAACAATACACAAAAATATTTATATTCAACATAAATTACAGTTTATAAAGTATAAGGTTGTTTAATAACCATATGAAAAATAGGCAATTTTTTATTTTCAATTGAGGCGCACCTCAAAACATAAAAATTGACTCATTAAAAGGCAACTTTATATCGCTAGTCCATTGAAAACAAAAATCCAAAAAAAAATTTCATACATACCTTAATATACATACTAATTATTATAAAAAATAAAAACACTCTGCTACAAAATTACACCTTTTGTCAGAACTTGAAAAGCGACCAAATGGGGGATGTAGGCTTAGGTGAGGACATACTAAAACCGTTTTCAAAGATTTTGAAACACCCTCAAAATTTTGAGATATTTTGAAAAAACTGTTTTGGGGTAGGTCGTAGTACTTTAGTACCTCTAACTCACAAATTTTTAGGCCGATTTCAAAATTTTAAACAATTATGGATAGAGAAAGAATTAAGCTTTCATAAAATGAATGCACAAATGTATATCAAGAAAAATTGCGTAAGTTTTTATAAAAAGTGTCGCTTTATTTTTTTTTCGTAATTTTTCATATTCAACAATAGTTAATTTAATTTTTTCTATGAAAACCTATTCTTTTTTGCACAGTATTTTAAAGACAACTTTATATGGAAACAAGTAAGAGTGCTATATTCGGCTATGCCGAATCTTATATACCCTTCACCTTTGTTGCGTAATCAGTTTTCTTTCCAAACCCGTTAAAAATTTTAAAGTCGGACAAAAACTGACTAAGCTACAGGTCGATAAGTCGACGAACATAACTGAAAACGGTTTTTTTCAGAATAACTTCTGAATTTGGGGGTGTTTCTGAAGTTTTTAGAGACAATTTGTAGTGTACTCAGCAAGACCTATAACCCACGCTAGGCCGTTTTCCAAGTTTTTTTTTCCATCGTAGCACCGTGTAATCAGCCTTATCAAAGGCGTAGTCGTTTTACGACAACGACAGTTTCGTACTAGATTAAAGAAATTATTCAACCTGTTTCATTAATCTGGTATGAAACTGTCGTAAAACGCCTACGCCTTACATGATAAGGCTGAATGCATCCACAACAAAGGTGGAGGGTATATAAGATTCGGTATAGCCGAATATAGCACTCTTGCTTGCTGTAATTATAATTATATTTAATTATTTTGAATTAAATTGGAATATAATTTAAAAGATGGAAATTATATTGATTTTTCTTTGTATGTGAAATCCAGTTAAATGAAGGATGTTGACAAATCAGACCGATTCTGAATAAATGATGTCGTATATATTAATCCATCAGATGGGTGTTATGATGGAAAATTTATTGCTACAATGAAAACCATTGCATCAAGAAAATGGTCCACAAGAGCAAGAAATCAGAATAAAAGAGTTAAATAGTGATCCACGAGAGTCGGAGAATGCTTAGAAAGATCGAACGGAAGAGGCTCCATGTGAGCCATAAAAGCATTATACTATCGAAACACCAGTAGCAGTTGAAAATCAATATGTAAAGAAGATAGATTTCCAAACATGAGTTGCAAAATTGCAATTAATTTGTATCTCTGTCATATGGAAGGAGTCACCAGTCTTAAGGTAGGGTCACACACGGCAAATATTTAGTTCTGCCATGGAAAGCATGTTCTCAATTATACATTCCCTGTAACGTCAAACAAAAGAAAATTAGAAAAAAACATAAATCCACTGGATGTAGTGAAGTAGGATTGGCTGGACAGTTGAAAATGTGGAGGGTGTCATGGGGACCCTGACTACATCCTGGGCATAAGTTGAGGGCGGTAGGGTACGATCTTAGTTGTTTTGCGCGGCAGAATCTTCTCGCCGTCTGCTATCGGTGGTGGGCGACCTCCAAGTACGACATTCATACGGTATCCTGCTACCGCGGAATTTATGGCGTCTCTATGAATGTCGTTCAAAGCTGGCATATACGAGTTGCAATCAAATGGATCCTGCACATACCTCTGTATGCTCTCCTCGTGTTGTTGTGTATAATAAATGAGATGCCTCCACCGTTGCCTGTGGTACGGTCTTCTCGGAGAACGTTGTATCCGTTGCAACTTTGCAAACTGGAATTACTCGTAAGCTTAGTATTCTGGACCGCAGCGACCACGATGTTGTGTTGGCACATAAATCGGGTTATTGCAGATAAATGCGGAGCAGCAATGCCTGAAGGTACAGCTTCGTAGATAAAAATTGTATAGGTGTTTGTTGCTGGGTTGACAGGCCTTGGCCGAAAATCTTCGGGTCATTCCGGTACGTAGAACCGGCTGTCGTGGGAATGCTTTCAGTCTGTTCATCTACTGGCTGGTTTTCCATGTAAACCGTCATTTTTTTTATTCTAAAAATACATAATTTAATATTATTAAAAATACATCAGTTAATTATGTTATTATTATTTTGGAACAAGGACAAAATCTATGGTAATGAACGGTTCATTATTACATCTAACGGTTACCGTAACTCAAGATTTTGGAAGTGTTTGGCAAATACCAGAAAAAAAATCACTTCCACGGTATTTCTACTTCATTCCTAGTTGTATCGCTGTCTAAACAATTTCGGAGAAATATAATATCTACTATTAATATAATGGAATCAGTTTTCTTATTTTTTGTCCCGCGTAAGTTTTGAATTGTTCCGCATTTTGTAAAAATAAAACTGGCAACACTAATTTATACTATAATCCAAAAGGATATTTCAGTATGAATGCCATGATTGTAAGTATATTAATTTTATCTTATTTACTTACTTACATTTTTAAACTAATTTCTATGTCACAAATCTGAATATGCATAAAATACAATACATTTTTTTTAAGATAATGAAAATCCTAAAATCTATCCAACGATTAGGTTCTTCATATTCCGTGTAATTTACTAATTTCGAAACTATTTCATAATTCTGTATTTCTGATTTTAATTTGACAGCGTTTTTCACATTAAAACAAATGTGAAGGTTTTGGTACAGAAATTTATTAAAAATTTAATAAAAAACAAATAATTACAATCAAATATCAATTTCCGAACGAAATTTTCGTTTTACTTTTTCTGAAGAAGCAAAATACGGAATTAATTCCACTTTCGATCAGAATGGAATTCTGTGACAGGTCTGATAGTTCAAAAAAGTAGTTTTTATAAAAAAAACTTTTTAATAAACCGAAAATTAGCCTTTTTAGAAAACTGAGGTTTCGAAAAAACCGGTTAACCGAAATTAAACGCAATTAATTTAAAAGTTTAACCCTTTCACGACCATAATCATCATTTTGTCTATTTAATGTAAATCAGTTAGACCCCTTTCACACTAGGCAATTTAGTTGCGCAAGTCTCTTGTGTTTGTAGATGTCAGAGGTAATGTCGGGTTAGGAAAAAGAAAATTTTGCATGCTGTTTTGTTGTTGGGCAAGAGACTTGCGCAACTAAATTGCCTAGTGTGAAAGGGATCTCAGCACCAAAAAACATATTTTGAAATTAAAACAAACAAATTTTAACGGATTTACTGGAATTTTGGTCGTAAAGTGCAAATTTTCGTTCCACATACTCATGTTTATTGACAACATATCAATGCACGCAACATAAATAATAATTTTATAACTTTATGTAACAAAAATGCACATACTATAGGCCTAATATATATCGCATTATAAAATTTTAAATTCAGTTTTACACTTAAAAACATGTTTGCACAATTCTTGAACACAGTACCAAAATAAAACTGTAAATTTTCAATGACAATAACAAATAAATGCTATAACCTAACTAATTAAAATGGTACCCATTATTTTTTTCGTTATTTAGTTATTCAATATTTTGGTGTTATGACACCGGTATAGTATAAAATAGTAGTCAGTGCTAAGTCCATTTTATTTTGTAAAAATTATTATCTTAGTAAAATGGAATTGAGTATAAAATATAATACTAGTTTTAATTATTGGTTTATTCATTAAATTTCAACAAAAAAAAATCACAAAGAACCTATAAGATGCAAACGCACTTCTTCTTAACTGTAATTATTTGTCATTATAAATCATACCAAATAATTAATAAAACTGAAATTAGTAGCCGTGAAACATAAAAAACCGCTCTTATTCGAGCATTGGCCGAAGTAACACCCTCTATTACAGAGAATTTATTGAAATTAATGCAACGCCCAAGGTGGACCAACCAAATATTAAGGCCCTAATTTTATAAATCACGTCACCAAAGTGATATTTATGTGCAAAGCAAAAACAACATTTCACACATTTTAAATTTTCAAATTATGAAAGGTAAATCAACGCTTGAATTTTTGTGCGTTTGTTTGGTTCAGAATTTGTACATAAAACAAAAACAAATTTTTGAAATGTGTAAATGTTGTTTTTGCTTTGCACATAAATATCACTTTGGTGGCGTGATTTACAAAATTAGGGCCTAAGAGTTAATTTTATATATCATTTTTAAATAATTAAGGGTGTATGCAGAATTTTTTCCTTGACTGTATGTGTAAAAAATGTTAAACTTCTACTTTCAAAAATAATCAAATTATAACCAAAATTCAAAACAACGTATCATCAAGTGCATGATTTTCTTAAACAAAATAACATTTACGCTTTGAGTAATAAATTAAAAATAGTATTAAGATTTTAATTCAAAATAACGTAAGACGCATTGCATAAAGTGTACTTTGAAAAGTGTACTTTTTTACAAAATATATTTCTAGTTTTATTATAATCCAAATTTTGTTTCAATATCACAAGTAGTTTTTATTTTATATCATTTTTTGCTTCTTCTATAAACTTGTTAAAAGAGATGCTACATTATTTTGCATTTTAGGTGAAGATATATGTATTAATTTAAATTACATAAAAAGTAGAACTATTTTATTTGTCACATATATTTTGTATTTTTATTTACTGAATTTACTAACTATTTTGCTTTAAAATTTGTGCAACTTTCATTCAAATTTAGTCTTATTCAGATTTCAGCCTTTATTAGGTCAAAGTGCAATCTATTCCATTCTTATGAGTATAGATTATTTCTTTCAATCATTTATATAGATTGTGTAAGTTATTTTTATGGTATTTGTAATGAACGATTTAGCAAAATGTTGTTGTTGTATTTTTTTTTTAATTTGTATCAATTAACATGCATGAATTTAATTTTTACTATTTATTTTATATGAGTGTAAAAGTTGTATTTTTTTTTTTTGGATTATTCATTCACACTCGCAGATATCTACTGATTGGTTGCGATAACACAATAAACATAGCATACAGAGTAGTATTATTTTAGGACCCTTTTTGCTTTAACACATTCGCTATCAGTATATCGTCACGATAAAAATAACCGGATATTGAGAAAATGGGGGTTAATATATTTCTGGCGTACTGGTAAGTTTGTTATATACGGCGGCAGCGAACGTGTTAAAAAAACATGTTTAAACCTTTGTGAAATATTAGGACATTATGACAATATGACATTATAAGAGACATTGTGAATTGACCAAATATATATTCAAACTTAATGTTGATAAACATTTGTGTATATACATTTGTGGATCTAATCAGTATAACAGAGTTTCAAACCAGTTTTCACGTTCATCATTCACCGTATTTTTGGAAGCAAAAAAAAGTTTCTAAAATTATATAATTAAGGTTAAAAAAATCACATGTAAACATTTATAATTAGAGATGCTGAGGAAATTACATTATATTGTTGTAATTATGCTTCCAAAAATACGGTAAATGGTGGAAGTGAGAACAGGAATAGCCCTGAACGTTATGTTTTTACATTTAATAAACATAATAATAATAGTATTTTTTTGTTATATATTTGTTACTATTTATAATGTAATTGTTATAAATTACAATAAATTCAAGTTAGAATTATGTATGAGTTTACAAGTGATGGCATAAGGGGAGCAAAGGGACAGAGTTGATTTTTGAGTAATTAAGATTACACATATGACAAATACTTATTTAAAGTTTAAATATCGGATACTTTTTACTTCGAAAGATGGTAATTTTTCGGCTAATATAACATGGTCAACTTAATTGAATACATACATATTTGTATAAAAACTTTTGCAAATTGAATCTCATACAATCTAAAATTATTTAAATTCAACAAACCAGAAGGTAATATTGAAATCAATTTATGGAGCTTAATTTAAACTAAGCTATGAATATTTTCCAATTTTTTTTAGCATAGGAAAGCTATTTCTGGAAGACTTGCGAATGTAAATTCCAAGACAAATATTACGGAAGAAATTTCGTTTGTTGGCTTGACTAATGATTAAAAAGTTATTATTCCAAAACTACTAGCCACTTATCTAAAGGTAATCCTTTCAAAATCCTGATAGAAACCTACTAATATTTAATTCTTTTCCTCTAAATAGTTGGCTACATTTCTAAATTTGCAAGTATTTTGTCTACTAAAATACATAGTTCCAATATTTCATTATTCGACTCTATACACGTGGATCTCAATTTAAAAATCAACCAAACACAAAAGAACATTTGCGGTAAGATTCTGAAATACATGAATTTTAAATATTTTCCAAATTTGTATTTTTGTTACTCCTGGCAGATTTCATAAATCGTCAAATTTTCGATCTTGCATGCCTTACCAAATATACTATCCCTATCATCTACCATCACTACTCAACATAATACACATCTTCCAACTTTATGTCATCATAATCTTCTTTGGCACACACATTTTCTTGGAGCAAATAGAAGAAGAATAAACATCAAATTATTGGAGTCAAAAAGGAAGTGATAAGTGATCATAAGTTATTAAAACAAATTACATTTAAAAATAGTTAAAAAGTGAATAATTAGAAATAATAGAGTAAAAGTAATAAAATATTGTGTTAAGCGAAAAATATAGATTAAATATAGTGGAGGTAATTTTTAAAAAAAAATTGCAATTAACAAAAATGTGTGTATAAAAATCTAAAAAAGTATAGTAAAGAGTAACAAGTATGTGCCAGTTCTTATTATAAAAATTAGAAAAGAAAAAAGCAAAAAAATTATGAAAAATTTTAAAAGCTAAAATTTATATTAGAAAATTTAAAATCTATCTAAAATTACTACAAAATATTATCACAGATTGTTTAAAAGATTAAAAGTATGTAAGAACATAATCATCCCTAATTCTTTAGCCAAAATCAACTACTAGAGTTCGCTGAGGCCTGAACGTTCCTGAATCATAGTTGGTGAGTGTAAAACAAAATTATTTAAATATTTGATTTTTTTCTTGCATAAACAATTAAGAATATAAGAGTAAAGTAGATGAATTATTAAAAATATATATTCTTTCATTTCTAATATTTTTCTATATTTATACCCTTCACCTTCGTGAGAAGGGTATATATAAGTTTGTCATTTCCACAATATAATTTTCCGACCCTATAAAGTATATATATTCTGGATCCTTATAGATAGCGGAGTCGATTAAGCCATGTCCGTCTGTCTGTCTGTTGAAATCAATTTTCTGAAGGCCCCAGATATCTCCGGGATACAAATCTTCAACAATTCTGTCAGACATACTTTCGAGAATTTTGCTATTTAAAATCAGCACAAATCCGAGACAACCTCTGAAAATTTCATCAAAAAACACAATGCTTTGACAAAAAAGCAACAAAACGTATGTTTGGATGTGCATGCTTTGCGTATTTTGTTTTTTTGTGTTTTGTTTATTTTGGCGTTGTTGTTGTTTTTATACAACTAAACGTATGTTTAGTTGTGTGTTGGTTTTTTTGCTTAGTGTATGTGGTTTTGTTTTGACAAAAAAGCAACAAAACGTATGTTTGGATGTGCATGCTTTGCGTATTTTGTTTTTTTTTTGTGTTTAGTTTCTTTTGGCGTTTTTGTTGTTTTTTATACAATTAAACGTATGTTTGGATGTGTGTTGGTTTCATTGCCTTGCGTATTTTGTTTTTTCTTCTGGTGTTTTGTTTCGTTTGGCGTTGTTGTTGTTTTTTGTGTTCTTGATAAATTTAGGATGCTGTACGCTGAAAGTGGGCAATGTACATACATATATACTAATTATAAAAAATAATAATGCATCCACAACAAAGGTGAAGGGTATATAAGATTCGGCATAGCCGAATATAGCACTCTTACTTGTTTTTACTCCTAAAGGATGATTTTGTATGAATAAAGTTTTTCGGGCTGGCAGCACTGATTGGTATCTGTGAAAGTGAAAAGTGTTCAGTATACTGTGCCATTTCATCATGGAGAAACTCACTAACGAGCAACGACTTCCAATCGTTGAAATTTATTATCAAACAACAGCTCGATGGAAATCCACTGTTTTATCGAAAAATTATGTTCAGCGATGACGCTGATGTCGCAACTTGGGTGAAGAACAGCCACATATCGTACAAGAGTTACCGATTGTTACGTGACCACTTAGGTGGTTCACCGGCTATTTTAACTTTTTCTTGACACTCATCTGGGACGTAGTTCTCAACCCTTTCCTAAGGCTCAGCCACGCACCAATTATACATGTAACAAAAATCTAATTTACTAATTCACACTAAACCAATGTTAGGGAAGTTTGGTTTTGCTCTTCCAGCCGCCTAAGTCTCATCCCTGACCATATTTATTGTCCTTCATAATTAATTTTATAATGGCCCTACAAAAGGTAATATAGACACACTAATCACTTACTTCTCAATATCCCATTTGAAATAAATTTCACTCAGACGTTTCTGTTTCAAAACATTTCAACAAATTAATATTTATTTTCTATTATAACTTATAACTAAACATCTTTGATAATTCTCTTAATCTATTCAAAATTGATAAATAATTGATAACACTTACTATTGAACCTCTCTGTTAGATTTCAAATATTCAACAGTTTAACTATTTAGTTATACATTCTTTCTCGTTTCGTATGAAATATTTTACCTAATTATTGTTTCACTACCTGAAAGAACTCTCTAAGGTTAGAAATAAATCTGTCACTGTTCAGATCTAATATAAAGGCTAATCAAAAATTCGAGAAATTATATATATACCTAAATGTTCATCAGAATTGTTCATAACACTTTTCCTCTTAATTTTTCCTAACAGATCAGTTTTTACACGAGATTTAATCTATACAAAAAAACTTAATACATAACATATTGTTACGAAATTGTACTTGAATTCAAATATAACGATTTTAACGGCTGATTTAAAAGTAGCATAATGCTTTCAAGTAACAGTGCTGTAAAACTGTAACATATCTGTGGGCATTGTTAAATAAAAGCTTTCAGTTGATTTGATTGTAAGTTGGCAACGCTGTATTCGAGTTCGAATAATCAGTTAAAGAACATTGTAGAAAGTACACCACAGATGGCGTATGATCTAGAATATTCGAACTTTGACAGTTAAAGAGCTTTCTAGATGGTAATGCAGTGTTATAAATAGTGGCAGAGGTTGCAGTCGTTAGTGAGTTGATCAGAGACGCTTTTCGAAGAAACATCATCTAAGTGCCTTAAAGTGTGTTGTGTTTGTTTTCAAAGTAAATTCGTGTACATTATAAATTGTGTCTGTAATTCTGAGAATTTATAAACTTGTATAAAAAACATTGTGTGGCTATTTAATTCTGTTGTTGTTGTACATTTTTAATAAATAAAGAGTTGTTACAATTTTTAAACTACTAAACGGCTTTTATTTGCAATCAAAAGTATCCGGTTTATTTAAAGGAAATAAACCAGCGTTTTGAAAAGGTTAAAACGTAACAATATAAAAAAATATACTAACATAATTCAATCTCTTACTTAATTCTATCCTTATCTATACATAATGAATTATTTTAAGCAAACCAATATATAATTTTGTATTTAATATAATCCACAGGAAAGTTATCTAGAACTCTAGTCATGGCTTGGCTATTACTCTGATGTAGGATCCTCGGTCTCAATGTCATCAGAAGCAGTCAATTTCTCTAGACTTTTGGCATTATTTTTCTCAGCTTCAGTTTTATATTATCCCAGCAAAAATTTTGTGAATTTTTGTAATGACAACTAGTTATTTCATGCATTCTTTTGTAATGAGTGGTGGTAACCCAGCACATTATTTTATTTACTAGAATAAGTACTTATTTTTATACAGGCTGGTAATGAACTTTTGCATTTAGCACAGCTATCTAGTGTGTTTGACTGGAAAACGGGAGGTTAGTGGTTCGCCACCTGTCAAAGCCATTCACATTTTTGTTCATATCATATTCACTATTGTTAACATACAATAAAATAACTCGCACATGAAGCAGTGAGTTAGCAGCTTGACTATCAAACACAAGCAAATAATGTGACTGTTCGATTCCCACACAAGGCAATATTTTTTGTGTTTTTTTTTTAGCTATATATTCTTGTTGTGAATTTACTACTTATTTCTCAACTGATTGTAAGTACATTTGTATGCTTTACCCATGAATTTTTTAAAAATCTCGAACAAAGGCAAGTAGTGTTTCAGTCAAATAATAAGTAGTTTTGCCTTGGCTCCAATATTACTTGCTGGCTTACTAAGTAAGTAAAGTTTTTGCTGGGATGTTGTATTTAAACTTCTCGCTAGCATTAATTCGATGTTATTTTTGCTTAGTATATTTAGCCACTTTAAATCATTCATTTAGGTTCCTTTTTTTTTTTGTAACTTAATTAATACCTATTTGTTTAATTTAAGTTAATAATTTTAGTGTTTTTAAGCATATATTTCAACAAATTCATTTTTCTTTATTTTTTTTGTAATTGGTTTATTCGGTTTTATTTTTGTTAATATCATGATATTTTATTTCAAAAGAAATTAACAAAAATCTTTAGCTTTTAATGAAACCCGCACAAATCTCAAAATAATGTCCTCCTTTTTTTCTTTAAGTTTTTCGCTTTTATACCCTCAATTTTTTTCCATTATTACGGAATACATTATTAATGAATACTCAGTTCAGTTTCTGCTCTCACAGAGTACACACTGAATTTACTAAATCTGTTTTGCATATCAGAACAAAAACAAAACCAATAACAAAAGCAAAATACAAAAAATAAAAACTCTGTCTATCAAGCGTACAACAAATAAATCGAGACCAGAAAAAAATAACTGTCACGTGTCGCGAATTTTACCTATTTTAACTCCCAACATGGGAGGTCTCCTATTTGATAGGGACAAAGTGGTCCAGAACCCAAACTCTATAAACCCAATATTTTTGATAATGACCAGAATGGGAGTGAAAGCTTCTGAGGGACTGACTAAGGTCTCACCATTTCTTATACAACGCTCGATTGATGCAGCTGGTGGAAAAGTAAAGTTATGCAAAAAACTTAAATCCGGACAATTGTTAATACAATGCTTTAACGGAAAGCAAGCCAATACAATTATTAAAATGATATCATTATCATTGGATGTATTTGTAAAAGTTGAAGAACATACATCTCTTAATAAATCTAGAGGAATATTCTACTCCAATGACTTACGATCGCTGGATGATACCGAACTTCTAAGTAGATAACTGAACAGAATCCGAATGTTGTCGAAATTAAAATGCTAAAGAAAAGAGACCCTGCAACCAGAATGCTTACAAAAGATGATCTTGGAATATATTTTGTTACATTCAATATAAGTGAAATGTCAGAAAGAATACTACTTGGTTATATATCGACTGAAATAAAACCATTTATCCCTAACCCATTACGTTGCTTTATGTGCTTTCAGTTTGGACATGTGTCTGAAAATTGTTCCTCTAAGGAAAAAATCTGCCCACATTGCAGTGGTATCGAACATACATCTGTTGATGCAGCAGGTATTCGTGAAAAATGCAATCGGCAGCCAAAATGCGTTAATTGTCAGCAAGAACACAACAGTTTTTCTAGAGAGTGTAATGTATTTAAAAAAGAAGTTGCTATTCAAAAAATAAAAATAACACACAAAAAAACCATAAATGAAGCGCGTAAAGAATATAACAGACAAAACCAACTAACAACAACATATGCAAATGCAACTAAAACGTGTAACTGCCAGTGCAAATGTCAAGAAAAACAAAATAAAAAAGCAAACACGACAGAAGAAAAAACAGCTGATTCACGTCCAAGTACATCTCAATCAATTGTCTCTCAAGTATGTCAAATTATTAAAAAAGATGGTTCAAAAATCGATATATTACCAAAAAACTTATCGAAAAGAAAGAAAAGAGAAATAACAAATGCAGAGAAAATTAAAAAAGATAATGCAACAAAGGCAATACCAACAAAAAACAATTATAATAGTAACGATGATATGTCATGTAATTCTAGTTGTAATGAATAGTAAATATAATATAATACAATGGAACTGTAACGGCTTAACAACTCACCTTGATGAAATTAAACTTATAATATCTAATGTAAATTGTTTAGCGATTTGTATACAAGAAATAAGATTTAAATCAAATTATCATAAAGAACTAAAAAATTATACATGCTTCTTCAAAAATACGCCTTCTGCTACTACCGCTCACGGCGGTACTTGTATATATTTAAATAACATATTCAAAGGTAAAGTAATCCCTATCATATCAGAATTTCAAACTGTTGCCATTGAAATAGACTTTCCAATCCAATTTATTCTTTGTTCCATATATCTTCCTGGAATAGAAAAAGTTTCAAAAAATTACCTTAACAATTTAGTTTCACAGTTTAACCTTCCTTATCTAATAGTAGGGGACTTTAATGCCCATAATATAATTTGGGGATCTTGTAAAACAGATTTAAGAGGAAAGATAATTGAAGGTTTTATTGACGATAATGAAATAAACATACTCAATAATATAAATTGTCCTACTCATTTTAGTTTTGCGCATGGAACTTTCAGCAATATTGATCTTTCTTTAATTTCTCCACGCATACAACACTTTTTTGAATGGAGTATTAGCGACGATCTCCACAGTAGCGATCATTATCCAATATTTATAACTATAAATAGACCTACACAAACTTCTGAACACAGACCAAGCTGGAATATTAAAAGAGCAAAGTGGGAAAGCTTTAACTGCAATTTAATAGAACCCTTACAAAATTTCCTCAGCATAGACGATGCAGAATCTTATATAACAAAAACAATTTTAAAAGCAGCCGAGAATTCAATCCCTTTAAGAAATACCAATTGCGTTAAAAAACAAGTTCCCTGGTGGAAGGATAATATAAAATTATTAATTAGGGAAAGAAGAAGTCTTCTAAAACATTTTAAAAGAAATCCGAGCAAAGAAAACTTGGCGAAATTTCTTAAAGCCAAATCTCTGGCACGAAAAACTATTAGAGAAAACAAAAAGAAATCTTGGCAAGAATTTTGTAGCACTATAAATTTACGAACACCGTCTTCTTTTGTATATAAGAGAATTAAATCTATTAATGGTTCGTATAATTTTCATGAAATTTCAAGACTTGAAGACAACACCATAATAACAAATAGGAAAGATATAGCTAACACTTTAGCTTTAAATTTTGCACAAAATTATTCATCCTCCAACTATTCACCCACTTTTAGGTTATATGCCAATTCAACCAATTTTCCAATAGATTTATCAAACAATAATGAACCATATAACACCAAACAGAATTTAAATATGCACTCAGATTATGTAATGGCTCCTCGCCGGGTCCAGACAACATAAGATACGAAATGCTTAAGCATTTAGACGAAAATTCTATGCAGTATATCTTAGACTTCTATAACGTTAACGTTGCAACGTTAACATTAACAATATTGAGAACCGGACAATTTCGAGTATTGCCCCATGGTGCTACTCAAATTTCAATGTCGATTTTTCACTTGCATACACAAACAAAATGGAAATGTCCCAGATAGAAATTCAACAAACATTTTTGGAAACAATTAATACAAAATACATTAACTACTCAAAAATATTTACAGATGGCTGTAATTAATGAAAAAGCTGGATTTGCAGTGTACAATGAAAGTTGTATCATATCAAAACGTATTCATGACCACTCATCAGTTTATACAAGCGAATTATTTGCGATCAAAACCTGCGTGAATAATCTAGAAAACACTAAATCAAGAACACTTATCATATCTGATAGTAAGAGTGCGTTACAGGGTTTACAGGATATTTTTAGTAACAACATGATAATACAACAAATAAGAAAATCGATCACATCCATTTCTGAGCATAAAATTAATTTTCTGTGGATTCCAAGTCACCAGAACATTATGGGAAACGAAAAAGCAGATCAACTTGCAAAAGACTCTTTATCAACAAGTACCTGTTCAGAATATAAATTTCAATATTCAGACTATAGGTGCTTAACCCATTATTGCCCAGCCGGTAATTTCACTTACCAGCTCTTTAAACAACTCTAAAGCTAATAATATATAAAAAAGTGAACTTTTCTTTCAATTAAGTTTTAATTTAGTGTGTTTTAAAAAAACAATTTGGAGGATATTTATTTTTTTTAATTTATGTGTCTTTGGCGAACGTTTTCGACAACTTCCAAAATTGGACATATTTTGAGATAAGTATACAAATTATATAAAATGTTAAATTGACTAACAGTAAACTGTTTATAAGCAATAATTTGTATCACTTTTATTACGTATACAAATTAATTCAAATAAATTTACCTAAACACTTGAAAAGCAATCACCTATCCTTGTGGTAATTCTACTTACCAATGGGCAGAAATGTGTAGCAAATTTGGCAAAATTTATAAAATTAGCTTAATTCGTATTAAATTCTAAAAAAGTAAAATTCCTTATATATCTTAAGCTGATAAGTGAATTTAGTATGCAACAATGTCACGTTGTCTGTTGAGCCGTATGATATAAACATTTTGTTGGATTTTTGTTATTTATCGGCTTTCATGAATTACCAGAATTGAAACTATACTGGTCAAAGGACCCATACTTTTGCGTTGAAATTATTTATAAAGCTATATCATGAAATCGTGCCGAAATGATAAAACGATACATTAATTTATTTGACAAGAGCAACATTGATCTAAAAGATATATTCGGTAAAGTAGTAGACTTAGTAGCATTTTTAGACTTATGAAACAAACGTTTCATACTGTTTGTAATATTTCCCAGCAAAAACTTCGCTTACAAAGCTACAATGTCTTTTTAATAATGTCTTTTTTAATAACTTACTTTTTAAGTAGTAAAGTCTAAAAAAACAAAACAAAAAAACTGTTACTTTTTTGGAATTTGCACATTTTTTTATTGCATGTTTATTTTTAGAAAAACAGAAAAGAATATTGCATTACTGTGTGAAACCCATTATTTGACGCACAATGAAATAACTAAGCTGTGGTGTAGTGAGTACAACAACAGACTAGCAAACGGATGGTTGGTGGTTCGACTCGTGGCTGCGACTTATTTTTTGTTTCTTGTTTGCAAATACAAAATTCTATAAATAACTCTACTAACAAAACAACTTATTTCCGGCCAAAATATAAAGGATTACTTTTGGGACATCGCGAACAAAAATAATGACTTCTTTCAGTAGAAAAATAAGTAGTCGAATCGTCAATTCCCCTTATTTTTCGGCTTATTTTTAAGTAAAGTTTTTGCTGGGTTGCTCACAATTTAGCCATTGATGAGGAAATGATTCCATATTTCGGTAGTTTATTAAAGGAAAGCCTATTCGTTTTGAATTGAAGGCATGGTGTTTGACTGCATCAAACGGATATCTTTACAACGTACAACTCTATGGCGGTTCATCATCAAATTATGAAGGGGCACAACTCCCAGAGAAGATGACAAACGGCGATCGCTGGAGAGACAAATCACGGCAGCGTGGATCCAAAACCAAACTGGACTGGATATGGGTGGAGTGTTATATAGTTAGCTAAATATAGAATAAAACTAATTTTGGTGGCCATTGTTTTTGAATTCGTGGAAACTGCATGTGTTATATTGATTCCTATGGTTCCAAGTTGGAACAAAGGGCCGTAACGAAATTCTTCCATCGGGATCTGTCTTGTGCCATTAGTTTAATCTCAGACCAAGTTTTTCCTGTTCTGCTAGTTTCGGATTCTAATTGTGTCGAAGATCGATCAGTCGGCATCGCTCACATTGTGAACGACCTGATCGACTTCGACTAAAACTGACAGTTCATGCGGTGTAAGAACGCCCCGTTCCAAAGCGCCAACGCAAAAGAAGAAAAGAAGACACTTGTCGTCGACTAACATCAAACCAAACACCCGAAAAGTAAAACAAATCTACAAAACATAATCAACACATAAATTTAATAATTAAAAAAGTTATTAAAATAAACATACAACAAAAAACATTTATATTAAACAAAAAAATAAAACCAGTTTTTTATACAAACAACAAACATTTAAATAAAAAACACAAATAAAGAAACAATAAACAAGTGATCAAGCACTAATAACAATTAAAACATATAAAAGTGCAACGCACAAACAAATACAAATAACAACAAACACACAAACGTTTATTCTCTATAAACGTAAAACCAAAATAAATTTTAAATTTCTTTAAAATAACAACAATGAATTCTCTATTTATTTCTGAAATCAAACTCAATTCTCCACCAAAACAAGTAAGTACATTCAATTTCTTGAATTTTGCTCATCTACATCAATATTAGCTGATACACAACGCCGCTATTGTGCCCTACATTTGTTACATTTCGTGTAACGAATTATTAATAATCTACTTTGGTCTCGCCAAATAGATACAACAAATCCAACTTAAAGTTCGGATATTGTTTATGGTCCTTTTTGTAGCCGTCAAAGAATCGGTATTTAAATTTATTTTAATTTATTTAAAATAAAAACAAATTTTCAATTTGTCTTATTAACTCTCATAAAGTTTGTGTACAACAAAAATATACAGTGTAAATATCAGCTAATATTAACCTCATATTTTTTAGTTTCATAAAATATTGTTTTTCATACATATTACAATAATAAATTTGGTGGTGGTTTTCTTTATTGCTTTATTATTGCAAAAATTATTATAATTAATACACTAGCTTGTACATAGTTAAAGCGGGAATAAAGCAAAAAAGAGAATTGAAAAAAAAAATATATCAGCAGTGTTATTGTTGTTACATTTATTTGTGAGTACCCTACACTTAACAAGTTGATCAATTCAGTACAACTTTCGATTTGTACAAAAGTAATTGTCAGTAATTTTATAGAAGTAGTTTTCTATTTGTTTTATTTTTTATTGATTAATTAATTTATAAAATACATACAATGAGCTCACCTATTTGTGCTAGATTCATCCATGAATCTCAAAATATAATTGATGTATGCCTGAAATTTTCAAGTCTTAGTATTAATGACTTGACTGAGTCTCTACTCGAGACAAAACTTCAAGCCCTTGAAGAAGATTGGCAATCTCTTCGCCGTTCCTATGAAGGTATTTATTTAGCTCTCGATGAAGTCGTTGATATACACTTCAAGAAAGAAGCAAAATGTAAATTCGAGAATTGTAGAGAACATTATCAGCAAACAAAAGCTGAAATGATGGATTTCATTAAAGTTTCTAAAGCATCGTCCGAAAATGCTCAAAGAGGTAATGGTCCGATGCATTCCACTGTAGGAGATCCATCAGCCTACTTCAATGCGACCTACGGAACTTCAGATTTTGGAGTTAGTGTTCCTCCGTGTGATGCCCCAGATTTTCATGGCACTTATAAAGAATGGCCCTCATTCAGGGACATGTTTACAGCTGTTTACATCAGCAAAATTAGAATGCCAGATGTACAAAAATTATTGTACCTAAGAAAAAAGGCAAAAGGGGAAGCGAGTTCCATTGTAAATAAATATCCATTAACGAACGATGGATTTTCGTTAGCATGGGAAGCTTTACGAGCTCGCTACGAAAATAAGAGGATTTTAGTAGATATTCAGTTGAAAGCTCTATTCAACATCCCTCGCGCGGATTACGAATCAGCAGAAGCAATTAACAATATACAGACAACTATTAGTGATTGTCTTGCTCTGCTATCTTCTCAGGAAATAAATGTAGAACATTGGGATCCCATCCTCGTATATTTGTGCTCCACAAAAATTCCAACTGAAACATTAGCTCTATGGGAACAATCTCTTGTTTCAAATTCAATTTTACCTTCCTGGTCTCAAATGGAACAGTTTCTTATTAAAAGACATCGAGTAGTGGAACGGATTGTAGGAATTACGAAAGATAGGATTAAACAAACTCAATCTGATAACTGCCAAGACTCTCAAAGTCTCAATGCACAGCACTCTAAGTGCATTTTATGTGAAAGAAATCACAATTTACGAATTTGTTCGAAATTTATAGGCTTTTCTCTAAAGCAACGAAATAGTTTTGTTTTACAAAACGACATTTGTAAAAACTGCTTATCTCTATCACATAGAGTTTCTGATTGCATTAGCCGATATAGATGCAATCAATGTGGTAATAAACACCATAGCATGCTTCACATGCAAAAAAGTTATAATTCCCAAAATTCGAAAGAATCGAGTACTGGAGATTCTGCGACAAGCTCTTGTTATGAAGAATTAATACATAATAACGAAATTGTTGATCGTTCTGATCAATTAGAAAGATCACATTTTTCTGAGTCTGCTCATAGAACAACTACTAAACATAATTTCTTGCCTGTAAATCAGCAAAATACATTGTTGCCGACATCTCGTGTCGAGTCAACGACCACACAGACTCTCCTGTCTGTAAATGAGGATGATACTTTGTTACCGACAGCACTTGTCCAAATTATGCATTCTGTAAAAAAGCACACTGTTCGTGCCCTAATTGACTCAGGTTCAAAAACATCTCTTTTGACTGAAGAAGTATCCAAAAGGCTAGGCTTAATAACTAACGGTTCTAATGTAAAAATATGTGGACTGGGTGACTCAGTAGTTGCAAATTGTAATGAAGTTTGTAACGTCACATTATATTCCGAAAGGAATAAAATACAGCTTAGCTCTAAAGTTGTGATTTTCCCACATATCACGAATCTGATGCCTTCTCTATCATTACCCACTCCTGATATTTCCGATATCAGTGAATTAGATTTAGCAGATCCTAATTTCTTAGCTTCTGCTCAAATTGACATGCTCTTAGGTAGCGATGTAATCCCGTATATAGTTCTAGATGGTATGAAAAAGAATATATTAGGAAGTCTGATCGCTCAGAATTCTATATACGGTTGGTATATATTTGGTCCACTGAAATCACACGGCACTGCCCTAGTGACCTCAGATGGTTCACCCGAACCAAATTGTTACACTAAATATTAATTCCATTAAGAAAAGATACTACACACGCCAATTCCTTGGTTATTAGAAACATTTATTTTCAAGAAAATGATTCAGGTATTACGAAAATTTCTTTTTCGGCTTTTGATAATATTGTTGATTGCTGTCATTATATATTGAAGAATCACATTTTGCCAATATTCCCCAATATTTTCCCCCCGCAGGATGGCATACACCCATTAAAAGTAATAACATTCCTGTTATAGACACTTTTCTTAATACTATAACCAGTCATCTGAAGGAACAACTCCAATGTTATTCTATATATAAATTCAAAAAAAATGAAGTCAGAATCTTTGACTATGTTGCGCCGCTGCAACAAATGAATCAACTGGCATTCCCTTTGTCAAAAAACATTCAGAATAATATCCAACAGTTTATATTTAACGTCAAGTTGAATTTTAATGTTTCACAAAACTGTACGGATTTATTCAAACCAATACAAGCTCTTGTATATCACATATATCGTATATGTTTACTGCCAACCGTGATTTTATCTCATGAAATCCAAATGTTGTTTGGCCTCAAAAAATGGCGCACGACCATCTTCATTCGAAATTTTGAAGTTATAAGTCAAATTCTAGCTCATAAATCGTATTGTGCAGTTATATACGATTTCCATGGAAATACATTAATTTTCTTAAATTTACTCATATTCATAAATACAGTTGCGCTGATGCAACAATATTATTCAAGTTTTCAACTTGACCTACGTAGACCACATCTACTCTTTAAAATCGTAAGGCAGAATTTTACGAGTTTCAAATTTCGAAAATATCCTAATATAATACAAGTTCTTGTGCATTTCTGTCAAATTTCCAGTTTGTTGTCCAAACGATATTGCTGTTCCTTTTTATTTTCTTATTTCTTTTCAGATACTGATGAATGCTTCCCACGATTTCTCATCAATAGTTTGGCCTACCTGGATGTTCATTCCCAAATCTACTGCAACCCTGGCAGACAGCTATTCCTTGGGCGGTTTCAGCATTGCACCAGTGCAAGGGGGCCGCCATGTCGAAGATCGATCAGTCGGCATCGCTCACATTGTGAACGACCTGATCGACTTCGACTAAAACTGACAGTTCATGCGGTGTAAGAACGCCCCGTTCCAAAGCGCCAACGCAAAAGAAGAAAAGAAGACACTTGTCGTCGATTAACAACGAACAAATAAATCAACAGAAACTCCAACCAAAACTCAACATCAACAAAACAAACATTTATACATATAAATACACGAAAAATATTAAACAAAAACAACATTTACAAACATTTATATTAAATTAAAAAAAAAAGTTTATAAACAAAAAAAAAACATTGAATTTAAAACCATACATTTATACAAAAACAAACATTTATATTAAATAAAACAACAAACATTTCAACAAACCACAATAAAAATAAAACATACAATTACATTGAATTCTACAAAAATCTCCCCTTTTTATTCTCATATAGAATTGCACAACAAATAAGTAAGTACACTCCAATTTCTTTGGATAGCTACTAATCAATATAAAACTGAATTTTATTTGTTACATTTCGTGTAACAAATAATTAATTATCTACTTTGGTCTCACCAAATAGATACAACAAATCTAACTCTCGGTTAGAATTGTTTAAATTGCCTTCTCCAAGTGTTAGCGGGTCTTCCTCTTCTTCTGCTGCCTTGAGGGTTCCAGTCAATTGCCATTTTTGATATATCATCATGAGGTCTTCTCAAAATATGGCCAACCCAGCTCCATTTCCTCCTTGCAATTTCCATGCGGATTGGTGTTTCGTCTGCTATTTGCCAGAGGTCCCTGTTGGAAACTACGTTCGGCCAAAATATTCGCAATATTTTGCGCAAGCAGCGGTTAATAAATACTTGCAGGGATTGTATGTCGCTTGTAGTACAGTTCCAGGACTCACATCCATATAGCAGGGTGGAGCGAACATTTGAGGAGAAAAGGCGGAGCTTAGTCTTCATATGTATCTGTGGTGACTTCCACACCCTATGTAATGCACCAAATGACTGTTTTGCCTTTCCTATGCGATATGCAATATCATTACGTGAGCCGCCTGTGGTGGATATGATACTACCTAAGTAGCAGAGCAGAACGATTGCACATCATCGAGCTCTATGTTGTTGACCTTGAATTTAGAGAGATTAATTGCATTGATGCGTAGAACCTTAGTTTTGTCGAAGTTAATATGAAGGCCTACACCTGATGCCAGCTGATGTATCTGATCCAATTTGGCTGATATGTCGCTGTAGTTGTGTGCGAGCAGGCAAATATCATCAGCATAATCAAGATCTTCCAGTCGACCATTCATACCCCATGTAATGCCTCTTCTAATGCGGGTGGATTGCTGCATAATTGAGTCCAATACAATATTGAATAACAGCGGAGATAGGATACATCCCTGTCGTACACCAGTCCTTACACCAATGGGATTGCCTAACATGCGTTCATACAGTACTCGACTTGTTGAGTTGCCATACAGAGCTCTGATAAGGTCGCTTAGCTCAGGTGGAATTCCTTTACATCGAAGTGCGTGCCAAATAGCCTGATGGTGGATAGTATCAAATGCTTTGGCGAAGTCGATGAATATGAGATATAGTGGAGATCGCCATTCTACCGACTGTTCCACTATGATCCGTAGGCTATTTATATGATCGGTGCAAGATCGGTGTGGTCTGAAACCAGCTTGCTCATTACGAAGATCTGATGAAATTGATGATGATAGTCTAGCATGGATTATATTCGCTAGCACCTTATTAATCATAGTTAAAAGAGTTATACCCCGCCAGTTTCTGCATTCCGTTAAGTCTCCTTTCTTGGGTAGTTTAATTATCACTCCCTCACTAAGTTCAGCAGGAAGAGAGTGGGATGTCCAGAAGTCCTTGATAATAGGTCTGATTATTTCAGCGCTAAGAGTAGGATCAGCCTTAAGCAGTTCAGGATTGATATTGTCCACGCCTGGTGCCTTGCCATTCTTCAGTGCACGTATAGCATTGGCGATCTCGGTTTCGTCCGGGCAAATCGTACTCTTGTCGGATCTGATTTGATGTGACGTACAGTGACATTGCCAGGCAGTTGTGGGTTGCGGAATTGATAGTATGCTGGCATAATAGTCGGACCATATTGTTAGTTGCCTCTCCACGGATGAGGCAGTTCCTCCTACCGGATCCTTAAGGGGATATGTGGTTGAACGTAAGTTTCCTGATATTTGCTTTGAAATCTTGTACAAATCTCTACTTCGGTGTGTATCGGCAGCTGCCTGGGCTTCTGTGGCCATGTTTTCCATCCAGACCCGTTTGTCTCGCCGCGAACTCCGTTTCACCAAGCGATCTAAAGTGGTATACTGGGCCTGCAGGCTAGTTTTAGATGCTTTTGTTCGGGCAACGTTAATGGCACCTTTAAGTTGTCTTCTATTCTCAATAAGTTGCCAAGTAGCGTCCGAGATCCACACTTTACGCTTAGGTTGAGGATGCCCAAGATGTTGCTTAGCACAGTCTGTGAAAATGCATTTTATAGCATTCCATTGCCTTCTGTTGCTGTTCGGGATAACTTCATAGCGAGTTCTTAAGGAGCATACGTAACTTTCGAGAGTATTTGGGGATTTCAATTTGGATACGTCGTATCGCCTTGGCAGAGACAGTGTTGTTTGTCGCCGAATTGCAGATATCCTCAATCGTATCTCTCCTACAAGTAGATGGTGGTCTGAGGCTCCGTCTGCACCGCGCCTATTGCGCACATCCAGTAATGAACCACGCCACTTCCTGCTTATCGCAATGTGGTCAATTTGGGTTTCTGTTCTGTGGTCGGGGGATACCCAGGTTACTTTATGCACGTCCTTGTGAGGAAAGATAGTGCCAACAATAGTAAGACCATTGCTCGCACATATTCCGGTAAATAATTCGCCGTTCTCATTCATTTGCTCCAGTCCATGAGTTCCCATGACTGACTCAATATTTGAGTTAACTGGGCCCACCTGTGCGTTGAAATCGCCGGTAAGAAGTAAAACGTCACCACTAGGAGTGTCTTTTATTATCCTTTCCAGGAGGCTGTAAAAGTCTTCCTTGTCGTTGGAGTCCGAGACTTCAGTAGGGGCGTAGCATTGAATGCATGTGATATTACGTGCCCGGGTGTGTAGGCGAATAGATATAATCCTATCAGAATAATCCTAGAAAGAAGGAAACCTACGCCGCTCGATCGAGGGAGTCCACTTGGCTTGCCAGAATATAAAAAGGTAATGTCACCATCAGTTGTTATTGTGCCATAATCAGGCCATCTTGTTTCACATAGACCGAGAAACAGAAGGTTATAATTCTTAAACTCCTTACATATTTGGGCCAGTCTTGATGGTTCAAGAAGCGTTCTAATATTCCATGTTCCGAATCGTGTCCTTGATTTAAAGCTAAAAGTCGTCAACAGTTGGGGATCGTTTTGGTTTTCATTCGTTGTGGTTTCTGTAATCCGGAAAGTTTAAGATGAACCGATTATTAGCCGATTGCATCCGATTCTGGTAACGGGATTGCCGATTGGAGCATCCAGACATGCTTTTTTTTCAACTAGTTGTTGAGATTGGCTATTGAGTGGCGCCAATTACTCGCCACGTCATTCCAAGGATCATTGGCAACTCGGGTATTTACAGGAGCTCTAAATGAGACCCCCCGAGACTCTCCCCTTGAGACCACTGAATTGTCCGCGACTGCTTATTTCATTCGCAGCATCCCAGCATATCTACTGGGGTTTCCACTATCCGCAACCCGTGGACGCGTCTGATAGCACTCAGCTATGCTTTCCGAGGCAGTAAGTACCATGCACCATGTGATTTTACATAATACATGCTACTAAAAGGGGGGTTAGACGGCATGTATTGCTTGTGTTTTGTGCCATGTATTGCGACATTTTTCCACATGTAAACATATACATACCGTGTGATCCATATGAAACTTTGTGTATGTAAAATACATGTGTATTACTCGTGACATTTTTGGCAATTAGAGCATGTTCTATTTTCGTGTGTATAACAGTGTTGTATTTTGAAATACAACACTGTGAGAGTGCAAAATAAAAAAAACAAAACAAGAAAGAGTAAAGAAAAATCATAACAAAATAAGTTTCATTGCATTAAATATATTTATTGTTATTTAAAAATGTTTTAAATAAATATATTGTTAAAAACAACAAACATATAAACTAATAGAGGTTATGTCACATGCAATGACATATGTACGTTTGATCGTGGAAATTATGAATCGTATGTATAACGTGAATTTTGACATACACATGGAATTCCATATGTATCGAATACATGTCCCAATACACAAGCAATACATGCCGTCTGACCCCCCTATAACCGCCACTGCATGTGTTGGTCTCAACAAAAGAGTGAATAAAACCATTTTCGCAACTACTATTTCGTGCAGCTTTTATAAATGAACTGCTCCCCAGTATAAGACCACCCGAAAGTGAAGAATTTTCACTCACAAGAGACCATTAGTCGCAATTGGCAAACCTTTACAAAACAATACATTGTATTTCAAGACGTTTTGGAAACCCAAAATGGGTTGTCATACCCATACACCATATGAATGCCAAGTATGCAATGTACGTTTACATCAAAAATGCTTTAAAAAACATATAAAAGTATAAAATTTTATTTTATATGGTAAATGTAAACTTATTTTCAAAAAATGTATTAACTTTTTACTTTACTTTTATGAAAAAATCAATTTTATTGTTAACAAAATTTTTGTGTAATATTCCGAAAACCCTTAACATATCAGCCCACTGGTAAATAAACTTACCATCTCATATCTCAAAAACCAATCGTTCCATTTTCTTGAAACTTAAATTATACCTTAGTTAGACCTAAAACCACTACGCACAAAGTTTCATTAAAATTGGTTAACGCTTTCGGGTACCGGGCAATAATGGGTTAATAATAAAATACATAAATGATATCTGGGATCAATCGTGGAAGAACGGTAACGATACCAAACTATATAAAATTCAGAAAAATATAATACATGCATTCAAAACCCCTTCTTTGCCTAGAAAAGACTTTATTAAACTTACTAGACTTAAAATAGGTCATTGTTTATGCTCACATAAACATATTTTTGAAAAGAAGCAACCTCCGACATGTAACTGTGGAGAAGTTTTAAATGTTTCTCATATATTTAATGATTGCAGATTACTGCAAGAAAAACGACTTAAGTATAAAATAAACAATCTTGAAATTCTCGCAGATGATAATGATTTTGAAAAAGTTAAACAATTTCTTACAGAAATCAATTTATATAATTTGATTTAAATCTTGCCTTTAAAACATAAACATGAAAAAATACTACATTTAAAGAGAATTAAAAAAAAATCTTTTGTAATTAAGAATGTAATATTAATGTTATTACACAAAAATGTACTATAATACAAACGGCCTATATAACCTTACTGTGTTGGGGCCTTCCAAAACTTAAATAAATAAATAAATTAATGAATACAAAAATTTTAACAATTGAAATAAAAACCTGAACATTAAAATTATTAACTAGAACGAAACTAAACAAACAAAGACCAACGATGTTGTTATTTTTATGAAATGAAATATAACTTTATTATGGTATAAAGAAAATGGCTTGTACCAATTACAAAAAACAACGAAGCATTTTTAATAATTAAAAAAAAAATAAAAATAAAGAAAAAGGAATTTGTTGAAATATATGTATGCTTAAAAACACTAAAATTATTAACTTAAATTATACAAATAGACACTAATTAAGTTACAAAAAAAAAATACACAAAAAAAGGAACCTAAATGAATGATTTAAAGTGGCTAAATATACTAAGCAAAAATAATATCGTATTAATGCTAACGAGAAGTTTAAATACAACATAATATAAAACTGAAGCTGAGACAAATAATGCCAAAAGTCTAGAGAAATTGACTGCTTCTGATGACATTGAGACCGAGGATCCTACATCAGAGTAATCGCCAAGCCATGATTAGAGTTCCAGGTAACTTTCCTGTGGATTATATTAAATACACAATTATATATTTCTTTTAAAATATTAAGGTACACTGTTTGATCCATTGAACCGTCGTTGAAAACTAAGTATCCTTCATCAGATGCAGCCTTACAACCCCACAACATGACTCTCCTCCACCATGTTTGACAGTGTTTACTACATTGTTCTTTTCCAATTCAGTGTTTGGCCTTCTCTAAAGTCTTACTTTGTCGTCAGATTAAAAAATATTATTGAAAAATATTATCTATGAATAGTATTCCGTTCCAGAAATCTTCAGATTTATTTTTGTAAGGTTGTTTGTAAGTATTTTTCAATCGGACGACAGAGTAAGAGTTTAGAGAAGGCCAAACACTGAATTGGAAAAGAACAATGTAGTAAACACTGTCAAACATGGTGGAGGAGGGGTCATGTTGCGGGGTTGTATGGCTGCATCTATGTAGGAAACTTAGTTTTCATCGACGGTTCAATGGACAAAACAGTGTACCTTAATATTTTAAAAGAAAACCTACTACAATGCGCTCTAAAGTAAAAGCTTGGGAACATTTCTATTTTCAACAGTACAATGATCCCAAACACACAGCCCATGACGTCCGAATATCGACAGTGCGTCATGTTCCCCACATTCTCCCGACTCCTCCGCAATCACCTGACATGAATCCCATAGAACATCTGTGGGTTAAATTGGGCGGAAGTGTAGGAAAGCACCATATTATTAGTAAGACTCAACTTAAAGAAGTCCTGTTACAAGAATGGCAAAATATTGGAGCTGACGTCATCAAAAATTGGACGATTCAATGCCAAGACAATGAAAAGAAGTCATTAAACAGATTGGCTACTCCACAAACTATTAAACTATTAAAAAAAACATTTTCCTATTAAAAATTTGTAACTGTGTGAATATTTTTGTCCCCTTAAAATCGAACTTCGAAACATTAGTTAATTTGTTTTCTGAAATGTGCCAACTTATGTTTAGTTTTTCCATATATTTCAAAATGTTATATGTAAATAAATATTTTTTTGAAAACCGTATGAAAGTTGTGGCCTTCGTTTAAAAAATATGGAAGATTAAAGTTAAATCTGTATGCTGTGTGAATATTTAAGTCCGGCACTGTATGTACAAAAATGGTAAAATTTTTCAATTCTATGAAGAGATTTTTTTTTAAATTTTAAAGTAAAATTATAAATTTTGTTAGACGTTTCTCCACATAAATAATGATAACTCAAAAAGGGTTAGTCCGATATTATTAAAATAAACTTTGAAAAGTTGAGATTTGCATAGCCTTTAATATCCGCTTATATATTGCGTTTCAATCGGCTCAGTAGTTTCGAAGTTATAATAACAAATTGAAGCAAAAAATATATTTTTTACGTGACAATAGCTATTTTTTGGTTTTTAAAAAAATTATGAAAAATCGAAAACGAATGAAATTGTTCAGATTTATTGCTTTATCGCAAAGCCTCATGTAATATGAACATAATGAGATATTGGTTATACAAATTTGAGGATTCTTTTCGAATTTATTTACAATTAAGTGGATTCATTTTCACAAAATGTTAGTTTTTTGTTTGATATACATAAAATAGAGTAGTAGTTGGTCTTCTTTAATTTTTTTTCAATTTTGATGCCTTGTGTTATCATTTGCAAAAAAAATGTAATGAATGAAAAACTAATTTCACCTAAAAAATGCGTTTTGTGTTACACTGTACATAAACGTACATATGTATAAAATAGCAAAATTTGTTATAATGGAGCCATTCTTTCTAGAAACTTTTATTTTTCTAGACCACAAGAATTTCAGTTCTTCAGTATACGAGTATCCTAAAACAATAGAATTTGGAACAAAATTTGTACAAGTGTACAAAAAACAAGTAAGAGTACTATATTCGGCTATGCCGAATCTTAAATACCCTTCACCTTTGTTGTGGATGCATTATTATTTTTTATAATTATTATATATGTATGTACATTGCCCACTTTCAGCGTACAGCATCCTAAATTTATCAAGAACACAAAAAACAACAACAACGCCAAACGAAACAAAACACCAAAAGAAAAAACAAAATACGCAAGGCAATGAATCCAACACACATCCAAACATACGTTTAATTGTATAAAAAACAACAACAACGCCAAAAGAAACTAAACACAAAAGAAACCAAAATACGCAAAGCATGCACATTCAAACATACGTTTTGTTGCTTTTTTGTCAAAACAAAACCACATACACAAAGCAAAAAAACCAACAGACAACCAAACATACGTTTAGTTGTATAAAAAACAACAACAACGCCAAAAGAAACAAAACACAAACAAAAAAATAAAATACGCAAAGCATGCACATCCAAACATACGTTTTGTTGCTTTTTTGTCAAAGCATTGTGTTTTTTGATGAAATTTTCAGAGGTTTTTTGCTCATATCTCCGTTATTTATGGACGGATTTTGCTGATTTTAAATTCTCGAAAGTATGTCTGACAGAATTGTTGGAGATTTGTATCTCGGAGATATCTGGGGCCTTCAGAAAATTGATTTCAACAGATAGACGGACATGGCTTAATCGACTCCGCTATCTATAAGGATCCAGAATATATATACTTTATAGGGTCGGAAAATTATATTGTGGAAATTACAAACGGAATGACAAACTTATATATACCCTTCTCACGAAGGTGAAGGGTATAAAAATAACGTTTATTTTAATAAAAAAAAACAAATACGCACAAAAATCCTTTACAAAAAACAACAACTCAGTGCACATGACAAAAATTCCTCGATCTAAAAATAAACCAAAATGCGTAATAAAAAATTATCTGTAACGGTATTCAACATTCCGTATTCCGTTCCAGAAATCTTCAGATTTATTTTTGTAAGGTTGTTTGTAAGTATTTTTCAATCGGACGACAGAGTAAGAGTTTAGAGAAGGCCAAACACTGAATTGGAAAAGAACAATGTAGTAAACACTGTCAAACATGGTGGAGGAGGGGTCATGTTGCGGGGTTGTATGGCTGCATCTATGTAGGAAACTTAGTTTTCATCGACGGTTCAATGGACAAAACAGTGTACCTTAATATTTTAAAAGAAAACCTACTACAATGCGCTCTAAAGTAAAAGCTTGGGAACATTTCTATTTTCAACAGTACAATGATCCCAAACACACAGCCCATGACGTCCGAATATCGACAGTGCGTCATGTTCCCCACATTCTCCCGACTCCTCCGCAATCACCTGACATGAATCCCATAGAACATCTGTGGGTTAAATTGGGCGGAAGTGTAGGAAAGCACCATATTATTAGTAAGACTCAACTTAAAGAAGTCCTGTTACAAGAATGGCAAAATATTGGAGCTGACGTCATCAAAAATTGGACGATTCAATGCCAAGACAATGAAAAGAAGTCATTAAACAGATTGGCTACTCCACAAACTATTAAACTATTAAAAAAAACATTTTCCTATTAAAAATTTGTAACTGTGTGAATATTTTTGTCCCCTTAAAATCGAACTTCGAAACATTAGTTAATTTGTTTTCTGAAATGTGCCAACTTATGTTTAGTTTTTCCATATATTTCAAAATGTTATATGTAAATAAATATTTTTTTGAAAACCGTATGAAAGTTGTGGCCTTCGTTTAAAAAATATGGAAGATTAAAGTTAAATCTGTATGCTGTGTGAATATTTAAGTCCGGCACTGTATGTACAAAAATGGTAAAATTTTTCAATTCTATGAAGAGATTTTTTTTTAAATTTTAAAGTAAAATTATAAATTTTGTTAGACGTTTCTCCACATAAATAATGATAACTCAAAAAGGGTTAGTCCGATATTATTAAAATAAACTTTGAAAAGTTGAGATTTGCATAGCCTTTAATATCCGCTTATATATTGCGTTTCAATCGGCTCAGTAGTTTCGAAGTTATAATAACAAATTGAAGCAAAAAATATATTTTTTACGTGACAATAGCTATTTTTTGGTTTTTAAAAAAATTATGAAAAATCGAAAACGAATGAAATTGTTCAGATTTATTGCTTTATCGCAAAGCCTCATGTAATATGAACATAATGAGATATTGGTTATACAAATTTGAGGATTCTTTTCGAATTTATTTACAATTAAGTGGATTCATTTTCACAAAATGTTAGTTTTTTGTTTGATATACATAAAATAGAGTAGTAGTTGGTCTTCTTTAATTTTTTTTCAATTTTGATGCCTTGTGTTATCATTTGCAAAAAAAATGTAATGAATGAAAAACTAATTTCACCTAAAAAATGCGTTTTGTGTTACACTGTACATAAACGTACATATGTATAAAATAGCAAAATTTGTTATAATGGAGCCATTCTTTCTAGAAACTTTTATTTTTCTAGACCACAAGAATTTCAGTTCTTCAGTATACGAGTATCCTAAAACAATAGAATTTGGAACAAAATTTGTACAAGTGTACAAAAAACAAGTAAGAGTACTATATTCGGCTATGCCGAATCTTAAATACCCTTCACCTTTGTTGTGGATGCATTATTATTTTTTATAATTATTATATATGTATGTACATTGCCCACTTTCAGCGTACAGCATCCTAAATTTATCAAGAACACAAAAAACAACAACAACGCCAAACGAAACAAAACACCAAAAGAAAAAACAAAATACGCAAGGCAATGAATCCAACACACATCCAAACATACGTTTAATTGTATAAAAAACAACAACAACGCCAAAAGAAACTAAACACAAAAAAAACCAAAATACGCAAAGCATGCACATTCAAACATACGTTTTGTTGCTTTTTTGTCAAAACAAAACCACATACACAAAGCAAAAAAACCAACAGACAACCAAACATACGTTTAGTTGTATAAAAAACAACAACAACGCCAAAAGAAACAAAACACAAACAAAAAAATAAAATACGCAAAGCATGCACATCCAAACATACGTTTTGTTGCTTTTTTGTCAAAGCATTGTGTTTTTTGATGAAATTTTCAGAGGTTTTTTGCTCATATCTCCGTTATTTATGGACGGATTTTGCTGATTTTAAATTCTCGAAAGTATGTCTGACAGAATTGTTGGAGATTTGTATCTCGGAGATATCTGGGGCCTTCAGAAAATTGATTTCAACAGATAGACGGACATGGCTTAATCGACTCCGCTATCTATAAGGATCCAGAATATATATACTTTATAGGGTCGGAAAATTATATTGTGGAAATTACAAACGGAATGACAAACTTATATATACCCTTCTCACGAAGGTGAAGGGTATAAAAATAACGTTTATTTTAATAAAAAAAACAAATACGCACAAAAATCCTTTACAAAAAACAACAACTCAGTGCACATGACAAAAATTCCTCGATCTAAAAATAAACCAAAATGCGTAATAAAAAATTATCTGTAACGGTATTCAACAAAAATCTGTTCTACACAAACAATGCAATAATAATATCATCCGCTATCCTTTGCTCATAACCTTCTTGAATGTACTTTCACTGCATTACTATCCTTCACAGTACATATTTTTTTTAGCATTCTATACTTTTTTTTATTTTACTCCTGTTACAAACGCTCAGCCAATCATACTCATTTGCATTTCAGATTGCACAAGTTGTTGTTGACTTTTTAATTTTCTACATTAACTGTAAAGAAACAACAAAATGTAATTAATTGCAACGGTACTCCACCACATGTCTAGAAATTCCTTTACTTTGTATTTGTTCCTATTTTTTGCATGTGTTGTTGTTCCTTTATGCAGCTAGAGGACACACATACAACAGTTGTATTTCAAAATTACTTGAGGTAGTAGTTAAGTAGTTGTTGTTGTATTTCCTTTTTCTCCTGCTGCACTCGTGCCTATGTAAAAAATTTGTTGTCCCTTCGTTGCATAATTTGTTCTCTGTTGCTTATTTGTTTTTTTGTTCTCCTGTTAGAAATACTACGAATGGATACATATGAATGAGCATTTAAAAACACAAACAAAGTCGATCATTTACGCTCTCACTTGATATTTGTATACAGTAAAATTGTCTTCATTGCAGAATTATATTTTCAGGAACTTTCTTAAATTTCGTATCTCCTGTTATTTATAACCTATTTGTATTCATTTGTAGTGATAAATTATTCTTGCTTTCATGCATGTGTCCTTCCATAATCTGGTTGTTGCATTTTCTATCCCTTTTTAACTCTTTTCCTTTCATTTGTTGAAGTTTGCATTTTTTATCATTCCTCTTTATCCATTTTTCTAATGTTACAAAATCACTCACGATCACGATTGAACCTATTTATGTATTTGTTTATGATTTTTGCATAAATTGTTGTACACTAGAGTGTTCACAAAAAATAAAATTGCTAATTTTGAACGCCCCCCCCCCTCTAGAATTGTTCTATGTATTGTAGAAACACATTGTGTAAAATATTAGGATGATAGGATAACGTTAACTGGTGGCGCAACGACGCTGAAGTTTTGAGGTGCATTTACAAGGGGAAAATATGCAATTTTTTCAGTTTTTGTAAAAATTTTGCCATTAAATAATGACTTTTACAATTTAATTTCAAAGAATCGAAATGTGTACGTAATTGTCGTTATAATAAGATATAAAAGACAAAAATTGGTGAAAAAATGTTAAAGTTATTAAAAAATCGCCAGGCCATTAACGTGTCTTAGGCCACTAGAACAAGAAATGTATGAACAAAATTAACATATTTTGAGAAATATTAAAATTAAAGCTTATTTTTACTTAAAATATATCCATATTTACTTGTATATGAGTTTTTGTCCTCGTAGGATACCGTTAACCTATTCGCAGGTATGACCAAAAAAATTAAATTTTTTTAACGGCAGATTCAAAACTCCAATTTCAAATTTTTAAAAATTTTGTTAAACAAATTTCAGAATTATTTGATCATCACATGGGGATTTATTGACAACATAATAGGGAATAAAAATGAGAAAAAAGTATGTCAATATCTCCTATAGTTTTTCCGTACCTGCGATATAAATTTTGCGATTTTCGAGAAAAACTAATTTTTTGGCCATATTTTGGGGAATGACCAGAATTTCATTACTGTAATGATTTTTGAGTAAAAGCTATTCAGAATAATATAGTCCAGGTAATTTTAAATATAGTCTGAAAGTTTTACTAAAATCGGAAAACTTTAACCCTTAAATCGTGAAGGTCAAAGGTCAATTTTTTCAATATTTGGAATTTCTCATGGAAAGATAGCGAAATATTATACATTTTTGGGCCGATTTTGATGAAACTTAAGAAAAATATAAAATGAAGTCTAGTATTCACAATAACAGTACAAAAATGGAAATTAACCCTTAATAGCACTTGGGGTCCAAATGACCCTCAACTTTTAAAATCACGAAAAACACATTCATTTTGACCCCAAGTACTCTTAAGGGTTAATTTCCATTTTTGTACTGTTATTGTGAATACTAGACTTCATTTTATATTTTTCTTAAGTTTCATCAAAATCGGCCCAAAAACATATAATATTTCGCTCTCTTTCCATGAGAAATTCCAAATATTGATAAAATTGACCTTTGACCTTCACGATTTAAGGGTTAAAGTTTTCCGATTTTAGTAAAACTTTCAGACTATATTTAAAATTACCTGGACTATATTATTCTGAATAGCTTTTACTCAAAAATCATTACAGTAATGAAATTCTGGTCATTCCCCAAAATATGGCCAAAAAATTAGTTTTTCTCGAAAATCGCAAAACTTATATCGCAGGTACGGAAAAACTATAGGAGATATTGACATACTTTTTTCACATTTGTATTCCCTATTATGTTGTCAATAAATCCCCATGTGATGATCAAAAAATTCTGAAATTTGTTTAACAAAATTTTTAAAAATTTGAAATTGGAGTTTTGAATCTGCCGTTAAAAAAATTTAATTTTTTTGGTCATACCTGCGAATAGGTTAACGGTATCCTACGAGGACAAAAACTCATATATAAGTAAATATGGATATATTTTAAGTAAAAATAAGCTTTTATTTTAATATTTCTCAAAATATGTTAATTTTGTTCATACATTTCTTGTTCTAGTGGCCTGAGACACGTTAATGGCCTGGCGATTTTTTAATAACTTTAAAATTTTTTCACCAATTTTTGTCTTTTATATCTTATTCTAACGACAATTACGTACACATTTCGATTCTTTGAAATTAAATTGTAAAAGTCATTATTTAATGGCAAAATTTTTACAAAAACTGAAAAATTGCATATTTTCCCCCTTGTAAATGCACCTCAAAGCTTCAGCGTCGTTGCGCCACCAGTTAACGTTATCCTATCATCCTAATATTTTACACAACGTATTTCTACAATACATAGAACAATTCTAGAGGGGGGGACGGCCTGTACCTAGAAAGTTTTTTTCGTCCATACAATCTTGGAGCACTCTAATGTACACACATACAGCAATTTTATATCATAATTACGTACTTGTGTGTATAAGTTGATGTTCCCAGCATTTCTAGGAGACAGGACCGAACTAGTGAGTTTACCCATCATTTAGGGTGGGAGCTAGTTACTTCAATAGCCACGTGACTAGTCATTTTAACACGGGCATGTCCTAGGCAGGGGGTCAATTGTCTCTTTTTGATTACAATGGGACTGTCTAATAGCTGGTCCAAAGTAGGCAACGTATTGGATTCACAAACTGGTTACATAGCGTCAGTTACATTGCTAGCTTTGTAACTGGTTACTTGATCAGCTACTCAATTGACCCTTTTGATTACAATGTGACTATCGGATATCTGATCGAAGGTAGTCAACGCTTCTGGTGGGTAAAATAAACTGCAGTACAAAAAAAAGTTAAAAGTGACTTCACCAAAGGTTACTAAGAGACACTAAAGTGACTATTGACTTCATGCTATGTTACATGCGATATCAGTATACTTAAGCAAAAATAAAAATAAACTGTATGAGAATTATATTAACACAATTTGTAAAAAAAACAGTTTGTACGAATTACTCACAAAACGTTTAAAGTGACTACACTTTAGATTACTTAGAGACACTTAAGTGACAATTGTCTTCACGCTAGATTACTTGGGATGCATAAAGTAACCAATTGACTTCTCTCTGCACTACAAAGTGCACACACGTGTCAAATGACCAAAATATATAAAATGGAGTCAGCCAAGTGATAAGACATTTGCGACAATTACTGTCTTTAAGAGATACATTGACTACTTGCTTAACTACTGGGTTGTTGCAGTTAATTTCCTTTTGCTCATGTTGTACTTATACATTTTTTGCATTTACATATGTATATGTATCTTACACATAAAATTGTTCTTCCACAATTATTTTCTATGCAGCTTATTTTTTGTTTGTTCTCCTGTTACAAATTTTACGAAAGGAAACATTTGAATGTACAAACACTTTATGATAGATTTTATTCATAAAATGAATGATCCTTGTTGTCACATTTTGTTGTTGCATTATATATCCTTTTTTAACCGCTTTACATACAAAATTATTTTTTTCTTACTAATTTTTTGGACTCCTATTACCACAAGCATGAATACATTTGAATTCGTATCAAAAAATTCAATAATATCCTCCGCTAGCTATCCTTTGTCCAGAATCTTATTTAATTTAATTTTCACTGCATTGCTATCTTTCACAATACATACAATTACATACCTCAAAAAATAAAACTTCTTTTTTATTGCACTAAAATTCTTTATTAACACACATTTCAATACAATTTTTTATTTTGTACACCCAAATCAACTTCATAGTTTTTTTACATTTTTCTACTCAATGACTATATGCGGCAAAACAAAACCATATATGCGGCGGGAATATTTTAAAAATAAACATTTTCGCTTTAAACATTTTTTACTTTGCACAATTTCGTATTTTACATTTTTCAACTTCGTATGGTTTGGCAGTCTACTTTTAGCATCTTCCATATTTTCATTGTTTGAATTTTTCACTGCGCATATCGTTTGCAGTTTATGGTTTTCACGCTGCAATTTGTTTGCATGTATGATGTTTTTGTAGTAATGTTTTTGTATATTATACACAAGCAATTTCATTTGTTTTTGCTAACCAAAAATATACATATATTTAGGCAGCATAAGATTTAAAAAGGAAAAATTTTCATTTTGTCTTCTAGCTGCAACGTAAAATATTTTGTAAGGCAAAACATTTTTGGAAAAACTGCGACAAATATTTCTACCATGAAGCTTGTGCATATATGGCATTGGTTTATAGTTTGTATATTTTCAGTATTTGTGCACATTAATATGAAAACGATTCATATTTATTGCGCAGTCGGTAGTCAAATGTAAAAAACGTTTAACTAATTTTAAACCCTGCTAAGTACATTAGCATATGTTACTTTATTGTCATATGTCTGTTGCAACGGGGGGTAGTTCAAATTGATGTTATTCAATGGCTGAGCGGGGAAAATCTTTGGTTTCTGGCTTTGTGATTTTTTAACAATTGAGTAGACAGGACAACCAAAAAAAAAACAGGACAAAAGTTTGCTGTGTGGTTACCTCCGCAATTACTGAATTTTTTTTATTTTAGGATCATCTGGATTTTACATTGGGATGTGTTATGCAACTCCCCGCAAATAACACATACTGGAGGCAATTTGCAATATGCCTTGGTGTGTCCATATTATTGCCAACTCATACATTGGACGGGGCCAAATCGTTTGTGTGGTTCTTCTACCGTAATTTTACGATGCAATAAGTACTTCAGGTTATATATGGGATGTGTTTCATTTTTTTTCAGGTTTATGTCACCGGGTTCAAGTTCAACACGGAAGAGTGGTTGGGTTTTTTTTTCGCGATTTCTAATATTTATCACATTTTTTGTCTTATAGCCTTTATCTTCTAAGCTTTGCTTTATTTCGCGTGGTTCAACAGTACAGTCAATACCCTTTATTACAACTTGTAGATCTTGCTTCCTTTCAGCTGATAAGTGTAAAAACTTTTCTTTTGAGTTTCGAAATATGTTACAACCTTTATATAATCGTTTTCACTATTGACCTGTATTTTAGTTTCATGAATCGTGCCCTTCTTTATTGGGATAACGTAAAAAGAGTTCTCTCCTATTAATGAGATCAGGCTCTGAATTATTTTCTCTCAAGTAAATTTGTAGAGTGGATTTTATTTACTGGATCATCTGTTTCACATTCCACAATAGAAAAACGATTTTCATTGTTTAGTCTATCAGGTTCACTATCCTTATATAATTTAGCCAAGGGTGCCGCTTTCGAGGACTTGGGACTTCGTGCCCGTTTTAATATTATAATATACCGGTCCATTCCAACCTGTATTTGGGATTTATTATCTTTATTTAATGGTTGACTAATCTTGGGTATAGCGCCGCTTAATGGGTTAATTTTATTTGTAGTCAGTGTGGTGGTTTTCATATCTGTAGCTGATATAGCTAGCATACTTTCAGGCATAGATAAAATATTTTTATTTTCTGGTAACTCTCCTATAACAGCTGTTGAATTTTCTTTCGTTTGACAATCATTAGTTGTTGTCAATGCTGGGGAACAAGAACGAGCACAGGCTTGGCGGTTAAAAACAAGTTGTCATCTATTCTTCTGTTTGTTTTGTTTATATTTTTTTCATCTACATTAACTGTAAAGGGTGGATTAGCCGACTGTAATGTAATGTAACCTTAACGGAACGGAACAGCTGATCGTTTATATTGTGTGTAAAGTAGTTAAAGCAGTTATAGTGACAAAATGTAACGTAACTGTAACGTCTGAACCTGTTAAAAACAGAATTTCTTTACGTTTCAACGTGACATTTACTAATGGTGTTGTCAACTTGTTGATTTTAAAAGTCTTGTATAAAAAATACTTATGCTCAGAACGCTTAACAATATTTTCAATGTTCAAAAAATGTTTTAAATATTTCAATAATATAAAGACATAAATAAAAAACAAAATGTAAGAAAATATAAACTCACTGTTTATTGTTGATTTTTATTTTTTTTTTGATATTTTTACAAATAAAGCTTGAGTGTCTGTAATTCTCATTCACTCTATAGTTTGATTTGTATAATATCTTTAGTTTTTCTAAAGCCTTTTGGGAAAAGGTTTCCTGATGATCTGGCTTAAGCAACCAGTGAAATGCGCATAGTCTACGTTTACAATGCAGAAATTGAATACAGAAGTTGAAGAGGTACAGTGTGTATTACACAGGTTTAGATTAGTTCAAAAGAGAATGAGAAAAATGTCTGCCTTTCAATTTCTGCATTGTAAAAGGGGACAAAGGAACTAGCATATCCCACAACAATAAATGTCAGTGAATTTATCAATAATTGGGAAATTTAGCACAATTCTTACTAAAAACAAAATTTTTTTATTGTTATGGTAATATTTACATATTATACAAATTAGTTCACACAAGCATTTATAAAATGTATACTAATAATAGTCGAAAGTAATAAGTTTGAAAATATTAAATTAATATTTTGTATAGACAAATTAAATTAACAAATTAGGGCCATTATTACAACTTGCCTTTATGTTCGAAATAGTGAAGTTGAAACTTTAAGCAATAGAAAAAGGTACCCTTAAAGTTAACTATTACTATTAAAGTACAATACAACATTAATTAATTTTTAAGTTATCGGACCTTTAATAAATAAAGTCTGTATGACAAGGTAATAAATAATATTTATAATTGTCTCCTAATGGGTTAATATAAACATATATGAAGTCACTTCGAAGCACTTCACGATGATGATGAATACATTTTTTTTTTAAATCGCAGAAAAAAAATATAAAATTGTTTCGATTTGAACAGTATTTAAAACAATTGTGTTGATAACACTTTCAAACAGCTGTTTAAATTTGTTTGTTTATGTCAAAAACATATGACACGTTTTTAATGTTCTATAATCGCACTAAAGTGTTACGTTAAGTCAACATTACGGTTACATTACATCAACAGTCGGCTAACCCAGCCTTAACGTATGAATTTCTGCCGTTTACACTTAACCTTCGCTCACTGTTTTCGTTAAAGAGACTCATTAAAGAGTATTTGTAATTACTTTCGTTAACACTCTTGATCTCTATTTCATAGTTAATGCTCAAAAATGGTTAAAAAAAAATATAAAGAATTTTCTTTACTTATTTGTCTTTTAGTTGTTGTTTTGATTTTTTTTATTTAATAATATTATTAAAATAAAAGCGTCCTTTCGCGTAAATAATAAACAGGTGATATTTATATTTATTTTCCGATAGATACATTCAAATAACGAATTAAATCGGAGTAAAAATAAAACACGTCCAGTTTCAATCACGATATACTCAATCTATCTATGGGGCTTTGAAATTATCTTTGTTGTTTCGTGTACCAGCGCGAATGCGACGGTTTCAAAGAATGATGACTTTGGTGTGGCACATACCGCATATTTTATCTCACGCAATTTCATTAGGTATAATTCTCTTGTATGTTCGCCACCGTACTTACGTTGTAGCGCCTCCATTATGTCATCATAACAATTTATGTTGCTTGCTGGCACGCTTTCAAGAACTACCTCTGCATTTCCTTTTAAGGCCAAAATCAACTCGATAGCTTTTTCTTTGTCTTTCCACATGATTCTAATGGCAACCGTATCAAACTAGAACTTGAACACATTAAATGGTGTGGTGCCATCAAAACTAGAGGATTCTGGAATAATTCGTACCGCTCCTTCATGATACTGATGACTATTCACTTTTGCTACCAAGTCGGACACCTTTCTGTCAATTTCATCCATTCTGTTGTTAATAACAGCTCCTTCTGGACATTGAACATTATTCACTTTTGTTTCTAAGTCCGAAACCTTTTTATCAATGACATCCACTCTGCAGTTAATAACCTCAGACATTTCCAGAATTTTATCATCTGCGGCTCTAGAAGATTCTTGAAGTTTCGCTTCCATTTCTGCTAAGTGTACACCCTCTCTTAATTTTTTTTAAAGTTTTATCAAAAGGCTTGCGAAATAAAGTGCAGCATTTTTGTTTCAAATAACATTTTGCTTTCATTTTTTAATTTTTTTTTAAATTAAAATTGTTGTATATTTTTGTTAAAAAACAAATATTAACGAAAATTTTTTTTTTAAAGTAAAATTTTTTGCAAAAATTATAAGGTGTAAAATTTACACCACATCTGTGACTATGTCAAAAATTTTCACGTCATAAGTTAAAGGTTAATAGTTTCTTTGACTTCAGCTTTAACCTCAGAACGAAGTTTCTCATTGTCGGCAAGAAGTTTCTCGTTGTTGACTCTAGAAGTTTCTTGAACTTCAGCAAATTTCTCATTTGTTTCTTTGAATTTTCCCATCATAGCAGCAAACATAGTGCTTAAATCCATGCTGCTTGTTGTTGCACAGGTAGAAACTTACAATTCTTCTTTATACTCAAACTCGTAAGTTCCAATATCAATATCACGCCGCTTGAATTCACCTACGAGCCTCTTCTGCTTTGTTACCTGCTGTTGGTAGCTTCACCTTACTCAAATATTTCTTAAGTTGTTCAACTTTTAGTTCCTCAAACTTCATGCTTATTATTTTGCAATCCCACTTCTGACACCAATTGATACGTTTTAACCTTTACAAAACGTTGGTTTATTTCCATTAAATAAACCGGATACTTTTGATTGCAAATAAAAGCCGTTTAGTAGTTTGAAAATTGTAGCAACTCTTTATTTATTTAAAATGTACAACAACAGAATTAAATAGTCACTCAATGTTTTTTATACCCGTTTATAAATTCGCAGAAATACATACACACTTTATAATGTACACGAATTCACTTGAAAAACACAGCACACTCAGTTGATGTTTATTCGAAAAGCGTCTCTGATAAACTCACTAACGACTGCAACCTCTGCCACTATTTATAACACTGCCATCTGCATTCTAGATTGCTCTTTAACTGTCTAGAGCTTTCTAATACATAAGCCATCTGTGGTGTACTTTCTACAATGTTCTTTAACTGAATATTCGAATTCGTTTATACGGTCGCAGCAAGCAGCGTTGCCAACTTACGATCAATGGTCAACTGAAAGCTTTTATTCAATGTTAATAATGCCCACATATATGTTAAAGTTTGGGCACTGCTATTTGAAAGCATTATGCAACTTTAAATCAGCCGTTAAAATCGTTATATTTGAATTCAAGTACAATTTCGTAACAATATTATGAACGCGTATAGAAACTTAACATTTAATGGTTGTACATAATAATAATATGTTTACCTATTCATCATTATTTAGTTGTCCGAACCATTCGGTGAACCTTATTCATATTTATAACATTTAATGGTTGTACATGAATATATAAACGTTTACAGTAACTAAAATATTAAAAATTAAGTTAAAACAACAATTATATGTTTACTATAACAATATATTGTTATAACGAACATAGTATAGTTGTCGTAACCATGTCAAATCATGTTTTTTCTCTGCGTATATTTAAGTTAGTGGGAACCGCTTTATTAAAACACACCATAGTGTAAACATCACATATCAGTTCTGTGTATTATCGTATATTTCTTGCATATATTATAGAAAATGCAAATTTTTAGGTTTATTATTATTATAAAATATTCAAAAAGTACCATTGCAATAAAGAAATAGTACCATTGATTATCACTTTTAAATTCGCATTCACTAAACCATAACCCGTCAAGTTTGAATTTTAGATTTGTATATCATTTCCTATATTATCAACTAATCTTGTTTCTATAATACTTAATATTTAATAAATTATCACAAAACCGAAACCGATCGGTTTTTAATTTTTTAAAACCGAAACCGCGGTTTTGAAATTCTTCGATTTTTTGGAAACACTAGGTCCATTATTATAGGAAATTCAAAAAAGTACCCATGAGAATAAAGAAAAAGTACCACGAAGTATGTCCTTGAATTTTCACTCACTTGGGACCATATACGCCTAATTTCATATTTCTATGCCCATTATTACAAAAAATTAAAAAAGTACCATTCGAATAAAGAAAAAGTACCAAAAAGTCTACCCCTAGAATTCTCACTTAGGACCTTATATGCTTAATTTCATGTTTCTAAGTTAATTCTTATAGAAAATTCAAAAAAGTATCATTAGAAATAAAAAAATTACCAAAAAGTCTCCCCCTATAATTCTCCCTCACTTAGGATCATATACGCATAATTTCATATTTTTATGTCCATTATTACTGAAAATTCAAAAAGTACCATTAGAATATAGAAAAAGTACCAAAAAGCAGCCACTTGTGGATTCCCACTCACTCGGGTCCATATAAGCTTTATTGCATGTTTCTAGGTTCATTGGTGAAGAAATTACAAAAAGTACCATTCGTATAAAGAAAAAGTACCTAGAATTCTCACTCACTTTAGAACACATACGATTAATTTCATATTTCTATGACCATTATTATAGAATAATAATGGTAGGCGTTCATATTGTTCACGTTACGATGATTTTCGTCAAACAACCCGAATGTGAACAAAAGAGCGTAATAGAGCGTAAAAATACACACATTTCATTCAGTTGCTTGATGTTGTTGTGGATATTTCATTTTTTACCCAAAAAAGCACACAAATTAAATGCCTCTATTTGCCTACCAATGGTGTAGACACTGCGACTTCGGTCGTTAGTTTAGACCAGCGAAATGCAAACTCACACCACTACAGTTTTTAGATATTGTAGTTGTATGAGTTGAGAATTATTCTCTGGCAAAAACAAAAACAACTAGCTGAAATAATGAAATAAACAAGCATAAAAGCGTAACACAACCTGCTTCTATCAATGCTCATGCGAGACTGACTGTTTTTATACAATGTGTGTGCTTGCGTACATGTGAAAATAAAAACAAGAGAGCTCATTTGAGAGCTCATTGCATTTCGCTGGTTTAGACACTGCGACTTCGGTCAATAGTTTACCCACTGCGACCTCGGTCATTAGTTTCGACACTGCGACTTCGGTCATTAGTTTCGACACTGTGACTTCGGTCGTTAGTTTTGGCACTGCGACTTCGGTCGTTAGTTTAGACCATTGGTAGGCAAAAAGAGGCATTTAATTTGTGTGCTCTTTTGGGTAAAAAATAAAATATCCACAACGACATCAAGAAACTGAATGAATTGTGTGTATTTTTACGCTCTATTACGCTCTTTTGCTCGCATTTGGTTGTTTGACGAAAATCATCGTAACCTGAACAATATGAATGCCTACCATGGGTTTAGACACTGCGATTTTTTTTTATATTCTTTCTTTATTTATTATTACCATTGAAATTGGTTTACATTTTCTCTTAATTCTAACCCCGCGAAGCCTATTGGCTTGTCTGCAGGATAAAATAACTTATAATATAAAATACAATTTTCATGTTTTATTATCATTGCGAATTTATGAAATATAGTTTTCTTCTATAAATATTAGGTAAGCTTAATATAGGGCCTGTTCGGAAATGCATCACTGCGCTGCATCTGATGAGCAGTACGTTCTAAAATGCAAAAGTTGGCAACACTGCAAATGACTTGAGTTCTAAAAAGCCACAGTGAAACAAATGATGCGCAAAAAACCTTCAAACAAGCATCACAAAAATGGCTGATGCATTGCACATAGGTCTGGCGAGCCACTTTTTTTGCCAAAACTAAAATATTCACTTATATACATAAATTCATACAAAAGATACAATTAATATCAAAAAACATAAATTTTATTAAGTTTATAAGAGAAGAAAATCAAAAGTTGTTTTATTTTTATACCACTTTGCTCGAGCTAAATTACAGCTCAGAGTTGGTAATGCAAAGTGTGTCCATTTATTAAAATTTTATTGATTATATACTAAATTAATGCTTACATTGCATTTTAACCTAAAGTGGAGAATGTAGCAGTTGGACAGAACATTAAACGCAAGAATCATATAAAAATTAAGTAACGATTAGTACAACACACAAAGTGTTTACTGTTTTGTCGTTTCTGTAATATGATATTAATCTTTTGCATTTCAATATTCTGTCGGTATAGTTGACATATGGTTTATGCTACAAGTTTTTAATAATTTAATTTTTTTTCTTGTTTTTTACTTCAACTCTGCCAAACTCTGAGTAAATCACAATTTTTGGAGCATGGGTTTCCTGAAACAAAAATTGATTTGTTAAAAATAAGCAAAAACTAGCAGAAAGTTATTAATGATTCGTAAGCACAAAGTATCACTGTAATTTTTACTAATGTTAGTTCTTCAAGTTTCTCCAACCCACTCACACCAAATAAAATATCTAAATTTGTACTGAATACTTTAGGGAGCATTTTTATTACAATTGACTGGACTCACAAAAAAAAGAATTTCCGAGTTTTACCCGGAATTTTTGATTTTTTTTTCTTTACAAACCATCTCCTGAAAATTTCGAATCGAATAAAAAAAATCAGCCAAATCGCTCCAGCCGTTCTCACGTGATGGCATTACATACATGGACCATTTCATTTTTATAAATATAGATTTCATTATTAAAAATTTAAATACTTACCATCGTCATTAATATCCATAACTAATAGATTTAAAATTTTTTTTTATTTTCAGAAAAACAAAAAACTGCACTACGTGTTTCAGTTTTCCACTGCACTTAAAACATAGAACTTTCTCACTTCATAGAATAACGGTTAATTGAAGTTTGTAAAAACAAATTATTTTTCCAGCCGTTCTCACGTGATGGCATTACATACATGGACCATTTCATTTTTATAAATATAGATTTCATTACTAAAAATTTAAATACTTACCATTGTCATTAATATCCATAACTAATAGATTTAAAATTTTTTTTTTATTTTCAGAAAAACAAAAAACTGCACTACGTGTTTCAGTTTTCCACTGCACTTAAAACATAGAACTTTCTCACTTCATAGAATAACGGTTAATTGAAGTTTGTAAAAACAAATTATTTTTTTTGTTTATCTGAAGAGTTTGCTACTATATTCTAACAACAAATATAGGAAAAGAAGTTTTGAGTTTTGACCAAAAAATATGGTTCGCCAGACCTATGTGCATTGTCTGCGCATCAGCTTCAACTTATTTACCTAGCGTTTACACATGCAAGTAACAGTTGCAAAAACTCAACACATTCATACTTTTGCACTAACACAATTGTGTAAATTTACATATGGGGCATTTCACGTCAAGTGAACCAACTTTTGAAATCGATGTCTTCCGATCGCGATGAAATTTGCACCAATGTTAGTTCTATTGGATAGTAATTCGGACACCATTTTTCAACAAGATCGGTCAAGAACTCTCTGAGTTATAGGAGGTCAAAATTTGACATTTTGGCCAAACAGGTGTTTTTTTTTTATCCATATAACTTATTACCTATTGTTCTTAGCAAAATGTAAAATATTTTTGATTTTTTTTTTTAATCAAAAATATTTTTGACTTTTTTTTCAAAATGGGCCCTTTTTATTTTTTTTTAAGAAAGCTTAGGTATTTTCCTAATCGATATATATGGTCGCTTAGTGGGATGCGAGTGGGATATCTATCAAAAAAAATATTTTGTAACTCAAGATTTAAAATTTTTGAATTTTTTTGCAAAATCAAAAACTTTGTAGACTTTTTTTTAAAAAATGGACCCATTTTTTAATTTTTTTTTTGCTCAGAAGAAAGCTTATGTGTTTTCCTTTAACACACTTTTTGTCGCTTAGTGGGATGCGAGTGGAATATCTATAAAAAAAATGTTTTGTAACTCAAGACATACAATTTTTTACTTTTTTTTGAAAAATCAAAAACCTTTTTGACTTTTTTTTTCCAAAATGGACTCTTTTTTTATTAATTTTTTTTTCTCAAAAGAAAGCTTAGGTCTTTTCCTTTAAAACCTTTTTGGTCGCTTAGTGGGATGCGAGTGGGATATCTATCAAAATAAATGTTTTGTAACTCAAGACAAAGGTTTTTAAATTTGCACTATTTTAATTTTTTTCATATTTGTGTGTAAACCTTAAAAATTAAACTTACGCAGAGAAACTAGACACATTAACCTTTCCGATGGTATGTAACATACCCAACTAAAATTTCATAGCCTCGATACTGTAATACCCATAATATGTTAACCTCAGGAATAAAAATCACTTTTTTTCTATGGAAATGTTGAATAATTTAATTTTGTTATTTATTTGTAATAATAATTAATTTAATATATAATAATAATAATATTAATAAAAAGATGAATAATTTAGTAAAATTTAATCTTAATCACAATAGATCAATTTATATAATAACTATTTTTAAACTTAATTTATGAAGTTTTTAAATTTTCAAATATCCATACTTTTATCCTCCTTATTTGTCACCTTTATTAGCTGCTTTTTTTTGTCAATCCTTTCTTGGCGTTATTAGATTCAGCTACTGATTTCGCTGCTGGCTTCTTTTTTGGCTTTGGAAAGAAATCGCATTGAGTAGATGCAGAAAACTTTTTTAATTTGAGTCTTCCATCGACAAGCGGTATGAAAGCATGGTATTGAGCAGTGCCATCGATTGTTACCGCAGCATCGAATCTGCTCTGTTAGTGTTCCTCATGATCCTCTTTGCTACTAAAAACTATTTTAGTTTCTTTACAATAATTCTTTGCCCAATGGAATAAAGCAGTCGCATCTAAGATGCGATCTTGATGAGAGCACTGGAGGCTATACTTCGCTGCATTTCTTTTGAGGTTTGCTCCAATACCATCACATGCTCCTTTACCACGAGCAGTAGGATGAAAATGCCACTCAGCTGGCATTCCAAAATCTTTTTCATGAGCTGTAAGATTTGCGAAGCTACTTTTGTTTTTAAAATGTTGACGAGCTCCGTCCGAAACGTAGTATACCATTTCTACTGTAAATTTTGATTTTAGATAATTTAGTATTATCTTCTGGTACTCATAACCTAGCGTTTACACATGCAAGTAACAGTTCGAAAAACACAATACATACATACTTTTGCACTAACACAATCACACATGCAGCCACTTGCAGCTCACTGCCTACTGAATTTAGGTGGACAGTGATTTTCGACACTTTCATACAAGTGATGACAAATAGAGTTGCCAATAAATAGCTTTTAAAAAATTTATCAGAAGGTGGTAAAATAATAATTATATTTTTAACTTATTTTATGTATTTTTGTAAAAGAAAATAGTACAAATGACCACTAATGCTTATCGTTTTCGTAAAAATAGCAATTTCATTAGTTTTAATAAATAAAATTGTTACTAATATCTATAAAAATTGTTAACCTAACATTTTCCCCAGAAATTTTTATATTTGAATATCATGGTAACACTTTATTGTTATGAATAAAAATAATAAAATTTGGTTTCAAGCCGCAAATGGACTTAAAAATAACAAATGCTGATATATAAAAGGTTTATTTATCGAATTAGCTGTAATATTCTTATATTTGTGGCATTTTGAAGACATCATTCTCCTTCGCTAACATTTACAAAATGAACTTTTACTTGCATGTGTAAACGCTCAAGCAACTTGTAGACATTTCGATGTATTTTCGACATTTTCGATAATAATACGTATTATCAACTTTCATCAATCTACTTGCATGTGTAAACGCAGCGTAAACTGCAACGGTGTCATGTTTTAAATCGTCGGATATGATTGCCATACTTTTGTGTTCCAGGTTTTCTTCTTTCATGTAGTAAATAACTACTGTGAATATAGTTGCTTGGTCGTTATTGAAGTGGAATGCTTGTATGGAATCCTGAAGAACATATTTATAGTTCTCTGAAATGAAATAATGAATTCACCAGACTTCAAATGTGTTTTCAAGTCCTTGAAGAATGACCACTGCTCTTTGACTAAAAAGTCATGGGTTCTCAAATTTAGCAATCCTCTACACAGTTCTTCCACAAAATCATCCACATTTAAAATTATGGTTTTCAGTGTGCATCTTTCAGTCTGAAGCCAAGATTCAAATTTTAACTCCTCAATACATTCTCGATCATGATTAAATTTTCTTTGATGGATGTGGTTTCCGGGCAATTCGAACATTCACCTAAGTGGCAAGAAGTTGTAGCATTAGGGCACATAGTCAATTTAAGGCAATCGCGGTAATGGTGTAAATCTTCTGATGAATCATCTTTTAAGTAATTTAAGTTGATTTCCTTCAACATCAATTTAACATTTTCATGGTAAATACAAACACATACTGTGTGAGTTCCGCTGCTTCCTGCCAAAACGCAATGTTTTGACCTCAGTTGTGTAAATTTTGTGAATCCAATTTTGACATCCTCGTATTCAGATTGAAATGTTGCGAATAATTCATTCAGGTTACAGAGAACCATTCTCTTCTGCATTTGAACTTTCTTGCCATCGATTCGTACAGACATCCAGTCTTTCATCCCTGGCATCAGGCGACTCATATCATCTCGCTGATAAAACTGAGTTATTAGAGATTTAGTATCGCACTCCAAAGTTTTTCCCTTCTTTTTGTTTGGGAGTGTGAGAATCCCATGCTCAGCAACCAATTGTTTAGCAATTCTTGCTTTTCGTTGAGACGTTCCAAGCTCAGTCATTGTTTTTGCAGAACTCCATGTTCTTGGAGCAAGCGTGAGAAGTTGAATTCTTTCAGCTTCACTCTGTGACGTTTTGTATTTCTCTTTTATTTGTTCAAGAACTTCTACTGCATCCTTATGGTATTGGTTTCGACACTCATTCGTTGAATTTGAAAAGTTAGAATAACCATCATCATCAACAGTTCTGTCTTCATTCTCGGAATTACTTTTGTCTTCATCTGGAATAACTTCAACGCAAGGCTCATTACTATTCAAATTCGGTAATTCGTTCAACTTTCCGAGCTCTTTCCTGCATGATCCACAAATTTTCAATCGTTTTGACAGCGTAGGGAATTTTTTTAATAAGCCGTCGGAAATATTTCGCATATCCGATGATCTGTGCTTCATTTTGTTAAAGGGATTAAAACAAAAAGACGAATAAATTTCATTTTCAACCTTAGCCTTTTTAGAAGTCGTAGACATTTTGAATTTTGTAAGTATTTATGTAAATAACACACGTCTTAACTTTAACGCTGTTTCTAAAAAACTGATTTCCGTATGTCTTCAGAATGACAATAAATAGTTTTTTAAGATCATATAGGTAGTACGTTTTAATGAATGAGTCTAAAATCTTTTATTAGGGTCAAGAAGGGCTTACATACTAAAGTACCTAGTTTAACCAAATGTTACAAATAATAATAAAAATAAACCACCATATAAATAATCTACCTGTCAACTTCTACCTCTCCACCCACTTCTTAAAGTCAAATGTCATAAAATAATAAATAAACTGGTACTTCGGAGAAGGGCCATAAAATATTTCCACTTGATTCCAAAAATTTGTTTCTGGGGCACCTGATATTTTAACAATGAAAATCACGTGCGCTGAAAACTACCTCTAGGATTGACTAAAAAAGCCGCAAGATACAAAACTCAGACAAATTTTGGGGGTGGAAAATTAATAGCGGTCGGCCTCATATTGCACCCCTCCAGAAACACTTACACACAAATATGAAAAAAATCAATTTAAAAACATTTGTCTTGAGTTACAAAACATTTATTTTGATAGATATCCCACTCGCATCCCACTAAGCGATCAAAAAGGTTTTAAAGGAAAAGACCTAAGCTTTCTTTTGAGCAAAAAAAAAAAATTAAAAAAGAGTCCATTTTGGAAAAAAAAAGTCAAAAAGGTTTTTGATTTTTCAAAAAAAAGTAAAAAATTGTATGTCTTGAGTTACAAAACATTTTTTTTATAGATATCCCACTCGCATCCCACTAAGCGACAAAAAGGGTGTTAAAGGAAAACACATAAGCTTTCTTCTGAGCAAAAAAAAAATTAAAAAATGGGTCCATTTTTTTAAAAAAAGTCAACAAAGTTTTTGATTTTGCAAAAAAATTCAAAAATTTTAAATCTTGAGTTACAAAATATTTTTTTGATAGATATCCCACTCGCATCCCACTAAGCGACCATATAGGTCGCTTAGGAAAAGACCTAAGCTTTCTTAAAAAAAATAAAAAAAAAAAATAAAAAGGGCCCATTTTGAAAAAAAAAGTCAAAAATATTTTTGATTTAAAAAAAAAAATCAAAAATATTTTATTAAATTTTTTTAATTTTTTTTCGAAAGATTGCATAAATAGCTATCTAAACTATTTGGGACACATTTTGCTAAGAACAATAGGTAATAAGTTATATGGATAAAAAAAACACCTGTTTGGCCAAAATGTCAAATTTTGAGCTCCTATAACTCAGAGAGTTCTTGACCGATCTTGTTGAAAAATGGTGTCCGAATTACTATCCAATAGAACTAACATTGGTGCAAATTTCGATTTCATCGTTTTCAAAAGTTGGTTCACTTGACGTGAAATGCCCCATATACATAGTGATTGTGTAAGTGCAAACGTATAAATGTGTTCAATTACTTGCACTGTTACTTGCATGTGTAAACGCCAGCACCGCAAACTAATCACAGATGCGCATCAAATGCAGCGCAGTGATGCGTTTCCGAAAAGGCCCATATTCGTTGGTATAGTATTAAATATAATTGGTAGGATAACATTTAATGAGTTTCTACCGCAGTTATTTCTGTGGCGATCTACTTTGTATCTTCCTTCTGCTCGACGTCTTGCGTTGTACAGGTGATCGATTGGTTTCAGGAATCTGTGATCATTGTAGAACTCATTAATTAGGGTGGTACAGTATATACTTTTGATGTTCAACATTTGTATGTTGGTAGCTATGTTGTTTGCTGTGTTGAAACTGTCAACATTCGTATTGGTGTTGTTTGTGATGTTCAGATTTATGTTTGAGGTGTTGTGGAAACCCACCGACTTTGTATTTAGTTTTATTTTATTTCTTAATAATCTTATTCTCTTTAGTTTTTAAATATTGTTACGAAATTGTACTTAAATTCAAATATAACGATTTTAACGGCTGATTTAAAGTTGCATAATGCTATTTCAAAGCAGTGCCTCTCAAACTGTAACATATCTGTGGGAATTATTAACATTAAATAAGAGCTTTGTGTGATCATTGATCGTAAGTATGGCAACGTTTGCTAGCCTTGACAGTTAAAGAACATTGTAGAAAATTCACCAGAGTATGCTCTAGGCTTCGAAAATACGAGCTTTGACAGTTAAAGAACAATCTAGAGTGCAGATGGCAATGTTATAAATAGTGACAGAGGTTGCAGTCGTTAGTGAGTTTATCAGAGACGCTATTCGAATAAACATCAACTGAGTGCCTTAATGTGTGCTGTATTTTTCAAGTGAATTCGTGTACATTATAAAGTGTGTCTGTATTTCTGCGAATTTATAAACGTGTATAAAAAACACTGAGTGGCTATTTAATTCTGTTGTTATACATTTTAAATAAATAAAGAGTTGTTACAATTTTTAAACTACTTTACGGCTTTTATTTGCAATCAAAAGTATCCGGTTTATTTAAAGGAAATAAACCAACGTTTTGAAAAGGTTAAAACGTAACAATATTTTAAAACGGTAAAATCATTCGATTTCTTATTTTTCGTTGTACATTAAATATGCAATGTAACATGTTATTGTAAGTCATAAGACTTACGCACACATACAGTGCGTTTATAAATTTCTGCGAATTTATAAACGCACTGTATGTGTTGCATGCGGAGACTTGCATTCTTCATCACAATGTGATATTATCCAAAAGGGTCTCAAAAAAAAATGTGGAAACTGTGGTGGCGACCATACGGCGAATTATCGGGGATGCCCAGTTTACAAAGAATTATTGAAAAGATTGTGAGAGAGGCGTCAACCAAAGAGATATGACTTTTTTGTTCCATCTGCGGGTAACATAGATTTTCTTACACCAGTAAATTCAGTAGCCCGTAATAATGAAAATAAGAACTCTACGACTATGACAATGTTTTGAAGTCAGAAAATAAGCAGCCTAATATACACCAAAATACGGGAGGGTTAGAAAACCTGTTACAAGCGCTTACACAAAATATTACATCTCTTAATGAAAACATGACTAACATAATGTCAACCATGCAAAACACAATACAAGAGCTTTTGAGAGCGCAGAACCAAATGCTTCAAATCCTCCTATCAAAAAAAATGAGTTTCTTGAAAGTTTGTTTTTGGAATGCAAATTGTTTGAACCAACATAAATCTGAGGTTTATAATTTTATGATAAGTAAAGACGTCGATGTGATGTTAATTTCTGAGACACACCTTACAAATAGATACAACTTTAATATTCCAGGATTTTCATTCCATAGCACAAATCATCCCGACGGAAAAGCTCATGGTGGTACTGGTATCTTGATTAAAAGCCGTTTAAAACATGCCCTAGATGAATTTTCAAAAGAATATATGCAAGCAACTTCCATACGACTGGAATGTTCATTTGGAAATCTTACAGTGAGTTCCATATATTGCCCCCCACGATTTTCGATGACTAAGGACAAATTTGAAGAATTCTTTGAAACTCTAGGAGATCGTTTCCTGGCATGTGGTGATTACAATGCGAAACATACATACTGGGGTTCATGGCTAATTAACCCTAGAGGAAGACAGCTCTACAAAGCCCTAGTTGACAGTAAGAATTGTCTGGATGTCATATCCCCTGGCCAACCAACATACTGGCCTACTGATCCTAGGAAAATTCCTGACCTTATAGACTTTGCCGTATCCAGAAATTTAGATCGAAATTCAATATCTACGGAAATATCTTTTGATTTATCTTCCGACCATTCACCCGTAATAGTCACCTATTATGGGAAAAATATACCAAAATCTCCTGAAAATATTCCGTTTTACAAAACAAATTGGCTTAAATACAAAAAGTTTATCAGTAGCCATATCCACACAAATCCAAATATACAGTGTGAGGGAGAGATAAACGAATGCGTCTATGACTTCACGTCATTAATTATTTCGGCTCTGGATCATTCAAGGATCGAGATCTCTAGAAAGCCAAAAATGCATATTTCCAATTCAGATATTGAACGATTGCTTCTCGAAAAGAGAAAGCTTAGAAGAGAATGGCAACAAAATAGATCACCTGCTGCAAAGCAGAGGCTGTCCATCGCTACTAGAAGACTGAAGAGAGCCCTTTGTTTAGAAGAGGATCGCAGAAACGAAAGATACATTGAGAGTTTGACGAATACTAAACATACGAACTTTTCTCTTTGGAAAGCCACACGTAACATCAAACCACCGGTAGAGGGAAAAACACAAAGCATTAATTTTTGCCGAGCACCTACGTAATGTATTTAAGCCAAATCCACCCAACAATGATTTTGTACTGGAAAATCCTCCTGTTCACGAGACAGCGGATGATCATATCAGAGTAAGTCCCGAGGACGTTCGAAAAGTTATCAAAAATAATACAAATACAAAAAAATCTCCAGGATATGACAAAATTACGCCATCCATGATTAAAAACCTACCGAATATAGCTATAATCGTGCTATCTGTATTGTTTTCTGCTATCATTAGACTAGGCGTTTTCCCAACTAATTGCAAAATTGCTCAGATCATAATGATACCTAAACCAGGAAAAGATTTAACAATGCCGTCTTAATACAGACCTATAAGTCTACTGCCATGCATATCAAAGTTATTTGAGAAAGTATTGCAATGTAAAATTATGCCATACTTAAATAACCAAAATATTATCCCAGTTCATCAATTTGGTTTTCGCGAACAACATGGAACCATTGAACAAGTTAATCGATTGACTGGAGAGATCAGAAAATCTTTTGAAAATAAAAAATACTGCTGTGCTATCTTTTTGGACATCGCCCAGGCCTTCGACAAGGTGTGGCATAAGGGGTTAACTCACAAAATTAAGTGTCTACTGCCATCAAGTACGCATCGATTGCTGAAGTCATACATATCAGACCGAGTTTTTAGAGTGAAATATTGCGATTATGTAACAGGGAATTATGAAATTGAAGCTGGTGTTCCACAGGGAAGTGTTCTCGGACCAACACTTTATTTGATATATACTTCTGACTTGCCTGTGTGTGATAGACTTACCATATCAACATTCGCTGATGATACGGCAATACTTAGCTCACATGCAGATCCGCAGGTAGCTTCTACGAAATTGGCCAATTATCTGAGACTCGTGGAGATATGGTTGAATAACTGGAGAATACGAGTAAATGACATCACATTTACTCTCAGAAGGGGTGATTGTCCACCTATCACACTAAATAACATAAACATTCCACAGACAGATACTGTTACATACCTTGGTATTCACTTGGATAGACGACTTACTTTTCGTCGTCATATAGAAGCCAAGAGACTTCACATGAAGTTAAGAGCCTCTAGCCTTCACTGGTTACTCAATCACCAATCACAATTAAGCCTTGACTATAAAGTCATCCTGTATAAATGTGTTTTAAAACCAATCTGGACATATGGAATCCAATTGTGGGGAACGGCCAGTAATTCCAGTATTGAACTTATACAGAGGGCCCAATCGAGAATTCTTAGGATAATGACAGGTGCACCTTGGTACATAAGAAATGAGAACATCCATAGAGACCTACAAGTACCGTTAGTTAAAGATGAATTCAAGAATGTCTGTGAGAAATACATCATGAAATTGTGGAACCACCCGAACCCGCTTGCAAGACATCTCACACAGACCCAAACAAGATCAAGGCTTCGTAGAGCCGATCTACCTCCCCGCTAAGATGTGGCCCATATGAACATTAGCGCTCCCGTCAGAGAGCATTTAGATTTAATTTTAGTTATAAGATTTTTTATTACTTATTGTCAGGCCTAAGTAAGGCAGATTCGATAAATAAATAAACGTTTAAAAAAAGTGTATAAAAAACACTGAGTGACTATTTAATTCTGTTGTTATACATTTTAAATAAATAAAGAGTTTTTACAATTTTCAAACTACTTAACGGCTTTTATTTGCAATCAAAAGTATCCGGTTTATTTAAAGGAAATAAACCAACGTTTTGTAAAGGTTAAAACGTAACAATATTTTAAAACGGTCAAATCTTTCGATTTCTTGTTTTTCGTTGTACATTAAATATGCAATGTAACATGTTATTGTAAGTCATAAGAACTCTTCTTGTTTTTTAATAAATTAGTCTCCTACTGAATATCAAACAATTAAGTCGTGTTTGTTCATAAACATATTTTGGTGACCCCGACGTGATTCTCGCGAGTATCGTTTAAAAATTACTGCGCTTAATATTAAACACCATAACTACGTGTATGTGTGTTTAGAATAGTGTGCGATTGTTGCTTGTCTATTACAAGTACTTAACAACTTTGTAAAAGCAAAAAAATATATAACGGTTTTGCGAATTCTTTGCCCAGCTGCATATACTAAAACCTTAAAACTAAAAAAACTGTTGTGAAAGACATTTGAACATCAAATGAAGTAAAACTGTTCAGACTTATTGAAAAACATAATTAATTTGTAACAGATATGAGTAATATTGAAACTCTTCGCAATAAAAGAACCCATTTTAAGGGAACAGCCACAAGGCTGGACAAATTTTTGAATGGACATCGATTTTCTTAATCTACTCTAAAAACCAAGAATTTTGGTGTATAACACTTAAATATGGATGAACGGGAAGTGGTCTCTCAAATCGTTTTTTCGTTTTTTTTTAGGCAAAATGCATTTTTTCCAAAAAAAATAAAAAAATCTTGCTTTAGTAATTTGCTTCTAATTTAAGCAGTTCATAACAGATTTGAACCTAATTACATGCATTAGAAAGCTAATTAAATTTCCTAAATGTCTCTTAAAGTAACATTGCCATTTTGTTCGATGGTTTTTTATTCAAAGCATTACAAATTCAGATTTTCAAATACAAATTTATCATTTTTTTTTTTAATTTTTGCTTACCTTTTCTTTCATAAAAATTGAACGAGGAACAATTTTTATATTCTGTGAATGCACTATGGTAGGAAATAAAAATGAAGATTTAGATGTAAATAACAGTAGCATTCTGTTAAGAAAAACTGCAGTTTTAGTTGAAATGATGAAATAACTAAAGTTGTTTATTTGTAAATTTGCTTCAATTTCATAATAAAGTAAGGAGAGATTGATGTTGGTTTTTTATTTTTTTCAAATTTGATAAAATTGTACTTTTGTTGGAGGAAATGGCATTCGCTTTAAAAGTGTAATATTTTTGAAGGACGGTTAAAGGAAAGCCCACAATTCCTAAAAATTGGAGCGAAAATCCCAAAAATGGTATTTTTTACAATTTTGCCAATAGGGCCCACATTTCCATCGGGGCTGGGAAAATACTTTATGGTTAAATAGAGAACACATCGAGATTTCCAAGGCTGCTTTCCGTGTTCTGTTCCCAGCTTTGGGATTATAGAACATGTGGTCCAAATTTGAAATTTTGATAAAAAATAGGTCAAATTCCGAAGGGCGTAGGGACAGCATAGTCGAAAAATAGGACATGTTTTTTATATCAGAATGTTCTCAGTAAACATACTTTACATAATTGATATTGCTCTAACATCTTCTGTATAGTATTGGCGATTTTGTTGTCTAACTAACAAAAAAAAATCAAGTCCATTCGGTCCAAAAGTACGACCTATATTTTTAAAAAAGCGGACCAAGGTATGGCAAAATTTTAAAATTTAAATTTTGAAATGCCTATAACTCGGAAATTATAAGAGATAAATAGCACACGTAAACACGTTTTTCAAGACCTAGCCAATCGCTTTCCAAAAATCAGATGGGAAACAAGAAATGGAACGTGTTTAAAAATTTTACAAGTCGATGGTAACCTACTTTGAGCCCAATAGCGCCGTCCCTAGAGCATTTGTAGGGCGTGTTTTAAAACATTAAACTCGAATACTCCTTGGCTACCCTCATGTCAAATTTTATCCCGATCGGACCAGCCCTTTAAAAAAGCCAGATTTATTTCAAAAAAATTTTGATTCTGCCCCACTGTGTAGTGATGGAAAACAGAGAGTAAAATGATTTGATTCAAGTCTTTTTAGCATTTTCCCAAAATGCATCCAAACTGCAACCAAAGTACAATTTTAACAAATTTTAAAAAATAAGAAACCAACATTAATCTCTTCTTACTTTATATTAGGGCCTCATTTTATAAAACGAAACGACATACGTTAACACATTGACTGCCACGTCGGACACATATGTGTAACACTGCACTATGCGGTTTACGCCACGTCGGACACATATGTCCGACACGACTTTTATTCTCTCTAGCCATGTCAGACAATAGTGCTAGATTTTAAGAATTTTTTCGATGTTGTCTGGAAGTTTCTCATCAAAACTGTAATCTTCACATTCTTCATCACTTTCAGAACTTGTACTGAGTATTTTTTCTAACTCAGTATCCCATAAAAAATTCCAAAGAAAATCCTGTGGCCCCCAGCATCTTATTTGCTGAAAGTGCCTTGGCAGTCAATGTGTTAAACAAATTTTGTATGGAAAATATTCAAGTTTCAAACCCTTTTCCCAGTATTTTTCATACAAATTGATTACGTTTCTGAACGCTTCGTTTTACAAAATGAGGTCCTTAATGTATTTATGAAATTGATGCAAATTTACAAATAGTCAACTTTAGTAATTTCATCATTTTAACTAAAACTGCAGTTTTTCTTAGCCGAATGCTACTGTTATTTACATCAAAATCTTAATTTTAAAATTTCCTACCATACTGCATTTACAGAATATAAATACAAAATGGCAATGTTGCTTTAAGAAGCATTTAGGAAATTTAATTAGCTTTCTAATGCATTTAATTACGTTCAAATCCGTTAAGAATTGCTTGATTTAGAAGCAAATTACTAAATCAGGATTTTTAATTTTTTGGAAAAAATTAATTTTGCCTAAAAAAAAGGAAAAAAAAAACGATTTGAGAGACCACTTCCCGTTCATCCATATTTAAGTGTTATACACCAAAATTCTTGGTTTTTAGAGTAGATTAAGAAAATCGATGTTCATGAAGGAATTTCGAAAAAAGTATAAAAACTGAGACGGTCTAATGTTCATGTCTGAATGGATGGTATTGGTTTTCCCATCTCTGTCCTGTTGGGGGATGATGTTGCCATCAACAATATATGAAAAAACTGCAATCTATAGAGTGCTGCAACTATATATATCTAGGTTTAAGTTAGTTTTTCGTTAAATTTTATTTTAACATTATATTAGTTTTGACGAGCCAATCGTTGCCTGGCCACTATAAAGTGAAGTTTTTAAATCGTGTTTTTTTCCTTACATTTTTTTGATTTATAACGAGTAGTTGAAATTTGATTCGTGAATAAAACATCAATTTTGTACATAATTCTATTGGAAAATATAAAGGAAAGTATTTTTATTTACAATAAAAACAACTAACTACACAATATAAAACAACTTCTTTTTTTGTTCTTAACAAACCAAGTTGTTTTGATACTTGATTGAAGTAATTGCAGGTCCCAAATAAACGGGTAAAAGTTAACACATTTGGTGGCTTAACATTTGGTCCTTCGAACCGGATACTTTGGTGGGACACATTTTGGAGAAAAATAAAAGAAGGTGATGTTTTTTCTCTTTTAATTTTTGTTTAAAATTTGTTAGACTTAAAATTTCTAACAAAAACATTGTTTTGCTATTAATACATTACTATGGTATGTGTATTAGCTAAATTTTCCCCAGTATTTTAACCAACACTACAGAAAGGTTGGTGTATTGGATAAATATATTAATATTTGAGTCGTGCTGTTGTCATTAGCTTCTACAACTCTGTCTTAGTACATTTGCTGTCAAATCTTGACGTTTTGTTTTGGTTTTTTATACATAAATATTTTAACAAATGGGAAAAGTGAACAAGTATTTTTTAATACTTTAAAATAAACAAAAGGTTATATATTTTAAAAATTTCCTACAATTCAAATGCAAAACAATACAGTACATATAATAAAGAGTGAAAATAAATTAAATCATAAAAATCAAAATAAATAAGAAAGAAAGAATTTTCAACAACAGCCCATGTGCTACAACATCGTAGTCAATGATTTCAGGTTATTTAAGCCAACAAACTGGAACAGGTTATTTAAGCCAATAAACTGGAACAGGTTTCTACACAGGACATCCCCAGGTACACTTACAAGATCAGCCTCAACAACGGGTGCATATGTTTGATAGAAATATCAAACATCCAGCCGGCAATTCTGCTTTATCGGTGATCATATTGTGTTTTAATTTAAATTCGTAACCAAGCAGCCAGCTCAATCAAGCCAACCAAAAAGGCATTCAACCAGTCACTCAAGCAGCCATCTGATCAACCCTCGAACGAACCATCCAGTCAACCGGCCAGCTGCATACAAATTTAATTTTATTTGGAAGCTTAAATTTTTTTGTTTCATCAGTTTTTGTTGTAGCTGTTGTGAATTTCGTTTACACATGCAAACGTACACATAAACCAGCATTAAATCTCTCGAAATTATACATATAGATCCAGTCCAGTCAATTCATTTACAACAGTTTTTCTTTTATACATCCAACCGAGCCAGCCAGCCAGAAATTGCAGAAACTCACGGGAAACAACAGAACAGAATATACAAGGGAAAATAATTGCCGCACATTTGTTTTCTTTTATTGACCTGTGTGTGCCTCTATTGTGTGTATTCTTGCACCAAGTAAGTTTTTTTGCTTTTTATTTATATTGACTTGTTCGTTGGCAAAACAAACAAGAAAAATTAAACACACAAACGTGAGATATTGTTTTGAATTTTTGTGGTTTTTGCCGGCCGATCGTATACAGTAAATGGTTCAAAATCAGGGTAGTTTTTGTGTTTAAGCGGTAAGCTGAAAATTGATTGATTTAATTGCTTTGTTTTTTAAATTTATTCAAAAACACTTACAACAGGTTCATAAACAATTATTAGGCAAAACTTTATGAATTTTATTCATAAACGTTTAATAGCTTAAAATTTCTTTTATAAACCAATGTTAAATGTACAAAATTTAAAGTTTAACCGATTTTAAAACATTCTTTTTGCCTTTTTTTTCTTGCAAAAAGGTAATGTTAAGGACAAATGTTTATAAATACGGAATAATAAAATATATTATTGCAATTGCTAAACATAATTTTAAATCATCAGGGGAGTAGGTTCTACTATAATAATATATGATTTTGTTTTGTATTTCTCCGGTAGCTTCATAAGTTTCTTGAGTTTTATAAACAAGTTTGATTTTTATTTTTGTAATTTACTGTACTGTAGGTCCACTCAATCTGATAATTATCTCCGGCATTAAAACAGTGTTTTCTAATGGTAATTCATTCCCTTTTGTTAAAATTTAACAAAATGACAATGAAAATATATTTGAAGTGAATCATAATATAGTAATTTTTATTTTTGTATCATAACATTCTTCATTTTTTTTTTTTTTATTTCATATTTTATTTATTGTATCTTCACAAAATAATGTGAACTATCAATAATTTGTTCAAATCTTAAATCTAAATATTATTTTTTTATTTACGTCCCACCACAGTTGGACGAAAAATTTTGTTTAATTTATAGATCCTATCATTAGCGCAGGTCTGTTGGATTCCTTCTTCTTAGTCGGATGTAGCCATTACTTCCCATTAATGTTCGTGCAAGTGGGTTTGGGTGAACTTCTAACTTTTTAAAATATGACTCCGCTTGTTTTTTTATTTCATTTTTCACCAGGGAGACACCTAGGTCCTTATGAATGTTAATATTTCTCACATACCAAGGCGTTGCTGTTATCATTCGTAATATTTTATTTTGGAATCTTTGAATTTTTTCAATATTAGAAGCTGAGGCCGTGACCCCATAATTGAATTCCATAGCACCATATGGGTTTTATTATTGAGCTGTACAGCAAAAGTTTGCAATCTAAACTCAACTCAACCAATTAGCCAGTAAATTTGTAGTAATTTTAACTTCATTTGAGTCAATTTCGTATCTATATGCTTTTTCCAGGTTATTTATTTATTTAACTTCAGTTTGTTGAGGTATTATATGATTATTTATTAGGATTGGAGGGCACGATTCTCTACGCAATGTGAATGTAAGATGTATACATTTTTGCTCGTTTACTTTTATTCTCCATTGTTTTAACCACCTTTCTATGTCGAGTATATGGTCTTGTAACAGTACAGATGCTTCTTGGGGTTTTTCATGAATGGCTAGTATAGCTGTGTCATCAGCAAAAGTAGATATGTGGGTTCGACTGTTTGTAGGCATATCACAAGTATATAGCAAATATAGGAAGGGACCCAGTATACTTCCTTGGGGTACGCCTGCTTCAATAGGCTGTGGTGAACTTATGAAGTCTCCCTCTTTAAGAACGAACTTTCGATGACTTAAATAAATTTCTAGAAGCTTGTGGGTGTTCACTGGTAAATATTGTTTTATTTTTATCGATAATCCTTCATGCCATACTTTGTCGAAGGCTTGCGAAACGTCGATGAAGAGTGCAGAACAATATTTTTTTTCTTCAAATGTCTTGGATATGATTTCTACCAACCTGTGAGTTTGTTCTATGGTGTTATGTTTTTCTCGAAATCCGAATTGATGAGTTGGAATACAATCAAAATGATTCACTATCGGCTTTAACTTGTGCATTAACAGTTTTTCGAATAGCTTTGATATATTTGACAATAGGCTAATGGGTCTATATGATTCTACTTTACTGTGATCTTTTCCCGGCTTAGGTATCATTGTAACTAAAGAAACCTTCCATTCTGGTGGATAATATTCAAGGCGTAATATAGCATTAAAAATAAATAGGATTATTCTTAATGCAATTTGGGGTAACTCGAGGAGCATCTTGTTACTGATTTTATCAATACCAGGTGATTTTTTGGAGTTTAAATCAACAATAGACTTGTTAATGTCTGAAATCTCAAAACGAAGTGGTTCAGCTGCAGTAATATGGGGTAATGTAGGTGGTAACTCTATTATGTCGTTTGACTCGTTTTTCAGTATCGTTTCTCGCCCAGCCTCTACTAGAATTACGTAGAATTACTACTCTCTCGCCATAGAGAGTAGTTTGAGTACTGGGTGGCATCTAAGTTCTCCAGATATTTATTAATCGATTCAGTTTTGCGTTTGTGAAGAAGCATACTGAGGCGTTTGCGACATTTTCTAAGCTCCGTTTTAAGTTGAGGGGATCTATAGAGTTGCCACTCTCGACGAACTCTTCTTTTTTCAGCTAATAACTGTTCAATGTCTGCAGAATAGAGTCTATTGTATCTTATTTGTTGGGTTATTTGAGTGGCGTGTTCAACAGCAAGTTTTAAGTTTTGTTCAAAATGTTTGAGTGAGATATCGATATCTTCTGGTGTTCTTAGAGATACATTTTCTGTACTGTGTGTTCTAATCAGAGACGAGAAATTAAGAACGAAAAACAAAAAAATTTAAGTTTCTATCTAAAAAATAAAAAACACATGAGTTCAAAACGAAATATAATTGTATAAGTTCAAATACAAAATAACAAAAAAACAATAAACAATATTTATCGTAAAAGTTCAAAACTCTTTTGTTCTATAAAAAAAAAATTTAAAGAAAAAACTTTTCTTTTTGTACAAAAAAAAGTTTTTTTTATAATTTTTTAACAAAAAGTTAATACATGTATATGTATATACAGTGAATATTTTAAAAACTCAACATCAACAATTAATTCGTATATTCATTTTAGCAAACAAGAAGGCAAAATAAAAATGATTTTACCACATAATACATATGTTGGCAAAATTTTCTAATATTTAACATGAAATTTTTTCAATAAGTGTAGGATTAAGCTTCAAGAGTAAAATATTTTCTAAATGTTCTGCAGTCAAGTTTCGACGGTTTTTCGTCATTATAATGGGTAATGCACTGAATGCCCTTTCTACCGAAACTTGCGTTGCTGGTACAGCCAAAGCTACTTCTGCTATCTTGGATATTACATCGTTTTTAAAACTCTTTGATTTCCAAAATGTCAAAATATTAGTATTAAAAGGCAGTTTTTCTTCATATTGCAAATTTTCTAGGCTTTCTTGGATGGAACTGCAATTATTTCGCCTTGAGAAACTCAGAGCAGTTTTTATTTCTAATTTTCTATAACGATCCTCTATATTTTCATTTGGTGACGACACAAAACTGCCTTCTTCAAGAATTTTTTCTTTGATTTCCCCACTTAGTTTTAATTTATTATAAATTGTTAGTAGATGAGACTACGAAATAAAAATTGGTTGAATTTGTTGAGCTTTGCTCAATTATCTACTTTTTATTCCTTATTCAAAAAAATTAATTAAAATACTTACAATAGCGGTCTTCTTTTGATCCTCACTAATGTAGTTGGAACCCTTGAAACAAAATCGTTGGTCCATATATATAGCAGCCTTATTATCAACTAACACCTCTTTTCGTTTTTTTAAAGCATTCAACAATAATTTTGCAATATAGTTTGAGTTTGACATATCTTTTAATTCAGTTTCACACAAAAGCCATTCTCTGTAAAAATCACCCATTACGAGTTTTATATATTGTAACAAGGTAGTCGCATCGGCAATTGGCTTGAAACTTTCTTTAAATGTCATAGCAAAATTCCAGTCGACCTCTACTGTAAAGTTGTTGTCGGATTCAATCCAAATTTTAGTTGCTATTAATGATTTTACCATTTCAAAAGTAGAACTCCATCTTGTCGTATTATCTAATACGGGCAGTGGGCTAGCTTTTAATTCCCGCATTTTTTTTCTAATAAGTTTAACTTTTTCTCGACAACTGTTTATGTTGTCTTTTAATTGCTTTAAAACATCCCAAGCTGCCAATTGCAATGTATGTGCTGCACAATGTACAACCGACAATGTCTCCGAAATACTTGTTGTCACATTGTCGAATACCTCGTCACTAAAATTTTCTTCGTTTTCAATATCATATTCCGAATATTCTTGCAATAGCTTTGATGTTTTAATAACATTGGCTCCATTATCAGTGGTAACAGAGTAGACCTGGCTTATATTTATGCCGTATTTTTCCAGAATGTCTAAAACTTGCTGTTTTAAAAACTGTGCGTGATGTCGTTCTTTTAGTTCGACCATTCCTACTGTATAAACTATAACTTCAAAATTTTGGTTAATGAATTGAATATTAACGCCCATTATGCTCCTCTCCATTCTACTAGCTATGTCCAGTTTCAAACAAATGTATTTCTTACTTACAGCAGCGCGTATTTCTAGGCGTACCAAATTTGCCATTTCATTTATGCATACTCCAATTGATTTTGAGTTAAATTTTATACCAAAGGTATCTGTCCACGGTTGCAACAAATTTTGAAATGCCTCGTTATTAAAATTGCTAAAGGGCATATTCATTTCTGTAATACTTTTGACAATACATTTCATAAATTCTTCCTTGTCCATTCTTAACTTAACACTTTGGATTTTTCTTTTTTTTGCTGTAGGTGACAAATTATCTTCTTCAGGTGAAATGGCTTGTTTATGTATATTGTTATAATGCCGTTTTATATTACCCATATGAGCTTTCAATATTTTAGAGCATAACAAACATTTTCCCATACCACTATTATCTAACTCCACATATGATTCCATATTGTATAATTTGAAACGACCCATTTTGCTTTCAGTATAATTTTTATATACAATTAAATATCTTTTAAATAGGAAAAAATTATTTGAATTAAATTTCGAAGTACAAAAAGGAAACGTTTTTTTATTTTTATTTTTCTCTAGAAAAAATTTTTTAAGAACTTTATTGTTTCTGAACTTCATGGATATTTATTTTGAATTTATATTTTTTATTTTTTTTTTATTCTACATTCAAATTTTATTTTTAAAACCTTGTTGATAAAAAATTTAGTTACAAACCAAAAAAAAAAAACGTTTTCCGGTCCTTGGTTCTAATATATTTTCTATATTTCAACCAATTTATTTTCGTGCTTGATATTGCAGAGTGTCCATTCGGGGATACTATTTCTAGGGGGTTCAATAGAGTAACGATGGTGGGTGAGTGATCCGAGGATAATTCTAATAAAGATTTAACCTGCATTAGTTCCATTGTTAAATTTTTTGTAACTGCAAAATGAATGACATCGGGTATTTTGCTTGGGTCAGTAGGCCAGTATGTTGGTTCTCCGCTCGACAGCACATTCAAATTCAATTTAGAAATTGTATTAAACAAAGCGCGACATTTCGGGGTTACAAGTCTTGATCCCCAGTGAGTATGCTTAGCATTATAATCGCCAGCTGCCAGGAATCGGGGTCCTAGTGATTCGTAAAAATGTTCATATTTGTTTTCAGTAATCGAAAACCTTAGAGGTGAATATATCGACGAAATTAATAGGTTTCTGTAGCAATCATCCAAACAGATTGTCGTAGCTTGAAGATAATCTTCACAAATATCACACATTGAATGGTGTTTGATACGGGTTTTAATTAAAATTCCAGAGCCTCCACATGCTCTATCTCTTGGATCATTTGTGCCATAAAAAACATATCCATTTATCTTAAATAAACTTCTAGACGTCAAATGGGTTTCCGAAACTAACATTATATCAACTTCATGACTTTTTGGAAAATACTCGAGTTCGTTTTTATGTTGGCGAATGCCGTTTGCGTTCCAAAAACATATTCTTAGGCAGTTCATGGTCTGTTTAGCATAGCCTGCAATAACATTGATTGCACCTTAAGCATTTCTTGCATCATGTTACTCATTGAGTTTGTAAAGTTATTTACCGATTGCACAAGAGTTTCTATTGTAGATTCTAGTCTGGTAAAATTGAAAATTGGCGTTTGCTCTCTTACCTCTGGGTGCATATTTTGGTTTTGTGGTTGACGGACTTGCGTCTGAGTTTGGTTGTTTCTTAGTACATTTGCATATGTTTCTTTGTTGTCATATGTCTGCTGCAACTGGGGGTAGTTAAAATTGATGTTATTTAATGGCTGAGCGGGGAAAATCTTCGGTTTAAGGCTTTGTGATTTTTTTAACAATTGAGTAGACAGGACAGCCCCTGTAGTTCGCTGTGTGGTTACCTCCGCAATTGCTGCATTTTTTCATTTTAGGATCATCCTTGGATTTGTTACATTGGGATGTGTTATGCAACTCTCCACAAATAACACATACGGGTGGCAATTTGCAATATGCCTTGGTGTGTCCATATTCTTGGCAATTCATACATTGGACGGGGCCAAATCGTTTATGTGGTTCTTCTACCGTAATTTTACGATGCAATAAGTACTTCAGGTTATATATGGGATGTGTTTCATTTTTTTCAGGCTTATGTCACCGGGTTCAAGTTCAACACGGAAGAGTGGTTGGGGTTTTTTTTTCGCGATTTCTAATGTTTATCACATTTTTTGTCTTAATTTTATAAGCTTTGCTTTATTTCGAGTGGTTCAACATTACAGTCAATACCCTTTATTATAACTTGTAGACCCTTGCTTCCTTTCAGCTGATAAGTGTAAAAACTTTTCTTTTGAGTTTCAAAATCTGTTACAACCTTTCTATAATCGTTTTCGCTATTGACCTGTATTTTAGTTTCATGAATCGTGCCTTTCTTGATTGGGATAACGTAAAAAGAGTTCTCACCTATTAATGATATCAGGCTCTGAACCAGTGAGTTTGAATTATTTTCTCTCAAGTAAATTGGGGGTGGTTTTATAGAGGTAATTTTATTTACTGATTCATCTGTTTCACATTCCAGTATAGAAAAACGATTTTCATTATTAAGTCTATTAGGTTCACTATCCTTATATAATTTATAATTCTTCATTCGAATACTTTTATTAATGGTTTTTAAGGCTAAAGTGTTTGTTGACAGATTTTTGTTTTAATCTACAATAATAATTGATTTTAGGACAACTTATATTTTGAACATATTTTTATATAGTAACTTATTCAAAAGTTAAATATTGTTGAAATCGCGAATTTTAAGTTGTGTTTTTATGAGTAAAACCGAATAAAACTCAAATTACTTGTTTTTCGTTGGCGTAATCTGAATATTGTTTTTGGTTCGGCTTTCTTAAGTTGTTTTCGATTAGTTTTCGCAAGATATACACGTCATTTTGGAAAAGAATTATTCGGTAAATATTTTAATATTTTTGGGGAACAACAACATTTATTTTTTTGGTATTTTTGAGAAACAATCGAGTTTCTTTCGGAAGTTTTTGGACAAACTTTTTTTCGAATTTTGAGACCTTTTAGTGGTTTTGATAAGTGCTTAAAATTTATAAGTTTTTAGCTTTGGTTGTTTGAAAATTATCTGGCAGTTACATTTTCGAATTTTAATTTCTCATTTTGGCAGCTAAGATGAAATCGGACATTTTAGTAAAATTTGAAAAGCTGGCCGCTCTATTTCTTGAATTTGAAAATGATTATAATGAAATGCCACAAGAAAATCGAAGTTCCTTTAGCATTGACCTTCAAAAAGATGAATTTAAAGATTTGTGGGAAAAGGTTAAGGCAAATTACGAGGCTTTTGTTACTAGCAACAACGTTGAGGATTCAGATGGGGATTGTGACCATGCAAAACAGTTGTATAAGGAATGTAGATTAGCTTACATAACCATTGCGGCTTCAATGGGTGAACTGTCTCAATCTTTTATAAACAAGCCAGTTTTGAGTTCAACTCATTGTGCATCTGGGAACTGTGGAGACTCAGCTACTGTAGTGAATCGCACTTCTAGCCATCACATGAAGTTGCCACCTTGCACGATGGAAGTATTTAAGGGCGATTATGGATCTTGGCCCTCTTTTCGCGATATGTTCACAGCAGTTTATATTAACTGTGATGATTTGTCGGGAGTTGAGAAATTGTTTTATTTAAGACAATTTACATCTGACGATGCTTTGGAAATTGTTAAGGATTCGCCTTTGACAAATCAAGGATTTCAAAATGTCTGGAAAAATCTAAGCGAGGCTTATGAAAATTAAAGGATTTTGGTCAACAGCCAGCTTAAGATTTTATTCAACCTTTCACCCGTTAAGACTGAATCGGACTGAAGGGACATCAATAATTGCATTTCGGTCATGAATTTACATGAGATAGATATCTCTACATGGGACCCTATTTTTGTATATCTGTGTTCCATTAAATTACCAGTCCTCACTTTGTCGTTGTGGGAACAGAGTGTGAAAAATAAGAAAGAAATACCGAAATGGCGAGAATTGGACACTTTTTTAACATCCCGATTTCAATCATTGGAAACAGTGTTCGACATTCGTAATTCTGGTTTTATGAGTGGAACACAAAAGTCTGATTCGGAAGATGCTGCCAACCCTATGGGAAATAGGCAAAATGTAAACAGATATAAGTTCAAGAATAAGACTAGTTTTGGCATTGCATCATCTGGAGGAAAATTTAGAACTTTTCAAGCCAAGGTGATAGGAAAATCCTGTATTTTATGTTCAAGGGACCATTTGCTCGAAATTTTTGGAAATGAATCCCGGAGAAAAATTTTTAGTAGTAAAGAGAAACAATCTTTGCATTGTTTAGGTACCGTACACAAGTTAGATACTTGTACAAGCAAATATAGTTGCTCAGTATGTAAATTGAAACACCATTCTATGTTACATCGGGAGGTAACAGAAACATCTACAAATAATAATAATAGCTCAGATAGGCCAACTACCAGTCAAGCGGTTGTACAAACTCAGACCGTACAATATTGTTTTGTAACTGCAAGACAACAAGTTTTGTTGGGAACTGCCTTAGTATATATTATATCTCGAGGCGAGGTGTTTACTGCAAGGGCACTTATAGATTCAGGTTCACAGGCCACTTTCATTTCGGAAAGATTTGCAGAGAAGACTTAATTTGCCTATTAAGAATATTTGTGCTAAGGTTTCAGGTTTGAATGGTGCGTTAGCGGGGTCTGTTCAAAAACAATGCTCGTTTGTTTTGAGCTCTCCCCAAGATTCAGGTTTTAGGCTTGAAGTTCAAAGTCTTGTTTTACCGAGATTGACTGGGAAGTTGCCTGTTGATTCAGTTCATTTTTCTCAATGTTCCTTATTAAATCTTAAGTTAGCGGACCCAAATTTCTCGAGAAGCAGTCAAGTTGATATTTTGATTAGGGGCGATAACTATCCTAAGATCATGCTTGGTGGTGTTAGGAAAAATGTCATAGGAAATTTGATGGCGCAGGAAACACATTTCGGATGCATTTTGACTGGTCCACTTCCTAACCCGAATAAAGAAGGTTTCACAACAAGTGTTTCATATTTTACTGATGTTAGTTTGGACAAGCAACTCTAGAAATTTTGGACTTTGGAAGAACCGCCGTAACATTCCCGACTCACACCAGAAGATGAATATTGTGAAGAACATTTTAAGAATACAGTTAAGAGAAATTCTGAAGGTCGTTATGTTGTCTCACTACCTTTGAAACCGCAGTATTCGACTGCTAGGTGGTTAGGACATTCGCGTGAGAAAGCCAAGAAACAGTTTTTGCGAAACGAGATTTCCCTGGGAAGAAATCCTGAGTTGAAATTGATTTATGAGAATGTGAAGTTTCGTTGGCTATAAAAGCTCGTGATCAATTGATCCTAGCATTATCATCTGCTGGATTTTCTATGAGGAAATGGACCTCAAATGCTGAACAAATTCTTAACGGTTTACCAGCAGAACATCTTTTAAATGAGAAGTTTTTAGAAATTAATGATGAAAATGTGGCAAAAACTCTAGGTATACGCTGGAATGCAAAACTTGATGAATTTTATTTTACTACTTCCACAATATCATTGAAGGAAAATTTTACAAAACGGGAAGTTCTATCCACTATTGCCAAACTTTTTGATCCAGCTGGATGGTTAGGACCGATAGTAATTATAGCAAAAATATTGATGCAACAAATTTGGAGTGAGGGAACTGATTGGGATGAAGTTATTTCAAAAGATGCTGGGATAAAATGGAGACAATTTCTTGTTGATTATGAATCAATAAACGATATTCATATTTCTCGTTGGGTAGTATTCAAACCTACGACGACACTTGAGGTTCATGGGTTTTGTGACGCTTCTGAAAAGGCTTATGGAGCTTGTATTTACGTACGAGTCCATAATGGAGTTAATGCAATACATTCGCATTTATTACTAGCCAAATCAAGAGTTGCCCCTCTCAAGACTATTTCGTTACCACGTCTGGAACTTTGCGGAGCTCTTTTACTAGCAGACTTATTGGAAGTTGTTAGAAAAGATTTAAATTTGGATCAAAATGAGACACGATTTTTCACTTGGAGCGACTCAATGATTGTTTTAGCTTGGCTTCAGAAGCCACCAAATTCGTGGACTACTTTCGTTGCTAATCGAGTTTCGAAAATTGTAGCAAAAGAGTAAAGAGTGCTGGAGACATGTGAGCTCAAAAGATAACCCGGCGGATTTAATTAGTCGTGGTGTTCGCCCACAAGACTTGATCGAAAGTCATCTTTGGTGGAATGGTCCTTCGAATGGTCCGTTCGGTGATACGTACAGAGTTTTTCATTCCTCGGGCCAAGAACGTGTTAAAAACTATAATAGGCCGCTGCAAAACATGTACTATTCGGAAAAAGGCAACACATAGTCAAATTATTGCAGCACTTCCTACAGTTCGAACAATTATAACTCGACCTTTGACCACGACTGGTGTGGACTTAGCTGGTCCATTTGATATTAGAAATTTTACGGACCGAGCTTGCTTGATAACGAAGGGTTATGTTTGAGTTTTCATATGTTTCGCTACGAAAGCAATTCATCTAGAAGCAGTCAGTAGCTTGTCAATTCCCGCGTTTTTGGCGACTTTTTCTCGATTTGTATCTCGTCGTGGTTGTCCAAAGAATATGTATTCGGACAATGGAACCAATTTCGTCGGTGCGTCGAGAGTTTTAAAGACTGAATTTCGTAGTTTCCTTCATGACATAGGTTCCGAAGTAAACTCTGGATATGCACATCAAGGAATAAACTGGCATTTTAATCCTGCTAGTGCCCCTCATATGGGGGGTTTATGGGAATCGGGGGTTAAAAGTTTTAAACACCATTTTCGTAGAATTACCGGAGGTCAGATGGAAAGATGAATATTTGAAGGATTTGCAAAAACGTAATAAATGGAAATATGTGCGGAAAGACATGCAGATCGGTGATATGGTAGTCATTCGGGAAGATAACTTGCCTACAAACGAATGGCGTTTAGGTCGTGTAGAAAAGCTGAATATTGGTAAGGATGGCCACGTTAGAGTTGTTGAGTTAAGGATAGCACGTGGCTCAATAGTAAGACCAGTTGTGAAGTTAGTGGTACTTCCAACTGACTAGTTTTTTAAATTTTTATCCTACAGACATTTTCCAGAAACAATATGGTAAATCCTCGCAATAATGCTGAAGGTCTTCAAACCTCGAAGAAAATCATTTGCCGCATTTGTCTTAAGAATCACCCATTGAAATCCTGCCACAAATTTTTGCAAGTAGATTATGAGGAACGAATGCGACTGGTCTCCATTTATCGCTATTGCGCGGGCTGTTTGGCTCATGACCATACCTGGCGTACTTGTGAAAGTACGGGCCGATGTGGACGATGTGGTGACATGCACCACACATTGCTTCACAAGGAAGGAAGAAGTGCTATATCCTCACACAGAAGAAACCGGAGTCATCGTCGAGAAAATAATTCGTCCGATCGCCGAGAGTTAACCGAACCCAGTTCGTCAAGAAGCTCTACCAGGGAACTTCGGTTAACCAATGGTCATGAGAGCGAGAGACCTAGTACGTCTCAGACGAAACCGTAGAAACAAAAATGCGTTTAAAAGGAGCACCGTCGCAGGAACCGTGATGGGACCACCAATTAGAGTAAGCGGATCACCAATTAGAGTAAGCTGAAGCCGACAGCGATGGTCAATTTAGAAGCCAATGGCCGTTTCGTGAGTGAACGTGCCATAATAGATGCTAATTCGGAGGTTTCCATTATTTCGGATGAAGTGGCGCGGAAAATATCTGCTCGTAGAATTGTCGTGGGCGATAAGGAGAAGTGCCTTATTAGAATTGGTGGTAACCACGGTTCCAGCACCATAATTGAGATTTACGCCGAAATCAAACGGACTATTTTGGCTGAGTTTCCAGGGCTGCAATTGGCAGATCCGCATTTTTATTCATCGAGTGCAGTAAACCTCTTATTGGGTGGTGATGTCTATAGCCGAATAATAAGAAACGGCGTGTATGGAGGATCCTTCGGCAAGCCAATATCACAGTACACAATTTTTGGCTACATCGTTTCTGGATTGTGTTCATCTTAATTGTTGAGTTTGTATGGAATTACATACTTTGTTATTTTCTGAAGTCTTTAAATAATGAACAAGAATTTAATTTTTAGTATTTTATTCTTTTTTTTAGTTTTCTTATTTTTTTTCTTTTTGGTATTTTGGATGGTGGCTTCACAAGCTTGGATTACTATGGAATAGAGTCATCACATTTAAATATTTATTACTTTGCGTTTGGAGAATAAAATGGAATTTTTAACTTTTTGAATTTTTTTAATTTTTTTTTTGTTTTCTCTTTTTTTCTATTTTTATAAGCTTTAGGTCTTCTTGAAGTGGTTTTTTGAGTTGCTGTACAGGAAGGGCGCCGGAATGTTCATGTCTGAATGGATGGTATTGGTTTTCCCAACTCTGTCCTGTTGGGGGATGATGTTGCCATCAACAATATATGAAAAAACTGCCATCTATAGAGTGCTGCAACTATATATATCTAGGTTTAAGTTAGTTTTTCGTTAAATTTTATTTTAACATTATATTAGTTTTGGGGAGCCAATCGTTGCCTGGCCACTACAAAGTGAAGTTTTTAAATCGTGTTTTTTTTTCTTACATTTTTTTGATTTATAACGAGTAGTTGAAATTTGATTCGTGAATAAAACATCAATTTTGTACATAATTCTATTGGAAAATATAAAGGAAAGTGTTTTTATTTACAATAAAAACAAGTTCTAGTTCAGTTCTAGTTCAGTTCGGACGTGTTTATTTTTACTCCGAGATAACTCGTTATTTTAATGTATCTATCGGAAAATAAATATAAATATCACCTGTTTATTATTTACGCGAAAGGACGCTTTTTTTTAATAATATTATTAAATAAAAAATCAAAACAACAACTAAAAGACAAATAAGTAAAAAAAAAAATTCTTTATATTTTTTTTTCTTTTTTTGAACCTTTTTTGTGCATTGACTATTAAATAAAGATCAAGAGTGTTAACGAAAGTAATTACAAATACTCTTAAATGAGTCTCTTCAACGAAAACAGTGAGCGAAGGTTAAGTGTAAACGGCAGAAATGCATACGTTACAGTTAATGTAGACGAAAAAAATATAAACAAAACAAACAGAAGAATAGATGACAACTTGTTTTTAACAGCCAAACCTGTTAACCGCGCTCGTTCTTGTTCCCCCGCATTGACAACAACTAATGATTGTCAAACAAAAGAAAATTCAACTCAATCAGAAAATAAAAATATTTTATCTATGCCTGAAAGTATGCTAGCTATATCAGCTTCAGATACGAAATCCACCACACTAACTACAAATAAAATTAACCCATTAAGCGGCGCTGTACCCAAGATTAGTCAACCATTAAATAATGAAAATAAATCCCAAATACAGGTTGGAATGGACCGGTATATTACAGTTTTAAAACGGGCACGAAGTCCCAAGTCCTCGAAAGCGGCACCCTTGGCCAAATTATATAAGGATAGTGAACCTCATAGACTAAACAATGAAAATCGTTTTTCTATTCTGGAATGTGAAACTAATGAACCAGTAAATAAAATCCATTCTACAAAACCACCCCCCATTTACTTGAGAGAAAATAATTCGAATCCACTGGTTCAGAGCCTGATCTCATTAATAGGAGAGAACTCTTTTTACGTAATCCCAATCAAGAAAGGCACGATTCATGAAACTAAAATACAGGTCAATAGTGAAAACGATTATAGAAAGGTTGTAACATATTTTGAAACTCAAAAGAAAAGTTTTTACACTTATCAGCTGAAAGGAAGCAAGGGTCTACAAGTTGTAATAAAGGGTATTGACTGTAATGTTGAACCACTCGAAATAAAGCAAAGCTTAGAAGATAAAGGCTATAAGACAAAAAATGTGATAAATATTAGAAATCGCGAAAAAATACCCCAACCACTCTTCCGTGTTGAACTTGAACCCGGTGACATAAACCTGAAAAAAAATGAAACACATCCCATATATAACTTGAAGTACTTATTGCATCGTAAAATTACGGTAGAAGAACCACACAAACGATTTGGCCCCGTTCAATGTATGAATTGCCAAGAATATGGACACACCAAGGCATATTGCAAATTGCCACCAGTATGTGTCATTTGCGGGGAGTTGCATAACACATCCCAATGTAACAAATCTAAAGATGATCCTAAAATAAAAAAATGCAGCAATTGCGGAGGTAACCACACAGCAAACTACAGGGGTTGTCCTGTCTACTCAATTGTTAAAAAATCACAAAGCCAGAAACCAAAGATTTTCCCCGCTCAGCCATTAAATAACATCAATTTGAACTACCCCCCGTTGCAACAGACATATGACAACAAAGTAACATATGCAAATGTACTTAGAAACAACCAAACTCAGCCGCAAGTCCGTCAACCCCAAAACGAAAATATGAACCCAGAGGTAAGAGAGCAAACGCCAATTTTCAATTTTACCCGACTAGAATCTACAATAGAAACTCTTGTGCAATCGGTAAATAACTTTACAAACTCAATGAGTAACATGATGCAAGAAATGCTTAAGATGCAATCAATGTTATTGCAGGCTGTGCTTAACAGACCATGAACTGCCTAAGAATATGTTTTTGGAATGCAAACGGCATACGCCAACACAAAAACGAACTCGAATATTTTTTAAGAAACCAACAAATTGATGTAATGCTGGTTTCTGAAACTCATTTGACGTCCAGAAGTTCCTTTCGAATAAATGGATATGTAATATATGACACCAAAGATCCCAGAGGTAGAGCATGCGGAGGCTCGGCAATTTTAATAAAAGCTCGAATAAAACACTACTTAATGTGTGATTTTTGCGAAGATTATCTTCAAGCTACTACAATCTGTCTTGAAGATTTTCATCGAAACTTAGTGATTTCATCGATATACTCACCCCCAAGATTCTCAATTACAGAAAGTCAATATAATAGATTTTTTAAATCACTAGGCCCCCGTTTCCTGGCTGCTGGCGATTATAATGCTAAGCACACATTCTGGGGATCACGACTGATTACCCCTAAAGGTCGTGTTTTGTTCGACTCAATCTCTAAAATGGGTTTGCATGTGCTTTCGAGCGGCCAACCTACTTACTGGCCTACTGACCCACGAAAAATACCGGATGTTATTGATTTTAGCGTGATGAAAAATATCCCTAGAGAAATGATTCAAATTGAATCCTCGCTGGAACTATCTTCAGATCACTCACCCACTATTATTACTTTATTGAGCCCCCTAGAAATTGTATCCCCGACTGGTAATTTAGCGATGGCAGGCACAAGAATAAATTGGCTCAAATATAAAAAATACCTCAGTACACATTGCTCGGAAAACATACCGCTAAGAACACCAGAAAATATCGATCACTCTCTTATCAATTTCGATAAAAATCTCAGAATGGCTGCTCAACATGCTACCCAAACACCCCGAAAATTCAGATATAATAGAATTAATTCTGCAGATGTCGAACGGCTCTTAAATGAAAAAAGAAGATTTCGAAGAGAGTGGCAATTGCACAGATCCCCCCAACTAAAATCGAAGCTTAAAGATTGTATAAAAAGACTTAAAAAGCTCTTGGAATTTCGAAAAATGGAATCATTGAATAAATATTTAGAAAGCCTGGACGCAACCCCACAATCGGATTACTCATTATGGCGAGCAACAAAAAATCTTAAAAGACCCGTTATATGTAAGTCCCCCTTGCGAAATTCAAGTGGTGGTTGGGCAAGAAATGATACTGAAAAAGGGAATCTGTTTGTTAATCATTTAAAAAAAGTATTTACACCGAACACATCAAACGAAGCAATTGAGTTGCCACCTGTTGCACCCTATTTTGCAGCAGCCGTACCCCTACGTTTTGAGATTCGAGAGATCGAAAATGCTATTGCTGATTTAAATCCCAAGAAAGCGCCTGGTATGGATAAGATCAGCAACAAGATGCTTATGGAGCTACCCCGGATAGCAATAAAAATAATTCTTTTTATTTTTAATGCTATATTACGACTTGAATATTATCCTCCAGAATGGAAGGTTTCACTGGTTACCATGATACCCAAGCCGGGAAAAGATCACAAAAAAGTAGAATCATACAGACCCATCAGCCTATTGTCTAATATATCAAAGCTATTTGAGAAGATACTTATGAACAAGTTGTACCCGATGTTAACTGAAAACAATTGTATTCCGAATCATCAATTTGGATTTAGAAGAAAACACAGTACTATCGAACAAACCCATAGACTTGTAAATATGGTGAGAAAAGCGTTTGAAGAAAAGAAATACTGTTCTGCACTCTTCATCGACATCTCTCAAGCGTTTGATAAGGTATGGCATGCTGGATTAATATACAAATTGAGTCAAAATTTACCGGCAAACACACATAAGCTGTTGGAAAGCTATTTAACTGGTCGAACATTTAAGGTTAAAGAGGGAAACTTTTTAAGTACTGCACAACCCATTGAAGCTGGAGTCCCCCAAGGCAGTATCCTGGGACCTTTTTTATATTTGATGTATTCGTCTGATATGCCAACTAACAATCGCACTCATACATCAACATTTGCTGATGATACTGCTATTCTAAGCATTCATGAAAACCCTCAAGAAGCGTCTCGTCACTTACAAAACCACATATTTGAATTAGAAAAATGGTTAAAACAATGGAAAATTAAAGTCAACGAGCAAAAATGTACACACATTACATTTACATTGCGTAGAGAATCATGCCCCCCTATTCATATCAATAACCAAACAATAATTCAACAATCGGAAGTGAAATACCTCGGAATACATCTCGATCGTCGCCTTACATGGAAAAGTCATATAGATGCAAAGTTGACTCAAATGAAATTGAAATCAATTCAAATTAGTTGGCTTATTGGCAGAAACTCCACGCTTAGTTTAGATTGTAAACTTCTACTTTATAACATGATCATAAAACCGATATGGTGTTATGGCATACAGTTATGGGGCACGGCCTCAGCGTCAAATGTAGAAAAGATCCAAAGACGCCAAAACAAGTTTCTAAGAATGATCACAGTTGCCCCCTGGTATATCAAAAACGCGAATATACACAAAGATCTAAACGTGCCCATTGTAAAAACTGAAATCTCGAAAAACGTACAAAAATATTTAAAAAAACTTGAAGTTCACCCAAACCCGCTGGCCCGCAACATATTAGATAACCGTGGCCACACTCGATTAAGAAGGAGGGACACAGCAGACCTAATCTAGAAGGAAGAATGCCAATTTAACCAAAACAACCATGAACACAAAATTTTTTCGTCCGGCACTGGCTGGACTAATTAAATAATAATATTAGATATAAGATTTGAACCACTTATTGTTAGTTCATTAAATAATGAAGATACAATAAATAAATGATGAAAAAAAAAAAAAAAAACAACTAATTACACAATATAAAACAACTTCTTTTTGTTTGTTCTTAACAAACCAAGTTGTTTTGATACTTGGTTGAAGTAATTGCAGGTCCCACATAAACTGGTAAAAGTTAACACATTTGGTGGCTTAACACAACGAAACATCGCTTTTCGAGATCCGTGCTAGACTTGAAAAGCTAGAAAAAATATCTGATAGTTTCCAAGCATTAGATATTGAGATGGCAGCTCTTGGTGACAGTATATCAGAACGTGATGCAGAGTTAGAGGATTTTGAAGCGAGATATTTTTATTAAACATTGTAGTAAACTTACTTTCCCTACATTGGAAACCTTTTTAAATTTTATTAATGAACGGTGTGATGCATTGGAGCGTGTGCCGTCTGAAAGTGATAAACAATGCACCAGTGGACCTTCTGCAAAAACTAAGTCTGTAAGATCATATACTAGTGTAATGAAAAAGGCCTGTGCTGCGTGCTCACAGGATCACTACCTTGCTTATTGCCCAACATTTGTTAAGTTATCTGTGCCAAATCGTATAAATTTTATTAAGGAAAAAAGATTATGTGCAAAATTGTCCCTCTAAACATGTGTGTGAGTCATGTAAAGCCCATCATCATTCGTTCATTCATTTGGAGCGAAATACTAATTTTAAATCCGGTACAGCTGTCATCAGAGGTACGGATTTTGAAATGCCTAAAGTTGAGAAAAATCCAAGTGAGGAGTCTAAAAAAGCCGAAGCTGTAATTGATCCTGTAATCGTTCCTGATACGTCCATAAATCTTACAGCATTATCTGAGATAAGAAATTTAAATATGCTCTTACCTACAGCTCGAGTTCTTATCAAAGATAACATGGGATGTTTCCAAAGCTGTAACATTTTGCTGGATTCTGGCTGCCAAAACACTTTGATATCTGAACGATGTGCCAATCAACTTGGTTTACAACGAATCCCTTCTAAAATTGTTGTTAGTGGATTGGGTAATAACAAAGCTGGAGCAACAAGAGGTATGGTCGAATTACAGTTCTGAACAATTAGTTATGCTAGCTCATGTTTTTAAAAGTCTTACGTCTCAACTGCCATGTTCTACTCTTACCATTAACTCTTGGGATGAAGTGAAAAATCTATCTCTTGCTGACCCGCTATTTGATACTCCCAAAGATATTGACATTCTTGTGGGGTATGACTCTTTCTTTAACCTTTTAAGAAATGGTCGAGTTATTAAAGATGGTAATTTGCTAGCTCACAATACAATGCGGCGGTTGTATGACGGATAATATTGCAAGTGCCTGTCACGTGATGACTCAAACTACGTCCGACATTGATTTGAATAAAACCTTACAATTATTTTGGAAAATTGAAAACGTGCCACAGATAAGCCCTAATTATACTATTGAAGACCAGCAAACTGAAGACTTTTATAAAGCGACCACTACTCGAGCTGATAGGTATACAGTAAGACTTCCATTTGCTCAAAAACCTGCTATAGGTGATTCTTATAATGGTGCTTTGAAAAGATTACTAGCTATGGAGAGAAAATTTAAATCAAATTCCGGTTTAAAGCTAGCATACTCAGAATTTATGAGTGAATACATAAATCTAGGTCATATGGAGAAAGTGACTCCAGAGCACATATTCCTTTCATCTGAAAGTGTGTATTATTTGCCGCACCATGCTGTGCTTAAAGAAAGTAGTCTGACCACAAAACTAAGAGTGGATTTTGATGGCTCAGCCAAGTCTTCTAATGGAAAATCACTCAATGATAATCTATTTAAAGGTCCAATTTTATGATATCGGTGCAAAAAATACTGTTTTTCATCAGACATTAAACAAATGTTTAGAATGATTAATATTCATGAGTGTGACCAAGACTTCCAGCTCATATTATGGAGAGCATCTCGTACCGAAGAAGTGCAACCCTACCGTCTTACTACAGTGACATATGGACCTCGACCGGCTCCGTATCTCTCAATCCGTACTCTTCTTCAATTGTGTGATGACGAAGAGGAACGATATCCAATGGTGAGGCTGTTAAGAAATAATTTTATGTCGACGATGGCAGGCTCCAATACAATAGAAGAAGCTCAAGAGCTACCTGGACAGTTAAACATGTTGCTGCTCATGGCTGGCGGTTTTCATCTTAGAAAATGGGCAACAAATTATAGCCGAATTCTTCTTAACATACCCGATAGTGAAAAAATTTAAAGCATAGTCTGTATACCTTCAGATATAACAGTGTGCCTTCTTGGAATTATTTGGAACCCTATCACCGACTGTTTTTCATATAAGGTAAAAGAGAAAGACTATTGTCTTGAAACAAAAAGGAACTTGCTTTCTGAGATATCGAAAATTTTCGATCCCCTTGGCTGGATATCACCTGCAATAATTGCTATAAAAATAATTATTAAAAAATTATGGCTTTCAAACCCGGGTTGGGACGAGGTGCTACCAAATGATATTTTGAATGAAGTCAAATTACTATTTTCCGAATTTCATTTGCTTAATAACATTAATATTCCCCGACTTATTTTTTATACAGTGAAGCTTCTAACCTTCCATGGATTTTGCGACGCTTCTAGCTCTGCTTACGCTGCAGTAATATATTGTCGCAAAGTATCAGCAAGCGGACATGTGTCTACTAATATTGTCATCTCACTAATATTGTGATTCCCAGGCTGGAACTTTGTGCAGCATATTTACTAACTCAACTGTTTGAATATGTATCGTCAGTCATCGATGTTAATATGAGTGAAGTGGTATGCTGGTCCGACAGCAAAACAGTGTTGGCTCGGCTGTATTCACATTCATCAAAGTAGAAGACTTTTATTAGTCATCGCACATCTTATATTTTGGAAACCCTTCCAAGTGTTAAATGGCGATATATTCCTAGCAAACAGAGCCCAGAGATCCAGTTCATTGATCAGTGATGATATGTGGTTTAAGGGTCCTTCATGGTTGGTTAAAGATGATAGTTACTGGCCAGTTCAAGACTCCAAGAAAAGTACTACACAGGAGGAACTTCTTCCAGGTAATCAAGTAGCTCTTACTTCAACAACATACAACTCAGATTTGATTGGCATAGTCAACGAACGAGTTTCCTGTTGGACTAAAATTGTACGTGAATTAGCTTACTGCTACAGATTTGTAAATATTCTTAAATCTATGTATAAAGACAATACACCTCTCAGAGTTGAAGAACTTAAAACGGCTGAAACTACGATTTATAAATATTACCAAGAAGTTGAATTTTCTGAGATTATTGAATCACTTAAAAAGGATCGAGCTATCATGTAAGTAACACAGTGGAAGTATTTATTTGCCTGGTGACCAAAGTTGTCCACCTGGAACTTGTTTCCGACCTAAGCACCGATGGCTTATCAGCTGCTTTAGACCGTTTTGTTGCTAGACGTGGCTTGTGTGCTCATATACATAGCGACAATGGAACTAACTTCCTTGGAGCTGCCAGAAAGCTGAATGAAATTCATCAATTGGTAACCTCTTTTAAATCTAATAATGAAATTTCAACAGTAGCATTTTATACCACCAAGTGCACCACATTTTGGTGGAGCATGGGAGTCTACAGTCAAATCCATGAAGTTTTATTTACGAAGAACTCTGGGTCAAGCCACTGTAAACTTTGAGGAACTATCAACCCTCTTAACCAGAATTGAAGCAATATTAAATTCTACGCCTTTGGTTCAAGCTGACTCCGACGACATTCCCTATTTAACTCCTGGTCATTTCTTAGTTGGAAGACCCCTTAATGCCTTGCCAGAAACTGATGTTACTCATCTTAAAACATATTTACTATGTAAGTGGAGGTTGGTACAACAACTAACTCAATATTTTTGGTCTCGATGGTCAACAGAGTATTTGCTTTCAATGCAACCAAAATCCAAATGGCAGAAAGAAATGACAAACGTATGCATTGGTGACATCGTCTTGCTACGTGAGGACAATTTACCACCCACTTATTGGAAGCTGGCACGAATAATTGAAACCCATGCTGGTTCTGATGGCTTTGTCAGGGTTAAGACCGAGAATTCTACTTTCAAGAGGCCTATTGCTAAAATTCATCCATTGTCAAAGGATTGTTGAACGCCGTTCAAGGCTGGCGGAAATGTTCATGAAGAAATATTCATTATATTCAGGTATGTTCTGCAAATCACATTTTATAAAAGTGGTTTGAAATCACATAAAAGGTGTTCTGAGCACATAATTTTGTGATTTTAAAACGTTCAACAAAGTCACTAATGTTTTCAAATCACTTGGTTATTTCTGCGGCTATTGCATGGAAAATATTAAAATAAATTATTTAAATAAATTAAACAATATGTCCTTTATTAATTTTCTCATAGAATTACTTGTTTTATTAAAAAAACACTTAAAATTTAATAAAAATCTAGAGACACCTTTTCTGCTGTAAAAAGTTTATTTGCTTTTGTGATTTCTTTTGTGGTTTCAGGTTTGTTTTCAGTTGTCAGCTGTTTATGATTTTCGAAAATACATGGAAGCTTGCCAGACTAAAATATTTTAATGTTTGTCTAAAATATGTTCAATATCTTTAAATTAATTATAGAATTCGTCATAAAATTTATAATATTTGTTAGATTATATTATAAGTTATCAATATGCGTTAAGTTTTTTGCGCTAATTGGAAAAAAAATTCAACAAAGTTGAAGCAAGTGGTAACCAAAAGCAATTGTGTACTGTGGCAGCTTTGCTGTTTTGTTTTCTTTTTGACATAGTGGTTGAGCTTGCGCCATAGTTTTTGCAAAATTTTTATTAAATGTAATTCCATTCTTTTTAATTCAATTAAAGATATAACGGAAGCTCCAGGCATTTTTTTATTTTAATTTTAATATTTCTACAAAATTATTTGCAAAACAAAACATTTAAAATAAACGAATCAGCTGTTTTCTTGTGCTTTCGAAAATTTAAAATCATACCGAAAAATACAATAACAGTGTGATTTACAGAACAGGCACAAATCACACGTGTGATTTTAAAACGGTATGTGATTTGAAATCACGTGGATTACAGAACATACCTGATTAATTATCTTTTCACTAATTTTCAAATGACCCACCTTGTATTTAGTTTTATTTTATTTCTCAATAATCTTATTCTCCTTATTTGTTTTTCAATATTTTAAAACGATAAAATCATTCGATTTCTTGCTTTTCTTTGTACATTAAATATGCAATGTAACATGTTATTGTAACTCATAAGAACTCTTCTTGTTTTTAATAAATTAGTCTCCTACTGAATATAAAACCATTAAGTCGTGTTTGTTCTTAAACATATGGGTTGTTGTTATATGTGTTATTGAGATTTGTGGTGTTTATATGTGTGGTGGTGTTTGTGTTGTTGTTTATGTTGTTAATATTTCTGGTGTTGTTTGCACTTGCGTTGTCATAAATCATTTCATATTGGAGTAGTCGTTTGTTATGTTGTTTTGCACTGTTTTCTTTTCATACTGAAAAGTATTGATTGTACAATTGTGTAGTATTTTTTGTACATTATTGCCGAAATTTTCTGCAAACTTGTTTGCTGTATTAATAATATTTTTATTTTTAAAGTTATTAACTATTGTTGTATCTATGTTACTACATTTTTTATCCGTTACTTCATTAATTAATTGTCACGTAATTCGCGTATTATTTCTATGAATTGTTTTATAATACTAAATTTTTAATATTCATTTTCAAAAGATTTATTATTTTTGTTGTTTAGCCATCTATTATAAAGTTTATCCCGAAAACTTCACGATTTTAATAAATTATCGTTCAACCATGGGTTCACTTTTCTTTTTTTTAAATTTTTATTTTGATTTTTGTAAAATGTTCGTAAATTTTATTTATTCTTATTTATTATTATTTATTCCAATTAGCCTATTTAATATATTTCAATATTTTAAAATTGTTTATTTTCGTACCCTTACTTAGCATATTTTCCGCACCCTGGTTTTGTTTATTTTCTTCTTCATAAACAGTGCTGCCAACTTTTTTTTGGAGAAATCGTTAATTTAAAAAAAAAATCGTCAAAATCGTCAAGTTAAAAAGAAAAAATCGTCAAGACAAAAATACGTTAAAAATACCAAAATAATTTTTTTATTAACTTTTTAAATATTTTTATTTTATTTACATGTAAATAAAGTTATTATTTAATAAAAAAAAATAATTAATTTAATTTTGGTATTATGTGACTTTACTCTGGTACATTTCTGTGTGACATTTTTTTAATAAGTCATTTTTAATTGCTATATTAAAACACTGAGAATTATTTAACTTAAGATAATCTTTTGAAAACAATATTCATTGTAATGTTGAAGAATCCAAAGCATTTCTGTTTTTGTTTTATTTAAATTTACAATATTACAAATTCTTTCAACGTTGGCCGACGAATGTGGTAGTGCCATTAAACTCGAAACAAATTGTGTTAAAATTGGGAAGGCCTTTGCATTATTGACTCTCTTTAAAATATAAATATTTTTCCAATGTTTCGAGTTCGGTGAATTTTATATTACGTAATTCTCGAACTTTATTATCAAGTTCTTTTCCATTTAATAAATTTGGAATAAGTTTGGCCAATTGTAAAATTGTATAATTTTTTTTGTCCAATGGAGTTTATCCTTCTAAAAGTTTATCGCCAAAATCACAACGTTTTAAAATTTGTGAAACCAATTCAATATAAAATTGGACGCTGTCTGCCTTTCAATTGCAAAAGGGGACTTACAATATTTTAATTTTAGGAAAAAAGGTTACCATATGTTTTGCTTTTAAAAAATCGTCAATCGTCATTTTAATAAATTTGACTTAAAAAATCGTCAAAATGACGATAAATCGTCAAAGTTGGCAGTTCATAAACACAATAGAAGAGAGAATAATGATCAGAAATACTTGTTTTTATTATCGATGCATGTGTTTTTGTTGTTGTTATATTACTTCGTATATGTAAACATTACATTGTAAAGGTACATGGCACATGGTCACACATGGCAAATATTTACTCAAAAAAGCGTAACCACTAACACTCTTACGAGTGTTTTGTAAGATCAAACAGCATCAATTAAAATATAACTAAATATTTGTTTTGAATTGTCTTAAGTAAAAGCAGTTTTTGAAAATAAATAAAAGAATTCAAATATATTTTATTTAGTGGTTACGTCTTTTTCGTCAAATATGTGTGACCCTACCAAAGTAAATTAATAAAGTAGACTCAGTAGAACAGCTGACTATTTTTTTTACTTTGGTCTGAACTGTCAATTCACTTGTGGTTGTTGTGGCGAAAAATACAACAAGCCCGAAAGCAAAAACAACAACAGGCAACTTTGACAGCTCAGACCTTAAACCAAAAACAAAATTGCTTGTGGTTTTTGTAAATGTTGTATTTGTTGTAGTACTGTCGCTACTTTATTAATTTACTTTGGACCCTACCTTAAGTGATCAATGCAAGTGCTTGTTTTTTGTTGTTATCTACGCTTGTGCTCTCATTAATTATACATTGTAGTCCGTTAGAAGACAGCATATCCGTGAATTTTGTTGTTGTGATGTTTTGTGTGAGAATATCAATATTGATATCTCCAATAACAATAATATCTAGTTTGATTTTTATTTTGTTGACAAAGTTCTATAAAGAGTTCATCTTTTATATTTTTTTTTTTGGCTGTCGGTATATTGTAATAAGAGAGTAAGTTTTGTTTTTATTAATTACATTAATTTGTATTGCTTCGAGATAGTTTCAATATAAATGTTTGTGTGTATTATGTTGTCTCTGACGAATACTTCGGTCGTTAGTTTAGACACTGCGAATTCGGTCGTTAATTTACACACTGCGACTTCGGTCGTTAGTTTTGGCACTGCAAATTCGGTCGTTAGTTTAGACACTGCGACTTTGGTCGTTAGTTTTGGCACTGCGACTTCGGCCGTTAGTTTAGACACTGCGATATCGGTCGTTAGTTTAGACACTGCGACTTCGGTCGTTAGTTTTGGCACAGCGACTTCGGTCGTTAGTTTAGACACTGCGACTTCGATCGTTATTTTATTAAATTAAGTAAGATAAAGTTAAGAAACTTGTATTATTTAGATATTAGTTTTAACGCACCGATCCTGTTCCAGATTCCTGATCCAACCGAACACGTTTCGTGCTCTTGAACCAGTCAGAGATATTTCGTCTTCCAGAGAAACCAGAATAAGCTATTTCGCCTGAATCCCGAATTTATATCAACGTTGCCACAATTCCTGTATTTACATATTATTTGCTATTCCCGAATATAAATTATTAAATAATTAATAATAAAGAACATCATTATTAACCCCTTATTAGTAAGGGCAAAACAATTGTGTTTTCTTTAACTTAAGGTTTGTGGACCCATAAGTCGACCATGGACACCCTGAACTACCTCAGCCGACGACAAAACCACGTTACAAATCTCTTAAAAATGTTGGTAGCTGCACAAAATTCAACACAAATAACTTTCATATAGACCTAATATCATAGCGATCGGTCCATAATTAGTCATAGCTCCCACGAAAAAAAATTATAGAAATTTTAAAGAAAAAATATGCTTATTTTCTTATTGTAGGGTATTATATGATCGGGCTTGACCGACCATACTTTCTTACTTGTTATTATTATAACTCTTTAATACTATTATCATTATTTATTGGAAAATGAAATATTTCTAATAATAAACTTTTCTAAAAAAATTCAACATTTTATTAAATTTTTTTAATTATTTGGCAAAAAGATGGATTCAGAAAGGCTTGTATGTTATACAATATAATAAATACACAAGTTATAAATTTCATATGCAAATTGCAAAAAAAATTTTGTTACTTAAATTATGGCTAATAATTCTTAAGAAAATAACTATCAATTTTCTAGACATCATCACCCCTATCGTAAAAAACATGAAATTTATGTTCCCATGAAATATTCATTTCCCCCGAAGGGAAAATGGCTATCGTGATATTCCAATGAACTTTTCATTCACAATAGTTGATTTTTGGTCGGTTTATTTGGTCGACAATAATATCTCATATATATTGTCCAAAAAACAGTATATGAGATATACACCAAAAAGGTGTGTTTTTGAAAAAAACGGTTTTGATTTTTATCTTTTAAAAAAACCGATTATCCGGTTTCGGGTTTTGTCTTAAAAAAATCGGTTAACCGGTTTTATTAAATTTTTATTCAATATGAAAAATACGCTAATTTAAAATTTTTGAATTCTTAAGGCAATTATTTTATCCATATATTTTACGGAATATTGTCAAATGCTACACTTTTCTATAGAATTAATCAATATTTTTAAAAATGGTATCAAAGTTTTCCAAAAATATTGTTACGAAATTGTACTTGAATTCAAATATAACGATTTTAACGGCTGATTTAAAAGTAACATAATGCTTTCAAATAGCAGTGCTGTAATAGCAAACTGTAACATATCTGTGGACACATTGAATAAAAGCTTTCAGTTGACCATTGATCGTTTGCTGCGACCGTATATTCGAATATTCAGTTAAAGAACATTGTAGAAATTACACCACAGATGGCGTATGTATTAGAAAGATCTAGAATATTCGAGCTTTGACAGTTAAAGAGCAATCTAGAGTGCATATGACTGTGTTATAAATAGTGGCAGAGGTTGCAGTCGTTAGTCAGTTTATCAAAGACGTGTGCTGTATTTTCAAGTGAATTCGTGTACATTATAAAGCGTGTCTGTATTTCTGCGAATTTATAAACGTGTATAAAAAACATTGAGTGACTGTTTAATTCTGTTGTTGTACATTTTAAATAAATAAAGAGTTGTTACAATTTTCAAACTACTAAACGGCTTTTATTTGCAATCAAAAGTATCCGGTTTATTTAAAAGGAAATAAACAAACATTTTGAAAAGGTTAAAACGTAACAATATGTTTAAATGAGCTTTTGAAAATATATTTAATTAAAACCGGTTTACAAAAACCGGTTCTTCAAAAAACCGAAATGTTAAAGAAAACCGAAACCGGTAGAGTTTACAAAAAACCGGTTGGCCGGTTTTCGGTTTTGGAAACTATACTCATATAGCTCATATCGTCACCTAAAATGTAAAATAACGTAACATCGTTTCAAAATTGTTTAAAGTGATGGACAAAAAACCATTGAAAAATTAGAAGTATCTATGATATAAACTAAACTAAAAATAAAAAATTAGAAGTATCTATGATATAAACTTCTCTGCGATGGGTAGTCATCTTGACGCGATGCAGAGGCTTAAGTGCAAGGAACCATGCAGGTCGGGCTGGCAGGTACAACCATACCAGAGGGACTCATGGTGAGCACGAACTAAGAACTACCCTTCCCCCTGTCAAGTAGCGTCTGTATATCCCCTATGGGGCGGCTACTTGACGTTTCTGTCAGAAGGTTTTCCCTTTCACTGAGATTGGGCCTTCTTGATAGAAAATGCCCATTTTTCTGGATCCCCTGGGTCCTCTGTCCCTTTCCCTTACAGAGTCCGAAATCCACCAGCGTCTGTTCCCACATTGGGCGGCTTGGTGGTCTGTTTGACCCCAGTGGGGCGGCAGTTCTTTCACCTGACAGCTAGGTATAAAATGCAATTTTTATGTCGGTCCGTCCGATAATGAATGACAATGAACAGAGCCCATTTATCCGGACGGGGGCCTCATAATCTCCGGAGACTCTATTCCCGCGGCGGCGATTTCAGGTCGCAGTGAATCGAGTGCTACTGAGATCCAGGTTAGTTCGGTGGTGACACCGGGCCGAGCTAATCTTCTAGCTACTGGCACTCAACAACATGCAGGAGGAGATTTAGGGAAACCTAAAGGATCTGAATGCGCGAAAAATGCATCCTCTAAAAAAGGATGCAAGACAAAAAGCGGCGAGGTTCCTCTGAATTTCAACCCAAGCTCCTCGAAAGCTGCCTTGGCCCGTACCGACAGAGGATAGGTAAAAACCATTATTTCGGGAGCTGCTAGCTTGAAAACTCAGGCTACAGCTATCCCAGTGCCGATTGTGAGCAAGGGTACAGCGAACAAGGTTTCGTGTACCCAAGCTTCACCTCTCAACGCCAGTAAAGGAACTGCGAACAAGTTTTTGGGTTCCCAAGCTGTGCCTCCTGCCCAACAGGCCGATAAATACCACACAAGGCACGTAACACCAGCAAGAAGGGCCTTCTTGAGCAATTTTTCGACCGGTTAGGTTAGGTAGTAAAACTGCCGAGTCTCTTTCGACTGATGATTTATCATCACTCAACTGGGCAAGGAACATCCCAGCTGACCTGCAGAATCCTCCTCATGCGTCTAAGGACGCACCTAAGCTGCAACTTTCCGAGGAGGAGGCGAAATCGCAGAGCCAGCAGCCCGTGGCGAAACGTCCTAAGCCTCAACGATCGTTTGACAGATCCTTCAGCGAGGTGGCCAAAGGTCATCTTGTTCGTGCTGCCATCGATCGAAGCGACTCTGATTGCTCCATATCTCATGCAAATTGGGATATGGTGCTCAGAAAGCTGATGGGATCCCCCCTCAGTGTGATGATGCCGGCTGGTATAGTGGTCGGGTTATACTGATGGCATGTTCAAACGAGCGATCTGCCATGTTTTTTAAGTATGCTGTCGCTCTGTTGGACGGCCTTTGGGAAGGAGCTAGACTGGACGTCCACAGCCCGTGTTCCCGACGAACCGGCGAAAATCCTGGAACTCCTTCGGATCGTAAATCCTGACATCCCTGCACACGATTGGATGGTTGCCAAGGTTTCCGAATCGGAAGGGGGATACAGGAGGATCACGGTCATCATGAACCAGGAGTCCTTAGCGCCTCTTCGGAAAAATCTAGGAAAGGTCTACTACGGTTTCGAGTCGATCTTTCTTAGAGTTTGCCGAGGGGACGATAGGGACAAGACGGTTCATGATGACATTGAACCCATCCCCGAAGACATGTCATGTGATGAGACTACCAGTTCTATTGCTCAAGAAGACACCCACTCCAACTCTGAAATGTTGGATGAATTGTTTGGGCCATTGGACGAGGTAGTTGACCCCAAAAACGGAGATGGTGAAGGTAACACAAATTAACCTTCACCACCCCAAAGCTGCTTCGGCTGCCCTGCTCCTCCGGATGTCTGAGAGAGGGGAGGAGCTCGCACTCATCCAAGAACCCTGGATCCATCGAGAAGGGGTTCGCGGACTTGGTGCCAAAGGCCATAAGCTACTATACATGAAAGGCTCAGGTAACATAAGATCATGTATAGTAGCCAGCAATAATCTCAATGGTGCCTATTATGAAATAAATTAGATTTTCGACTGTAGTCGAAATAGCTGATCGAACGAATTGTCATTTGGTATTATGGCGCACATTCGCACATTTTAAAAATTAGCGATTGGACGCTTTAAAATTATATTTGCGTCTAGTGATAAATATAAAAATTAGCAAAAACAATTTTGTTTAAAAAAAAGAAAAACATCTGGTTTAAAAAAATAAAAAGTGTTAATTCCCTTTGTTTGTTTTAAAAGAGCACATGAATTCTCATGATGAGAGGAGTCTCAGTATGAACGGCAGAAACGTCTACATATTTCTTAACGGGGAGAGTGATCAAAACAAATGACCCCAGCTACAACAAAAATTATTTAACCGCCAAACCAGCTGAGAGAGCACGCTCTTGTTCCCCGTGATACAATTACACGAACAAAATAATACACAAACAATATCACCAAACAATTTATGTTTAGAACAAAGCATAAAAGAAAATATGAAAAATTTAAATACAACAACTATACCAGTTTTAAAAACACAGACAAATACTGTTAATAAACAAGCTTGTGATCCACTACCAAAGAATAGTGACAGTTTGAATGTTATTAACACTAAACCAGTGTAGCCAATTTAGCCCTTTTCAATCTTGTTTAGCCACAAAAAAAATTATTTAGCCTTTAGCCATTTTTTTTAGTCTTTTTTATTTTGATTTAGCCATTTTTATGGCTAAATCAAAACTTATATATTTACTCTAATGATCTGAAATGTTTGCTGTTGAAAATTAGTAAAATCAGTTCAAAAAAATTGTCAGGAATATTATGACAAAAATTAACTAAAAATGTTGAACCAATTTAATCACATACAAATTGTTGGAACCTTCCATACATTCTTCAAAATTGCTCTAGTTCTCAAATTATATCTTTAAATTGTTGCTCAAGCATTTTATTATTTACGTCAAGGATGCATTCAAATATTTTGATATGTTTACTGACTAATGGCAAAATTTATGTTTTTGTCAGTGAAAATCAATTCTGTCCGACGACGTGTATAATTTTTAGAATATTTTTTTCTGCATTACTTGACAGGCATATTTGCCATATATTCACTTATCAAAATATCCTCCATCGATTTCGAAGTTATCACAAAGGTTTTAAAAACATCGGCATATGATATACCTGTGACCACATATTACGTTATTTTAAAGTTAAGGATCAACATACATTATTCTTATTTTCTTCCATTTGAATGTGAGTTCATAGATTTTTGTTTGTCTATTCGGCATAGCCAAATTTAACATTCTAAAGGTAGGGTCAGACTACGCAAATTATTTGACACAAGATGTTTCATGTGTTTGATCAAAACTACATCAAATAATTCATGGGTTGATTTTGTGTTCACACTGTACACATTTATTTGCCATATTTGTTTAATCAAACTACACCGAAATACTATCAAACACACAAAGGGGAAAATATATTTGACTTGTGGTCACATTTATGGTAATATTTGTTCTAAATAATTATTAAATAAAGCTGCAAAACAACTTTAATTTCTTTCATCAATAAAAAAGACATTTCTAGAAAGTAAAATATTACCAGATTTGTCTTTACATTTGAAAGAATTATGAAATTTCAGTACTTTTATTTAAGCGTCAAATATTTTATGTTTCTAGTTTGAACACAAAATATTTTTGCACTGCAAACAAGAAAACAGCTGAATTTGGTCAAACAAATTTATTTGCCAATATGAAAACATTCTTGTAATGTGACCAATGTGTGACCACTAAACAGTAAATATTTTCCTGCATTTTGGGTATTTTTTTATTTGATCTTGCAATTCATTTGCAAGATCAAACAGCGTCAAATAACAGCTGTTGCATCATGTGTTATCGCAAAAGTAGTGTTGCTATATCTTAAATTAAAAATCGCTAAATAATGAAAACAAATCGCGAAAAGAACACAAGCTTGAACAATTTAATAATATAATTATTAAATGTTTATTTATTAAATTATATTACTATCACAATTTATAATTGAAATTGAATGGAAATGTAATCATGTTTTATACTTGAAAAATATTTGAAATATTAAATATTTTTCAAACAAAAAACATATGGCTTGAATTTATGTTTCCTTTTTACTGGAGAATGCTATTGAAATAAAGTGTAATACAACTGTAATTCAATTGCTGGACTATAACTCAAGGCTTGAATTACACTTGCTATCAACTTGAATTCCAGTAAAAATGCTTATTGGTTTTTTAATACATATTATTAATCGAATACGACTTTTTCCCAAACTTTTTTCATTCAGAATAAGAACATGTTCACAAATATTGTTAAATTTTATGGAAATGTTTACCTTTTTACATAAATTTTTAATTAATTCCAATTCAATCGCATTATCTAAAAATTTATAATAAAAATGTTTGTATGATACTAAAATCAGAAAAGTGAAAAATGCTATTAGACATATTCTTCTTCTGCAGTAAAAAAAATTAAACCGATCATACTGTTTAAGAATTATTTTTTAATTACAATCAATTCATACTATTTATGTATGTATAACAAATTTTCTTTGATTTTAAATTCAATCTGTATAAAATTTCAGTTAATATTCCATATGTACATATGAGAAATTTTAAATTTTGAAAATAGACAAACTCCATGTATAAATAAAAAATAATCAAACATCAGACTATGTTAAACGTATAAAAATATAAATCGCATAAAATTTCAAAAATCGCAACATAGACTTCATGGGTTCAATTAGTTTTTCTCCCAGTATGTCATCCTAGGCTGAATGACTTTTATGTGAAGAAGAAGACTTCATTTATTGATGCAATTATTTAGTGAAAATAATTTAAATAACAAATATTCAAGAAATATTGAATATGTATTTATGTTTAAAAAAAATATATATAAATAATCTCCTCTTATTTTTCCGCCATGCTGAGCAAATAATTTTCTGTTTTTTTCTATTTGATCAAACAATTATTTTATGAAAGTGTTTGATATAGTGTGACCACACGACAAATATATTTACTGATTCTTTTTCGCAGCAGTTTGGTCAAACAAAAAGTGAAAAATTAAATTCAATATATGATAACAAAATTCAATAAATCTCTAATAAAATGATTACTTTACAATTCGAAATAAGAGCTTTAACCTTAAAAATATTTGCAAGATCAAATTATATATTTTTTAGGTATTTATGTAGCTAGTGGTCACACTTTGTTCACATTAAGAAAATATTTTGTTTGCCGACAAATAATTTTGTTTGACTAAAATCATCTGTTTTGTTGTTTGCTCTAAATTTTATTTGTGGTCAGATTCAGGCAATGAAATATTTGACGATAAACGTCAAATATTAGCTGTGTGTGACCGTACCTTAAGGCTCTGTTTTTGACTTGTTATTTAAGTACGTATTTAGTTAACACTGCACTAACACTGCACTAAACAAACCACAATAAATAATGATGGTACACTGAAGGGCTCTATACCAAAAAAAAAGAAGATAAGTACATTGAAATCACCAGTACTACCAGTTATGCTTAGATATGTAAGTATTAATAAAAGAAATTTAAGTCCTCAAAATAATGGAACGCCTGTTAAGAAACAGAAGATAGTTGATAATCCCTTGATAGGCAATCGTTTCGCACTCTTGAGCGAGGATAATAACAATAATATGTAAGAGTATAAAAGATAGTGCTTTTTTACAGCTATCAACTGAAAAGTAGTAAAGGATTGACAGTTGCCATTAAAGGCATAGAGTCCAGTGTTGAGACTAATGATATCAAGCAGGCCCTGCAAGAATTGGTCTACGAAATAAGAACTGTCTTTAATACATTCAATAAAGATAAAATTCCTCAGCCAATGTTTAGAGTCGAGTTGGAGCCAGAAAAAAATAAATTGAGGGGAAATGAAACTCACATAATTTACTCTACACGATATCTGTTAAATCGTAGAATAACCACTAAGAAGCCTCTTAAAAGAAATCGTCCTGTTCAATGTGGCAATTGTCAAGAGTTTGAACATACTAAAAAATTATTGTACCTTGCGAACAGTGTATGTGGCATGCGGAGACCTTCATTCTTCATCACAATGTGATATCCTAAAGAATGGTCTCAGAAGAAAATGTGGTAGCTGTGGTGGCGATCATTCAGATTAAGAGAAGGGCAAAAGCTAATAAGAGGGAAAACATCTGAAGTACCAGCCTACAAATTTGAAAACACCTATCCACAAGTCAATTTTGAAGTTCCGCTATTGAACAAACAAGCAGCCTCAACTCAATTAACTTCACAATCCACTCAAATTGATCAGCCTAAGAATGTAGCAGGTTCTTATGCCAATATTTTGAGAACGGGTTACCAGCAACCTAGTGTTCCCCAAAATACGGGAGGGTTGGAAGCACTTATGCACGCGCTTACCCAGAATATTACCTCTCTTAATCAAAATATGACAAACTTTATGTCATCCATGCAAAACACAATACAAGAGCTTTTAAGAGCGCAGAACCAAATGATACAAATCCTCTTAACAAAAAAATGTGTTATTTGAGACTATGTTTCTGGAATGCAAACGGTTTAAACCAACACAAATCAGAGGTATCCCACTTCATGCAGAATAACTCATCTTACCAATAGGTATAACTTTTATATTTCGGGTTATACATTCTACGGTACAAATCATCCTGATAATAAGGCACATGGTGGCACTGGTATTTTAATTAGAAATCGTTTAAAACATTATCCCCTAGATGAATTGTCAAAAGACTATATGCAGGCAACATCCATTCATCTGAAAAGCTTTGCTGGAGATTTAAATATAAGCGCGATCTATTGCCCACCACGATTTTCAATGACCAAGGAGAAGTTTGAAGAATTCTTTAGCACGCTAGGAGGTCGCTTTCTGGCATGTGGCGACTATAATGCCAAACACACTTACTGGGGCTCTCGACTAATGAATCCCAGAGGTAGACAGCTTTGTAAAGCATTAGTTGAACGGAAAAATGGCCTGGATTTTGTGTCCCCTGGACAACCAACATACTGCCCTGCTGATCCAAAAAAATTTCTGATGTCATAGACTTTGCCATAACAAAAAATATTAATCGAAATTCAATATCTACAGAAATGTCATATGATTTATCTTCTGATCATTCCCCAATTATAGTATCTTATTACGGGAGGACTAACATTTCAAAATTTCATACTGAAACATATTACTTTAAAACAAATTGGCTTAAATATAAATAATATATAAGCAGTCATATCCACACAGATCTTTGTATTCAACGTGAGAAAGATGTAGATAAAAGTGTCAATGAATTTACGTAATTAATTGTATCGGCTCTAGATCATTCAAAGAGTCAAATATTTCCAACTCAGATATTTAACGACTTCTTTTAGAAAAGATAAAACTCAGAAGAGAATGGCAACATTCATGAGAAAATATTGATTATATTAATTATCTTTTAACAAATTTTTAAATGACCCATCTTGTATTTAGTTTTATTTTATTTCTTAATAATCTTATTTGTTTTTCAATATTTTAAAACGGTAAAATCATTCGATTTCTTGTTTTTCTTTGTACATTAAATATGCAATGTAACATGCTATTGTAAGTCATAAGAACTCTTATTGTTCGGTTTTGCGAATTCTTTGCCCAGCTACATATACTAAAACCTTGAAACTAAAAAAAACTGTTGTGAAAGACATTTGAACATCAAATGAAATAAAACTGTACCGATTTATTGAAAAACAGAATTAATTTGTAATAGATATGAGTAATATTGAAACTCTTCGTAATAAAAGAAACCATCTTAAGGGAACAACCACAAGGCTGGAACATTTTTTGAAAGGTGTTAACAACGAAACATCGTTTTTCGAGATCCGTGCTAGACTTGAAATGCTAGAAAAAATATCAGGTACTGTGAAATCATCGATGTTAGGCTGCCTTCATCGAACATTGTTGGTGATCCTCTTAATTCCACAACTATGCATCAAGATGCCATGCAGAAATTGTTAGAATCTCAAGCCTCATTTTTAGAGAAACTGTCTGCGCTACAATTATTAATGCTGCTAATTTGTCACAGGCGGCAAACACCTCTGTCCAGCCTGCTGATGTGCGACTTCCTAAGCCCAATATCCCCGTATTTGAGGGTAAATATTCAGATTTTAAATCGTTTTTTGACTTATATGTCAGTTCCGTGCATAACAACCACTCACTAACTGCCGCTCAGAAGTTTCAATACCTTAAAAGATTTTTAAAGGGCGAACCTGCCACACTTATACGACATCTTGCTGTGTCCGATCAAAACTATGACGAAGCTTTGAAAAAGATTCAAGAGCGCTATGATAAGCCTTCACTGGTAATTGATTCTTTAATTCAAGGGTGCCCACAAGTTCCTTATGGAAGAGTAAACACCAATAAATTTAAAGAAAAGCTACTTTTTATTCAATATTTGTTGTTGCTAAAACCAATTTATTGAAAAAAGTGGACAGAGAAACTCATCATCAAAGTCGATAAGTCGATGGAGCAACAAGAGGTATGGTCGAATTATAAGTAAAATCTTTATACAGTTCTGAACCATTAATTATGCTAGCTCATGTTTTTAAAAGTCTTACGTCTCAATTGCCATGTTCTACTCTTACCATTAACTATTGGGATGAAGTGAAAAATCTGTCTCTTACTGACCCGATATTTGATACTCCCAAAGATATTGACATTCTTGTGGGGTATGACTATTTCTTTAACCTTTTAAGAAATGGTCGAGTTATTAAAGATGGTAATTTGCTAGCTCACAATACAATGCGGCGATTGTATGACGGATAATATTGCAAGTACCTGTCACGTGATGACTCAAACTACGTCCGACATTGATTTGAATAAAACCTTACAATTATTTTGGAAAATTGAAAACGTGCCACAGATAAGCCAGCAAACTGAAGACTTTTATAAAGCGATCACTACTCGAGCTGATAGGTATACAGTAAGAATTCCATTTGCTCAAAAACCTGCTATAGATGATTTTTATAATGGTGCTTTGAAAAGATTACTAGCTATGGAGAAAAAATTTAAATCAAATTCCGGTTTAAAGCTAGCATACTCAGAATTTATGAGTGAATACATAAATCTAGGTCATATGGAGAAAGTGGCTCCAGAGCAAATATTCCTTTCATCTAAAAGTGTGTATTATTTGCCGCACCATGCTGTGCTTAAAGAAAGTAGTCTGACCACAAAACTAAGAATGGGTTTTGACGGCTCAGCCAAGTCTTCTAATGGAAAATCACTCAATGATAATCTACTTAAAGGTTAAATTTTAAGATATAGGTGCAAAAATACTGTTTTTCATCAGACATTAAACAAATGTTTAGAATGATTAATGTTCATGAGTGTGACCAAGACTTCCAGCGCATATTAATGAGAGCATCTCCTACCGAAGAAGTGCAACACTACCGGCTTACTACAGTTACATATGGAACTCGACCGGCTCCTTATCTCTCTTCAATTGTGTGATGACGAAAAGGATTTTATGTCGACGACTGTATGGCAGGAACTCGACCGGCTCCGTATCTCTCAATCAGTACTCTTCTTCAATTGTGTGATGACGAAAAGGAACTATATCCAATGGGCAGTGAGGCTGTTAAGAATTCATTTTATGTCGACGACTGTATGGCAGGCTCCAATACAATAGAAGAAGCTCAAGAGCTAGGTGGACAGTTAAACAAGTTGCTGCTCCTGGCTGGCGGTTTTTATCTTAGAAAATGGGCAACAAATGATAGCCGAATTCTTCTTAACATACCCGATAGTGAAAAAATTTAAAGCATAGCCAGTATACCTTCAGATATAACAGTGTGCCTTCTTGGAATTATTTGGAAACCTATCAACGACTGTTTTTCATATAAGGTAAAAGAGAAAGACTATTGTCTTGAAAGAAAAAGGAACTTGCTTTCTGAGATATCGAAGATTTTCCGCTTGGCTGGATATCACCTGCAATCAGTGTTGCCAGATGACGTTTCGGAAAATCCCTACACCAATTAAAAAAAATCCTGTTTTTCGCTAGGCAAGAAAAAATTGTCCCTAAATATTTTCCCTACACCAAAAAATAATAGAATTCTCAATAAATAATATTTTATTTCTAAAAAAGGATTTTTATTAATGAAAATTAATTTGTACATTAATTCCATCAGGTACATTTATAAAAGATATTAAATAACATAAAAAACGAAAAATTAACAGACTTTATACAACATCTAGTATATATATAAAAATGAAATGTTCCATGTATGTAATGGCATCACGTGAGAACGGCTGGAACGATTTAGCTGATTTTTTTTATTCCATTCGAAATTTTCTGGAGAATTTTCAATGCAGAAATTGAAAGGCAGACATTTTTCTCATTCTCTTTTGAACTAACCTAAACCTGTGTAAAACACACTCTACCTCTTCAACTCCTCGCCCACAAGCTTCGTCTGTCTGCCTTTCAACTTCTGCATTGTAAAAGGGCACTTTGTAAAGAATAAATTAAATCAGGGGCGTTGCCAGATCTCCACATCCCTCCAATGTTTTTCAGCTTCAGCGCCAATCTTGGGTTAGATGGTTCCGGCTCCATGTGTCTCGGTGAGCTCCGCTATAGAATCGAGTTTTTCAGTCTCACTATCATTGGACTCCATCGTATTTCGCAATTTCTTTAAATGGCTGATATTACGCCTGTAGAGATTATCCTTATTGCGGATAGTGACATCGTTTCTTTTTCGTCCAACAACTTCGAACTCCTTCGCTCCAAATGTTGGTGTAAGTTTGTTCGTTGTTCGTTTGTTTTTCCTTATGAATGGCATCCATATATCTAGCCTCTGTATCCAAAATATTATCGCTGACATCAAGAATAGAAGGTATTTTTGTCCCGAATAATACGGTTAAATAATAGTTGAGTTGGAGCTTTACCAGTTGTTCCATGGGGAGTGACATTGTACATTAATATAAATTTTGGAATTTCCTTTTTGTAGTCAGTTCCATTACGTTATTATCTAAATATTTTTGTCCGTGCAATAGCTTTTGAATTCATCACTAACAAATTGACGCCCATTATCCGTAGTAATCGATTTTGGATAACCTAATCGTGAGAACACCTCATCCAGAAAATCTATTATAGCGCACTATGTAATTTTCCTTAAGAATTTTACCTCTTGATATCTCGAAAAATAATCGATAACCACAAACACAAAATCATGATTAGGTAATGGTCCCAGCAAATCCATAGCCAGACATAACCATCGACCGTTTGGCAAAACGCGTCTGCTCATATGTGCAGGCTGTGACGGTCTTGATAGCAATAAACAATCTCGACATTTCTGGACATATCCTTCAACATCTCGATCAATCAACGGCCACCAAACTTTTGAACTCACGCGCCGCTTCATAACAGTTTCATCCGGATGGCCTTCATGTGCTAACGCCAAGACTCTTGTTCTTAAAGAAGAAGGTATAACGACTTTGGTCCCTCGCAGCAGAATATTTCCTAGAGTACATAGTTCTAGTCGAAATGGAAAGAATTTGTTTGTCGAATTTGAACTCCATGAGTCGTTTTTCACATTTTCTACTGCCTCCATAAGTGCTGGATCGGACTGATTACTTTTCACAATTTCAAGAATTGAGAGTGCTCTTGGGGTAGATTCTTCAATAATAGAGCATATGCTGCTTTCCGATTGCCTATCGAAAGACACACCATTTCCAATTCTACACAACCGAGACAGAGAATCAGCAATATTATACTTTGAATGATTGAAGGCGCAAAACCCATCGTTCAATACGAGCAGGCGGTCTTGACGTATGCTTGAAAATTGTCTCCAACGGCTTGTGGTCAGTAACTAGTTCGAATTCAATGCCTGCCAGATAATAATAAAACCGTTCTACTCCCCAAACTAAACCGAGACTCTCTTTCTCTGTTTGTGAATATATTCTTTCCGTCTCGGACAAACTTTTACTTGAAAACGATATCACTTGGGGATCATTATTAACATTGCAGTAGGACAGCTCCTAGAGCAACGGGTCTCGTGTCTGCTATTAGTCGGGTGCGTTTCTTCGGATCGAAATATGATAATGTTGGTATCTTAGTTTAGTGTTTCTTGAGCTTTTGAAAAGCATCGTCTTGGCTTGGACCCCAACTAAATTTTGTGTCCTTTTTAGTTAAATATCTGAGAGGATCTGTCAGATCACCTAGATCCGGAATGAATTTTGCAAGGTATGTTACTAAACCCAAAAAACTTCTCAACTCTTCCTTATTTAGTGGAGATCGAAACCTCATAATAGTGTCGATTTTTTCCGGATCAGGATTTATTCGTCCTTAGATAAGATATGCCCCAAAAATCGCAGCTTAGTCATCCAAATAATTCAAGACACAGCTACATGGGGCCAATATGCTATCCATAGTTTTCTGAAATATTTCAGGTGCTGAATTTACACCGAACAATAGTCTTTTGTACCTATATAAACCTTTAGATGTAATGAAATTGGTTATTTCATGACTACCCTCGTCCAGTTCTAGTTGGTGTTAGGCATTCTTGAGATCAAGTCTCGAAAAATATTTTGCCCCTTGAAGTTTGGTCATAAACGAGTCGAATGTTGGAAGGGGATAATTTTCCCTTAATATTGCCGCATTGGCACGCCTCATGTCGATGCATAGACGGATATCGCCGTTTCCTTTAAACACGACTACTACAGGGGATATCCCAGGACTAGGTCCTACCACCGGTTCTATGATATCCTCCACTGCTTCATTTAATTTTCTTCAAGACCTATTACAGCATCAAAAAAATATGCACGAAACTGATTCTCAGATTCGGATCGAATGTTCCGCACTGTGGCCTGTTTTCTGCAGAGATACTCCCAATCTTTCTCACTAAGCAAGTTCTGCTGTGATCCCGAATCAATCAACACTGAAATTTTCCGGCCTCCTATGTAGCACTCTATCATTTCATTCATGTGTTCGTTCAATGAATCTGTCACTCGAAAACAATTGTGTTCATTCCACTTACTCTGCATGGAATCAATTTCAAGCTTCTTGTCATCCGCAACAAATTGTATGTTTGAATAAGTACTTTTCTGTTTTTTCACATGTCTAATAAACCCACATTTGTTGCATTTCGACCTTTTAGCGGGACAACCAGCACTATTACCTGTATGTCCCCGTTGACCACATCTACAACATTCGATATTCTGGTTTCTATTTTCAACTCTGTTAATGTCAACAGATACATTAGGTAATTTCATAGTTTCAGATTGATTGTTTATTTGTTCATAAACGTGACACATCTCGATGGTATCTGAGAGCGAGAACTCTTTTTCCAAAAGTCGTTTCTTCAAATCATTTGGTGCCCATGTATCGATAAGTTTATCCTTCAAGTTAGTACCCAATATTTCATCCTTTGTCTCACCAAATTGACATTTGGCCGCTTGGCCCCGCAATCTTAAAAGACATTTGTTCAAACATTCATCTTCTTCAGGCTTCAATGAACGAAATAGTTGTCTTTCGAAGTTTGAATTCCTTTCCGGCGAAAACAACATGTTGAGCTTATCAACTAAACTTGTGTACTCGTCTACATTTTTTCCGTGTTCGACAAGAGCTCCGGGGATACTGTATACTACTTCTTGGTGTTGAGTGTCACCTAAATATATCAATTTAGTTTTTCTTCTGTTTGCATCAGTGATGTCCTCTGCCTCAAGATAAATAGAAAATGCCCGAAGCCATTTTCCCATTCTGAGCGAAGGAGCGCCATATCGATGGCATAACAAAGGAAAGGTGGTATGCTTGTCGCACTCATTGTACACTCTTTTCCTTTTTTTTCTGCTGTGCAATTTAATGCTTGTTTCTATTAAAAAAATAATGTATGCTATTAGCAAAACAAATATTCATTTAGTGGTCTTTAGCCTTCTTACCAATATTCAATTAAATGTAATACGACTTATTGACAGTTTACAATATTTACAATTTAATGTAATTTTATTGCAATTCTTTCCACAATTTAATGTTCTCGTTCTATCTGAAACTATATATGGGGCATTTCACGTCAAGTGAACCAACTTTTGAAATCGATGTCTTCCGATCGCGATGGAATTTGCACCAATGTTAGTTCTATTGGATAGTAATTCGAACACCATTTTTCAAGAAGATCGGTCAAGAACTCTCTGAGTTATAGGAGGTCAAAATTTGACATTTTGGCCAAACAGGTGTTTTTTTTTATCCATATAACTTATTACCTATTGTTCTTAGCAAAATGTGTCCCAAATAGTTTAGATAGCTATTTATGCAATCTTTCGAAAAAAAAAATTAAAAAAATTTAATAAAATATTTTTGATTTTTTTTTTAAAATCAAAAATATTTTTGACTTTTTTTTCAAAATGGGCCCTTTTTATTTTTTTTTAAGAAAGCTTAGGTATTTTCCTAATCGATATATATGGTCGCTTAGTGGGATGCGAGTGGGATATCTATCAAAAAAAATATTTTGTAACTCAAGCCTTTCCGATGGTATGTAACATACCCAACTAAAATTTCATAGCCTCGATACTGTAATACCCATAATATGTTAACCTCAGGAATAAAAATCACTTTTTTTCTATGGAAATGTTGAATAATTTAATTTTGTTATTTATTTGTAATAATAATTAATTTAATATATAATAATAATAATATTAATAAAAAGATGAATAATTTAGTAAAATTTAATCTTAATCACAATAGATCAATTTATATAATAACTATTTTTACACTTAATTTATGAAGTTTTTAAATTTTCAAATATCCATACTTTTATCCTCCTTATTTGTCACCTTTATTAGCTGCTTTTTTTTGTCAATCCTTTCTTGGCGTTATTAGATTCAGCTACTGATTTCGCTGCTGGCTTCTTTTTTGGCTTTGGAAAGAAATCGCATTGAGTAGATGCAGAAAACTTTTTTAATTTGAGTCTTCCATCGACAAGCGGTATGAAAGCATGGTATTGAGCAGTGCCATCGATTGTTACCGCAGCATCGAATCTGCTCTGTTAGTGTTCCTCATGATCCTCTTTGCTACTAAAAACTATTTTAGTTTCTTTACAATAATTCTTTGCCCAATGGAATAAAGCAGTCGCATCTAAGATGCGATCTTGATGAGAGCACTGGAGGCTATACTTCGCTGCATTTCTTTTGAGGTTTGCTCCAATACCATCACATGCTCCTTTACCATGAGCAGTAGGATGAAAATGCCACTCAGCTGGCATTCCAAAATCTTTTTCATGAGCTGTAAGATTTGCGAAGCTACTTTTGTTTTTAAAATGTTGACGAGCTCCGTCCGAAACGTAGTAACCTTTTCTACTGTAAATTTTGATTTTAGATAATTTAGTATTATCTTCTGGTACTCATAAACTGCAACGGTGTCATGTTTTAAATCGTCGGATATGATTGCCATACTTTTGTGTTCCAGGTTTTCTTCTTTCATGTAGTAAATAACTACTGTGAATATAGTTGCTTGGTCGTTATTGAAGTGGAATGCTTGTATGGAATCCTGAAGAACATATTTATAGTTCTCTGCGAAATCAAATGAAATAATGAATTCACCAGACTTCAAATGTGTTTTCAAGTCCTTGAAGAATGACCACTGCTCTTTGACTAAAAAGTCATGGGTTCTCAAATTTAGCAATCCTCTACACAGTTCTTCCACAAAATCATCCACATTTAAAATTATGGTTTTCAGTGTGCATCTTTCAGTCTGAAGCCAAGATTCAAATTTTAACTCAATACATTCTCGATCAAAAGAGTTGATTAAATTTTCTTTGATGGATGTGGTTTCCGGGCAATTCGAACATTCACCTAAGTGGCAAGAAGTTGTAGCATTAGGGCACATAGTCAATTTAAGGCAATCGCGATAATGGTGTAAATCTTCTGATGAATCATCTTTTAAGTAATTTAAGTTGATTTCCTTCAACATCAATTTAACATTTTCATGGTAAATACAAACACATACTGTGTGAGTTCCGCTGCTTCCTGCCAAAACGCAATGTTTTGGCCTCAGTTGTGTAAATTTTGTGAATCCAATTTTGACATCCTCGTATTCAGATTGAAATGTTGCGAATAATTCATTCAGGTTACAGAGAACCATTATCTTCTGCATTTGAACTTTCTTGCCATCGATTCGTACAGACATCCAGTCTTTAATCCCTGGCATCAGGCGACTCATATCATCTCGCTGATAAAACTGAGTTATTAGAGATTTAGTATCGCACTCCAAAGTTTTGCCCTTCTTTTTGTTTGGGAGTGTGAGAATCCCATGCTCAGCAACCAATTGTTTAGCAATTCTTGCTTTTCGTTGAGACGTTCCAAACTCAGTCATTGTTTTTGCAGAACTCCATGTTCTTGGAGCAAGCGTGAGAAGTTGAATTCTTTCAGCTTCACTCTGTGACGTTTTGTATTTCTCTTTTATTTGTTCAAGAACTTCTACTGCATCCTTATGGTATTGGTTTCGACACTCATTCGTTGAATTTGAAAAGTTAGAATAACCATCATCATCAACAGTTCTGTCTTCATTCTCGGAATTACTTTTGTCTTCATCTGGAATAACTTCAACGCAAGGCTCATTACTATTCAAATTCGGTAATTCGTTCAACTTTCCGAGCTCTTTCCTGCATGATCCACAAATTTTCAATCGTTTTGACAGCGTAGGGAATTTTTTTAATAAGCCGTCAGAAATATTTCGCATATCTGATGATCTGTGCTTCATTTTGTTAAAGGGATTAAAACAAAAAGACGAATAAATTTCATTTTCAACCTTAGCCTTTTTAGAAGTCGTAGACATTTTGAATTTTGTAAGTATTTATGTAAATAACACACGTCTTAACTTTAAAGCTGTTTCTAAAAAACTGATTTCCGTATGTCTTCAGAATGACAATAAATAGTTTTTTAAGATCATATAGGTAGTACGTTTTAATGAATGAGTCTAAAATCTTTTATTAGGGTCAAGAAGGGCTTACATACTAAAGTACCTAGTTTAACCAAATGTTACAAATAATAATAAAAATAAACCACCATATAAATAACCTACCTGTCAACTTCTACCTGTCAACTTCTACTTCTACCTCTCCACCCACTTCTTAAAGTCAAATGTCATAAAATAAATAAACTGGTACTTCGGAGAAGGGCCATAAAATATTTCCACTTGATTCCAAAAATTTGTTTCTGGGGCACCTGATATTTTAACAATGAAAATCACGTGCGCTGAAAACTACCTCTAGGATTGACTAAAAAAGCCGCAAGATACAAAACTCAGACAAATTTTGGGGGTGGAAAATTAATAGCGGTCGGCCTCATATTGACCCCTCCAGTGGCTATTATCGGTCAGTTGTTGTGGTTTTTATTTTTAAGGTCTCAGAAACACTTACACACAAATATGAAAAAAATCAATTTAAAAACATTTGTCTTGAGTTACAAAACATTTATTTTGATAGATATCCCACTCGCATCCCACTAAGCGACAAAAAGGGTGTTAAAGGAAAACACAAAAAAACACATAAAATTAAAAAATGGGTCCATTTTTTTAAAAAAAGTCAACAAAGTTTTTGATTTTGCAAAAAAATTCAAAAATTTTAAATCTTGAGTTACAAAATATTTTTTTTGATAGATATCCCACTCGCATCCCACTAAGCGACCATATAGGTCGCTTAGGAAAAGACCTAAGCTTTCTTAAAAAAAATAAAAAAAAAAATAAAAAGGGCCCATTTTGAAAAATAAAGTCTAAAATATTTTTGATTTAAAAAAAAAAAATCAAAAATATTTTATTAAATTTTTTAAATTTTTTTTTCGAAAGATTGCATAAATAGCTATCTAAACTATTTGGGACACATTTTGCTAAGAACAATAGGTAATAAGTTATATGGATAAAAAAAACACCTGTTTGGCCAAAATGTCAAATTTTAACCTCCTATAACTCAGAGAGTTCTTGACCGATCTTGTTGAAAAATTGTGTCCGAATTACTATCCAATAGAACTAACATTCGATCGGAAGACATCGATTTCAAAAGTTGGTTCACTTGACGTGAAATGCCCCATATATATATATATATATACTCGACTTTACTCGACTTACGGTAAAGAAGTTAATGAACAATCTAATCGAGGTGATCATTATAACTGGGAAGTATAAAGAGACAGATGTTTTGCTGCCACGTATTGCCATGATAACTTCAGAAATGCTATTTGATTTTAGTGGATTGTAGTTTCCTATTTGCTTAGCATTTGCAGTGACAATTGATAAAGCTCAAGGTAAGTCTTTGCAAGTTTGTGGACTAAATCTAGAAAATCCATGTTTTTCACATAGACAGCTTTCATTTGCATTTTCGGGAGTGGGAAAACAAATAAACAATACAAAATTGTATATAGTAAACATCAGAAAATAAGAAATAAATAATATACTTTTTATTATATTAGAAACTAATTTTAGATAGACTAATGCCCTAATTTTGTAAGACGTAACGAAACGTTTTTTCCAAAAAATGTCTCATTTTTGAATTTTCATATTTTTCAAAACGTATTTTTCGGTTCTGTATATAAAACTGAACTTTATAAAACAGAACAAAACGTTCCCAAGCACTTGAAACATCAAAATCAAACGATGAAAATTTTCTTTCGTTTCAATACATTTTTCATTGATTTTTCAATTTTCAAAGAAAAAAACATTTTTTGAGAAGGTTTTTTTTTTCTTTGCATACATAAAAAATAAAACAAAAAAATGTGTTTTCCAAATAATTGTTTCAACAATGGGGATCAAAACTTGTCCTGATAAAATAGAACCCATAGAAAATTACCCAATACCGTCATCTTCATTTCTTGGCTTATGTGGATATTATAGGAGATTTGTAAGGGATTACGCGGCTATAGCGAAGCCGTTGACGAAATATCTCAGAGGCGAATATGGACACATAGGGGCTAGACAGTCGAAATATTAAAATCACTTTAGATAATGAAGCCATGGAAGCTTTTAATAAAATTAAGAAAATACTTGCCTCAGAAGAAGTTTTACTGCTCTATCCGGATTTTGAGAAGCCGTTTGATCTTACCACTGACGCGTCTGCATATGCTATTGGTGCTGTGTTATCACAGGGAGGTCGCCCAATTACAATGATATCCAGAACCTTGTCCCCTACGGAGGAAAGTTATGCAGTAAACAAAAGGGAGTTACTGGCAATTGTTTGGGCTTTAAAGAGCCTCCGAAACTATCTTACGGTGTCGATAAACTGAACATTTTCACTGACCATCAGCCGTTAATATTTTCTATATCGGAAATAAACCCTAACTCGAAATTGAAAAGATGGAAAGCATTTATTGAAGAATATGCACCGACGTTCCATTATAAACCTGGCATAGATAACGTGGTCGCGGACGCTCTTTCCAGGCAATACAACAATATGATTTTTAATCTTTCATCAAGCTCGTCTTTAACTGCTCAAAACAGCGAGGAATCTTACACCGAGGTAATACCGACCGTTAAGAATCCACTGAATTGTTTCCGAAACCAAATAATTCTTACACAAGGAATTGAAGAAAGGAAACAGACTAAAATAATTTTCAAAGATCGCGTTCGTCATAGCATAACATTTTCTAATATTGAGGATGTTTTTAGAAATTTAAAACAGGTGGTAAACTCTAATGTTGTGAATGCTATTTACTGCGAATTACCAATTCTGGCCCAGATTCAACATTTTATAGTTACAGCGTACCCATCTGTCAAATTTTTACACACGGATAAATTTGTGACAGGCGTGTTTAACACCGATGATCAGTTGGAAATCTTAAATAATGAGCATAATAGGGCCCACCGTGCGCTAAGTGAGAACGTTAAACAAATTTTACGGGACTATTTCTTCCCAAATATTCGTAAGAAATTGAAGGAACTTATTCGGAATTGTAAAATTTGTCATCAGGCTAAATATAATCGACATCCTAAGAAACATGTAATATCTGAAACCCCCATTCCGTCTTATACAGGCCAGATATTGCATATAGATATTTACTCCACGGATGGGAAGTCCTTTTTGACTTGCGTGGACAAATTTTCAAAATTTGCCATGGCCAGGCCAATAGCCTCTAGATCCATAGTCGATATTAAACCTGCTCTACAGGAAATTTTGAATACATTTAATAATACTAAGACTATAATTTGTGATAACGAAGCAGAGATTGTGGCAGTCCCACCCTTACACAGTACATCGAACGGACAGGTGGAGAAATTTCATAGCACACTTTCAGAAATAGCCAGATGCATTAAATTGGAATACTCAATGGATGATACTACAGACCTTATTCTTATAGCTGTTTTGAAATATAATGAAACCATACATTCTGTTGATAATCTCAGACCAATAGACATATTTCACGCAATACCAGACAGTCTAAAAATCTTTGTAAGGGACCAACTGATCGATAAGCAAAAAAAAGATTTAGAATTTCACAATAAAATGATGCATCTCTTTGCATCAAAAGTTTTCGTCAAGGTAAATAAACGACTGGGAAACAAATTTAGTAACGGTTATGTAGAAAAGGAAATTCAGGAAGATTTGGGAACCACAGTTCGAATTGACAACAAAATCGTTCATAAGGATAATATCCGTTAGTTTTCAATGTTTTATACCCAGCGTTTGCAATGGATTTAAACTTTCGATTTAACTATACTAATATGAAAAATACTTTCCATAAAATAGAGGACAAGAAAATTGTAATATAAGTACTCCTATAATAATCAAACAAAATATGTTAAATAGTTTAAGAATATTTAAATACAAACTACTCTTAATTTTCAAGACTCGAGGACGACTCTTTTTGAAAAGGGGGGGAAGTTAACGAATCTGTTAACTGAATAATTTGAATGAATATTTTTTTAGTAAACTGTACCGATTTAAGTGTTTATTTTATTGCTAAACTAAGAAATTGTAAAATAAAGCTATGTAACCTAACGGTTAAATATTAAAAAAATTCTTTGATGCATTATTTTTAAACTTTGATAAAAAGAGAAAAAATATTCATTCAATATTCTCTTCTTCTTCTTCTTTCTATTCTTATTCGTATTCTCTGTTTGTAACATAACTACTTAACTAACTATATTTTTTGCTCTCTTCTTCTTTCTTTTTCGTTTACTATTTTGTTTCAGTAATTGATAAATGTAAAATCTTTGATTATTCAAGTTTTTGATTTTAAAGGAATAACATCAAGTGGTCTTCTTTACAAAGAAATTTATTTAAAAAAAATGAAGCAAAATAATAAACTTAACTCTAAGAAACTAAACTAAAAGTGAAGAATTAAACTTGAACTTGAAAAAAATAAAAATAAACTTATAATTCTTTAAAAAAAAGAAACCAAAGTGAAGAATTAAACTTGAAATCATAAAAATAATTAAAAATTCAAATTTAAAAAAATAAAATAAACAAGATTTTCTTTTTAATAAAAAATTCTACATGTAGTAGAAAGATAAAATTAATGTTTAGAAATTAAAAAAAAACTCTACATAGTACAGATAAAAATAAATAATTTAGAATCTAAGAACAAAATTTGAAATTATAATAAAGAACAAAAACTTTATAAAATAAAATAGTTAAACATTTAATCTTAAAAATAAAAAAAAACCTACATTGTAGAAAACTAAAATTATAAATAAGAAAACTAAAATAAAATTTAAATTATAAATATTTATAAATATAAATTTAAATAAAACTACTTATTTTTATAAAATAGAGATTAAGAGTAAAGTACCAAATCTACATAGTAGATAAAAATATTATACTTAATAAAAAGTTTTCATAAAATAAAAATTTGTTATAAAATAAAAATAAAATTCTGTAAAAAACTTAAAAAACTTAAAAAACTTAAAAAATTAAATAAAAATTTGAATACGATTTAATTTAAAAATTTTGTCATTGGGTTTTATTTTCTCAGCAAATTAAAGAAAATAAAACTTTGTATTATCTGAAAAAGATAATAAAAAGTTAATTTATATAAATAGGCCACACGTTTTTTTGTGGTACACTTTTAAGTATGTTATTATTTTCTCTAGATTTGCAGAACATCATTTTTTTAAAAAATTCTTTTCATAAAACTGGTAAAAAGCGTTTAAAAGTGGTCGAATTTCGGCTACCGGGCGATCCTAGTTATAATTATTATTGCAATTTTTTACTACACACCACATTTTAATATTTAATTAATTTTTTTATTTATTTTTCACTATCTGTTTTGAAATTTCATATAAAAAGTAAGTATTATACATTCAAAACATAAGAAAAGGGGCACTGTTGACGTCACGAAAAAAGAGTAAAAGAGTACACTAAAATAACGGAATTGTCGATGGCGCAATCTTGTTTATTTCATTCATGGGTCGAAGTTATAAGGTGAATGCTCTTTTAAAACGAACTTCCTGTTAATGCAATTAACATAAAGCTTTATTAATTATTATTAGATTTTAATATTGACTGGGAATTAAGAGAATATTGTACCGAACATAGGGTACAACTAGAGGCGCAACTGAGAGTAAGCTGAGAGTAAAATAAATACTCTCTTCCAGCGTTGCCGCTTTGATCCAATTGGACCAAAATTGGTAGTTTTAAGTTAACAAATTGACTTTTGGTAGTTTGGTTGGTTTGTTCCGATTTTTGTCGCATTTTGGTAAGTTTTTTGAATATGTATTTTTAAGAACAAATTAACAAAAAACTTAACAAAAAAACTATGTTAATCCAAAATAATAAAATTATTTATAAAATATGAAGACAGAATTATCTTAATTTTTTAGTTTAGTCAAGTAAATGTGTACGTATTTAGTAGTGTTCAGTTCAAAAAATGCCAAAGGCCTTGCAATACTAAAACTTTTAACGTATTATAATACATTTAATTTACACATTTTAAATATTTCAAAATTATAACACATGTTATTTTAATTGTGTGTAATTATGTTAAAAGAAGAAATAAGTAGTGAGCAAAAACATTTTTCTTTTAAAATTTCAATAATTTATTTTCGTGAATGATTTTCAGAAGTGAGCAGCTATGACTAATTATGTACCGATCGCCATGAAACTTATTTGTGTTGAATTTTGTCGGGATACCAACACTTTTAGGAGTTTTATGCTCCTTAAAATAAGTTTTAGAAATGGGCCTTATGGTCAATTATAAAACCATTCACACACAATTTTTAAATGTGAAATATTTATGATTGTAGTGTAATTAAATAATTTTCATCCTCAGGGATGAAATTTTAATTTAACTATTAATTTTGAAAGGAATCCAAATAGCATTTCACAAATATTTAAAATTTGGTAGGTTTTGGTAGTTTTTAATCTGAAATTTGGTAGGAAAAATATTTTATGAGTGGCAACGCTGCTCTCTTCACACGTACTTGTGATATGTGAATTCAACATACTTGTGAGAAAATTTAAATAAATTAAAAACATTTTTATACAACTCTGTGTGTCTGGTGAAAATTAAAAAGGCACCAATACAATATCTAATACATTCTCACGACATAGGTTTTTGACAACAGACTTAGGTTTTCTCCCTCTCAGTAACGCTTCTATGGATATATTATTCTATGGTACCGAACTTCACCACGATTAGGGTTTGGGGTTTCCCGGATAATTAAATTTCCCGGGAAACGGGAATGAAAAATTTCATTTCCCGGGATTCCCGGGAATGTTTTTTCAACTAGAAAAATAAGTAAAAAAGATAATTATTTTATAAAATTGTGACATTTTATTTAAAAAAAAGAAAAACAATACATTACAATTCAATTGTACCCACATAAAACCAAAAAAAGTTTGTTAAAATATTTGGAGATCACTTGTACTATAAAATTAAATATTAGCGGTATTCATGATATAGTAGAGTAAAAGAGCAATTAAGTGTCACAAAATTTTATAAATTGTGAACGTATATGTTAATGTGATTTTTAATGCACTTTTTAGATTCTTTCTTTTGATTTTTCTGTTATATTTTTTTTATATAAAATATACATATTTTAAAATAAAATTAAATTCACTTCAAAACAAAAATATGAAATTCAAAATTACCTCATATAGTTTAACAAGAGTAAAGCAGTAAAAAAGTAGTTCTAATGTATTTTGTTTTCTGCTAAACAGCTCTTTTGCTACTTTGCTATAGAAAGTACTCTACATTGTGAATACCGCTATTATATCATAGAAATAATGTTAGATGTCCGTCATAGAACTATTTTTTAAAAAAATTGATTTGTCAAAATTACTAATGCATTCAATAAGACATTCGACGAGAAAACTCTCGCTTTAAACATGTGTTGGCTTTATCGTTATTAAAGCATTATAAAGACAATCAAAATGTATTCTCCGATTGCTACTTGCTTCAAATAAATCTAATTCCCGCTTAAAACTTTCAGCATTTGATTTTAAATGTTTAGGGCTTTCATTTTCAATATTGATTGAATATTCTAATTGGTTTTAAAAATTTTGCTCCATTTGTATTTCGGAAACCTCATCATCAACGCTTTGAACAGATGAGGGAACATTGTGGTCAAATGAACGTTGTTGTTGTTGTAGCAGCAGTGATTGCTGAGTTGACAGCCCTTGGCCGAGTGAACTCGGGTCATTCCGGTGCGTAGAACCGGCTGTCATGGGAATGTCAAATAAACGTTCATACATTTGCTGTCCATAAATTTTTAACATTGTGTTTTTATATTATAATTTATCTTATAATGTTGAAGTTTTTAGGCTTAATTTAATTGAATGAACCGTTTTTTGAGAAATCGTAGAATTTTTAGATAACTGCTGTTCATAAAGAGTTTTCATTATAGCATCACCTATCATTTCGGCTTAATGCATCTACTGTATCCTTAATGGTGTTTAAAACCTCCACTAATATTTGGAACAAGCCATGGAACAAGTATTTTTAACTAATTTTAAATATCCCGTTTTTCCCGGGAAAACAATTTAAATTTTATTGTAGGAACTATACCAGTGATCTCAAGCTACATGGCACATGACCACAGAGAACCACCACCAAATAGCAAGGTCCGCGACATAATTGAAAGGGCAAGAGTTGAGAATCTGCCGGTTATTATTGGAGCTGATGCCAATACACATCATACTGTATGGAGCAGCTCCGATACCAACGTAAGGGGTGAGTCAATTTTTGAATTCATTCTTTGCAATAATATAGACATAGTCAGTGTTGGTTCAGAACCAACATTTGTAGTTACTAACAGAAGGGAGGTTCTTGATTTAACGCTAGTTAGTTCTAGGCTAGTGTTGGTTCAGAACCTACATTTGTAGTTACTAACAGAAGGGAGGTTCTTGATTTAACGCTAGTTAGTTCTAGGCACTCGGATCTTATCAGTGGATGGAGGGTATCTAATGACTGTTCATTCTCTGATCATATGTACATTGAAGTTCGTGAAAAGGGGCAATGCCCATCCGAAACAGGAGGACTGATTGGGTCATTTAGAGATCATTAGAGATCGAAAGGATATTGAAATTGGAGTCAACAAATTGACAAATGCGTCCGACAGAGCGATTTCAGATTCATGCAGACCTAGTATCTGCAGAGGTAGGAAAAAACCACCTTGGTGGACTTCCGAGATTGCGAACACTCGTAGAGAGTGTCGTAAACTTTTTAATGAGGCCAATATACTGGGTAACTGGTCTGTTTACAAGTCCTCTGTGAACAAATTCAAAAACCTAGTAAAGAACGCGAAGCGCTAATCCTGGAGATCCTTCTGTAGCGGCGTGGAAGGATCCTCTGAGACGAGTCGCTTGCGCAGGATCTTGTCATTTTCGCCCGCTGTCCCATGTTATATTCAGACATCAAGCGACAGCTGGACTACTAGCGGAAAGGAAACCCTAGAGATTTTGATGGATGCCCATTTCCCTGGCAGTGTCCCCCCATCTGAAGGAAACATTGCGGAATCTTCTGCTGGGCCTTTTGAAGTCACAATTCTCATAAACGAGGACAGACTGAAATGGGTCATGCGTAGCTTTAACCTATGGCATCAATCCACCTGACTTGCTACGGAATGAGGATTTAATTATACCCTGGTTGATTCGTATATATTCGGCCTGCTTAGCTTGGTCATATATTCCGGAGTCTTAGACCAGATGTACCGTAGCCTTTATTCCTAAAGGAGAGAAGGCTTCTCATACTAGACCCAAGGACTTTAGGCCTATCACTCTATCATCCTTTCTCTTGAAAATCATGGAAAGGTTGATTGATCTGCACCTTCGTTCATCGATTGACCCGAACCGACTTTCTTGGTCTCAGCATGTCTACATGAAGGGCAGATCTGTTGAGACGGCTTTACATTCGCTTGTGGGATTTGTAGAAAAATCACTCGAGCACATAGAATATGCATTGGTGGCCTTCTTGGTCATTGAAGGGGCCTTTAACAATGTGACGCACAGTGGGGGATCTGAAAAAAAGTGGAAATAAATCTGTAACTTCTAAACGAATAGCACGATTTTAATAAAATTTCCCATGGCTATAGAGTAGGTGTTGATAAGTTTTTATAAGTTGTTTTAGTTTTGAATTTGGGCTTATAACACCAAGGGGGGGTATATCAAAAATTAAAAAATGATGCCAAATTTTTGTTTGCGATCCGATTTGAAAGATTTATATATAGTCTACAAAAAACATTGCTTTAGCCATATATTATCTCTTATAGTTCACGAGTTATTCGCATTTGAAAAGTTAAATTTTATTTTATTTGCCCACCTGGTCTGGTTTTTGGCTAATAACGGATCCAATTTTTTCCCGATTTTCTTGAAATATAATTTGATTTAACAAGACCTGTATTAATAATAGTAAGAAAGAATTGTTTAAAAACCTATACTGAGTCAAAAGTTATATGCATTGAAACTTAAAAAAATAAAAAATCGTTTTTCCCAATATGTTCTTCAATATTGTGCAAAGGGATTTCATAGCCCCGAGCTTGGTCCCTTCAATAAATCAATAAATCCCAATTTTGGGATTTTTGGAAAGTTTTTTTTGGGAATTGTGGGATTGTCATTAACAATTCACAAATATCTTTTTCAGTTTTGGATTTGGATCGAAAGTTTCTATATAAGTGTAAAATTTCATTAAAAACGATTCATAAAAAAAACTGTTATTGCATTTTAAAAGTTAAAATTTTCCAAAAAAAAAATCAGCTATAATTTTTTATTCCCATATTTTTGAAAAAAGTCTTTTATAATTTTTTTAATTCTTAAAAATTTTGTACATTTTTGAAAAGAGGACATAATTTCCTACACGTTGATATATAACACAGTACGACACTCAATATTAGACACGAACCGGATGATATACGTCTGAAACAATAAATTAAATGGAGAAAAACTGCGTTTTCAGTTTTTCATTTCGTGATCCTGTTTCCTTTTAAAAGGACTTCAAATTTTCAGAGGAGTACATTTTTAAAAAAATGTTTTAAAATACTTCTGATCATCCTACTATGTCAAATGATCAAGAAGAGTTGTAAAATATTTCGTATTATTTTTTTTATCCTGTAAAGCTAGGTACTCTGTTCAAAATTTCGTGCGAAATGCTGTCAAACTACATATAAAATATTTGGAATGAAATATATGCGAAATAATTTCGCAAAAGTTGTACTCTGTTTTTATTGTGGAAAACATGTGAAATACATCTATCAACCTTATTTTTCCACACGAAATAACATACGCAGCACTTCTTTCGCACGAAATTAAAAGCAACAGCGAGCTGTCAAACTGCATATAATGATTTTTCGCAAATATGAACAGAGATGTCAAAAATTTCCTTTCAAATTTTTATTCGAATTATTTGATTTTTCTCTTGTTCGAATAAAACGAATAATTCGAATAAGAGATTTTAACTTGTTTGAATAATTCGATCACACGTTTAAAATTAATCGAATTATTCTAATAATTTAAAAAAAAAAGTAAAGACTGAAGTTTTGATGTCGGTTTTTTAATATTTTATTGTTAAAGAATAACTAAAAATAATGTTAAAGTTAACAATTCAAGTATTGATAATGTTAAAAAACATTGAAATCAAAGTCCATCATTAAATTTTCATCAGAAATATTCTGATCAGATCAACTCCCGAACAATCTACAAAACAAACGTTTTGGAGCTATGCTTTAAAAAATTTGTGCTAGTTGGACATCATCCTGAATTCAAATACAATATAAACGTATTAAGAACTTTTGTATGTCGTTCATTAATTCGGGTTTTAAATTGAGTAACTAATTCTTTAGTAAATTAATTATTCACGATTTCTAAATTATTTATAACAAATTGTATTATACATCAAGCTATATCAACGTTGCCGATTCTTTGCTTAATAAAGTGGTCTTGGGGAATTACATAATAAAGGAAATCTGTCAATAGTTTGATATCATTGTCAGTGAACGTGGTTAATTTGAAGTGAGACAGTGCATGATTGACGCATTTATAAATACGCAAAAATTTTATTACCTTATTAGACAAAGATGTCCTACGACGTTTAACATCACGTATAAGACGAACTCCATGTTTTTCTTGCAACAAAATGTATGTTTGCAATATTTGTGTTTATCATTCGATTTATTTATTTATTAAATATTTTGCAACACATACGTACTCGGTTAATAACATATACATATATTTTAAGATCATGGCCTTTATCTATTTCAATGTAATCATTATAAATGTCATCCTCAATATCACTTTCGACGACCGTTTCAAAATCACATTCTTCACCACATTCAACTCCACTTTAATCTAAGTTAATATTGTTACGTTTTAACCTTTTCAAAACGTTTGTTTCTTTCCTTTAAATAAACCGGATACTTTTGACTGCAAATAAAAACCGTTTAGTAGTTTAAAAATTGTAACAACTCTTTATTTATTTAAAATGTACAACAACCACAGAATTAAATAGTCACTCAATGTTTTTTATACACGTTTATAAATTCGCAGAAATACAGACACACTTTATAATGTACACGAATTCACTTGAAAAACACAGCACACTTAGTTGATGTTTATTCGAAAAGCGTCTCTGATAAACTCACTAACGACTGTAACCTCTGCCACTATTTATAACACAGCTTTCTAATACATACACCATCTGTGGTATACTTTCTACAATGTTCTTTAACTGAATATTCGAATTCGAATATACGGTCGCAGCAAACAGCGTTGCCATACTTACGATCAATGGTCAACTGAAAGCTTTTATTCAATGTTAATAATGCCCACAGTTATGTTACAGTTTGCTATTACAGCACTGCTATTTGAAAGCATTATGCTGCTTTTAAATCAGCCATTAAAATCGTTATATTTGAATTCAAGTACAATTTCGTAACAATATTGTCACGAAATTGTACTTGAAATAATATACATAAATAGTTACATTGCAATTAATTTAAAAATATGTGTGTACTAAGGGAATTAGCAATCTTTCATTTTTGTACGGAATATTTACTAATTTTGCATATACATATTTGATCTGTTCTAAAAATTTCTTCATAAAAGGAGTCAGGACTTACAAGGTAAATTCCAAGATCCTGAGATGGAATTGGCTCGAAAAAGAAATTTTTTGGATTTTTGAAAACTTTAACTACAATACAAACATTTTCAAGGAATTTTAATATTTCGCCAGGACAATCACTACCAATAAACAACAATTATCAGGAATACTCGAACCAAAATATCCTGCTTCGGAAGAAAACGAACTTATTTCACCTTTACAATTTTCTTTATAGCCACTAAATAGATCTGGTTTTAATAATGAGACTTTAGAAAATCTGTTAAATAGTTGTTGTTCAATTTGGTGTGGTTTTCTTACCGCTTTCTTGATACCCTTCATACAGTTTTCAAAAGGATATGCATTTATATAAAAGAGATTGTCGTACTCTTCTACTGTTTAGTCCAAAAATATTGCCAAATTTCTGCACAAAGGTATTTAACATTATATGAGCACTAGCATTCTTAGGGTGCAGTGAAATAAGGCCATAGGTAATAAGGACATATGGCTCTATTGCTCAACTAGTTGGGAAATAAGACCATATGGCCTTATTTCCCAAGGTAGAAGTGAAATAAAGGCCGACTTCATAAACGCAGTAATGCAAAGCAATTACAAGGCAAAGCAATACTTTGTGACATTCATGAACGCATAAATGTTTTGTAAAGAATCATAAATAAAAACAGTTCACAAATTTGACAGATGCTGCGCATGGACAAGCATTGCCATACAATAATGAACTTGCGACATTGCCAAAACAAAATCTATTGCGTTTATGAACACTATACATTGCAGTATTGCTTTGCAAAATGCGTTTATGAAGTCAGCCAAAGCCATTATGGCATTATTGCATCTTAGAAAATTTTTTGTTTGCTTAAATGATTTATTTAATTTGACAAAAAAAGAAAGTTCAATCAAAAATTAAAGAACATCCACTCCAAAAAAAGGTATTTTTTAATAATTTATTTACAAGAAAGGCTTTATTTAGCGAAGCCGCCTGCCGCGTTACATGGAGGAGAAAGTCCCTAAGAGCGGCCGCAGGCCGCCAAGCAGAAAAACTGTATTTTGCACTCAGTAGTATGGCTTGCAACTATTCGGTTTCGCAGGAAAAGGTTTTTTTATTGGAGGCCTGCGGCCGCTCTTAGGGGCTTTCTCCTCCATGGAACGTGGCAGGCGGCTTCGCTAAATAAAGCCTTTCCTGCAAATGATTATAAAATATTTTTTTGTCGCCTGTCACGAGAAAATAAATATACATATGTATGTAATTATAACAAGCTATTTTACACTGATATGGCTTTATTTCCACTTTGACCAATAATTGAATATGACTTTATTTCACTCCCTCGGTGGTAATAAAGTCATATGGTCTTATTTCTCAACACAAGTGTAATAAGGCCATATGGCCTTATTTTTTTCATCACTCCTAAATCGATAAGGTGCATAACATCTAAGGGAAATTGAGTTATCATCTTTATACCTATCGACTCTAAAGACATTTCCCTATTTAAAAAAGATTTATGATGAAAATTTTGATCAATTCTTTGACGAAAATCTTCATTAGATCGTAATTTTCCAACATTATCAACATTAATCATTAGTTGTCCTTTCGTATGAAAGCTATTAAAATTTTGTTTTTGTTTAAATATATAAATTACCATTTCGTAAATTTTCAATTTGATGGTTTGGGGAAAAAGCTTCAGATTTTTGGTTTTTTATATAAATCATACCGTTTTTTCTTTTAAATAACTAAGAAATATTGCGTTATTTAACAAAAGTAGCGTAATGGCATAAAGTGTATTAATAGGTCTTTAGTTGGTTCTTGATGTTGTATGTTTTTTTGCTGAAATAAAAAAAATGCCAAAGTTTGATTTAATTTTGAAAAAAAAAGTGTTAATCAATTTTAATTTATCTAATGCCTAGCTCTTATTTATTATAATGTGAAATCATTATTTGTCCGTTTTGATGGCACCCATAAATAATACATTTTTACCGTAAATGTAAGTAACTCACTAATTGAATATAACCTGCATAAGATAGTAATATGAGCTTCTGCTGATGTTAGGAACAGTTAAAGTATAATCCAACATCCAGTTTCTAATATTACAGCTGAACCATAAGGCTATCAACATTTAAAAATGTCCGTCCTTCCGAATTTAGAAAATATCACGCCTGTCACAGAATTTCATTCCGATCGAAAGTGGAATTAATTCCGTATTAGTTTCTTTAGAAAAAGTAAAACGAAAATTTCTTTCGGAATGAAACCACTTTCAGTTTTCAAAGTGGAATTGATATTTGATTGTAATTATTTGGTATTCTAATATTTTTAATCAATTTCTGTACTAAAACCTTCACATTTGTTTTAATATGAAAAACGCTGTCAAATTAAAATCAAAAATACAGAATTATGAAATATTTTTGGAATTAATAAATTACACGGAATCTGAAGAACCTAAAACGAAATCGATCGGAATAAAAACTACGGAATTGAAACCATTCCGAACAAAATGTGTGACAGGCCTGTATATACATTATTTCACTATTTTTTTTTAAAAAAAGGATATATGGCAGTTATGTAAATCCTTGCTTGAATTGAAATGTTAATAACTAAATTAATGCTTGGTTTCAAAATAAAAAACTATTTTTACGATTTTTTTTAAAAAAAATTAGATGTTATACAGGATATTGAAATCTTGATGTCTTGGAATTATGAATATCCTTCCGATAAAATTTTCATAATTTTGCATGTAATATTATAAGAGAACAATAATTTCTGAAAATTAATAATTTTTTCAGGTTTATAGGTTTTTTAAGGAAACTTCGAAATGTAGTTAACGTGGATCATGGCATTCGTTATCGAAACGTATTTACTCGAAGTTGTACTCGATTGGTAATCTCTTATCGAAAAGAAACAAACACTGCCGTTTTGTGGTAAAACTAAACAAATCAACCAAAATAATGAAGTAAAATAATAAATAAATGAAAATATACGAATTTTTCTAATATTTTCTCAAAATAAGTGTAAAAAATATACATATTTTATTTTAAAATTGTAAAATTTTGGGCCACAATTAGTTTTATTTACGTTTTTCACAACATTACACATGGTAATTTGTGCTAATCAAAGTATAAAACATTCTGAAATTTGTCACTGGCCGATGATGAGGAATACAAAAAAACATTTGAATCCATTTTTATTAAATGTTTTCTCCATTTTTTTCACAATTTAACAATTTATCACAAATTTATTTATTTTGTTTTGTTTTTTTCTTATTGTCATATGCTTCAGCAATGTAAAAAATAGTAGTAGGTAATATAAATTACGATAGACTACCGTGATCCAAAACATTGCGGCCATCGAAATTTTTTTCTACACGAACGTGCACTCGATATCGAATGCCGTGATTTGCCCCCAGCTATTACATCTACTTCTGAATTAGAAACAATTTCGATATTTGGAATTTTTTCAGGACTATTTTCTGTTGCCTTCAAGAGATTAAATAAATTTTTATTTACCTCTTTTCTTTTTAATTTATTAAATTGTTCTTTTCCAACCACTTTCGGCATATTATTTAACAACACAAACTATTTCAAAAAGAAAAAAAAAACACAAAACGCCGTTAACTTTTCTACAAATCAAAACAAACACAAAACAACACAAACTGTACATGAACAAAAGCAGAAGTATTAAAAAACAGAAACAAGAAAAACCAAAAGCAAATAATTGAAAATATTTCGTACAAAAAATTATTTAAATTCTGTTGATACACTATAATAAACACACACTTTAATAAATTTTAAAAAAGATATTTCTTACATTGAAAATGTATTAATTAATTAAAATCACTTTACAGATTTATATTTATAATAAAATATTTTATATTTTCTAAGAATTTTTTCTACACTTTTATTCACGTCTTATCTGCACAAATGCAACTCGATGACTAAACATTTTATATTATGTAATATAAAATGCGTTTTTTTTGTCGGAAAAGACTCGGTAAAACTGCCGATTTCAATAGTCTTTGCAATACAACCTGCTTCCTTGTAAGGGACAAGAGTAAGCTTAAATATTATTTAAATACTTCACTTACAACCTGCTTCACTGTAAGGGATAGTAGTAAGCTTTTAATTTTCAGCTTACATAAAATTACTCCTATCATTGGTATTCCCTTATTTCCTGCTTCTCATTAAGGCTTAACAGTAAGCGAATATAGATGCAGTTAGGTCCCTTTTTAGCTTCCTCAAAATTTTTTACTGGGTAGTGAGTTTATCAGAGACGCTTTTCGAATAAACATCAACTGAGTGCTGTGTTTTTCAAGTGAATTCGTGTACATTATAAAGTGTGTCTGTATTTCTGTGAATTTATAAACGTGTATAAAAAAACATTGAGTGACTATTTAATTCTGTTGTTGTACATTTTAAGTAAATAAAGAGTTGTTACAATTTTTAAACTACTAAACGGCTTTTATTTGCAATCAAAAGTATCCGGTTTATTTAAAGGAAATAAACAAACGTTTTGAAAAGGTTAAAACGTAACAATATTTTGATTATTAATTGCGATTCTTCAAATATTTCGCCAGCTAAGTAACAAATATTTTATTCAGTACCTTTTATTTTCATTGGTTCAAGTCCTAAGTTAAACATTTTGAAAGATTTGTTTTTAGAATTGTAACTTCTTGCAGTAATATTTATGTATTTATAGAAGGAGTTATCGGAACACTCATCTACAGTGACCGAAATTCCCTTTGTCTTTAGTTATTTTTCGAATTTCAGAAACAATACAATTTTTGTGAGTCATTATTACTTATTTAAATTTGGAATTATGAAAAATTTTAAGCAATTTAATAAATTTAAATATAACATAAAATTGTTCGAATTATTCGTTATTCGAAAATGGCCATTTTTAAATTGTTCGAATAATTATTCGTAAGAAATTATTCGATTAATCGAACGATCATTAGTCGAATGAATACCCTTCTAATTATGGACCAATCGTCACAAAATTTGGTGGGAACTATGGAATATTGTTGACCGATCGTCACGAAATATGGTCGTGAGAGTTCGGCTTACATAAAACTTGTGCCGAATTTGGTTTGAATATGTTTATAATTAAGATATTTATGAGAGCTTAACTATTTTCAAATAGACCAATTGTATGGGGGCTAGGATAAATAATGGGCTGATTCTAACCAAATCAATAGCCTTTGTTTGTTCTTGGGGCAATATAAAGGTTTGTGCCAAATTTTGTCGAATTATCTTTAAACCTGCGACCTGTAGTTTGATTACAAGGTGTACATGGATGGACGGACGGACATCGCTTAGTCGTCTCAGAAAGTGATCCTGAGCAGATTGGTATACTTTAAGGTGGGTGTTGGGACAATATTTTTCTATGTTGCAAACAACAGCCAAAACTTTTTTGTATACTAATAATTTTTTTTTATATTTTAATTTGACCTTTATATATACATATAAAGGATGAAATTTTGACATTTAGTATAGATTATTTGGGACTTTGCACTATTTTTTTAAAAGGAATTTATTGGCAATCTTAAAGGATATTAAAAGATAAACATTTTAAAGGACATTTTTGACATCTTTTGATCCTTACAGGATAAAATAAAGATAATACAAAATATTTTACAACTTCATGTTCTTTTGACAAACAATTTGTCATTGTTGAAATAGCAGGAGTATTTTTAAATATTTTTTGAAAAATGTACTTCTTTGAAACTTTGAAGTCCTTAAAAAAGGACACAGGATCACGAAATGAAAAACTGAAAACACAGTTCTTCTCCATTAAATTTATAGGTTCGTGTCTAACGAATTTTTTCTTTATTTGTCGGACGGTGTAATATGTATATCTTTTCTTTTCCGCTAGTCAAATTATAGATATAAAATCAACAACAAACTGAAAATTTATAGAAAATTGCTGTCTTGTAATATATTTTTGTCCGCTGCATTGCCGATAATCTGCATTACCAAACATGAGAGACAACTACAAGATGAAGCTAATTACTGCGAGTTATGTATTTGGAAGCCATTAATTTGACTAGCGGAAAAGGAAAGATATACATATTTGGTCAATTCGCAAGGTATCTTATCAGTCATATTGTCATAATGTCCTAATATACCACGACTCGTCAGCTCGGCTTAACCGAAACTTAGGAATTCGGCGCAGGTCTCTGGTTGGTTACGATAACACAAACATAGCATACATTTTTTGCTTGAAAAACAATAAAAACCATTGTCAAATATTAGGAAATTATTACAATATGACATGATAAGAGACCTTGTGAATTGACCAATTATATATAAACGTGTAGGAAATTATGTCCTATTTTCAAAAATGTACAAAAAACATTATAAAAGACTTTTTTCAAAAATATGGGAATAAAAAATTATAGCTGATGTTTTTAAAATGCAATAAACGTTTTTTTATGAATCGTTTTTAATGAAATTTTACACTTATATAGAAACGTTCGATCCAAATCCAAAAGTGAAAAAGATATTTGTGAATTGTTAATGACAATCCCACAATTCCCAAAAAAACTTTCGAAAAATCCCAAAATTGGGATTTTTTAGATTTATTGAAGGGACCAAGCTCGGGGCTATGAAATTGCATAATATTGAAGAACATATTGGGACATACAAAACAGGTCTTCATTTTTTGAAAGCAGCTATGCGATTTGAGAAAATGACTAAATTTGAAATTTATATAATAGGTTACTTCGGAAGGCTCTGGACCACGCAATCCCGAAATGTTGTCTTTCAGAAAAATATAAATACAATATTTATGTTTTTCTTATTTTCTGTATAATTTAAAATTAATGTATGTACTTTTTTCCAAAAATGGCGAAAAAATTACTTTTTTATTATACCCTTCACCTTCGTGAGAAGGGTATATACATATAAGTTTGTCATTCCGTTTGTAATTTCTACATTTTTCATCTCCGACCCTATAAAGTATATATATTCTGGATCCTTATAGATAGCGGAGTCGATTAAGCCATGTCCGTCTGTCTGTCTGTTGAAATCAATTTTCTGAAGACCCCAGATATCTTCGGGATCCAAATCTTAAATAATTCTGTCAGACATGCTTTCGAGAAGTTTGCTATTTAAAATCAGCAAAATCGGTCCACAAATGGCTGAGATATGAGGAAAAAACCAGGACTACCTCGATTTTTGACCTATTTTTTACCTATATCTGGATTACTAAGACATTAACATAGACAATATGGATATCTAATGATAGATATTTCCAAGACATTTGCAACGACGTATATAAGACCATAGTAAGTTGGACCTACAATGGGTCAAAATCGGAAAAAAAAATTTTAAAATTTAAAAAAAAAAATTTTAAATAACAGTTAGAAATTTTTTTTTCCAAAAAATGAAAAAAACAACTTTGGATAAAAATAAATTTTGTTTACCTAAAAATATTTAAAATTTTTATTTTGAAGTGTAATTTGGTGAAGGGTATATAAGATTCGGCACAGCCGAATATAGCACTCTTACTTGTTTTTTTTAAGTTTGAATGCACATAACTTTTGACTCAGTAGAGGTATTTAAACAATTCTTTCTTACTATTATTAATACATGTCAAAATGTTAATTCAAAAAATTATATTTCAAAATCGGCCTACGACAGTTTCGTACTAGATTAAAGAAACAGTTTGCATTTTATCTTTAATCTAGTACAAAACAGTCGTAGGCGTAAGACGTTTACACCAACCACGATAAGGGTGATTATCTCTTCTATGGGAACTGCTACTATCTTTAGAGTAGCGAACCGAGACACTCCACAGGGAGGGGTTTTATCGCCACTCTTGTGGAATCTTGCCATTAATATACAACTCATGAAATTAGATTCCATGAAGTGCAAAACTGTTGCATCAGCAGATGATGTTGCTTTAGCCGTTTCTGGTAAACACTTGGACACATTATCACAATGCCTACAAACTTCACTTAGTACACTCAGCCAGTGGAGCACTGCTAGTGGACTCTGTGTGAATCTTGAGAAAACAGAGCTTGTGCTTTTCTCAAGAAGGTACGGAGTGGAACTTATGCTCTCGGATAGTGCTAAGTATCTGGGAATTGTTCTGGACTCTAGCCGAATGGGGCCCGAATATCCATGCGAGAGCGTCTAAAGCGGCTATCGCTATTTATGCCTGCAGAAGAGCCATTGGGAAGACCTGGAGAATTAGCCCCAGAAATGCGAAATGGCTTTTCGACATGGTGGTAAAGCCTATACTAATGTATGGAGCACTAGTATGGTGAAAGGCTCTAGGTAAATCCACCTTTTGTGGGATGATCGAGCGAATCCTGCGAATCTCTGCACTAATGATTACGGGTGCGCAACGGAGCACTCCATCTCGTGCTCTGTTCGTTATGATGCACTGGCTACCTGCTGATCTCATGGCCAAACAATATGACCTTCAATTCGGCGGTTAATCTAAGCACTATAGGAGCATGTAGGCCTGGTACCGGCCATACGTCTATTTTGGGAAGTGTACCTTATCTCCCTGTCAAGATTGATTACTGCACTCCCTTACCCTTTATCGACAGACGCTTCTCTGTATCGTTGGTGGGTGAGTTACCTTCTTCTAGGTACTCGTTTGTCATCTATACAGATGGCTCTAAGTCTGCGGTTGGGGTGGGTGGTGTATTCTATCTACATAGCTCATCTATCTACTGTGGATGTCAGGAAGATAGATTAGTTCATTCGTGCGTCTGGTTGGTTCGGCACTGAACCCAATTCCGACATGTGAGGATCCTATTTGGGACCTGAGCATGATCCTTAGGGTATCACAAAGGAACAATTTATGTGAACTCTTTAATACCAGCTGCCTTCATAACCTAACCTAACCATGATATAAACTTGATTTCTTCCATTTGATCACTAAACAGAATGACAAACACATTTCCAAATTAAAATTTTGCTTCTTTTTATTATTTTTTTAACTTATTCTTCATTATCTATCAAACATTTGATTTTGGTATTTTTGTCGTTACGTTATTTCGCATTTTAGTTGACGATATAAACGAGTGCAGCGTCTTCCAGACAGAGATCTTCGCGATCTGGAAAGCTACAGAGTTGATAAAGGTACACGTCAATAAGGGGTCTGCAGTGACTATATACATACGTGGACAGTCAGACGGCACTAAAGGATCTGGAATGTCATCTAATTCATTTAAGCCTAGTGGAGGACTCAATAAGATTGTATTGGGTACCAGGGGGGTTATTATGTAATTCGATTCGAAACGAAACACTTTCGAAATACAATGTATAAAGCATACAAATTCGAACGAATTTCTTTTCGGAAGGAGTTACATAATAACCCCCCAGGGCACTGTGATATACAGGGAAATGAGGTAGCAGATGAACAGCTGGCCAAAACTTAATGCAAGCGCAACCAGAACACTGATAGAGCTGGATTGGTATAATCTCAAGATTCTAGTAGGAGTGATAACCGGTCATTGCCTAATTGGAGCCTTCAAAGGTAAATGGGATAATGGCACACAGGATTTATGTAGAGTGTGTGGGGATGTAGAGGAGCTAGAGACAGTAGACATATCATGCGCAACTGCTCTAGGCTACAGGGTCACATATTTAAATGCCTAGGAAACAGATTTCTGGAAGAACTCAGTAATGTTGCTGGCTGTAAACTGAGTAACATACTACGTTTCATTAAAATAATAGGGTGGCTATTTAAAGGACGTTCTACAACGATTCCAAATCAAAATGCAAAATAACGTAACATCACTTTTCATAAGTTGACAGGAAAAGCAAAAAACGATATAAAATGAAAACTACTTGAGATATTAAAATAAATGACACCAGAATTATAATTTATACAAAAAAACTAGTTTTATCAAAATACACTTTAAGATACTTGGCTTAAGTTTTTTTTTTGGAATTGTTGTTTTCTGAAACAAAAAAACATCGTAAATATAAATTTTTATGAAAAAATAAAAACTTTTTTTATTTTAAATAAAAGCAGTTTATATATACATTTTTAAATTTTTTGTTTTTTTTATTTTAATTACTAACAACACTTTTTTAAACTAAAAAAGGTACTTCATTAAATTTTCATAAATACTGCAAAAAAATTATTTAAACAAAATTAGGATACAATCTAAAATAATGTAAAAACAATTTACTAATTAATTACTCAAAGCATATACGTTATTTTGTTTAAGAAAATCATGTACTTGATGATACTTTAGTTTCAATTTTGGTTATAACTTGGTTATTTTTGATAGTAAAAGTAATATGATGTAGTGAATCGTAATCAATAATAAAATCAATTTCGAATTATTTTGCATTTTAGGTGCCGATATGTATATCTATTGATGGGAATCACAATGGACCTCATGGATCCGAATGAATGTGCACATAATGTACACCCCTTCCAAACTAATCAATTTAATTATATATTTATTCGTTTTATACGATTATTCTACATAAAATTGTTCGAATTATTCGCTATTCGAAAATTGTAATTTTTAAATAGTACGAATAAAAATAATTATTCGTAAGAAATTATTCGATTAATCGAACGATCATTACTCGAATAAATACCCTAGTACAAATATAAACGTTAATTTTTACATATATAGATAAGCAATTGTAAATGTTTTATTAAATTTTGTATGTAAACAATAAACAATGTAAAGTATAAGATATAATTATGTATGTAAAACTAACACAAGTTGCAAAATAGATATACTTACGTAAACAATAGTAATAATAATAATGATAAGTAATTCACTACATAATTTATAACAGATTCAAACTAATTTCTTATGATTTCTTATACATTACGTCGACGTGTAGATTTCCCTATAGCCACTGATGTGATGGGTGTAGAAATTGTTGAAGTAGAGGATGGTGCTAGGGGAGTCATCCTTAAACGCAATGAACGACCCACAGGTATTTTAGCAGAGACTAATCGCGGATTTTTGGAAAATGATTTCTTTTCAATTGTGCTTTCCACTGGTTTGTCCGTCTTCGTTTTCGATCTAACAGGAATGCGACTCTTTCCAATTTCTGATTTTGTGTTTGGTTTTGCATATGTTGATTGAATAGATAGATTTTCTTGAGAAAGCCTTTTTCTTGTCATAATCATTTTAGATCTAAGTTCCTTTTTCGCTGAATTCCTTGTGGACACACTTTTATTTAGTTTCGGTTGTTCTTTCGATGGTGTCTTCTTGGGGTCATTTTGGATAATACTGGTGTCTGATTTACTATTATTAGATATTGATTTTCTTTTATCTACAACATTTTCTTTATTTGCTGTAGGGCTTGTAACACAATGACTTGTAGTTGTTGTGATTGGAGTAGCATTTTCCTCCTCCAGACTGCACTGCTTTAATACTGGCGATGTCGCTTGTAAGTCGATTGATATTGATGGAATTTTTTTAAATCTACGTTTTCGGGTGCTGCATGGAGTAGATGTAACGCTTGATGTATCGGTCGTATCTAAAAAAAATTTACATAATTAAAGAGAAAACAAAAAACAAGTAATAAAAACAACGTTTCAAAACACCACACTCAAGACACAAATGGACAGGCTCTAATTTACAAAATTGTTACTTACTCTAATTCAATGAATTATACTCGTTTAATGTTTACCTCTTTCTTTCGCAGAACATATGACTGTGTTTTGGAGTATATATTTACATAAGACATATTTTTGATAAACATTGCATAAATAAATATGTTAATTTTGAGAACCATTTTTACACTTACAAGTAAGTTGCTTTTAACAATTTGAAATTTGATTTCAAAATGGTTTACAAAATATTCAAGGGGATATTTCATTGTACTTTTTCTTTATTTTTTGTACCAATGAAAACAGAAACTTGAAATCAGAGAATGGGAATCCACAAGTTGGTTTATGGTATTTTTTATTTATTCTAATGGTACTTTTTTAATACATTTATAGTAATGAAGAATCATGAAATTAGACAAAAATTATCTTGAATGAGTTAGAATCCGCAAAAGGTGGATTTTTCTTCCTTCTAACGCTTCTTATTGAATTTTTTATAATAATGGCCCTAGAAACATGAAATGAAGCATATGTGGTTCTGATTGAGTGAGAATCAAAATCGGAAATTTTATGCTACTTTTTCCTATTCGAATGATATTTTTGATTCTTAATTAAACAAATAAATAAGAAGCCACAAAGGGGCAACTAATGGTCCTTTATCCTACTTCTAATCGTAATTTTTTTTAACAATGAATCTAGAAACATAAGGACTGAGTTCGAAAAATTCTTAACATGCATATCTATATATTAGAGTGACAATCAGTTGTATGGAAAAAATTTTTTGTTAAAATTTTGAAGAGTGCCGGGTGGAATATTGTAACACTAGTCCTAAATGTTAAGTGCTGAAAATTTAAGCCAAATCGGGCAACGATTTCTGGACGCGCATCGAGGTCAAAGTTCAGATATATGCAAAACTTTACTATTTATATGGAATAAATAGGTGAAACTCGTTAAATGTCTGCATTGTTTTCTAGAAATGTATAGATTTATTTATATTAATGAATATTACATTAATATATTTACATTTTGGAAGTTAACCCTGCATCTCCTTTTGGTCAAAATGACCCAAAAACTGTATTATCGCCAAAATTCGGAAAAATGCAAATTTTTCAAATATTTTAAAAATTTTGCTACTAAATAAATAATTTTGCAATTGAATGCAAAAGAATCGAAATATGTACGTAATTATCGTTGTAATGAGATATAATGACAAAATTTGGTTAAAAAATGTTAAAGTTATTACAAATTCGCCAGACCATTAACGTGTTTCAGGCCACTTGAACAAAAAATTTAGGAAAAAAAATTAATATATTTCGAGAAAAATGAAAATAAAAGCTAATTTTCATTTAAAATATATCCGTATTTACTTGAGCCGATTTTAATGAAAATCGTAACATTTCACTATCTTTTCATTAGAAATTCCACATATTGAAAAATTTGACCTTTGACCTTCACGATTCTAAGGTTATCGTTTTCCGATTTTAGTGAAACTTTCAGACCATAATTCAAATTACCAGGATTATAATATTATGAATAAGTTTTATTTAAAATTTATAACAGTAAGGAAATTGGGCACATTCGCCTAAATATGGGCAAAAAATTTGTTTTTCTTGAAAATCGCAAAATTTAAATCGCAGGTACGGAAAACTGTAAGAGGTATTGACATAATTTTTATTCCCTATTTTGATCTCAATAAATGCCAATGTGATGATCAAAAAGAAAATTTTTAAAAATTTTAAAATGCCGTTAAAAAAAATAATTTTTTTGGCCATACCTGTGAATAGGTTAACGGTATCCTACGAAGACAAAAACTCATACACAAGTAAATACGGATATATTTTAAATAAAAATTAGCTTTTATTTTAATTTTTTTCCTAAATTTTTTGTTCAAGTGGCCTGAAACACGTTAATGGTAATAACTTTAACATTTTTTAACCAAATTTAGTCATTTATATCTCATTACAACGATAATTACGTACATATTTCGATTATTTTGCATTCAAATGCAAAAGTATTTATTTAGTAGCAAAATTTTTTCAAAAACTGAAAAATTTGCATTTTGCTCTAATTTTGGCGATAATACAGTTTTTGGGTAATTTTGACCCAAAGGAGATACAGGGTTAATTTCCAAAAAAAAAATTTAATGTAATATTCATTAATATAAATAAATCTACATATTTATATAAAACAATGCAGAAAGTTAACGAGTTTCACCTATTTATTCCATATAAATAGTATAATTTTGCATATATCTGAACTTTGACCTCGATGCGCGTCCAGAAATCGTTGCCCGATTTGGCTCAAATTTTCAGCACTTAACATATAGGCCTAGTGTCACAATATTCCACCCGGCACTCTTTGAAATATAAAAAAAAAATCGGCTGTCACTCTACTATATATATAAAAGTATGTTAATAAAAATTAAACCACTAAACTTACAGTTTTGCTTTTTTATGGAAATTATTACTACAATTTACAAAAAAAAAAATATTTTTATAGTTCTAATCACTAGTGATGAAATTTTTAACCTTTTTCGGAAACTCTTCCATTTATAGTGCTTTCTGTCACTTTGTTCGAACAGGTTGTCCATCTCCGTTTAAAATCTACCACAGTTTTGGACACCTTTTTTGTGCTCTTCAATTCTCTTTTAACAATAGACCAATATCTCTCCATTGGCCTTAGCTTCAGGCAGTTTGGAGGATTTGCCTCTCTTGATACAAATAGATTATTGTTCTTTTACCACTCAAGACCTTTCTTACCATAGTGACAGGATGTCAAATCCGGTCAAAAATAAGTGGACACATTAAGAAGTCTTATGAATGAAGCATACTTTTTTGCAAACATTCCTTGATGTAAATTTCGGTGTTTATAGAGCCCTTTGTAACAAATGTTTGGCTTCTTGCCAAACTGCATATTGCTTGCCATACCAAGAACTTTTTGAAAAAATAAGCAACATAAAAATATTGACCTGGAACCTGCGAAAAATTATTCGTACGTACGTTTCGTCATCCTCGAGCATAAGCAACATAAAAATATTGACCTGGAAGGTGCGAAAAATTATTCGTACGTACGTTTAGTCATCCATTATGCAGAAGGTATATTTTTTATAAAACTAAAAACTTAAAAATTAAAATTATTGTGTTATTATACACGTACTTATATAGTGCTGATTGTGTGAAAATCTCAATTTCTGTAAGAAAATAGAAAAATATAATTTTAAGCTCAAATGATTTAGAATGAAGTGAGAACACGTAACTGGTTCCTTTTCGTCCTTCTAATGGAACTTTTTAATTTTCTATAATATTAATACATGAAGTTAAACATCAATGGTCCTGAATAATAAAGAAAGCACAAAATAGTACCTTTTAATTTTTTAATAGTGTTTTTCGTTTTTTCTGTTTTAAAGGACTTTCAAATATGAAATTAGATAAAAAATTTCCTTAATATGTGAGAATGCAGAAGGAGGACTATGTGAAACTTTATTTCTTATGTTTCTTGAATTTTCTAAATTAATGATCTTACGACATATGTATAATATAAAGGAGAAATTAGCGTCATATTTTGTTTATTCTAAACAAATTAATATTAAATTAATAAAGTTAGAAACAAAAGTGTTTACACATATGAATCTGAATAAAGTAAGAATTGACAAAAGTGAAATTAATTTAATGAAGCTTGAAACATAAAAAAGGAACCAACGAAAGCATTTTAATCATGCTACTTTAATATTGTCAAAGTCGTGCTTTAGGAAAGAGAACATAAAATTTGTCAATTGCAGTTTTTTGCTTTATTTTGTTTTATACTTACAATTCCGCTAACGAAGTAGCGGGTGTAATGCTAGTATTAAATATTATTTTGTATAACTTATTAAGTGAATTTTTCCTATGCAGATTTGGATTCTTCTTCAAGGGAATCGCAATGAACACACCCCTTCCAAACTAAACTATTAGGTGTAGTTATACACATGCATATATACATATGAAAGCGTTCTATGTATGAATGTATGTTTTAGCATTACTTTTATTTTGCGTATTATTTTTCTCTTCAATAGTAATAACAAAATTATACAAATTATACGTAGATTTGAATTTTTACAAAAAAAAAAATACAAGAGATCGAATTAATTTGGATAAAATACAATAAATTACAATCCCTTATAAAGTAGTATGAATAAAGATAGATAGATTGATAGTATAAATAAAATGTACAAAATGTAACAAAATCAAATATATATGTAATTATGTATGTAAGTGTGAGTATAATCTAACAGTTGGTGTTTTGTAGTGTTTGTTTTTTAATAAAATTTTTTTATAGGAATATATTCTCTTAATTACCTATTTCAATACACGGCTGCTTTCTAACAGGCGAGGACATGGCTGTAGAAGCATATAATTTAGGCGACGTTCGCAAAACACGCTTGCGTCCATTTCGTAATGGTGTGGATGCTACCGTAATAAGTGAGGATGATGTATCCATTTTCTAAATAAGATAAAGTACAGAAATTAGAGTGCTATTTTTAAAAACAATATGATTTTTTTGTATTTCGTGTTCACTGTCCCCTCCTCCGCCCTTCAGTTAATATTCATTTTGATCCAAAAATACTGAAAATGCATTTTAAAATTGCTAAATTTGTTTTAACTATTAATGTCCACTTTTAATGTGCACTGTATATGGTGGTTGTAATTATCATATTGATATCGTTGATAAAATGATACACAGTTTTTAATTATTTTCAAATTCGTATTTTTTTAGGTATTAATAAGAAAAATATTGCCACAAGTTTTACAAACAATATTGATTGATTGAGATAAAACAATTGAATGATAAGGATGTCGTTAAATAGTGTTAATTATGATCTTATATGTATGTATAATAATGATATGCATGCAATCTAATGATGTTTGAGAACTGGATCTTGAATATTATACGTGAACACATGTTAAAGTTGGAGTCTTGTTCGTCTGGTAGAGGAGGTAGATGGTGTCGTACTCACTTTGCCAATGGGTTGGGAAACATTGCGAAATGTACGACTGCGCATAGGGCGCATTGTTGAATTTACCCGCAAACGGGATGATGTTCCCGAAATAGCCTTCGGAGATTTAGCTGTCGGAGATTCCGGTATTACTTCAGATATATCCAGCTAATTAAAAAAAATACTTGGGTTTAGCAACAATTATTTATTATTATATATTTTTGTTTTTGTAATTACCTCTTCCTCAGATGTAACATCGGACTTATCATGGGTACTTTCTTTATCAGTACGAATTTCATGTCGTAAAAATGAAGTTTCTGTGAAGCTTTTTCCTTTAGCTACCGTGTTACTTTCGGGTAGCGCATCTTTCCCCGGTGTTAAAGTATTTTCAGCCTGTTTTTCCGGTGTTTGGTTTGCAGATGAGAGGCGTAATTCATTTTGAGATTTTGAAGATATTTTAGATTTTGTAGGGCTATGTAAAATCTTTTCAATTATTTCCGGTTCTCGAGGTTTAGGTTGGGATAGTTCTGTATCGTCCTTTTCATTATTATTTTGATTTTTATTTCGCTTGCTATATCGTAGACTTCGCCTGACTGAGGAATTGTCTGGTCCAGAATTTTTTTTAGGTTCTTTTAACTTCTTGTCAGAGTCAATTCGGGCTTCAATTCTTATTTTATTAGGTCTAACTATGTTATCATTACCAGGAGTGCCATTGCTATCAATTGAATTGTTTCGAGAAAGGTTGAGAGATTTCCTTAAAAACCGATGGTTTGTAATATTCTCACTCCCAAATGTTGTAGGCATGCTTGATGCTGAGGGCGAAACAACTGTAATTTGGCTATCTACTAGTGTACTATGGTTATTGCTTTCATTTTGCGAATTTGTCGTTTCTTCTGATATTACTGTATTTTCTATACAATCTGATACGAGAGCAGTCGCTGATGTTTCAGTATTGACTTCGGACAATGTATCGGTTGCTTCAGTTTCCATATTCTTCTCAGACGGATTTATTTCGGGTTCATCATCTTCATCATCTGATTCCACTTCTTCATTTATTCCTTTTGCAGGTGGATTAAAAACTCCATCGAGCATGTCTTTGAAGTCAATGATACATTTCACAGTTCTGGGATCAAATTTGTTCTGCAAAGCATTAAAAGCATCATTAGGATTTTTAAAATATCAAATAAAATAGTACGCAGGGTGTAAACAAAACTTAAGATATACAAAATAATATTGCCAATATGTGGTGTTTTTAAACAAAATAAAGTCATACAATCAAATGTACGCGTAAAATAAAAAAAAAAACATCAAAATCGCCAAAAATTATTAATAGTGGACATGGAACTTCACATACAAAATAATTAGATATCGAATATTTGGTGAACTGTATTACAGACTTCTTTATATGACTTCTTTCATATAAAAAAAATAGTTATAATTTATATCTGGAGAATTATAATAGTTTAAATAATGCTTCAAGGGACTTGCCCCCTTCCATACAAAGTAAATATTTATTATCGAATATCTGGAGAACTCTAATAATACAATTCTCAATACTTTGCATGAGTTATTTTGGTACCTTGACTTATTGCAAATGGATGGTATCAGATCATGTTAAGTAAATAGTTCTTTTCGACAACTGTTATAGGTAGAGTATTCTAACTTTTTATAAATTGCTTTCATATTATTTATATTTTGTATACATTCAAAGGCATGGTATGCAAATAAACACAAACAAGAAATTCCGGTATTAATTATATTCATTTATTTTTTTTATAAAATCCTTTCATATTTTTCTATTATTTTACTACGACAAGGGTATCGAAGCCCAATTATGAATAAAAATTCACCAGGAGTATTTTTCCCTTTTCCCATTCTTCCTATTCAAATTCAATGTTAAATAAATCAAATTGTTAAGCCTTAATTAATAAATTTGTAAAATACTGCAATATATTACACAGTACAACACATGATTTTGGGACTCAATTCTGACAATTGCACGTGAAAGTAGCCCCAAAAATAAGAACTTCTGCATCATTAGTTTTGTCAAGTTGGCTGCCGTAATAATTTAATGGCCATACGAATTTTTTTCCCTCAAGGTGGATTTTTATCACTTTTTCTATATTTTAGCATGGTTATATCTCTTATACCGTACGGAATATCTCTTTTGTGGCTGAAGCAAAGTTGTAGATATTGAATAGTAGAAAAAAAGTACGGAACATACCTATCCGAAAAAGGTGCATCCAGTGCCTTAAAAATCGCAAAAATGCCCATTTTTTAAAATTTGTACCAATTTTTCACATTTTTTGCTCAATAACTGAACATTGCTTCAGTCACAAAAGTGATATTCCGTACGGTATACGAGATATAGCCGTGCTAAAATATAGAAAAAGTGATAAAAATCCACCTTGAGGAAAAAAAATTCGTATGGCCATTAAATTATTACGGCAGCCAACTTGACAAAACTAATGATGCAGAAGTTCTTATTTTTGGGGCTACTTTCACGTGCAATTGTCAGAATTGAGTCCCAAAGCAATGAACTGAAAAATGTTGTACTGTGTTATAAAAGTTGTGCTTTACGTTTTATATATACTGTAAAAAAGAAAAGACTATATCGAAGGCTTTTATTCGAAATGGTCTATCTACTCGTTTACTATTAAAATAAAAATTAAAAATTACTATTAGAAATCTTGACTTTTTTATTTTCCGATTATTTTTTGACATTTGTTAAGACCATGTTGTTGTTGTTTTTGTAGAACTGCCAACACCTTGTATAAATTCACATTGGATTATGTCATAAACTTCTATATTGCTCTCAAATAACTGTTGTAACCATAGAGAATATACATAGAGCGGAAACTCTCCTGTCAAAGACCTTACTCTGTCGTCAAAAACTGTAACTGGTGAGAATCCTATTAGTAATAAAAACTATGTGAAAACCACTTTCGTATCAACATGTGCAACTTTTTTGAGTAATTTTTTTGTTTGAGTTTTTTGATTTGAAAGTTGAGTTGATGTAAATATATTTATAATGTGCTGTTTTTCTATAGCGAATGAGCGTTTTGAGTGGACGTTTTACATGAATTTTGTTTTTGTTACAATAACAAAACACATGCACATTAATGTGCTGTTTTTCTATAGCGAACGAGTACTTTGAGTGGAAATTTAACATGTGTTTTGTTATTGTAACAAAAACAAAATACATGTAAAACGTCCACTCAAAGCACTCGTTCGCTATAGAAAAACAGCTCATAATACTGATTAAATTTGTGTTTAAAAATAAATAACAGTGAAATAAAAGAAAAACAATGTCTAATATATACAAAATCATTGAAAAGGAAGGGCGAAGCACGATATGAGATTGCTTTAAAATTCAAATATAAAATTTAAAAAAAAAACAACAAAATTAAACGTAAAAGAGTTGATGATGTTGTTGCCTCTTTTAGGCAGAACAGGAATAAAAACAAATAACAAACGGAACTGACAACCATAACTATTATACACCTCTACAAGCAATCGTTGACGGCGATATTGAGGATGAAGTTATCGTTGAAACAGCTGTTAAGGAACCACCAATAACAATATTAAAATGTAAAACTGAACAATTACATGAAATGTGTAGAATAATGGAAGTAAAAGAATATTCTATACGTAGAATATCTATTGGCCTCAAACTTTTTTGAGAATGATTTTGATAAAGTTCGTGTGGCATTAACAAACAATTTCAAGTTAGAACATTTTACATATGCCTCTAAAAATGAAAAACCGTATAAAGCGATTTTACTTGGTTTAGATAAAACCGATCCATCTATCATTAAAAATCGTCTCACTAGTCTGGGTCTAAAGTGTACTGACGTTAAAATTGTCACTAAAACCAGAGATAATGATGATTAAATCATTTTTATAATATATTTCAAAAGGAAATCAATAACTTTAAAGGAGTTCAAAATTACTCCTCCATAAATTACATTAAAGTTAGATGGAAATACCAAAAACCCAATAAAGCTAAAGTAACCCAATGCTATAACTGCCAAATGTTTGGACACGGTTCCAGCTGATGTATGGTCAAAACATTTTGTGCCCATTGCGCTGGTAATCATAAAACCGCCGATTGTAATGCATATTTCGAGAAGTGTGCAAACTGTAATGGATCCCATGAAGCTATGTCACCCGATTGCCCTAATAGGGAATCTTATAAAAAAAATTAGACAAAGGTCTCAACCAAATCGCGTAAGACAAAATACTCAAAACCATAACAATAACAATAACACAAACTACAGTGCTAACTTTCCCAATTCATTAAATCAAAATGAATTTTTTGTCTATATGCAGTTTTGACTCTCATTAGTATTTTTATACCACATAAACTAAGTTTCATTATTTTTTTACACACATTTTTTATACAACACCGTTATTTCTGTTTTGGTTTTTCTGAGATTTTTGACTTTTTTTTAACCTACTATTTTTATTGCTTTATAAACCCAAAAAATCTTTCTATAAAAGTTGAGCTAGAAATAATTAAAGATATGGACAATGGAGTGGGAGTTACAGGTCTAACAAATAAATTTGGTGTAGCGAAGTCCACAATATGGGGCATTAAAAAAATACAAAGTGGAATTCTATGCCACAATAAAAGCGGAATATCCCAGCGTCGAAAAAATACTCCATAACTGACTTTTAAAGCAGCGATGTAAAAATTTGCCTGTTAGCTTAAGACAAAAAAAAATACACGAGCAGTTACACGATCAGGAGATTTCAATGCAAGCGCAGGCTGGCTTCAAGGGTACAAAGCAGCAACTCAAGCTGTTCAAATTTTTGAAAAAGCCATTGACTGGGCTGAGAACAATACTAAAGATTATGAAAATATCTTAGTTTTACAAATTTCGTGATTTAGCAGTACAAAAAGCCAAAAGTACATGTACAAAACAAGCAACCATTAATGATTTATTTGTTCCTTTATAAAAATATAATAAAATGTACATTTTTGACATAAAATTTTATGATTTTTTATTATTTTTTCAGTCTCGATAAAGTGAATTTATTGGATAAAGTGAACAGGCCTTGCATTAATTAGATCACTCTATCCCGACTCCACTGTACTACTGAATCATACTCATATAGTTTTACCTCATGAAAGCACCTATATTCCTTCTGATCCATCTAGGCAAGCATCTACGTTGAATTTTTTCTTAACAAATGTAGCACATAACTTGGCAGCTGTAAAAGTAATAAATGAGCTCAGTTCTGATCATCTTCCAATCTCTAGTGTTATAAATCACAGAGTAGATTTTGTAAACAACATACATACAATACGTACATAAGAAAACAAATTGGCATCGGTTTCAAACATCAATAAATAGAAGCCTATCTAGTACTATTGGCATGACAGAAATAACAAATACAAACCAAATTGATGAAATGGTCGAAATTTTTAACGATGTTGTTAAGAAGGGAATTGATGAAAGTACACCCAAGTATATCGACGAAATTGGAAACGGTACGTGGATATTAATGATCATCGCCAAATGACGCGGTTAAACAAAGAAATCAGGGGCTGAATTACCGCATTCGATATCGATTAAATTCGATCGTAATTTTCTGATTTGAGATTACGGCATTCGATATCGAGCATGAAATTTAGTACATTTTGTTATAATTACAATATCGAAATCATTTGTCGATGCAAGAAATGCTTAAGATGCAATCAATGTTATTGCAGGCTGTGCTTAACAGACCATGAACTGTCTAAGAGCTAGTTTCTTACTTGTCAGTTAAACTCAGCTTAACACGCTGTTATATTAATCCTGAAACATATTTTGCCGGAATTTAACCACTGATTGTGTTTCTCACTAGTGGATAAATTTTGTTAGCATTGCCATACTTTTCAGTCAAATCACATGTTTATTCTTCAAATTTTTTCATATAAATATGGCAATACTATACATTTTATAAGAAAAAGCAACAGCGTTACATAACTTTTTTTGTAAATTTTAACATTCTAAAAGAAAAAGCGACATAAAAGTATATAAAATGTATATTAAAAATTATATTGATGTTAATAAAGCAAATAAAAACAAAGAGCTGCTGTGCTGAATTGTTTATTTTATTTTCCATCTGTTTGTGCTTTGGCATTTTATACTTAGGTTTAACTCACCAATGATGCTCAGTTAAACCTAGATTATATAGCATATAAACAATAAGTGAGAAACACAATTTTTAGTTTAATTTAGGTTTAAGCGAAGAATGTAGATTATCTCTATCCCAGAAACTAGCTCTAAGAATATGTTTTTGGAATGCAAACGGCATACGCCAACACAAAAACGAACTCGAATATTTTTTAAGAAACCAACAAATTGATATAATGCTGGTTTCTGAAACTCATTTGACGTCCAGAAGTTCCTTTCGAATAAATGGATATGTAATATATGACACCAAAGATCCCAGAGGTAGAGCATGCGGAGGCTTGGCAACTTTAATAAAAGCTCGAATAAAACACTACTTAATGTGTGATTTTTGTGAAGATTATCTACAAGCTACTACAATCTGTCTTGAAGATTTTCATCGAAACTTAGTGATTTCATCGATATACTCACCCCCAAGATTCTCAATTACAGAAAGTCAATATAATAGATTTTTTAAATCACTAGGGCCCCGTTTCCTGGCTGCTGGCGATTATAATGCTAAGCACACATTCTGGGGATCACGACTGATTACCCCTAAAGGTCGTGTTTTGTTCGACTCAATTTCTAAAATGGGTTTGCATGTGCTTTCGAGCGGTCAACCTACTTACTGGCCTACTGACCCACGAAAAATACCGGATGTTATTGATTTTAGCGTGATGAAAAATATCCCTAGAGAAATGATTCAAATTGAATCCTCGCTGGAACTATCAGCACCCTAGAAATTGTATCCCCGACTGGTAATTTAGCGATGGCAGGCACAAGAATAAATTGGCTCAAATATAAAAAATACCTCAGTACACATTGCTCGGAAAACATACCGCTAAGAACACCAGAAAACATCGATCACTCTCTTATCAATTTCGATAAAAATCTCAAACTGGCTGCTCAACATGCTACCCAAACCCCCCGACAATTCAGATATAATAGAATTAATTCTGCAGATGTCGAACGGCTCTTAAATGAAAAAAGATTTCGAAGAGAGTGGCAATTGCACAGATCCCCCCAACTAAAATCGAAGCTTAAAGATTGTATAAAAAGACTTAAAAAGCTCTTGGAATTTCGAGAAATGGAATCATTGAATAAATATTTAGAAAGCCTGGACGCAACCCCGCAATCGGATTACTCATTATGGCGAGCAACAAAAAGTCTTAAAAGACCCGTTATATGTAAGTCCCCCTTGCGAAATTCAAGTGGCGGTTGGGCAAGAGATGATACTGAAAAATGGAATCTGTTTGTTAATCATTTAAAAAAAGTATTTACACCGAACACATCAAACGAAGCAATTGAGTTGCCACCTGTTGCACCCTATTTTGGAGCAGCCGTACCTCTACGTTTTGAGATTCGAGAGATCGAAAATGCTATTGCTGATTTAAATCCCAAGAAAGCGCCTGGTATGGACAAGATCAGCAACAAGATGCTTATGGAGCTACCCCGGATAGCAATAAAAATAATTATTTTTATTTTTAATGCTATATTACGACTTGAATATTATCCTCCAGAATGGAAGATTTCACTGGTTACCATGATACCCAAGCCGGGAAAAAATCACACAAAAGTAGAATCATATAGACCCATCAGCCTATTGTCTAATATATCAAAGCTATTTGAGAAGATACTTATGAACAAGTTGTACCCGATGTTAACTGAAAACAATTGTATTCCGAATCATCAATTTGGATTTAGAAGAAAACACAGTACTATCGAACAAACCCATAGACTTGTAAATATGGTGAGAAAAGCGTTTGAAGAAAAGAAATACTGTTCCGCACTCTTTATCGACATCTCTCAAGCGTTTGATAAGGTATGGCATGCTGGATTAATATACAAATTGAGTCAAAATTTACCGGCAAACACACATAAGCTGTTGGAAAGCTATTTAACTGGTCGAACATTTAAGGTTAAAGAGGGAAACTTTTTAAGTACTGCACAACCCATTGAAGCTGGAGTCCCTCAAGGCAGTATCCTGGGACCTTTTTTATATTTGATATATTCGTCTGATATGCCAACTAACAATCGCACTCATACATCAACATTTGCTGATGATACTGCTATTCTAAGCATCCATGAAAACCCTCAACAAGCGTCTCGTTACTTACAAAACCACATATTTGAATTAGAAAAATGGTTAAAACAATGGAAAATTAAAGTCAACGAGCAAAAATGTACACACATAACATTTACATTGCGTAGAGAATCATGCCCCCTATTCATATCAATAACCAAACAATAATTCAACAATCGGAAGTGAAATACCTCGGAATACATCTCGATCGTCGCCTTACATGGAAAAGTCATATAGATGCAAAGTTGACTCAAATGAAATTAAAATCAATTCAAATTAATTGGCTTATTGGCAGAAACTCCACGCTTAGTTTAGATTGTAAACTTCTACTTTATAACATGTTCATAAAACCGATATGGTGTTATGGCATACAGTTATGGGGCACGGCCTCAGCGTCAAATGTAGAAAAGATCCAAAGACGCCAAAACAAGTTTCTAAGAATGATCACAGTTGCCCCCTGGTATATAAAAAACGCGAATATACACAGAGATCTAAACGTGCCCATTGTAAAAACTGAAATCTCGAAAAATGTACAAAAATATTTAAAAAAAAACTTGAAGTTCACCCAAACCCGCTGGCTCGCAACATATTAGATAACCGTGCCACATTAAGAAGATTAAGAAGGAGGGACACAGCAGACCTAATCTAGAAGGAAGAATGCCAATTTAACCAACACAACCATAAACACAAAATTTTTTCGTCCGGCACTGGCTGGACTAATTAAATAATAATATTAGATTGTATATTAAATAATTACTAAAAGCTCACAAAATTCAGATTAAGTTCAGAAATCTGACATGGAATAATAGTATGCTACCTTTTTGGAAGGTTTCTAAAGTTTTAAAACGAAAAATAAATAATATCCCTATTTTGAAAGAAAATAATGAAGTCAGTTTTACACAGCAAGAGAAAGCAGATGCGTTAGTCAAATATTTTATGTCAAACCACAACATTTCATCTCGCATAAGTGATGCAAACACAATGGATGAGGTTGATAATGTAGCAAACCAAATTCGAAGTTGTAATGTAAATCCACCAGACAACTATTTTGTAAATTGCCATAAAATTAAACAAATTATCAAAACACTAAAAAAAACAAGAAATCGCCTCGAGTTGACAAAATAAATAACAAATGTTTAAAAAATCTTTCAAATAAAGTCATAAAATACTTCACAAACGTGTTTAATAGCTGCCTGAAATTGATCTACTTTCCCAAATACTGGAAAATATATAAAACCTCATTCTAAAACCTAGTAAACCACCAGATTCTCCACAATCATATAGGCCCATTAGCTTACTGCCTTCCACCAATAAAATTCTTGAAAAAGTTTTAAAAGAAAAATTAAACAGTTTCATTGATTTGCATAATATTTTTCCTCCACAACAGTATGGTTTCCAGGGACATAACTGTTATAACAAATATTGGAAAAAATCCTGAAATAATTGTTTATCAAGAATTTTTGAAAAATGGTCTCTGAATAACAGTTAAAAATAACCAATATTATTTTGGTCTTTGATAACCATTATAAACGATATTTATTTTATTTGGTCTTATCTTGGATTTTTATATTTTTTGGTCTTCAGTAACCATTATGAAAGATTTTTATTTTTTTAGGTCTTTAATAACCATTATAAAAGATTTTATTTTTTTGGTCTTAATAACCATTATAAAATATTTTTATTTTTTTAGGTCTTTGATAACTATTATTAAAGATTTTTATTTTTTGGTCTTCCGTACACATTATGAGTACCAACAAAGTTTTTTGATCGCATGGACCCGGTTTTCTTGTATTTTAAAATAGACAGAGAAAGATAAATCGATTCAGAATTTCATAAGAATCAAGAATATTTGTGATTATAAACAGTTTTCTTTTAAAATGAGCAATATGTGGGAGCTATGACTAATTATGGACCAATCGCCATAAAATTAAGTGACATGTCTTCTGTATATATGAAACTTATTTGTGCTAAATTTTATTTGAATACCAACTTTTTAAGAAATCTATACTCGTTAAAATGGTTTTCGGAAGTGGGCCTTGTATGGGAGCTACGACTTATTATGGACCAATCGTCTCAAAATTAAGTAGTGAGAGTTCGACTTATATAAGACTTATTTGTGCTGAATTTGATTTGGATATCTATTACTAAGATATTTATGAGAGATTATCTATTTTCAGATAGGACAATCGTAGGGGGGCTAGGAGAAATAATAGACCGATTCTAACCAAATTCAATAGACTTCGTCCTTGGGGCACTATACGCTATATCACTATCGTGGTGTAGTTTATATTAGACTATCGAAGACCAAAAAAATAAAAAAATTTTATAACCAAAAAAATAAAAATCATTCATAATGGTTACTGAAGACCAAAAAATATAAAAATCTTTCATAATGGTTATCAGCATAGCTGTAACTTGTGGATAAAATGCAAAATATAAATATTTTTTATATTATTTTAGTTTTTGTTTCCAATTATAAATATTTATTTTCCAAATTATTTATTAGTTAAATAAAGTATTTGTCTAATTTATTAATAATATTTACAGTTAAATTTATGCATATTTATAACTTTTAAAACCAAATAAATTATAAATAAAATCATTTTATATTAGTTTAATGAAATTATATTGATATTTTTTTAGAAAATATTAAAATTTTATATATTCAAATAAAATAAAGTTGAATAAAATTTAAATTTCTTTCATTTAGATACAAACAAAATCAAGTAATTTATTTAGAATATTTTTTCAAACAAAATACAAAAAACTAAAATTATTCAAACAAAAAATTATTGAATAGAAATAATTCTAATAAAACTTTAGAAATATTTTTATTTCTCACAAATTTGAAACAAATAAATTTATTTTTCCAAAAATTAATGAATAGAAATACACATCTGCTCAAAATAATAGATACACCTAATTGGAAAAAATTTAAATGGCGGTAACATTGAAAATTTCCTCGCAAGCGTTAAGAATACATCATATTATTAAAATTTCTATCTGGCAATGTCATGTCAGTCAAAAATCTGGCAACTATTTGCTTTCATGTTGATTTTTAAAAACGAATTTATTTGAATTACAAAAAATTATTTGCTCATAAAAATAGATACACATCAGTAATTTGTAATTTGTTTATATACAATTTTTTTTTTGTGCAATTTTTTGTTCCTATTTACGTGAAACAGTAAGTATAATTTAAATTTTAGCAACAATTTTATAAAAAATAGGACTCTTTTGAAGAAAATGGGACGAAATCATCATTGTACCGAAGATGAGAAAAAAATTGTTCAAACGATGAGAAATCAAGGAAAATCATTACGGGAAATAGCAAAGAGCATAGGAAGATCTTTACATTTTGTCCAAAATGCTTTATCTAAAAAAAAAAAAAGAGAAACTCGCGGTAGACCAAAGAAAACCAGTCCAGAAACAGATAGGCGGATCGTCCTTATGGTTAAAAAAGACCCTTTCATATCATCGAAAGCTATTTCTGCGGAGCTATGTAACGAAATCAGTCCACAAACAGTTCGTCGTCGTCTTTTACAAGCTAAATTGCCGGGAAGAATTGCCAGAAAAGTGCCACTAATGCGCCAAAAAAATATCAAGACAAGATTAGAATTTGCTAAAGAGCACTGACAATGGTCCGGGTGTGAAGGCGAAAAAAAATGGAGAAATATTTTATGGAGCGACGAAACAAAAATAAATTTGTTTGGAAACGACTGCCAAAGAAATGTACGCCGACCAAAAGGAAAAGAATTCCACGTTAAATTTACAAAAAAGACGGTAAAACATGGCGGGGGAAACATAATGGTTTGGGGTTGCTTTTCATGGAATGGTGTTGGTCCGATATTCCGAATAGAAGATACCATGAATGCTAGTGGGTATAGAGACATATTGGAAAACGTAATGCTTCCATATGCATCGGAAAATATGCCATTAATATGGACATTCCAGCAGGACAACGACCCAAAACATAGTTCAAGATTAGTTAAAAACTGGTTCTTGGAGAATAACGTACCTGTTTTAAGCTGGCCCAGCCAATCCCCTGATTTAAACCCAATAGAAAACTTGTGGAGTGAATTAAAGATAAGGCTTTCGAAAGAAGTTTTCAAAAATAAAGACGATTTATGGGAGAAAACGCAAAAAATATGGTACGAGATTCCATTGGAGAAGTGTCAGAACTTGATATCCAGTATGCCCAGAAGAGTGGAGAAAGTTTTACAAAACAAAGGTGGATATACTGGATACTAGCTTTACTTTAATAATAAACTAATTTTTTTAAGATAAAATTTATTAGCTTTTGTTTAATAAGAATTTTTAAAAATGTATCTATTATTATGAGCACCAAATTTTTCGAAATTTAAGAAATTTAATTTACTTTATAATATTTATTATTAATTATGAAATATTTTGTTTTTGTTTTTTACTCTCCTTTTAACTATAAATAAAAATCGACTGAATTTTTTTTATAATTTTACAATATACCATTATTTTTTTTCGTTTTTAAAAAATAAATTTTGGTGTATCTATTATTTTGAGCAGATGTGTAATTCTAATAAATATTACGGAATATTTTTATTTCATAATAATACTGATGTAAATTGTCTTCTGATGGCATTCTGAGTTGAAAAAGTTATTTTCGAAACGAATTAGAATTTTTTTCAGATTTAACTTGTTTTTTTCTTAGTTTGGGAATGGAAAAATTCCGGGAAATTCGGAACCCAAATTCTCTGATATCTATTATTCTATTTTTAGAAACTACTACTAAATCATTGATTACCACTAGAATATGAAAAGAGATTTATGGTTTAAATTGTGAAGAACAAAATACATGAATTATTTTTAAAAACTGTTTTTAAAGTAACTAGTTGTTAAAAATGATCCTCTGACATGTCATTCCTCATAGGGCTCTTTAATAACCCCGCAAGTGAAAATAGGCATTCAAAATATGGTTGAATTATTTTTGAGCATTGTGTTTGTTTTTCCATAGCAAACGAAGGATCTTTTTCATAATCATCGGAAGAAAAATCTTCGTCCGATCTCATTTTCACACACAAAAATATTTTTCTAATTGATCAAAAATTTGTTGTTAAATATTTGACTTTATTTTCACAAATAAAATTATTCAAAGAAAATTTCTATGAATAAAAGCAGGGCACACTTAGAAAGGTGACTGCATCACTACAACAATACAAAAACAACAGGTACTTTGTTTTTGTTAAAAAGTAGGTGAACTGTCAAAGTTGCCTGTTGTTGTTTTTGCTTTTGGGTTTGTTGTATTTTTCGCTACAACAACCACAAGTGAATTGACAATTTAAACTGAATAAAAAAATAATCAGCTGTTTCATCGCAGTCACCTTTCTAAGTGTGTCCTGAATAAAAGTATTCAAACATTTTTTGTTGAATATTTAAATATCTTTCTTTTTTTGGAGAAATAAAGTTATTCAAAGAAAATTGCTTTGAATAAAATCTATCAACAAATTTTCGAATAAGTAAAATAATATTTACCCCCATTAACACGAAGTCTGGTTATGCCTTAACTAATAGTTATATTGTCAGTTAAAATTATTTTTGTATGAAAACTGTCAGTATAACTATTAGTTAAAACATAACCAGACTTCGTGTTACTGGGGGTTAATATTTAATTTTAACTATAAAAATAAAATTTGAAAATAATTACATGTTTTCATATAGATTAGAATTTTTTAAAATCTATTCATTACATAATAAATAAAATACAACTTATTGTTACTATAATACAAATACTATTAGTATAATTTTATAAATGTTTATTCAAAACTTTTAAGCAGAGTACCAAATATTCATTCACTTTTCACTCATGTTCATGAAAAAAAAATTTTGATTTTTGTTGTGTTATGTTCTATTCGTGTATGAAGAGACACGAAATATTTTGCTTTATTCAATCATGTAATATAGGATTTGTAATGTTTTTTTCTTGCAAAATCGAGAAAATAAGAGAAAAATTTTTTACTTTGGTTTTTGGATTTTTGAATGTTAGGTTTTACTTTGCACTAACATTAAAAAATCAGAAGCAAAAAATGTTTTTATTTTAAACCGCATACATGAAGAAAATAAGAATGCGTTTAATTTTGTTTTGCATTGTTGTGGTATGATTTATTGAGGTCAGTGCAGATTACTAGGTCATTATTATAGACAATATGGATATCTAATGATAGATATTTCAATGTCCATTGCAACGATGTATATAAGGCTATAGTAAGTTGGACCTACAATGGGTCAAAATCGGGAAAAATATTTTTTTACCCGAATTTTTTTTTCACCAAAAAAATTTTTTTTTTGTCATAAATTGTTTTTTCAAAAACATTTTTTTTAAAAACTAAAAAAAAAATTTAAAAAAAAAAATTGGAAAGAACTTTTTTAAAAAACAATATTGGAAAAAAAATTTAAAAATAATTTTGTTTAAATAAAAATATTTAAAGAAAAAATATTTTTAAGTATAATTTGGTGAAGGGTATATAATATTCGGCACAGCCGAATATAGCTCTCTTGTTTTTATTTCAATGTTCCATATTTTTTATTTAAGGACCACTTGCTTGCAGTACATGAAATGGTTAAATACAATATTGACAAAATTAAGATCAAAACTATCCAAAAAGTGACTTTCTAATATACTAATAAAAAAACTTAATTATGAACTCTTAAATTTTGATATTGAAAATAACATAATAGCAAATCTTTTTACTTCTGTAAATGTTTTAATAAAAATTGGTATGAAACCTACTCAATTCATTTTGAAGTTTTTTTTATATTTACTAAATATTATTTAGGCACCTACACAATTTAATAAATATAACACAAAATAGAAGATCATTAAAGTAAACCGTTATAACATAAACACATGCACAAGTTGTGCCTGACAACTAAAAATATTGGTCTATAATCATAGTCAAACACTAAAGTCGGTTCTTTTTAAAAACAACTTTAAAATAAAAACCAGCTTTTTATTAATTTGCAACCATAGTCAAAATTAAAGTATGTTTTAAATTGAACCGACTTTAACTGGGTGCCACCGCAAATGTAGAAAATGTTTTCATACAATATACAACAAAAAACAGACAAGTGGCAACGCTGAACAGCTGACATACAAAATTAAAAAAAATCCAAAAAACGTAAACAATAAAAGTAACCGGGACATCTAAATAAAGAAAGTTGTTTGTTGTGGAAAAATGGAAAAGATAAGATTAATATCATAATTACGATATTTTTTTTATTGACAACTGTTCAATAATTGCAAAATCTCTACCAATATCTTGTAACTTAAACATTTTTTACTTTGTGACGAACTTTTTTACTCGGCGAAGAACAGCTATGCTGTTGTTAAACGAGTTAAAAACAACTTCAGCTAGTTTTATATTTAGAGTCGACTTCAGCGTCAGAAGTATACTTTAACTTGACTATGATAGACCTAAAGTCCACTCTTAAGTAAAATCGAGTTTAATTCTCTTAAAATGTACTTTATTTTTGACTATGATTATGGGCCATTATACTTTAGTTGAAACAAAATTAATGTGAATGGACATCTCAAATGTATGTAGGTATGTATGTATAATACACAACAGTAAACGCATTGTTAACAATTTTTTTGTTTCTTTTGTATAGTAACAAATAAAACAAACCAAATGAGCGCGATGAGAAAGCCTCTTAATTTTGAACATTGGACATTTTTTACTCACTATTCACATACGTATATGTACTCTAAATAAAAAACTAGTGTATTTATTTATGTATGCTGAAAAGTCAAAAAATTCTTAGCTACTCATTTTCAAATGGAAACGTAAAACAAAACATTTGCAAATTTCATTCATGACAATTTATTATGAATGCATAATTTTAAGTGTTCATTCATGAATTCTTCTGAACCCTGCTTTTAAGTATAATTTATTTAATATCGTATTCTATTGAAATCGAATAATATTTAATGCTTTATATTCTAAATAGATATATGTATGTTAATTAGTATCCTATTTTGAAAAATATAGAATGATATCAATATAAATTTATTTTTTCAAATATAACTAAAATTCAAAAATAATAAGTTTTTGGAAATATTTCGAATAGAAATATTCACAATTTACAGCTATGGTTATCAGCAGGGCATCCAAAAATATGCAATATCATATTTTTTTCTGTGCGTCGTATAAACATACGAGTTAGTTATATATCCGTTTCAGACAATTTTAAGAATTTTGGCATCGATTTGTTAGTGCATATTTTTTCATATTTTGCTCTTTACTGCATATTTTATCATATTTTGCGTTTTATAGCATATTTATATATTCTTTGGTTTAACTGACAAGTAAGAAACTAGCTCTTAGTTATTGAATATTATAGTGCAAACAACAAAGTTTTTTTGGTTTGAATATCGAATTTTGTACCAACCAACAAAGCGTCATATAGGGGAAGTATTACTTTACTTCTTTAATTTGAAAAAAGTAACGCTGAAGCACACCGACTGCTCATCAAAGCTTATGGTAAATGTGTTCCATCGGTTTCAAAGTATGAAAGATGGTTTGTGTGGTTCAGGAGTGGTGATTTTGACACGGAAGTCAAAGATTGAATTGGAGACATTACTCCATGAATATTGTTGTAAAAATCAACAAGAGCTTGCAAAATCATTCGGAGCTACTCAAACAGCAATTTCAAGCAGCAGGATTAATCCAAAAGCAGGGAAATTAGATATATTCATGCAGCTGAAATCTGGCCATATAATCAAAGGGAACCTGTACCGAAAGCAACTGATTCGTTCATTGGCCGAAAAACGCCAGAATATTCGTCCAGAAATGAAACCGTAATATTCCATCATGACTTAACTCGACCACATGTTGCAATACCCATTAAAACTATTTAGAAATAACGGTTTGGGAAGTTTTGCCTCACCCGCCTTATAGTCCAGACATTGGCCCGACATTGGTCTCAAAAGTTGAAGAATCCATATGTTGACACAAAGATGGGAAAAGGTCGTATTTTTCAAGTTATACACCCAATAGTATTTGCTTGTGCGAAGTATAGGAAAACAAATATATTACACTCATTCTCTCTCTTTATACTCTCACACCCAAACTGCTACAAATCAGAGTATGAAAACAAACAAAAGCAAACGTTTGCAAAATGTACAAAACAAATCAAAATTTTTATATTGTAAAACAAATCAAAATTTTTATATTGTATTGTACATGAGCAAAAACAAAACAAAAACATTTGAGTACAAAACAGTTAGAGAAACGTATTTTTTATTCGTTTTTTTTTTTTTTTTTTTTGTACTGTGTTCTCTATTATAATGAGTAAATCAATTACCAAACATTTGTTAAACGTTTTTTATCAGAATGTTTCAATATTGTTCTTACTCTTTTCTTTTCTAGCTGCGTACGTTTATATTAATGTACAGTTTGCGCTCATGAGCAAAAACAATACAAAACAAAATGGGACTGCAAAAGAACAAAACAAAACGATAGCAAACGTTTCGATTTGTTTATTTCCGTACTCTGCTACAAATACTAACAATACCAACTAGGGTATTCAATCGATTAACCGTTAATCTGTTAACTGTTCGAATAATTCAAAATTTCCGATTTTCAAATAACAAATAAACCGATTAATTCGTGTCGATTAACCGAAATTTATTATTTTTGCACTTTAACATATTTTATTGCATTTATTTTTCCGTTTTAATTCAAATGCAAATGTAAATGTCAAAGTAAAATTACATATTTATTCGAACATATAACAACTGACATATTTAATTTACATGTATTTGTCGGATAAGAACATGATAATAGACGAAACTGGAGACATACATGACTGAAACGAGTCTTTTATCAGAACTTATCGAAATTATTAAAAATATTCAAAATCTAAAAAAATCCATAAAGGTGTAATGGAGGATTTTAGTTTATTTTCATGTATTGTAATATTAAAAGTCACATTTATATGCTTAAAAAAACCCAAAAAAAATAACAGATATTGGATATTCTTTATCATGACTTACTTTCGATTTCTCCAACATCTACAATCAGCGAGAGATTTTTCCAAGTCGCGTTTTATTAAAACTAAAGAAAATTATTTATTTTTTGGGTGAATTGTTATGTTTTGTTTATTTTTTATGTTTTTGTCCTTTTTCGGAAATTATTCGGTTAATCGAATAATTTAAAATTAACCGATTATTAACCAGAAACTCGATTAATTGAATACCCTAATACCAACTTATAACAGAAACACTAAAGTTTTGTACAGGTACAGTATTGCGTACAGGTACAATGCACAGTGGAGGATCTGAAAAAAAAGTGGAAATAAATCTGTAACTTCTAAACGAATAGCCCGATTTTAATAAAATTTCCCATGGCGATAATTTGGGCTTATAACACCGTGCCACAATGCCCCAAAGTGGAGCACCTCGGGTATATCAAAAATTAAAAATTATGCCAAATTTTTGTTTGCCATCCGATTTGAAAGATTTTTATATATATGGAATCTACTAGACGAGATATACAAAAAACATTGCTTTAGCAATGTTTTTTTCAAAAATGTACAAAATTTTTAAGAATTAAAAAAATTATAGAAGACTTTTTTCAAAAATATGCGAATAAAAAATTATAGCTGATTTTTTTTTAAATTTTTTATTTTTTTATTTTAATTATTTACATCAATACATACAAAACCTTCTTGGCCAATAATACATGTATCGTTAGATCTATATTCATGTCATTAACTGTATAATTATATATAATAAATGTAATTACAAATTAAAAATAAATTCTATTTACATATGCATACATAATTAAGAGGCCCCCCAGCCGAATAAATTATTACCAAATATAATTAAAGAAAAAAAATTATTCTTAACACTACTCAAACCCATTAAATTTTAAAATGCAATAAAAGATTGTTTATGAATCGTTTTTAATGAAATTTTACACTTATATAGAAACGTTCGACCCAAATACAAAAGTGAAAAAGATATTTGTGAATTGTTAATGACAATCCCACAATTCCCAAAAAACTTTCCAAAAATCTCAAAATTGGGATTTTTTAGATTTTTTGATTTATTGAAGGCACAAAGCAAGGAGCTATGAAATCGCTTTGCACAATATTGAAAAACATATTGGGACACACAAAACAGGTCTTAATTTTTTGAAAGCAGCTATGCGATTTGAGAAAATGTTGTCTTATAAAAATATAGGTTTTTAAACAATTCTTTCCTACTATTATTACTACATGTCTTGTTAATTCAAAAAATTATATTTCAAGAAAATCGGGAACAAATTGGATCCGTTATTAGTAAAAAACCAGACCAAGGTAGGTAAATAAAATAAAATTTGACTTTTCAAATGCGAATAACTCGTAAACTATAAGAGATAAAATATGGCTAAAGCAATGTTTTTTGTAGATCTCGTCTAGTAGATTCCATATATATAAAATCAAATTTCATATCGGATCGCAAACAAAAATTTGGCATCATTTTTAATTTTTGATATACCCGAGGTGCTCCACTTTGGGGCATTGTGGCTCGGACCATCCTTGGTGTTATAAGCCAAAATTCAAAACTTAATCTCAACACCTCCTCTATGGCCATGGGACATTTTATTAAAATCGGGCTATTCGTTTAGAAGTTACAGATTTACTTCCACTGTGCAATGTTCGTATTGATGAATGATTTAGTGACTAAACCATTCATCAATACGCACTCATTTCAAAACACACAGAAACATGTACGAACAGTTGTAACTGTGCACGTCTTTAATATAAATTCAATAATGTAATAGTTTGATTTAATTTAGAACACGTTTACTATGCAAATGGATTTATGCAGACCTCTTAATAGCAAAATAAATTGTGAAAAAAACAAGTAAGAGAGCTATATTCGGCTGTGCCGAATCTTATATACCCTTCACCAAATTATACTTTAAAATACATTTTTAGGTAAACAAAATTGAATTTTTTTTTTAATTGTTTTTGAAATTGTTTTTTAATTTTTTCCAAATTTTTTTAAAATTGTAAGACAAAAAAAAATTTTTGATAAAAAAAAATTCGGGTTAAAAAATATGTTTCCCGATTTTGACCCATTGTAGGTCCAACTTACTACAGCCTTATCTACATCGTTGCAATGGACTTTGAAATATCTATCATTAGATATCCATATTGTCTATATCAGGGGTGCCCACAAGTTCCTTATGGAAGAGTAAACACCAATACATTTAAAGAAAAACTACTATTTATTCAATATTTTTTGTTGTTAAAACCAATTCATACAAAAAAAACTCACTTTCAAAACACACATTTTTAAAATATCATACGATAAACAAAATCTACATTGATGATCGCAGTCGTCAATGTTTACCAGCAAAGCATACGAAAGTGTTGTTGCTTTGAAGAACGACAAAAAAATAATCACCCCTATCGTGAAAAACATGTGAAATTTATGTTCCCATGAAATATTTATTTCCCTCAAAGGGAAAATTGCTATCGTGATATTCCCTTAAACTTTTCAATCACAATAGTTGATTTTGTTAGTAGCAGCTGTTTATTGTTTACAAAATTTCATCTAAAAATTTCACAACATGGGGAATTTTTTCACGTGAACAAAGTTTATGAACGAAAAATGGGAAATGGGTACATATTTCATGTGAAATATTCACCCCTATCATGAAAAACATGTGAAATTTATGTTCCCATGAAATATCCATTTCCCTCGAAGGGAAAATTGCTATCGTGAAATTCCCCTGAACTTTTCATTCACAATAGTTGATTTTGTTCGTAACAGATGTTTATTGTTTATAAAATTCCATCTAAAAATTTACCAACATGGGGAATTTTTTCACATGAACAAAGTTTATGAACGAAAAATGGGAAAAGGGAACATATTTCATGTGAAATATTGATTCGCGATAAGGGTGATTGATTCGCGATAGGGGTGAATAAGACAAAGTTGTTTGTGTATTTTGTATTGCTAGTGCTGAGTGCTCTAGTGAGTATACAAAACACACAGCCAATAGCTAAGAGCATTTACAAAAACAAATGAGCACCAAGAGTATAGGGCTTGGGCATGACTGGTCTATATTAATGACTTAGTAATCCAGATATAGATCAAAAATAGGTCAAAAATCGAGGTTGTCCCGGTTTTTTGCTCATATCTCCGTTATTTATGGACCTGCTGATTTTAAATAGCAAACTTCTCGAAAGCATGTCTGACAGAATTATTGAAGATTTAGATCCCGAAGATATCTGGGGTCTTCAGAAAATTGATTTCAACAGACAGACGGACATGGCTTAATCGACTCCGCTATCTATAAGGATCCAGAATATATATACTTTATAGGGTCGGAAATGAAAAATTTAGAAATTACAAACGGAATGACAAACTTATATATACCCTTCTCCCGAAGGTGAAGGGTATAATAAACTACATTTTCAATTTTGCTGATTTTCTATACCAAACTGCTTAACACAATATTACATATTTTTCTTGAAATCCTGCTACGTTTTTTTTTGTGTATTTTGGACGTTGAGTGCTCAATCGATTAAAAGCTAGTTTCTTACTTGTAACTTAAACGTTGCTTAACACGCTGTTATATTAAACCTGAAACATAAAGAACTGGCCACTTAAAATCCGTACGCACTATAGTAATCATAACAGCGCCCCCTGTTATCAAAATGGAAAAAGATTTACAAACGTTTTTAACAACAAACCTACCATTATTCTACAATGAATTGTAAGTCATTATGTTTAGTTTTAAAAAGTATAGACACAATGGAAAATGAAGCTAGAGATAAAATTGTGCACAAATACGTAGAATATTCGACTTTGTTGGTTTTATATATTATTTTGTCATAATTAAAATCATTTTTATAATTTTAAATGTATTATTGTTGAGTAGAATATAAGCCATATTTGGCCCAATGGGCTTGGTTTTGAATTTAAATAAATAAAAATCTGATTTTCGGCATATATCAGGTCAAAATTTCTACATCTCGGCAGCTCGAGGTTAAATATGTGTAAGTAAAATTGAACAAAAATATTAATATGGCAGGCAATCCGCAGCTGCGGTTTGAAGAGTCAAGCTTTTCAGACATGTTTTTAAAGAATTTTCAGAATTATATATAAAAAGAGAGTTTGGAAAAGCAATTGCTGTCATTTATAAGACATCACACATCTGATACAAAGTTTCAGCCAAGTTGTCATTACTCAATGACAAGTTGTCATTACTTAAATACTACTAAAGCTACGTTTCCGCATACACCGTAATCGGCACCGAAAACGAAATTCCATACATTTGCACCGAAAAAAAGTTCGTTTCAGATCATTTTTTCGGTGCAAATGTATGGAATTTCGTTTTCGGTGCCGATTATGGTGTATGTGGAAACGTAGCTTAAGAAGTGGTATAATCAGAATAATATTGATATTATACCGAAACACATCAATTAAAAAACGTAAATTGAAAAAGACTGCAGGTACAGTAAATAACAAGATTTTGATGAGAAAAAAGAGGAATAAATATGCTGGAATAACGGTAGAAGTGGGAAGAAAAGTTGTGCAGCTATTAATGGGAGGCATAAGAAGAAAAGCCAGAAAATTTATTCGCAATAAAGACACATAAGCTCACAGTTATATTTTTTTAAAGCTTCATAAATTACCTTTAATTTCATGTATAAAATATTCACCCCTATCGTGAAAAACATGTGAAATTTATGTTCCCATGAAATATCCATTTCCCTCGAAAATTGCTATCGTGATATTCCCCTAAACTTTTCATTCACAATAGTTGATTTTGTTCGTAACAGCAGTTTATTGTTTACAAAATTCCATCTAAAAATTTCACAACATGGGGAATTTTTTCACGTGAACAAAGTTAATGAACGAAAAATGGGAAAAGGAAGCATATTTCATGTGAAATATTCACCCCTATCGCGAATCATTATTTCACATGAAATATGTTCCCATTTCCCATTTTTCGTTCATAAACTTTGTTCATGTGAAAAAATTTCCCATGTTGTGAAATTTGTAGATGAAATTTTGTAAACAATAAACAGCTGCTACGAACAAAATCAACTATTGTGAATGAAAAGTTTAGGGGAATATCACGATAGCAATTTTCCCTTCGAGGGAAATGGATATTTCATGGGAACATAAATTTCACATGTTTTTCACGATAGGGGTGATTGATTCGCGATAGGGGTGATTAACATACGTTGTTTCATTTTAAAGTTATCGTCGCTTTAATCCGTACGGATTTTAAGTGGCCACTTCTTTATTTAGACGGAATTTAACCAATGATTATGTTTCTCTCTAATGGATTAATTTTGTCAGCATTGCCTTATCTTTTAGTGAAATCAATATGGCAATACCTTAATATCTTTTTTTTGTAAATATTTTACTTAGTAAAAGAAAAAGTAATTATATTGATGTTAATAAAGCAAATAAGTTTGTCATTCCGTTTGTAATTTCCACAATATAATTTTCCGACCCTATAAAGTATATATATTCTGGATATAGCGGAGTCGATTAAGCCATGTCTGTCTGTCCGTCTGTTGAAATCAATTTTCTGAAGACCCCAGATATCTTCTGGATCCAAATCTTCAATAATTCTGTCGAACATGCTTTCGGGAAGTTTGCTATTTAAAATCAGCAAAATCGGTCCACAAATGGCTGAGATATGATGAAAAAACCAGGACAACCGCGATTTTTGACCTATTTTTGATCTGTATTACTAAGTCATATGGATATCTAATGAAAGATATTTCGAAGACCTTTGCAACGACGTATATAAGACCATAGTTAGTTGGACCTACAATGGGTCAAAATCGGAAAAAATATTTTTTAACCTGATTTTTTTCAACAAAAAAAAATTTTTAAATTTAAAAAAAAAAATTAAATTTAAAAAAATTTAAATAACAATTCGTAATGAAAAAAACAACTTTGGAAAAAAAATTTGTTTACCTAAAAAATATTTAAAATTTGGATTTTGAAGTATTATTTGGTGAAGGGTATATAAGATTCGGCACAGCTGAATATAGAGAGCTATATTCGTTTTTGCTGGGTTATATATTTAGAAAGATATAAAAACACTTACCAATAGTAATTTATCAGATAGCTCTTTCATTTCTTTTTTAAGTTCCTCTTGTTGCATTACATTGACTTCTAGTGTTGTTAATTCTTTAGCCAAAAGTTTACAAAGATCTTTGTTATTGGAGTTATTGACCATTTCATTTAAAAATATCGACGCCAAGTTATTGTGCGAATTCTCACAATTATTTCCTGAGATGGCATCTGGGCGGGTGGCATCTATTATAAAGCGAGTAATAGTTTCGGGTCTAATATCGTGCAATGGACTGTCGTATGGTGCCGAGAGGACTGAATTTACAGTTATCATTAGACATGGTTGCAGAAGGTTTTGTTTTCTGTGTTGAATGAGATTCTCCAGAAAAACGCCCAATATTTGATTTATTTCTGGTTCTAAATTTGATTGTGTAATAATATTATATACATAAAATGTTTAAAAGTTGAGGGCACTTACCTGTTGCTGGATTGAAATAACGCAACAGTAATTTTTCAATAATGTCACGATTATCGATGTGACCGTGTAGAACTAATCGACAGAAACCATTTATAATGGCACGCACAATGCACATATCATCACAAGAACCGAGAAAATGTGACATCATATAAATAACTCCAACACCTTGTCCCAATGTTGTGGACTGTCGAGTGTCATCGTCGGCATCGATAAACTCGAGCGTATTATAAAGTTGTCGACCGGTTTTCTTTGCTTTATTTTGTTCCTCTTGAACAGCAAAATTGTCGACACCATAACGGTCAAGCAGTTCGAATATGCTCGTTATGGCAGTTTCCCATATTCGAATATTATGATTTTTGAAGAACTGAGCATAAAGTTCATCAAACACATCTTTTGCCAAAGGCTCATAAAGCATACTGAAAGCCGCCCCACACTTCAAAGCCCAATCTCGAATTGCAATTTGATTCGAGGCAATATGGCGAAAAATAAATTCCTGTAGGGAACAAATTTTATTAAAATGAATTTTCGTTATGTATTATGGGTTTTATATTTCAATATTTCCACTTACATTGTATAATCGGCAAATGTTGTGGCCTAATACCTTAACACGTTTTGACACCACCATGTAATAAGTAATTTGTAAACTACGTAATATGTAATCGTGCTTTACAACTTTAGAAAATTGTGGTTGCGCTGAATCGCCAGAATTGCTATTGCGTTTTTCTAATAATGGTCTCAACAGATTTGTGAATTCCTCAGTTGCAATATTTTTTTCTTCTATTATTTGTTGTGCTCTCACATAGTCCTTCATTTGCACATAATCCATCTCTTGCTCTTCTAAATCTAATATCTTTACCTTGAGTGATGACAGCTTTAAATTTAGATCGGCATCAGTTGAGTTGGCCAGCAACTCACTAATCAGATTTCTATCGTGCACCAAGTCATGTTGCTTTGCATTTAGACCACATATGTCATGAATTATATCTAAAAAGAACTACACAAAGATCCAGAACATAAACAAATTAATGTAGGTAGTACTACTTTTATTAATTCAATCATTCATACCTGATGTCGCGTGTTTTGATCAGTTATTAAATTCTCTGCACATTTTACAATAACTTCAATGACTTTTTCATCTAATGCACAATTTTTGAGGAGATGTTGTAAAAGTTTCTGCAAATTACCACGTCCAATTTCATCTCCCAAATCAAAGGTGTACAGAATCTCCATAAGCGAGAGGAGAATATACTGAAACTCCATTGCTTCAAATTTATCCATTTCAACTTTACGAGTTTGACAGTAGGACTCAACATAAGAGCAGAATATACTTAATTCTGGTATGACCTGGTCCAACTCTTCAGCCATCTCATTTTGCAAATATTCCGTCAGACATTGCCAATAAAAAGACATCTCCAAATTGAGTCTCTCATGAGGTACACAACGATAGAATTCACCACCATCCTCGTCAAGACACAAGCAAGCAACAATATCAGCCTTGTATTGTCGCCTGAAATAAAAAAATATTTATTAATACAATGTCGTTTTTAATGTACACGTATTTATGTAATTTTAAAATACCTACTGTTTCTAATTATAAATAGTTACACTAAATAAAAAAAATATTATTTGCTCAATAAAAAATTAGTATAATAAAATTAAACAGCTGAGAACACGAAAGAAGCTGTGCCACTTTAAATAGTTTGAAAAGGCGCACCGCGTAGTACGTTTTTAAAAATTAAAATGTAGTAATGTGGTTAAAGTATTGTAGAGCCCAAACTGTCATAACCCATCACATGCGCTAAATGCCATTTTATCCTTATCTTTGCCAGAAATTTCAACTTGTCAAAAATTATATCCAACGTCCAAGGGTATTTCAACATCCTACTAAATCATAAACTTTTTGTCCCATATATGGAGACTATTCCGTGACTAATGATGAAATCTGCGACAATGTTGGCCACAATAAATACATGTTTGACAATTGTTTCCTGTGAGAATAGCGAATTATTTCTCTGTGAGAATAGCGAATTATTTCTCAGTCTAATATTTTTCGTTTAAAAATTTTGGATTTTTGAATACATACTGATATATTATACATTTTGGACTATATTTTTTTTTATTTTTTTTTTATTTTATTTATTTCAATTAAAGTAATATAACAAGCCTTCAAGGCCAATAAACTTATATTACAAAAGTAAATTCCTGAGTAAAAGTTATTTAAGTAAATCTAGAAAAAAAATATAAAATTACATACATAACATAAGTTACGAGTTGGCCCAGCCAGTGAATAATCTAATAAGAAAATTAAATAAATTAATTATAAGCGTCCCAGAAGTAGTGACCAAGATTTAAACAAAAAATAAAAATTGTATATGTAGAGTTTGAGTGTTTAGTAGCATTAATGAGAATTCAGAAAAAGTTGCAATAGTTTTAAACGAAATGCATTGTTAGAGTGAGAAAAAACACGAAGTTCCAAAGGCAAATAATTCCAGCTTCTAGCGACTCTAACAATAAAGGAACGCTCAAACAAACTGCATCTTATCCTAGGAATAATAATTTGAGGATTTCTTGTAGAGTGACAAAAGGAAAACTCGGCACAGAGACGAACAGGCATACCAGCAGTTCTAATAACCTTGTAGAAAAGTAATAATTTACGAATATCTACAAATTGCCTAAAATTACATCCCAAAAATGTACTAACATATTCAGATATATGCATCCATCTTCGAATATTATAAATATAGCGAACAATAATATTAAATATACGATTTAGTTTAGCCGATATATAAGCCACAGTACCAGACACAACCTCAAGTCCGTAGAATATATGAGGCATCAAGAGAGCATATGCTAGTTTAAATCTCATCTGACAAGGCAGATATATTCGATTGGAGTAAATACGTCGTAATATTCCCAATACTTTACCAATATACAAATTATGTACTTTCTGCAATAAATTCACTTTTTTTAAACAAAATAAAAGTTTGATTAAAATATTATGAAATATTGATTTAAATAAAATCAATAGTTAAAACAAAGTTTAACTATGCTTTAAAAGATTATTGTAATAAAAAACAAAAAAAGTATGAGATCCATTTAAAGTCTTTGGATGACTAAATCAAACACAAGATAGATATCAGTATCTAAATCGAATATAAATTGCGAAAGAATTTAAAAGAATTCTGTAATCCTAGATTGTTTTAAAAAAAAAAAAAAAAAAAATTTACCAATAAATGATTCTATTTTTCCAAAGCCACATCTTCCAAAATATCACCATCACTCAAGATTCCAAGACAAATAGACAAATAAGTTCATCAGAGTGGACTATATTTTTTTCTATATAATATCAGTTATGCATGCAAAGAAAATTTGGCCTTTAGACGAAAATGGACTATAGGCGAAATGGACTTTAGAACAAATAATTTGTATGAAATTTGAAAAAAAACATCTGCAAGTGAATAGGACTGTTTTGGCTTACATCCGTTTTTGGCGTTTAATCGGAATGGACTATAAGCGAAAAGTACTGTATTTGCTATTTTATGTATGATACTTTTATTATATTGTTTCACTTTAGGTGTTATTACTATATAATATACATACATATGCATATTACAGAAATAAATGAATTAATGAAATGATTTGTTTACAAAATTGTATCACACTTACTTGAAAATTTCACGCAGAACTTGTTTTCCAATTTTACGATAACGATTTATTTCTACCTCGTTTGCATCAAGTTTGAGGGCGCCTATCAGAGCTACCAGATCCTTTTGATATGATTCTATCCATTGTTGCAACAAAACGTTTGTTACAACTTTTCGCACTGATTCAGAGCGGTCATTAAGGCCCTGTTCGAGCAGAGTTAAACGTTGCGATACCTTGTATGATCGAACTGGATAACTACTCATATGAAGATATGTATGTCGACGAACTTTTTCATCAATATCCCAAAGACGGTCTAGAATATAAGGTATAGTGTGGTAGTTTCTACCCATGCAAGTAATAACAGCTTGTCGGACACGAGGGGAAGGATCTGAACAGAGGTGATATTGATATGAACGCAACACAGGATCATCTGGGTTGTCGGGGACTTGTAGACGTTGCATTGCTAATATAGCCTGTACACGTACACTCGGTGAAACGTCAACTAAACGCCCCACCATATATTCCATGATGCTGTCACAAATAATATCATCTAAAGTTGCTTCGTTCCCAAGAGCATTTAGAATCATATTAACAAATTGACAGAGACGAAAGCGGATGTGTGGATTATTTGAAATAGTCTGCAAACAAAAGTTATTTATGAATAAAAAATGTTGTATTTAACATAAAATAAAACTTACGGTTAACAGCCAACGACATATATCGGCCAGTAGAGCATGGGTCTCATTGCCTTCAAATGAACTTACAAATTTAGCACAGAATAAGAGAGTTGTGTGTGCAAACTCGTTTGTTTCTTCGGCCACCATTGCTGTTTTTATCATTTTCACAAAAGTAAAAATAAAGGCATCATGATTCGTCTAGAAATATAATAGCATTTTTTCACAAATTTTCTTCTAAACAATTTTTAATTAGTATTCTACCTTTTCGTACAGTTGCTTCAGTTCCTTGATATATTTTTTGTGAAATGTTTCGTTTAATTGCACCTTGGACATAATTGTATAAATTGGACCATTACTCAACATTGCCATTTGATTTGTTGATGTATTATTAAGTTGTTGTTCCTCCTCATTCTCTTTTTCCTCATTAGCCACGGGAACTTTTCGCTTTCTCCCCATTTTAATTAAATAATTTTAATTTTCAAATTATTTACACAATTGTTTTTATTTTTCGATACTATAAGAAATTAGTCTAGGAATATCACTGTTTCATATATGCATCAAGCCGAAGTGATGCCAAACAAATGACGCCTGTTTAAATGCTATGGTGAATAAGCAAAAATGGTGGAATTATTTAAAATAACAGTAAAAACTTGGTATCACCAAAAAGTAATGTTCACCACCAGTCAGTGATGGCACTTTAGTGGTTTTACCTGAAAATCAAGCGATTTTTAGAATGTTAGGAATAACACCAAGGTGCATTTAAATCAGGGACTGTCATTTCATAGCACAATTGTGCAGACGAACAACCAGTGTTGCCACCAAAAAAATTATAAACTACACATGCCTCATGCCTAAATTACACATACGAGAAAAAATTACACATGTAAATAAATTTTCATGATTTCAATAGGAGAAATTGTCTAAAATTGCCACAGTGGACTCTGGGATGTTTGGACCAAATACGATCACTTTATTGTCAATGGACAATTTTCACTTGCGGTGATTTAAATTTATCCAGGAATTGTATATATGAGGGGTATTAAAGCAAGGTTAGCAATCTCTTTTTTTAGTGAACTTTTCTAATTTAATGAATTCTTGAGATCAGTCAAATATGTCAATCCCAAATACGCTTTTAACAAATATTAATCAATGTCCATTCGGAGATTGTTCCATTGGAAATTGTTACATTTCTATTAAAAATTTAACAATACATATTTAAAAAAAATAGCACACTGTTTGCTTAGTCGACTCAGAAAGTGATCCTGAGCAGATTGATATACTTTGATCTTATAGAATATTTGGGTCTTTAACGCACTATTTTTTTAAAAGGAATTTATTGGCAATCTTAAAGGATATTAAAGGATTTTAAAGGACATTTTTGACATCTTTTGATCCTTACAGGATAAAATAAAGATAATACAAAATATTTTACAACTCTTCTTGTTCTTTTAACATACAATTTGGCATTGTTGGAATAGCAGGAGTATTTTTAAATATTTTTTGAAAAATGTACTTCTTTGAAACTTTGAAGTCCTTAAAAAGGACACAGGATCACGAAATGAAAAACTGAAAACACAGTTTTTCTCCATTTATAGTTTCAGACGTATGTATATCATCCGGTTCGTGTCTAATGAATTTTTTCTCTATTTGTCGGACGGTGTATTAAGTGCTTCGAAATCAGTTTTGTTTTCAGTTTCAAAGATAAATATTGTTTACTATTTGTTTAAAAATTATAGCTCTGATCATTTTCCTTCCCAGTAAATACTTTACCAGTAAAATCTTGTAACGTTTACATTTTTAAAATTTGTAGTTAGAAATTTGAAATAAAGCTTCCAAAATAGTAAGTCAATTTTATTGTTTATTAAACACAAAACAGTTTTTACGGGTATAAAAAATAACTAGTAACAATTTGTAAATAAATTTTTCTCACACAAATTCCTACGTTCTTGTTTTTTTCTCTTAAGATTGGCTAACGTTACCCAGAAATAACTGCAATTACCGTTACCGATATAATAGTTTATACCGTTATCTGTAAATACCGTTACCCTTATTCTATAAACAATTTAAAATTATAAAAATACAAATTTTCGATTTTGGGTTAGCTTGAAAATTAACGTTTTTCCAATAACAATTTGTAATAACTTGTAAAAATGTATAGTTATTGAATAGTATTTGTTGTTTTATATTTTTTTCATGTTGGAATTAAAAGTCTTATATATAAACTAAAATTTAGTTTCTATTACCAATATTACGCAAACAAAACTATCACAAACGGCGAAATGTCCACTTGGAAAACCAAACATAGCAATCTCCAAATTACTTATCGTATTTTTCTGCAAACCTTAATGTTAATTTAGTACAAACTTGATTCATATCCTCATCTTATATATAAATAGGCCACACGTTTTTTGTGGTACACTTTTAAGTATGTTATTGTTCACCAATATTAATAAAACATATATGGTTTTCGAATTTCGGCCACCGGGCGATCCTAGTACATCCTAGTACATTATACTGAGTAACAAACGAGTACAATATAATAAATATGAATACATTTAGAGATACTGGATATTTATTTATCAACTAAAATAGAGGATATAGCTACTTTTCCTCATATAAATGTACATATTTATTTCAGTCGGTTTTGAAATCTGAACAATCCATAATTCATTCATTCAATTAAAATCCAAAATATAAATAAAATACATACATTGACAATATATTTTGGATATAATTGGAATTTAAAATTACACATGAATTACACATTCACTCAATTACACATGGGCTACACATCCAAGTTAAAATTACACACAATATGTGTAATTACACATGAAGTGGCAACACTGCGAACAACACAAATATTCTTATTCTCTTTAAAAGAGCATAACAATTGTCTCATTTTTTTCAGAAATTCATTAAGCATTGTTGTTGGTTGGTTTTTGGACGAAGCATAGCAAACACGCGTTTCAATTACAATTCAACACAAAACAACAAAGTCAGAAATAAATAAAAAAATTTAGAGCCGTATAATGTATATTCTTATATTTCCTTAAAATTTAAATTACATTCATTTAATAAATTGGTTATATCTGGCAAAAATTCTAAATCTAAACATTCTTTATTTTGTTCTTATTTTAATTGTTTGACACGATATTTGATGGGTAGCTCTCTCACCAATACAATGACAGTTTTAGTTTTGGCAATCTCTGATTTAAATACGCCTTGGCATAAAGACCTAATTAGTTTGTACATTCCGTTCCGTAACGAATCAGCTGTTTTGTTTTTAGCTTACTTGGGGGTTACACGATCAAGTTTTGCCTTTCAAGTTTTAATACACTCACACTTTTTTACTAATACACTCACACTTTTAAGAATTGAAACGAACTTGCATTCAATTTCACATTCAAGTTGGTGTTCAATTTTTCATTCAAGAAAACAGCTGATTACATTTTTATGTCCAATTTGTACTAAAATTGTTTTCAAGTTGCGTGCTGCCTACGTCACCGCTTTCAATTTTTATAAATTTTGACAAACAGTATATGTAAAAGACTATCAAGAAAAACTTGATCGTGTGGCTGCAGTGTTAGGGAAAGTTGTGTATGTCGTTAGTTTTTCTGTAACGTTGCCGTTCTGTTGCGGATGAATCTGTTGAAAACAGAATTTTGTCCGCAACGTTAAGTGACAGCTAAAACAACTGATATCATATATACACAAAAATGCGAGCAATATGAAAGCAGTGGTGCCAACATTTTTGAAAGGCAAATATTTATTATTAACAAAAGAATAAAAAATATAATATTTTCAAAAAAACATTGAAATTTAATAAAATAAATATAAATTTCTTTATTTATGTACTATGTATGTAAAAAAATTAGTGTAAATTAAATCATTAACAAAAAATATATGTATGTATTTATAAAAATGTTCACAATGTTCTGTAACGTTTCTGTTCTGTGCCGTTCTTAATGGTGTTATATTGTAGTTAGTTTTTCCGTAAGATCGTATCAGCTGTTTTTAAAATAATAACCAAAAAACCATCTTGGTGATTTTGTTACAATTTTTAGTGTTTTTTGTATTTAGACCTTCAACATATTATTGTGAACATTTTTATAAATACATACATATATTTTTTGTTAATGATTTCATTTAAACTAATTTTTTTACATACAAGAAATTTATATTTATTTTATTAAATTTCAATGTTTTTTTGAAAATATTATATTTTTTATTCTTTTGTTAATAATAAATATTTCCCTTTCAAAAATGTTGGCACCACTGTTCTCATATTGTTGGCATTTTTGTGTATATATGATATCAGCTGTTTTAGCTGTCACTTAACGTTTCGGACAAAATTCTGTTTTCAACAGATTCATCCGCAACAGAACGGCAACGTTACAGAAAAACTAACGACATACACAACTTTCCCTATGCTAAAAACAAAACAGCTGATTCGGAACGGAACGTACAAACTAACTAGGCCTTAAGACTGATAACCAGTGCTGCCAACTTTTTTTTTTGGAGAAATCGTCAATTTTAAAAAAAAATCGTCAAGTTAAAAAGAAAAATATCGTCAAGAAATCGCCAAGACAAAAATACGTTAAAAATACCAAAAACATTTTTTTTATTAACTTTTTAAACATTTTTATTTTATTTACATGTAAATAAAGTTATGCATTGAACACATTGAAGACAGCAGGCTACACGACTACACGAACACAAATTCTGCTGGCTGGAGTTGTAGTCGTGTGGCAGCTACTGAATTATTTTAAAGACGACAGATACAAAGTAAACAGCTGATTTATAATTCAGTGGTGCCACTTTAATAAAAAATAACCGTACAAATATATATGGTTATAATTAATTATGTTGCATTAAACACATTCAAGACAACAGGCTACACGACTACACGAACTGCTGGTTACAGTTGTAGTCGTGTGGCAGCTACTGAATTATTTTAAAGACGACAGCTACAAAGTAAACAGCTGATTAATAATTCAGTGGTGCCACTTTAATAAAAAATAACCGTACAACATTCCAAAGTATTTAAGACTGAAACAATTATTTTTAGTAAAAATATATATATGGTTATAATTAATTATGTACCTGTTATTAATTTATTTCAATATGGTTATCAGAAACTTCTCTTAATTAAGTAAAAAATATATATTTTTTTAAGCACTAATTTGATTTACATTTTTTTATTATATTAGCAACACTATTTCTGTTTTGTAGTTGATAAAATTAGAAATTATGCATTAAACACATTCAAGACAGCAGGCTACCAACTTCAATCTGTCAAAAATAAAATGCACACGTTTATATGGAGACGATTATTTTAACGACAGCACAGCTACACGGCCACACGACTACTCATGCCGATGTAGCCGAATTAGGCTAATTTCTATTTTTGTCAACTACAAAACAGAAATAGTGTTGCTAATATAATAAAAAAATGTAAATCAAATTAGTGCTTAAAAAAATATATTTTTTTACTTAATTAAGAGAAGTTTCTGATAACCATATTGAAATAAATTAATAACAAGTACATAATTGATTATAACCATATATATATTTTTACTCAAAATAATTGTTTCAATCTTAATTACTTTGGAATTTTGTACGGTTATTTTTTATTAAAGTGGCACCACTGAATTATAAATCAGCTGTTTAATTGTAGCTGTCGTCTTTAAAATAATTCAGTAGCTGACACACGACTACAACTGTAACCAGCAGAATTTGTGTTCGTGTAGTCGTGTAGCCTGTTGTCTTGAATGTGTTTAATGCATTAGCCTAATTCGGCTACATCGGCATGAGTAGTCGTGTGGCCGTGTAGCTGTGCTGTCGTTAAAATAATCGTCTCCATATAAACGTGTGCATTTTATTTTTGACAGATTGAAGTTGGTAGCCTGCTGTCTTGAATGTGTTTAATGCATGTACCTGTTATTAATTTACATCAATATGGTTATCAAAAACTTCTCTTAATTAAGTAAAAAAAATATATTTTTTTTATGCACTCATTTGATTTACATTTTTTATTATATTAGCAACACTATTTCTGCTTTGTAGTTGACAGAAATAGAAATTAGTTTAATTCGGCTACAGCGGCAAAAGCAATCGTGTGGTCGTGTAGCTGTGCTGTCGTCAAAAGAATCGTCTTCATATAAACGTGTGTATTCTAATTTTGACAGATTGTAGTTGGTAACCTGCTGTATTCAATGTGTTCCATGCATTATTATTTAATAAAAAAAATAATTTAATTTTGGTATTATGTGACTTTACTCTGGTACATTTCTGTTTGACATTTTTTTAATAAGTCATTTTTAATTGCTTTATTAAAACACTGAGAATTATTTAACTTAAGATAATCTTTTGAAAACAATATTCCTTGTAATGTGGAAGAATCCAAAGCATTTCTGATTTTTGTTTTATTTAAATTTACAATATTAAAAATTCTTTCAATGTTCGCCGACGAATGTGGTAGTGCCATTAAACTCGAAACAAATTGTGTTAAAATTGGGAAGGCCTTTGCATTATTGACTCTCTTTAAAATAGAAATATTTTTCCAATGTTTGGAGTTCGATGAATTTCATATTACGTAATTCTCGAACTTCATTATCAAGTTCTTTTCCATTTAATAAATTTGGACTAAGTTTGGCCAATTGGAAAATTGAATATTTTTTTTGTTCAATGGAGTTTAATCCTTCTAAAAGTTTATCGCCAAAATCAAAACGTTTTAAAATTTGTGAAACCAATTCAATATAAAATTGGACGCTGTCTGGCTTTCAATTTGTACATTGCAAAAGGGGACTTACAATATTTTAATTTTAGGAAAAAAGGTTACCATATGTTTTGCTTTTAAAAAATCGTCATTTTTGTTCGCGGGAAAAATGAAAAAAAGTCAATCGTCATTTTAATAAATTTGACTTAAAAAATCGTCAAAGTTGGCAGCGCTGCTGATAACATTGACAACTGACACTACGCCACAAAGTATACAGAGGCGTCACGAGACAGAAAATAATATAGTTCTATATTTGTTTCATTTTTGTAACTGCCCTTTTCATTTTGTTTTAGTCTTATTTTTCTGCCGCAATAATTCAATTTCTTTGCGATTTAGTTGGATGCAATCATTTATTTTTGTAATATTTCACGTTTAATTGCCATTGTACATGTGGCAATTTTACATTGCAAATGTAAAAAACAATCAAGAATTTTGTTTCATTTAAATTTACACGTAAACAACACACACATTTTTATAATTTTCCATTTTCAAAAATTTTGTGCCACAAACTACGAAAAATTTGTTTTACAAATGTATTTGTTTGTTTTGTTCACATTTCTTTGTCTACCAAATTCGTGTTGTATATAGCGTTTTGCTTTAACACATCACTGATATTGTAGTACAAAATATATTGCTATTTCTTTTTATGAGAACTGCCCTAACATCTGATTTGGCTTTTTTTAAACGTCAAATTTGACACTTCTGTATATTCTGTGGTCGTAGTGTAAATACATATGATTGTCCAGTTTTATGATTTTCTTCATGTTGTTGGTACGCCAAATCAGATGTTAGGGCAGTTCTCATAAAAAGAGAGCGCAATATATTTTGTACTACAATATCAGTGATGTGTTAAACCAAAACGCTATATACAACACGAATTTGGTAGGCAAAGAAATGTGAACAAAACAAACAAATAAATTTGAAAGACAATTTTTTCGTATTCTGTGGCACAAAATTGTTTAAAATGGAAAATTATAAAAATGTGTGTATTGTTTACGTGTAAATTTAAATGAAACAAAATTCTTGGTTGTTTTTTACATTTGCAAAATAAAACTCCACATGTACAATGGCAATTAAAAGTGAAATATTACAAAAATAAATGATTGCATCAAACTAAATCGGAAAGAAATTGAATTATTGCGGCAGAAAATTAAGACTAAAACAAAATGAAATGGGCGGTTACTAAAAATGAAACAAATATAGAACTATATTATTTTCTGTCTCGTGACGCCTCTGTATACTTTGTGACTAGGACTGCTCAGTGAAAACTAACCAAATAAACAAAACAAGTCTTGCACAATTGTATGTTGAAAAAAAATAACAACAACAAAAATAAACGAAACACACTCAAATACATATGTACATATTATGCATGCGTGTGTTTGATTTGTAATTCTCATTTCATCTCTTCCACATTGTAAAATGTTGTTGTTGTGTGTTTGTGCTCATATGAGAACTCATTATCAGTGTTTAAAAAGCTACGATAACTAACAAATTTTTAACTGTTGCTACAACTACTGCTTCAAAAAAGTGTATGTAGCGGTAGCAGTAGCATTTGTCTTTTTTCGTTTTCTTGTTTTTTTTTTAAACTACTGCTACCTTCAAAATATAAAACTCTTAACAGAGCAGTAGTAATAAAACATGAATTGTAAATGGAGTAGTAGCATAAAAATACAAATCATTGCTACTGGTCTATATCGAGTTTTAATTTTTATTATTTAGAAATAAGGTAGCAGTTGATGCAGTAGTTAAGGTAGCAATAAAAGTAGTCAAAAAAGAAAATCTTCAGTCATAACACCAAAATTGACAGAATTAAACACTGTATGTTGTTTTTGTTTTGAGAGTGAAAGAAATATTCGTTTTTATTCGTCTCAGATGTTCCTGTTGCTAACAGAATGATCGTGTTGTCTGTGTGTATAACAAAAAAGCCAAACTTTTGTTTACAATACGACCAACTTACACAAATATACATTCACAACAACAACACACAATATACTTTTTTGGCTGAAGATTTTTATTTTTGACTTATTTTATTGCTACCTCAACTGCTACTTCTATTACTCCTAATTTTAAAAGTAGCAGAATTAATAAAAAGCTAATGACTCTGCTACATCAAAACTTTTTCTTTTTTAAGGTAGCAATAGAAAATAAATTACTCTGCTACTTTTAAATTTTTCTTTTATTGGTACTACTACAACTACTGCTACCAAAATGTGTAGGTAGCAGTAGTAGTAGTAATTGATTGACTCCGAGTTTTTATTAATTTTTTAACTAGACTACTTCTGTTTTTTCGTTGCTACTGCTACTTGTAGTCTAGTTTTTTAAACACTGCTCATTATAAATAACTCTCTCTAGTTGTGTTTATATTTCATATAAACACACAACTAAACTTGTGTTTTTCTTTTGTTGATTTCAACACACAGACGGATATGGCTATATCGACTCCGCTATCTATAACGATCCAGAATATACAGTGGTGGCCACCAATTTGCGTTAGAGCCAAAATAAATGGAACTCTAAGGGTATGCAATTTATTATTAATGTTTCTAGTTTCTCAAAAATGTTTGGAAAAATCGATCGACAAATATATGTGGAAATACGTTGACCCACCTCAGTGAACATCCACTGTTAATAACATGATATAACCGAAACTAATGGAACTAAAAATACGAAATTTGGTCCGAATATTTTATAATAATAACAAGTAAGAGTGCTATATTCCGCTGCGCCGAATCTTATATACCCTTCACCAAATTATACTTCAAAATTTTAAATATTTTAAGGTAAACAAAATTAAAATTTTTTTCCAGTTGTTTTTTTCATTTTTTTGGAAAAAAAAATTGTTTCGATTGTTATTTTAAATTTTTTTTTTTTTAATTTGAAATTTTTTTTTTGTTTTTTAAATTTTTTTGGTGAAAAAAAATCGGGATAAAATTTTTTTTCCGATTTATTTGACCCATTGTAGGTCCAACTTACGTCGTTGCAAATGTCATTGAAATATCTATCATTAGATATCCATATTGTCTATATTAATGTCTTAGTAATCCAGATATAGGTCAAAAATAGGTAAAAAAAACGAGGTTGTCTTGGTTTTCTCCTCATATCTCAGCCATTTGTGGACCGATTTTGCTGATTTTAAATAGCAAAATTCTCGAAAGCATGTGTGATAGAATTATTGAAGATTTGGATTCAGAAGATATCTGGGGTCTTCAGAAAATTGATTTCAACAGACAGACAGACGGACATGGCTTAATCGACTCCGCTATCTATAAGGATCCAGAAAATATATACTTTATAGGGTCGGAAATGAAAAATGTAGAAATTACAAACGGAATGACAAACTTATATATACCCTTCTCACGAAGGTGAAGGGTATAAAAATATATGTTTATTTAAAAAAAAATGTTTGGTATGTATGAATTGATACAGTCGAATTAAACACACTTTGTTACGAACCTGTTTTATCGGTGCCAGCATTTACCCTGCCAACTCTGCGGCATCATCCCATAGGAGGAGTTCTCAACCCTCTGGCTAGGTCGCAACAAGAAAACTCTAAAATGAAATACTACAAAACAAACACTTACATATTATTGGCAATACCACTTAATAGGGAGGTAGGTATTGACCTCCAATCGCCCTTATTCCCAACCATAACTGTGGCAGATCCTTGTCCCTTTTTCCACAGTCCCATAAACCCGCCTTCCCTCGCCCTTTTTTTTCAACCCAGTGGCGTATATAGGGATGCGTAGCTCAGTGGCGTGGATCCCTAGGTGATTTTCCTCAGTTCCAACTGGCATGCAACAAAACTCCGATGTCTAAAAACGCAGTTGAAGAGAGCGGTGTGCGGGTCAGTTTCTTTAGAAGCCCAACGTGGGGAACTCCCACGCCCTGAAGATTCTCTAGCCGGGCAATACTAATTCAGCTGATATACATATGTTCCTTGATAACAGGTGAGTTTATTATTGAATAAAAATGTATCTATGGTAACAATGCCTCTATAATTTACAGAACAGACGTAATTATTGATAATGTGATTATTGTTTTTATAAAATTTATTATTATTACTGAGGTTATTTGAAAAAAGTTCAATGTCAATTAGTATCTTTGTCGTATTGTAGAATAATATTCTTTTGGTCATGATAATATATTTTAAAAGTGGTCAATATTAGGACGAAAACAAACATTAATAAAAAAAATAATAATTGAATCAAATAATTACAAAGTTTTCTAAACCTAATATTGCATTTCTATAACTAATATCACAGATGACCTAAGACTATTATTGCACTTTAAACGACACAGATTGCTCTACTATTGCACATTGGATTTTGAGATAGTTACTTCTCATTATCGGAATTTAGGATTTGAACACCATGTTCAAGAAAAAAAATCGCCGACTGTTGCCTTTTTCGTTCTGAAAATGCATAGTGGCTTCCCATAGTTGGTATAGATTCTCGTCAGGTTCATGTAATTGGTCCCCGACCAATTGTAGCACATATAGCGCAAATAAAAATATCAAAATAAAACTTAATTTATCAAAGTAGCTTTTAATTTAAAATCATTTAATTATCATTAATTTTAACATATTTATAAATCATATTTTAGAATCATCACAACTTTATTGGAAATACCTCTACACTCTTCGTTACCTCTACGAGTTTTCTTTCCTATTTTACATGGCCATTGTCTTCGAAAGACTTTCTTAAGGAAGGAATTCGAGACATTTTCATATCCGTTTCCAAGAAATCAATTTACGGGAAGTAACATAAACAATAATAATAATAATTATTTTACTTTGTTAAAATTTTGTTTCTTTTCTTTAACAATATAGATACATTTTCACATTAACTTGACGTGGACAAGTATGTACAAGGATTCAACGTATTTGACAAATTTGGACAACAATAACAACATGGACAACAATAACAACAATCACTCCAGTTAAAATTATTTAAGGTAAGTCAAATGGTTTTGTTTTAGTTAAGTATAAATTATGAAATATATTAGGGATATTTTGAAATAGAACTATTTGAATATTGCACGATTTCTGTTTACATTTTTATATCTTTGGCATGATAGATACCGATAGATTTACCCTGTAAAGTCTCAAGTTCATACATGTTGTTTCCCACGGGTTTAACTACCCTACATTTTAGAAACTTTTTACAAAATTTGGCATTTATATTTTTACCAAAATTGCTCAGAACTGTATTTCTACGGTAGACTTCTTGACCGGGTGTTAATCTAATATACGTGCGCCTCTATTGTATCTTTCAGCGCTCCTTTCCTGCGCTTTCTGTATATTACTTTTCATTTTCTCCCTTATAATTTCCAATTTGTCATTTTGATTAATTTCTAAAATTTCATGATCGCTTAGAGATTGCAATTTCCTACCTAATTTATAATCGGCTCCACTAGTGTACATGTGGTACCCAAAAAGTGCAAAAAATGGGGTTACACCTGTGGCTGTGTGTACTGAAGTTCTGATTGCACACTATATTTCGGAAAGGTACATATCCCAATCGCGATGGTCTTTCTCCAAATATGCTCTTATAGCAGACAACACGGATTGATTTACTCTTTCACTCGCGTTGCTCTGAGGTGAATACACAGCGGTTCTTAAATGTTGTATTTTATATGTTTTTAATAAATTTTCAAAGCTTTTGGCAACAAACTGACTGCCATTATCGCTGTGTATTACCTCAGGCACTCCGAGCTTATGAAAGATTTCGTGTACGAGGAAATCAATCACATTATTGGTTGTTGCTTCTTTCATCGCTTTCAAGAACATGAATTTGGTGAAATGATCAACGACAATGAAAATGTAGCAATTTCCCTTTTTAGAGCGAGGATATTTACCCAAAAAGTCGATATATAACTTTTGGAATGGTCTTTCCGTTACTACTGGTTTCCCTATTTCAGGCCTTAGATTTAGGTTGCAATTTCCTACAAAGTTCTTGACTTGCATTGCCATTTTTGGCCAATAAAAAGATCGTCTCAATCGTTCAAGTTCTTTGCTACACCCCCGTGTGCTGATGTTAATGTGGAGTGAGCGTTTTCGATCACTTGATGTGTGATCATTGCCGGAATCCATAATTTCCATGGCGAATCCTCACCTATTTGATCAAAACCAATCTTTTTGAATATAAAACCGTTTTCAACTTTTAAATCAGGTAATTTATCCTTATTTTCCTGTATATGTTTCATCAAATCTACATACTCTTCGCTTTCGAATTCATTAGTTTCGAAACCTAACATTTTTGTTAAATTCAGCTCATCCACATTTGGTAATCGTGATAGCATATCGGCAACTATGTTTTCAGAACCTTTCCTGTGCTTTATTTCAAAATCAAAGGCTTGTAGTTTAAGTGACCACCTAGCTAACCTTCCTGTTAAGTCTTTCAAAGTCATTAACCACTTAAGACTAGCGTGATCAGTCACGATGGTGAAAGGCATCATCTCTACATATTGCCTGAACTTTTGGACAGCCATTACCGCAGCATAACATTCCTTTTCGGTAACGCTATAATTTCTTTGACACGAATTCAACTTTTGCGAAAAGAATGCAATGGGATGTTCCTCATTTTCTCCGACTATCTGATACAAAACAGCTCCTATACCATATTCGCAAGCATCGCATTGCACAAAGAACCTCTTAGTAAAGTCCGCGTGACGAAGCACTGGCGCTGATGTCAGAGCTTTCTTCAAATTTTCGAATGCAATTATGGCTTCTGGCGTCATTACAAATTTTTTGGATTTTTTTAGTGTATCTGTAAGAGGTGCAGATATAACAGAAGTTTTTAATAAATCTGCGGTACCATCCTGCAGTACCCAGAAAACTACGGACTTCCTTTACAGATTTTGGAATTTTTATTTCCCTGATTGCTTTCACTTTATCCGGATCAGTTTTGAGCATTCCACCCCCAACAATAAATCCTAAATATTTCAATTGCTCGAAACAAAATTGAGATTTTTTTAAACCTATAGTTAAGTTGGCTTTTCTGAGACAGTTTGCCACTTCCTCTAGTAATTGCAAATGCTTATCAAAATCATTTGAGATTATTAACAAGTCATCCAGATAGATAAACACAATGTCTTTCAAAGTTTGTGGTATAACCTTGTCCATCAATCTGCATAAACGCTGGGCCGCGTTGCAGAGGCCAAAGGGCATGACCCGAAATTGGTATAACGGTCTCCCGGCAACGGTGAAAGCGGTATATGGTCTGCTTTCTGGCTCCAGTTCTATTTGCCAGAATGCGAACTTCAGGTCAACGCTACTGATAAAATATGTTTCATCAATTCTACTTAATATACCGTCTATATTTTGTAAGGGATACGCGTCTTTAATAGTTAGTTTATTAAGTTTTCTCGCGTCCAAACAAAATCTATTTTTCCCAGGTTTCCTTACGATTGTGGTTCTGTTACTCCACGGACTCTCACTAATTTCTATGACATTTAACTCTAGCATGTTGTCAATTTCCTTATAAGTTATTTCCTGTACTGCTGGTGAAATAGGATAATGTCGATCCTTTATCGGTTCGGCACCATCTATTAACTTAATAGAATGCATTTCTAAATTAGTTTTCCCCAAACCTTTTTCCTCAAATGTATCAAATTTAGCAATTACTTCATCTAATCTACGTCTCTGTTCAATATTTAGTTCATGAGGTCCCATCCTATAATTATCTCTATCCTGCACAAAATCTTCTAAAACTTTATCTATGGCCATTTCATCTACGCCTATAACATCAGGAGCTAAATTAAATGTTCGCCAAAAATCTATTCCTAGGTATAAAGGCTGTTCCAAATCAGGACAAAGATATATAATTAGGTTATCTTTCTTATCTTTGTACTTTATGGATAAATTTACTTTACCTAATATTCTATGGTGTTGACCACTTGCAGTCTTCACGTTGGAGAATATTGGTATTATTTTTAAACCTAATTCTTCTACTACTTCACTATATTCTTTTCCTAATATGCTCACTGATGCTCCACTATCTAATAATCCTAAAATTTCGTTTCCTTCTAATTCTACATCTACATAAACACGATTATCACTAAACTTATCTATTCTAGTAACAGAATCCACAATCATTTTTCTAAATTCCTGTTTCTTTCTGTACTTTTCTCTAATTTTTAAAATTCTTTGTGATAAAGGTTTTCTATGCTTTTCAGTATTAAATATTCGTGTTCTAACGTAGTTATAATAGTTTTGTCTTGTTTCTATAGGCAATTGGTGTCTTATATTGGGCATATATTTTGCCATTCGTTCCCAATGTTCCAAATTTTCATTATCTTTTGCTGTTTTCTGACTTTCTAATTCTCCTTGTTGGGATTTTTGGATTGACGTAGGTCCCCAGTCATTCCCACGCCCCGTTTCATGTTTCCCTGACAAATTGGGCAGTTCGGTGTTATGACGTTTGGTTTCCCACAACGGTAACAAAACAGTGTCCTATCTGTTGAAGGGCATTCCATAAAAACGTGTCCTGGTACCTTACAATTCCAACATATTAAGTTAGATTTTTGTTGATGTAAGGAGTGAGATCGAAAAATTCTTAACATACATATATGTTTATAAAAAAGAAACCACTAAACTTACAGCTTTAATTTTTTTTTTATTTGATTGAAATTATTATTACAATTTACAAAAAAAATTATTTTTATAGTTTTAATCACTAGTGATGAAATTTTGAACCTTTTTCGGAAACCCTTCCATTAACGTTTTTATAGTGCTTTCTGTCACTTTGCTCGAACATGTAGTCCATCTCCGTTTAAAATCTACCACACTTTTGGACACCTTTTTTGTACTCTTCAATTCTCTTTTAACAAGAGCCCAATATCTCTCCACTGGCCTTAGCTCCGGGCAGTTTGGAGGATTTGCCTCTCTTGGTACAAATACCACATTATTGTTCTTGTACCACTCAAGGGCTTGTTTGCCATAGTGACAGGATGCCAAGTCAGGCCAAAAATAAGTGGACACATTATGAAGTCTTATGAATGGAAGCAGCCTTTTTTGTAAACATTCCTTGATGTAAATTTCGGTATTTATAGAGCCCGTTGTAACAAATGAGTGGCTTCTTTTGCCGCAACTGCATATTGCTTGCCATACCAAGAACTTTCTGGGAAATTTTGTCTGCTTTTGGGTCCTAAACTTTTCTTCAACATTCCCTCGAGCATCAGCAACATAAAATTTTTGACCTGGAAGTTGCGAAAAATCTGCCAGAACATACGTTTCGTCATCCATTATGCAGCAAGAATATTTTTTTATAAAACTTGACTTCAATTTCCGTGCTCTGTTTTTGGCCTCTAAATTTTTAGTAGCGTTCCTGTCAGGAACTTTTTGAGCCTTGTATGTTTTTAAACCTGCATTAGCTTTAACTTTTCGTACCAAATAGTCCGAGCACTGAGCTAACCGGGCTGCTTTCCTACCGGATGTGTTGGGAGCTCTTTTGAAAATGCGTTCTATTTTTTTTGGCTTTAGAAACATCATGTGGACCATTCCTTCTACCTGAACCAGGTTTTCTATCAACTGACAAGTTCTCCCGGTACTGTTTAATAACATTGGAAACAGTTTGACGGCAGACCTTTGTATGCTTGGCCAACTTTTTGTAAGACCAAGTTGGGTTTTGTTGAAAATATTTAATAATTTCAGTACGCACTTTTTTCTGGTCACTCATTTTAATCAGATTAACAAAAAAATTAATATAATTGACATTACACATAATAACTGACATGTTTTTCAAAGGTAACTTGATCAAAAAAAAATTCAAATAATACTTGGGTTAAAAAATGTAATGAAAAACGTGTGTTAAGAATTTTTCGATCTCACTCCTTAAGTGTATCGCAGACACTTCTAAATCTTCAGACATCTCCCCTTCCATGTTTGCATATTCAGGATGATCCAAATATACTTCACTTACAGGTCTCGATGATCTTGTCGGTGGCTGTAAATTTCGATTATCTCTGCGAGGAAAATTTCGTTCGGCCTCATTGCACTCTATTCTTAGTTGTTCTACTGATGAAACCGAAATTGGATACACTATTCTAGCGACACTTTCCTTCACGTTACGTTTCAAAATCTTGATCATGTCATATTCCGGTATGGACTGAACTAATTTAGCACGTATCTGATTCATTGCATGGAAGAATTGATCTATTGTTTCATTAAAATTTTGCCTTCTCTCCACTAGATCACGCATTATTTCGAAGTTTGACCTGGATGTTTGGTACTGACTTAGCAATGCTTGCTTCAACCCTGGCCATTTAACTCCAAAATGAGTTTGGACGAATAACCAGTACCAATCCCTGGCTGGACCTGCTAACAATAGATGGAAGTCTCTTTCTAAACGCTCTATACGGAAAATGAAATCCTCTACGCTCATCCGTAAGTTATTCCCATCAAAAATAAGACCCCATTTATCTATTCTTATCCACATTTTAGGTAACTCTTTCTGTAATGCTACATTTGGAATAGATGACATATTTCGACCATTATAATTCCCGAAAGGATAACCAGTGGGTGCTTGATTGTTGCTAAAATTGCCTTTGAATGGTAAGTTCCCTGTTAGATTTTCGCCATAATTAGCATTAAACTGAATACCAGTGGCTTGAGAAATTTGATTTTCGTTGCCATTTTCTCGTGACACAAAATTACTATAAACGGATCGAGTAGGTAGAGCTGGTATGGACATAGGTGTTCTGTTTTGACTATTGTCCGACAATGCTTGACCTGTCTGACCTTGACTAGTCCCTGGTATTGCATTTAAATCTACACTAGGTGGATTGACGTGAAAATGTTCCGTGACTCTTGCTTCACTTACATTATTGTTATTGACATTATTGGGCTCTGTAGTTTGATTATTTCGGGCAGCAATTTTCGAAAGATCTCCTACAACCTTCATTAAATCTCCTATTGATTTTCTAACCTCTTGCATCTCACCCTGAACCATACATCTAATTTGTTCCTGTAAAGTTTTCTGAACTGATAATGCTTCATCAGCCACTAGATCTCTTACTTCTGGCGTGATTTCTTCACTCATAACACTATTATTGGCAGAATTCATGAGTAATACTGTTTCCGTTGGTAAATTAGTAGATGTACTGGGTCTATTAGAAATTATAGTGTTAGATAAATCCCTGATCTGACCTTCGTTGGCCTTATTATTGTTATCATTAATTTTGAATGTGGGTGTTCTAACTCTACGCTGTTTTGGAGACAATGGGTTATAAGTTCTGCTCGTATCAAACTCAACTTTTCTTTTCCTATTTCTAAATTGGGCTCTAGTTTCCTTATTCATCACCCAAATAAACTAAAAGGTATTAGCAAAACTATAATTATGAACTAAATAAGAAACAAAATAAAAACGTTTCGTATTGCAGATAGATGTTAAAATCAAAAATATTAAAATAGTTTGTGAATATGGTTTTATGAATATAATAGCACAGAAAAATTATGCAAGAAAAAAGACAAAAATAGTCAAACGCAAAAAAAAATCAAACGTACTAAAGAATTTAAAAAAATTAAATTTTAACTAACAATCTTAAAATACGAATTGATAAATCTACTAATAAAATAATATTCGTATGCTAAATAATACGATACTACAATCTAAGTATATAAATTCAATACAAATAACTAAAAACTAATAAATATATACGTAGACCTAAATAAATACTTGAATTTTTAAGAAATAAGCTAAGACAAACAATAAGGCTAATAAAAAAAAACAATAAATAATAAAAAAATAAACTATTTTAAATTAATACAAATAATTATAAATGAATAAACATAAAAATAATAGTTATATACGTAAACCTAAATAAATACTTAAATACTTGAATTTTTTACGATTTAATATTAAAAAAAACAATAAGGCTATTATAAAAACTTTTTACTACTTTCTTCAAAATTAACTTCTTTAAGGGATTGTTGATCAGCGGCGGTACGACGGTTTTTAAATTTTTTGATTCTCTGCTAGAGAGCTATTGTGATATTGCCGTAAATCATACTAAAACAAAAGTAAACACAATTAACGTCTTTATGTATTTTACCCTTCTAACGATAATCGTTAGAGGGCAGCATGGAATGAATGTCGACACAACGGACCTTGAGTTATTGTCTCAAGCGGCTGTCGCTTTTCATCCATGCTGTTTTGCACACAAAGATTCAAACTGAAACTATTAATATACTAATAAACAAAACTCAAGACTAGGTGTACATTTAGACTGATCTAAGTGTCAATTCTAAGGACTTTCCTTTTTCTTGAATGAATTGGCCGAATATTTTTCTTGTTTACACGTAATCAAATATCGTAGAATAGTTCATACAACGGACTTCTTGGTTTACATACCAAAAACGGATATGACTTTATTCCAATATATCTAATCACTCACACAAAAAATATACGATAAGCTATTTTTTGAATCTAATGGTATATTGTCTAGTGCATCGTTCTTTTGCAATACCTAAATTTCCATTGGGCGCCATTTCTGTTACGAACCTGTTTTATCGGTGCCAGCATTTACCCTGCCAACTCTGCGGCATCATCCCATAGGAGGAGTTCTCAACCCTCTGGCTAGGTCGCAACAAGAAAACTCTAAAATGAAATACTACAAAACAAACACTTACATATTATTGGCAATACCACTTAATAGGGAGGTAGGTATTGACCTCCAATCGCCCTTATTCCCAACCATAACTGTGGCAGATCCTTGTCCCTTTTTCCACAGTCCCATAAACCCGCCTTCCCTCACCCTTTTTTCAACCCAGTGGCGTATATAGGGGTGCGTAGCTCAGTGGCGTGGATCCCTAGGTGATTTTCCTCAGTTCCAACTGGCATGCAACAACTTGTGTGTTAAAACAGTCCTCATTCATACATATTTGTGGAAATATTTGAAAAAATAATTGACAATTACATGGAATTTAGCAAAAAATGTTTGTCTTAATTACCTGGCCACCACTGTATATACTTTATGGGGTCGCAAATAAAAAATGTGGAAATTACAAAAGGAATCACAAACTTATATATACCCTTGCCACTCATGGTGAAGGGCAGGGCTGTCAGATGTGGCGATTTCTCGCCAATCGTGGCGATTTTTCATTGCCTTTGGCGACCAAAATTTCCAATTGGCGACATGGCGATTTTTTGTCGATTTACAGACTAGTTGGCGATTTTTAACAAATTTTTTTTTTCTTGAAATAATTTCTTTGATATTTATTAACCCAATAATTAATAATTAAAATTAATCACGTATTATCTGATCATATGGATGCAGGTAGCATACACGATCAAATAGTTTGAACAATATTATTTTTTTCTTCTAAAATATTTAAGCCTTCATTTTTAAATAATAATGGAAATATTGATAACTTAATATGCTCATTAAAATTGGCTATTGGTTCGCCGGGTTCTTTTCTGCCATTGGAATCTATCGATTTTGGCACAGAATTTGGAACGGAATTACAAAATATAAAAATGGAGGAATATGATGTAGAAATTTTAAAAGAAAATTGTTTTTTGTACTTAAAAAACTTTTAAAAGAAATGCTTAAACAGTTACCAAAAAATATAACTCTTTTTAAAGTATATAATGAATTTTCAATATTAAAATGTGGAAATTTTCGGTAGTTCAAAATTCATTAACTTTATTTAAATCCAAAAGTATCTGCAGGGGAATATGAATTGTAATGGTCAAAATTAGCATATATCAATTAAACTTAGATCTTTAAAGGTGAAATTTCAACAAATTTGTTAGATTTTTGGCCACAAGTTTACAATTATTGCGATGCAGCTGGAATTGTTACCAACCGCAACGCTTACGTAATAAAATTCAATAAGAACTTTTAGATTCATTGATAAGAATAATAAGTTATAGGTATGAATGTTAATAAATTGTGTTGCAATTGATTTCAGCCTCCAGATAAAATGCAATGAAACTGCAATTAATTTTTGAAAAAAAAAACTTTTGATATCAATTTAATATAAATAACTAATGCACTAGATTTAAACGGAAATAAATTGACTTTATAATTCATAAAATATGTATGTAGAATTTCAAAAAAATTATTTTGGCGATTTTACGTTTAGCTTTTGGCGATGGAGGTAAACAAATCTGACAACCCTGGTGAAGGGTATTAAAATAACCCAACTTGTACTCTGAATATACATGTATTTAATTCAGTGATGTTCAAAAATAAAAATGAAGATGTATTGGCGAGAGCTACCCAGCAAACATAATGTAAAACACATAAAATAAGAACAAAATAAAGAATGTTTAGATTTAGAATTTTTGCCAGATATAACCAATTTATTAAATGAATGCAATTTACATTTTAAGGAAATGAAGGAATATACATTATACGGCCGAAATTCTCTGAAATTTTTTATTTATTTTTGTTTTGTGTTCAATTGTAATTGAAACGCGTGTGTTTGCTATGCTTCGTCCAAAAACCAACCAACAACAATGCTTAATGAATTTCTGAAAAAAATGAGACATTTGTTATGCTCTTTTAAAGAGAATAAGAATATGTGTGTTGTTACACAGCGCGAAAGCACAATGAAATGAACATCATTGATTTAATTGCAGCTATCAATCGCAGTTGAAGCGAAAGCATTGAATTTATTTGAGCCTTATATGAAAATTCATACTATGTCAAGTCATTTCACTGTTGCCTTTTGCATTTACATGATCTGTATGATACAGATGTCGAATGATTTCATTACATATTAATTTTAGACTACTCCAATGCCAACTCATATACTACGTTTATACTAGGGTTCTATAGCTGAAACAAAAAGTCGACTTTTCGACCTTTCGACTTTTTCCGTTTTTTAAAAAGTCGACTTTTCGAACTACTCGACTTTTTTCGTTTTTTAAAAAGTCGACTTTTCGAACTTCGACTTTTTAGTTAAATCGACTTTTTTAGACTATTTTCGACCTTTTTAGGCTATTTTCGACTTTCCGACTATTTTCAACTTTTTACCATTTCTTGTAACAAATACATAGTTTCTACATTTATTGATGCGCCTTTTGTAATGTTTAGAATGTTGTGTAGAAAAAAGCTTTAATTTATAAACATTTATTTATTATTTATATTAGCATACACTACAAAAAATGCAAGTGTACCAAATTGCAATAGTTTTAGTATAATGTTGCAATTAAATATTTTTTTAACATTCTAAAAAGTCGACTTTTATCGACTATTCGACTTTTTTCGATTTTTGAGATAACATAATCGATTGCTCGACTTTTTTCCGACCAAAAAGTCGATTTCGACTTTTCGACTTTTTTCAGCAAAAGTCAAAATATGATAAATTTTTTATTTTTTAAATGCAAAAATGATAGAATCTAAAATTCATATTTGTCTCGCAATCCAATTAATGCAAAAACACAATGAAATATTTAAAAAAGTCTTAATAAACTAAAAATGTTAAAACATATGGCAATGCTTAAAATCTTATTTGCAAATAGTGTCGTTAATCAGGAATTGTTTTCCTGAGTAAGCTATTCGCAAATAAGAAATGAATTCACTGTTTATGCGGCAAATTTTTCTAAATGCAATTTTCAATTACTTGTGATTTTGTGCGCGCACAGCCCCATTACGTTTTTTTTCGCTTAAAGCATAGTACCAAAGTAAATTAATAAAGTAGCGACAGTACTACAACAAATACAACATTTACAAAAACCACAAGCAATTTTGTTTTTGGTTTAAGGTCTGAGCTGTCAAAGTTGCCTGTTGTTTTTGCTTTTGGGCTTGTTGTATTTTTCGCCACAACAACCACAAGTGAATTGACAGTTCAGACTGAATAAAAAAAATAGTCAGCTGTTCTACTGAGTCTACTTCATTAATTTACTTTGCCTAGTACTCTGCAAGGCGTATTAACAAGGTGAGTGCGTCCCGGCAACAAATACAACAATGCAAAAACAACAGGCCAAAGTAAATTAATAAAGTAGCGACAGTACTACAACAAATACAACATTTACAAAAACCACAAGCAATTTTGTTTTTGGTTTAAGGTCTGAGCTGTCAAAGTTGCCTGTTGTTGTTTTTGCTTTTTGGCTTGTATTTTTCGCCACAACAACCACAAGTGAATTGACAGTTCAGACTGAATAAATAAAATAGTCAGCTGTTCTACTGAATCTACTTTATTAATTTACTTTGCCTAGTACTCTGCAAGGCGTATTAACAAGGTGAGTGCGTCCCTGCAACAAATACAACAATGCAAAAACAACAGGCCAAAGTAAATTAATAATTAATTAATTTACTTTGCAACAGGCAATTTGTTTTTGTTAAAATGTACTGTAAATGTCAAAATCAGGGCGAATTAAAATATTACTATGTTATTTACAATAACAAATGTAAACATAAAAAAAGTTTGACATATAGTGTACATAAAACCACAGCGAATTAAGAAACAGCTGATTTTATGCACTCACCTTGTTAATACGCCTTGGTACTCTGTTCATATTTGCGAAAAACTTTCCGCATGAAACGATTGAATTGTGACAAAAACAGTGTAAAATGAAACAAAATATGTTTTTTCTCGCACAAGTGTTTCTGTATCTTGAGTTTGCGAGAATTATATGTCATTTAAATAATTTTCCAGCAACTATTGGAAGGATGTGAGAAAAAGTGTTTCTGTAACAATATTTTGCGAAAAGATTCTCACAAGAACTGTCAAAACAAGTCACATTTGAAATCGTTGTGAGAAAAACAAAATTTTAAAAAATATACATAGATATTTTTAACTTCGTATGTATAAATATGGAACCCAAATCAGCCGAAAATGTAAGTAGCACAGTGTTTGAATAAAATAATTATATATACACATGTAAGCAAGGTCTATTAATAAGGTCTGTGCAACTAAACAGCTGATAATTTTTTGTCCCTTTGTGTTTACATACTGTGTTTGTCAAAATTTGTTTACATTTTTAGAGCGCCATTGTATTTTATTCAAATTTGTTTACTTTTCTAACTTTTCGTGACAAAATTGAAAACTGAAAAAATAAATTAAAAACATAAAAAAATAATAAAAAGTGTCGTGAGCATATTGAAAACGGAAAAAATAAATTAAAAACATAAAAAAAATAATAAAAAATGCGTTACTGCTCTTCAATAGTTCTTGAATTTCATATACATATCTAAAAAAATAAATGTATGTTGTTCAAAATAAAATTATATTATGTATGTTTGTTTTGGTAATGTTTTTGACAAGTTCAGTATAGTTTTACACAAACAAAATGCCTGTTTTTCTTTTTGTTTTTGAATTGTTGTAGAGTTGCACAGACCTTATTAATAGACCTTGCATGTAAGTACACAAAAATGTGTTTCTAAATTATTTTTTTAAATTCAGCAGTTTTAAGCGCCACACTTTACTTTTTGTTTTATATTTAAATGATGACAATAAAACACAATTGTTATATTTTGGCATTTTAAATTTGTTTAGCCTTTCACTGTTTTGGTTTATTATAATTTCTTTCTTTCGTTGACGTTTGTCTTGCATTTGACACTTAATTACTGGAAATATTCCAGTAAGAACAGAATCTGTGTTGTCTGTTTTCGCATTCAAATACAGAAACACTTTTTTCTCGCACATCGAGAAACGATGGAATTTTTTGTTTCACACTTCATGTGAGAAGTTTTCCGATGCGAGAAATACAGAAACGAGCTACAGAGTACTGCTTTTGCGAAATTATTTCGCATATATTTCATTCCAAATATTTTATATGTAGTTTGACAGCATTTCGCACGAAATTTTGAACAGAGTACCTAGCTTTAGCTTTAACGCTGAAATGCCATACCTAAACAACAGCGGCAACGCTACGTCAAATTCTAAATTAAACAAGTCACAGAGCTATATTCGGCTGTGCCGAATCTTATATAACCTTCAACAAAGTATACCTTAATATTGTTACGAAATTGTACTTGAATTCAAATATAACGATTTTAAGGGCTGATTTAAAAGTAGCATAATGCTTTCAAATAACAGTGCTATAATAGCAAACTGTAACATATCTGTGGGCATTATTAAATAAAAGCTTTCAGTTGATTTGATCGTAAGTTGGCAACGCTGTATTCGAATTCGAATATTCAGTTAAAGAACATTGTAGAAAATACACCACAGATGGCATATGTATTAGTAAGATCTATAATATTCGAATTTTGACAGTTAAAGAACAATCTAGAGTGCAGATGGCAGTGTTATAAATAGTGGCAGAGGTTGCAGTCGTGAGTCAGTTTTTCAGAGACGCTATTCAAATAAACATCAACTGAGTGCCTTAAAGTGTGCTGTGTTTTTCAATTGAATTCGTGTACATTATAAAGTGAGTCTTTATTTCTGCGAATTTATAAACGTGTATAAAAAACACTGAGTGACTATTTAATTCTGTTGTTGTACATTTTAAATAAATAAAGAGTTGTTACAATTTTCAAACTACTAAACGGCTTTTATTTGCAATCAAAAGTATCCGGTTTATTTAAAGGAAATAAACCAGCGTTTTGAAAAGGTTAAAACGTAACAATATAAATACTAAATACAAGACCTACAGTGATGAAGGTTTGTGTATTGAAAAAAAAAAAAACAAACAAATGTATTTATAAATATATACGTCTTTACTTATGCAAAACACTTCATATACCAACAACATGAAGAAAATCATGAAACCGGACGATCATATGTATCACAAAGTATACAGAGGTGTCAAATTTGACAGTTCAAAAACACTAAAATCAGCTTTTTTTGAAATTGTTTCGACAGAAAGAGAAACAAATTTGCGGTTTAATACAGACAGTGCGTTTAAACCAGTGGTGCCCGAAATCACAATTCCCTAGCACAAAGTATACAGAGGCGTCAAATTTGACAGTTCAAAAACACTAAAATCAGCTTTTTTTGAAATTGTTTCGATAGAAAGAGAAAACAAATTTGCGGTTTAATACAGACAGTGCGTTAAAACAAACAACCATATAAATAAGCACAAAACCAAACCAGTTGAAATTGTTTCGAACGAAAGAGACAAATATATTTTTTTTGCCGTGTCGCCTCTGTATACTTTGTGTCCCTAGCACGCGTAATAGGGCAAGAAAATTCTGCTGACGTTACTTTGATACACATACACTATAAGCTTACTTGTGCGTTTTCTTATAATGATCATGTGTATGTTGCTTTGTTTTCATCTCAGAGAACAAAATCAAATCAAATTCTCCGCTGTTCTTATAATGATCATGTGTTTGTTGCTTTGATTTCATCTCACAGAACAAAATCAAATCAAATTCTCCGCTGTTTTACCAACACAACCAAAGCTTTGGTGGTATGTGTTCGGGCACCACTGGTTTAAACAAACAACTATATAAATAAGCACAAAACCTTGCACAAAACCAGTTGAAATTGTTTCGAGCGAAAGAGACAAATATATTTTTTTGCCGTGTCGCCTCTGTATACTATGTGATATGTATTTACACTACGACCACAAAGTAATATATACTTTGTGCAACGACTGCTCAGTGAAAACTAACCAAATAAACAAAACACAATTGTATGTTGAAAAAAAATAACAACAAAAATATAAAAAAAATAAACCAAGGCGAATCTATAGAAGGTGACGACAGAAACAACCACATGCAACTTTGATAGTTCACTTATCTTTTTTTTTATTTATTTATTTATTTCGATAATATTAAATTTATATACATTTGTCTTAGAAGGTAAAGAGCACAGATTATTACAGATATGAATCAGCTGTTTTACAAATATGGCAACCAAAAAACAAACAATAAATAAATGTCAAAATGGTGGTGGTTTGAAAAGAGGGACAAATATATAATAATATTTGTTTGTCTCTATTTCAAAATACGTTACTATGAATTTATGTTTTTCAAATAAAAATTTAAATGTTTGTCAATAAATAAAATATAAATTTGTATAAAAACAAAATTATGTTAAAAAGAAAACCAATTTAAAACGCAAATTTCACAGAAAAAAAAAGTGTTACTGAATGGCGAAAAAGTATTCAAAAGAAACGTTTCACATTTTGTTAAAATGTTGTGTTATAAGTTTGTGATTTGTGCGATGTTTGTAATAGGAATTTTGTGCAATTTTCTGGCTATCTATATGACATTTAGCGGACGAGAACCATACTGGTTCACAGTAGAACATAACGGGAAGAAATATGGATTTAATAATAAGTTTCTTGTTGTCAATATTTAGTTGAGATTTTCTATTTATTAGAGGGTACAATACTCTTATTAATTTGTTGATTTTATTAACTATATACGGTATATGGTTATTGAAGTTAACTTTGGTATCAAGTATAACACCCAAATATTTGACATCGTTGTCCCATGGTATGTCGAAGTTTAAAAAACGCAACGAACTTTGGGGAATAAAACATGCTTTCCGCTTTCTCGTAAAATAAGTAGCTTTTGTTTTTTCGGGATTTATCATAATTTTCCATTTTTTTAAATAATTCTTCAAGCTATTTAGAGCAAACTTCAAATTATGAATTATATCCACTGAATGAATGTCGGAGCAGAGAATTGATGTATCGTCAGCAAATATTGACATTGTGCAATTTGAAAGTTCAGGAACATCAGCTGTAAAAATGTTGTAAAGGATTGGTGACAGACATGACCCTTGAGGACAGCCAGTGTTAATATTGATCCTATGTGACGAAGTATTACCCAAGAAAACATTGAAGAATCTGTTTTCAAGGAAATTTTGTAAAATTTTAATAATTTCGATAGGAAAATTAAATTTTTCAATTTGAAGATTAAGCCATTGTGCCAGACTGAATCAAAAGCTGCTTGTATATCTAGTAGAACCATACCAGTTGATTTACCAATATTGAAATTACTTTTGACCATTTTCCTGATTTTTAGTAATGGTTGTGAAGTATTATGTTCACTTCTGAATCCAAATTGTTGAGGGGGTAGAATATTATTTGCATCGATATATACAATAATCTTTTCCTTTAAAATTCTTTCCAAAATTTTACTTAATGATGAGAGTAAGCTTATAGGTCTATATGAAAGAGGAGAGTCAGGAGACTTGTTTGGTTTAAGAATTGGAATAGTTTTAGAGATTTTCCAATCAGAAGGAAAATAACATAAATTTAGGCAAGCATTTAATATTGTTGTAAGATAATTTAGACCTTTATTTGGTAATTTTTTTTAAACATTTGTTATTTATCCCATCTGCACCAGGTGATTTATTGTTTTTTATTTTTTTTATGATGGCAGCCACTTTTTCGCGAGAAGTGAAGTGTGAATTAGGTGGAGTAACATCTGTATTTCTGACTTGGTTTGCGGCATCATTAACCTCAGAAGCAGTTGTGTTGTCGCTGAAGAGCAATGATTCAAATTAAAAGTTTCAGCTAAAAATTCAGCTTTTTCTAACTTGGTGTAATAAACATTGTTGTTAAATTTTAAAATTGGTATATTAGTAGATTTCTTCCTTAAAAGTTTAGATAATTTCCAAAAAGGGGGAGAGGCCTTATCCAGTTTTGACAAGGTGGAATTCCAAGAATGGTTTCTGAATTTTATTATTTCATCTTTAATATTTTTGTTTAAACGTGACATTGCTTCGTGGTCACTTCTGTCTCTAAACCTTTTCCAGTTTCTTCTGAAAATATTCCTCATTTGCATCATTATTATAATGTTTTTAGGTAATGGTCTAGTCGTTGGTGATATATGTTGTTTTGGAACCGATTTATCTATTGCAGTTTTTACAACATTGCTTAAAACATTAATCATAATGTCAATTTCATTGGTATCGGTTAATGTTCTATGATCTTCTACCGTAGGGAGATTTCTACTTATGAATTTGGAAAAACGTGGCCAATTAGCCTTATTGAACGCATAGACTAAATTGTCTGTCGACTTGTAGATTAAATTTATATTACACAAATAGGTAAATGGTCCGAACTTAAGTCGTTAATTACTTTAACAGCTGACATGTTTGTTAACATATTGGTTAAAATGAGATCTAAAGTAGATGGTTGTTTGTTTGGATCTGCTGGAATATATGTATTTTCATGGGGAAAAGCAATTTGGAATTTGTTTAGTTGTATGTTTTCATATAGAATGTTACCCCATGTGTTATTTCTTAAACATCCCCAATAGTTATGTCTGCAGTTTAGATCTCCACCTAACGGCCATTTTCACAATGTACGATTATTTCATTTTAACCGGGAAATTAACTAACTGTCGGTTTGTTTAACGGGGATCATTTAACCAACGGTTACCGATTTACGTTTCACCATCATTTGATTACTTAACCAAAGCATTCAGTAGAAAGTATGGCAATAATGCATACATTTGTTTACGAAAAATAGTGTAATGAAAGATTGAAATATAAAAAATTTTCTAAAAGACGGCATAAAAAATAATAGTTTGAGTTTTCTTAGTGGTATAATAAAAAAAACGTATAAAACTCAAAAATATTAAGGTACTTAACTGTAAAATTTACAGAACAAACTGAACAACAATTACTGAAAACCAACAAGTAAGTGCAATATCCGGGTGGTATATGGATCACCCCGTGCAAAATTTACTTTTCTTCGCTTTACACTTTTAAAAATTATAAATATTACAAAAATATAAATGTTTTTCCATGTTCTTTTATTATATTTCTTACAATTAAGATGCTAACCGGCGAAATTTGTTCGGTTATATTTAACAGCAACTTTGTTGTTAAATAGTGTCAATTAAGAATTAATCGTACATTGTGAAATTCAAATTAGCCTAACTTGCGGTTAAAGTTCACGTTAACTTTTAATCGTACATTGTGAGAATGGCCGTAAAATGTATTTATTATTCGTATCTGTTAATTTACGAAGGTCAGATTTAAATTTGAGTTTCTTGGAAATGTCAGATCCAACTGTGCCTCCTGGAAAATAACACGAATAAATGTCTATAAATTCGCTCCCACAATTAACTGTAACTCCGATATTTTCTATAATTTCAGTTGTTGTTGGTGGTAGCAATTGATGTTGAATGTTTTTTTTTTATTAAAACAGCTACTCCTCCTCCAGTACCAGTTTGTCGATCATATCTATAACAGTAGTAACTATTATGTCTAATTGATAATTTGATATTCAACCAGGTTTCACAAATTAGGCATATATCAACATTATATTTATCCAAGAATTTAAATAGTTCTTCTTTTTTTGTACGAATGCTACGTGCGTTCCATGATGACAGCTTAATATTGTTGTTCATTGATACAAAAATTTAAATGCTAGGTTGGTAACAACCTGAAATTGCTCTTCGAGATTTGCAACTTTTAAGATTTGCTATTAATTCAAAAGTAAGATTTTTTAGTTCTTCAAATGAGAACAGATGATTGTTGCTGTTAGCATTATTATTAGCAGCATTGCTAGATTGAGTGAATGGATGACTCATTGGTGGCGAATTTGGAAGACTTCCACTCTGATTTAGAGAGTTTGGGAAATTATTATTATAATTAGACCTGCTATTATAGCCTTGATTGGTTTGTCTATTACTCTTTGGTTGAGCGCGTTGTCTGATTTGTTTGTACACTTCCCTACTGGGACAATCAGGAGACATAGCCTTATGGGGACCTTTACAATTGGCACACTTAATGACCGTTGTAGAACATTCTTCCGTTTTATGATTTCCAGCACAATTTGCATCAAACGGCTTCACCTTGTACCTACTGGAACCATGTCCATACATTTGGCAGTTGTAACATTGCGTCAGTTTTGATTTGTTTGGTTTTTGGTATTTATATAATTAATTACGGAATATTTTTGTCTCAGTTCCTTTAGAGTGATTGATTTTCTTTCAATATATACTATGAAAATAATATGTTCTCTACTATTGTCCATAGACTTAGTAACAATTTTGACATTAGTACGCTTAAGACCCAATTGTAGCAATCGAGTCTTCACAACAGATGGGTCAGTTTTGTCCAGTCGCAAAAGGACGGCCTTATAGGGCTTTTAATTTTTTTGGGCATAAGTAAAATGCTTCAAATAAAATTTTTTAGTAAGTGCATCACATACTTTATCATACTCATCTTTATTGGTGCAAAATAATTTCAAAGCAATTGAAATTTTACGTATAGAGTAGTCTTTTACATTTAATATTCTACATATTTTATGTACTTGCTCCACTTGACATTTTAAAATTGTTATAGGTAGTATGGTCACCTTAACAGCTGGTTCGATAACAACTTCATCATCATCGAGAGTTTGTAGTGGTGTATAAAAATTATGGTTTGTAGTTCTCTGAGAACTACTTACAGTTGCTTGTCTCTTACTCATGTTGTGCCCATGTGAGGCAACAATAACATCTTCAACGTTTCTGCGCTTAATTTTGTTTTTATTTTTTATTTATTTGAAGTGATAAACAAAACACGGGGGAGTAGAAAAAAAATACCGTACAGTTTTGTCTGTAGATCAAAAGTAACAAGAATAATATGACACTTAACAAGACACTTATCTTTTTACAAAAACAAAGTACCTGTTGTTTTTGTATATGTTGTATTTGTTGTAGTTCTGTCGTCATCTTCTATAAATTCGCCTTGAAATAAACCAAACGCACTCAAATACATACAGTGATGTTAACTTTTTAATTTCGATTACCGTACAGCCCTAAAAAAATTACCGTTTTTTAGGTAAAATTACCGTATCCATAGTTTAGTACAAAAATAATAATATTTTCTTATTGAAACAGGTTTATTTTTATAATTCAATATATCGAGGGCCTATATTCAAAACTCTCTATCTTAAAAAACAACTTTTCAGGAAAGCCAAAAAACTGTTTTTTGTCGCGTATTACTTGAGTTATTAAAATTCGGTATGCTAGAGGGTTTTTCTTCTCCAAATATTCAATGTGTATATAAAAATGAAAAGATAGAGGATTTTGCATTTTAATAGAATTAAATTATTTTGATTTCATTTATGCCATCTGTCAGTTTTTAACATAAGATAAAAAAAAAACTTTAAAAGTAGACACATTTTAAGCAAACTCCAACTTTAACCATTTATTTTTATGCCATGGAAATTATATTTTCCAAAAACAAAATGGTAAAATATTTTCATGATAATTCATTTTTTTAAATGATTGAAAAATGTAAAATTCATGTTCAGCATTCAAAAATTAGTAGGTAAACATGAATTGAAAGAAGAAATTATTCCAAAAAAATATTTGAAAATTATTTGAAAAGATAGAGGCTTTTGCATTCGGAAAAAATAATTGTTTAACATAGAGAAATAACAAAAATACAAATAAAACTGCAAAAGACAATAGGTTGTAAGAAATTCACACCATAGATGAGGGCTGTTTTACTGAACATTTTACTATCAAAAAGTAATTTTCGTGAATATCAAAGATAGTGGGTTTTGAATATAGGACCATGTTTGTAAAACAGCAGAATGCCATTTTTATCAACATCATTTATTTGCCTTATAATATAAATTCCGTATCTATTTATTTAAATTCATCAATTTTAACAGCTTCTGGGAAATGCAAAACTAAAGGAATTATAGAAATATTGGTATCGAACAATTGGGGATTTATTACGATCAGTTTTTAATACTAATTTGTATGTTGAAATATCAATACTTGAAAGACTTGCGATTACTTTACCGCGTAGATATATTTTGTCTAGTGGTAGTTGGTTATCATCATCCTCAAAGTTTTATGATTATTTTAATGAGAAATATGTACATTATATATAGACACATTATGGAAATATAACGTTTGGGATATAATTTTTAAAAATTTAAACTTTTTAAAATTACCGTACAAATCAAAGTAAATTAATAAAGTAGCGACAGTACTACAACAAATACAACATTTACAAAAACCACAAGCAATTTTGTTTTTGGTTTAAGGTCTGAGCTGTCAAAGTTGCCTGTTGTTGTTTTTGCTTTTGGGCTTGTTGTATTTTTCGCCACAACAACCACAAGTGAATTGACAGTTCAGACCAAAGTAAAAAAAATAGTCAGCTGTTCTACTGAGTCTACTTTATTAATTTACTTTGGTACAAATGTAGAAATTACCTGCCTACCGTACGGAGGTCTAAATTACCGTACAATACGGTAATTACCATACGGTTAACATCACTGAATACATACAAATTATGCTCGCGTGTGTTTGATTTGTAATTCTCATTTCATTCCACATTGTAGAATGTTGTTGTTGGGTGCTTGTGCTGTTTACCAGGGCACACTTAGAAAGGTGACTGCATCACTACAACAATACAAAAACAACAGGTACTTTGTTTTTGTTAAAAAGTAGGTGAACTGTCAAAGTTGCCTGTTGTTGTTTTTGCTTTTGGGTTTGTTGTATTTTTCGCCACAACAACCACAAGTGAATTGGCAATTCAAACTGAATAAAAAAAATAATCAGCTGTTTCATCGCAGTCACCTTTCTTAGTGTGCTCATATGCAGCGTTACCACTCATAAAATATTTTTCCTACCAAATTTCTAATTAAAAACTACCAAAACCTACCAAATTTATAATATTTGAGAAATGCTATATGGATTGGTTTCAAAATTAATAGTTAACTTAAAATTATATTATTGCTGCTATAAAATTACCCAGAGGAATAAAGTTATTTAATAACACTACAATCATAAATATGTTAAAATCGTTCAGTTTTCGAGATTTTATTTTTGAGTCGATTTAACGATGTCCTTCCGTACGTCTGTCTGGCTAGTTGTCCATGTATTTCACATAGCCCCCATATAAATGTCCTGATTTATATCTATCAGGTATGTTCTGCAAATCACATTTTATAAAAGTGGTTTGAAATCACATAAATGGTGTTCTGAGCACATAATTTTGTGATTTTAAAACGTTCAACAAAGTCACTAATGTTTTCAAATCACTTGGTTATTTCTGCGGCTATTGAATGGAAAATATTAAAATAAATTATTTAAATAAATTAAACAATATGTCCTTTATTAATTTTCTTATAGAATTACTTGTTTTATTAAAAAAACACCTACAATTTAATAAAAATCTAGAGACACCTTTTCTGCTGTAATAAGTTTATTTCCTTTTGTGATTTCTTTTGTGGTTTCAGGTTTGTTTTCAGCTGTTTATGATTTTCGAAAATACATGGAAGCTTGCCGGACTAAAATTTTTTAATGTTTGTCTAAAATATGTTCAATATCTTTAAATTAATTATAGAATTCGTCATAAAATTTATAATATTTGTTAGATTATATTATAAGTTATCAATATGCGTTAAGTTTTTTGCGCAAATTGGAAAAAAATGCAACAAAGTTGAAGCAAGTGGTAACCAAAAGCAATTGTGTACTGTGGCAGCTTTACTGTTTTGTTTTCTTTTTGACATAGTGGTTGAGCTTGCGCCATAGTTTTTGCAAAATTTTTATAAAATGTAGTTCCATTCTTTTTAATTCCATTAAAGATATAACAGAAGCTCCAGGCATTTTTTTATTTTCACTTTAATATTTCTACAAAATTATTAGCAAAACAAAACATTTAAAATAAACGAATCAGCTGTTTTCTTGTGCTTTCGAAAATTTAAAATCACACCGAAAAATATAATAACAGTGTGATTTACAGAACAGGCACAAATCACATGTGTGATTTTAAAACGGTATGTGATTTGAAATCACGTGGATTACAGAACATACCTGTATATATAACATTTTTACAAATAAATTACACCTAAAAATTCAATTCATAATTGACCATAGCTCCCATATAAGGCCCTCTTCCGAAATTTACTTAAACGAGCACAAAACTCCTAAAAGTGTTGGTATCCCGAAAAAATTCAACACAAATAAGTCTCATGCATTGAACACATTGAGCAGGCAGCAGGCTACACGAACACAAATTCTGCTGGCTGGAGTTGTAGTCGTGTGGCAGCTACTGAATTATTTTAAAGGCGACATCTACAAAGTAAACAGCTGATTTATAATTCAGTGGTGCCACTTTAATTAAAAATATCCGTACAAAATTCCAAAGTAATTAAGATTTAAACAACTATTTTGAGTAAACATATATATATGGTTATAATTAATTATGTACCTGTTATTAATTTACATCAATATGGTTATCAAAAACTTCTCTTAATTAAGTAAAAAAAATATATTTTTTTTAAGCACTCATTTGATTTACATTTTTTATTATATTAGCAACACTATTTCTGCTTTGTAGTTGACAGAAATAGAAATTAGTTTAATTCGGCTACAGCGGCAAAAGCAATCGTGTGGTCGTGTAGCTGTGCTGTCGTCAATAGAATCGTCTTCATATAAACGTGTGTATTCTAATTTTGACAGATTGTAGTTGGTAGCCTGCTGTCTTCAATGTGTTCCATGCATCATATATAAATAAATTACGCGTCCTAATTTCCATAATTGGACATTTAAAGTGTCAGATGAAACTGAAATATTGAAGCAGAGTTTAACACATATTATTAGAAAATAAAAGTTATTAAATAAATACACATTTACCTGACAACTAAATATTTAAGAAAATGCTATTTTCATATTTTGCAAATATGTAGTTTTATTATTTTGGCTTAACATAAGTAGTTTTTTCGTTATTATTTAAATTATTTTGTTCTTAAAAATACTTTTGTATTCAGAAATATCGTAGCCTACCAAAATACGACAAATATCGGAACAAACCAACCAAACTACCAAAAGTCAATTTGTTAACTTGAAACTACCAATTTTGGTCCAATTGGACCAAAGCGACAACGCATTTCATATGAGAACTCATAAACAACTCTCTATTTTGTTAGAGAACAAGGCGTATTAACATATAACCACAGATTATTACAGATAAGAGACCATTGACAGCTGTCAAACAAGTAATTTCGAACCGTATGGTTTTGTTTACATTTTTTTTTAACATTTTTTCAATTCCGCCATTAAGGCAGATCTTAGAGCTAGAGAAAAAATAAAATGTAGTAAAAAATCGATGAGTGTGTGAGACGAGATATAGAAAGACAAATTTATATGTTTGTCCCTCTTTTAAATCTACCGTGGTTTATTATACATTTTCTTTTGTTAATTTTTCGTAAACTTTTTTTGTTTGCCTCCGCCATGTTGCTAAAAACAGCTGATCCGGGTCTATGTTATGCATTAAACACATTCAAGACAACAGGCTACACGACTACACGAACACAAATTCTGCTGGTTACAGTTGTAGTCGTGTGGCAGCTACTGAATTATTTTAAAGACGACAGCTACAAAGTAAACAGCTGATTAATAATTCAGTGGTGCCACTTTAATAAAAAATAACCGTACAAAATTCCAAAGTAATTAAGACTGAAACAATTATTTTGAGTAAAAATATATATATGGTTATAATTAATTATGTACCTGTTATTAATTTATTTCAATATGGTTATCAGAAACTTCTCTTAATTAAGTAAAAAAAATATATTTTTTTAAGCACTAATTTGATTTACATTTTTTTATTATATTAGCAACACTATTTCTGTTTTGTAGTTGACAAAAATAGAAATTAGCCTAATTCGGCTACATCGGCATGAGTAGTCGTGTGGCCGTGTAGCTGTGCTGTCGTTAAAATAACCGTCTCCATATAAACGTGTGCATTTTATTTTTGACAGATTGAAGTTCGTAGCCTGCTGTCTTGAATGTGTTTAATGCATTAAGCTTAGTACTCTGTTCATATTTGCGAAAAATTATGGTTTTTTCATGCGAAAAATTTTACATGCTGTTTGACAGCTAGCTGTTCGTGCGAAAGAAGTGCAGCGTATGTTATTTCGTGTGGAAAAATAAGGTTGCCAGATGTATTTCACATGTTTTCCACAATAAAAACAGAGTACTGCTTTGAACAGAGTACCTAGCTTTAGTCTATGCATATAACTAACTAACCAAAGTAAATTAATTAATTTACTTTGTAACTAACTACATATATAAAAAATATTCGCCGGAACGCTATTATGTCAAACTCCATATATAAAAAATAAATGAATTCGCCTGTATTTATTTCAATTCGCCACTGCTGTCACCTTGTTAAATACGCCTTGATTTGCGGCAATACATGCAAGAAGTTATTAACCAACGTGCATTTAATAAGGTGCCATCGGCAGCACAGCTGATTATAGAAATAGCACGCACAAATGTCAAACTACATATATGAAATATATCCGCCCGTATGTCAAACTCTATATATAAAAAATAAGTGAATTCGCCTGTATTTGTTTCAATTCGCCACTGCTGTCACCTTGTTAAATACGCCTTGTTATTAACAGTAAAAATAAATTAAAATTAAAACTGTGCTAAAGAAATTGATTTATTCAATAATACTTTAATTGTTTAGTGATAAATTAATAATTTTTTATACATTATTGAGCAATTACAAAAATTTCACAAATTAAAAACTAAAATTATAATTTAATATAATTCTCGCGATACCAGATGGCAAGGTGCATTTAATAAGGTGTCATCGACAGCACAGCTGATTATTAAATTGTAATTTAATTTGATGTTTTTAAAAATAAAACTAATTTCGTGTAGTATTATTATTGGTTTTAAAACATAAACGAATTTAACAGCAAAACAAAGTTTGACATTTACAAAATGTAAACAAAGTTTGAAATTGATACTCCTTGCCACAAGGCGTATTAACAAGGTGAGTGCGTCCCGGCAACAAATACAACAATGCAAAAACAACAGGCAATTTGTTTTTGTTAAAATGCACGGTAAATGTCAAAATCAAAGCGAATTAAAATGTTACCAAGGTGCATTTAATAAGGTGCCATCGGCAGCACAGCTGATTATAGAAATAGCACGCACAAATGTCAAACTACATATAAAAAAATATTCGCCCGTACGCCCGTATGTCAAACTCTATATATAAAAAATAAGTGATTTCGCCTGTATTTATTTCAATTCGCCACTGCTGTCACCTTGTTAAATACGCCTTGAATGTTACTATGTTATTTACAATAACAAATGTAAACATAAACAAAGTTTGACATATAGTGTACATAAAACCACAGCGAATTAAGAAGCAGCTGATTTTATGCGCTCACCTTGTTAATACGCCTTCAAGTTGCATTTAATAAGGTGCCATCGGCATCACAGCTGATTATAGAAATAGCACGCACAAATGTCAAACTACCAAACGCCACTGCTGTCACCTTGTTAAATACGCCTTGTTAGAGAATAAGATTTACAAAGAAACAAAATAGAATTGGTGAATATACTCAACAAATACTACGTTTATACGCACGGCTTATTCGCAAATAAAAGTATTGCAATTAGAAAAAAATGCCGCATAAACAGTGAATTATTTTTTTATTTGCGAATAGCTAACTCACGAAAACAATTCCTGATTAACGACACTATTTACAAATAAGATTTTAAGCATTGCCATATGTTTTAACGCTTTTAGTTTATTAAGACGTTTTTTAAATATTTCATTGCGTTTTTGAATTCCTTGGATTGCAAGACTGATTCTATAATTTTTACATTTAAAAAATAAAAAATGTATCATATTTTATTCAATAAAAGAGCTACCAAATAATTAAATTTTACCATCCGGCATCTCATAAAAACAAGAATTTTCCGTAACCAATGTGACATATAAACTAACTCACTGTTTATATGTCACATTGGTTAATTGCAAATAATTTTTATTTGCGAATAGGGCGGATATTTTTTATATATGTAGTTTGACATTTGTTCCATTTTTTCAAAATTGACTTTTTAATGAAAATCGATAGAAAACTTTTGTGCGCATCAATACCCCAAATAATGAAAATTAAGTTTTTATATATACAGAGATATCGCAATTTCAATTATATCGTAAGCGACACTCACCTTTTTGCTTTACCGCAAACATAACGTCCCTACAAGAACAGTAACGGTCATTTTACCGGTCATATGACTGGCATTGTTGATAGAAATATCCATCATCGCGTAGAACAAAGTTTCTATCATTTTCTTATGGCCAATATGAGAAAAGTGATGGAAACTTTTGTGTACGTGTGATTTTGCATCCTTCTCTAATTTATGCATTTTGTCGCCCAGAGAACATATATCTGAACTGCTTACTCTAATGTTGTTTACTAGTCAACGTTGATATAAATATTAGTCACAGTTAACCAGTAAAACTTGATGTATATATCGGTCACAGTTGATTATCAACCTTGATGAATATACCGGTCACAATTGAATAATCAAACTTGATGGATATATTCGTCACTGTTGACGGACATGCCAGTTGAAATAAAACACGATTTATTTAAATTCATTTATATAAAATTATATTAAAAAAAAACTAACAAAATTAAATAAAAAATTATTATAAAACTATTAAATAATATTAAATAAAAAAAATATTATTTCTGCGCCTTTTCTTTTAAATATTTTTTTTGTTTCACCCTGTGGTGCGCGCGTTCCACCGCCTTCTTAACCGACTTATCAAATTCTAAAGCGCCTTGCTTTTGAAAAGCATCTGAAATTTGAAGAATAGATAGAAATATATATGAAATATTTCATGAATCAAAATATAAACATATATATACATACCTCTTACAACTTTATTCAGAAGTATGAGCTTTGCCAGAGAAAGTTTTTCCCACCTCCCATCCCAATTGTATTTTTCAAGCAGGTCATCCGTAAATATTGCACGGATGATGCTGCCGACATCCTCCGAAACGCCTTTTAGTTTGTGGACGTAGGTATTCTATGAATAAGTGTATAGTAATGAATAAAATGAAATGCATAATTTTATTTTTGTTACCATTGCCTGAGCAAAATCGGAACAGTCCAGTTTCTCCTCTACTTCCTTCACTGCCGCGATGGTTCGCAAAGGGAGCATACTGGCGACCTCATCTACGACTTTGTCGTGCGTCTCTCCTGTCATACGGCAGAGCGAATCCTGCACTCTTTTAATCGACACTTTACACTCCATTAAGAGCTTCGATTGGGCCATCATCTCTGCCTTTGATATAGCCTGGTAAACATTACATATTTTAAAGCAAAATATAATCAAGACTAAAATTGTCAGGTACTTATACTGTCTTGGTTCGCCTCCAACTTATAGGCAATTTGTTGTTGATTGGAATTGAGGGTTTCCTGCCCCTTGCTCAAAATTTCTTGATTCTTGATCAAAGTTATTTGTGTCTCCTCAATTCTTTCGAGCCGTGTGGTGAGAGATTTTTGGCCCACCAGTACTTGGTTCAGAAGGTCCAGAATGCCTAAAATGAAAAATAATTGTCAATGCAATACGATTTTAAAAAAATATTATTTTAATACTTAACCTGTATTTTTTTTTGGTGACTCATAATTGTCCCTCAATGAGTAGTACGATCTCGGCAGTACTGATTGGGCCGCGTTGAGCTGTCCGCTGCATTCTTCCGCTTCGAAAATATTTTCTAAATCACTATGTATAATATTCATTAGCAGGGCAACCAAAAATATGCAATATCATATTTTTTGTTGTGCGTCGTATAAACATATGAGTTAGTTATTTATCCGTTTCAGACAATTTAAAGAATTTTGGCATCGATTTGTTAGTGCATTTTTTTGCATATTTTGCTCTTTACTGCATATTTTAGGATATTTTGCGTTTTATAGCATATTTTTGCATATTTGGCTCATAAATGCATATTTTTGATGCATATTTTCTTTTTTTTCATTAGTTTGTTTTCTCAATACAATTTTATTGTTTGCATTGTAATTTTTTATTTCTATATTTTACTAATTTGTTAAGGTCCAATGATTATTGGCCCAGGCTACTTAAAGAAAAAATGAGAGTATCCATAATCGACTTATCTTAAATGAATTTACGTTGACTTAAATGAGCTTAGTTTCACACAATTATTAAAATCATTCCACTATTGTAAGGCTTTTTTATAATTCTATTTTAATTTTGAAAGCTGAATTAAAAAAAAAATCGATTGCAATTTTTACCAACAACTTACACACGTTCTCCATAGAGGTTTTGAATCATATTCAAATGATATAAAAGTGATTTTTAAAGCTTTATGTAGAATATAAGTATTTCGAGAAATTTATCCACTACTTACAAAAACAAAGTTTGAAGTATAAGGCAGCTTAAAAGATGAGACAAATCAACTCTACGGAAATCTAAAACAAAGATTTAGTTTGAACATTTAAAACTTAAGAAAACAGACAGTAATTTATTGCTAACTATAATAAAATTAATTGAATTAAACTATTTTCATGTAGTGCAAAAGACAGTACAATCGAAATTTAATCCTATAATAAACAATTTTAATTAATCAGCTCAATATTTTATTTAATTCTAATATATTTTTTTAATAAAACGTTGAAGTCAAACAGTAACCAACTATTTTTAAGTGCATATTTTTTATATTTTAAGAGCATATTTTTCGTTTATAAGTGCATATTTTATGCGCATAAAACACTTTTTTTAGAGCATATTTTTGGTTGCCCTGTTCATTAGTATTATTATTACTACATACTATTACTACTTATTTTTTATTATTAAGAAAATTCGTGGAAAAGGTGGTGTAAAAGGGGTATGAGAAGAAACTTATTGTCGTGTGGGATACAAAAATATTTATAATCTATATCTTCCCTTTTGGCTAATATGGTTTCACTACCTAAGTCACTTGCAACGACTATGCCTAGATCTCTAAAGGACTGAAAGGGTTTCTCGAAAAAATTTTCAGTTTTTCGGAAAACTTTGCATATGAATTCTTCCGATTCGGATACATTTCGTTTGCTGATTATTTTCAAGGGTCCTGCCTTTTTGCTGAAGCAAAAGCTATCTTTTTCTTTCTTGAAATTTATAGAAAAGCTTCCCAAGCTAAAAACATTTCGGGTGTTCGATTTTAGACCTTGCCTTTCTTCGAGCCTACGAGATATCTGCTGCAAAATTTGGTTGGGCTTTTTGACAATTTTTTTAATATACTGCATATAGTTTTCAAATTTATATGCAGAAAAAGAATCCAGCTGTCTGCTAAGTGAAGTAATCCATGGACATTAAAACTTACTAACTCATCACCATATAATATGCCAAAATAGTTTACGAAATCTTCTAATAGCTTTTGGGAAATATCTGCCTCTGTTCTATGCGACCTTTCACTAGACAAAAGTCTTATAGCACTGTGTAATAGTAAAAAGTGGTAATATTGGTCACTACTTACACAATCTTTAAGAATGAAAATACCAGTATACAACAAAAATTGCCTAAACTCAGTAGATTTCCAATTACTTAGTTCATCTAAACTCCTAGGAGCACGGCAAAATTCCGATGGAACACATTTAGCGATTAAATTAAGTTTTTCATTAATTTTTTTTATATTTGATTTACAAATCAAAAGTTTAAGCAATTTTTTTGTAACTCCTAAATCAACTAAATGCATGCTATCTATTGGAAACTGAGAAACCATTCCAAAACCTGAATCTTCTAAAACACTTCTTGTGACTTTAAATTCTTCCCTGTGGTGAGAAGGATTACATCTCGATTGAAATGTTACATCCGTTCTAGGAATACCGACTTCTTTCAAATAACACACCGTTCTCTCTTTGTATAAGCCTTCCTGACAACATTTTGAACAACCATTCTTCCCATTATGAGACACCACACCTGTAACAAATGTCCTCGCTGGAGAATCACAAACAAACAACCTAACATTGAACCGCATAAACCTTTCATTGAAACCTACTTTTACACCATTTTCTTTAAGCGCCTTCACCTCTGCACAAAAATCTGTCATAAAAGCATCCAAATTTTTTGGCTTTGTAAAACCTGAAAAACAGCCGATCATGAATGGACTGACGTTCGGAAATCCAACGATTGATCCCAGAATAGGCCACAACACCCTGTTCGAACTTTTGAATATTTTTAGCCCATCAATTCCTACATCGATTGAAACTTCTTCTTTTCCATCTAAATAATCGAAAGGGTCTGAAAGAAAATATTTCTGAACACCTAAATATAAAAATTCTCCAACAGGAATGGTAGAAATACTAACCTTTTCCCTACTCGTACCTAAAAGAGTTTTGGCTGACAACGGCAAATCTTCCACACCTACCCTATTTAACTTATGCAACAAATCCTCTAACGCACTATGAGATATTTTATTCCTAACAGCCCATGATTTTATCTCATTACATTTTGCCTTAACATCGCTATTTCCCACGGTTTCTACAAACGAGGATGTCTTACAACCTGACTCGCTATGACCACTTTCATTTTCGGAACACTCAACCTCATTAGATAAAAAACCTGCGGATGTGGATGCTACTGCTTCAGAAGCAAAAATGGGGACCGATTCTATTTTTGTGGGACATAAACCCTCTTCACACTCCTTTTCCATTAATTTTTTATATTTTTTGATATTGGACTCATATGTCCTTTTTTCTTTTGAGACGCAGTTCTCAAAATGTCTTTTACTCATTTTTTTACACTTTTTTGCGTTTTTTTTATAATTAACACAGTATACTTATCTTTTTTACACGTTTCGGTTTTACACACAAGCTTTTTTAAAGAAATTAATAAAAATATATGTGAAAATTAATATTGCACTACTAATCTCACGACACACAAATATCAATTGCAAACTTTTCGGGGAATTACAATTAGATTAATTTTTAACGTAAAAAAATGTCAAAAATGCAACTCTGCAACATACATTGGTCAACGATGATGGTTATTTCCATCAACAATGACAGTCATATGTTCTGTCAAATATAAAATTTGTGCAAATGTGTTAGTAAACATCTTTTGTGTGTAGTAGTTTCGGTCATCTATTTCTTGTAGGGGTAAGCGACATAAAAGCAAAAAGGGCCAGTAAATGAAAGTAAGAGTAGCCGAAGAACTACAGAGAAAATCAAAAGAAATTGAAATACAAAATGTGATCAAGGGAAAAATTTAGGCAGCAGTCACATCCAAACAGAAGAATTTTTTTGAAGGAACAAAAACAAAGGAGGGTGGAGTGCTAGTTTCGACCTTCAAAAAGTTTTGAATATGCCTCAGTGTAAAACAAGTAAGAAAGTATGGTTGGTCAAGCCCGACCATATAATACCCTACTCTAAGAAAAAGAGCAAAATCATTTTTCTTTTAAAATTTCAATAATTTATATTTTTGAGTGATTTTCGAAATGGACCTTATATGGGAGCTATGACCAATTATGAACCGATCACCATAAAATTAGGTCGTGTGATTTATGTTTACATGAAAGTTATTTATGTTGAATTTTATGTGTATACCAACATTTTTAAGAGATTTATGCACGTTAAAGTGATTTTTGGAAGCGGGTCTTATATGATATAAATTCCGTACATATAAAACTTATTTGGAAAACACTTGTGGATATATCCATATAAATTAAACATTTATGACCGATAAAGTCCAATTTCGGTAGGACATTTGTATGGGGGCTAGGTGAAATAATGGACCGATTTCAGCCAGTTTCAATAGGCTCCGTCCTTGGGAAAAAATTATATGTACAAAATTGCGACCTGTACTCTGCGAACAAGCTTAACATGTACAGCCAGCCAGACGGACGGACATCGTTTAATAGACTCAGAAAGTGATTCGATCGGTATACTTTAAGGTGGGTGATAGACTAATATTTTTGGGCGTTACAAACATCTGCACAAACGCATTACACCCTCCCCACTATGGTGGTGTAGGGTATAAATATTACACTGTTTTATTCAAGAAAATACTAGTATTACAATTTAAGTGTTTATGGATTGTGTTTTTTATGGGGTGAAAAAGGCAGAAAACGATGTTGTAATGAAATTTGTACTACAATGTAAAAATATCTCCGTATTTTAGATGGACCGAAAACTGTGAACGATTTAAGTTTGTATTGCGATAGCTGTGCCTGCATAATCATAATAAAGCCGTGTTAACCATGATAGCTTATTTCATTATATCATCCAAATTCATTAAGGGCCATTATTACAACTTGCCTTTATGTTCGTAATAGTAAAATTTAACTTTAAGGGTACCTTTTTCTATTGCTTAAAGTTACCTTTAACTATTACGAACATAAAGTCAAGTTGTAATAATGGGCCTAAATCTATTAAAATTACTTACTTACTACCAGGTCTTACCATGATGCCTGTTGATTCAATTCACAGCACAATAGAATTATTTACTCAAACTGAACTGTATGGGCTCCTAGTGAGTGGCCTACAGTTATTCGAAGTGCAAGAACAAACCCTTACGGTTATAAGTGTATATCGTTAAAGCACTCTGATTTTCTAAACTGGAAAATGTTTTCTGATCTGCTTCTTCCAAAGAAAGTAAAATTAAGCCCGATTTGGTCTACAATTTTTGATACAACCGTTATTACAATTAAATGCAGCTATTTAAACAATAGCGAGGAAAAGACTATTAACATTGATTTAAATACTTCTACGGTCCGTGGACCTCATCCGCTATACAACACAGAATTAAAAATTTCGTCACATAAATTCAATGATATAAAAGCTCTTTGCAATAAAAATATGTTTTTATAACGAATATATTGCCCTAAAAATATTAAAGACGCCTTAAACGAAATATATGAAGAAGACGTGCCATAATTTCCTAAGCACCTACTATATTATTTTAAATCTACTATGATTTATGATTTATAAAAAATGTTTACTGTAAGAAAAATGTTTTTTATTTGTAAAGCATTTATCGTATGCGCCACAATTTAGTCTCAGCTGCTTGTAATAGAGACGGTAAAAATAACGTAAGCTCCAAAACAAATTTGTTGCTCACAAAATTAACTTAAAAATGCACTTATCGCATGTATGATACCATTAATAGACTACATTTCAATTTTCAAAGAAATACTTCGCACAGCTTAAAATAAAAACGAAAAAAACTCTCTCATAAAATTTGATTTGATGATAAAAATATAGAAGGTAGTTTCAATCAAAATTTTTTTTTCAAATAAGGTTTTTTGAAGTTTCCTTATTTTGTGAGCATTATAAAAAGCGTTGCCACATTCCTAAAAATGATTTTTATTTTAGAGAAATTTTTTACAAAAAATGTGTAATTTATAATTTAGTATTTAAATAAAAATGTATTAAGTATGTTGTGTTGGAAGTTAATGATTCAATTCCTAACATTCGCATATAATTTAGGCTACCTGACAAAGAATTTTCATTAAATTTTAAAAAAAATTAATTTAAACGTTCCAAAAGGCTTAAAAAACTGTTGTTTGGTTTGTATAATCCTCCCTCTAACAAGTTTTACATACATCCAGCCACTGTTGTCGTTTGTTAGGTAATGTAGGGACTTTAAAAAAAATATTTGGTATTTTCGCAGTTGGGGAAAATGCAACTCATGTTTGTTAAATCTTAAAATAATGTTCACAAATTAGCTTTGAAATATTTGAAAATGAAAATCTTACCTTTGATCCCAATTTGATAGTAAATATTTTTTATATTTTTTAATATTCTTCAAATTAATGAAAATTATGTATTAATTTTTTCACAAACTCCAAAGAATATATGGGAACATTTTTAATTAATATGGTATTACTATTTTAACGAAAACGTCAAAATCCTTAAGCATGTCAGACGTAGAATTTTAAAAAATAAAGAGAGAATGAAACTACCTTCTATTTTTCTACTATGCACACAACTAAACTTTTGTTTTCTTTTTATTATCTATATATATAAAAGAGTAACGTTACTGACTGACTGACTGATTCATCATCGCACAGCCCAAACGGCTGAAGCTAGAATCATGAAATTTTAACTGTGGGTTCCTCCCTCCCCAAAACGATCCTATAAGAAGGGATTTTTGGAAATTCGAACGTTTAGGGGGTAAAAATTGTGTTTATTTTTGGTACTTTTTCATAAAATATGTTTTTCTATAATTTGACATAGACATACGAATATTATATTATGAACTCCCACCACGATGCAGATTTTTATTTGAATAAAATTTTACCACCGCAATGGGGATAAATAAGGTACCAAAAAGGGGATAAAATCGGGAAAATACATTTTATTTGAAAATATTAAGCCAATTTTGATAATTGTTTTAACATTGGCTCCTGGATTCATACAAAAATTAACTAACAGGATGTTATTTGGAACTCGAGTGAATAGGTGTATATTGGGCCAAATCCGGGTAAACAGTTTGGTACTTTTTTTAAAACATATTTATTCTTGGCCACCACATTAACACAGATTTTAATATTTTGAGACATGCCTATAGCATAAACAATTTTGGCAAAATGGAATATTTTTAAATTTCAAACTTGAGGGGTGTTCAAAGAAGAAAAGAGAAATTGGTACTTTTCTCCTAATGGTACTTTTTTAACATTTTAAATTATTTCAGTTATCGACATTAAAGTTAGCTGATATGTATATGAGTGAAGTTAGTGTTAGGAATAGGGGATAATATTTAGGTACCAAAATGTGCGAACTGAACTATAGGTACTTTTTTGTTCTTCTAATGGTACTTTTTTGAAATTTCTATAACAATGAACCTAGAAACATGAAATAAAGCTTATATATAAACCGAGTGAGTGGGAAACCACAAGTGTGGGTTTTTGGTACTTTTTCTATATTCTAATGGTATTTTTTTGAATTTTCTATAACTATGGACTTAGAAACATGAAATTAAGCATATATGGTCCTAAGTGATTGAGAATTCTAGGGGGAGACTTTTTGGTACTTTTTCTTTATTCGATTGGTACTTTTTGTAATTTCTTCACCAATGAACCTAGAAACATGAAATAAAGGTTGTATGGACCAGAGTGAGTGGGAATCCACAAGTGGCTGCTTTTTGGTACTTTTTCTATATTCCAATGGTACTTTTTTGAATTTTCTATAACAATGGACTTAGAGACATGAAATTAAACATATATGGTCCTAAGTGAGTGAGAATTCTAAGGGGAGACTTTTTGGTACTTTTTCTTTATTCGAATGGTACTTTTTGTAATTTCTTCACCAATGAACATAGAATCATGAAATAAAGCTTATATGAACCCGAGTGACTGGAAAACCACAAGTATATACTTTTTAGTACTTTTTCTATATTCTAATGGTACTTTTTTGAATTTTCTATAACAATGGAAACACGAAATTAAACATATATGGTCCTAAATGAGTGAGAAGTCTAGGGGGAGACTTTTTTTTACTTTTTCTTTATTCAAATAGTACTTTTTGTAATTTCTTCACCAATGAACATAGAAACATGAAATAAAGGTTATATGGACCCGAGTGGGTGGGCAACTACAAGTGGGTGCTTTTTGGTACTTTTTCTATATTCTAATGGTACTTTTTGAATTTTCTATAATATAATGGACCTAGAAATATGAAATTAAGCGTATATGATCCTAAGTGATTGAAAATTCAAGCGGATACCCCGTGGTACTTTTTGTTTATTCTAATGGTACTTTTTTAATTTTCTATAGCAATGGACTTAAACACATGAAATTAAGCATACATGGTCCTAAGTGAGTTAGAATTCTAGGAGGACACTTTTTGGTACTTTTTCTTTATTCGAATGGTACTTTTTGTAATTTCTTCACCAATGAACCTAAAGCCATGAAATTAAGCTTATATGGACCCGAGTTAGTGGGAAACCACAAGTGGGGGATTTTTGTACTTTTTATATATTATTATGGTACTTTTTTGAATTTCCTATAATAATGGACCTAGAGTTTCCAGAGAATTTCAAAACCACGGTTTCGGTTTTAAAAAATTAAAAACCGATCGGTTTCGGTTTTGTGGTAATTTATTAAATATTAAGTATTATAGAAACAAAATTAGTTGATAATATATGAAATGATATACAAATCTAAAATTCAAACTTGACGGGTTATGGTTTAGTGAATGCGAATTTAAAAGTGATAATCGATGGTACTATTTCCTTATTGCAATGGTACTTTTTGAATATTTTAAATATAAACCTTGTTACGTGACCTAAACAGCACTTGGATGATATCTCCGACTAGCTCTTATTATTTCAGAGACTTTTCCGGGTCTGGTTCTCAACCCTCATTCAAGCCTAAGGACCTGTACCAATTATATAAAACAAAAATTAACTGTCTCTTACTTTTAATGAACACATCATACTAGGGGAGAGAGATGATTCTCCCAATCACCCAAGTCCCTACCATAGTCATTTATATATTCCATATGTCTGCTAATGACCCCGTTCATTGAATACACACACACACTTACCTACCTTATGGTCTTCTACCCCTTAACAAGAAAATTACTCAGACATAATGATTTTCAATTCTTATCATAATTTACATTTTTATTGGTTTAATTCTCATATTAAATACACTAAAACTATACAAAATTCATGATTATCTAGACTTATATTTTACAAAGAAAACTTATAATTAACAATAAAACAAACTTCCCTTGACAAAGCAAATCTGTTATAATTACTATTATGTTATGCATTTATTCACACTCCCTAGATAATTAGATATTCACTTACTGCGTGATAATTGCCTATTCATTTATCTGCCTGAAGGAGCTCCCTAAGGTATCATTAAATGTCTGCAACTATATTTCTTCGCAACTAAAAGCTTTCTACTATATAAGGAGGATTGAAATATGCTATATATTTTTTTTTTATTGACTAATTATTTGATTCTATATTTCACAGATTTATTCTCTCAACAAAGCAAACAGATATTTTCTCACACTAACTTATAAATACACTAGTAACTAAATCTTAATATTACCTTAATAACATGAATACAAAAAAATTACTTAATTATTTATATTTATTAAAAAATGTTCTTATCTTATATTTGTAGATTGTGATTTTTCCTCCACGACTTCTTCTTGGTTTACAAAATAACTTCTCCACTTGAACTATATCGGATTTGGCGACATCCCATTCGACATTAAATTCAGCACTTTCAATTAATTTTCAATTGTTTTCTTTTTATAAAGTTTTGAGATTTTTGACTTTAAGTTCTTCTACATTTTATTCTTATTTTGTATTATTAAGACTTTATTCTGTTCTTATTGGATAATTATAAAATTTCACACACTTTTGGTTTTGCCGATAATTGTATACATTAGTAATTAATGTTTTCTTTGAAATTCTGTTATTTTCTTGTATATTTGTCTATTTGTTTTTTTTTTGAAATTTTGTAATTTTCTTGTATATATGTCTATTTGTTTTATTTTTTTTATACACAATTGTTTATAATTTTTTTTAACGCATTCAATATGCTATCAATATTAAATTCATCTTTATTAAATTCCCTTCTAAATTTTTATATACTCTTCCATCATGGCTCCTACCCAGTCCTATCTCATTCCTCCATATTGCCCTGTATTATAATTTAACAGGAGCTCATAAATTTTAAATAGTATTTTTGATCCATTCAAAAACGCAAATAAAACCGTAAAATTTGAATATTACTATACAGTACCAACAACAAACGTCTCTGTCAAGGCGTATTTAACAAGGTGACAGCAGTGGCGAATTGAAATAAATACAGGCGAATTCACTTATTTTTTATATATAGAGTTTGACATACGGACGTGTGGGCGAATATTTTTTATATATGTAGTTTGACATTTGTGCGTGCTATTTCTATAATCAGCTGTGCTGCCGATGGCACCTTATTAAATGCACCTTGTACTGGAGTTTGACCAAGGCGTATTAACAAGGTAAGTGCGTCCCGGCAACAAATACAATGCAAAAACAACAGGCAATTTGTTTTTGTTAAAATGCACGGTAAATGTCAAAATCAAGGCGAATTAAAATATTACTATGTTATTTACAATAACAAATGTAAACAAACAAAGGTTGACATATAGTGTACATAAAACCACAGCGAATTAAGAAGCAGCTGATTTTATGCACTCACCTTGTTAATACGCCTTGCCTTGCCAGGTGGTGTATATAGCACAGCTGATTATTTGCTTTACTGTTGAGATGTTTGAACTAGACAAACGTAAAGTAATATAAACAACAGGCAAACTTTGACAGCTCAAAGCACGTAAACAAAAAAGTGTATGTTCTTTTTGTAAATATTGTGTGTTGTAAAACCGATTTCACCTTATTTAAATTCGTCTTGTCTAGTAGCACGTGATTAGGGTTCTATAACTCGATTGTTAAAACAATCGACTTTTTGCTGAAAAGTCGAAATCGACTTTTTGGTCGGAAAAAAGTCGAACAATCGATTATGTTATCTCAATAGTCGATATAAGTCGAAAATAGTCGATAAAAGTCGAAAATAGTCAATAAAGGTCTACTTTTTAGATTGTTAAAAAAAATTTAATTGCAACATTATACTAAAACTATTGCAATTTGGTACACTTGCATTTTTTGTAGTACACTCCGGTTCACTTATTTAAAGGCACTAAAAATTCCATATTCAGCAGCCTGTATCTTCTGCAATTTTAAACCAATTGCATAATTTTAAAATAGAAATGGAAGCTAGACATCTTGAGATCTAAAAAAAAATCATGATAGTAGTGGTTTCTTAACTAAAGAACTTTTTTTGTGCAATTTATAAAAAAAAGTCAAAAAATTTGCTATTTTTTTGGTTCACTTGAATAAAGGCACTTTAACTAATTTTAATGAAAAGCAGTTTTTCTTGTTTTTTTTTAAATTTATTTTACTTTATTTAAGAAATTAGTAATGGGTACAACCCCCTTTGTTTTTAATAACTTCAAATATACGTGTTTTCATTGACAGATAAAGAGAATGTATGTAATCCAACGATATTTGATTCCAAGCATCCTTAATGGCCTGAATTAGTGACTGCTTGTCATCAAATTGTCTACCTCCTTCATAGACCTTACGAGATAACCAACCCCAGACATTTTCGATAATGTTTAGATCTGGCGAATAGGGTGGCCAGTCCAAAATATTAACATTTTTGGCTTGCAATGAACTCCTTTACTACTCTGGCGGTGTGTATAGGGGCATTATCCTGTTGCAATATCCAAGATATGGGACCAAATAGTTCACTGAACTTCGGAAAAGCTGATTCCAATAACGTTTTATAGCTTGCACCAGTCATTTTTGCACTTTGAAATTCAAGATCAATGGTGCCATAGTACGTAATAGCACCCCACACCATAACGCCGCCCTCTCGGCTGTGATGTCGGTTCAAAAATCGCTTTTCTTTGCGCAAATCATGGAAATAATAGTTGTAGCCATCAAGCCCATCCAAATTAAACTTCTTCTCATCCGTAAATACAACGGTTCTCCAGTCATTTACATGACCTCTTTGCTGCACATCCCATACCATGTAGTCTCTTGCGAATTGAAGCCGCTTTTCCTTACGAGGAGCATTAAGTGGCGGCTTTTTTTGTAATTTCAGGTATTTAAGATACTCACAGCTCTTAATTACTCTGCGTATTGATGACTTGCTCGCTTGCACTCCAGCTTGAGCTCTTATTTTTGACAAGGATAAGGCAGAATTAGAAGCAATTCTGACGATCTTTCTTTTCTCATACGTAGATAAAGACAATGAAACCCTTCCTTTAAAATTTTTTCCATACCCCTCGGGGTCCTTGATGTAATTGTCGACAACTGTTGGGCTTCGTCCAATTTTTTTAGCTATTGCGCGGTTAGAATATCCTTCAGAACGGTAAACATCGAATTTAGTTTTTTCCGATAGATTTAAAATTTTTTGTTTTGCCATTTTGACTCGTAAAATGATTAAGATGTAATAAATTGTAATAAACAAACGCTCGCTACAAAAAATCATCACTTACTTTAAAAATAATAAAAAAAATAATAAAGTGCCTTTATTCAAGTGAACCAAAAAAAATAGCAAATTTTTTTACTTTTTTTATGAATTGTTAAAAAAAAAAGTTCTTTAGTTAAGAAACCACTACTATCATGATTTTTTTTAGATCTCAAGATGTCTAGCTTCCATTTCTATTTTAAAATTATGCAATTGGTTTAAAATTGCAGAAGATACAGGCTGCTGAATATGGAATTTTTAGTGCCTTTAAATAAGTGAACCGGAGTGTATATGCTAATATAAATAATAAATAAATGTTTATAAATTAAAGCTTTTTTCTACGCAACATTCTTCTAACTATTATCGCCTTGATAAATTTCATTTTTATTGCTAAACATTATAAAAGGAGCATAAATAAATGTAGAAACTATGTATTTTTTACAAGAAATGGTAAAAAGTTGAAAATAGTCGGAAAGTCGAAAATAGTCTAAAAAAGTCGATTTAACTAAAAAGTCGAAAGTTCGAAAAGTCGACTTTTATAAATTACCAAAAGTCGAAAGTTCGAAACTTTTATAAATTACCAAAAAACGAAAAAAGTCGAATGTTCGAAAAGTCGACTTTTTAAAAAACGGAAAAAGTCGAAAGGTCGACTTTTTGTTTCAGCTATAGAACCCTACATGATATTGTTGGGGAGTTTTGGCGATACAAAAACGTTAACTGGGACTGGGGACCGAAAAAATACTGACAGCATTGGAACAGCTAATCCAAGGCGAATCTATAGGTCAAGGCCAAGGCGTATTTAACAAGGTGACAGCAGTGGCGAATTGAAATAAATACAGGCGAATTCACTTATTTTTTATATATAGAGTTTGACATACTAGCGTACGGACGGATATTTTTTATATATGTAGTTTGACATTTGTGCGTGCTATTTCTATAATCAGCTGTGCTGCCGATGGCACCTTATTAAATGCACCTTGGTCAAGGCGTATTTAACAAGGTGACAGCAGTGGCGAATTGAAATAAATACAGGCGAATTGAAATAAATACAGGCGAATTCACTTATTTTTTATATATAGAGTTTGACATACGGACGTACGGGCGAATATTTTTTATATATGTAGTTTGACATTTGTGCGAGCTATTTCTATAATCAGCTGTGCTGCCGATGGCACCTTATTAAATGCACCTTGCAAGTGAACTGTCAATTCACTTGTGTTTATTGTGGCGAAAAATACAATAAATCCAAAAACAAAAACAACCACAGGCAACTTTGAGAGTTCACTTATCTTTTTACAAAAACAAAGTACCTGTTGTTTTTGTATATATTGTATTTGTTGTAGTTCTGTCGTCACCTTCTATAAATTCGCCTAGTGTCACTACCAGTATTACGTTTAGTTTATTTTGTTAGCGTTAGTTAAAAGTTTGTTTTGTTTATTTTATTAAAAATTTATGTTAATTTTTTAAAGCAATAAGGACAAATTAAAATAATGTGAAACCAATGTTAAGTAAAATTCGTAAAAAATCCCGGTAATAATAGAAGATAGAAAGCAACGATCGCACCTCATTTATTTGTTTTTGATATCAATTTTGGGATAATTTAGTGCTTGTTCCGAAACGTTATAGTGATTATTTTTTTGTACATATTGCTTTAATTAAAACTAAAACAGTTGTTATCTTAGCAATTAATAGTATTTGCTTAGAAATGATTAATACAATACAAAGCTACAAAAAAAGTGAAACCACAACTACACATAAAGTTAAAAAATAAATTAAACTAGGTACCTATTAATAATTATAAAAATAACATTTATGGAAAAAGTATTGCCTCAACGTGTTTTATTCAAACTGCGACATTTATCCGAACAAAACAAATATCATTAATTCTAAAAAATAAACATAAACAATAGAACAACAGCAACAACTGAGTACCAGCAATAACATTGAAGTATTGAACCACAGACGACACATTTGAAGGTAAACACAGACAGTCTAGCGTAAATATAATTTCTACATTTTATTTTTATATGTGCCTACAGTGGTGTGCGATCAAATGGAGCCCCTCATTACAAGTGTTTTCAACCGAAAATATAAAAATTATTACATATTTTTTATACCCTACACCACCATAGTGGGGAGCGTTTGTGCAGATGTTTGTAACGCCCAAAAATATTAGTCTAACACCCACTTTAAAATATACCGATCAACTTAGAATCACTTTCTGATTCGATTAAACGTTGTCCGTCCGTCTGGCTAATCATGTAAACCTTGTGCGCAATTTTGAAGATATTTGGATAAAATTTGGTACATATAATTTTTTCGGCCCAAGGACGGAGCCTATTGAATCGGTCCATTATTTCACCTAGCCCCCATTCAAATGTCCTCCCGAAATTAGACTTTATCAGTCATAAATATTTAATTTATACATGAATCTACACAAAATTCGCTCCAGATAAGTTTTATATATACAAAATTCATGTCAACAAAATTTGTTACGATAGGTCCATAATTACTCATAGCTCGCATATAGACTCGCTTCCGAAAATCACTTTAACATGTATAAGTCTCTTAAAAATGTTGGTATACACACAAAATTCAACATAAATGACCTTCATATAGACATAAATCACACGACCTAATTTCATGGTGATCTGTCCATAATTGATCATAGCTCCGATATCAGGCCCACTTCCGAAAATCACTCACGAATAAAAATTATTGATATTTTTAAAAGAAAACGGTTTTTGCTCATTTACTTAGTGTAGGGTATTATATGGTCGGGCTTGACTTGTTAATATTCATATTTTCTGTATTGCCCGCCTTTGGATGGGTGAAGAGACTTAAAACTCTGGGGTGTATCGAACACCGGCTTCGCTAAAATCACTTTTTCTGAAGTACTGTTATATAAATTCAAAAAGGAATTTTTGGTTCACAGTGTTAATAAACAGTACCATATATATCATAAAAGGTATTTTGAAGCACTATTCAATGATACCCATAACGATCAGATTGTTTTCCAAATACCTATATGAGGAATGTACTATTATATGTATTAACTTCAAATTCCTATAACTCTTAAACTAAGAGGGAGCAGGCAAAAATGTTAACCCCAAAAAATTATAAAAATGCAAGCTGTTTCGCTGATCTTGATTTATGCCTAAAAATGTTTTGTAATAAGACCCTTAGCGCACTATATATTTAAATAGTTATGATGTTTTGCCACGACAATAAATAAAACAGTAGTAATAAAATTAAATTTGTAAACATATACTTTTTTAGAAATAAAATTTTGGAACAAAATCACAGTAGTAACTCGCCGATTTTTTTCAAATTTTTCTTTTTAATAAAACTGAAAGCTTTATTATGTATACTAGGATCGCCTGGTGGTCAAAATTCGACCACTGATAACGAAATTATACAGTTACTTTGAGTATACGCAACAATATTTTTCACGTTTGTGTACAAATACACGTGTATTTAGATGTGCATAAACATGTTGTTGTTGTTTTTCAAGCAAATTTAAAACGCTTTTTAAAATTTTTATGGAAAGAATTTTTTTAAAACAAAATTATATTGTGCACATCTAGAGAAAATAATCTTTCAAACCATATAGGTTTCATCAATATTGGTGGACAATAACATACTTAAAAGTGTACCACAAAAAAACGTGTGGCCTATTTATATATAAGATTAGGGTGGCCCTTAATAAACGAAAGTTGGATTTTGGCCATTCTCACCCTCCAGTTTGGTGAACATTAGTAAAAAAATTCATCCTGAAAAAATGTTAGGTAAATCGGTTGGGGATAAGACGTGCCGCAAGCCCTCTGAAATTTTGAGATGCATTTACAAGGGGAAAAAATACATTTTTTTCAGTTTTTGTAAAAATGTTGCCATTAAAAAATTACTTTTGTAATTTAATTTAAAAGAATCGAAATGTGTACGAAATTGTCGTTCTAGTGAGACATAAAAAACAGAAATTGGTCAAAAAAAAGTTAAAGTTATTAAAAATTCGCCAGGTCATTAACGTGTCTCAGGCCACTAGAACAAGAAATGTAGGAACAAAATTAACATATTTTGATAAATATTAAAGTAAAAGCTCATTTTTACTTAAAATATGTCCATATTTACTTGTATATGAGTTTTTGTCTTTGTAGGATACCGTTAACCTATTCTTAGGTATGAACAAAAAAATAAAATATTTTTAACGGCAATTTCAAAACTCCATTTTCAAATTTTTAAAAATTTGGTTAAATAAATTTCAGAATTTTTTGATCATCTCATTGGGATTTATTAAGAATAGAACAGGGAATAAAAATGTGAAAAAATTATGAAAATATCTCTTGAAACTTAAAAAAATGTATTTTCCCCCTTGTAAATGCATCTCAAAATTTCAGAGGGCCCAACCGATTTACCTAAAATTTTTTCAGGATGATTTTTTTACTAATGTTCACCAAACTGGGGGGTGAGAATGGCCAAAATCCAACTTTCGTTTATTAAGGGCCACCCTAATGTATATATCGACCCCTTTGCGCGAAATTATCGTATGTTACAGTTTTACATAGTAAAATATTATACAGATATTCGCTATATTTATCGAAATATTACTAAATTAATTTTATCGTATTTGAAATTTAATTTACTTACCCCCATTAACACGAAGCCTGGTTATACCTTAACTAATAGTTATACAGTCGGTTAAAACTATTTTTGTATGAAAAGTGTCACTATAACTATTAGTTAAAACATAACCAGACTTCGTGTTATTGGGGGTTAATCGGATTTAAAATTTGGTATTGATAACAAAGAAATTTAATAATAATAAGGCTCACCTGTAAAATTTAGTTTTTGTAACATATGTAAGATAATTTCGCGCAAAGAGCTCGATATGTATATGGGGGATTTCATGTCAAGTGAACCAACTTTTGAAATCGATGTCTTCCGATCGGGATGAAATTTGCACCAAGGTTAGCTCTATTGGATAGTAACTCAGACACAATTTTTCAACAACATCGGTCGAGAACTCTCTGAGTTATAGGGGGTAAAATTTTGACAATTTGGTCAAACAGGGGTTTTTTCTTATCCATGTAACTTATTACCTATTGTTCTTAGCAAAATGTGTTCCAAATAGTATAGATAGCTATTTCTTCGATCTTTCGAAAAAAAATATTTAAAAAAAAAAATAAAAAAATTTTAATATTTTTTTTCCGAAATCAAAAACTTTTTTGACTTTTTTTTAAAATACGCTATTTTTTTTTATTTTTTTTTTTTCTTAAAATAAAGTTTAGATATTTTCCTTGAATACCTACTTGGTCGCTTAGTGGGATGCGAGTGGGATATCTATCAAAATAAATATTTTGTAACTCAAAACATACAATTTTTGACTTTTTTTGCAAAATCAAAAACTTTGTTGACTTTTTTTTTCAAAATGGACCCTTTTTTAATCTTTTTTTTTAGGTCAAACAAAAGCTTAGATATTATCCTTGAAGACCCTTTTGGTCGCTTAGTGGGATGCGAGTGGGATATCTATCAAAATAAATATTTTTTAACTCAAGACTTACAATTTTTGACTTTTTTTTTTGCAAATACGATTTTTTTTCCAAATGGGCCCTTTTTTTGTAGTCAAAAGAAAGCTTAGGTCCATTCCTTTAAGATATTTTTAGTCCCTTAGTGGGATGCGAGTGGGATATCTATCAAAATAAATATTTTGTAACGCAAGACATACAATTTTTTAATTTTTTTTTGCAAAATCAAAATTTTTTTCCAATATGGGCCCTTTTTTAATTTTTTTTTTTGCTCAAAAGAAAGCCTAGGTCCATTCCTTTAAGATATTTTTAGTCCCTTAGTGGGATGCGAGTGGGATATCTATCAAAATAAATGTTTTAACACAAAAATTGTATGTCTTGAGTTACAAAACATTTATTTTGATATATATCCCACTCGCATCCCACTAAGCGATCAAAACCATCTTAAAGGAATAGGCCTAAGCTTTCTTTATAGCAAAAAAAAAAATTACAAAAAGGGCCCATTTTAAAAAAAAGTCAAAAAAGTTTTTGATTTTGCCAAAAAATCAAAAATTGTATATCTTGAGTTACAAAATATTTATTTTGATAGATATCCCACTCGTATCCCACTAAGGGACCTAAAATATCTTAAAGGAATGGACCTAAGCTTTCTTTTGACTAAAAAAAAATTTTTAAAATAGGGCCCATTTTGAAAAAAAATTCGAATTTGCAAAAAAAAAGTCAATAATTGAATGTCTTGAGTTACAACATTTTTATTTTAATAGATATCACATCTCACATCTTCCTAAGTGACAAAATAGGTCTTAAAGGAAAAGACCTAAGCTTTCTTTTGAGCAAAAAAAATTTTTAAAAAAAAGTCCCATATTGGAAAAAAATTTCGATTTTGCAAAAAAAAATTAAAAAATTGTATGTCTTGCGTTACAAAATATTTATTTTGATAGATATCCCACTCGCATCCCACTAAGGGACTAAAAATATCTTAAAGGAATGGACCTAGGCTTTCTTTTGAGCAAAAAAAAAAAATTAAAAAAGGGCCCATATTGGAAAAAAAATTTGATTTTGCAAAAAAAAATTAAAAAATTGTATGTCTTGCGTTACAAAATATTTATTTTGACAGATATCCTACTCGCATCCCACTAAGGGACTAAAAATATCTTAAAGGAATGGACCTAAGCTTTCTTTTGACTACAAAAAAAATTTTAAAAAAAGGGCCCATTTGGAAAAAAAATCGTATTTGCAAAAAAAAAAGTCAAAAATTGTAAGTCTTGAGTTAAAAAATATTTATTTTGATAGATATCCCACTCGCATCCCACTAAGCGACCAAAAGGGTCTTCAAGGATAATATCTAAGCTTTTGTTTGACCTAAAAAAAAAGATTAAAAAAGGGTCCATTTTGAAAAAAAAAAGTCAACAAAGTTTTTGATTTTGCAAAAAAAGTCAAAAATTTTATGTTTTGAGTTACAAAATATTTATTTTGATAGATATCCCACTCGCATCCCACTAAGCGACCAAGTAGGTGTTCAAGGAAAATATCTAAACTTTATTTTAAGAAAAAAAAAAAAATAAAAAAAAATAGCGTATTTTAAAAAAAAGTCAAAAAAGTTTTTGATTTCGGAAAAAAAATATTAAAAATTTTTTATTTTTTTTTTTAAATATTTTTTTTCGAAAGATCGAAGAAATAGCTATCTATACTATTTGGAACACATTTTGCTAAGAACAATAGGTAATAAGTTACATGGATAAGAAAAAACCCCTGTTTGACCAAATTGTCAAAATTTTACCCCCTATAACTCAGAGAGTTCTCGACCGATGTTGTTGAAAAATTGTGTCTGAGTTACTATCCAATAGAGCTAACCTTGGTGCAAATTTCATCCCGATCGGAAGACATCGATTTCAAAAGTTGGTTCACTTGACATGAAATCCCCCATATGTATATTTTTGGCAATGAACTTTTAGTTTGGGAGTTTTAGAGCTTTACAGCTATGTATATCTCTTCGATTTGTAAACCGACCTAAATAGTATTTACATCGTTAGAAAGTGCTTTAAAATATCTACAAAACGAGGTAAGTCTAGCTTTTAACCCGCTACCATCGTTAGCGAAACAAATCAAAAGTCTAACGCAAGTGAGAAAATTCAAGTTTAATTTGTTAAATTACAGATTTGAAAATTAAAAAGTACTATCAGGCATGTTCTGTCATACATATTTCTCATAAAATTTACAATGCTAGTTGAGATCGAATGAAAGGTGTTCTATAGTTTACATTTGCAAGAAGGCGACTTCAAATCGCAAGTGAATTCTAAAGTGAACTGATATGTATATTTTTCTTAAATTGAGCTCTAACATGACATTTATTATTCACGAACTCAAACAAAACACTCTAGTCGTAGTTTTAATATAAACGTTTACGTTTATTCCATGATTTTTTTTCCTCAAGCCAAATCTATCGAAAAATCGATGGCACAATATCGAAAAATGTTTGTCCTTACAAATCGGCTTATCCAAGATACATATAATAAGGTGTCATCAGGAGTACAGCGATAATGTCAAACTACACATCTAAAGCGCACCATACACTATCAAAATACTCGTCAAGCACTATGGTAGTATTAGTGAAAATGTGTTTGTATGTGTGACACCGACAACGCTTGATGGAAAATCAAAAACATTTTGATTTTTAGCATGCTTGATGTCACTTTTTGATAGTGTATGGTGTTTTTTCATCAATCACGAAGTCATTTACAAAAATATTTCAGGGCGTTAGGTTGATGAGCGTGTCGGATGAAGAGAATAATTTTTTATATTACATATTTCGCTTATTATTTTTGATTTTTTCTTTATTCTCAACATGTTCTCGTTATTGCAATTAAAGTTGCATCCGATATTGACATTTTTAAATACATTTTGTGCAAATAAAAATTAAATATAATTCCCGCTATTGGTGTTAACACCACAAAATCAAAAATAAAATGCAGATTGACGAGTCATCAATCAAGTGTACATCAAAGCATCAAATTACACGTACACGAAAGTGACATCAAGCATTTTGATAGTGTATGGTGGTAAGGGCACCATCAAGGCGTAATAAATACGCCTTGGGGCACCATACACTACCAAAATGCTTGATGTCACTTTCGTGTATGTGTAATTTGATGCTTTGATGCACACTTGATTGATGACTCGTCAATCTGCATTTTATTTTTGATTTTGTGGTGTTAACACCAATAGCGGGTATTATATTTAATTTTTATTTGCACTAAAATGTATTTAAAAATGTCAATATCGGATGCAACTTTAATTGCAATAACGACATGTTGAGAATAAAGAAAAAAAACTAAAATAATCACCCTTATCGTGGTTACCGTAAACGTCTTACGCCTACGACAGTTTCGTACTAGATTAAAGATAAAATGCAAACTGTTTATTTAATCTAGTACGAAACTGTCGTAGGCGTATGACGTTTACGCCAACCACGATAAGGGTAATAAGTGAAATATGTAATATAAAAAATTATTCTCTTCATCCGACACACTCATCAACCTCACCACATCGGATGCAACTTTAATTGCAATAACGACATGTTGAGAATAAAGAAAAAAACTAAAATAATCACCCTTATCGTTGTTACCGTAAACGTCTTACGCCTACGACAGTTTCGTACTAGATTAAAGATAAAATGCAAACTGTTTCTTTAATCTAGTACGAAACTGTCGTAGGCGTATGACGTTTACGCCAACCACGATAAGGGTAATAAGTGAAATATGTAATATAAAAAATTATTCTCTTCATCCGACACACTCATCAACCTCACCACAAAGTATACAGAGGTGACACGGCAAAAAAAATATATGTATTTGTCTCTTTCGTTCGAAACAATTTCAACTGATTTGGTTTTGTGCATATTTATATAGTTGTTTGTTTTAACGCACTGTCTGTATTAAACCGCAAATTTGTTTTCTCTTTCTATCGAAACAATTTCCAAAAAAGCTGATTTTAGTGTTTTTGAACTGTCAAATTTGACGCCTCTGTATACTTTGTGACCTCACGCCTTGAAATATTTTTGTAAATGACTTCGTGATTTATGAGAAAACACCATATCAAAAAGCATGAACGAAATAAACAATATTGCGACCAAAGTAAATTAATAAAGTAGCGACAGTACTACAACAAATACAACATTTACAAAAACCACAAGCAATTTTGTTTTTGGTTTAAGGTCTGAGCTGTCAAAGTTGCCTGTTGTTGTTTTTGCTTTTGTGCTTGTATTTTTCGCCACAACAACCACAAGTGAATTGACAGTTCAGACCAAGGCGTATTTAACAAGGTGACAGCAGTGGCGAATTGAAATAAATACAGGCGAATTCACTTATTTTTTATATATAGAGTTTGACATACTAGCGTACGGACGGATATTTTTTATATATGTAGTTTGACATTTGTGCGTGCTATTTCTATAATCAGCTGTGCTGCCGATGGCACCTTATTAAATGCACCTTGGTTCAGACTGAATAAAAAAAATAGTCAGCTGTTCTACTGATTCTACTTTATTAATTTACTTTGATTGCGACCAAGGTGCATTTAATAAGGTGCCATCGGCAGCACAGCTGATTATAGAAATAGCACGCACAAATGTCAAACTCTATACAGTGACGGACAATACAATAGAATCACTACATATGAATTCGATTAAAGCGGTAAAACTACAAAATTTGATTTCAAAATTTAAAATTTGTTCATTATATATTAATGCTCATAACGTAAACAATAAATAGAAAAAAATAAAATAAAAAAATAACACATTCTTATGTTAAAAACGATGTCAAATCTAAAATACTAAATAAAATATGCGACATTCAAATAGAATCAGTCTTAAAATGATTAAAAATAAAAAATCATCATAAGAATTCGTTGTTTTCTTAATATTTTGTTGCATATCAATTATTTCTAATAATAGCATCAAATCTTTTCGGGATTGAATTTAACAAACTTTCGCATGTAGATCGGAAAATTGCATACCATATTTCCTGAATTTTCTGCCAAAGTTCTTCCTTGTTTTTCAATTTTTCAGGTCCGAGTTTGTCTTTTACTATTTTCCATAGGATTTAAGTCTGGTTATTGCGACGGCCATTCCATAACATGAACTTTGTTATATAAAAAACATTTTTTGGCAAGACCTGATGTGTGCTTTGGGTCATTATCTTGCTGGAAGAGCCATTTTAAGGGCATATTCCATTCTGCATGTGGCTTTATAACATTCTCCAAAATATTTACATACAAGTGCTATCCATATTTTCTTTAATCCAATAAATTGGACCAACGCAATACCAAGAAAAGCATCCCCATATAATAATATTTCCCCAACCATGTTTAAACGTTTTTGGTTTTTGCCATTTTTTGGACGTCTAACCCATGTCTTATCATCACTACCAATTAAATTAATGGTCGTTTCGTCCGTCCACAACACATTTTGCCACTTCTTTATATTTTCTGGCCCACACCAATCCTTATGATTGCTCCTAGTATTAAGTAAGTAAGTAAAATCTTTATTGAGGCTTCTTTTCATCAAATTACAATATATATGTATATAAATCGACATTCAGGTATGTTCTGCAAATCACATTTTATAAAAGTGGTTTGAAATCACATAAAAGGTGTTCTGAGCACATAATTTTGTGATTTTAAAACGTTCAACAAAGTCACTAATGTTTTCAAATCACTTGGTTATTTCTGCGGCTATTGAATGGAAAATATTAAAATAAATTATTTAAATAAATTAAACAATATGTCCTTTATTAATTTTCTTATAGAATTACTTGTTTTATTAAAAAAAACACCTAAAATTTAATAAAAATCTAGAGACACCTTTTCTGCTGTAAAAAGTTTATTTGCTTTTGTGATTTCTTTTGTGGTTTCAGATTTGTTTTCAGTTGTCAGCTGTTTATGATTTTCGAAAATACATGGAAGCTTGCCGGACTAAAATTTGTTAATGTTTGTCTAAAATATGTTCAATATCTTTAAATTAATTATAGAATTCGTCATAAAATTTATAATATTTGTTAGATTATATTATAAGTTATCAATATGCGTTAAGTTTTTTGCGCTAATTGGAAAAAAAATGCAACAAAGTTGAAGCAAGTGGTAACCAAAAGCAATTGTGTACTGTGGCAGCTTTGCTGTTTTGTTTTATTTTTGACATAGTGGTTGAGCTTGCGCCATAGTTTTTGCAAAATTTTTATAAAATGTAGTTCCATTCTTTTTAATTCCATTAAAGATATAACAGAAGCTCCAGGCATTTTTTTATTTTCACTTTAATATTTCTACAAAATTATTTGCAAAACAAAACATTTAAAATAAACGAATCAGCTGTTTTCTTGTGCTTTCGAAAATTTAAAATCACACCGAAAAATACAATAACAGTGTGATTTACAGAACAGGCACAAATCACACGTGTGATTTTAAAACGGTATGTGATTTGAAATCACGTGGATTACAGAACATACCTGATTATAACAAAATAAATCTTAGAACTATATATGTTTTGTTCTAGTACACATTAAATGATAAAGCAACTTTGCTATATTTAAATATTAATTAGAATTATCACATTATGTTTATAGTTGAATCAACGCTTGCTCCCGGCATTTACGATATCAAACAGAGTATAATCTGTTAAAAAAAAATATAAAATAACCCTTAAATACTAGTTAACAATCTGTTCAAAAATTAACAAAACAGGTACATATTAATCACAAACATGTTAATAACAATATTAAACGAGCTGTACATGTACATTAGAGTGCTCCAAAAAAATAAAATTGCGAATTTTGACCGTCCCCCCCTCTAGAATTGTTCTATGTATTGTAGAAACACATTGTGTAAAATATTAGGATGATAGGATAACGTTAACTGGTGGCGCAATGACGCTGATGTTTTGAGGTGCATTTACAAGGGGAAAATATGCAATTTTTTCAGTTTTTGTAAAAATTTTGCCATTAAATAATGACTTTTACAATTTAATTTAAAAGAATCGAAATGTGTACGTAATTGTCGTTATAATAAGATATAAAAGACAAAAATTGGTGAAAAAATGTTAAAGTTATTAAAAAATCGCCAGGCCATTAACGTGTCTCAGGCCACTATAACAAGAAATTTATTAACAAAATTAACATATTTTGAGAAATATTAAAATAAAAGCTCATTTTTACTTAAAATATATCCATATTTACTTGTATATGAGTTTTTGTCCTCGTAGGATACCGTTAACCTATTCGCAGGTATGACCAAAAAAATTAAATTTTTTTAACTGCAGTTTCAAAACTCCAATTTTAAATTTTTAAAAATTTTGTTAAACAAATTTCAGAATTTTTTGATCATCACATGGGGATTTATTGACAACATAATAGGGAATATAAATGTGAAAAAAGTATGTCAATACCTCCTATAGTTTTTCCGTACCTGCTATATAAATTTTGCGATTTTCGAGAAAAACTAATTTTTTGGCCATATTTTGGGGAATGACCAGAATTTCCTTACTGTAATGATTTTTAAGTAAAAGCTATTCAGAATAATATAGTCCAGGTAATTTTAAATATAGTCTGAAAGTTTTACTAAAATCGGAAAACTTTAACCCTTAAATCGTGAAGGTCAAAGGTCAATTTTTCCAATATTTGGAATTTCTCATGGAAAGATAGCGAAATATTATATATTTTTGGGCCGATTTTGATGAAACTTAAGAAAAATATAAAATGAAGTCTAGCATTTCTAATGCAGATTGCCTCTGACTTCCCGGCATTAATTTTAATACCCCATAATTTGTAATAATTATTTATAATATTTAGATGGTCAGCTGCTGTGTTCAACGCTTGCACTGGAGATTCATCGTGTGAAAAAATCAAACAATCGTCGGCATACAAAATCGCTTTAGATGTTACAGTTGAATGTGGAAAATCGAACAGAAAAAGGTTAAATAAAAATAGTGCCAATACGCTGCCTTGAGGAACTCCGCTATTAACAATACCAAATAGGGATTTCGTATCATTGATGTTAACGCTAAATTTCCGGTCTTTGAAATAGCTTAAACACATTTTAATTAAATAGCGATCAACATTAAGTTGCACTAATTTAAATATTATATCCTTATGCCACACTGAATCAAACGCTTTTTCTATATCTAGGGAGATAGCCACTGTACATTTTCTCTCCCGCATGTTGCTTACGATATCATTGTGGAATTTCAGTAGTGCATGTTGAGTGGAATGCTATTTTCTAAATCCAAATTGAAAATTGTTGAAAACGATGGTAAGCAGCTCTAGAGCAGAGTCAGGAAACTTTCTAATCAAGAAATTAGATATATCATCGAAACTACTTGATTTTTTATTGTTGATAGATTTGACTATTTCTCTAACTTTTGTCAGGCTCGTAAAATGATTAAGGTCTTCATTATCCAAAGAACCGAAGGTGCTATTAAAAGAGTAGATGCGACGAGGCAAGTCATTAACGCAGGAAGAAATAAGATGATCCAGGTTTTCAACAGGATTCGCAGGTATATTTTCGGTGTAGACCGTGGAATAATAACTTTGAAATTTATCAGCAATGTCCGCTTCGTTTGTTATAATGGTATTGTTGTGAATAATCTGTTTGCAGAAATGAGTTTCCGTTCTACCAACCATTTTATAAACCTCTTTAAACGGCGAGGGACTCGGCTTTATGTTTTTTAATCTCTCGTTAAATTTTTTTGACTGGTCTAAGTTTACAAGTTCCTTTAAAATATTTTTTAATAGTTGAATTTGTTTTGATATCAAGTTGTATTCATTACTTAACCTGTTGCCAGTTCGATGGTAAATTTTCTTTAGTTGTTTTTGCCAACGATGTTTAATGGTAAAACATTTTTTTTATGTTTTCAGGCAATTGTGCTTTTCCAAATTTGCTTTCTATTCTGAGTGAGTGTTATGTGCTGCATTCACAATCGTGATAAATTCATTTATGAGCTGATCAATTTCATCGTTCTGCAGACTTCTATCAGCGGGGGGCATTATACTTCGTGTTGAAAAATCCAAGTCACGTTTAAAAATATCCCAATTTGTATTTTTATAGGAAGTAAAAAGTTGTGGACTACGCATAACCAAGTCTGAAGAATTCAACTGAAATTGTAGTTTCAACGGGAAGTGATCCGAGAACGACGAAAGACTTGAAATATTGTAATTTGGGAAATCAGTGTTAATTATACGGGCATCAATCAAAAAATGGTCTAAAAACGAAGAGCCAAGAGGAAATGATGGGCTAGTGTCACATAATCGAAAAACGTTGTATGTATGGTCTTGTAACCAGTCATTAAGTGCTTTACCATTATAATTATCATTATGATCTCCCCATGATTGGCTTTTGGCATTAAAATCACCCCCCAATATAAAGCCATCTAGATTATTCACAACATGCAGAATTTTTTCAAGTCCATTTCGAAGGCTAGGACCATAATTACATGGGATATATAAAGAGCCGACCAAACATTTCTTTATTACATGTTGTATTTTAAGTTCTATTTCAATGAACGACCCATTAAAAGTTCCATCAATTGTAGTCCGATTATAACGATTATCAGAGATCTTACATTAAAGGTTAAAAAATTCAGGTTTCTATGGGCCATAGTTAGTTTTAACTTTGGTTAGAAGTCGCAAAAATTCAGATTTAGCTTCATCTTTTGACATGTTTTTGAAATCATTAAGAAAATTACTTAATTCATCCTCTAGAGATGGCTGCTCAGGTTCCATGAAGATACTTGAAAGCTTTAAAAAAGCGTCGACAATAGGTGAGGTACCTCTTTGATTATTTTTTTTTCGTTGTGTGAAAATGACTAGCATACGAAATCCCTGGTGTTGTTGATGAATGAAAAAGGTTGTTAACATTATCCGTAGCAGTAGATTTACCTTCTTTGGCCCTTGTCTGACGATCTCTTTTATTGGTTACATACTTTTTAAAAGCTGGACATCCTCTCCAATTCGCTGGGTGGCCACTTTCTTTGCAGTTGACACAGCGTGGCTCTGTGTTGGATGATTGGTGCCGGGGCATTCTCCAGGGATATGTTTTTCGTCACATTTTACACAATTATATTCTGATGTGCAGTTTCGTGCTATGTGTCCCCAGTGCTGACACCTTCTGCATTGAATTTCTTGCTCCTTTTTTTTGGGCGTTTCCCATATAACAGACTGATTTAACAAATATTTTATGTGGGACACATCACCAAGTTTTTTTGGGAACCAATGTTACTAAAAACAGACCAGTATCGTATTTATTTTTTATCGAAAAATAAGTTGTAAATTTCGATACTTTTGACACCACACCCGGAACAACATCGTCTAAAACTTGTTTAACTTCATCCAAACCAGTAGTGTGATAAAGACCGCGAAGAACCAAAGAAATCTGTTTTAATTCCTTTGGAGTAAATGTATATGCATTTATTTTTTTCCCCCTCAGAACTGACATCATCTCAGAGTGTATGGCAACGTCTGAAAGATAAAGCTTGCTTTTCTGTTTGTTAACATTTTTAATTTTGAATACAATTTTAGGGTTCTTAAGTTCCAGTTGTTCCACTAGGTTCTTTATATTCACGTTGTATAGAAATATGGGAGGGCAAAATTTGTTTCGCAATTGGATCCACCAGATTTATTACTTTTAGCCGTGTCGTTAACACGATTGTCATTTACTTCATTGTTCTGAAAATCAAGGTCAGCTAGTATCCCAAATTTATTGTACCTCATTGGATCTGAAGAAAACGATATGTTTAAGTTAATTGATGGTTTTTCGCCATCCAATCTCCTTTTCTTTAACAGATTTTCGTTACCATCAATGTCCACATTACCTCCGCTAATGACTTGCATAGCAGATACACCACCATCCATCACAGCCGATCAATCCCCGTACAACCAGCAAAACAATAATGCCGCCTGTGGGCAAATAATAATAATAGTTCGCAAATAAAATAAAATTGCAAAATTTATTCCCCAGAAATACTTTCACAGACAATCCACCTTGCGTGTCAAGTTTGCAACCCGCTCCTAGTATTAAATGAAATATTGATCGCCTGTATTTATTTCAATTCGCCACTGCTGTCACCTTGTTAAATACGCCCTGATTGCGACCAAGGCGAATTTATATACAAGGTGGTGTCGGTGGCGAATTTAGGAAAATACGAGCGAATTCATTAATTTTTTATATATGGAGTTTGACATTCAAAACCACTCTCTCATTGTTTCCAATGTCAAACTCCATATATAAAAAATGCATGAATTCGCTCGTATTTGCCTGAATTCGACACCGACACCACCTTGTATATAAATTCGCCTTGATTGCGACATCGACAATTCCAAGGCGAATTCATATAAGGTGTACTCGTTACAGCGTTGCCATTTTTACGCTTTTCGGGTATTTTATGACGCTTTTTTGGTCTCGTTACCCTTTTATTTTTTCCGAATACCCTTTTTTACGCTTTTTCCATATTTTGTGGTGCTTTTTGTTAAAACCATGTGATTGTGTAACAAATCAAACTTATAAAAGATCTGAGGGCTAATTACCGCAGTCGAACACGATCGAATACTTATTCGAATGTTCGTTTTTTTAATTTTTAGTATTCTCTTATTTGATATCGAATAATATGTATAGAAAATTATGATTGCGTTCGAAATTTATTTCGATTACGAGTGGGACAATTTGCACCCTGTATGTATATGTATTTGAAAATGAAATTGTTTTTCTATAAAAAGTTATCCTTATTTTGATTTTTAATGAATTGCTATTTTATTTTAAGGTTTGTTTACTTTGTTTAATAATGAAATAAACATTTTAATTAAAAATTTAAACCTGCTTTTTATATTTAAAGTTTTTTTGCTTTTTATCCTTGTTTTGAATGCCAATTTTATTACCCTTTTTATCCGTTTTTAATGTGATATTTGCAAAGCAAAAAAATATATTTTAAATTTTTTTTGTTAAAATTTTACTTTTTTCTCTTACGAAAAAAGAGTAAAAACTTTTTTCGTTATTTTTTTTACCCTTTTTACCCGTTTTTACTATACACTTGACGCTTTTCTTCATTTCTAAATTGGCAACACTGACTCGTTAGCCCAGCTGATCATCAGCTGTTTTATCCAAACTGTCAAAATTTATCTACGTGGCTCTGTAAACACGATGGAGGCCATGTCATGGTGTGGAGATGCATGTCGTCAACTGGGGTCAAGAATTTAGTATTTATCGATGACACTATGGACAAAAATGTATATTTTAACTTAATGAAAAATAATTTATTGCAAAGTACTGAGAAATTGGGTATATGAGACGAATTTAGGATTTAACAGGACAATGACTCAAAGCATACGTCGCAACTTCTATGAACATGGCTTATTTTTAACTGTCCCAACATCTTTAAAACTCCAGGTTAACCACCAAATATCAATGTTATTGAGAATTTGTGGAGTTTTCTTGAGATAAATATTGGAAAACATTAGATAAATAATAAGCAGGACTTAAAAAATGCACTACAACATGAATGGCAGAAGATAACGACGGAATATACATAAAAACTGGTTAACTCTATGCAATCTAGACTTAAATCAGTTTTAAAACAAAAGGGATATCCCTCAAAATATTAGTTATCTTTAAAATATGAATAAAATTGTTTTAATTTATTGTTTGTAATAAATTAATTTAGTAATTTAATATGTACACGAAATATGCTGTGAGGTTATTTTTCTTGAAATTGCGTTTTTATGTTAAATATTTTTAATAAATGAATTGTTTTTAATTTTTTTTGTTAATACAATAAATAATACCATATTTTCAAATATTTGTCGGTGTTCTTTTTTTAATATGTGAGATAATTATAAAAATATAACGAAATCTTTTATAAAAAATCATATGCACGAAATAAGCTGTGAGCGACAGTATATTAGGGTGGCCCTTAATAAACGAAAGTTGGATTTTGGCCATTCTCACCCCGCAGTTTGGTGAACATTAGTAAAAAAATCATCCTGAAAAAATTTTAGGTAAATCGGTTGGGGTTAAGACATGCCGCAAGCCCTCTGAAATTTTGAGATGCTTTTTTTTCAGTTCTTGTAAAAATTTTGCCATTAAAAAATTACTTTCGCAATTTAATTTAAAAGAATCGAAATGTGTACGTAATTGTCGTTCTAATGAGGCATAAAAAACAGAAATTGGTCAAAAAATGTTAAAGTTATTAAAAATTCGCCAGGCCATTAACGTATCTCAGGCAACTAGAACAAGAAAGTTAGGAACAAAATTAACATATTTTGCTAAATATTAAAATAAAAGCTAATTTTTACTTAAAATATGTCCATATTTACTAGTATATGAGTTTTTGTCTTCGTAGGATACCGTAAACCTATTCTTAGGTATGAGCAAAAAAATATTTTTTTTTAACGGCAGTTACCTATAAATTTTTCAGGATGATTTTTTTTACTAATGCTCACCAAACTGGAGGGTGAGAATGTTGTTTTTGTATTGTTGTACTTCCCAGCGGTAAATGAAATAAAGTACCCAGATAATAATCTATAACGTCAGGATGATATTCTAAGCGAGCAATCTAAGTACTTAGAGTATAATCTGTGCGTAATCCAACACATCATGTACTAATTATAACTTCGATTACGATTTAAGCGGATAGTCAGCAGCTATTTAATTTTTTTTTTGTTTTTTATTTTTCACTAAAATTCACTAAAAATAAATACCTTTTCTTTCTTGTTTATACATGAAAAACAAAATTGATAAAATTTATATTTATGCTGTAAGTGAAGGTGTTGATTTTAGTGCCGTAAAAATTATAAATAAATTAAATGAAAATAGAAGGTTTTTCCTCCAGAAATTTATATATGAAAATATACATAAGTATTCTTTCAAATACGAAATCAGTATGCATGGTACTATACCTTAACTTGCAAATGCAAATAGAATTGTAATCTACATTTATTACATTCTAATTTGCATCTAATTCTATAGGCATATCATCAAGTTCGCTTAGAACTCCGCTTTTAATGTAAATTAAATAGTAGTGACACCTACTGATATTGTGGCTTACATTCTAAGCGAGAGCACACCGATTATACAGCCTATGACACTTTTATGTTAAATCTAAGTGGGAAAATAAGCGAAAGAATCACAAATGACTACTACGAAATATTGCTTAGATAAGCGCTTACGTAATGTGTATTTTTACCGCTGGGTTGTTGTAGGGATGCATACACCTTATATGAATTCGCCTTGGACAATTCCGATATTTTAGTGTACTCTTTTACTCTTTTTTCGTGACGTCAACAGTGACCCTTTTCTTATGTTTTGAATGTAAAATACTTACTTTTTATATGAAATTTCAAAACAAATAGTGAAAAATAAATAAAAAAAAATAATTAAAAACAAGTAACAGAGCTATATTCGGCTGTGCCGAATCTTATATACCCTTCACCAAAGTATACCTTAATTGTATGTTGAAAAAAAATAACAACAAAAATAAAAAATAAACCAAACGCACTCAAATACATACAAATTATGCAACTCGCTGGCAACTCCCCAGCGGTAAATGAAACAAAGTACCTAGATACTAATCGATAACGTCAGGATGATATTCTAAGCGAGCAATCTAAGTACTTAGAGTATAATCTATTCGTAATCCAACACATCGTGCACTAATTATAACTTCGATTACAAAATATAAATAATACAGTTTCATTCTTGTTTATACATGAAAAACAAAATTGATATTTATTTACATTTTAGTTTAAAGTTGGTATTATGGTGTTGTAAGTGGAGGTGTTGATTTTAGTGCCGTAAATATTATAAATAAACTAAATGAAAATGGAAGGTTTTTCCTCCAAAAATTTATATATGAAAATATACAAAAGTATTCTTTCAATTACGAAATCTGTAAGCATGGTACTATACCTTAACTTGCAAATGCAAATAGGATTGTAATCTACATTTGTTACATTATAATTTCCAAGTCTTTATAGGCGTATCATCAAGTTCGATTAGAACTCCGCTTTTAATGTAAATTAAATAGTAGTGACACCTACTGATATTGAGGCTTACATTCTAAGCGAGAGCACACCGATTATACAGCCTATGACACTTTTATGTTAAATCTAAGTGGGAAAATAAGCGAAAGAATCACCAATGACTACTACGAAATATTGCTTAGATAAGCGCTTACGTAATGTGTATTTTTACCGCTGGGTCGCTTTATTTTGATTTTCTTGCGAAAACAATAAAGCAAGTTGTTTTTAATTTTTGTTTTTTCTTTACTCACTTACACACTACAGTTTGTGTCGGCAAGAAACCTACCAATTGTAGTAAGGAAATGTAAGAAAAGATAAATCACGGTTTATTGTTGGTGTTTTGTTTAAGCATTGATATTTTTACAAATAAAGCTTGAGTGTCTGTAATTCTCATACACTCTATAGTTTTATTTGTATAATATCTTTAGTTTTTCTAAAGCCTTTTGGGAAAAGGTTTCCTGATGATCTGGCCTAAGCAACCAGTGAAATGCGCATAGGAACTAGCTTATCCCCCAACAATAAATTTCAGTGAATTTATCAAACTAAAAATTGGGAATTTAGCATAAAAACAATTTTACTAATATGCACGCGTGTGTTTGATTTGTAATTCTCATTTCATTCCACATTGTAGATTCTACCCAACAACAACATTCTACAATGTAGAATGTTGTTGTTGGGTGTTTGTGCTGTTTACGTATGATAGATTTGCTCATATGAGAACTCATTATAAACAACTCTCTCTATTTTGATAGAGAATAATGCATTGAACACATTGAAGGCAGCAGGCTACACGACTACACCAACACAAATTCTGCTGGCTGGAGTTGTAGTCGTGTGGCAGCTACTGAATTATTTTAAAGACGACAGCTACAAAGTAAACAGCTGATTTATAATTCAGTGGTGCCACTTTAATAAAAAATAACCGTACAAAATTCCAAAGTAATTAAGATTTAAACAATTATTTTGAGTAAACATATATATGTAGGGGAGATTCTCAACTCTCCCGCTTTATATAACTCACTTTTCACTTCTCATTTAAATAAAACACACTTTATCTAAATTTATAAATGTTTATTAATAAAATAATAGTTTAAATTCATTTTGTGTAAAATTAAAGTTTGCGACCGCGCGACTGTTCGTATCAACGTCTTAACTACTTCTCTCTATTGTCTACTTAAAACTAAACTTCATGTCCCTGTTGTCCATTTGTCCGTCAACTGTCAATCGTTAGCAACAGAGTTGCATTTTCTACCTTAACCCTTTATAATCCCACATATATATGGTTATAATTAATTATGTACCTGTTATTAATTTACATCAATATGGTTATCAAAAACTACTCTTAATTAAGTAAAAAAAATATATTTTTTTAAGCACTCATTTGATTTACATTTTTTATTATATTACAACAGTATTTCTGCTTTGTAGTTGACAGAAATAGAAATTAGTTTAATTCGGCTACAGCGGCAAAAGCAATCGTGTGGTCGTGTAGCTGTGCTGTCGTCAAAAGAATCGTCTTCATATAAACGTGTGTATTCTAATTTTGACAGATTGCTGTTGGTAGCCTGCTGTCTTCAATGTGTTCCATGCATAAGATTTACAAAGAAACAAAATAGAATTGGTGAATATACTCAATGTGTATTACACACATCTTCATACAGTGGTGGCCAGGTAATTAAGACAAAACTTGTTTGCTAAATTCCACCACTTTTAAACGCTTTTTACCACTTTTATGGAAAGAATTTAAAAAAAAAATTATGTTCTGCAAATCTAGAGAAAATAACTTTTTAACCCATATATGTTTCATCAATATTGGTGGACAATAACATACTTAAAAGTGTACCACAAAAAAACGTGTGGCCTATTTATATATAAGACTAGGATCGCCCGGTGGTCGAAATTCGACCACTTGATATGTACTTCTTTATATTTTTTTATTTAACTAAAGAAAAAATAAGAATAAGTAAACGGCTTTTCATATTTCATTTTATTCTTTGTATTCATTTCGCCACAAAAGTTTCACAAAATTAAAAATTGCAATTATGCAGAAATTAATTTTAAAAAAAGATTATTATAAAAATTTACAATGTATGTATATGTGTGTGTAAGAAAATAGTTGAATTTTGAAAAAAGATTATTATAAAAATTTACGATGTATGTTTCTGTGTGTGTAAGAATTTACTAAAATCTACTCTTAAATAAATTTATCAAAAGCTCTGGCTGAAGTGCTTAGAAATTAATTACTTCCGTGAACACAATGTTTTTTGTAAATACTCTTTCATCATTTGCCAAATGTCCTTGGTCGCCACGTTCACTTATGTAGAACTTCAAACCATCAAATGATCGCACTCGACTCGCCGCCACATAAAACTGACCGTGTGAAAAAACAGGATGATTTAACAAAATTCCAACTTTGTCAAATGTTTGACCTTGCGATTTATTTATCGTCATAGCAAAAGCAACAATTGTAGGATATTGAGTTCTTTGAAATTCAAAAGGCAAAATAGAACCTGTGCAAGACAACTTTATGCGTGGGATTAAAATTCGCGTATTGCGTGCTGGTCCTGTCAAAACTTCGCAATCAATAGAATTATTATGCAAGCGTTTGACTCGCATTCTGGTTCCGTTGACTAACGCTTTAGATACGTTCAAATTTCTAATTAGGAGAACAATACAATTTTCTTTCAAAATTAACTTGTGAGGCGGCAAACCACTTAAATTTAAGGAGTTTAAAAACTCAACCGGATAATTGTTATTTTCATTCTGGTTTTCAGAAATAATTTGATCATAACTATGATATACTTTTTGTTCGCCGGGAATGCGATTAATTACATCATTATTCACCATAGAGCAAGCGTCATTAGTTGGAGCTAATATAACGGAATTTAGCATTCGATTTGAGAGGATATTTTCTGATATGTCTCCGTATACATCTGCAATTATGTTGCTTTTTTGACCAATTAATCGATTTGGTATCTCAATTATACTGTCACCATACTGGGGATATTTTTTCAATTGATCATTTCCAGCCGCCTTCAAAAATTCAGTAAATTCAATTTCATTTGGCAATGTTCTCATATTTTGTTGCAAAGACACGTGATGAAATGAAGAATAGTTTTCCCAACTGACAATGCAGTTCTCTACTAACGTTGCACGGGATCCGCGTGGAACAACTGGAAGAATTTGTCTGAAATCACCGCAAAGAAATATTGTTTTCCCAGCAAATACTTTATTTTTACTATTTCCATCCGTTGATATATCCCTTAATAATCTATCAATTACTTTTAATAATAAAAGCGGACACATGGAAACTTCATCAATAATAATTAATGAAGATGAGTTTATGTATTGACCTTGACTACTATTGGGAGTAACGCCAGAAACAGACGTATCTAATAGCGGAACTGGTATCTTAAATACATTATGTAATGTTTTTCCCCCAATCAATAATATTGAAGCAATACCACTATAAGCCGATGCAATACAACGTAAATTAAGTGAATTCATCTTGTGAATAATTGCTGTTTGAACGAATGTCTTTCCACAACCAGCATGAGCTGTTAGACAAAATACATTGGATCCAGTATCGTGATATTGCACTTCTCTAATTACTTGGTCTATAATATGCCTTTGCTCTAGATTTGCAATTTCATAAAACTCGTTGAATAAAACTTGACTTTCAAAAGGATCAATCACATTTGCTGAAATAATTTCTGCAATTTCATAAAACTCGTTGAATAAAACTTGACTTTCAAAAGGATCAATCACATTTGCTGAAATAATTTCTGGGAAAACTGTAGGATTCGGCAAGCCGATTGCGTGGCATGTGAGGTTGTGAGTTTCCAATATTTGTTCTATTTCAAGTAATGCCCGGTTAAAAGCAATCTCTTCATGATTGTCACTTCTTAAAAAATCTTCACATAGAAATTCTTTAAATTCATTCCAAAGTTCTAATGCATTTGTTGGCACATTCATAGCACAGATAATTCCAAATAATTGACGCATTTGTTTTGGAGAATGGAATTCCTTCGCTTCGTTTAAGCATTCCCGCCACTCGTTGTCGTTCGAAGCGATACCGCGAGCATGACATGCAGCTACAAACGTGCTATACAAAACCCTGTTGTACGTTCGAATATCTTCATATGATTTCGGACCACATACGTGAAGCAACAGCAAACGCAAATGAAAAAGTTCAGGGTTTTTCGGTGAAACACTATACATACGTGAGATAATTTTATCACCACCTCTTTGCCTTCTCTGCCATTTTTTCCGTGCATCATTCCACACATAATGCGAAGGAACTTCACAATAAGTGTATTGGTTTGCAGATGGGTCTATCCGATTTAATTCAAAAAATGCTAACAGTTTTGTTAGTCTAATGTTATCAATAGCTTGACGCTCCTCGCCCTCTCTAAAAATAACTGTTTGCTGACGATCCAAATGAATATCCAATCTAATTATAGTATGTGACTGATAGTGCATAGGGAATTCATAAATACGCCACAGAGCTTCAGTTGAGCCAACATAACGGACATTTAAAAAAGCTTCAACCTCATCCAAGAGCATATTTTCATTTTGTTGATTTTCTAATGCAATAGTTGCGCTATCATACCCCTTGTAAACGTATTTGTATATGTATTTTACACTTTTGACTGTAGTGCAGCGAAATGCAAACTCACACCACTACAGTTTTTAGATATTGTAGTTGTATGAGTTGAGAATTATTCTCTGGCAAAAACAAAAACAACTAGCTGAAATAATGAAATAAACAAGCATAAAAGCGTAACACAACCTGCTTCTATCAATGCTCATGCGAGACTGACTGTTTTTATACAATGTGTGTGCTTGCGTACATGTGAAAATAAAAACAAGAGAGCTCATTTGAGAGCTCATTGCATTTCGCTGCTGTAGTGCATACTTCTACGTTCAAATGGCAATTGAACTTTGCAAGTAAATATGGATTATATGGTACCACGTAACGGTTATCAAGAGATGATCCTCTGACATCAGCGCTAATACCGTTATCACGCCTTCTATACAGCGGATACCCATTTACTGACTCCCGTGTGATATTATTAAAATCTTTCGGAAACTGCTTGCTACATTTGCCGTCTCTCATGCAAACAAAGTTTAAGTTCAAAGCGCCACATGGGCCATGCATCATGTGCTTCACAACGTATTCATGCAGTTTGGGGTGCGTCCTTTTGTCTGGTATTTCCGCACATACCGCACTATCAATATCTGTAGGTCCAACAATATTGTCCTCTTCGTGCAAAGTTATCAAAATATGAGCGTGCGGTAGCCCCCTTTTTTGAAACTCAATTGTATAAATAATTGCTTACACTCGACCAAAAATACATTTGTTACTTATGACGTTTATTAAGTCTTTCAATTTTAATTTGAATACACGCACAATCAATTCTGGCCTAAAATTAGCTGATTCATGCGGCCCAATATTGTTTGTTATTTCCGTCCATGATGGATTACACGTCATTGTTAAAAATAAAGATGGTTTACCAAAATGTTGTACGATTGACATGGCATCCAAATAATTTTGATACATATTTCTCGGTGAGCCATTAAACGAAGATGGCAATATAACCCTTCGGCCAACATTTATGGGCAAATCGCTATTACGATGCAATTCTAAGTAGTCAGCCAAATTGTTGAAAAGTTCAGCTTTAAGGATATTCTGATTTTGTCTAATATAATGTAGACGTGTACCCTCAATTCTTACGCACATATCAACCACCCATTGTAAAAACAATTTTTGAGAATGATGCAAAATACTGAAATTATCTCTGATCGCGAGTCTATAGCATGCGTACTGAAGCATTGTTGTTTTAACTCTAGCTCTCGAAGTAGTTGTAGTATTATGACACATGTTTGGATGCCACCCTAAATCACCATTCGGATATAACAGCGGATAAGCTAGTGGATCTAGGGACGAATCTAATACAGAAACCTGTCGAAGTGTACCGTTTGTTTTTGGAAATGAAATCATATTTCTTTCAAACGGTGGCTCTCCATCAACTGTACTAAATATAACTGCCACATCGGTTTGGGTAGCATCATTGTATCGCCGTAAGTCTAATTCTCGATTAACTTTAATCACCATGTATACTTCTCTATTTTCGTTCTGAAATCTATCACAATATTACTTCATAGATAAAAAAGAACGCACAAATGGGTTGACTCTATTTAGTTCAATAGAAATTTGTCGCATCAAATTATCGTCACACGATTGATTTGCTTGCATTCTGTAGCTACTTGCTTCTTCAACATCATAAAAATATAATTGCGCATAGCGTGGCGATTGTCCATTTTGTGCAGTAATCGGTCCTGCTTTATGATAAAAAATATTGTGAATTTTAAAATGATAAATGCCGCCAGTAAATGTGTCTGAAAGATGTGCTTCTGTGCTGACCATAGCGAAAGCTGAATTGTATTGTCGAATATTGTTGAAATAATTTCTTGATTTACGCTTAATGTCGACATTGTTGGATGAAAGTCCATCATAAAGAGATTTAAACAACTCATTTTGAATAAGTGGATGCAACACTACTTTGCCCTTATGGCAACACAATGTAAAAACATCATTATCGCGATTGGTGACTTCAGATGAGAAATGTTTTGCATTGCACTTAGAGCCAGTTTTTGACTTCGTATTTAAATATGAATTATATTTAAGTTCTATTTAAATACGAAAATGAGTTTCTCAGTGCTTTTTTAAATGATACTTAAATGGCCAACGTTGGCCATTTAAATTCTATTTAAGTTTCATAAACTACCATATGTTTTTGACAGCTGACTTTTGTTGTTTGGTTTTTTTTTCACTCTATTGTAGTAAAAAAAAAAACAAACAACAGCGTCTTGCTAAAAAAAGCGTCTTGCAAAAACTACAATTCCGATGCGGGGCAATTGGAGCTTCTTTTGTGCATTTTCCTACCAATAATTTTATTGTTTAATAAACTTTTATTTCTTATTGGGCAAAATGTATCAATTTTTGTTTTGGTTGAACAGCTGTTTTAAGCAAAACTATCGATAAATTTTTGATATTTAGTAGTGCTACCATACTTTTATCTTATTTAAATACGACAAATTATGTAGCACTGAAAAACTCAAACTGTATTTAAATACAACTTAATTTTAAGTTAAAATTAACTAAATACGTATTTAAATAACAAGTCAAAAACTGGGCATTAATGCACTCTTTATACATTAAACCACAACTGTGGCATTCAAAATTCCTTGGCAAAATATTTAAAGCAGATTTAAATGCATCATGTAAAATATTGCCGTTATTTTCGTTATTAACGGTTCTTCGGTGACTAAATTGCCCTTCCCTATTGTTTCGTCTTTCACTTCTTCCAGTTAATGTCCTTATCCGCGGCATACTTTTGGAGAAGCCTGATTTTATAAATCAAATCAAAACTATAATTTGAATCACAAGAGAAAATAATTTTACTTACGAAATAATCAACAGCAAAACGAAAAATTCTCAACACAATTTTACTTCACCCACGAAATGAACAGTTGAAAATAAAACAGAGATCGAAATAAGATATACCAAATTATCCACTAAACCACAACTGTGGCATTCAAAATTCCTTGGCAAAATATTTAAAGCAGATTTAAATGCATCATGTTAAATATTGCCGATATTTTCGTTGTAAACGTTTCTTCGGCGACTAAATTGCCCTTGCCTATTGCTTTGTCGTTCACTTCTTCCAGTTAATATTCTTATCCGCGGCATACAAATTACTTTTGGAGAAACCTGATTTTATAAATCGAATTAAATCAAATCAAAAATTTAATTTGAATCACAAGAGAAAATAATTTTACTTACGAAATAATCAACAGCAAAACGAAAAATTCTCAACACAATTTTACTTCACCCACGAAAGGAGCAGTTGAAAATAAAACAGAGATCGAAATAAGATATACCAAATTATCCACTAAACCACAACTGTGGCATTCAAAATTCCTTGGCAAAATATTTAAAGCAGATTTAAATGCATCATGTTAAATATTGCCGATATTTTCGTTGTAAACGTTTCTTCGGCGACTATATTGCCCTTGCCTATTGCTTTGTCGTTCACTTCTTCCAGTTAATATTCTTATCCGCGGCATACAAATTACTTTTGGAGAAACCTGATTTTATAAATCGAATCAAATCAAATCAAAAATTTAATTTGAATCACAAGAGAAAATAATTTTACTTACGAAATAATCAACAGCAAAACGAAAAATTCTCAACACAATTTTTCTTCACCCACGAAATGAACGGTTGAAAATAAAACAGAGATCAAAAATAAGATATACCAAAAAACTCAAATTGTGATAAAAAAACACTCAAATTTTTATTTACATGGTTTGGTACAAGGCGAATTTATAGAAGGTGACCTCTTAAGATTATTTTTTTAATTCAGTTGTTTAGACAATTGAGCTGTCAATTCACTTGTGTCAGTTGTGGCGAAAAATACAACAAATCCAAAGGAAAAAACAACAACAGACAGCTTTGACAGTTCACTTATCATTTAACAAAAACAAAGTACCTGTTGTTTTTGTACATGCTGTATTTGTTGTAGTTCTGTCGTCACCTTCTATAAATTCACCTTGGCTACTATGTTATTTACAATAACAAATAGACCTACATTAAACCACGGCGAATTAAGAAACAGCTGATTTAATGCACTCACCTTTTATTGGCATGAACTTTATTTGTTTTTTAATGGTTTTGTGTGAGACAAACAATTAAATTGTTCTTGCTCTTAATGACTGTTAGTTTCTCTTTTACTTTTGAGTAGTTTTTGTACATGTGTAATTAGATGTGCGTAAACATGTTGTTGTTGTTTTTCAAGCAAATTTAAAACGCTTTTTACCACTTTTATAGAAAGAATTTTTAAAAAAAAATTTATATTGTGCACATCTAGAGAAAAAAACCTTTTAAACCATATATGTTTCATCAATATTGGTGGACAATAACATACTTAAAAGTGTACCACAAAAAAACGTGTGGCCTATTTATATATAAGATAATAATAAAAAATCAAAATCGTGAACTAAAATATAGCAAAAATATTTAAAATTAATAAAGTAAAATATGTCTAATAACATAAAACCTAAACTACATTTTATTTTATTAAACATAAATAACTTTTAAACATAATTATTGACTTTTCCATTCTAAATCACATACAATTTTCAGTTTGGGTCACTGTTGACGTCACTGAGCTTAAGAGAATTTTTTTAAGAGAGCCATGTCGCCATCTGTGTTTATTTCTTTATGATCAAAAAGTGACATCAAGCTTGCTAAAAATCAAAATGTTTTTGATTTTCCATCAAGCGTTGTCGGTGTCACACATACAAACACATTTTCACTAATACTACCATAGTGCTTGATGAGCATAAAGAAATAAACACAGATGGCGACATGGCTCTCTTAAGCTCAGTGACGTCAACAGTGACCTAAACTGATTGACCCATAATCATAGTCAAAGACTAAAGTCGGTTCTTTTTAAAAATAACTTTAAAATAAAAACCTACTTTTTATTAATTTGCAACTATAGTCAAAATTAAAGTATATTTTAAATTGAACCGACTTTAACTGGCTGCCAGCGCAAATGTAGAAAATGTTTTCATACAATATACAACAAAAAACAGACAAATGGCAACACTGAACAGCTGACATACAAAATTAAAAAAAAAACAAAAAAGGTAAACAATAAAAGTAACAGGGACAACTAAAGAAAAAAAGTTGTTTGTAGTGGAAAAATGGAAAAGATATGATTAATATCATAATTAGGATATTTTGTTACTAATTCTATTGATTAAAAACTTTTTTTTACTTTCTGCCGAACTTTTTTACTTGTTGATGAACAGCTGATGCTGATGTTAAATGAGTTAATAACAGCTTTAGCTAGTTTTATATTTAGAGCAGTGGTGTTCAAAAATAAAAATGAAGATGTATTGGTGAGAGAGCTACCCAGCAAACATAATGTCAAACACTTAAAATAATAACAAAATGAAGAAAGTTTAAATTTAGAATTTTTGTCAAATAAAACCAATTTATTAAATGAATATAATTTAAATTTTAAGGAAATGAAAGAATATACATATGTATATCGGCCGTATAATATTATACGGCCGAAATACTCTCAAAATTTTATTTATTTTTAACTTTGTTTTTTTTTGTGTTCAATTGGAATTGAAACGCGTGTGTTTGCTATGCTTCATCCAAAAACCAACCAACAACAATGCTTATTGAATTTCTGAAAAAATGAGACATTTATTATGCTCTTTAAAAGAGCGTAACAAATGTGTTTAAATCAGGGAAGCGCAAAAAGAGAAATTGTAGTTTGTGTGCATGTATGGGTTAAAAATAAAAAATCCGCAACAACATCAAGCAACAGAATGAAATATTTGTATTTTTACGCTCTATTGTTTGCAACTAAATGAGTTATTTGTATTTTTTACGCTCTTGCTGTGTGTTTTGTTTACTGTCGGGTTGTGTACGTGTAAATTCACGAAAATGTTCGTAATCTCAACAATATGAACGCCTACCAATGGTTTAAATTTTTTAAACAATTGTTGTATGGGATGAACATCACTGATTTAGAGTCGACTTCAACGTCAGAAGTATACTTTAACTTGTCTATGATATACATAAAGTTCACTCTTAAGTAAAGTCGAGTTTAATTCTCTTAAAGTATTCTTTATTTCTGACTATGATTATGGGCCAATATGTACATTAGGTATATTTATTTATTTATTTATTTACGAAAAACCAACCGAGCCCATAGGGCCATATATAGTTGGTAGACTAGCAAATATATGTATATGTTAAAATAGGCAACTTAAATCAATATTACAGATAATTTCATTAATACATAAGAGGCTGACTACAAAAATGAATTGCTTATATGTACATATTTGTGTGTAAATAACTTCATATATGATAATATCTATTAGCGCTGTATAATATTAAAATTTATTGCAATCTTTAAGAAAAAAGTAATAATTACATTAAATCACATTAGTGGATGCATATTCAAAAAGCTGCGTCTTAAATGTTGTAAATTGTAAATCAAAACATCTAAGAACTCGAATAAGAGAGTTCCAATGTTTAGCAACTCGCACATGAAAAGATCTTTCGTAAGTGGTTCGATTTATTATAGGAATTAGAATTTGAGGATTTCTGTCAGAATGCAAAAATTCAAAAGTATTTCTAACATATTCAGGGCAATTAGCTATTACTACCTTATAAAAGAACAATAACAAACGGATTTGAACAAAATTCATAAAAGAGCAACCCAAGAAATCTCTAACATACTCAGACACATGATCATGCATTTTTAATTGATAGACATAACGTATTCTATTAAAAAGTCGTAAACACTTATTAAACTCCTGAGCATTACATCCAGAATAAACTTCAATACAAATATGTATAACTAATTTTGGCGAAATTTTTGCATACCACCTCGTGATAACCAATGTTATATAAGTTCATTTTTTATTTTAAATATATACATTAGAGTGACAATCAGTTGTATGGAAAAAAATTTTTGTTAAAATTTTGAAGAGTGCCGGGTGGAATATTGTGACACTAGGCCTAAACGTTAAGTGCTGAAAATTTGGGCAAAATCGGACAACGATTTCTGGACGCGCATCGGGGTCAAAGTTCAGATATATGCTAAATTTTACTATTTATATGGAATAAATAGGTGAAACTCGTTAACTTTCTGCATTGTTTTCTAGAAATACAGTGTAAGACAAAAATGTGTAAATGATGGTCATATATTTACACTTTGTGACACCATTTTTAAAGTGCAATGTTTATAAAGAAACGTTTTGTGTTTTTTTAAACAATATTTATTAAGGATATTTTAGGACTAAATAAATAAAATATTTCCTTAATTATACTCCAGTAATCTAAAAAAAATAACTGCAACCCATTTACACACTTTTGGCGCAGATTACTAAAGTAACTTTTTTAGTACTTCGAATAACCTGCTTTCGCGTCAATGGCAGCCTGAATTCTGGAGGGCATACTCTCCACCAGTTTGCGACACTCTTCTTGCATTACAGATCCCTAGATATCATGGGAGCGCTCCTAGAGCTGAGTTGTGTTTCTAAATGCATTTTGATAATTATAAACGCGACGTTTTAGAATTCGCACCAAATTCTCAATCGGATTTAAATTCTGAGATTGTGGGAGTCAATCTAGCAATGTAATTTTGGCGGTTTTTAAAAAATTAAGCGTCTTTTTAGACTTATGTTTGTTGTCGTTATCTTGTAGTATCACAGTGTTTTCAATTTGTCCACGCCAATCATTCAGACTATCCACATCTGTTGTCTTGATAATGTCTATATACATTTCTGCATTCATATTACTACCAATTTTATGGAGTTTTCCTACACCTTTCGCAGAAAAACAACCACAAAATGGCAATATTCCACCACCATATTTCATAGTCGTCATAAAATCACGGTCTTTTAATGGCGCATTTCGTTTTTGGTAGTCATATTTTGGTCCATCAGTTCTAAAATGGTTAAATTTCGATTCATCCGTACAGATAACTTTTTCCCAATCATCAAAGGACCATTTCTTAAAAAAATTTACAAATGTTAGTCGAAGAGACTTGTGTCTTTCAGTTAAACGTGGTTTTTTAACAATCTTTATTGCATAAAAACCACATCTTTTGATTTCTCTAAGAGATGCACGTTTTGAAATCTTAATTTGGTAGCATGAAGATAGTTTTGGTTGTACCTCACGGGGACTATTTTCTTCTCCTGATGCAACTAGACGTTATACAGTGAGACCATCTTTTAACAATAGAATTGAATTCCGTCCACAAATTGGTGCTGGAAAAGCCAAACCACATATATTCGCTATGTTCTCAACAGATTAAAAGAAATATTGAATTTGGTGGATATTTTTCGATGGGAGATACCATTTTTCAGCTGCTCGGTAACAGAATTTGCAACTTCGGTGATAATCTTCTTCATATTCAATATTCCTTAAAGAATTGTAAATTGTTAACTAGTAACATGTTTTAACTAACTGTCATTAATGAAATTGATTAAAATTGTTCTTTTTCTAAATAATAATAACAAGTTTATTTAACTTTAAAGAAAATGCGACAAAATTGTGTAATTCAGTTAAATGCCATTACTTGAAATTAATTTTTTTGAATTGCTATACTTCACTAATCATGATCTTCATATTGTGTAAAAAATATTGTCAGATTGGTAAATGTTGAGCATAAAAATTCAAATTATAGATATTTCCAAATTTATTTACACATTTGTGTCTCGTACTGTATGTAGATTTATTTATATTAATGAATATTACATTAAAATTTTTTTTTGGAAATTGACCCTGTATTTCCTTTGGGTCAAAATGACCCAAAAACTGTATTATCGCCAAAATTCAAGAAAAATTCAAATTTTTCAGTTTTTGTAAAAATGTTGCTACTAAATAAATACTTTTGCAATTGAATGCAAAAGAATCGAAATGTGTACGTAATTATCCTTGTAATGAGATATAAATGACAAAATTTGGTTAAAAAATGGTAAAGTTATTACAAATTCGCCAGACCATTAACGTGTCTCAGGCCACTTGAACAAGAAATTTAGAAAAAAATTAACATATTACGAGAAAAATTAAAATGAAAGCTAATTTTTATTAAAAATATATCCGTATTCACTTGTGTATGAGTTTTTGTCTTCGTCGGATACCGTTAACCTATTCGCAGGTATGGCCAAAAAAAAATTTTTTTTAACTGTTTCGAATCTCCATTTTTTAATTTTTAAAAATTTTGTTAAACAAATTTCAGAATTTTTCGATCATCACATTGGGATTTATTGAGATCATAATAGGGAATATAAATATGAAAAAATGATATCAATAGCTCTTACAGTTTTTCCGTACCTGCGATTTAAATTTTGCGATTTTCAAGAAAAACTTTTTTTTGTCCATATTTTGGCGAATGAGCAAAATTTCCTTACTGTTAATAATTTTAAGTAAAATCTGTTCAGAATATTATAATCCTGGTAATTTTAAATATAGTCTGAAAGTTTTCCAAAAATCGGAAAACGTTAACCTTTAAATCGTGAAGGTCAAAGGTCAATTTTTTCAATATTTGGAATTTCTAATGAAAAGATAGCGAAATGTTATATATTTTTGGGCCGATTTTAATGAAACTTGAGGAACTAACTAATTCTAATGAAACTTTGAGGGGCTAAGCACTGGCCAAAAAACAGTTTTTAAACCACTGTGCTTCGTTAGAAGGGAAAATATATAAGTTTGTCATTCCATTTGTAATTTCCACAATATAATTTTCCGACCCAATAATGTATATATATTCTGAATCCTTATAGATAGCGGAGTCTATCAAGCCATGTCCATCTGTCTGTCCGTCTGTTAGTTGAAATCAATTTTCTGAAGACCCCAGATATGCTTTCTAAATTTAAAATCAGCAAAATCCGTCCATAAATAACGGAGATATGAGCAAAAATCCGGGACAACCTCTGAAAGTTTCATCAAAAAAAGACAATTTATTGCATGCTTTGACAAAAAAGCAACAAAACGTATGTTTGTTGGTTTCATTGCTTTGCGTATTTTGTTTTTGTTTTTTTGATGTTTTGTTTCGCTTGGTATATACAGTAGCCCAAGAAAGTCTACATACTGGAAAAATTATTATATTACTTTAATTTAAAGCAGTTTTTTTAGTTTTTTATGAGATATATAATAATAAATGTCTAATGTCGATTTTAGCAAAAAATTCAAATAACGCCCAAAAGTTCACCGTTATTAGAGTTATTGATTCTGAGTAAAATAACGAAAAATTTATTCTCGGTCACGCCTACTTTTGGGTGGGCGGGACTATTAAGTTTCATAATATTTTGAACATTAAAGCCAAAAAAAATTTTCGTTATTTGACTTAGAATCAAAAAATTTAATAACGGTGAAATTTTGGAAGTGATAGGAAATGTTGCTAAACCCGACTTAAGTGATGTTGTTTTAATTTTTTTTAGTGTGAATTTATTTTTTTAACAAATATATTTCACTACTTTTAACTTACAAATACAGCTTTCAACGAAAGAAATTTAATTTGAATTCCTGTATGTAGACTTTATTGGGCTACTGTATAAGATTGTCATTTCGTTTGTAACTTCTAGACTATAATCTGTTCGTCAGCAATTAAATGTAAAATTTTTAAAAGTTTTCTTGATATATTTAGGATGCTATACGCTGAAAGTCCCGGTCCACACTGTGAAACATTTGCTGCAAAACATTTTTAAATTCTCTTTTGAAACTGCAAACGTGTCCACACAGTGAAGTTTTTGCTTTTCAGTTTTTGACATTTCTGTACAGTACGAATACGAACGAATAAATGTGGATGACATACTCAACAAAAACTTCATGTACATGAAACAAAGTTCCCTTTTTCATTCCTCTTTCCCTTCATCAACAAACTCAAATGTTTTGCAGCAAATGTTTCACAGTGTGGACCGGGACAAAGTGGGCAATACACATATACATTAGGGTGGATCGATTTTTATTTTTTTTTTCGTAATCGCTTTGGAATACCTGTTAAAAGTTGCTTTTTTAACTCCTAAATATACACAAAAAAATTCATTTGCTGGATCGTATATATAGAGGTGCCCCCACATCATTATAATAATACAAAAATAAATGGCTCTAGAAAACGGGCGGAGTGGAGGTCCCCAAGGTCCTCCTTATATCTAGTAGTCCTCTATCAGTAAAAAAAATAACCAAGTGATTTGGTCCACTTTCCTAAGCTACAAGTACGATTTTGTGGATTGGGTATAAAAATACCCACTTCGGCATATGTGGGTTGTAAAACGTATGAAAAAGAATTTAGTTTTTCAAGTAAAAATTGCGATTCATCTAATATTTCGCCAGCTAAATAACTAATATTTTATTCCGTACCTTTTCTTTTCATTGGTTCAAGTCCTAAGTTAAAAATTTTGAAAGAGGCGCCCCGTGAGCCACGTGCTCTGATATCAGTTCTTACGGCGTACTGCTTGATTGGTGCGCATGCAAGGAGACTGAATACTCCATATAATGACTTCTGTAGGAGTGGCCATGATGAAGACGAGGATGAGACGGTTGAACATCTCCTCTGTCTCTGCCCTGCTCTATCAGGGGTTAGGACTGCGACAATAGGTAGTCCATTTTTGCACGGCCTAGCGGATCTATCTACTCTGGATATCAGGAAGATGGATTCGTTCATTCGTGCGTCAGGTTGGTTCGGCACTGAACCTAGTTCTGACATGTGAAGGACCTCTTGATATCCTGAACATGATTCTCTAGGGTATCATAAAGGGACCAATTCATGGACCCAAGTGAGCGGATTGATACCAGCTGCCTTTATATCCTAACCTATTCGATTAATCGAACGATCATTAGTCGAATGAATACCCTAGTGTTTACACATTCATATAAAAGTTAATTTTTTAAATGTTAGCGCAGGGTGTCTCAAAAAGACACAAATATAAGAAAATTATAGCGAATTAAATAAATAAACCTTTATAATATCTGCATTTGTTATTTTTAAGTCCATTTTCTGCTTGAAATCAAGTGTTATCTATAATATGTATAAAAGAGTAACGTTACTGATTGACTGACTGATTCATCATCGCACAGAACAAAAGACTGAAGCTAGAATCATGAAATTATAACTGTGGGTTCCTCCCTCCCCAAAACTATCCGATAAGAAGGGATTTTTGGAAATTCGAACGTTTAGGGGGTAAAAACGGGTAAATTCGGTAACCTTATATCTTCAAAACTAATTAAGATACAAACAATTTAAAATTGCATGTTACTTCATTTAAAAAATAAGCTGACAGGTCTGGTACTTTTTCGAAATTCGAACCCTTTAGGGAAGAAAACGGGTAAAAACTATATTTTGGTACTTTTTTTGGCACCCTATGTATATTTTAAACCAATAAACATAGAAAGAAATTTTAAATCGTATTCTTTACTTATCAAAAAATAGGAATTTGGTACTTTTTGGAAATTCGAACCCTTAAGGGATAAAAATTGTGTTTATTTTTGGTACTTTTGCTAGACTGAAGCTAGAATCATGAAATTATAACTGTGGGTTCCTCCCTCCCCAAAACTATCCGATAAGAATGGATTTTTGGAAATTCGAACGTTTAGGGGGTAAAAACGGGTAAATTTGGTAACCTTATATCTTCAAAACTAATAAAGATACAAAAAAATTAAAATTGCATGTTACTTCATTTAAAAAATAAGCTGATTTTCGAAATTCGAACCATTTAGGGAAGAAAACGGGTAAAAACTGTATTTTGGTACTTTTTTGGCACCCTATGTATATTTTAAACCAATAAACATAGAAAGAAATTTTAAATCGTCTTCTTTACTTATCAAAAAATAAAAAAATGGGAATTTGGTACTTTTTGGAAATTCGAACCCTTAAGGGATAAAAATTTTATTATGAGCTCCCACCACGATACAGAAATTTATTTGAATAAAATTTACCACCGCAATGGGGATAAAAAATGTACCAAAAAGGGATACAATCGGGAAAATACATTTTATTTGAAATTATTAAGCCAATTTTGATAATTTTTTTAACATTGTGTATATTGGGCCAAATCGGGGTAAACAGTTTGGTACTTTTTTTTAAACATGTTTTTTCTTGGGCACATTAACACAGATTTTAATCGTTTGAGACATGTCTGTAGCATAAACAATTTTGGCAAAATGGAATATTTTTAAATTTCAAACTTGAGGGGTGTTCAAGGATGAAAAGGAAAATTGGTACTTTTCTCCTAATGGTACTTTTTAATATTTTAAATTATTTCACTTATCGAAATTAAAGTTAGCTGATATGTATCTGAGTGAAGTACCAAAATATGAGAACTGAACTATAGGCACTTTTTTATTCTTCTAATGGTACTTTTTGATATTTCTATAACAATGGAAACATGAAATTAAGCATACAAGGTCCTAAGTGAGTGAGAATTCTAGGGGTAGACTTTTTGGTACTTTTTCTCTATTCGAATGGTTTTTTTTTCTAATTTCTTCACCAATGAACCTAGAAACACGAAATAAAGCTTTCATGGGCCCAAGTGGGTGGCAATCCACAAGTGCCTGCTTTTTGGTACTTTTTATATATTGTAATGGTACTTTTTGAATTTTCTGTAATATTGGACATAAAAATATAAAATTAAGCGTATATGGTCCTAAGTGAGTGAGAATTCTAGGGGGAGACTTTTTGGTACTTATTCTTTATTCGAATGGTACTTTTTGTAATTTCTTCACCAATGAACCTAAAAATATGAAATTAAGCTTATATGGTCCGGAGTGAGTGGGAATCTACAAGTGGCTGCTTTTTTGGTACTTTTTCTATATTCTAATGGTACTTTTTGAATTTTCTGTAATCTATGTCCATAGAAATATGAAATTAGGCGTATATGGTCAGTCCTAAGTGGGTGAAAATTCAAGATCATACTTCATGGTACTTGTTCTTTATTTTTTGAATTTATATAATAATGGACCTATAAACATAAAATTAAGCATATATGGTTCTATGTGAATGAGAATTCAAAGTGGTACTTTTGATTTATTCGAATGGTACTCGATTCTTCAAGTAGTGACATTATGGAACTTTTTCTTTATTCTAATAGTGCATTTACACTTGCAATTTTCAAACTAGTTTATGATCATAAGCTACTTTCATAAACTATACCGTTTACATCAGCATTTTAGGCAGTTAAGTGGTTTATTTTTGACAAGTCATAAAACAGCTGACTTCAATATAAAAAAATTTAATAAATATATGGACGTTGTTAAGAAAAAACGTTGCTGCACGTACATATACAGTAATTGTCAATTATTTTTTCAAATATTTCCACAAATATATATGCATGAGGACTGTTTTAACACACAAGTGTGTTTTATTCGACTGTGTCAATTCATACATATTCACCACGAACACATAAAAATTTTCTACAACTTGACCAAAAATCTTTTTTTTTAAATAAACATATTTTCTCACATTTATATCATTATAATTTTATTATTATAAAATATTCGGACCAAATTTCGTATTTTTAGTTCCATTAGTTTCGGTCATATCATGTTATTAACAGCGGATGTTCGCTGAGGTGAGTCAACGTATTTCCACATATCTTTGTCCATATATGTTTTACCGATTTTTCCAAACATTTTTCAGAAACTAGAAACATTAATAATAAATTTTATACCCTTAGAGGTCCTTTTATTTTGGCTCTATCGCACTTAAAATTCAGTTGATGAAAAAAATTCAAGTATTTGTCTTAAATTGGTGGCCACCACTGTATATGTACATATAAACATGTGTGTGAAGATAAATTTAAATTTATTTAGCACAGACCTAAACCACATATTTTAGCTCAGCCCATTTTGCAGTTAACAGAGCACTGTTAATCACTTAATACTTGAATTATAATAAACAAATTTATACCTACAATATCTGAAATAATTTCAGAATAAGAAAAAAATGGAAAAAATTAAAAAAAAACTATCCATCTGAAATAATAGATGGATATTTGAACCCATCGTAATATCAGGATTCCAATAAATTTGACTTTTTTGAAAAAATAAATCTGGAGAGGATTTTTGGCCATTATGGAAATTAGGAAAAGGGCTCGGATATGACACTATTTAGAAATGGTAGTCCTAGGGTCACTGAATGGAACTGTGGTAGTGGGATATCTGAAATAATTTTGGGATTCCAATAAATTTGAGTTTTGTGAAAAAATAATTCTGTAGAGGATTTTTGGCCATTATGGAAATTAGGAAAAGGGCTCGGATATGACACTATATAGAAATGGTAGTCCTAGGGTCACTTAATGGAACTGTGGTAGTGGGATATCTGAAATAATTTTGGGATTCCAATAAATTTGAATTTTGTGAAAAAATAAATCTGTAGAGGATTTTTGGCCATTATGGAAATTAGAAAAAGGGCTCGGATATGACACTATATAGAAATGGTAGTCCTAGGGTCACTGAATGGAACTGTGGTAGTGGGATATCTGAAATAATTTTGGGATTCCAATACATTTGAGTTTTGTGAAAAAATAAATCTGGAGAGGATTTTTGGCCATTATGGAAATTAGGAAAAGGGCTCGGATATGACACTATATAGAAATGGTAGTCCTAGGGTCACTGACTGGAACTGTGGTAGTGGGATATCTGAAATAATTTTGGGATTCCAATAAATTTGAGTTTTGTGAAAAAATAAATCTGGAGAGGATTTTTGGCCATTATGGAAATTAGGAAAAGGGCTCGGATATGGCACTATATAGAAATGGTAGTCCTAGGGTCACTTAATGGAACTGTGGTAGTGGGATATCTGAAATAATTTTGGGATTCCAATAAATTTGAGTTTTGTGAAAAAATAAATCTGGAGAGGATTTTTGGCCATTATGGAAATTAGGAAAAGGGCTCGGATATGACACTATATAGAAATGGTAGTCCTAGGGTCACTGAATGGAACTGTGGTAGTGGGATATCTGAAATAATTTTGGGATTCCAATAAATTTGAATTTTGTGAAAAAATAAATCTGTAGAGGATTTTTGGCCATTATGGAAATTAGGAAAAGGGCTCGGATATGACACTATATAGAAATGGTAGTCCTAGGGTCACTTAATGGAACTGTGGTAGTGGGATATCTGAAATAATTTTGGGATTCCAATAAATTTGAATTTTGTGAAAAAATAAATCTGTAGAGGATTTTTGGCCATTATGGAAATTAGAAAAAGGGCTCGGATATGACACTATATAGAAATGGTAGTCCTAGGGTCACTGAATGGAACTGTGGTAGTGGGATATCTGAAATAATTTTGGGATTCCAATACATTTGAGTTTTGTGAAAAAATAAATCTGGAGAGGATTTTTGGCCATTATGGAAATTAGGAAAAGGGCTCGGATATGACACTATATAGAAATGGTAGTCCTAGGGTCACTTAATGGAACTGTGGTAGTGGGATATCTGAAATAATTTTGGGATTCCAATAAATTTGAGTTTTGTGAAAAAATAAATCTGGAGAGGATTTTTGGCCATTATGGAAATTAGGAAAAGGGCTCGGATATGACACTATATAGAAATGGTAGTCCTAGGGTCACTGAATGGAACTGTGGTAGTGGGATTTATTTTTTCAAAAAAGTCAAATTTATTGGAATCCTGATATTACGATGGGTTCAAATATCCATCTATTATTTCAGATGGATATTTTTTTTTTAATTTTTTCCATTTTTTTTCTTATTCTGAAATTATTTCAGATATTATAGGTATAAATTTGATTATATTATTATGACTGTTAAGTGATTAACAGTGCTCTGTTAACTGCAAAATGGGCTGAGCTAAAATATGTGGTTTAGGTCTGTGCTAAATAAATTTAAATTTATCTTTACACACATCATATAAACATACCTTTCATTTTCGTTGTCCATATATAAAAAAACACTTTTTTATAAATGCGACTTTTGCTACATTTTCTTTATTCGAATGGTATATTTTGTATTCTCTTTGAATAGTTTATAATAATGGACCTAGCAAAATTAAAATAAATAGGAATCAGATGGAATAGGCCCATTAAATATTTTGAAAAATATGTTCAAACGTTATTTGCTAATCAAATAATTTGATAAGTTAAGATGTTTCATGTTACATAAGTAACACATTTTTTAATTGTACAGGTAAGACTCCATTTACGCGGTACTTTATTTACGCGAATTCGATATAACGCGAACTCAAATTAGCAACCATTTTTTCAAATACGCGACTTTTTTATACCCTTCAGCTTCGTGAGAAGGGTATATATAAGTTTGTCATTCCGTTTGTAATTTCTACATTTTTCATTTCCGACCCTATAAAGTATATATATTCTGGATCCTTATAGATAGCGGTGTCGATTAAGCCATGTCCGTCTGTCTGTCTGTCTGTCTGTCCGTCTGTCTGTCTGTTGAAATCAATTTTCTGAAGGCTCCAGATATCTCCGGGATCCAAATCTTCAACAATTCTGTCAGACATACTTTCGAGAATTTTGCTATTTAAAATCAGCAAAATCCGTCCATAAATAACGGAGATATGAGCAAAAATCCGAGACAACCTCTGAAAATTTCATCAAAAAACACAATGTATTGCATGCTTTGACAAAAAAGCAACAAAACTTATGGTTGTTGCTTTGGCGTTGTTGTTGTTTTTTATACAACTAAACGTTTGTTTGGTTGTGTGTTGGTTTTTTTGACAAAAAAAACAACAAAACGTATGGTTGGATGTGCAAGCTTTGCGTATTTTGTTTTGTTTTTGTGTTTTGTTTCTTTTGGCGTTGTTGTTGTTTTTTATACAACTAACCGTTTGTTTGGTTGTGTGTTGGTTTTTTTGACAAAAAATCAACAAATCGTATGTTTGAATGTGCATGCTTTGCGTATTTTGTTTTTCTTTTGGCGTTGTTGTTGTTTTTTATACAATTAAACGTATGTTTGGATGTGTGTTGGTTTCATTGCCTTGCGTATTTTGTTTTTTCTTTTGGTGTTCTGTTTCTTTTGGCGTTGTTGTTGTTTTTTGTGTTCTTGATAAATTTAGGATGCTGTAAAGTTTACAGTGTAAACTGAAAGTGGGCAATGTACATAGTACATACCTATATACTAATTATAAAAAATAATAATGCATCCACAACAAAGGTGAAGGGTATATAAGATTCGGCATAGCCGAATATAGCACTCTTACTTGTTTAAACTTCGTTAATTTTTATGAATTTTTTGTTTTGATCTCTTTTATGTAGTAGAATATTTTGTTATTTTAATTGAAATTTTTTCCTTAATTTTCGATAAGAAATAATTGGGGGATTCAAACCGTCTGCTATTAGGTCGTATTGTCATAATGTCGTAAAATATTTGTTTAGTTTAAAAAAATTCTTGTAGTGCTGCAAACAAAAAAAGTGTTATTTTATGACAAACCAATAAACATAGTTCAAAAAGTGTTATTAGTTTATAAATTTTTTTTTTGAAACCCAACAAAAATTTGTTAAAACTAAAAAAATATTTTATGACATTATGACAATACGACGTAATATGAGACCGTTTGAATCCCCCAAATTTTTTTAGTTGAGTTTTTTTACTTTACTTTTGTTCTAAGTAAGTTTTTAGCATTACAAATAAAATAAGTTTACTTAAAGTATATATCGTCGCCTTAAATGCAAACGGACGTAACTACATTTTTATTGTTTTTACAGGATACGTTATAAAATCAATAACTCGATTTTGAACTTCTGTATAGTTACGTCAGCTTTCATTTAAGGAGACGATATGTATATTATACATATGTGTTTTCTATTTAACGCGATTTTTAGGTACCAATTTCTTTTTTGTTATGTGACTGATGTATTGTTTTACGCGAAATAAAAAAATATTGGCCCGACAAAAGCATTTCGTTCTAAATTAGAACCTCGCTTTACGCGAATTTGATTCACACGCTATTTTTTTGGGCCCAACAAACCGCGTAAATGGAGGCCTACCTACTTTTATTTTAATATCAAAATATATGCTAACGAAGTAGCGGGTAATAGCTAGTCTTTATTAATTATGTACCATAAAGTGTTAAAATTATTTTAAAATACAAACATTTCTGGGGAAAATGTTTGTGTTAACAATTTTAATTATATAAACTTATGAAATTAGTATTTTTTAACGAAAACGATACGCCTTAATGGTCATTTTTACATTTTCTTTATAAATATACATAAAAAAGTTAAAATTAAGCTACGTACACACGGTTGTCAGATTTTACAATGTTGTCAGATCTGGCAATGTGCTCGCAATGTACTGACAATGAAATATTATTACCAAAAGGTAAATTGTCAGTTTAGACGATTGTAAGAAAACCTTACAATTTCATTGTCAGACAATTGTCAAACAATAAATGTATATGCCAACAAAAATTGTCAGTTCACACGGTTGTCAGATTGTTGTATGGCAAAGGTAACCAGATCTCTTGTTAGACATTGTCAGAAGAAAATTCAAATCTTTTTACAAACAATTTTAATTGTCATCTGTGTGTATTTATTAAAAAGTTGGAAATTTAAAGTATTATTATGGAACAGAAAAAAGCCATTGCATGACGGATGAAGGCAAAACAGCAAAAAATCGTCGTAAAGTTTGGGTAAAGGATTGGGTACTTCAGTAGGAAGGATTTTACGCTACATTGCTCATCCACTTACGAACTGACGAGCCGGAGTTGTATCATAATTTATTGCGAATGGTCTCCGAACAATTTGATCAATTTTGGCGATTTGTTTTTTAAATGTGTGCCGACTAAATAATACAGCACAACATAGAAGTGTGGACTTGATCATACTATTTCAACAAACAATCTTTGTTTTAGAGTCAAAAAATAGTAAAAACGAATGTGCTATTTAGAGGGACTAGACACGTTCATAATGCATCGATATGTTCACAAGAGTTATTCAGATTTACCGTAGCTACAACATTACTCAATATTGTTAGTGACAAATTAGGAGTCCCTGGAAGTTATTCTAAAAAAAGTAAAAAAAAAAATATTCTTCCTATATTTTTTTCAAAAAAAGTGCACGAAAAATCTATTTTTTGGAAAAAAATGTTAACAAAATTTGTTTGGCGGACTCTTAGCTATATTATTGCCATATAAAGTTAAGCGGTATTACCAAGTCTGAATTAGCTTTTGGCCAAAAATTAATGACACCATTTTTTGAGAGCCCACTGATTTTCAAAATCTTTGGCCCATAAAAACAAAAATTGGTCACCAAAATGGACAAACTGAGTATAGGGTCATGATCGTGTGTTTTTTGCACTGACAATGATGCCATTGTCAGATGCATAAACTTCGCACATATGACAATAAAAAGTTTCTGACAATGATCTTACAATGATCTGGCAATGGCAACGTAAGGTGTTTACACGATTGTCAGATGTCTGATAATATTATTGTCCTACAATGTACTGACAATACTTTTTCTGACAACGTTGTAAGACAAAAATTGTAAGTTTACACGGTTGTTAGACATTTTCTGAAAATTTTTCTGACAATATTGTAAGATCTGACAACCGTGTGTACGTAGCTTTAGACTTATTACTTTACTACAACTTTTTATTGTCAGCTCTGTTTATCTTCACTTCAAAAATCACCGTCCACCTAAATTCACGGACAGTGCGCTGCATGTGGTTCTATGTGTGATTTTATTAGTGAAAAAGTGTGAATGTATTGAGTATGTGTAAACACTAGGTTAATAAGGACTTTAAAAGTTAAAATATTCTTCAATTAAGCTGCAAATCTAAATATGTATATGTTTTTTTATTTCTTATTTAATTTAGATAAAATGGTTCAAAATCTTGCATTATCAATAACAAACATGAATCACAGCAACATGAGCATAAATAGCAGCATAGGCTCAATTGATTCTCCAACTGCAGCTGTAGAAAGTGATGTAATTACATTTCAGGAAATTCCTTTGACTGCGCTCAGTAAAAAATCATTACGAAAGCTCTCTCATTTATTAAATTCAAGAAAGGTCTTACGTTCAGAAGAGGGTTATGAACGAGACTGGCGAGGGTTGGCGTCATTGGCTAGACAAAAGTTTTTATGCGATGAAAATACGATAAGTGGAGATGATCCTATGACAAAAGTAATTCAACTATGGTGCACTAACAACCCAAAAACAGCAACATTTGCCTACTTGGAGCAATTTCTTGGCATTATAGATAGATGGGATGTTTCTGATGATATATATGAAAATTTAGGTAAGTAATTGAAATACATTTTAATGTATACATACTAGGGTGGAGTGATTTTTATTTTTATTTCGTAATCGCTTTGGAATACCTGTTAAAAGTTGCTTTTTTAACTCCTAAATATACACAAAAAATTTCATTTTGTGGATCGTATATATAGAGGTGCCCCACATCATTATAATAATACAAAAATAAATGGGTCTAGAAAATGGGGGGAGTGGAAGTCCCCAATGCCCTCCTTATGTCTAGTAGTCTTTGATGTCCTCTATCAGTAAAAAAATAACCAAGTGATTAGGCCCACTTTCCTAAGCTACATGTACGATTTTGTGGATTGGGTATAAAAATACCCACTTCGGCATATGTGGGTTGTAAAACGTATGAAATATGAATTTAGCAGGGACCGTAAATAATGTGTGTGAAGTTAAATTCGAATTTAACTAGCACAGACAAAAACCACATTTTTTAACATTGATCATTTTACAGTCAACATAGCACTGTTAAGCACTTAACAGTCATCATAAATAAATTGTAGTACATGAAATATATCTGAAATATGTATCTGAAATAATTTCAGAACTATAAAAAATAAAAAAAATAATAAAAAAATAAATTTCTGACTTGAAATAAAAGTAAGATAGTAAGAATTAATATTGGAATTTAAATAAAATTGAGTTTTTTGAAAACAAAAGCTGGAGAGGATTAGTGACCATTTTGGGAACTGGGTGAAAGGTTCGCATACTACACTATATAGAAATGTTGGTGCAATGAGCACTTGTTGGAACTGTTATAGTGGGATACCTGAAATAATCTTGGGATTTGATAAACCTTAAGTTTTTTAAAAAAAAAGCTCGAGATGATTTGTGACCATTTTGGAAACTGGGTGAATGGTTCGCATACTATACTATATGGAAGTGTTGGTGCAAGGAGCACTTGTTGGAACTGTGGAAGTGGGATATCTGAAATAATCTTGGGATTTGAGAAAATTTGATTTGAAAAATAGTATTTTTTTGAAAAATTTTCTGGAGAGGATTTTTGTCCATTTTGGGAATTGTGTGGAAGGTTCGCATATTACACTATATAGATATGGTGGTCCAAGAGGTACTTGTTGGAACTGTGGTAGAGGGATATCTGAAATAATCTTGGGATTTGAGAAATTTCGACTTGAAAAATGTAATATTGCTGGAGAGGATTAGTGTCTATTTTGGGAATTGTGTGGAAGGTTCGCATATTACACTATATAGATATGGTGGTCCAAGAGGTACTTGTTGGAACTGTGGTAGTGGAATATCTGAAATAATCTTGGGATTTGAGAAATTTCGACTTGAAAAATTTTATTTTTTTTTTTAAAATTTTGTAGAAAGGATTTTTGTCCATTTTGGGAATTGTGTTGAAGGTTCGCATATTACACTATATAGATATGGTGGACCAAGAGGTACTTGTTGGAACTGTGGTAGTGGGATATCTGAAATAATCTTGGGATTTGAGAAATTTCGACTTGAACATTTTTATTTTTTTTTGAAAAATTTTCTGGAGAGGATTTTTGTCCATTTTGGGAATAGGTTCGCATATTACACTATATAGATATGGTGGTCCAAGAGGTACTTGTTGGAACTGTGGTAGTGGGATATCTAAAATAATCTTGGGATTTGAGAAATTTCGACTTGAATAATTATATTTTTTTTTTGAAAAATTTTCTGGAGAGGATTTTTGTCCATTTTGGGAATTGTGTGGAAGGTTCGCATATTACACTATATAGATATGGTGGTCCAAGAGGTAATTGTTGGAACCGTGGTAGTGGGATATCTGAAATAATCTTGGGATTTGAGAAATTTCGACTTGAAAAATGTAATATTGCTGGAGAGGATTAGTGTCCATTTTGGGAATTGTGTGGAAGGTTCGCATATTACACTATATAGATATGGTGGTCCACGAGGTACTTGTTGGAACTGTGGTAGTGGAATATCTGAAATAATCTTGGGATTTGAGAAATTTCGACTTGAAAAATTTTATTTTTTTTTGAAAAATTTTGTAGAAAGGATTTTTGTCCATTTTGGGAATTGTGTGGAAGGTTCGCATATTACACTATATAGATATGGTGGACCACGAGATACTTGTTGGAACTGTGGTAGTGGGATATCTGAAATAATCTTGGGATTTGAGAAATTTCGACTTGAATAATTTAATTTTTTTTTTTGAAAAATTTTCTGGAAAAGATTAGTGTCCATTTTGGGAATTGTGTGGAAGGTTCGCATATTACACTATATAGATATGGTGGACCAAGAGGTACTTGTTGGAACTGTTTTAGTGGGATATCTGAAATAATCTTGGGATTTGAGAAAACTTAAGTTTTTTGAAAAAAAAGCTCGAGATGATTTGTGACCATTTTGGAACTTGGTGAATGGTTCGCATACTATACTATATGGAAGTGTTGGTGCAAGGAGCACTTGTTGGAACTGTGGTAGTGGGATATCTGAAATAATCTTGGGATTTGAAAAATAGTATTTTTTTGAAAAATTTTCTGGAGAGGATTTTTGTCCATTTTGGGAATTGTGTGGAAGGTTCGCATATTACACTATATAGATATGGTGGTCCAAGAGGTACTTGTTGGAACTGTGGTAGTGGGATATCTGAAATAATCTTGGGATTTGAGAAATTTCGACTTGAAAAATGTAATATTGCTGGAGAGGATTAGTGTCCATTTTGGGAATTGTGTGGAATGTTCGCATATTACACTATATAGATATGGTGGTCCAAGAGGTACTTGTTGGAACTGTATTAATGGGATATCTGAAATTTCTCAAATCCCAAGATTATTTTAGATATCCCACTACAACAGTTCCAACAAGTACCTCTTGGACCACCATATTTATATAGTGTAATATGCGAACCTATTCCCAAAATGGACAAAATCCTCTCCAGAAAATTTTTCAAAAAAAAATAAAAATTTTCAAGTCGAAATTTCTCAAATCCCAAGATTATTTCAGATATCCCACTACCACAGTTCCAACAAGTATCTCGTGGTCCACCATATCTATATAGTGTAATATGCGAACCTTCCACACAATTCCCAAAATGGACAAAAATCCTTTCTACAAAATTTTTCAAAAAAAAAATAAAATTTTTCAAGTCGAAATTTCTCAAATCCCAAGATTATTTCAGATATTCCACTACCACAGTTCCAACAAGTACCTCGTGGACCACCATATCTATATAGTGTAATATGCGAACCTTCCACACAATTCCCAAAATGGACACTAATCCTCTCCAGCAATATTACATTTTTCAAGTCGAAATTTCTCAAATCCCAAGATTATTTCAGATATCCCACTACCACAGTTCCAACAAGTACCTCTTGTACCACCATATCTATATAGTGTAATATGCGAACCTTCCACACAATTCCCAAAATGGACAAAAATCCTCTCCAGAAAATTTTTCAAAAAAATACTATTTTTCAAATCCCAAGATTATTTCAGATATCCCACTACCACAGTTCCAACAAGTGCTCCTTGCACCAACACTTCCATATAGTATAGTATGCGAACCATTCACCAAGTTCCAAAATGGTCACAAATCATCTCGAGCTTTTTTTTCAAAAAACTTAAGTTTTCTCAAATCCCAAGATTATTTCAGATATCCCACTAAAACAGTTCCAACAAGTACCTCTTGGTCCACCATATCTATATAGTGTAATATGCGAACCTTCCACACAATTCCCAAAATGGACACTAATCTTTTCCAGAAAATTTTTCAAAAAAAAAAATTAAATTATTCAAGTCGAAATTTCTCAAATCCCAAGATTATTTCAGATATCCCACTACCACAGTTCCAACAAGTACCTCTTGGTCCACCATATCTATATAGTGTAATATGCGAACCTTCCACACAATTCCCAAAATGGACAAAAGTCCTCTCCAGAAAATTTTTAAAAAAATTAAATTTTTCAAGTCGAAATTTCTCAAATCCCAAGATTATTTCAGATATCCCATTAATACAGTTCCAACAAGTACCTCTTGGACCACCATATCTATATAGTGTAATATGCGAACCTTCCACACAATTCCCAAAATGGACACTAATCCTCTCCAGCAATATTACATTTTTCAAGTCGAAATTTCTCAAATCCCAAGCTTATTTCAGATATCCCACTACCACGGTTCCAACAATTACCTCTTGGACCACCATATCTATATAGTGTAATATGCGAACCTTCCACACAATTCCCAAAATGGACAAAAATCCTCTCCAGAAAATTTTTCAAAAAAAAAAATAAAATTATTCAAGTCGAAATTTCTCAAATCCCAAGATTATTTTAGATATCCCACTACCACAGTTCCAACAAGTACCTCTTGGACCACCATATCTATGTAGTGTAATATGCGAACCTATTCCCAAAATGGACAAAAATCCTCTCCAGAAAATTTTTAAAAAAAAAATAAAAATTTTCAAGTCGAAATTTCTCAAATCCCAAGATTATTTCAGATATCCCACTACCACAGTTCCAACAAGTACCTCTTGGTCCACCATATCTATATAGTGTAATATGCGAACCTTCAACACAATTCCCAAAATGGACAAAAATCCTTTCAACAAAATTTTTTAAAAAAAAATAAAATTTTTCAAGTCGAAATTTCTCAAATCCCAAGATTATTTCAGATATTCCACTACCACAGTTCCAACAAGTACCTCTTGGACCACCATATCTATATAGTGTAATATGCGAACCTTCCACACAATTCCCAAAATGGACACTAATCCTCTCCAGCAATATTACATTTTTCAAGTCGAAATTTCTCAAATCCCAAGATTATCCCACTACCACAGTTCCAACAAGTACCTCTTGGACCACCATATCTATATAGTGTAATATGCGAACCTTCCACACAATTCCCAAAATGGACAAAAATCCTCTCCAGAAAATTTTTCAAAAAAATACTATTTTTCAAATCAAATTTTCTCAAATCCCAAGATTATTTCAGATATCCCACTACCACAGTTCCAACAAGTGCTCCTTGCACCAACACTTCCATATAGTATAGTATGCGAACCATTCACCCAGTTTCCAAAATGGTCACAAATCATCTCGAGCTTTTTTTTTAAAAAAACTCAATTTGATTTAAATTCCAATATTAATCTTACTTTTATTTCAAGTCAGAAATTTATTTTTTTATTATTTTTTTTATTTTTTATAGTTCTGAAATTATTTCAGATACATATTTCAGATATATTTCATGTACTACAATATATTTATGATGACTGTTAAGTGCTTAACAGTGCTATGTTGACTGTAAAATGATAAATGTTAAAAAATGTGGTTTTTGTCTGTGCTAGTTAAATTCGAATTTAACTTCACACACATCCGTAAATAACGGTTATCCAGAAAATTTGAAATCAAAAAATCACTATGTCAGAGTCAACAGAGACATATGCTGTTATATGTATTTACCTATAGATTCGCATTGACGTGCTCTTTCAGAATCTATGGTGATATTAAAAAAATGATCCCAACTCCAGAGTTAACAGTTATTTTTCAACGTAAAAATAAAAGTTCGCGTGAAACTCTTAAAAAAAGAGTTTTAAATATCCGTCATAAAAAACTCTTTTAAGGACTTTTATTTTTTTTGTCGTAAAAAAAACTCATTTGAGGACTTTTATTTTTTCCGTCATAAAATAAAAGTCATTTTTCCGTCAAAAAATAATACTCTTTTGGTTTATATTCTACTTTTTTCTTTATTGAGTCTATCTGATATAATGAGTGTAGTTATTTGTTTAAGAAAGGAAAACAACAACAATTTAATAATAGGAATCAAACAATAGCAAATTAAAATCCCAATTGTTTTTATTTTAATGAATTTTTTCAATTGCAATGCAAGGTGCTTTAGAAATTGTAATGATCTGACCATCGCACATTAGGTCAAATGACACCTTTCTCTGTGCAAAAGTGTTAAAATCACAATGCTGTTTTACATTTGTTTTTTAATTGGAAACACTTCAAATAAAAGACTCCTATTTTTTGTTTGACTTAAATTTCAAGAACCGTTACACAGCTATGCGTCAAAGTCAATAGATGTAATTTTTTTTTAAATGTGCTTGCAATTTCAATAGTGTTTGCTAGGGTATTCAATCGATTAACCGTTAATCGGTTAACCGATTAATTTTAGACGGTTAACTGTTCGAATAATTTGAAATTGCCGATTTTCAAATAACAAATAAACCGATTAATTTGTGTCGATTAACCGATTAACCGAAAATCCTTTTTTTTGCACTTAAAAAAATGCTTTTGTATTTATTTATCCGTTTCAATTCAAATACAAATTTCAAATTAGATATTTTTTGAACATCCTATAATTATGATTAGTGAGTTGTATAACAACTGACATATTTAATTTACATGTATTTGAAACTTTGTTTATATTTACATGTATAGAAAACTTTTTTTGAAATGAGTCTTTTATCATAAATAAACGAAGCTGTTAAATTAATCAATATCTAAAACAATCCAAAAAGGAATATTCTTTATCATGTTTTGAGAGTTTTTTTCCAAGAAAAGTTTTATTAAATCTACAGAAAAAAATCGTTTAAATTATATTCTTTTTATAAAAGATTATTTCAGAAGATCTCACTAAAACCCTAAAAAAACTCACACATCGCTAATTTGTTGCAACAACGTCATAATTCAAAAAAAGTCTTTTCGAGAAAAACGTGTTTGAATATTTTATGACATTTTACTATTTCTTAAATAAATTTTCAACATATCATGCGATTTCAGAAATATAAATAGTAGATGTTAATATCTTTCTAATCTGTATTTAACCCAAATTTTTAATTATCAAATACACGAGAAAACATGAATTTTAATTTTGATGTTTACAACAAAAAAACACTCTCACACAAAAAATAATTGACTTCTTTGAAAACTGATAAAACTATATGAAAGATTATAGAACAGCGCATATTTTGTATTACTCAGTTCAAAAAACAAGGATTTTGAGTTATGACGATGTTGCAGCAAGTAGGCGATATGTATACAAAAATGATCTCAAATACCTTATTTGCTGTTTTTTATGTTTTTGTACACAAAATTTGTTGTTGTATTTTCAATTTAAAATTAAAATAGAAATTATTCGGTTAATCGAATAATTTTAAATTAACCGATTACTAACCGAATAAATCTAAACCTCGATTAATTATTTGCTCGATTAACCGATTAAACCAGAAACCCGATTAATTGAATACCCTAGTGTTTGCTCAACTTTAAGTGCGTGTTTCTCGAATTGTGTTCGTCATAATTCATTTGTATAAAATGGAAAATAAAGAGACAAGTAAGTATAAATGTATTTAATTAAAGCTGCTTTATATACAGGTAAGCCTCCATTTGCGCGGTACTTTATTTACGCGAATTCGGTATAACGCGAACTCAAATTAGCAACCATTTTTTCAAATACGCGACTTTTTTACACGATTTTAATATAACGCGGATTTCTCTTTTGAAAACTTCATTAATTTTTATGAATTTTTTGTTATGTTTTGATCTCTTTTATGTATTAGAATATTTTTTTTTTTTATTAACATTTTTTCCATAATTTTCGATAAGAAATAATTTTTTTAGTTGAGTTTTTATTTACTTTACTTTACTTAGGTTTTTAGTGGGTTTTTAAAAGTACAAATAAAATAAGTTTACTTAAAGTATATATCATCGCCTTATTTCCGCTTTCATTTAACGCGATTTATAGGTCTCAATTTCTTTTTTGTTATGTGACTGATGTATTGTTTTATGCGAAATCAAAAATTATTGGCCCACAAAAGCATTTCGTTCTAAATTAGAACCTCGTTTTACTCGAATTTGATTTACACGCTATTTTTTTGGGCCCAACAAACCGCGTAAATGGAGGCCTACCTGTATGTCGCTATACCTCAAAATAACTCATTTTCCTACATAACCTAAAAACTGTAAAATTAATTCAAAGCTTTGACTTTTCGTAAGCCATAAAATTTTTTTACCCCATTTGACCTCTTTCAAATTTTACTAATAGATTAAAGAATAATTAATAGTTATTAGCAATTTATCTCAAACTGCGATTTTTTGCGTTTTAGGAGTACTGCCTCTTTAATTCAGGTAACCTCTGTATAAAAAACTATCTATTTGAAATATGACGACAAGAATGCACAACAAAAGAAAAAAATTATGCCGTCTTTAAATGAAGTTAACATATTTTCAGATGAAGTGGAGAAGCATATAACGCAAACAATAAATTTGTTATACCCTACACCACCATATTGGGTACGGTACAATGCGTTTGTGCAGATGTTTGTTACGTCCACAAATATTAGTCTAACACCCACCATAATTTGGTATATATAATTTTTTCGGCCCAAGGATGAAGCCTATTGAAATTGGCTGACATCCCTCCATTATTCCACCTATCCCCCTTACAAATGTCCTACCGAAATTGGACTTTATCGGTCATAAATGTTTAATTTATATAGGTACCAACAAAAATTTCGCTCCAAATAAGTTTAATATATACGGAATTCATGTCACCTAATTTTCTAATGATCGGTCCATAATTAATCATAGCTCCCATATAAGACCAGCTTCCGAAAATCACTTTAACGTTCATAAATCTCTTAAAAATGTTGGTATACATATAAAATTCAACAGAAATAACTTTCATGTAGAAATTAATCATACGACCTAATTTCATAGCGATCGCTCCACAATTGGTCATAGTCCACTTCCGAAAATCACTCAAGAATATAAATTATTCAAATTTTAAAAGAACAAGTAAGAAAGTATGGTCGGTCAAGCCCGACCATATAATACCCTACACTAAGTAAAAGAGCAAACAAATTTTTCTTTTAAAATTTAAATAATTTATATTTTTGAGTGATTTTCGGAAGTGGGCCTTATATGGGGGCTATGACCAATTATGGACCTATCACCATGAAATTATGTCGTGTGATTTATGTCTATATGAAAGATTACTATGTTGAATTTTGTGAGTATACCAACATTTTTAAGTGATTTATGCACGTTAAAGTGATTTTCGGAATATTTTTGGGCGTTACAAACATCTGCACAAACGCATAATACCCTCCCCACTATGGTGGTGTAGGGTATAAAAATGGTAAAGGCAAATGAGACCCTTGCCAAAGTTTCGTTGCAATCCATTTTACTGCATATTGCTGAAATAATTGTTGAGATGCAACGAAAGCGAAGAAGACGAATTTTCCGACTTAATATAAAACTGTTGATATTTCAGATCCATTAATTTCCACATCATTTTTAAATTGGCTCTTACAAAAGCGGAAACGTTCCACACTTCCACCTGAAGTAATTGAGTTATTATGTTGCAGTGAACCCATTAAAGAATTTCACCTTACCCACCAAGACGATGAAATTAATGAAAGTGAAGAGGACCTTTTTGATATAAATTTACAAAATGAATTAGATTTAAGCAATTACTAAATGTTTTAGTATAATTAAAATAAATGAATGAATACAATGGCGCATATTCATAAACGATCACCAAGTGTTGACTTTTTTAAGTACCTATTTAAGTTATTCACAATTGGTTACTTTCAGCACAATTAGCACTTAATCATGGGTAAAGTTGTAACTAAATGCCAACTACTAATACATTCAAAAAACAGCTGATTGATTTCATTTTAATACATGTATACAAAAAGAAAATAATCTAGAGATGTGTTTTTTTTGTCAACAACATTCTATTGAAAAATTTCATTTTTTTTTTGTACTTTTAGAAAACAAAAATAGTCTCTTAATAGCTTTATAAGCCTTTTAATTAATTACAGTATATATCGATCAAAATATTATCGATATTTTGTGTTCTCTATATGTCAAAGCAGTAACTAAGCTAGTTATGAATTGTGAATGAGATCTACAACTATCTATGAACTATTTTTTAGTTTCTGTTTTACTAGTTCCGACTTTAGTTATGATTTCTGAATATGCGCCAATGTATTGTGTTTGTATTATTGGTTGCAAAAAAAATTTCATTTATTTTAATAGAATTATTCTTACTTATGAAATTCTTACAGGTTTTGGTTTGAATAACATGATTTTGTAGTCATTATTAATTTAGCACAGAAAAAGTGTTCATTTGACCTATAGTGTATCGGCAAGCTTTAGGTGTCAATTTACATAAAAGGAGTTTTATATTCTGACGGGAAAAATAAAACTCATCAAATGACTTTTATTTTATGATGGAAAAAATAAAAGACCTCAAATGAGTTTTTTTCTGACGGAAAAAATAAAAGTCCTCAAATGAGTTTTTTTTATGACGGGTATTTAAAACTCTTTTTTAAGAGTTTCATGCGAATTTTTATTTTTACGTTGAAAAATAACAGCTTTAGATGGATTTTTATTTTTAAAGTCACAAAATAACTGTTATAAAATAACTTTTTAGATATCACTTATAACCGTTACGGTCCCTGGAATTTTGTTTTTCATGTAAAAATGTGTGTTTTTTTTTAATTTTTGGATATAATTATATTGACCTAACAATACATAAAAATATTCAACATAAACTAAAGTTTATAAAGTATAAGGTTGTTTAATGACCATATGAAAAATAGGCAATTTTTTTATTTTCAATTGTGTTGGGGCACCTCAAAACATCAAAATAGGTAAGTAATCTTTCGTATCTTTTCCTTAATGACAGGTTAAAAACCAGTGTCAGGTACTCGACTCCCCGCTCGCCTATGTGTTTTAGCATCAGCATGGATATGCCGTCAGGTCCTATTGTCTTTGAAGGCTTAGCTTCCAGCGGCGAACACACGATGTCATAGCCAGCCAAGGCCTTCTGCTTTACCTTCTTTAACAGGCCTGATAGAGGCCTTCTTCACAGGATTCTGTTCAATCTGTTCCGCCAGCGACGCTCCTCTCTGTTGTGTTGGCGCATAAATCGGGTTATCTCTGAAATCCTCCCTTGGAGGCCATTGCAGTTGAACTGCAAATTGCAACAATGCCGGAAGGTCTAGCTCCGAAATTAAAAATTGTATAGTTGTTGTTGCTGGGTTGAAAGGTTGTTGTTGCCTTGGCCGAAGATCTTCGGGTTATTCCGGTACGTAGAACCGGTTGTCGTGAGCGGACCAGGTCCAAATTCTTAAATCGCATAGACGATATCAAAATATAGTAACCCACTTTAGTAAACGGTTCCGATAACACCGCCACTGGTATGGATATTATAGCCAAAAAAAAAAACAAAAAATCCCATTTTTGCAATTTTTCAACACTTTTTGGGCATTGCGCTATTCCTGATTACAAATTTAAAAATTGCTTTTAGTTTTTAATTTCAATAGAAAAAAATCTACACAGAAAAAAAAAAATCATAATTGTAGTGAATTTTTTAATAAATATTATTAATCCAACATGATTTTTTTTCCAAAACTTTTTTTCATTCTGAATAAGAACATGTTCATAAATATTATAAAATTGTACATGACGAAAATTTTGTCTTTTTTACGTAAATTTTATAATATTTTATAACCAATTACATTATAATTGTATTATCTAATGAATTACATAGTTCAGAAATGTTGGCATAATAGCCATATATTGGTCAGCTGTGCCGAATCTTATATACCCTTCACCAAATTATACTTAAAAATATTTTTTTGTTAAATATATTGATGTATGAATCATGTATTTAACGTATTTGGGGGCTACGGAAGGTTGATTTCAACATACAGGCGGACATGGCTATATCGACTTCACTATCTATAACGATCCAAATCCTATCTTGCGTATTTCGTCTTTTATCCAATAAAAAAAACTATTAAAAAATAAACAAGTAAGATTGCTATATTCGGCTATGCCGAATCTTATATACCCTTCACCTTTGTTGTGGATGCATTATTATTTTTTATAATAACACTGCACGAAATTGACAGTTTTTTCTGTGTCGCTGGCTGCGACCTGAGCCTATATGTTGAGGACAGCGAATTTAACAAGTCCCAAATAAACAAATTTTAATTTAATGATGCATATATTTGAGCAACAGTTTATTTCTAAAAAGAGAACTTGTTACAAAAAATAACTTGTAAATAAATTAAGCGACTTACCTCTCTTCGGTTTACACCATCACTGCCAGGAAACACATTTACGACACGACCTCTCTTCCAATCTCGACAGGAAACAGCTGGATCACAAATTAGTAGAAGATCTCCCGGGGCCACAGGCTTCGTATATTCGCACCATTTGGACCGTCTTGTAAGTGTGGGCAAATATTCCACAATCCATCTTTTCCAAAAATGATCTCGTAGCTGTCGAGCAATTCGCCACTGCTTCTTCAGTACCACTGGCTTTGTAATCTCAATACCTTCTGGCGTTTGAGCCGTATTTGCAGAACCCAACAAGAAATGATTAGGCATAAATGGTTCTTCGTCTTCCGGACTGACAGGCAAGTGAGTCAATGGGCGAGAGTTCACGATGTATTCGACTTCAATTAACAAACTTAGCAAGGTGTGCTCTTTTGGGGTTACTCTTAAAACCTTTTTAACACATTGAACAATTCGCTCCCTGGCGAATTGAAATAAATACAGGCGAATTCATTTATTTTTTATATATAGAGTTTGACATACGGGCGTACGGGCGAATATTTTTTATATATGTAGTTTGACTTTTGTGCGTGCTATTTCTATAATCAGCTGTGCTGCCGATGGCACCTTATTAAATGCACCTTGATGGGGTGCCTGGCATCTAAAGACAACCAACTCGCAGCATCAATACGACCGCTCACTCGAAGTAAATTATTTTCATCAAAATAAGGTGAAAGGGAAAATAACACATTATCCTTTTTTAAAGAACCACCAGATTTTAAAACGACACAGACTAGTTTCAGCAACCCCTAACTCTTCAGCACACAGGCATCTCGAACCATTACATTTATCATATTTTCGGCAGCGATTGATAAATCTCAGCATGACAAATTTGGGGCGTAGTTCTTCTTCACACAAATCATCAGATTTCTCAGAATTCATTTTCGACCAGTCAGCTTCGTGTAGTATCATCGGCAACATTGAGAACTGTAGGCAACCATCTCCAATCATCTTCACTGGCATCAACAAAAATATGCAGCTCTAACTCCAAGGGCAAACCATTTCCAAAATAAAATCGTGGAACCTTTACATGGACAACATTTCTTGGCTCTTGGCAGCTTTATGTATTTCACGAACTTGTATGGCTATTTCAATGGCTTTTGACGGATTTACAAAACTTTCTACAAAGTCATCTACGTAATGATGGTCCAAAATTGACTTCACGGCTCTAGGGAAACGATTTCGATGCTCCATTGCATTTGTTTCCTTCACATAATGGGCAATACAGGGCGAACACGCAGCTCCAAATGTCATCACAAGCATCTCATACACTTCCGGTGGACCACTAGCATCATCTCGCCACAAGAACCTCTGCGAACACCTATCTTCCTCAGCAACAACAACTTCATGAAACATTTCCTTTATGTCCCCAAAAACAGCTACGGAACCGATTCTAAAATTAAATAAAACTGATGGCAACGGTTTGTACTGCTGATGGCCTTTCAATAACTTTGAATTCAACGAATACCTTCCACCTTTGCTGCTGCATCAAACACTATACGAATCTTCCCTGGCTTATTAGGGTTTACGACACCAAAGTGGGGCAAGTACCACGTTCTCGGATGAAATGTATCAACTTCACTCAATGATAATTTGCGTACATACCGCTTCTGCAAATATTCACTCATTATTTGTTTATAGGCCGCACCAAATTCAGGATTATTTTTCATTTTTCTTTCCATTCCAAAAAATCTATTAAAGGCCATGGAATAGCTATCCGGCAGGACTACGTCATCATTACACCATAGTAGTCTGGATTCAAATCTTCCGGCAACCCTCTTCGCAAATTATCCAACTGTGTTGTCAGCAGACAAGTTTGTGTTCCAGGGCGACCTCATTTCACGTTTCCAAAAACAACCCATCCAAGAGGAGTATTGGCAGCATATGGACCAGCATTTTCCAAAGGGACCAATTAGTACCTTTGGAGACACACATTCATATGAGCTTAAAGACACACCATGATTCTTTACTAAATCCGCATTAAAACTCTGACTAGGAAACTTCAAATTCGAGACACCATACACAATTTTCAAAGCATATTTCCTCTTCTTATTAACACCGCTCACATGAAGATCCACCACCATAACTGGTTCTTGTGCCGATTTACCACTATACCAACTAAAATTCAATTGACTTTGTCGACCATGCAGTCCAAGCTGTCTCACTAAAGAGCTATCCATCATCGTGACCGAAGAACCTTCATCTAGGAGTGCATAAGTTTCAATAGCACAATTTGGTCCATAAAGAACCACTGGGAGCACTCTGAACAACAAATCACTTTTATCACTAACACTGGAAACACAACTAAGCACTGGCTCGACTGTTGAAGCTCTCTCTGTAGGCGGCACATTTACGTATCGTTCACTTGGTACATTAGGTTTAGTTTCATGCAATAATTTATTGTGATTTCTTTGGCACTTTTCCATGGGACACTGCTTACGCCGTCGACAATCTTTACTTGAATGGCCAACACTGAGACACGAATAACATAACTTCAATCTCTTCACTTCACTCCATCTATTAGGCACACGCAATTCTACAAATTTCTTACAATCAAAAATTTTATGTGGACCAACACAATAAAAACATTTTAACAGACGTTCTGAGCCATCAGAAGCATATAAAACCACTTTTCGTTTTGGATCACTGCTAGATCTATTGCCACTTGAACTACTTATTTGCACACTTCTTACCAAATTTGCAACACGCTGGAGCCAGGTACTAAAATCCAAAATAGTCGGCAACTGAGGTAAAGTTGAAGCAAACTGGGCCCAATCCAAACGTTTGCTCATTGGAAGCTTCTGGACTAACTCCTCCATGAGTGTTAGATTCGACAAATGTTGATAACCATTAGCAGATTCTAAAAATGCTGCTAAATTTCTTACCTTAATGGAATATGGCACCATTTTATCGATCGCGTTTTCTGCTATGGGCTGAACTTCCTTCATCTGTTGCAATTGAATAAGCAACTCTGGGCGACCATATTGTAGCTTTAATTGCTCTATAACTGTTGGCACATTATTTGGGTGGATGAGCAACGACTTCACGCACTCTCTGGCTTCACCTTTCAAAGCCTTCTGGAATCTCAAACAATTTTCAAAATTATTATATGAATATTCCGCTGTCGAATGTTCAAGGGCAGACAAAAACATTGGCCAGTCCTCGGGAGTACTACAAAATTCGGGCAGATCATAAAGTTTGCGTTGTACTGTCATGGCACTGTAGCAGGGGAAACAAAAAGAGGCTGAGATATCATCAACTGGTCTGACTGACTAACATAGGAATATGGCGTTGGATTCCGGCGATCAACCATGTTCTCAGGGCCACTGCTAATACTTTGGATGACTAGTGCATTATGTCCAATAACATTCGGCGTATTTAAATTTTGATTTGCTCTTAAAGCACGTTGAGCGTTTGTCAATTGAGCTTGCAGGATGTCAATTTGTCGTTGCAGGTTCTTATTATCAGACGATATGGTTTGCGGTGGCTGGGTTCTCACATTAGGACCGGGCACTAACGGCGGCACACTAAGGGGCTCTTCACTTGTTGAACTGAAAATGTTTTGCGTTGATACAGCAGGTGTCGGTTCTCTAGGGGCACTTATAGAGGCACTAGTTACCGTTGTTGTTGTTGTTCCGAGGGCAACAGAACTGACATTTTGTACCGACGGCATTTGAGAAGCATTTGCTGAACTATCTGTTCCGGCAGGCGTGGAACTTTTCACATTTTGGCTCGTTGCTGCCTGGAAACGAGACCTTTTCTAGATGGCGACCGTTGCATCTTGAATCACAAATGTTTTCAAAGGGCGCACAAATTCACAAATATTAAACAGCAACACACTCCAAATATATTACAAAAAAATTGATTTGTTCCGGCAGGCTTGGGGCTTCACAAAAATTGCTATTCACTGCAGATTAAAATTTAATTGCTCCGGCAGCCAAGGAACCACACAATTTATCACAAATAAAAAGCACAATTTGTTCCAGCAGGACAGGTTACAATTTCAAACAAATTCAGCTTAAAGTTTTACTCGTTCCGGAGTGTAAATAACCACAAAAATTTCATACTTTTAATTTAAACACTTGTACCGGCAGGCATGGAACGGCTTCACAATTATTTATATTTGTTCCGGCAGCTTGGAACCACAAATTCACATAAAGTACAAGTAAAATGTTCCGGCAGGCAAGGAACCACAAAATCCAATAAAATTTGCTCCGACGGCAAGGAACCACAAGCTGGCTGCGACCTGAGCCTATATATTGAGGACAGCGAATTTAACAAGTCCCAAATAAATGAACCACAAATTTTAATTTAATGATGCATATATTTGAGCAACCGTTTATTTCTAAAAAGAGAACTTGTTACAAAAAATAACTTATAAATAAATTAAGCGACTTACCGCAGTCTTTATCCACAACAAACTAAATTTTAATTCTAAAGCCAGTTATTACTGAGCCTACAAATTTCTTTTTGTTTATGTACTTTTACAACAGTTAATTTCCAAATAAATAAACTGAACGAAAATATTGCAGTATAATTTAGGGACAAAAAGTGCGATTAGTTCGTAAACAAATATGAACAAAAGGGAATACAAAACAATATAAAAATCCCAACGGACAAATGAACCAAACAACAATGATCATACAATTGGTAAATAAGACAATTTAAGTAAACATTAAGGTAGCTCACAAACAATAAATATAAACAAACCAAAATAATTCAAAATTAATAAAAATAAAATCGTAATAAATTTAAATAAATAAATATATGAGCCTTTGGCGACAAAGGTCACCCATTGAGTTAAACTAATTCGGGTACGCTGAATTCAGTGGTGCTAACCGTTTTTTAAGTTAGCTCGTGTTTTCGAGATATACCGTTATTTGAAAATAGAGGTGGTTGCACGTTCGCGTAACTCAAAAACGGTTTAGTTTATTGAATAAAATAAAAAACGAAATTCCGCAATAAAATTACTTTTATGAAAGACTTATCATGTTTTTAATCTTCGCAGTCTTTTTTGAAAGATAAATTTTTTTGGCAAACAAAAAATAATAACTCAGCACTAAATATGAACAAAATTGGTGCAATCATTTTGTTCATATTTAGTGCTGAGTTGAAAATTAGCAGCCTCACTAAACATTAGTGAGTTAGTAAGTTAAAAAGTTTTGCACTCAAAATTAAATTAGTTGATTTAAAAAAATACAATCATCAGTTTATTGCAACTTTTTTGTATGCACTCTTTTGAGTGCAACTTCAAATTGTGCACTAAATTTTTAAGTTCAAAATGGTTTAAGTTTATTTCTGTACACTAATTTAAAACTTAAGACTAATATTTCATAAAAAATAACAAAAAATATTTAAAATTTTTATTTTTTGAATTTGGATTCAACAATTTCATGACTATTCATTTTTGAAAATTTAGTGATAGTATGTTTAATGCAGCCTTTTTTGATTGCAGGTTAAAATTTTGCACTAATTAATTGTAGTGCAGATTTTTGCACTAAATCTTCGTTTAGTGATAGTTAAAAAATTATCACTATCACTATTTTTTTTAGTGCTAGTTAAGAAATAAGTATTATCACTAAAGCTGATAAAAAATAGTGCAAACTAAATTTTTTCCAATTTTAGTCAGTGATAGTGCAATGCTGATTTCAATCAACATTTAGTGCACTACCCCCAACTATGGTATATATATTAGGGTGGCCCTTAATAAACGAAAGTTGGATTTTGGCCATTCTCACCCCCCCAGTTTGATTAACATTAGTAAAAAAATCATCCTGAAAAAATTTTAGGTAAATCGGTTGGGGTTAACACGTGCCGCAAGCCCTATGAAGTTTTGAGATGCATTTACAAGGGGAAAAAATGCATTTTTTTCAGTTTTTGTAAAAATTTTGCCATTAAAAAATTACTTTCGTAATTTAATTTAACAGAATCGAAATATGTACGTAATTGTCGTTCTAATGAGACATAAAAAACAGAAATTGGTCAAAAAATGTTAAAGTTATGAAAAATTCGCCAGGCCATTACCGTGTCTCAGGCAACTAGAACAAGAAATGTAAGAACAAAATTAACATATTTTGATAAATATTAAAATAAAAGCTAATTTTTACTTAAAATATATCCATATTTACTTGTATATGAGTTTTTGTCTTCATAGGTTACCGTTAACCTATTCGAAGGTATAGGTTAAAGATTTTAAAGATTTCGAAATGTTATAAATTTTTGGGCCGATTTTGATGAAATTTAACAGAAGTATAACATAAACTCTAGGGTTTATAATAACAGCACAAGAATGGAAATTAACGCTTAATGGCACTTGGGGTTAAAATGACCCCAAACTTTTAAAATCATAATTTATTTATGGTTTTAGAAGTTTGGGGTCATTTTAACACCAAGTGCTATATAGGGTTAATTTTAATTTTTCTGCTATTTTTGTAAATACTAGGCTTTGTGTTATATTTTTGTTAAATTTCATAAAAATCGGCCCAAAAATATACAACATTTCGAACATTTCGAAATCTTTCCAAGAGAAATTCCAAATATTGAAAAATTTGACCTTTGACCTTCACGATTTAAGGGTTAACGTTTTCCGATTTTAGTAAAAGTTTCAGAGTATATTTAGAATTATCTGGACTATAATATTCTGAATAAGTTTTGCTTAAATTTCATAAGAGTAAGGAAATAGAGCTCATTGGCCTAAAAATTGCCAAATAATTGGTTTTTCTCGAAAATTTCAAAATTTAAATCGCAGGTACGGAAAAACTATAAGAGATATATACATAATTTTGTTTCCCCTTGTAAATGCATCTCAAAACTTCAGAGGGCTTGCGGCACGGCACGTCTTAACCCCAACCGATTTACCTAAAATTTTTTCAGGATGATTTTTTTACTAATGTTCACCAAACTGGGGGGTGAGAATGTCCAAAATCCAACTTTCGTTTATTAAGGGCCACCCTAATATATATACATTAGAGTTAATTTTAAAAAATTGATTTGTGGGTATCATTATTTTTCTGAAGGTTTTTGCGCAAATAAAAATAATGGCGTCCTTTTTTTTGTTGGAATTTTCACTCCTTCTGGTGGTTAACGCACCTAAAGACGCGTATTTTGAGCACATTTTTCTGTAGAGCAAAAACGGTTGAATATATTGCAAATCTGATTTCACCAATGGATTCTGGATCAAAAATTAATATAATTGATGTGTTTTGAATCCTTAAATAGTTCCACTAACCCACAACAGGGGGCGCAAATCTCATAAAAAAATAAAAAGGATTTTTGATTTTATAAACGTGCATGATGAAAAGACATTTTAAGCTTATCAAAACGGTACCAATATTTCCTTTCTATGACAAACCGTTAAAAAGTTATGTTGCTTTAAAAATGTTTTGCTAAGTCTGCTTTTACATAGGGCAAGTTTTCTTGCGCAAGTCTAGAGTTTATAGGAGAGAGAGGCAAGAAGAAAGAAGAGGGGTACACACTTGCTTGTACTGGCAAGTTTCTTCAATTCTCTTTTGTTTTCTCATTTTCACTATGGCGTCTATTAGGTTTTGACATATAAAATTGAACACAGACTTGCTGTGTGTAAACAGACGAGCAAGTTTAAAAGGGAATCGAAGAGACTTGCTTCAAGTAAACTTGCCCTGTGTAAAAGCAGACTAAGGCAAACTGATAAAAAATTTTCTAAAAGATTTTTTACCAAATTTTATTTTCTTGTAAAATAAATAATTTTGATGACTCATAACTTTTTAATGGTTAGTGATGGAAAGAAATATTGGTTGCGTTTTGCTAAGCTTAAAATGCCTTTTCATCGTGCATGTTTAAAAAAACCAAAATACTTTTTTAATTTTTTTTTTATATAAGGATTCAAAAAACATCAATTGTATTAATTTTTAATGCAGAATCCATTGGTCTAACCAGATTTGCAATATATTCAACCGTTTTTGCTCCACAGAAAAATGTGCTCAAAATGCGCGTCTTTAGGTGCGCTGAACGACCACAAGGAGTGAAAATTTTCCAAAAAAAAAATGACGCCATTATTTTTATTTATGCAAAAACCTTAAGAAAAATTATGATACCCAAAAAACAAATGAAGTGACCTGGTCACAAATTAACTCTAATATACATATATATATATATTGCCCACTTTCAGCGTATAGCATCCTAAATATATCAAGAAAACTTTTAAAGATTTTACATTTAATTGTTGACGAACAGATTATATTGTAGAAGTTACAAACGAAATGACAATCTTATATATATGAAGGGTATAAAAACAACAACGGCAAACGAAACAAATCACCAAAAAAAAAACAAAATACGCAAAGCAATGAAACCAACGCACATCCAAACATACGTTTTGTTGCTTTTTGCTTTTTGATGAAATTTTCAGAGGTTGTCTCGGATTTTTGCTCATATCTCCGTTATTTATGGACGGATTTTGCTGATTTTAAATAGGAAACTTCTCGAAAGCATGTCTGACAGAATTATTGAAGATTTGGATCCCGATGATATCTGGGGTCTTCAGAAAATTGATTAATCGACTACGCTATCTATAAGGATCCAGAATATATATACTTTATAGCGTCGAAAAATTATATTGTGGAAATTACAAACGGAATGGCAAAGGGTACGTTCGTAAATGCAGTAAATTTGTGCGTCACTGCCGCAGTTATGCCAAGTTTTGTTGCTGATGCTTGATCAGCTGTTGCAGATGCTTTGCCACTGCGCAACAACTGCACAGAGTTTGCTTTTTCGAACGTTCTGCACAATTTTCAGTTTTTTTATTCCTTTGTTATTTCAAAGTCTGGCTTAATTTTTGACAACGCCTTTCCCCACAAGACCGACTTTTTGTCTTCCTTCCTGGGACTCTGATTCCATGTCCAACCTGGTTCTTATTATTAATTTTTGAATATTAAACTTAAAATCTTCCTCGGAACGTACGTACCCAAAAACGACGTACCCAAACTTATACAGTGACTCTCATTAATATTCGGTTTTTATATATCAGTTCCTGACATCTTGGTAATGTTTATTTTTTACTTAAAGGTATATATTTAAGCTCACTTTTCACTAATTGGTTTTAATTAATATTGAGTGAATCTATTTTAAAATAATAAGAAACTAAAATACTACAGAAATACATGCTTCATTAATATTTGTTTTTTTAGTTTTACCATAAAACTCACCGCTGTAAATCTGCATATTTACATAAATTATTTGTAAAATTGGGATACACTCATTAATTGACATCAAACAAATAATGTTAGCTGAATAAACTTTGTCATTCTCAAGTTTTTTTTTATAAAAGCCGCGATAGGTCGTAAAGAAAAAAATACTTCATTAGAGCAAATTACACCTGTTTTTTATTAACGCGAAAGGACGCTTATATTTTAATAATATTAAATAAAAAAAAAAATAAAAACATAAACTAAAAGACAAATCTTATATATAAAAAGAAATGTACATTTTGATGTCACCACTAACTGCGAAAACGGGTATACCGATTCCAACCAAAATTTTAGGGTACGTAGGGGATGGTCTGTAGATGGTTTATGTGAAGTTTGCATAGTGGTTCCGGAGATATGGCTGGACCGATTTTTATCAAATTTTCAGTGAATCTTCACATTTTTGATTTTCGGTCTGTGGGCGGAGGGGCTAATGACACTATACCTCTAATAATTTCAAGGTCAGTAATTGTGGCCAAACTTTTGCAAATAAAAAAAAAGTTAAAAAAAGTCCCAAAAAAAAATTGTCAAAAAATTATTTTTATTTTTTCATTCGAGATATAAATGCTTTTTTTCATTCCCAATGATCAAACAATGCTAATTTAAATTTCGTTGCTTAATATCATTCTAAAAATTTTAATTCACAGTGGTGTACTCTGAAGCGAATGATTTGGTGTAACATGTCCGGTACATACCAAATTTTCATATCATTCGATAAAACAAGTAGGCCGCTGTTAACAGTGTACTATAAAAGTGCTTTTATATTATCAACCGATGATAAACAAAATTTCCGAAAGTAAACATAAACGCGCCAAAATTATGCAACGGAACACGATTGACCATCAAAAAATGTTCACCAAATTTAATTGAGGCAACAATCGTCGGTGGCAGATTAAAATGCGAAGACGTAACGATTTCACGCATACCAAAGATTTCCAACGACAAAGCATAAGGCCAATCGTTGACTATTGCTGGCTTACATTTGGAAAATTCATGTTTTGTATGTGGTTTGCTCCCGAGTAAATAAAAAAAAAGAAACGTATATCCCCTGTTCTTAAGATGAATTCATAAATATAATATCCCATTTGCCTTAAATACATCCGTTTCTTTTTTTAAAGACATATCATGCCACTGTACTTATAGATATATGCTACAACTTTGTCAAATGACCACCTCAGTGTTTCGGGTGCGATGTCAGGTCGGGGAAGTCCGTGCTTTTTTTTGTCCGACACTGTACATTCAAATCGAGATGCAATATAAAACAGAATTATTGTAAGGACCAGCAACGCGGACCGGGTTCAGCTATTTATATCTAAATTTTTATAACGGAATAGGAGCATAGCGTTTTTTGGATAAAATGTTTATCCTTTTGAATTTTAATGTCCTTAAATAGTTTTTAGCTAATTTTTATAACTATTTTTTTCAAAATTTAAAAAACAAGTCAATTTTAAAAAAATGTTGGACAAAATGTCATACAATAACTGCCTATTACTACGTTTATACGCACGGCTTATTCGCAAATAAAAATATTGCAAATTTGAAAAAAATGCCGCATAAACAGTGAATTATTTTTTTATTTGCGAATAGCTAAGTCACGTAAAAAATTCCTGATTAACGACACTATTTGCAATTAAGATTTTAAACATTGCCATATGTTTTAACGTATTTAGTCTATTAACACATTTTATAAATATTTCATTGCGTTTTTTAATTAATTGGATTGGAAGATAAACAAGAATTTTTGATTCTTTTATTTTTGCATTTAAAAAAATTATCATATTTTGTCAATAACATTGCTATCAAGGCGATTTCACACAAGCTGCTATCAGTTCTACAAATACAACAATTGGTCTTAACATATGTCAAAAAACAAAAATGAAAAATTAAACAAATATGTATTAAAACTTAATGTAGTGTAGATAATTGTGTAGTGAGAGCTTTACTTATTTATGTAAAAAATAAATATTTTGTTAATACGATTAGAAATGTTGATATTTAAATATAAATACAAGCTTAGACAACTGTTAGAACCAAAAAGCGAAGAAAAAAATTATCAGCTGTTTGACTGACTGCACCTTGTATAAATTCGCCTTGATTGCTACCAAGTGATTGAATTTTACCATCCGGCATAACATAAAAACAATAATTTTCCGTAACCAAAGTGACATATAAACACAGAGTTATTTAATTGCAAATAATTTTTATTTGCGAATAGGCTACGTATAAACGTAGTATATTATCAATAAGAATATAAAAACAGCAGATGTGGACAATTGGATACCTTTTTGAGCAAAATCAGTGCTGTTGAAAATCACATTGTATAGCGTTGCATTTTTTATGCTCGCTACTGTATATTTGTAGAAATAGCTAAAAAAATTTTCTCATACGATTTAAAACAGTTTATATGCTCTCAATGAACTCAACTGGTCCAATTTTGATGAAATTGTCAGGGAATCTTCAGAATAGTCTAGCGGGTAACACTGTAGGTCAGATTTTTGATTTTCGGTTTGTGGGCGGAGGGGTGTGGCATAATCTATATATATAAAAAACGGCTGGACAGCGGGTAATAGTTATATATAGTTATATTTTTGATATTCGGTCTGTGGGCGGAGGGGTGTGTAAAATTAAAATTTTCACATTATACCGCCAATGCCCTATATCTCATAAAAATGGATGTGTGTATGTATGTTCCGTATGGACTCAAAAATGGCTGTACCGATTTTGATGAAATTTTCACGGAATCTTCCGAAAAGCCTATTGGTTAACCTAAACGAAAACAGTGAGCGAAGGTTAAGTGTAAACGGCAGAAATGCATACGTAACAGTTAATGCAAATGAAAAAAATATAAACAAAACAAACAGAAGAATAGATGACAGCTTGTTTTTAACCGCCAAGCCTGTTAACCGTGCTCGTTCTTGTTCCCCCGCATTGTCAACAACTAATGATTGTCAAACAAAAGAAAACCCAACAGCTGCTAATCTGGAGTTACCAAAAAATACAAATACTTTATTTACGCCTGAAAGTATGCTAGCAATATCAGCTTCAGAAACGAAATCCACCACACCGACTACAATTAAAATTAACCCATTAAGCGGCGCTATACCCAAGATTAGTCAACCATTAAATAAAGATAATAAATCCCATATACAGGTTGGAATGGACTGGTATGTTACAGTATTAAAACGGGCACGAAGTCCCAAGTCTTCGAAAGCGGCACCCTTGGCTAAATTATATAAGGATAGTGAACCTGCTAGACTAAACAATGAAAATCGTTTTTCTATTCTGGAATGTGAAACAGATGAATCAGTAAATAGAATTAACTCTACAAAACCACCCCCTATTTACTTGAGAGAAAATAATTCAAATTCACTGGTTCAGAGCCTGATCTCATTAATAGGAGAGAACTCTTTTTACGTTATCCCAATCAAGAAAGGCACGATTCATGAAACTAAAATACAGGTCAATAGTGAAAACGATTATAGAAAGGTTGTAACAGATTTTAAAACTCAAAAGAAAAGTTTTTACACTTATCTGCTGAAAGGAAGCAAGGGTCTACAAGTTGTAATAAAGGTTATTGACTGTAATATTGAACCACCCGAAATAAAGCAAAGCTTAGAAGATAAAGGTTTTAAGACAAAAAATGTGATAAACATTAGTAATCGCGAAAAAAAACCCCAACCACTCTTCCGTGTTGAACTTGAACCCGGTGTCATAAATCTGAAAAAAAATGAAACACATCATCGTAAAATTACGGTAGAAGAACCACATAAACGATTTGGCCCCGTCCAATGTATGAATTGCCACCCGTATGTGTTATTTGTGGAGAGTTGCATAACACATCCCAATGTAACAAATCCAAGGATGATCCTAAAATGAAAAATGCAGCAATTGCGGAGGTAACCACACAGCGAACTACAGGGGTCGTCCTGTCTACTCAATTGTTAAAAAGCCATAAACCGAAGATTTTCCCCGCTCAGCCATTAAATAACATCAATTTTGACTAACCCCCGTTGCAACAGATATATGACAACAAAGAAACATATGCAAATGTACTAAGAAACAACCAAACTCAGACGCAAGTCCGTCAACCACAAAACCAAAATATGAACCCAGAGGTAAGAGAGCAAATGCCAATTTTCAATTTTACCAGACTAGAATCTACAATAGAAACTCTTGTGCAATCGGTAAATAACTTTACAAACTCAATGAGTAACATGATGCAAGAAATGCTTAAGATGCAATCAATGTTATTGCAGGCTGTGCTTAACAGACCATGAACTGCCTAAGAATATGTTTTTGGAACGCAAACTGCATTCGACAACATAAAAACGAACTCGAGTATTTTCTAAAAAGTCATGAAGTTGATATAATGTTAGTTTCGGAAACCCATTTGACGTCTAGAAGTTTATTTAAGATAAATGGATATGTTTTTTATGGCACAAATGATCCAAGAGATAGAGCATGTGGAGGCTCTGGAATTTTAATTAAAACCCGTATCAAACACCATTCAATGTGTGATATTTGTGAAGATTATCTTCAAGCTACGACAATCTGTTTGGATGATTGCTACAGAAACCTATTAATTACGTCGATATATTCACCTCCAAGGTTTTCGATTACTGAAAACAAATATGAACATTTTTACGAATCACTAGGACCCCGATTCCTGGCAGCTGGGATCAAGACTTGTAACCCCGAAAGGTCGCGCTTTGTTTAATACAATTTCTAAATGGAATTTGAATGTGCTGTCGAGCGGAGAACCAACATACTGGCCTACTGACCCAAGCAAAATACCCGATGTCATTGATTTTGCAGTTGCAAAAAATTTACCAATGGAACTAATGCAGGTTAAATCTTCATTAGAATTATCCTCGGATAACTCACCCACCTTCGTTACTCTATTGAACCCCCTAGAAATAGTATCCCCGACTGGTCACTATTCAAGCAGGCGTACCCCAAGGAAGTATACTCTGCCCTTCCTATATTTGCTATATACTTGTGATATGCCTACAAACAGTCGAACCCACATATCTACTTTTGCTGATGACACAGCTATACTAGCCATTCATGAAAACCCCCAAGAAGCATCTGTACTTTTACAAGACCATATACTCGACATAGAAAGGTGGTAAAAACAATGGAGAATAAAAGTGAACGAGCAAAAATGTATACATCTTACATTCACATTGCGTAGAATCGTGCCCTCCCAGAATCTTACCTGGAAAAAGCATATAGATACGAAATTGACTCAAATGAAGTTAAAATTATTACAAATTTACTGGCTAATTGGTAAAAACTCGAGATTGAGTTTAGATTGCAAACTTTTGCTGTACAGCTCAATAATAAAACCCATATGGTGCTATGGAATTCAATTATGGGGCACGGCCTCAGCTTCTAATATTGAAAAAATTCAATGATTCCAAAATAAAATATTACGAATGATAACAGCAGCGCCTTGGTATGTGAGAAATATTAACATTCATAAGGACCTAGGTGTCTCCCTGGTGAAAAATAAAATAAAAAAACAAGCGGAGTCATATTTGAAGAAGTTAGAAGTTTACCCAAACCCACTTGCACGAATATTAATGAGAAGTAATGGCTACATCCGACTAAGAAAAAGGAATCCAACAGACCTGGGTTGATGATAGGATCTATAAATTAAACATAATTTTTCGTCCAACTGTGGTGGGACGTAAATAAAAAATAATATTTAGATTTAAGATTTGAACAAATTATTGATAGTTCACATTATTTTGTGAAGATACAATAAATAAAATATGAAATAAAAAAAAAATTAGAGCAAAGAAAATTAGTGATTTTCATTACAAAAAAGGAAAAAAATATTGCTGAAATAATACTGTCGGTGACATTATCCGAAGATATACAAATCAGGATCGAATTGATTTATAAAAAACAAAATGGCAGCCAAAAAAGCTTACCGTGGTGCCATAACCATAAAAAGCAGTTTTTGATGTTTCCATTTGTTTATTTTGAATTATGAAAATAAACAAAATAAAAATATAAATTAAAACTCACCAAACAATTCAGAAACTATGAAAAATAAAAGTCAAATGAAAAAAATACGTTAATTTATCAATCAGCTGTTTATGGTTATGGCAGAAAACCAAAATTCAGTTGATATCTACGGTTACGGTTATGGCTATGGTGTTATGGCATGTCACCAATAATATATGTTTTATATGGTTATGGCTATGGTACGTCTAATTGAACCTTAAGTCACGCCATTTAAAAATAAGGATTCAACGGCCGTATTGCCCCAAAAAACCTTTCGTGAATTTAATGGTTTTATTCAGGCAATACGGCCGTTGAATAATCGGTTAAAATTTACTGAGGAGCATATAAAAAAAATGTAAATTGGATTTTATCGATGAAAACATATTCAACTTATTTGGAAGTGATGGAAAAACTATGGTGTGGCGGAAGCCGAATTAGGAGTTAAAAAGAAAAAATATTACTCCAATAGTTAAGCATCGAGGAAGAAGTGTAATGGTTTGGGGCTGCATATCAGCGAAAGGGGTTGGGAAACTGGTATTAGTCGAAGGCATTTTGAACAAGGATGTTTATTTGAGCATTTTGAGAGATAATTTGAAACAATCTGCAGAAAAAATTGGAATTGCAATAACTTTTGAATTGTATCAGGACAACGACCCTAAGCATAAAGCCTACGTTGTTCGTGAGTGGTTGCTTTATAATTGTGATTAAAAGTGATTAATACACCTGCTCAGTTCTCAGACATGAATCCCATAGAAACTGTATGGGACAATTTAGATCGCCGAGTCAGCGGAAATCCCGTTTCACCGAAAAACGAACTCAAGGAAGAATGGGATAAAATCAGAGTTGATTAATTGCAAACAATTATTTATAACATGCCAAATCATCCTTCTGAGTTTATAAAAAATAAAGGCCTATCCAACCAGATATTAATTTATTTGTTTATATTTTTATTTAAACAATAATATTATATTATGCTAAAAAACCGATATTAATGCTGCAGTGTGTATTATTTAGGTTTTTTTGTTTTTGTTTTTATTTATGTTGTTTGTTCAATATTCAGAATTCGGAAATAAGTTTTTTTTGATCTCTCGATGTGTTGAACATGTGGAGTATTGATGAAGGCAGAAATTGATATATTTAACACAAAAATAATGACGGAGAAGTAAGAAAATCGAAAGATATGTTTTTATAAATGTTTTTAATTGTAAATTCATTTCGTGTTTATATGTGGCGAAAAATTTTATAATTTTTTAGGATATGTTTGTAGATTATTACTTCTGAATTGGACTCGAATAAAATATGGGAATTAATTATCGAAAATCAGTTAAAGATTTTTATTTTTTAGATAATTATAAATAATTTTTATCGAAAAAATTTATATTTTGAATTTTTGTAGAGAACTGTACATTAGAGTGTCCCAAAAAATTTTGTCTTTCTATCATGATTGTAACCCGTGCCGACTTGCGATTTAGTTTTGTGGTGCATTTACAAGGGGAAAAAATGCAATTTTTTCAGTTTTTCTAAAAATTTTGCCATTAAATAATTAGTTTTGCAATTTAATTTAAAAGAATCGATATGTGTACGTAATTGTCGTTCTAATAAGACATAAAATACAAAAATTGGTTAAAAAAATCGCCAGGCCATTAACGTGTCTCAGGCCACTAGAACAAAATTAACATATTTTGAGAAATATTAAAATAAGAGCTTATTTTTACTTAAAATATATACATATTTACTTGTATATGAGTTCTTGTCTTCGTATTATACCCTTAACCTATTCGCAGGTATGACCAAAAAAAAATATTTTTTTAACGGCAGTTTCAAAACTCTAATTTCAAATTTTTAAAAATTTTGTTAAACAAATTTCAGAATTTGTTGATCATCACTTGGGGATTTATTGTCAACGTAATAGGGAATAAAAATGTGAAGAAATTATGTCAATACCTCCTATAGTTTTTAAGTACCTGCGATTTAAATTTAGTGATTTTCGGGAAAAACTAATTTTTTGGCCATATTTTGGCGAATGAGCCGAATTTCCTTACTGTTATGATTTTTAAGTAAAAGCTATTCAGAATATTATAGTCCATGTAATTTTAAATATAGTCTGAAAGTTTTACTAAAATCGAAAAACGTCAACCCTTAAATCGAGAAGGTCAAATCTTTCAATATTTGGAATTTCTCATGGAAAAATAGCGAAATGTTATATATTTTTGGTCCGATTTTGATGAAACTCAAGAAAAGTATAACATTAAGTCTAGTATTTATAATAACAGCACACAAATTAAAATTAACCCTTAATAGCACTTGGGGTTAAAATTACCCCAAACTTCTAAAACCATTAAAAAATAGTCCATTTCAATAGTGCTGATGAAAATTTGATTTTTATAGGAAACAAACTTTAAAATATTGTGTTGTGTATTAGAAAATAGTATTACGAAGCCATTTTGAAAAATGTTCACAAGTTTGTTCAATTTTTACAACACATTTTTCAAACGGCAAAATATTGTATTTATACCTGATTTTTGCTTTAATAACGTAATTAATATTTTATTGAGGATTTTTGAATAATAAAATTGATTTTAACCCTTTAGTGTACTTTTGATTTATTAAATTTAAAAAACACTTTTAATTAGTGAGTTTACTTAACTCTGAAAAACATTAAAGTTAGCACCATTCATATCGAATGTGTTTTTCGTGATTTTAAAAGCTGACTGTCTTTTTTTGTAGAAATAGATTATGTTTTTTATTAATTAATTATATTAAATAATTTTATTAATGCTAAACATATTTATTAATTCAAATAAAATATTTTAGATAACTAAAATTATACAGTTTATTTAATTCATTTTTAAATAATCTTATATATAAAAAGAAATGTACATTTTGATGTCACCTCTAACTGCGAAAACCGGTCGACCGATTTCAACCAAAATTTCAGGGTACGTTGGGGATGGTCTGTAGATGGTTTATGTGAAGTTTGCACGAAATCGGCATAGTAGTTCCGGTGATATGGCTAGACGGATTTTTATCAAATTTTCAGTGAATCTTCAGATTTTTACACTATACCGCTAATGACACTATACCCAATGATTTCAAGGTCAGTAATTGTGGCCAAACTTTTGCATCATTCTAAAAATTTTAATTCACAGTGGTGTACTCTGAAGCGAATGATTTGGTGTAACATGTCCGGTACATACCAAATTTTCATATCGTTCGATAAAACAAGTAGGCCTCTGTTAACATTGTATTATAAAAGTGCTTTTATATTACACAGTACAACATTTTTCAGTTCATTGCTTTGGGACTCAATTCTGACAATTGCACGTGAAAGTAGCCCCAAAAATAAGAACTTCTGCATCATTAGTTTTGTCAAGTTGGCTGCCGTAATAATTTAATGGCCATACGAATTTTTTTTTCCTCAAGGTGGATTTTTATCACTTTTTCTATATTTTAGCACGGTTATATCTCGTATACCGTACGGAATATCTCTTTTGTGGCTGAAGCAAAGTTGTAGATATTGAATAGTAGAAAAAAAATACGGAACATACCTACCCGAAAAAGTTGCATCCAGTGCCTTAAAAATCGCAAAAATTCCCATTTTTTAAAATTTTTTACCAATTTTTCACCTTTGTTGCTCAATAACTGGATTACAAATCCAATTATGGACCGATCACCATGAAATTAGGTCGTGTGATTTGCGTATATATGAAAGTTATTTATCATGAATTTTGTATGTATACCATAATTTTTAACAGATTTATTCACTTTAAAGTGATTTTCGGAATCGGGTCTTATATGGGAGCTATGACTAATTATGGACCGATCGTAACAAAATTTGGTGACATGAATTTTGTAAATATAAAACTTATTTGGAACGCAATTTGTGGAGATACATATATAAATTAAACATTTATGACCGATAAAGTCCAATTTCGGTTGGACATTTGTATGGAGGCTAGGTGAAATAATGAACCGATTTCAGTCAATTTCAACAGGCTTCATCCTTGGGCCGAACAAATTATATGTACCACATTTTTTTTATGATCGGTCAATAATTAGTCATAGCTCCCATATAAGACACGCTTCCGAAAATCACTTTAAAGTGAATAAATCTGTTAAAAATTATGGTACACATACAAAATTCATGATAAATAACTTTCATATATACGCAAATCACACGACCTAATTTCATGGTGATCGGTCCATAATTGGATTTGTAATCCAGTTATTGAGCAAAAAAGGTGATAAATTGGTAAAAAATTAAAAAAATTTGGCATTTTTGCGATTTTTAAGGTACTGGATGCAACTTTTTCGGGTAGGTATGTTCCGTGCTTTTTTTCTACTATTCAATATTTACAACTTTGCTTCAGCCACAAAAGAGATATTCCGTACGGTATACGAGATATAACCGTGCTAAAATATAGAAAAAGTGATAAAAATCCACCTTGAGGAAAAAAAATTCGTATGGCCATTAAATTATTACGGCAGCCAACTTGACAAAACTAATGATGCAGAAGTTCTAATTTTTGGGGCTACTTTCACGTGCAATTGTCAGAATTGAGTCCCAAAATCATGTGTTGTACTGTGTTATCAACCGATGATAAACAAATTTTCCGAAAGTACAACTAATATAGTAAACAACGTCGACAAAACAGATTTCGTTCCCGCCTAACTTCTGCCAAATGCAAATGAATATTCAATCCGTTGTCGACAAGGTATTCACAAGTCTTACAACCAACTGCTACCAAAAAATGATGATGTCAACAAGCTCAATGAGCGAATTAATTGAAACTGACTGGCGAAACAATGAAATACAAATCGATTGACACAGTAATGAACGAAGAACAAGCCTCAATTATGCTACTGAAACATTGAAGGTTGGACCACAGATAATGTTTCTCTGCAACATAAACGCGCCAAAATTATGCAACGGAACACGATTGACCATCAAAAAATGTTCACCAAATTTAATTGAGGCAACAATCATCGGTGGCAGATTAAAATGCATACCAAAGATTCCCAACGACAAAGCATAAGGCCAATCGTTGACTATTGCTGGCTTACATTTGGAAAATTCATGTTTTGTATGTGGTTTGCTCCCGATTAAATAAAAAAAAAGAAACGTATATCCCCTGTCCTTAAGATAAATTCATAAATATAATATCCCATTTGCCTTAAATACGTCCGTTTCTTTTTTTTAAGGGCATATCATGCCACTGTACTTATAGATATCTGCTACAACTTTGTCAAATGACCACCTCAGAGTTTTTCAGAAATTCATTAAGCATTGTTGTTGGTTGGTTTTTGGACGAAGCATAGCAAACACACGCGTTTCAATTACAATTGAACACAAAACAACAAAGTCAGAAATAAATAAAAAATTTGAGAGAATTTCGGCCGTATAATAATAATAAATTGGTTATATCTGGCAAAAATTCTAAATCTAAACATTCTTTATTTTGTGTTATTTTAAGTGTTTGACATTATGTTTGCTGGGTAGCTCTCTCACCAATACAATGACAGTTTTAGTTTTGGCAATCCCTGATTTAAATACGCCTTGGCATAAGACTGATAACCAGTGCTGCCAACTTTTTTTTGGAGAAATCGTAAATTTTTAAAAAAAAAATCGTCAAAATCGTCAAGTTAAAAAGAAAAATATCGTTAAGAAAACGTCACCATTCACCTTATTTTTAAAAGCACAATTACAACAAAAGTATCTAATTTTTTCAGAATTTCTTATTAGAAATGTTTACACGTAATTTGTTTAACCTTATTGTTGTAATTATGCTTTCAAAAATAGTGTGAATGGTGAAAGTGAGAACAGGAATAGCCATGATTATTTAATAAAAAAAATAATTAATTTAATTTTGGTATTATGTGACTTTACTCTGGTACATTTCTGTGTGACATTTTTTTAATAAGTCATTTTTAATTTCTATATTAAAACACTGAGAATTATTTAACTTAAGATAATCTTTTGAAAACAATATTCCTTGTAATGTTGAAGAATCCAAAGCATTTCTGATTTTTGTTTTATTTAAATTTACAATATTAAAATTTCTTTCAACGTTGGCCGACAAATGTGGTAGTGCCATTAAACTCGAAACAAATTGTGTTAAAATTGGGAAGGCCTTTGCGTTATTGACTCACTTTAAATTAGAAACATTTTTCCAATGTTTCGAGTTCGGTGAATTTCATATTTCGTAATTCTCGAACTTCATTATCAAGTTCTTGATATTCTTTTCCATTTAATAAATTTGGAATAAGTTTGGCCAATTGTAAAATTTAATCATGTTCAAAGGAGTTTATCCTTCTAAAAGTTTATCACCAAAATCAAAACGTTTTAAAATTTGTGAAACCAATTCAATATAAAATTGGACGCTGTCTGCCTTTCAATTTGTACCAAGACGAATTCATACAAGGTGGTATCAGTTCTACAAAAACAATAATTGGTTTTAACAAATGTCAAAAAACAAAAATTAAACAAATATGTATTAAAACTTTATGTAGTGTAGATAGTTGTATAGTGAGGGCTTTACTTACGTATGTAAAAAAGAACGAAAATTAAAAGTATACTCTAATTTTGAATATAAAAATAAAAGCTACTCATTTGAAATCTATATATGGGGCATTTCATGTCAAGTGAACCAACTTTTGAAATCGATGTCTTCCGATCGGGATGAAATTTGCACCAAGGTTAGCTCTATTGGATAGTAACTCAGACACAATTTTTCAACAACATAGGGGAGTTATAGGGGGTAAAATTTTGACAATTTGGGCAAACAGGGGTTTTTTCTTATCCATGTAACTTATTACCTATTGTTCTTAGCAAAATGTGTCCCAAATAGTATAGATAGCTATTTCTTCGATCTTTCGAAAAAAAATATTTAAAAAAAAAAATAAAAAATTTTTAATATTTTTTTTCCGAAATCAAAAACTTTTTTGACTTTTTTTTAAAACACGTCCTTTTTTTTTTTTTTTTTTTTTTCTTAAAATAAAGTTTAGATATTTTCCTTGAACACCTACTTGGTCGCTTAGTGGGATGCGAGTGGGATATCTATCAAAATAAATATTTTGTAACTCAAAACATAAAATTTTTGACTTTTTTTGCAAAATCAAAAACTTTGTTGACTTTTTTTTTTCAAAATGGACCCTTTTTTAATTTTTTTTTTTAGGTCAAACAAAAGCTTAGATATTATCCTTGAAGACCCTTTTGGTCGCTTAGTGGGATGCGAGTGGGATATCTATCAAAATAAATATTTTTTAACTCAAGACTTACAATTTTTGACTTTTTTTTTTGCAAATACGATTTTTTTTCCAAATGGGCCCTTTTTTTAAAATTTTTTTTGTAGTCTAAAGAAAGCTTAGGTCCATTCCTTTAAGATATTTTTAGTCCCTTAGTGGGATGCGAGTGGGATATCTATCAAAATAAATATTTTGTAACGCAAGACATACAATTTTTTAATTTTTTTTTGCAAAATCAAAATTTTTTTCCAATATGGGCCCTTTTTTAATTTTTTTTTTTTGCTCAAAAGAAAGCCTAGGTCCATTCCTTTAAGATATTTTTAGTCCCTTAGTGGGATGCGAGTGGGATATCTATCAAAATAAATATTTTGTAACAATTTTTTAATTTTTTTTTGCAAAATCGAAATTTTTTTCCAATATGGGACTTTTTTTTAAAATTTTTTTTTTGCTCAAAAGAAAGCTTAGGTCTTTTCCTTTAAGACCTATTTTGTCACTTAGGAAGATGTGAGTAGGATATCTATTAAAATAAAAATGTTGTAACTCAAGACATTCAATTATTGACTTTTTTTTTGCAAATTCGAATTTTTTTTCAAAATGGGCCCTTTTTTAAAAATTTTTTTTAGTCAAAAGAAAGCTTAGGTCCATTCCTTTAAGATATTTTAGGTCCCTTAGTGGGATACGAGTGGGATATCTATCAAAATAAATATTTTGTAACTCAAGATATACAATTTTTGATTTTTTGGCAAAATCAAAAACTTTTTTGACTTTTTTTTAAAATGGGCCCTTTTTGTAATTTTTTTTTTTGCTATAAAGAAAGCTTAGGCCTATTCCTTTATGATGGTTTTGATCGCTTAGTGGGATGCGAGTGGGATATATATCAAAATAAATGTTTTGTAACTCAAGACATACAATTTTTGTGTTAAAACATTTATTTTGATAGATATCCCACTCGCATCCCACTAAGGGACTAAAAATATCTTAAAGGAATGGACCTAGGCTTTCTTTTGAGCAAAAAAAAAAAATTAAAAAAGGGCCCATATTGGAAAAAAATTTTGATTTTGCAAAAAAAAAATTAAAAAATTGTATGTCTTGCGTTACAAAATATTTATTTTGATAGATATCCCACTCGCATCCCACTAAGGGACTAAAAATATCTTAAAGGAATGGACCTAAGCTTTCTTTTGACTACAAAAAAAATTTTAAAAAAAGGGCCCATTTGGAAAAAAAATCGTATTTGCAAAAAAAAAAGTCAAAAATTGTAAGTCTTGAGTTAAAAAATATTTATTTTGATAGATATCCCACTCGCATCCCACTAAGCGACCAAAAGGGTCTTCAAGGATAATATCTAAGCTTTTGTTTGACCTAAAAAAAAAAATTAAAAAAGGGTCCATTTTGAAAAAAAAAGTCAACAAAGTTTTTGATTTTGCAAAAAAAGTCAAAAATTTTATGTTTTGAGTTACAAAATATTTATTTTGATAGATATCCCACTCGCATCCCACTAAGCGACCAAGTAGGTGTTCAAGGAAAATATCTAAACTTTATTTTAAGAAAAAAAAAAAAAAAAAAAAAGGACGTGTTTTAAAAAAAAGTCAAAAAAGTTTTTGATTTCGGAAAAAAAATATTAAAAATTTTTTATTTTTTTTTTTTAAATATTTTTTTTCGAAAGATCGAAGAAATAGCTATCTATACTATTTGGGACACATTTTGCTAAGAACAATAGGTAATAAGTTACATGGATAAGAAAAAACCCCTGTTTGACCAAATTGTCAAAATTTTACCCCCTATAACTCCCCTATGTTGTTGAAAAATTGTGTCTGAGTTACTATCCAATAGAGCTAACCTTGGTGCAAATTTCATCCCGATCGGAAGACATCGATTTCAAAAGTTGGTTCACTTGACATGAAATGCCCCATATATAAAAGAGTAACGTGACTGACTGACTGACTGATTCATTCATCATCGCACAGCCCAAACCGCTAAAGCTAGAAACTTGAAATTCGGGTAATGGGTTCCTTTTACAATATGTAGATCCACTAAGAAGGGATTTTTGGAAATTCGGTCGTTAAGGGGGACAAATGGGGCAAAAACGGGTAAAACCTGTACCTCTATATCTCCAAAACAAATAAACTTAGAAATAATATTTTAAATGCGTCCGCCTGTAATCAAAAAAAGAGCCGACAGGTGTTTGGTACTTTTTTGAAATTCAAAATTCAAGTGGCCATATGGGGTAAAAATAGTCCCCGTAGAACCCTCTGTTAACATGTATATCTCCTACATAAATAAACATAGAAATATTATATTGAATGTATCTGGCTCAGATCAATAAAAACTAGAAATCTTTTTGGTACTTTTTTGAAATTCGAATTCCTAAGGCCTCAAAATTGTTTTCTTTTTTGGTACTTTTTTATCAAAATGTATTTTCTCACTAACAATTCCATGAACTATTATTTTCAAATAGTACGTATTACTAGGTACTTTTTTGAAAATTATTTCTTCACGGGGGACAAAAAACGGGATAAAAACGGAGATTTGATATTATTTATTCAATTTAAAAATAAAAAAAAGATAAAATATTCTTCCAACCACACAAAAAAGAATCCACAACATGCTATTCGGAAGTCAAATACAAATGGGTAAAAAGGGCCAAATTTCAGTACACTTATATTGGTACTTTTTTGAAATTCATTTCTACTATTCTATTCAAGTAGTTTTATTTTTTTTCCAATAAAATTGTTTTGCCTCCACTGAGATTCGAACCGATGTAGTTCGGCTACAGTTCAGTAGTCTAAACCCTTAGCCTACACCAGAATGTTTATTTTCATGTTTAGAATACTAATTTTATTTTAAAATATATAGTTTTTCACCCTATTCACCATTAGTTGAATTCTAATGGTGTTGAAAATTCCAATAGTACAGACACAAACCTTAACCTTTTTTGTAAAAATTATTATTTTCACCTTATTCAATAAATTTAAAATTTATTCAACATACAGTTATATGAAATGTATATGGGAATTTATGAGGGAAAATATTAATAACAGTGTTGTAAATATAGTTGGTTTAATGCTATTTGAAATGTTATAGTTTTATTTGATAAAAAACTACAAAACAAATTATTTTGTTGAAATGTGAAACAAAACAAAAAATATTCATAAAAATATATTCATTAAAGCATTTCTCAAAAAAAAATCACGTGTTTATTCCTATTCGCTAAAATAAGAATTTTGTTCTCGCAAAATTTAATAACAATTTCAGTAAATTAAGGTCCTCATTTTATAAAACAAAACGTTTGGAAGCGTAAGCAATTTGTATGAAGAATACTGGGAAAAAAGTTTAAAACTTATTTCCATAGAATTTTATTTTAACGTTTGTCGTTAATTAATATATTAGGACTTTTTAATTTTTAATAACTTTTATATCACTCTAAAGGGTATATATCTGTCATTCATCCTCGCTTAGTTATTGAACATTAAGTGTAAACAACAAAGTTTTTTTTGTCGAATTTTGTGCCAGCAAAGCGTCATATGTGGAAAGTTTTGCTTTACTTCTTTCATTTGAAAAACGTGCCGCAGAAGTACACATAGATCACCAAAGCTTATGGTGAACGTGTTCCATCGGTTTCAACGTGCAAGAGATGGTGCATGTTCAGAAGTGATGATTTTGAAACGGAAGGCCCAGGACAACCAAACAATTTGAAGACCAAGATTTGGAGGCATTAATCCGTGAATGTTGTTGTCAAACTCAACATGAGCTTGCAATATCATAGGGAGATACTCAAGAAGCAAAACGTTTGCAAGCAGCAGGATTTGTCAAAAAAAAAGGCAAATTGGGTACCATACGAATCGAAGACGAGATACCTTGAAAAGCGATTTAGCATTTCCGAAATGACGTTTGAACTAACAGTTATTTAATAGTATTTTTGATTTTCATAAACATAGAAAATTCTAAAAGTTAGAATGTGAGTTTCTATGAGACTTAAAAACCAATTACTACTACTATTAATTATCTATCTTCTGGCTGTAATTTTTATTTTGGCTTAAACAATGGATGTAAATTGAGACAGTTGTAAATATACATATATGATTAAAGTAAGAATATTTATTGGTAATTGGTGAACACTTATTTGTCCATCTGAGTGTATGTACGACTGTTAGTTGAAATTAATTTTCCTAAGAAGATCAGAAAAATATTTTGTGCTTTTTCAAATATATTTTTGAATTATAGAATAAATGCAGAATCCCACAGATTGAGTCATACTCGCTTCGAATGATATTTATACCACAACATTTAGCAAATTTGAAAAATGAACTGAAAAACTAAAATACATTTTTATATATAAAAATAAAAAATAAGATCGGAATAAGATCTCTCAACGTAAAAAATTACAACGATACAGAAAAATTAAATAAAATTTGGTACGGGAATAATTCAATAATATTAGTCGAAACAGTGGGCATGCAAGGTTAAAAATAATTTGGGACTTCCGCTTTAATAACTACAGTAAAATAAATGGTTGACGATTTTAACAATAATACAAATATAGCTGATAATGTCAACACACCTCACGTTTAAACTTAATTGTGTTGTGAAATGCACAATTGAGTCTATATATATCGAAACTAAAAGATAAATTATCTGGATGATTGTCATCTCTGTTAATATTATAGAAAAAACCACTTACATGTTGCTCAATAAAACTTAAATACATTTTTTATGATTTTATACAAAAAAGTTGAATTTTTACTCGACCGAATCATTACTATAGGCCAGGTATGATTCGACCTATTAAGGGAAATATACTATTTTGATATAGATATAGTTTTCTGGATTTGACATTTTCTAGAGCTATTTCTATTCGATTTTAATGAATTTGTGAAATTTAAGGTAGTTGATCCACTGATTCCCCTAAGTATAAATCTTATTTTTTTGTGTAGTCCTATTCTTTATTTATCTGTCCGTGAAAATAGATTTGTGTTACCTATCATCTGATCTCAGCTACGATTTTTCTACAAATTTGACGTTAATGGATTAAAGAAAATACATTTTGAACATACAGAAATGAATATTAAAATTTCTTCAAATGGCGATATTTAAATAAAATAATAAAATAAAGAGTTCAATACTTATTAAATTTATATTTTTCGGAAATTTTTTTTTTGTTTTTGTAGGATGAATCTAAATTTCTTGGAAATAGGAGAAGATTTGCGAATTAATCTTGCTGGAATATTTAGATAGGGTGTTGGTCTATCATGGTCCGTGGTCATATCCTTTAACAGTGCGAGTTCTGGTAGAGAAATTTAAATGTTTCGAAAATTGAAATTGTTTTGGAGGATGAATCTAAATTTCTTGGATGGAATTTATATTCATCCTCCAAAAAATTCCAATTTTCGAAAATTTCTCTATCAGATCTCGCACTGTTAAGGGTTATGGCCACGGACCATGATAGACCAAAACTATATCTAAATATTCCAGCAAGATTCATCCGCACATTTTCTCCCATTTCCAAGAAATTTAGATTCATTCTACAAAAAAAATAAAATTTTCGAAAAATTTAAATTTCTCTATCAGAACTCGCACTGTTAAAGATTATGACTACGGACCATGATAGACCAACACTCTACCTAAATATTCCAGCAAGATTCATCCGCCCATCTTCTCCCATTTCAAAGAAATTTAGATTCATCCTTCCAAACTGTTAAGGTTATGACCATAGATTACGATAGAAAAACACCTTGACTATAAATTCCAGCAAGTTCCATCCGACTATCTTCTCCCTTTATCCAGGAATTTAGATTCATCCTCCAAAAAAATTCAATTTTAGAAAAAATTAAATTTCTTTATCAGAACTCGCACTGGTATAGATTATGACCACGGACCATGATAGACCAACACCCTATCTAACTATTCCAGCAAGATTCATCTGCCAATCTTCTCCCATTTCCAAGAAATTTAGATTCATTCTCCAAATTAAATTTTCGTAAAAATTTAATTTCTCTGAACTCGCACTGTTAAAGGTTATGACCATGGACGATGATAGACTAACAGCCTATCTATAAATTCCATCATGTTCCATCCGCCCATCTTTTCCCGTTTTCGGATTCAGCCTCCAAGTATATTAAATTTTGATTTTGGTCAAAATTAAAAAATTATTATCAAAACTCGCTCTGTTAAATATTATGACCACAGATTATCATAGTGGGACAGTTTATCTATAAATTCCAGCAAGTTCATTCCACCTATCTCCTCCCATTTCCAAGAAATTTAGATTCATCCTCCAAAAACATTTTAATTTTCGAAAAATTTAATTTTCCCATCTTCTCCCGTTATACAGGATTTTAGATTCATCCTCCAAAAAATTTAAATTTTCGAAACATTTAAATTTCTCTATCAGAACTCGCACTGTTAAAGGTTATGACCACGGACCATGATAGACCATCTTCTCCCATTTCCAAGAAATTTAGATTCATCCTCAAACAAAATTTAAATTTTCGAAAAATTTAAATTTCTTTATCAGAACTCGCACTGTTAACGGTTATGCCACGGACCATGATAAACCAAAACCCTACCTAAATATTCCAGCAAGATTCATCCGCCCATCTTCTACCATTTCCAAAAAATTTAAATTCTTCCTCCCAAAACTTGCACTGTTAAGGGTTATTACCATGGGTTATGATAGAAAAACACCTTGGCTATAAATTCAAGCAAGTTCCTTCTGCCCATCTTCTCCCGTTATAAAAGAATTTAGAATCATCCTCAAAAAAATTTAAATTTTCGAAAAATTTAAATTTCTCTAGCAGAACTCGCACTGTTAAAGGTTATGACCACGGACCATGATAGACCAACACCCTACCTAAATATTCCAGCAAGATTCATCCGCCCATCTTCTCCCATTTCCAAGAAATTTAGATCATCCTCCCAAGAAATTTAAATTTCCGAAAAATTTTAATTTCTCTATCAAAACTCGCACTGTTAAGGGTTATGACCATGGGTTATGATAGAAAAACACCTTGGCTATAAATTCCAGCAAGTTGCATCTGCCCATCTTCTCCCGTTTTCCATGAATTTAGATTCGTCCATCCATAATAATTAAATTTTAAAAATTCCGCAAAAGTATAAAACTATGTTTGACATTTATGATTTGACTTAGTTTTTGGAAAAAACGGGAGATTAGTTCCCGTTTCAATCATTAGTGGTACATTAGGTTCAACCGTGTGGTTATTATTCCATTTTGAATACACTTTCCTTGATTTACAATGTTTAACGGTGTCATGTAAACTTTTAAACATAACTCTGTTAACTCAACTGGTTTGTGTCTAGGGTTATAAATTTCGAAATTTAACTTCACACACATTATTAAATTAGTATATCTTTATCTATCTACTATTAATATTTGCAATTATTATTATGAATTTTCAATTACGCAAGCAGTTTTGAGATGCTTTAATACTTCAAAATATCATGGACTACAAACAATTGTAAGGTGTATTTACTTTACGCAATAATTAAAATTTCTATAATAAACATTTTAAAATAATTTACGTAGTTGTTTTGTTATTTCCACATTTTTTCGCTAACGAAGTAGCGGGTTGCATGCTAGTTTTTTATATAAAACTCTTAAATATTTAAGAACACAACTGCATTGTAAAATGCATATTTAAGAATCAACAAAACTTATAAGAATTCTATTCATAAAATAATTCAATTCCGCTTTTTTTTAACAAAAGAGAAGTAACACTCAGACAATTAATTGCCTATATATATACATATGTGTTACTTCCTTTGGAAAGGTGATAGAGTGTAGAAGAAAAGGTGGTGAAAGGAGGAGAAAAGCTTTTAATTGACAACTCTGCAATTGCGCGTTATGTTTGTTATTAGTGAGTGAGATGGCGCCTTAGTCAAGCCAACAACTTTAATTAATTATTTTACTTCGGTGGCGTTATAGTGTTATACCACCGAAGGAGGGCGCTGTGATAAATATTAGTTATTAGTAAACTAATAATTATTATAAACTGATGTGGTTGATTGGCAGCGGCTGGGAATCGAACCCAGGCCACAAATACCATATCATGCTTAATGAAATGTAGGCAAAAGTTTGCGTACATAAAAAAAAAATATTGCTGATTTTTATAAATTAAACTGTATTTGAATAATTATTTGGATAACCCCGACGACCAAGACCATCATGAAGGCGTTTTGTTATTGATGAAACCAGTTTTTCGGTGTATTTGGAACTAATATTTCTCCTTTCCTCATTTAATACTGTTTGAAGTATTTCCTTTAATGTTATTACTAGGGGGCGGATTTATATGCAAATGCATATTTTTTCTCGAACGTCCAAATACAATGTAGACCAATATCTATACGAATCGCACGTTTTGCTGTAAAATGGCATCGACTTGTTAGTGCATATTTTTGTATATTTTGTTGATAATGCATATTTTGTTATATTTTACTTCAAAATGCATATTAATATGCATATAATCCAAGTTTTTAATAAAAATATAATTTTTTGTCGACAATGGGCAATATATTGTCTGGACAAAAAGTTTTTTGTCGACTTTGTTATAGAAACAGCATTGAATGTTATAGACTTACTTCTTTCGACATCTTTATTTTACTTTAGTTCTTTATTTCTCTATCAGCAGTTGACAATTAGCATTTCAAACATTTTGCTTCAAAAAACTTTAGATTTTTTTCTAAGTATCAAAAATTCATTAAATGTATCGAAAACAGTCATATATTGACCCTTTTGGATAACTTAGAGACAAATACAGTACACAATTTAAAGTGACTACACTATAGATTACTTAGAGACACTTAAGTGACAATTGTCTTTACGCTAGATAACATGGGATGTATAATGTAATAGCACATAAAAAATTACCCAAAATATATAAATTGGAGTCAGCCAAGTGATCAGACATTAGTGACAAGTACTGTCTATAAGGGAAACATTTATTACTTGCTTAATTAAATGAGATCAAAATTAAGATTGGATGCTACTTTACATCACGATCAATATACTGACATTCATTCATACCAAAATTAATTAATATATTTATCGTTTTCTCAGAAGAACAATTATAATTTTAAAAGTTTAGCCATATTAATTCCTGGTATAATTTAATGAGTCCTAACTGTTGGGAACGCTGTTGTGTATTTTTTGGACATTGCGCGAATCATAGTTAATTACTTTATGTTTATGTACTAAAATATAAGCGCATATATTTTAAGTTTTTAGGTCATATTTTGATTTTTTTGAAGCATATTTTAGGCGCATATTTTACAATAATAAATGCATGAAAATCCGCCCCCTAGTTATTACATAATGTTCTATGGGATTTAGGTCTGGTGACTGCGGAGGAGTTTTCAATTGTTTTTGTTTAATTAAACAACTACCAAAGCCTTGTGTTGTATGCTTTGTAGTATGCTTTGGGTCGTTTTCTTGCAGGAATATATAATCATCTTCAATGCCCAATTTGCTAACACTTTCGGTAAGATTTTTCATTAGAATGTCTAAATAGACCTTATGATCCATTGTCGATGGAATAAATTCTGAATTTCCCACACTTTCACTTGTCATGTACACCCGTACCATCACTGCACCACCACCATGCTTAACTGTTGGTTTTAAATTTTTGGGACTAAGCACAATACAAGGCTTTCTCCAAACAAACTGACGGTCTTTTACGCCAAAGATGCAGTACTTGCATTCATCCGTGAACAGAACATTTTTCCAGAACTCTGGAGGCATATTTATGTGTTCTTTAGTGAATGCAATTCGTTTTGGTCTATTTTTTCCGTGCTACATGGCTTCTATAGTTGGCCTTTTTCAAAATTCTGAGCACAGTGTCTTTTGACACATGTTTATTAAATTGTGAATTTAAGTTTTCAGCCATTTTCGATACAGTAAATCTGGGGTTTTCCTTATAACCCTTTTTTCGCGTTCAGTTAATTTTGGTGGACGACCAGAACGAGGCTTTGAGAAAAAAATTCCAGTCTTTAAAATTGTTTATCACTCTCTGGATGGAGGAGTGAGTACGTTCAACTACTTGATCAATTTCGCGCAAAATTTTCTCTTGTTTCCGTAAATGTATAATAATTTTACGTTCAGCTACATTAATTTATTTTCTGTTTGCCATTTCTTGAAACTATTCCAATTTGAAACAAAAAATTTTCAAAAATCACTTTTATGATGAGTTTGAAACAAAAACTGCAGTATTATAGTATCACACAATAACAATAACAGTTACAAGTTACCTTTAATTTTTATGTACGCATACTTTTGCATACACGAAAAGTTAGCATACCATTGTTTTTAAGCTGTCAATTATTACCAAACTTTGCAAATGCAAAAAGAAAATACCTATCGTAATTTTCAAATGTTTATCTATACATAAAAACGACTAAAATAGCCTGTTTAAATATATAAAGTAGTTTGTACGCAAACTTATGCGGCCAAGTGTATAAAAAAAAAAACATAATGAAAAAAAAAAAAAATTAAATTCTAACTGAAATGCGTGAACTTAAACTTTTACAGCCATATGCATAAAAATTTACAAAAGGTTTATAAACCAATTATATGAAAATTTTCATAAAGTTGTATTCATAAACGATTAATAGCTTAAAATACCTTTGATAAACAATTGTTAAGTGCACAAATTTTAAAGTACATTAAACCTACTTTAAGGAATTCTTTTTACTTTTTGTTTTAAAAAAGAGGATTTTAAAGATAAATTTGGAATAGATGATACTAATGCAATTGCTAAACACAATTTCCACTCCGCTGGCGAATAAGTTCCATTTTAATAGTATATGATTTCGTTTGATATTCCTCCTGCAGTGAACTACATGAGGTTCACAAGTGATTTTGATTGGAATTTTTTGCCATTTACTTTTAAACTGCAACGCAACGCCATATAATAATAAAATGTGTAAACATTGTGGAAGAAGGTCCACACAATCTAATATACTCTCTCCGGAATTAAAACTATGTATGTGTTTCCACATAGAAATTCATTAAATTTTGTTAAACATTAAAAAATGTCAATAAAACTAAATTAATAAAACAAATTATAAAACAGTGATGTTTATTTTGTCACTGAATATTCGTCATTCGAATACTTTTAATAATAATTGAAATAAACTATATAAAAAAGTTTTTATATTATTACATTTTAGCTTAATATAAATTTACTAGAATCAGATATACATTTTTTATCTAAAAATTTTTTGTTATCTTCAAAAATGTATTATTACTAAAAACAATCAATGAAAAAAAGAACCGAATATTTTATCCTAACTGAAAGCAACACTAACAACGAAAAAGGGGAAATAAATGAGAAGCATTGCCAGCATAGACAAAAATCAGTACATCAGTTATTATGCCCATGGCGTAATGATTATAAGGTGTATGCGTTACGGCAACAAATACAACAATACAAAAACAAATAAATTTTATAGTGTCAAAAACAGCTGATTAATGTATACAAATTACAGCTTAAAAAATTATGACAAGATTGTAAACAAGCTCGAGCAAAAAATAATCAGCTGTTTGTTTAATGTCACCTTGTATATCATTACACCATGATTGTGCCTTAAACAAACGTTTATGAATATTAGAGTGACAGCCGATTTTTTTTTTTAGATTTCAAAGAGTGCCGGGTGGAATATTGTTACACTAGGCCTAAATGTTAAGTGCTGAAAATTTGAGCCAAATCGGGCAACGATTTCTGGACGCGCATCGAGGTCAAAGTTCAGATATATGCAAAATTATACTATTTATATGGGATAAATAGGTGAAACTCGTTAAATTTCTGCATTGTTTTCTAGAAATGTATAGATTTATTTATATTAATGAATATTACATTAAAAAATTTTTTTTGGAAGTTAACCCTGCATCTCCTTTGCGTCAAAATGACCCAAAAACTGTATTATCGCCAAAATTCGGAAAAAGTGCAAATTTTTCAGATATTTTAAAAATTTTGTTACTAAATAAATACTTTTGCAATTGAATGCAAAAGAATCGAAATGTGTACGTAATTATCGTTGTAATGAGATATAAGTGACAAAATTTGGTTAAAAAATGTTAAAGTTATTACCAGGGAAACCGGAAATATGCTCTAAAGAAAGCGTTTTAGGCGCTTTAAATATGCAGTAAAAACTTTAAAATATGTTCTTAAAATTTAAAAAATATGCTCTTAAAAAACAAACTTTTACATAATTTTTAACCAAAAAGTATACTTTTATTTAAAAAAATTAATACAATCCATTTCTAAAAAGGCAAAGCAACATAAAATAAACGAAAATAACACGAACTAAAAAGTATAACAAAAAATAAATACAACATAAAAACAATAGGAACTTAAGTTATGAAAAGTCCTCGAGAGGTATTGTTTGATGATATTTTATATAAATATAAAGTTACTTCTTCAATTAAGGTTATTGTTGCAATTACAAAATGTTGACTTAAATTTTCAAATAAAAATCGTTGTCTATTGGATCTGAAAACATTTTTATCATAGAAAATATTCTTTCGACATCAATTGATGTTATGTAGCGAATTTTAAAGATAATATTTCTTTAACACTTAGAACGGTTGAGTTTGAATTAGAACTAAAATTTGATATTTAGATGGCGCTATTATTAAAATAGTGCTTATTTTATATTAAAAAAAATATATTTTTCAATTTTGAATTTTAAGCAAAGGAAGTAAAAACCTGTAACACAACAGCGAAAATAAATAAGACAAAATTTGTTTTTGATAAAGTCAAAATATGCTATTAAACAGTAAAATATGCTCTAAAACGCAAAAATATGACATAAATATGCTCCTAAAACAAATATATGCAAAAATATGCATTTAAGGGCAAAATATGCAAAAATATGCACTAACAAATCGATGCCAAAATTCTTAAATAGTTCTGAAACGTGTAAATATCTTATCCATGTGCCCATTAGACTTACCAGAAAAAACATGCATTTGCATATTTTGGTTTCCCTGGTTATTACAAATTCGCCAGACCATTAACGTGTTTCAGGCCACTTTCCTCAAGTTTCATGAAAATCGGCCCAAAAATATGTAACATTTCGCTATCTTTTCATTAGAAATTCCAAATATTGAAAAATTTTACCTTTGACCTTCACGATTCAAAGGTTATCGTTTTCCGATTTCAGTAAAACTTTCAGAACATATTTAAAATTACAAGGACTATAATATTATGAATAGGTTTTACTTAAAATTTATAACAGTAAGGAAATTGGACTCATTCGCCTAAATATGGACAAAAAATTAGTTTTTCTTGAAAAACGCAAAATTTCAATCGCAGGTACGGAAAAACTGTAAGAGGTATTGACATAATTTTTTCATATTTTTATTCCCTATTTTGATCTCAATAAACCCCAATGTGATGATCGAAAAAATCTGAAATTTGTTTAACAAAATTTTTAAAAATTTGAAAATGGAGTTTTGAAACAGCCGTTAAAAAAAATTATTTTTTTTGGCCATACCTGCGAATAGGTTAACGGTATCCTACGAAGACAAAAACTTATATACAAGTAAATATGGACATATTTTAATTTTATTTTAATTTTTCTCGAAATATCTAAATTTTTTTTCTAAATTTTTTGTTCAATTGGCCTGAAACACGGTAATGGTCTGGCGAATTTGTAATAACTTTAACATTTTTTAATCAAATTTTGTCATTTATATTTCATTACAACGATAATTACGTACATATTTCGATTCTTTTGCATTCAATTGCAAAAGTATTTATTTAGTAGCAACATTTTTTCAAAAACTGAAAAATTTGCATTTTTCTCTAATTTTGGCGATAATACAGTATTGGGTCATTTTGAACCAAAGGAGATACAGGGTTAATTTCCAAAACTTTTTTTTTAATGTAATATTCATTAATATAAATAAATCTACACATTTCTAGAAAACAATGCAGAAAGTTAACGAGTTTCACCTATTTATTCCATATTAACAGTAAAATTTTGCATATATCTGAACTTTGACCTCGATGCGCGTCCAGAAATCGTTGCCCGATTTGGCTCAAATTTTCAGCACTTAACATTTAGGCCTAGTGTCTAGTGTTTATAAACCGGTTAACCGGTTAACCGAAAACCCGGTTTTTCTTCCAAATCTCGGTTTTTTGCGAACCGGTTAATTTAAAATGTTGATTTTCGGTTAACCGGTTTATCCGGTTTTTATCACTCGGTTAACCGGTTTTTAAAATTTGGGACTAAAATTAATAAATCTCACGTTATTGTGCATTTCTAATATTCATTGTATACACATTATTGGTCTGATTTGAAACCTAAACTGCTGATTTACAATACAAACCTCTTTAGATTAATATTTTTAAGAATTACAATGATTCTAAATAATAGAGGACGATGAGTTTACTTAAAAACTTTTTTGCACATAATGAAACTATTAAAAATTTAAATTAAATTCCGCATAATTCGATAAGTTTAGGCTAAATCTTACTAATGATTCATTAAAAACTTAGTGATGATCTTACCAAACGTTAAATTGAAATCGATGTACATACCTTCCTTCAATAAATTTGACTTCATAAGTGTATTTTGTTCTTAAAATTTTAATTTATTAATCATTTCGTTAGTTTTCAGAAATATTACATGAGAGACAAAAAACGTTCTAAAATTCATTATTTGAAATATTTATGAAATCTGATAATGGAGCTTTTTATAATAACAAATAATTATAGCTAAGAGGAAGTGCGATTACATCTTATATGTCCTTTTTTGGGACTTGGAAAATTTTGTCTTTCATATCAGAAAGTAGAGGTGAAAATAAATTTCAAAGTTATCAAATATTAAATTAAAAAAGTGATTTATATTTTTTGGTTGAAATTTAATGAATAAACCAATAATTAGAATAAAAATTTAAAGCTGTATATACTTTATTGTACATTTTATGTTTTCTACACATATATGACGGTTAACCGGTTTAACCGGTTTTTTCGATGTCGGTTAACCGAAAAACCGGTTTTTTAAAACAGGCCATTTTTCGGTTAACCGACAAACCGGTTTTTTAAAAAGTCGGTTTTTTATAAACACTACTAGTGTCACAATATTCCACCCGGCACTCTTCAAAATTTTAACAAAAATTTTTTTCCATACAATTGATTGTCACTCTAATGAATATAATACTTTTATAAACGGTTTTTAAAGCTAAAGTGTTCGTTAACAAAATTGTGTTTTAAATCTACAATAAGGTTTTTTGCATAAAGCCGTTAAAGAATAAACCCAATGACAAATAACACTATGCAACAAATGAAGACTTTTGGAAAAACACAAGATCATGACAGTATAGGTTCGACTCTACTACCAAAGGGTAGTAAAACCCTATACTCAGTTTGTCCATTTTGGTGACCGATTTTTTTTTATGGGCCCCCAAAGTTTCTGAAAATCAGTGGGGCCTCTAAAAAAGGTGTCATCAGTTTTTGGTTAACAGCTAATTCAGACTTTGTGATACGGCTTAACTTTATATGGCAATAATATAGCTAAGAATCCGCCAAATAATTTTTTTTTTAAATTTTTTACCAAAAAATAGGTTTTTCGTGCACTTTTGTTGAAAAAATATAGGAAGACAATTTTTTTTTACTTTTTTTAGAATAACTTCCTGGGACTCCTAATTTTTCAATAACAATATTTAGCAAAGTTGTAGCTACGGTAAAGTTGAACAACTCTTGTGAACATATCAATGCAATCCGAACATATCTAGGCATTCTAAATAGCTGTCAAAAATCACTTGTAGCATACAAATTATATTTTTTGTTAAAAATTTATGTTCGAGTGTATACTTCTCTATTGTGCTGGAATAACGAAGAATGGGTAAATCATTATCGGTATGATCCGGGCGCATCACTTTATCCAATCTTGATCACGCAAGACCGGCTTGATGCAAGATATGAAAAAACATTAAAATTTTTGAAAGTGGCGTGGTATGTGAAGCTTCTGAAGAGTAAATATAAGCTTTTTATATAAGTTTTTGATATCGGTGGAAACCTTATGACTTGTAGATTGACATTTTAGTGAAATGAATTAATTTTGTGTTAAAAACTAACAATATTATAAAATGGTGATTTTTCCATCAAGAAAAATAAAAACTTTGAATTAATGTAAAATTTGAACAGTTACAGACATCACAATAAAATTTGGAAGTAATATAGATATAAATGTTCTTAAGTCAATGGCATCACTAATGTTGCCATTCTTTGTTCTCAAACATCGAAATTCCTAAAACGGGGAAAATGTGTTCCAAAAACTGATTTTTTTTTAGAAAATAGCCCACTTTGACGTTATTTACTGTATGATAGTAAAAACGTTTTGTATGTGTATAAACAATATATGTATAGTAGGGTGGCCCCAAAATTTAAGTTGCGGATGTTCCCACCTAAAATGAAAATTTGATTCATTCTAAGACTACGTTTTGAATTTTTATCGTCCTGGGGTCAATATTTGGCGAGCTGGATCAAAGGATAAAAAGGTCCTTTTTTGAGGTTTTTTACATTTTTTCCATATTTCTTCCAAAGGAAGTATATGTAAATTTGGTATCATATGAAAGGTCTTTGAGAGACGCATTCAATTGGTTAAAAGAAATTTAAAAAAAAAAATTTTAATTAAAAAATTTTAAAAATTTTCGACAAAATTTTATTTTTTTTTAATTTTTTCATAGAATTTATTCAAAATTCTTGATCATAAACATCATGTAATTTCACCGAAATGGTTTTTCTCGTTTTTTAAAATTCAGTCCAGTTCAATGTTTATTCAAATTTGTTTAAACCCAATTTCATCCCTATCTGACAATCTCTGTATACTCAATTCATAGTATATGTAATGGGCATCAAAATAACTCAAATTTTATAAGCTTTCCATCGATGTACAATTTCGTATACTTTGTTTTTGTTACACTACGAATATTTAAATTTAAGCTAAAACATTTACTATACATCGCGCTATAATGATTATTTTAATGTTATTCCTTTGGAATGTTGTTGTTAATTTTAAGTAACATGTGAAAAACTGCTTATTACATATATTTTTACATTGTTTAGTATATTGTTTGCTAAATGAGAAATATTAATTAACAGTTAAAACTTAAATATATAAATTCATAGAAAATATTTTAATATTAACATAATTTTTTCATATATATTTATTTACAAATTCGTTTACATGAGTATGATAGCATGGATTGACTGACAAAATGTACAAATCGTTCTGTATTTTGTGAATGACATAGAAAATCTGAAATTAGTATTATATTATTAAAATATCACGATTTTATACATAATAGCTTAACCAAAGATAAAATAATTTTCTAGTAAAAAGTTTAATTTTATTATCGCGATTTTTATGAGAATTTATAATGTTTTACCTGGAATATCTATAATGTTGCTTGAGTCGTTGTATTTCATTAATTGTTCTGTTGAGTAAAATTGAATGCAAGGGGGCTCTGAGAAGGCTACCTCTTTCCAATCTATTAAATCCGTGTAGGAATGACAATTAAAATTGAGTGTTGGAATTGTGAATTGACGAAGTATATAATAAATAATAAGTATATAATAAATATGTTAAATGTCACAAATATGTAAATTTATAATACTTATAGTTGTACTTAAAAGAGTACATCTATCAACGTTTTATTAAATTTGTTTATCAAAGTTGCTTATTATCTGTATTAAGATAGATTGCAATTTAAATAAAAGCAAAAAAAAAAATATGTAGTATGAAAACTATTTTTGTTATAAAAATGATTTGTTATTACATTTATTAACTCCCAACCTACACAATCATGTCTGATATGCCCTTTGAATTTTTCTTTAATAAAATTAAAATAAATAAAATTGGTATTGTTGACAACAGTGTTCTAAAATGTGCTATGTTGCAATGTATTATTTCCAATCAAAATGTAAAATTTTATTTTTTTGGTTGTTATGCCCTTTTGATTTTAAGGTGACCATATATAAGATTTTTTGTAAAAATTAAAAAAAAAGAGAAAAAATTTTCTCTTAAAATTTTACTAGTTGTCAATGATTTTATACAAATTCTTCATTACTTTAAAAATAAACGACAAAAAACAACAACATTCAAAAGCAAATTATTATTATTATTATGGAATAATGTTTTAGCTTAAATTTAAATATTCGTAGTGTAACAAAAGAAAAGTATACGAATTTATAGATCGATGGAAAGCTTATAAAATTTGAGTTATTTTGATGCCCATTACATATACTATGAATTGAGTACAGAGATTGTCAGATAGGGATGAAATTAGGTTTAAACAAATTTGAATAAACATTGAACTGGATTGAATTTTAAAAAACGAGAAAAACCATTTCGGTGAAATTACATGATGTTTATGATCAAGAAATTTCATCTATGTATTTGAATAAATTCTATGAAAAAATTAAAAAAAACTAAAATTTTGTCGAAAATTTTTAAAAATTTTTAATTAAAATTTTTTTTTTTTAAATTTCTTTTAACCAATTGAATGCGTCTCTCAAAGACCTTTCATATGCTACCAAATTTACGTATACTTCCTTTGGAAGAAATATGGAAAAAATGTAAAAAACCTCAAAAAAGGACCTTTTTATCCTTTGATCCAGCTCGCCAAATATTGACCCCAGGACGAAAAAATTTCAAAACGTAGTCTTAGAATGAATCAAATTTTCATATTAGGCGGGAACATCGATACCTTATTTTTTCTCCATACAAACGGGGCCACCCTAATGTATAGGGCTATACAAATATGACGAGCTTTTGAGGATCGGTGCTTTGCGTTTTTAGAATTTTTTACTCAAACCTAAAATTTTGTTTCAAAATTGGCCAAGTTTGGATAGGGCTGGGGGCTACAATGTCTGCTTAAGTTAGTCAAATTTTACTTTATACGTTTTTGCATTAAGTTCTCTTTCCAGATCATAGAAAAGTGTATATAGCCACGAAGAAAATTAGTTTTTTATAAAAGAAAAAATATAGGGATTTTTTGGGAAAAAACTTAAAAAACACACGCATACAAATTCGAAATATATAAAAAGATGCTTCAACTTTGGATGCGTGTAACTTTTTATAGGGACGAAATAATTGTTATCAGGTTTATTTTATTTTCTTTAGAATTATATCGCAAATATACGTCATATATAAAAAATTTCGACCTTTCGTAGGCCCATCATATATAAAATACAAAAAAAAGATCGCGCAAAATTTAAAAAAATTAAACCTAAATATCTCTTGAACTAAAAGAGATAATCTACAGATAAAAGCATATTTTGTAGACCTTTTCAAGGACTATCTATATTTTTAATTTCAGCTCATTCGGATCACAAATGGCTTTTTGGCGATTTTTTTTTAAATGTGTGACATTGAGGGTCCACTCACTGATCCCCATTCCGAACACCTCAGCCGAGTAAATAATACAGCACAACATAGAAGTGTGGACTTGATCATACTATTTTAACAAAAAATCTTTGTTTTAGAGTTAAAAAATAGTAAAAACGAAAATTGTTAAGGTACAAAGTGATCTTTATGTGCTATTTAGAGTGACTAGACACGTTCAGAATGCATTGATATGTTCTCAACAGTTGTTCAACTTTACCGTAGCTACAACTTTGCTAAATATTGTTAGTGAAAAATTAGGAGACCCTGGAAGTTATTCTAAAAAAAGTAAAAAAAAAAATTTTTTCTTCCTATATTTTTTCAACATAAGTGCACGAAAAAGCAATTTTTTGGAAAAAAAATTTAACAAAATTTATTTGGCGGACTCTTAGCTATATTATTGCCATATAAATTTAAGCCGTATCACAAATTCTGAATTAGCTGTTAACCGAAAACTGATGAGACCTTTTTTAGAGGCCCCACTGATTTTCAGAAATTTTGGGGGCCCATAAAAAAAATTGGTCACCAAAATGGACAAACTGAGTATAGGGTTTTACTACACTTTGGTAGTAGAGTCGAACCTATATAGTCATGATCTTGTGTTTTTTTCACTGTTGCACTGTGTAATTAATTACACTATACGACAAATAGTAGGGTCAGTGATCGGCGGGGATTCTGCCCACCGGGAAATATTAGATCAGTAAAAAAGTTATACGTGTCCCGGCGTTTCGCTGGGTCAGGTCTGGGAATCGAGATATATCGATTTGTTAAAATTAAATTGAAGGCACATAATAAGAAACTAAAACAGAACAACTCAAAATCCGGAAAATATTTAAAGGTTTCTTGGTCGGTCGTGAAATATTAATCGAATGATACAAAAAATGGTGTAAATTATGCAAGTATTAAAAGTCACGATATCTTTGACATTTAATATTTGCACTAATGATGCCCTTGTAATCAGCACTTTCAATTTAATAAAAAATAATTTATTTTAAAATTAACTATTCTAATTAAAAATCGGCATAGCACTAATACTTATTGCTAGTGCAAAATGAGTGATATCATTTTGTTGATGTTTAGTGCTGAGTTGAAAATTAACAGCTTCACTAAACATTAGTGCTAGTGAGTTAAAACATTTTGTACTCAAAGTTTAATTATTTGATTTAAAAAAAGCAATCATCAGTTTATTGAAACTTTTTTTCTACACAAATTTGAGTGCAACTTCAAACTGTGCACTAAATTTTTAAGTTCAAAATAGTTTAAGTTTATTTCTATGCACTAATTTAAAACTAAAAACTAATGTGCTGTTTTTCTATAGCGAACGAGTGCTTTGAGTGGACGTTTTACATTTATTTTGTTTTTGTTACAATAACAAAACACATGTTAAATTTCCACTCAAAGTACTCGTTCGCTATAGAAAAACAGCACATAATACTTCATTAAAAATAACAAAAAAATATTTAAAATTTTTATTTTTCGAATTTGGATTCAACAATTTCATGACCACTAATTTTTGAAAATTTAGTGATAGTATGTTTATTAGAGTGACAATCAGTTGTATGGAAAAAAATTTTTGTTAAAATTTTGAAGAGTGCCGGGTGGAATATTGTGACACTAGGCCTAAATGTTAAGTGCTGAAAATTTGAGCCAAATCGGCCAACGATTTCTGGACGCGCATCGAGGTCAAAGTTCAGATATATGCAAAATTTTACTGTTAATATGGAATAAATAGGTGAAACTCTTTAACTTTCTGCATTGTTTTCTAGAAATATGTAGATTTATTTATATTAATGAATATTACATTAAAAAAAAATTTTGGAAATTAACCCTGTATCTCCTTTGGTTCAAAATGACCCAAAAACTGTATTATCCCCAAAATTAGAGAAAAATGCAAATTTTTCAGTTTTTGTAAAAATTTTGCTACTAAATAAATACTTTTGCAATTGAATGCAAAAGAATCGAAATATGTACGTAATTATGGTTGTAATGAGATATAAATGACAAAATTTGATTAAAAAATTTTAAAGTTATTACAAATTCGCCAGACCATTAACGTGTTTCAGGCCACTTGAACAAAAAATTTAGGAAAAAAATTAAGATATTTCGAGAAAAATTAAAATAAAAGCTCATTTTTACTTAAAGTATGTCCATATTTTCAAAACTCCATTTTCAAATTTTTAAAAATTTTGTTAAACGAATTTCAGATTTTTTCGATCATCACATTGGGGTTTATTGAGATCAAAATAGGGAATAAAAATATGAAAAAATTATGTCAATACCTCTTACAGTTTTTCCGTACCTGCGATTTAAATTTTGCGTTTTTCAAGAAAAACTAATTTTTTGTCCATATTTAGGCGAATGAGTCCAATTTCCTTACTGTTATAAATTTTAAGTAAAACCTATTCATAATATTATAGTCCTTGTAATTTTAAAAAACGATAACCTTTGAATCGTGAAGGTCAAAGGTCTAATTTTTCAATATTTGGAATTTCTAATGAAAAGATAGCGAAATGTTATATATTTTTGTGCCGATTTTCATGAAACTTGAGGAAAATATATATTGGGGTCTAGCATTTACAACAACAGTGAAAAAATGGATTTTAACCTTTAAGAGGACTTGGGGTCAAAATGGCTGTGTTTTTCGTGATTTTAAAAGTTGAGGGTATTTTGGACCCCAAGTGCTGCTAAGGGTTAATTTCCATTTTTGTGTTGTTATTTTAAATTCTGGACTTTATGTTATATTTTCCTTAAGTTGCATTAAAATCGGCCCAAAAATATATAACATTTCGCTATCTTTTCATTAGAAATTCCAAATATTGAAAAATTTGAACTTTGACCTTCACGATTTAAAGGTTAACGTTTTCCGATTTTAGTAAAACTTTCAGACCATATTTAGAATTACCAGGATTATAATACTATGAATAAGTTTTACTTAAAATTTATAACAGTAAGGAAATTGGGCTCATTCGCCTAAATATGGACAAATAATTAGTTTTTCTTGAAAATCGTAAAATTTAAATCGCAGGTACGGAAAAACTATAAGAGGTATTGACATAATTTTTTCATATTTTTATTCCCTATTTTGATCTCAATAAACCCCAATGTGATGATCGAAAAAATCTGAAATTTGTTTAACAAAATTTTTAAAAATTTGAAAATGGAGTTTTGAAACAGCCGTTAAAAAAATTATTTTTTTTGGCCATACCTGCGAATAGGTTAATGGTATCCTACGAAGACAAAAACTCATATACAAGTAAATATGGACATATTTTAAGTAAAAATGAGCTTTTATTTTAATTTTTCTCGAAATATCTTCATTTTTTTCCTAAATTTTTTGTTCAAGTGGCCTGAAACACTTTAATGGTCTGGCGAATTTGTAATAACTTTATAATTTTTTAATCAAATTTTGTCATTTATATCTCATTACAACGATAATTACGTACATATTTCGATTCTTTTGCATTCAATTGCAAAAGTATTTATTTAGTAGTAAAATTTTTTCAAAAACCGAAAAATTTGCTTTTTTCTCTAATTTTGGCGATAATACAGTTTTTGGGTCATTTTGAACCAAAGGAGATACAGGGTTAATTTCCAAAAAAATTTTTAATGTAATATTCATTAATATAAATAAATCTACATATTTCTAGAAAACAATGCAGTAGGTTAACGAGTTTCACCTATTTATTCCATATTAACAGTAAAATTTTGCATATATCTGAACTTTGACCTCGATGCGCGTCCAGAAATCGTTGCCCGATTTGGCTCAAATTTTCAGCACTTAACATTTAGGCCTAGTGTCACAATATTCCACCCGGCACTCTTTGAAATCTAAAAAAAAAAATCGGCTGTCACTCTTATGTTTATGCAGCTTTTTGTTGATTGAGTGCAGATTTTTGCACTAAATCTTCTTGATAGTGAAAAAATTATCACTATCACTATTTTTTTTTAGTGCTAGTGAAGATATAACCATTATCACTAAATCTGATGAAAAATAGTGAAAACTAAATTTTTTGCACTTTTATTGAGTGATGCTGATTTCAATCAACATTTAGTGCACTACCCCCTACTATGTTAATAGGCATTTGATCTATACTAGAGCCGATGTGGTGGAGCATTTATTATTAATTAAATACGGATTAGTTGTGGTGTTAAGAAATCAAATACAATTTATTTTCCATTTTTGTTTTAAAACTTCGGTTTTAGGAGGGGGTATTTCCTTTTTCACCCACCTGGATGAAAGTAGTAATTAATTACTGCATTAATTATTTTTTTTTTTGTATATTTCAGTGGAAGATACTAAAACATATCAAGCAAAGCTACAACAGTGTTTAGATTTAAATTCTGATGATAATGTTGATATGAATACAGAAAAAACTTATGGCGATTTTGGGCATGGTTCTGATTCAAATATTTTAACAACGTCTGACGTGATACGTGCGCAGAAGGGATTGCCGCCTCAAATGTATGATGCTTTTGTACTTTATGCTGATGCAGATTTAAATTACGCTTCTGAAATGCTAACAAAGTTAGAAGACAATCCGGAGTATAATTTTAAGGTAAATTATTATGTTTGAGACTTGCTTTATTTTATTTTTCATATTTTCTTATTGAAGACGGTGAAGAAGACGGATAAAAATACATTAGTACAATTTAAAAAATCCTTTAAAATTGGCTAAATCTGTGTGTCACAAAAGAAACAATTGTAATATTACAATACATTTTTATTATATTTAGTTTGTAAATTATTGGAAAATGTCTGTCTGTCCGTCCGTCCGTCCAACATTAAGAACAAAATTTGGTACAAATGTTGCATGAACTCATGAAATGAATATGTTCTCCGAAAAGTATCTTTATTGCTCAGAAATGACACAAACTGTTGCCAACATATTTTGTACAACTTATTAAAGCTTTTTAACGATCACAAAAGAACGAAAATCACTGCATTTATGCAATTTTCTTTTTAAATAATCAAGAAAATGTTGAATTTGCGGCAAAGAGTTTGGTTACGGAGCGACGCACGGTGCTTTGTCTTATAGACAAAAATCAAAAAAAGTTTTGGTCTCAAAATATTATAAAATATATGTTGATCAATAGCTAACAACACAGCTCAAATAAATTTGTAGGAATTGGTTTTATTTGACTCTCTTAAACTTCACCAGAGGTCGCTAAACTGGCCTACCTAAACAAAAGCGTAAGACGGAACGTTTATTTCCGCTTAGCTTTAACGCTGAAATTCCATACCTTAAAACAGGGTTATCAAAAAAATAAATATAACAACCCTGATAATTTAGACAATTGGGGGATTCAAACGGTGTGCTATTAGGTCGTATTGTCATAATGTCGTAAAATATTTTTTTAGTCTAATCAAATTGTTGTTGTGTTGCGAACAAAAAAAGTTATTTTATGACAAAACAAGAAACATAGTTCAAACAGTCTTATTAGTTTATAACTTTTTTGTTTGAAACACAACAAAAATTTGATTAAACTAAAAAAATATTGTACGACATTATGACAATACGACCTAATATCACACCGTTTGAATCCCCCAAATATATATAAATATATTAGTAACTTTTTTTTTGAAAATTTGTGTTACATTGATTATACTTAAGCATCTATAATAAATCTTATATTTATTTCTAAAAAAATATTAAAATTTTCATATATAATTAGTACACTTGAGAGCCCGAGTATGGGACATGTATCATAATAATTTATAATTACTATTTGTTTATTTATAGTTTTAAGTACACGAATTTCAATTAAATAAACAATTTAAAAAAAAAAACATATTTCTGATAATTTGAAATATATAAATATAAAAGAAAATAAATAATGTATACTATTTTAAATATTTACACTTATGTACATACCTCCATTTTCTAATAACAAATATATTTTTTTTGCTTATTTGTTTCTCCTTCTTTATTTATTTGTTTACATTTGTTGTGTTTTGCAACTAACTTCACTATTAAACGCGCTGTCAAAATTGGATTTTCCAATTGCAAAGCGTTGCCGCCGCGTTATTTCGGTATGCTACATACAAATTGTATGGGCATGAGAATTTTTGACAACTAAAAAACGCTTGCCGCCCGTGTTTAGGTATGCCAGAAAGTCAATCAAATTTAAGAAAAAATTAATGAATAAAAAAATTAATTGAATTGCTTCAAGAAAATAATTCTCAAAAATTAATTTTTGTAAAAATTAATTAAAATTTTTGTTTTTTGAGTTCTTTTGTGTTTTTAAAATTCGGCAGTAATAAAATTTTTATTAAAAATTTCGACTAAATTTTTTTATCGCTCAAAAAAATACATTTTTTTAAAAAAAATTAAAAAATTACAAAAGTTTGTTGGAATTTAAAAAAAAATCGTATAAAATCGTACATTTTTTTATTTCGTTTTTTCTTAGTATATAGTGTTGGTAAAAAGGCTGTGAAAATATTAGAAATATATTAGCAGTCAATTGCAGTAAATATACATTTTTATCAATCTGCATACTAAAAAATATAGTTACTATTATAATTTTGTATAACTCTGCTAATATAAATTGCTGTTACTATTCATATATTACTATACAAATTGCAATGTTAGTTTGCAATTTCTAGTAGCAGATACAACCAGTTATCAACTCGTTATTGTAGCACAACAACCAAAATATATGTTCATGCTATAGTAGCATACACACTTTTTTGCCGAACTAATATTGCGCGTCAGCATTCGTTTTTGTTTTGTTGTGCTAGCAATTTTCTCTGGCAGCAATTTACATTTCTTTGGTTGCTTTGGATGCTGCTAGTTATTTATTTGTCAAGTATGTTATACGAAATAACGATTATTCATTAAAGTAAATATTTATGACTCTAATTGAGATATTGACTTGAATTTTAACATATCTAAACAAAAAAAAATTGTTCGGAATAAATGTGGATCAAAGTGTTCCTAATGTTGATACAAATTTTAGTTTTAGAAACTCACTATATACATATGTAATAGTATAATAAATAAAATCTTTATTTATTAACAAAACTCAATGAAATTTTCAACGTTTTTTAAATTTGTCATCCAAATTACAAAGTGTAAAAAATCTTGTCAAAGGGAATCTGGCAATTCCTAAAAATTTTGGCGAAAATCCCAAAAATGGTATTTTTTACAATTTTAACCATAGGGTCTACATTTCCTTTGGGGCTGGAAAAATACTTTGGGGATAAATAGGGAACACATCAAGGTTTCTAAAGCTGCTTTCCGTTTTTTGATCCCAGCTTTGGGATTTTAGAAAATGTGTCCCAAAGTTGACCTATTAAAAAATAGGTCATATTCCGACGGGTATAGCGATATATTCGAAACATAGGACATGTTTTTATACCAAAATGTTCTCCGTTAAGATACCTTACAGAAAAATATAAAATTGTTATATGTTCTTAAAGAAAGTTTATTTTTAATAAAAAAAGAGTTAATTCACCTTTTCGCCCAAAAAAACAGCCAAAATCAAATATTTTTTAAATATCTAAATTGAAAATCGTTTATTTTTGGATCCATAATGTATATTGCTCTGAAATCTTTTCGTAATTTAGTTGTCAATCTAACAAGAAAAATTTGGTCCAAAAGTACGACCTATATTTTTAAAAAAGCGGACCAAGGTATGGCAAAATTTTTAAATTTCAATTTTGAAATGCCTATATATCGGAAATTATAAGAGATAAATAGCACAAGTAAGCATGTTTTTTCAAGACCTAGCCAAACACTTTCCAAAAATATAAATATGTATATTTGAAATCGGATGAGAAACAAAAAAAATTGCACATGTTTTAAAATGTTATATGTAGGTACCTCGGGATCATTTGTAGGTTCCATTTTAATAACTTAAACTCTAATACTCCTTGTTTATGTCCACGTAAAATTTTATCCCAATCGGATTAGCAGTTTAGAAATACCAGATTTATTTCCAAAAAAATTTGATTCTGTCCAACTGTGCATTGGGTGTGTTTACTTACATATATGTTGTTATAGCTGAATATCGAAACCCTGATTAGTACCAACTTTTTGCCACAACTTAAAAAAAAAATGCATTTTAAAATAGGTCTAAATTCACAATTTTTACTTAAATTTTGTGTATTATAGAGTAATAATGTTAAAGTTATGTTTCAAGATATATGAAATAATATTAATGACTTAAATTTAATTAAAGAAATAGTCAAAAATTTATTATATGAAAATTAAATTATGCATCAAATCTTAACCAGAGTTCGCTAATATTATATAATTTTAAGCAAGATGAGGTAATACTTTATATACCGACTTATTTTTGTGACACATCTCTCTCAATATTTTCTTATGGATTATTTATGGATTCAAATTCAACAACAATCCTAAAATTTACAGAATCTTGCCGTTTTGTAATATATTTTTGTGAACTGCATTGCCGACTACTGCATTACCAAAAATCGGAGAACACAACAAGATGAAGTTAATTACTGTGAGTTATGTATTTTGAAGCCATTAATGAGACTTTTGGAAAATATAAGATTACATATATATCAACGTATAGGAAATTGTGTCTTCTTTTCAAAAATATATTAAATTTTTAACAATTAAAAATTTGATAGAAGACTTTTGTCAAAAATATGGGAATCAAAAATGGTAGCTGATTTTTTTATAAAATTTTAATATAATAAAAGTTTTGTTTATGAATCGTTTTTATCGAAATTTGAAACTTATATAGAAATTTTTGGTCCAAATGCAAAAGTATGAAAGAAATTTGTGAATTATTATAGAGAATTCCACAATTCAAAAAAAAAAAATTCAAAAATCCCTAAAATGGTATTTTTTAGGTTTTTGACTTTGTTTTAAGAACATGTTGGGTCATACAAGAATTGTTTTAATTTTTTAAAAGCAGCTATGTCATAAGAGTTAATTTGGCTATGTAACTCGCAGATATAAGTTTTGAAATTATAGTTCTTCCAAAATGTTATCTTTGAGAAAAATATAAACAAATTATTTATTTTGTTTTTATTTTCTTAACTAAAAATTAATGTAAGTACTTTTTTCGAAAAAAATTCGTGAAAAAACTACTTTTTAAAATATTTTTAATTTAAATGCACATAACTTTTGAATTAGTATAGATTTTAAAATTATTTTTTTGCTATTACTAATATATTTGTTGGTAATTCAAAAATGTATATTTGAACAAAATATGAATAGATTTGGATTCACTATTAGTAAAAATCCAGACTAAAGTAGGATAAAACCTTGAAATTTTAATTTTCAAATGGTAATATCTCGTCAAATATAAGAGATAAAATATAGTTCATGCAATGTTTTTTGTAGCAATCTTCTTGTAGATTCTACACCTATAAAAATCTTTCAAATCAGATCGGGAACAAAAATTTGGCATCATTTTTAATTTTTCATATACCAGATACCCCATTTTGGGGCCTTGAGGTTCCGCCATACCTTCTAAAGTCCAAATTCAACACATAAACTCAGCTATACCTCCTCTATAGCCATGGAATTTTATTAACATCGGACTGTTGGTATAGAAGTTACAGATTTATTTCCACTTTTTTTTCATTTCCCCACTGTGCTCGAGAATACAGTTGTATGGAGGCTGGGTGAAATCATGAACCGATTATGACCAAAATTAGCTAAGTTTGTCCTTGGGTCAAAAAAGTGATGTGGACTCAATATTATTGGAACATGTCCAAAATTGCGACATATACCTTGATTAACAAATTTACATGGACAGACGGATGGAGATGGACAGACTGGCGGACGGACAAAGATTATTCAACCCAAAAAGTTATTCGGTAAATTCAAATAAACATACCAAGTTTCATTACAATCAGATAATTTTTGCAAAAGTTATAGAATTTTTACAATTAAGGATAAATGGCAGGACCAATAGTCCGTTCTGCAATCACAATAAAAATTAACAGAAAGATTGTAATCTAAGTGCGTATAACAAACGCAGATTTTCATGATTTTTAGATCAATTATGTAGCCAAAATTAAAAATTATATTTTTGGTATATATGGGAGGTAGGCTGGTCTTAGGATTCTCTGTAGGAAAGACCTTCCTCGATACGAGGCATTATAAAAACAAAACATTCCGTGGTTGGTCCGATTTTGACAAAAAATTTTATTTTTCTTAACTAAGGTATTTTATATTAGCACGCCAAATTTCAAAACTCCTTCTATTATTGTCCCATCGTTATATGGGGACAAATCACTGTGCGACGTGCCCCATACAAAGTATATATTTATTATTGAATATCTGGAGAACTATACTAGTAACATTCTTAAAACTGCATGAGTTATTTTGTATGTAGTTGTGAATAACAACAACTGAACGTAGTTCGGAACAAGCGAGATTTTCCCTCCCATTCAAAGATATTATTCATTATCAAATATATTGGGAACTACTATAAACAGAGTCAGTATCCGTTTTTTTTCTTAAAGTGAGGTTCCACGTTCGGTTAATTGTTATTAAACGATAGGGGTAGCGAAGCGCAACGGGTTAAGCTAGTTTTATATAAAAATATTGTTAAAGGCATAGAGAATTATACATAGAGACGAGACACTCCGATTTGTTAAACAAAAATACAACAAATCATACGTCTGATACAAAAACAAAATACATTGACTAGCATGTATTTTGTTGTTGCCAGAGATAGGTTTTTGACAACAGACTTAGTGTTCTGACAATTACGTCTCGTCTCTATGTTACCCTCTGGTTAAAGGTATTTATAGACGTCTTTGTCAAATTTGTCAAAAACTCAAGTATCCTAATACAATTTCATCGTCTAAACAAAATTTGTATTAGATTTTCAAAAAATACGAATGATTTTTTTGATTTACGGTCGGTATTCAAAATTTGTTTAAAACAATTCAAAAACTCTTTATTTTCATATGTATCGATTATGTACAGTATTGGCCATAACTAAAGCACCCCCTCAATGGATTTTTTCAAATCATAATTTTTTTTGATAAAAACGGCTTTTTTTGTATATATTTTATTAACTAATATTGTTAATGTTCATTTAGTAAAAGATAATTTTATTAAAAATTAATTTAAAATGATAAATCATATAAAAACTCAAAACGTATCGGACAAAACAAAAGCACCCTCTTATAAGATGTTTAAAAATTTGACTCGGTACTGCATATTTGCAATGTGAGTTATCGGGAATCACAATGAATGGACTTAAAAATTCCAAAAGATAAAAATATAGGAAGACAATTACAAGGAACAAGTACTCCAGTAAATTTAAAATTAAAGTTATTGAAGACTGGAAGACGGGCTTATCACTACATGAATTTAGTAAAAAATATTCAATTAACAGATCAGTTAATTCCAGACTCGTTTCAAATTTTTTTAAGACTGGTCGAAAATCTCCGGTGCGTTCTGGAGGTCCTTCGCGAAAAAAACCACGATATTACGATTCCTTGATCAAAAGAGCAATACAAAACGATCCTGCAGCATCAGGTATTCAAGTACGAACAAGTTTAGGATTATGCGTTAGCGAAAGAACAATCCGTAGAAGAGTAATAGAAGCCCGATTATTCAGCTGACGACCAGCAAAAAAACATTTCTATCAGCTAAGAACAAGAAAGCTAGACTGAAATTTGCCAAAGCCCACATCGAATGGAGTGTCAAAAATTAAAGACAGTACTGTTCCCTGCCGAATCCAAATACAACTTAAAAAGTTCCGCTGGAATAAGGCGTGTACGCAGACTAAAAGGAGGAAGACTGAATCCTAAGTATTGTAAAGGAACAATTAAACATGGAGGAGGTAATATAATGGACTGGGGTTGCTTTTCTTGTCAAGAATTTGGACCAAATCATAAAATTTATGGGATTATGGATCGGTTCATGTACCGTGATGTATTGAAAGCTGTAATGTTGCCTTATGCCAGTGAAGAGATGCCAATTATAGGGAGCTTCCAACAGGATAACTATTCTAAGCACCCCTCCAAAGTTTGTAAGACTTGGCTACACAGCAATAAGATTCATGTTCTTCGTTGGCCTGGTCAATCTCCCGATCTCAATCCTATTGAGAACTTGTGGCACATTGTTAATTGTGAAAATAAATCGTGAAAATTTTTGAAATAAGGATCGGAAATTTTCACGATTTATTTCATGCCGTTAAAATAGCCTGGGAAGGAATATCGAAAAACGCCATCCAAAACAAAGGATTTGCAACAAAAAATTAACTAAAATTTTTTTTATAGTATATCCTTGAAGGGGTGCTTTAGTTTTGTCCGTTTCATTTTCTACCTTAAAATATTTTTTGATTATGATAACTTTGAAAGTATTTGTTTATCAATAGTAAACATATTAACAAATGAAAATAATACATAATATATATTTAAAACTTTGATTTTATACAAAAAAATACCATATGAAAAAATTGAGGGGGTGCTTTAGTTATGGCCAATACTGTATTTTTAAATACAAATAAAGCAAACAAAAATGTCAAGAAAATATAAAATAAAAATAAAGTTTTCACAAAAATATCAATCAACAAAGAAATAAAATATTTGTAATAGTATCGTGTAAACAATAAATGTTTTTTCGAAACGATTTCTTGACATACCGAATGATTTCAATAATATTTTAAATTTGATAAGTATTAATACTCAGTATTGCCGTCTATAAATACCATAAATGATAAAATTTTCTATATCAATATTTTTAAAAATGTTATTAAAGTTTTTATATAAATATGTTCAATTATTTTGAAATACGATATATTTTATTTTAATAATAACTGCGGACATACTTCAAAAGTATGTACCACCGTAAAGTCAGAAAATTAAAGCTCGCAAGAAATCATTAAACTTTTGCTAACGAAGTAATTCGATATTAGAATCGGACCAATATTTCTCCTAGCTCCCATATAATTGCACTATCTGATAATAGTTAAGCTCTCATAAATATCTTAGTTATATAGATATCCAAATGAAATTCAGCACAAATAAGTTTTATGTAAGACGAACTCGCAGCACCAAATTTTAACATAACGATCGGTTCATAATTAGTCATAGCTCCCATATAAGACCCACTTCCGAAAATCACTTTAAATAGCATAAATCTCTTAAAAACATTGGTATTCCAATAAAATTTAATACAAATAAGTTAAATATATACAGAAGTCATTTCCCCTAATTTTATAACGATCGGTCCATAATTAGTCATAACTCCCATATGAGGCCCACTTCTGAAAATCATTTTAACGAGATTTCTTAAAAATTTTGGTATTCATTTTACATTTTAAAAGATAACTGTTTATAATCATCTTCAAGGTGTAGGGTATCATATGGTCGAGCTTGGCCGACTATACTTTCCTACTTGTTGTTATTCTTTTGGCATAATTAAATTTTAAAGTATTTCTGAAAGAGTTATCGAATTACTTCGTAAGCTAAAGTTTAATGATTCCTTGTGAGCTTTAATTTTCTGACATTAGGGTTGTACATTAGGGTGGTAGGAACACAGATCTGGTGGATAAATAGTAAAACGGGATACTTGATGTCAATGGCCCTTAGAGCCATTGGTCTTCTCGAGACAAAAACATTGATATATCATACTTTAAGATCCGACTGTAAATGCCAAAGATATAACGAAAAATGTAAAAGGGCAAAAAGAAAATATTTTTTTTTTTTTTGTACGGCGCACTTTTGTTTTCTGCTTGTGGTACTCTCTAGTGTACATATATGATTAATTTTATAATAATTTCAATAAACCACGTGGTCGGCTAATGTGTAGATATACCAGCCTTACAAACAAATATGTAATATGCCAAATAAAGGTGAATGGGCAGCGGAAGATTTAAAGAAAGTTATCTGAGCTATTAGAAACAACTAGATGGACATTATTTTAGCATCAGTCATTCAATGTCTCCTACGAAGCGAAGAATGTATTGAGGAGCTTCTGGTAAGCTTGGTCAGCCTCCAACTTTAACCGCATACATTGAAAATTATTTAAATAAAACGCAACTCATTTACAAATTAAATGTGTTAGTATACAATATTAACAGAACATGGTATACCACATTACCCGCCAATTTATTCAATGGCTTATTTATGGTTTTTTTTCTTTTTTCCCAAATATCTCTGAAACTTGAACTTAAACGACTTTTTTACTTACATGGATGTAAACGTAACACTCGTAGTAGAACACCAGCTGAGAACTGTTCCAATCGTATTAAGATTCTAAAAATTATAGTGAAAATAAAAAATAGGTATACCACATACCCGAACTTATTCTAAGCTTTATAAAAACTTGATTGAGTTCACATAAATGAAAGAACCGGTTGACCGGTTTCGGTTTTGGATACTGTAATACATATGTATTTCTCAATAAAATTAACTTAACTGATGTATTTCCTGTGCGTAAATCAGAGTTCTAAAATAAACCGTACCTTATTCGTACTGTTCATTTAAAGAACACATTCCCTTCATTTGTTTTTAGTGTTTTGCGCACATGTACATATACAATATACCGAACACTACGATTGTGAGATGATGTTAGCAAACACTAACCTGCAGTTCATTGCACTAGTTCCGCTACGTCGAATTCATTTGCCACTAAGAACTACTACTAGTGAATTTTCAACCCACTCGCAACGTTATTGACTGGTGAATTTAACACGGGGATGTCATTGCAAGTGGCCGATTGGCACATTCTGCATAACACTTCACTATTAAATTCAATAGTGAACATACTCCAGCATTTGAGAAAAAAAGAAAAAATAAATTTTTCTGAGAGCGGTGTTGAACACATAACCTCTCGTTTTCTAGTCAAATGCTCTAACCACTAAACCACAGAGATCTTATTTGTACTCAGTGTTGCCACCAAGACAATTATAAACTACACATGCCTCATGCCTAAATACGAGAAAAAATTACACATGTAAATAAATTTTCGTGATTTCAATACAAGAAATTGTCTAAAATTGTCATGAATATAAAAGGTTTGTCACAGTCGACTCTGGATGTTTGGACCAAATACGATCACTTTATTGTCAATGGACAATTTTCACTTGTGGTGATTTTAATTTATCCAGGAATTGGATATATTGGATTTTTTAGTGAACTTTTCTAATTTAATGAATTCTTGAGATCAGTCAAATATGTCAATCCCAAATACGCCTTTAACAATTATTAATCAATGTCCTTTTGGAAATTGTTACATTTCTATTAAAAATTTAACAATATTTAAAAATAGCACACTGTTTGCTTACGAATTTTAATTTATTCCTAATTTATATTAAGTGCTTTGAAATCAGGTTTGTTTTCAGTTTCAAAGATAAATATTTTTTACTATTTGTTTAAAAATTATAGCTCTGATCATTTTCCTTCCCAGTAAATACTTTACCATAAAATCTTGTAACGTTTATATTTTTAAAATTTTTAGTTATAAATTTGAAATTAAGCTTCTAAAATAGTAAGTCAATTTTAATGTTTATTATTTAAAACACAAGCTAGAAACCAGACAGACAATAGCATAAACTCAAGAAACTCTTACGGGTATAAAAAATAACAGGAAACAATTTGTAAATAAATTTTTCTCACACAAATTCCTACGTTCTTGTTTTTTTCTCTTAAGATTGGCTAACGTTACCCCGAAATAACTGCAATTACCGTTACCGATATAATAGTTCGATTTTGGTTATTACAAATTGTTATTGGAAAAACGTTAATTTTCAAGATAACGAAAATTAACGTTTTTCCAATAACAATTTGTAATAACTTGTAAAAATGTACAGTTATTATACTATTTTATATTTATACTATTTTATATTTTGTTCATGTTGAAATTAAAAATCTTATATGTATATAAACTAACATTTAGTTTCTATTACCAATATTACGCAAACAAAACTATCATAAACGGCGAAATGTCCATCTGGAAAACCAAACATAGCAATCTCCAAATTACTTATCGTATTTTTCTGCAAACCTTAATGTTAATTTAGTTCAAACTTGATTCATATCTTCATCTTATATATAAATAGGCCACACGTTTTTTTGTGGTACACTTTTAAGTATGTTATTGTCCACCAATATTAATAAAACATATTGTTTTCGAATTTCGGCCACCGGGAGAGTACATATAATTCCATTATACTGAGTAACAAGCGAGTACAATATAATAAATATGAATACATTTAGAGATACTGGATTTGTATTTATTTGAAATCTGAACTATCCATAATTCATTCATTCAATTAAAATCCAAAATATAGATAAAAGACATACATTGACAATATATTTTGGATATAATTGGAATTTAAAATTACACATGAATTACACATTCACTCAATTACACATGGGCTACACATCCAAGTTAAAATTACACACAATATGTGTAATTACACATGATGTGGCAACACTGTTTGTACTGCTCTCTAATTGTTATTAAGAATAACATGTGAGTCTACTCTCTATTTTTGCATTTTCTACATCATCATTGAGAACGTTTGTTATTAATTCATCATTGGTTATTAATTGCACTACATTTCACCAGCATATTCAGTAATAAGCAATAGTCAGCTATTTGTCCTAAGTTTTTGAATTTAAATTCATGAAAAATAAAATCCTCTAAAATATACCACTTCGATGGCCACATGTAATGCTGAATGTGGCCGTTTGTGTTTTCGTTCCCATTGATGATGTGGAAAATGCAAAAATTGAGAGTAGACTCACATGTTTTTCTAAATAACAATTAGAGAGCAGTACAAATAAGAGCTCAGTGGTTTAGTGGTTAGAGCATGGCGTAATGATTATAAGGTGTATGCGTTACGGCAACAAATACAACAATGCAAAAACAACAGGCACTTTGTTTTTGTTAAATCACTTTTATAGTGTCAAAAACAGCTGACTTAAGGCTCCATTAGTCTTTGCGTTCTGTAACGTTTCTGTTCTGTGCCGTTCTGAATGCTGTTATATTGTAGTTAGTTTTTCCGTAAGATCGTATCAGCTGTTTTTAAAATAATAACCAAAAAACCATCTTTGTGATTTTGTTACTATTTTTAGTGTTTTTTGTATTTAGACCTTCAACATATTATTGTGAACGTTTTTATAAATACATACATATATTTTTTGTTAATGATTTAATTTAAACTAATTTTTTTACAACATAGTACATACAATAAAAGAAATTTATATTTATTTTATTAAATTTCAATGTTTTTTTGAAAATATTATATTTTTTATTCTTTTGTTAATAATAAATATTTCCCTTTCAAAAATGTTGGCACCACTGCTCTCATATTGTTGGCATTTTTGTGTATATATGATATCAGCTGTTTTAGCTGTCACTTAACGTTGCGGACAAAATTCTGTTTTCAACAGATTCATCCGCAACAGAACGGCAACGTTACAGAAAAACTAACGACATACACAACTTTCCCTATGCTAAAAACAAAACAGCTGATTCGGAACGGAACGGAACGTACAAACTAACTAGGCCTTTAATGTAAATAAAAATATGTTTGTAAAGGTTGAAAAAATTTTTGTTTTATGAAAATTGTATAAAAAAAAAGAATTTGTGATAAAAATCAATGAAAAATGTTACATTAATTTATTAGATAAGCAATTAAAAGTGTGTTTACTGAAAATTGTTGTATATTGGAGTTTTCGTGAGCCGCCTGTTTATGGGTTTAACATAAAATGATCACGCTAAGGAATTTGGGTGTTGTGTCCCGGGTAATACCGGAACAGCAGCAACAAGTACATCATGCTGCATGAAGGGCTTTATACAGTCATGTCAACGTGGAAGTAGAATCAGCAGTATAAGCTAGTTGTCTATTTTCTTCCCAATACTGGTCATTTGCTAAAAATATGTGCGCCAATGTATCCAGTATGATCGAGTCCTTTCAAATACTTAACAGTTGTCAATTTCCTTCCCATTCCAGGGAATTTGCGAAAAGTATGTGCGCCAATGTATCCGGTATGATTGAGTCCTTGATATCGGTACTAATTTGAAGTTTATCAGATATGTGATATACATAAATCGTTCGTTTTGAAAAGATGTGATGAATTTTAATTATACACCAAATTCCTGATTATTTTCCTGCAAAATTCAAAGTCGAAAAGACTTAAAAATTTATTTTAAACAATGATGAAAACGAAAACATCACATCTTTTTTCGATTTAAAATTGATTTGAAATCGATTTCCATCACATAGACCCCTTTCACACTAGGCAATTTAGTTGCACAAGTCTGTTTTTCATTTTCAAAAACATGAATGAAAAAACAAACTAACTTGCCGTGTACAAGCAAGTCTGTACTCAAATTTGAAAAAACTTGTTATCCTTAACTCAACCTTGCCTCTGACATCAACAAACACAAAAATTGCGCAGAAGACTTGCGCAACTAATTGCCTAGTGTGAAAGGGGTCATACCTGTACAAAATTTGTTTCATAAACGTTCAATAAATAGAAAAGTGTTTACGAATAATATTTATGAATATATGTATATGTGTCCGTATGGAAGAACAGCCTAAGTCGAAACAAACCAATTTTGAAGTATTCCCACTTTTGTGTAATTTTTATTGATTCTTACACAAAATCTGTAACAACATATATTGGTATTAAATTTATTAGACATCAAAGGTACAAGTTTTAAAAAAGTATTGGTAAATATAGAAGACTTAAGCTACTCTTCCATATGACCACAGATATCATTATTGTTTATTAAAGGTTCTTTCATTACTAAAAGGTTTTTACGATTTTTTACTGGTCTTTACTGGATTGTTTACTTTTTGCATTTACTACTTTGTATAAACGAATGCATTCCTGTAAAATGCAATAAACAATTTTAAAAACTTTTGAGTAAACGAACAAAAACTGAAATGTAAATTCAATTACGAAAATCAAATTTTCAATTTCCAATAAGCATTTTTACTAGAATTCAAGTTGAAAGCCAGTGTAATTCAAGCTTTAAATTATAGTCAAGCAATTGAATTACAGTTGTATTACACATTATTTCAATAGCATTCTCCAGTAAAAAGGAAACATAAATTCAAGCCATATGTTTTTTGTTGGAAAAATATTTAATTTTTCAAATATTTTTCAAGTTTAAAACATAATTACATTTGCATTCAAGTCAAATTCCAACAAAATGTTCAAGTGCTTGAATTTTTAGGGCTTTGGTGCTTATTGGGTTACTTCTTTTATTAAAGTTCAACCAATGACAAAAATAGTTTATTCAATTATAGAAAAAAGTCAATAATACGTGTAATCAAATTAATTACTCAGTATTTGATTATAGTAAAAATTATCGATTAATATTTTTATCAAAAATTGCAAACAAACAAGCCATTTACTTTTCGTCCGATTCCAAGGCGATAGTGAACAAAATAATTTGAAAATTTTTGGAAAACAATTCATATATTTTTTTAATGTGTAATTTTACAAGAATGAAAAGAAATTTAGATTATATGTACACATTCATTATATTATATTAATGTAAAAATTATATTATAAAGAATTTGAATAAAAATACATACATAAGTTAAATACACAAATGCATTTTATTTTCCAATGAATTTTGAATGGAAATAAATTAATTATTCTTATTATTATTGTTATTATTATTATTGATATTATTATTATTGTTGTTATTATTATTTGAATAAAAGTTAAAAGAAGTTTTACAATTTTATTTTTAACATTTTTTTAAAGCCCAATAAGCGCTGTCTACTTTTTTGATTTTATTTAAATTACGGATTCGAAAATGTATCCGGCACTTAAAAAACAATTTTTTAACATTTTCTGGCAAGTCAACTGATCTGCTTTCCTCGACCAGGTGCTGATGAAGGTTTCGACGGTGAGAAATGTCAAGCCCATTTATTTTATGAAATATAGATTCCATTTCCTTTATTTTTAAAAGAAATTGGTTTTTCGGCTTTTTCAAATACCCATTAGACACCTGGTCAACCCACGTATACGAATCCTCATGACATTCGTATTCCACAAGTTTCAACTTACGAATGATATAGCCAGCTATATATTCTAAGGCATTCTCTTGAAGAAAACCAATGTCATTTAGATTCGTATCGTCTAAGTCATTGAGAACATCTTCACTTGTTTCTGGACAGATATGCTCTTCTAAGTCATTGCTATCTTCGATTTCAGAGGCACTGTTAGGGTCTGGCACATGCTCAATTATTGACATGTCATTGGAATGACAATGTAGCCAATCGGTGGAATCATTTTCAACATTTCCAGTGCCATTTAAATGCTCTGTGTTTCTTGCTAAAAATTTAAAAATATGAATTAAATAATTGTTACAAATTATAAAATTGCTATTGCCAAACCTACCTAATATGTATTTCCGAAGTCTATATTTAAAATCCTGTGGCGATGGAGGGTCATTTAACCCACCTTTGCTTCGGATTGCACCAAAAAAGTGCTCCAATACATCCTGGTTCAAACGATGTGTAACCAAGTACTTCATTTCGTAGCGTTCCACGTACTTATGAAGCATTTCAAGAGCGTTATTTGTCATAACGATGCCCTTTTGGAAATGCTCCAAAGTCTTTTTTCCTGGCACTATCGATTTAGACATTGCGTGTGTCATACGATTCAACGTATCCCGTTGTTTTTCATAGGATACTCCATAGGGTTCCTTAGAAGGTAAAAAAATAAATCGTTAATAATGTTTTACAAAAAAAAAAGAAAAAAGTACCTTGCCAGGGTATGTGAATGTATTTAACTTAGAGTTAAGCACATCAAACCAGTCGTTAACCAATTGGAAAAATTCCGCTGATTCCAGGGGTTGATAAATATCCACTCCATTGGCATAACACCATTTAAGGGCACGGGCTGTGGTATTAGAAAATAGCTGAGCAGCTAATTTAACCTTTTGTCGTCCTGAAAGTATATACATTTTTTATATTCATGGATACTTAAGTATAAGAACTACGGACATACCTGCACCTTTAACGGAAAGATGTTCCTCAGTTAACTTAAAGGTGATCGACACATCAGACTTAGAAGTGTGTTCCAAAAGATCAGAAATAGTACGCGGGCTCAAAAGAGTGTTGTTATAAATTAGGCCGGTATCCAAAAAATGGTTTCTAATTAACTTCAGAAGGTGGGGTGCATCGGCGAAGGTGAATACTTTTTCCTCCATATTGATGGGATTAGCAAACCATGGTTTATCTTGATAAATTGATAATTATTAAAAAATTATGAAATATTCAAATAATGGCCTTTATTTTTCTTAAATTTAACCTTATTGGCTAGTTTAATTAAATATTATTGGCGAATCTTATTACCGAATCTTAAATTAGGTCTTAACGATCTTATTTTTGTAAATTTTAATGAATCTTAAGTTTAGTAATTAATCTTATACTAATTCTTAATATTAAACAAATAAATTAATGCATCTTATTTCCAAATCTTAATAACGACTCTTAAACTCGAATAAATTATAAAATTATTGGAAATTAAAGTAATGAATTGGAAATTAAATGAATGAATTGGAAATTAACTGAATGAAATGGAAATTAAATGAATGAAATGGAAATTAAATAAATGTATCTAATCTTAACAACGACTCTTAACTCGAATATTTAACAAAAATGTTAATAATAAATTTTACTAATTACCATTTAAAGGAGGTCAGAATTTTAAATCCGAATTCCTTTTGTGCGTTTATGTGAGCTTGGTGAAAACGTGTATCGACATACTCACTGATATTAATAGGATTCGTCCTTGGGCCAAAACAATCGCATATTAAAAGTTTGGTGTATATGTTTCTTTTCATAATCCATTTTAAAATTTATAAAGAATTTATTAAACAAATTTTGTTTTATAAAACTTTAATAAATGTTAAAATTGATTATGAATAAGGCGATTCATATTTAACTTACCTGGAGTCACACCCAACTCTCTCAGCAACTTACGGTTTGTTGGACCCATATCACAAACTATCGCGACTACAGGAAATCCTGCATTACACAACTTCGATATAATGCGTTGCAAAATATCTTTTGTCATTTGACAATCAAAGTTGTAGAACACTGGCTGCTTCCAAGATTTTTTCAAACCTCGAGCCATAGCTACCTGGACATAGTTTGCAGGTTTTCTGACGACGTCATCTGCCGCGTCGTACTCAAAGGATTCCACTACCTTCATTTCGTCAAACGAGAGGACACAAATTTTTTCGTCTATCGACATATCTGTCGTTTGTCGCATAAACTGAATTGATGTCTCTAGAATACCTTCATGTATGTCGACTTTTTGGCACCAACGTTGTAATGTCGACACATGAGGTAGTGGAAATCCTTTTTTGTACATATGGTTATACGCTCTCGGTCCAGATGCGTGCAAACATATGGCATTCGAAATGTCGCTCCACTTCCATTTTATTTTGCCTGGAGACATTAATTTCCTTATCTGACCATCGCTAAAGATTTGACGCATGGAATTTACGGCCGCGTTTGCTTGTGTGAGTTTACAACTCAAATCTTTGATTTCAGTGTCCAATTGGCGTATTTTATCTCTATATTCTTTTGACACCTCGTCAAAAATTGATGGACTAAAGTCGTTAAATAAAAAACAGTATTTAACATTTTTTAGAAAACATTTTAAGTAAAAGTTTCAAATGTTTCACAGAAAAAAGTTTCAACATAAATATGATTAGATTTCATTGGTTTCAATTCATAACATTTATAAATAATTTCTTAAATAGTATAATATTTTTCATATTTTATGTTTTCAAATAAAATCTACACCATTTCCAATTGTATTTCAGAATTTTCCAATTGTATTTTAGAAATTTCCATTTGTATTTCAGAATTTTCCAAATGTATTTTAAAAATTTCCATTTGTATCTCAGAAAATTCTAATAGCAATACCAATGGAAATTTCTGGCATACAAATAGAAATTTCTGAAAAACAATTGGAAAATTCGGAAATACAATTAGAAATTTCTGAAATACAAATGGAAATTTCTAAAATACATTTGGAAAATTCTGAAATACAATTTGAATTTTCGAAATACAATTGGAAAAATGGTGTAGAAGCTTTGAAAAATATAATTTCAATTTCATTTATGTATGTACATACCAGAGCTGTAATTGAATCATTCATATTTGAATTAATTCGCGAATCATTCACACAAAAAAATGAATTGAATGAAATTTGAATCAATTCAAATGAATAAGGCAGAAATGAATTGCAATTCGTTTCTAATTCAAATGAATTTGTTAAAGTGAATTGCAATTCATTTGAATTCAATTGATTTTGAATCATTTACAGCTCTGGTACATACATACATATATTTTTATGTTGTTCAAAAATGTTTGAAAATTTCCTTGCAAAATGTTTTATGATTTTAAGCTACAAAATGAGAAAATATGCCCGAAATTTATTTAATTTTTTTAAGAGGATGATATTCTTTAATGTTTATGGATGTTTTATTATGTGTAATGATATTTCTTATGTTTCAGATATTGTTGATTCATCTTAAAATATTGGCCAATATATGGCTATTATACAAACATTCATTAGATAAGAAAATTATAATGCAATTTATTATTAAATATTTGGGGTATTCAAACGTTCTGCTATTAAGTCATATTGTCATAATGTTCTAATATATTAATTTAGTTTAAACAAATTGTTGTGGATCTTCAAACAAAAAAAGTGTTATTTTAAGACAAAATAATAAACATAGTTCAAAAAGTCTTATTAGTTTAGATTTTTTTGTTTGAAACACAACAAAAAATTGATTAAAGTAAATTAATATAATAGGACATTATGAAAATATGACTTAATAGAAGACCGTTTGAATCCCCCAATTATAAAATTTACGTCAAAAAAGCAAAAATTTCCCTCATGTACAAGTTTATAATTGGTCTGTTCAATAACAAAAAACTATTACGAATTATTAAAAATATTCACAGAAAAATTTGAAATTTGTATTGAAAAACAAAAACAATATGTGATAATTTGTAATAGTTTTTTGTTATTGAACATACCAAATATTTATGAACATGTTTTTATTCTGAATGAAATAAATATTTATACAAACAGTGGAATTGCCCATATAGCTATTATAGTTTCCTAAATATTTGGTTTTTATGGGAGTTACCACGCCCACTTGAAATTTCAAAACAAAAAGTAGCCTACAGTTCCTTCCAGACATACAGAAACATACTGCAAAAAATTTCAAGGAAATCTGTTCAGACGTCTATAGCTGCCTAACATACAAATATACAAACACACATTCACTTTTATATATGGAAGACAGATAGATTACAAAATTCATTTCAATTATGAATTTCTTTTTTCTGTGTTATTAAAAATTTAGTAGCACTTACTCAGTTTGCGTTTCTTGCTCTTTTGTAGTTTGTTGTTGTTGAAAATTCGGAGCGGCAGTAGCTGTAAGTTCTTCCATTGAGAAGAAACGTCTGCCCTCGAATGGCTCGGGTGGTCCAAATTCAATTGGGGGTTGATTTTCGACTGAGGAAGAAAACCACAAGTTTTCAACATTTGAATCTTCCATAGACTCGCTTTGGCAATGCTGTAAGGGTTGAACAACAGTCTGAACAATAGGCTGAACAACAGGCTGAAGAACAGTCTGAACAACAGGCTGAACAAAAGTCTGAACAACGGGCATACTGCTGTGCTCACATGTCATTACGTGTGAGTTAACTAATCTAAATTATAAAAAATAGAATTTAATATTAATTTCACAAGGAGTTATTCTTCTACTTGCCTTTCACCTACTTCGTTCCCCTCGTGATGCACAATTGGAATAGCATTGGGCATTAACATAAAACGGCGTCCCGCAGTTATAACATCAGAAGAAGAAAAGTGGTCAATGCATATTTGTGCGTATGGACTAAAATCCATTTTGCATATCTTGCTCCACTTTTCTCTCTTACGCACGTCTTTTGGAACGGTGAAAAAGGTTCCCCCTTTTTGCATTTTTTTTTCCACACAACCGGCATTGACGCATTTTAATTTTTTTTTTTCACAAAACTTTTATTTTCACAAAACTTTTCACAAATTAATTTTTTCCACAAAATTATTTTATTTACAATTTTTTTTTTCTTCACACAATGTAAACAAACTTTGACAAATAGCTTACAATAAAAAAAAACGATTTTGACAAGATGAAAGTTGTAAACAAACTTGAGCAAAAAATAATCAGCTGTTTGTTTAACGTCACCTTGTATATCATTACGCCATGGGTTAGAGCATTTGACTAGAAAACGAGAGGTTATGTGTTCAACCCCGCTCTCAGAAAAATTTATTTTTTCTTTTTTTCTCAAATGCTGGAGTATTTTCACTATCGAATTTAATAGTGAAGTGTTATGCAGAGTGTGCCAATCGGCCACTTGCAATGACATCCCCGTGTTAAATTCACCAGTCAATAACGTTGCGAGTGGGTTGAAAATTCACTAGTAGTAGTTCTTAGTGGCCAACGAATTCGACGTAGCGGAACTAGTGCAATGAACTACAGGGTATTTAAAAAAATGCAACTGAATACAAGAGCGCATTGTTGGGAAAAATTTAATTTTCTTATACTACCTGTTTCAATCAATCCATTATTTTGTAACCATTTCAAAAGGGTTTTTATGGTACTTGTAAAAATTGCCAATGGAAATTTCATGGAAAGTGTTTTTCAATAGATGTATGTACATAATTTATGATATTTTATGATACTGACAGCTGTAAAAAAGAATATTTAGCTGTAATAATGTGTGGAAAACTCCAAACATGAATGAATGGTAAAATTATTTATAATTATCTAAAAAATAAAAATCTTTAAATGATTTTCTATAATTCATTCCCATATTTTATTCAAGTCCTATTCAAAAGTAAAAATCTACAAGCATATCCTAAAAAATTATAAAATTTTTCGCAACATAAAAATACTAAATGAATTTACAATTAAACACATTTATAAATACATATCTTTCGATTTTCTTACTTCTCCGACATTATTTTTGTATTAAATATATTTATTTCTGCCTTCATCAATACTCCACATGTTCAAAAAAATCTTCGCAAATGTACGCTAAAAAATACACTAAACGTAGTGAATGTGTACAATGTACCGTACCTTATTCGTAGTGTTTGCGAACATCATCTCACAATCGTAGTGTAAAATTTTTTAAAGGTATTTCGTACATTTTGTAGCGAATGTGTATGCGTACTGTATATGAAGATTTAAAGTACAGTACACTAACATACGGTATGTTAGTGTTTTTTTTTCGAACTCTGGCGTAAATATTAAATTAAGAGTTCTTGGCTGACATCATTTAAGTACTTAACCAATGTTCTGCAGTTATGTTAACAACAAAAACATTTGTTCCGATGTTTTATATCGCTCAAAAATAATGAATCTTTAAAAATTATTAAAAATCTATGTCCTTCAGTCTGTAAAACTGCTGACGGGCTTTCCTTGTAAACCTTGTGATCAAACTAAAGGCGATCGGTTTATTATTTCATATACCTCCCATAAAAATATCCTCTCGAACTAGAACTTTAACAATTCAAAATTTTAAAAATTACTTTAACGAAAACGAAAATATTTTTATATTTGAAACGTATACATACTACATGTTATATAGAAATTGACAGGAAATTTCTTTAATTTAACTGATACAGATTTATTATAAGATTTAGTATTAAAATAATGGAAACTGTTTTCTAATTTTTTGTCCCGCGTATTTTTTTTATAAATTTCGCCATTTTTAACCTATTTTAAAAATTAAATAATTATTGACTAAAATTATGTTGTACAGAATAAAAGTAATAAAAATTCTTTTGGTGGAGGGTATATAAGATTCGACATAGCCGAATATTAAATTCTTAATTGTGTTTTATTGTTATTATATTAATTATTGTGTTCTTTTAATATTTGTTTTATAGCTTTGCATGAAGGATCGTGATTTATTAGGCGGAGTTCAATTTGAGCATGTTGCACTAACTCAATTGATCGAAGAACGATGCAAACATTTGATTGTTATATTAACAGAAGAATTCCTAAAGAGTCCAGAAAATAAGTTTTTAGTAAACTATACGCAAGCCCTGCAAATTCGTAAGTTTATTGAATGTAAATTTTGATTATGTACTGAAAAATAATAAGGTAATCAATAATATTATATTTTAAAAATTCGTGAATTACTCTATTGTATAAAATAATATTTATATCGGTTTCATTTATATACACACAGCCTAAAAAATGAGTAAACACCACAAATTATCTGCTTTGTTTAAGTTTTAATAGTTTCGGTTTGTTGGAGATTGCGTTGAATAATAGAAAAACTGCACTGGAATTTCTTTTTTCTGTGTGTATACAAAGAAAAAAGAAATTCATAATTGGAATGAATTTTGTAATAAATATGTATTATTAATCGAACATGACTTTGTTTTCCTAAACTTTTTCATTCAGAATAAGAACATGTTCATAAATATTATAAAATTGTTCATGGCGGCAATTTTAGCATTTTTTGCTAAATGTAATAATATTTTATAATAAATTGCATTATAATTGCATTATCTAATGAATTAATTCATAACTAATTGCATAATAGCCATATATTGGCCAATATTTTAAGATGAATCAACAATATCTGAAACTTCAAAAATATCATTAACCCTTTCGCTACATTGTATCCATATGGATACATTTTAGATTTTTGCACATAACTTCGACAATTATGAATATTTTTAAAAAATAGTCTTTGAGTCTATTTTTGGAATATATTTAGAGATGTTTACAATTTATTTTATTGAATTATCGCTATTCGTGTTCGATTGATAGCAATTTGAAAATGTGTGAAAATAGATTTTTGAATCCAACATTTTTTTTTTAAAAAAGTGCCTTCGATTTTTTGCATATAAAATTTGTAAAAACTATAATTTTGTAATAAAAATTATTTAGAATGCTTAGAAACATATTAGGGAAATATAAAAATAAAAAATATTTTAAAAAAAATCATTGGGGGCTTCAGGATAAGCTTCCAGGACTAAAAATTTAATTTGGTATAACGGATAAACCAGGGCACGTAGGACCTTAATATTAATATCAGCCAATATTGATATCAATACCAACCATATGATAAACTTAAAACATCTATTAACACCTCCAGTTAAAACTTGTAGCGAAAGGGTTAAATATAATAAAATATCCATAAACATTAAGCATATCATCCCCTTAACAAATTTAATAAATTTCGCGCATATTTTTTCATATTGTAGCTGAAAATCATAAAAACAAATAAAAAATGTTCCATGAAAATTTCAAACATTTTTCAACAACATAAAAATATAAATGAAAATTGATATTATATTTTTGAAGCCTTCTAGATTTAATTTGAAAACATAAAATATGAAAAACTCTTACAATACCCACCCGGGTGGTACTGCACTTCTATACATATATCCGACGAACAAAATTTTAAAAAATCGAAAAAACCTTATAAAAAGTTTAAAATGTTTTTATTAAATTATATACACAGAAAAAAGAAATTCATAATTAGAATAAATTTTGTAATAAATATTATTAATCGAACTTGACTTTTTTTCCCAAACTTTTTTCATTCAGAATAAGAACATGTTCATAAATATTATAAATTTTTTCATGACGGAAATTTCTGCTTTTTTTGCATAAATTTAATAATATTTTATAATAAATTGCATTATAATTGCATTATTTAATGAATTAATTCTAAACTATTTGCATAATAGCCATATATTGGCCAATATTTTAAGATGAATCGGCAATATCTGAAAATTAAAAATATGTATCATTAAACATAATAAAATATAAATAAACATTAAGCATATCATCCCCTTAAAAAAATGTAAGCAATTTCGCGTATATTTGTTCATTTTGTAGCTGAAAATCATAAAAATAAATAAAAAATTTTCCAAGGAAAATTGCAAACATTTTTCAACAACATAAAAATATAAATGAAATTGAAATTATATTTTTCAAGCCTTCTAGATTTAATTTGAAAACATAAAATATGAACAAAATCTTAATATTTAAGAAATTTTTTATAAATGTTATGAATTGAAATCAGTGAAATCAAATCATAATATTTACAGTATGTGGAAAAAATAAGTTTCCAAGCGAAAAAAGTATATTGAAACGATGATTTGGATAGTGTTTATGATTTTTTTTTGGATTTTTTTTATTAAAATTATAGTATTTATTTCATTTAACATTAAAAATATAAAAAATATTAACAACAACAATATTTCAATATTTTCTTATGAATTTGTTTAGAGAATATAGATAAAAATGTTGAAAAAATAAGTTTCCATTTTATTTAGTTTAGCAAGTCGATCTGGCATAGTATCTATTAACTTTTGGCATTCTTTAGAACTAATTTTTTTCCAGTTCGAAATGATGCACTCTTTCAGTTGGCTTAAGTTTTGTGGTGCTTGCTCGGAAATGCGAATTTTTAGCATAGCCCAAGCGTTTTCGATGGAGAGAGGTCTGGACTTTGAGGTGGCCACTTTAAAATTGTAATATTTTTCTCAGTGAGATATTGTACAACTTTTTTGGCAGTATGAATAGGTGCATTGTCTTGTTGGAATACAAAATGTTCACCTATTAACCGATTTCCTTCCGGTATTGCATATTCTTCTAATATTTTTAAGTACACCGATGTATTTACTTTTCCTTCTAGTACTACTATTTCACCAGTACCTCTAGCGGAGGGGCAGCCTCATATCATTAAACCTTTCTCAACTGCTTTTACAGTGGGTATAGTGCATTTGTAAGATAAAGCATCACCTGCTTAACGCCAAACGTGAACCATACCATGGGAATATTTTAGTCTTATCATTGATTCATCAGTCCATAAAATATTATACCAAAATTTTCGTGGTTTTAAAACATGTTCTTCATAAAATTGCATTCTTTTCTTCATATTTAATTTGCTAGCGTATGGAATTTTGCGTGCCACTCGACCGTGTTTGCCACTAGCTCTGAGCCTATTACGAATTGTGAATGTGGAGGGTGCTTATTTGCCTTCGTTAAGCAACTGAGATCGAATCTTTGGTACAGAAGTTAGCGGATTTGCCTCAGAGATTTCAAGAATTCTTCTGTCAACTCTGTCGGTGGTTATTTTAGGACGTCCTGGTCTCTTTTTAGGGCAAACTCTGTGTTCATTCTCATAAGCAACAATGACTTTACGGACAGCTGAATGTGATTTGCCAAATTTTTGCCCAATATAACGCAAGTTATGGCCATCTTTATACAGATTAATTATTGCTTTGCGTTCTTCAGTTGTCAATTGCTTGAATTTACCCATTATTTTTTCAAATTTTAATATTTTCTGTTAAAATTTAGAAATCAGTACACAAACTCGAAAAAGTGAATTTTTTGCACATTTGTAAATATAATTGCATTCATTTTTGTTAAACGTAAACAATTACAATTAAATTCGACGAAAATTTTATATAAAATGCCGTCAATGATCAACTGCTGTGTAAATTAATATTCTGGAAACATATTTTTTATTAAAAGAGAATTTGATGTACCGTTATTTTATTTAAAGAGAAAAATTTCTCATTTTTTTCACATATTATCACTGAAATAAATACATTTTAAAAATGCAAAAACATTTTTCAATATCCCAGTTTTCCAGTGCTCAAAACTTCCAAAAATTTAAATATGCTATTGGAAACTTATTTTTTCTACATACTGTATGTTGAAACTTTTTTCTGTGTAGAACTTTAAAATTTGTTCAGTGAGTCTAAATTTTATTTAAATCGAAACAAAATGAAAAAAAATTATTAAGTTAACAAAAACTGAGAGGTCACCCGGGTGGGTATTGGTGAAGCGAAGGTTTAGGTAATTCGCGTCACCGTTTTCTATCATTATATGTTAATTATTTTATTATTAATTAATTTCTTTCTTTATTGAAACCTTTATAAAATATTTACTTAAAAGTATTACAACAATTAACAACTAAATAATTAAAATAAAACAAAGAAACTATGTACTAATACACAGTATTAAGAAAAAATAGTATAAAAAAACTTGTATAAACGTAAATGTTATAAGAAATTTTAAAAACAACCACTAATTATCACTCTTTAATTACAAAAGAGTCTTAGAGCTAGTTTCTGGGGTAATGATAATCTACATTCTTCCTTTAAACCTAGATTAAACTAAAAATTGTGTTTCTTATGTAGTATATAGTCTAGGTTTAACCAAAGACTATAAATATATAAAGATGTTGCACACAGAGAGACAGACGTGTTTTGAATCCGCTCCGTTCTGATTTGTGAATAATTACATTTAGTTTACACAAAAAAAAAAAAAAACTAATTTACTTGCGCATGGACGCCTTTAATTAAAAATATTAAGGCCCTAAAGTAGTATGGAAGTGGGGAGGCAGATGAAAATCTGCGTTCCCATTTATTTTCAGTGAAGAAGAAAATATTTTTTTTGAAATTGTTGGGGAAGAAAATATTTTTTGTAAAATTGCAAACTTGCAGAATGGTAAGAAAATATTTTTTTTGAAATTGTGGGGAAGAAAATATTTTTTGTAAAATTGCAAACTTGCAGAATGGGAAGAAATTATTTTTAGTGAAAATTGACACCAATATATTTATTTTGTATAATACATATGTATGTATGTAGTTATGTTAAAAGTCCATACAAAAAAATGTTTAACAGGTAGACAATTATTTGCGATTTTAATTTTTAGCATGGAGACAATGTTTACATATGTAACCTAAATTAAGATTTTCTCAATTTGAAATATTAAAGAGAAATTACTAATTCTTTGGAGATGAATTTTTTTTTTTTTTTAAATTCAATATTTATCTTTATTCAATATTTAATTTTACATTATATCTTAAATCTAAACCCGCGAAACCCTATGGGTTTGTCTGCAGGAAATCATGATAAAAAGTTTTTGAAACTTATTCAATTTTTAATTTAAGTAAGAAAGATTTGTAATATTTACAATAATTCATTCATTGTGAACTGACAAAAAATGTTTTTAAAAGTTTTTTCCTTTTGTGGGCATTTAGTATATTTAAAAGATTTAGTGGCAATTTATTGAAAATGTTTGGCAAAGCTACTTCAAGACAATTTTTTCCATAGTTGTTGAAAAAGCGTTCGACCTTGAAACGTCCTTCTGCTCTACGTCTTGTATTGTATTGGTGATCAATTGGCTTAAGGAACCTCGGGTCGTTATAAAATTCGATTGCTAATGTTATGCGGTATATGTTTTTAACATTTAATACATGTTGGTCCTTAGCAATGTTGTTGGCATTATCGATGATGTTGTTGTTGGTGTTATTATTTGTGTTAAACGTGTTGACGTTGTTGTTGCTGGTGTTGTTGTTGATGTTTGCGTTATGTATGCTGTTGCTGATGTTGTTGTTGCTAATGTTGTTGATGTTGTTATTGCTGCTGATGTTATTGTTACTGATGTTGTTGTTGCTTCTGGTGTTGTTGTTTATGTTCCTGTTGACGATGTTGTTGTTGATATTAGTATTATGGCTGTTGATGCTGATGTCGTTTATGTTATTGTTGCTGATGATGTTGTTGCTGATGTTGTTGTTGATACTATTAAAGTTGTTGATGTTTGAGTTGTGATTGTTGTTATTGCTGATGTTGTTTTGATTTTTTTGAGAGAACCGGTGATTCTTCTTAAGAATTTTTAAAATACGATCCTGGGTACTCTGTAACAGTCTGCAATGTGTTGCACTTCCCCAGGCTGCAATTCCATGCCTTATATATGATTCTACCATTGAAAAATATGCCTGCCTTAGTACGCTATATGTGGCACAGTTGCTTAAATGGTACATCATATACGCTGATTTTCGAAGCTTTTTCTGAAGGTTTTCTACATGAACATTCCATTTGAAATGATTATCAACATATACTCCCAGGTATTTATATGATGTAACCAATTCAATATATGTTGTACAAGTATCATTGTTCTGGTTGTTAGTGTTATGTAAGCATGTTAGTTCGTGGAATTTTAGCTGGATGTTGTGTTGTTCAAAGTGTGTGGGCTTAATATGCATTATTTTAGTTTTTCTTGAGTTTATGTTTAGTCCATTATCATGGCACCATTTTGTGGCTACATTCAATTGATTTTGCATAATCTCAGTGGCGAGGTGAATGTTTTTGTTTGAAACAACTACAGCAGTATCGTCTGCATATGCAAAAGTTGTACTTTGTTGCATAGCATTGAGCATGTCATTTGCGTATAAAATATAAAGTACTGGGCCAAGTTTCGAACCCTGTGGGACACCATAATCAATTGAAACCTCTTCACTTAAAGTGTTATTGATTTTGATGCGATACGATCTGCAATCGAGATAGCTTTTAAACCATTTTAAAATATTACCTCGTATTCCATTCTTTCTAATATTTGGACAAGTTTGGTGTGAGATAGAGCGTCAAATGCTTTGCTAAAATCAATAAATAATACCAGGCAGTGCATTTGTTTGCTTAAGCATTTATTGATAAAGTTTGCAAAGTTTCCTAAGAGTCCGTTGATATTTTTACCTTTTTGAAATCCAAATTGGTTTTTATTAATTATTTTATACCTTTCTAGGAAATGGTTTAATCTTTTTACTACAATTTCCTCAAGTATTTTTTCTAGAACAGGTAGGATTGAAATAGGTCTGTAATTATTATATTCGGATTTGACTCCACTCTTGTAAATTGGCCTTATAATGGAAGTTTTTAAAGATTTTGGAATAGTCGCATTTTCTAGACTGGAGTTTACAAGCTTTGTGATTATTGGTGTCAAAAAGTAAGCATTGTTTTTTATATCTTTAGGTCTTATTCCGTCAATCCCTGCTCCTTTTTTAACGTTTAGTTTACTTAAGATATTAAAGATTTCCTGTTCATTTGTGTTTTCCATGTATATAGAATTTTGAATTGCTGGTTCAAAATTGTTTATTGTTCGGATATTGCAGCTATGAATTAATTTTTGCACATTGTCCTTAAAATTTATAGCAAAATTGTTTATAATAGTGTTTAGATTATCATATTTGTAATTTTTTATTATTGTTTCATCAATATTGTTTTTCTTTTTACCAACTATTTCATTTATAAGTTGCCACGTACCACGCATATTATTTCGATTTTCTATAAATTTGTTTCTATAGAATTTGTCTTTTTCATATTTTATTTCTTTGTTTAATAAATTTCGATATTTTTTATAGTTATTTTCATAATCCTTATTGTTTCGATTATTTAGCCATTTTTTGTAAAGTTTATCGCGTATATCACATTTTTTAATTAAATTTGAACTTATCCACTCATTTTGTTTTCTATGTTTTTTGGTTTCAACAGTTTTTTTAGATTTTTCATATATTTCGGCGAATTTTTCAGAAATTTTATTGTAAATGTCAGTTGTGTTTGAGTTTTGATCTATTATTTGATTCCAGTTAGTCTCACTTATAAGTTTATTTATTTTAATATTGTTTAAACTGTAACCCTGATAATTCTTAGTTTCCGAACCTGTATTTTTTCCATTTTTTTATACATACTACAAAAAAGAGATTAGTGATCAGAAATCGTTGTTGTTATAATTGAAGCCTCTGCATTAGAGCTTGATTGTTGCTTTTTTATAAACATATGGTCAATGCACGTGCTAGTATTTTTGTTTACATCCTCACGTGTACTCTCATTTATCATGCATTGCAGGCAGGGCTGCCAGATGAATTTCGGAAAAAATCGTCAATATCCCGATAAAAAAGAAAAAAATCGTCATTTCAAATTTTAAAAATCGTCAAAAAATCGGAAAATTAAGAAGTCAATATTTATAATAGTAGTTTTAAATTTTTATTTAAAAATTAAACGAAAACATAACAATTCAAATATGTATAGCGTTTTCTACTATACAAACAATATTTCTTAAAATTAAAGTTTTTAAATAAGAGATCACAAAAATATATAAAGTAAAGCACTACTTGTATTTTACAAATAAATATCTGAATTTAACATATTTATTAATTCTGGTTTAACCACAATGTCAAAACAATTTAATTTATTTAGTTTTAAATAATCTTTCGAGTAAAGAATTCCTTCAATAGATTTATTTTCTAAAGAATTTCGTATTTTTGTTTTATTTATATTTACTTGACTGAAAATTCTCTCGACGTTTGCCGATGAATGGGGCAAAGTCATTATATTTTGAATAAATTTTGTCAAAATAGGAAAAGCTCTTGTAGAATTTCCATGTTTTATTTCTGAAATTTTTTTCCAAAAAATACATAAGCTAATTTCGGTGTGTGTAAACAATGATTTGAAATCTAAAAGTTTTAATTCTCGGAATTCAGAATCTAAATTTTGGTTTTCATTTTCATCAATCAAATGAGGAAATTCTTTAAGTATTTCATAAAATGAATTACTACTCTCTTCACTCATAATATTATAGGGATTTATTATTCTTAAACTCTTTAAATTATTTTCAAAATCGAATCTTTTTAAAATTTGGTTACACAACTCAATATAAAAATGAATGCAATTATCAATAATTTCAAAAACATCACTATCACTTAGTTTTGTTTTTGAGATAATGTCTTTAGCATATACTCCTAAATATACTTGATTGTGTTTCAAAACATTGTTGGGGTCTTTATAATTTATTAAATGTATTTGATCACTTTTTGACATATGATGTTTTATAAAATTGCTAATGATCGTCTTAAAAAGCCTTTCCATTTGTAAATGCATATTGTGGATTTCTGCATTTTCACTTTGAAATAAACGATTTATACTATTTATAATTCCAAGTATATATTTTAAAAATGATAAATAAATTAAATTTGTTTCATTTAAGTTTTCAAAAATTATTTTAGAGGTATCAATATTGTCAACATTAGCCGCAAACGAGAAATAAATTTTCAAACATTCATATAACTCTAAAATACGTACCACAACCGCCTCCAAAGATAGCCATCTAGTTTGACTAGGATGTAACATTTTTTTTGGCTTTAATTCTAGCAATTTTTGGATGTCATTAAATTGATTACACCTTTTTGGGCTGTTTGACAAGTAATTAAAAATATTTCTGGTTAATGTTTCAACTGAAGATGGCAATTTAAGACACGAGTATGATGCGCATAGTGCAAGGGAGTGACAAATGCATTTAATAACAAACAATTCAGGAATGTCATTCTTTAGTAAAGTTGCAACAGAATTCTTTTTTCCTGTCATGACTGCAGCTCCATCAGCTGCAAATCCAATCATATTTTTCTTATAATTAATATTATTTAGCTTAAAGTGATTTATAATAATTTTATAAAGGCTATTAGCGTCACATTGGTCCACTTCCAATAGTCCTAAGAAAAGATCATGTATTTTAAAATCGATGCATATTCTAACCACTAAGCATAATGACTTTATGTTAGAAATGTCTGTAGATTCGTCTACGCACAATGAAAACAAATTGTTGTTTAATAATTCACACACATTTAACAATTGTTTTTTCCCAATAACATTCTTTATAATGGCCTTGGCTTTGGTTCGTCCCAGTGTAACATTTTTGGCGCAACCAGAATCCGAAAAAGAATTTTGACATACCTTGGTCAAATGGTCCCCAATTAAAAATGGATTATGTTCCACGATAAAAAATGCCATCATTATTTCTGCCTTTTTTGAACATATATTTTGCCTTGGAACAAAAACATCATTTATTTTTTTCTGGCCATCAACAATTGTGTTAACCGCAATTCTATGTTTTTGAGTAGCAGCGTGGGACAGCAAGTCTGATTTTCCAGAAGAAGTTTTGAGACCTGAATTGCACAAGGAGCAGTAAATTGTGTCGTTTTTTATTTTCGCCCAATCTTTAAATTCTGGATCTTTTAGCCAATCGTCCCTTAACTTGCGCCTTTTTCTTTCAGTCTGAAACCAAATTATTAAAAAATAAATTCTGACAAAAGGAAATTTGTATGTACTTACCGCTGTTAGGTTTTGAGATGTACCAGCATCCTTATCGTCAATAATATCATTTGTGTTATTTTTTTGTATATATTTCAACATACTTATGTATTATTTTTAAAAATGTTTACTGTTTTAATAAAATAAACCTTTTTCGCAAATTATAAACAACCGTTAGCTTTTTTTCTTGTTTATGCTTGGTTGATATTTTTCGAAAAAACTCATAGTAAATGCCCCATTTCATACTAAAAAGATCAACATTGCACACTTATACATTCATAAATATAATGAAATAGAATAACTATGTTTTTTGCTCTTCTAGCAAATATAAATATTGTCGTTGTCTTATAGATAAAAGGGAATTTGCAATAAGAAGTGATGGGGGACGGTAAATTGCAAGAAGGGAAAGCATATTGTTGTTTATGTTGACATCTATTTGAAGAGATTCAAATGAGTTGGTTGGTGTACTAATCGGTGTGTAGGTGAGAGATTCTCTAATATACACCGCGATACCTCCACCTCCCTTGTTGTTCCCTTTATCATCTTTTCGGTTTAGAAAAATAGAGTTGTAACCATTAATCCTATACAGGTCGTTCTCATCGTCAGAGATATTTGTTTCTACCAAAACTATTATTTTTATTTCATTTATTATTTGCTGTATAGTTGTTAAAAATACAGAAAAATGCGAGCTTAAAGAGCGAATATTCATATAAATTAATGACAACGGATAACTTGAGAAAGTTTTATTTATTTGATTAAAGTTATTAAGAGTTTGTTTTTGTGTGTTCATAATTTTATTTTTTAAAAAAAAAGAAAAAAAGTTTGTGTTTTTGTGTAATATATTTGTGTTTTTTAATATTTGAAATTAAATTGCTGATGTAATTAGCTCAATGTCGGCAGCGATGTTGATAATTATGGCAGCGGAACCCTCACTTTTACGGGCAAAAATGTTACCATTTTTTGACCCAAACAAATTTCCAATTACATCCTTTTGCTTTCACTTTGGTAAGCCATAGTAATCTGCGGTTAGTAGGGGTTAATTCATCATTTATGTATATGTAATTTATGTTGTTGGTATTATTGTTGCTGTTGGTATCATCGCTTAGTACATTTGCATCAACTCGATGTGCGCGTATTTTACTCATCAACTCTTTCTTTTTGTTGATAGAAGAGAATTTTACAATTATTTTATTCTACTTTTTTGGTATACGATAAGCAGTATCAATATCGTTCGGTTCAATACCGACAGTGAGAGAGTCAGCTATTTTTTTAACAACATTCAGCTGTGTATTTTGAACATTGTTTATTTCTATATTTTTACCAATAGCCTCTTGTTCTAGTTTGTTGATGCGTTTGTCCATTTCGTTTATTAGTTTCTTGTTTTCATCGTTTTTATTATGAAGGTCGCTGACCTGTGTGGCTAAATTAGCAAGTGTACTTGTGATAGTTGTTAGTGCGTTTTGTATTTCTTCTTTTATTTGGAAGTGAGAGATATCAATATTTTGTGCCAATGTTTGCATTGTTGTTTTTATTTCTGTTATATCTGTTTGTACAGAGCAGTGATGTTAACCGTACGGTAATTACCGCATTGTACGGTAATTTAGACCTCCGTACGGTAGGCAGGTAATTTCTACATTTGTACGGTCATTTTAAAAAGTTTAAATTTTGAAAAATGATATCCTAAACGTTATATTTCCATAATGTGTCTACATATAATGTACATATTTCTCATTAAAATAATCATAAAACTTTGAGGATGATGATAACCAACTACCACTAGACCAAATATATCTACGCGGTAAAGTAATCGCAAGTCTTTCAAGTATGGATATTTCAACATACAAATTAGTATTAAAAACTGATCGTAATAAATCCCCAATTGTTCGATACCAATATTTCTATAATGCCTTTAGTTTTTCATTTCCCAGAAGCTGTTGAAATGGATGAATTTAAATAAATAGATACGGAATTATTTGCCTTATATATTATAAGGCAAATAAATGATGTTGATAAAAATGGCATTCTGCTGTTTTACAAATATGGTCCTATATTCAAAACCCACTATCTTTGATATTCACGAAAATTACATTTTGATAGTAAAATGTTCAGTAAAACAGCCCTCATCTATGATGTGAATTTCTTACAAGCATATTGTTTTTTGCTATTTTATTTGCATTTTTGTTATTTCTCTATGTTATACAATTAATTTTTTCCGAATGCAAAAGTCTCTATCTTTTCAAATATTTTTTTTGGAATAATATCTTCTTGCAATTCATGTGTTCTTACTAATTTTTAATGCTGAACATTAATTTTACATTTTTCAATCATTTAAAAAAATGAATTACCATGAAAATATTTTACCTTTTTTGTTTTTGGAAAATATAATTTCCATGGCATAACAATTAATGGTTAAAGTTGGAGTTTGCTTAAAAAGTGTCTACTTTTAAAGTGTTTTTTATCTTATGTTGTATTATTAGCCGTTATCTAAATAAATCACGTTAAAAACTGACAGATAGCATAAATGAAATCAAAATAATTTAATTCTATTAAAATGCAAAATCCTCTATCTTTTCATTTTTATATACACATTGAATATTTTGAGAAGAAAAACCCTCTAGCATACCACATTTTAATAACTCAAGTAATACGCGACAAAAAAGAGTTTTTTGGCTTTCCTGAAAAGTTGTTTTTTAAGATAGAGAGTTTTGAATATAGGCCCTCGATATATTGAATTATAAAAATAAACCTGTTTCAATAAGAAAATATTATTATTTTTGTACTAAACTTTGGATACGGTAATTTTACCTAAAAAACGGTAATTTTTTTAGGGCTGTACGGTAATCGAAATTAAAAAGTTAACATCACTGGTACAGAGCAAAGATTATTGTTTAGAGCAGCGAGCTGCAGTGAGCTCTCAAATGAGCTCTCTTGTTTTTGTTTTCACATGTACGCAAGCACACACATTGTATAAAAACAGTCAGTCTCGCATGAGCATTGATAGAAGCAGGTTGTGTTACGCTTTTATGCTTGTTTATTTCATTATTTCAGCTATTTGTTTTTGCTAGATAATAATACTCATACAACTACAATATCTAAAAACTGTAGTGGTGTGAGTTTGCATTTCGCTGGTTTAGAGCAGCGAAATGCAGACTCACACCACTACAGTTTTTAGATATTGTAGTTGTATGAGTTGAGAATTATTCTCTGGCAAAAACAACTAGCTGAAATAATGAAATAAACAAGCATAAAAGCGTAACACAACCTACTTCTATCAATGCTCATGCGAGACTGACTGTTTTTATACAATGTGTGCAGGGCTGCCAGATGAATTTGGCAATAAATCGTCAAAATACCGATAAAAAAGAAAAAAATCGTCATTTCGATTTTTAAAAATCGTCAAAAAATAGGCAAATTAAAAAGGTCAAGATTTCTAACAGGAATTTTAAATTTTTATTTAAAAAGTGAACGAAAACATCACATTTATCAAAAAACATTTCTTAAAATTGAAGTTTATAAATAAGGGATCACTAAAATAATAAAACAAAATAATAAAACGCATAAAATAGAATTTAACGTCTACATCTTTATTATTACCCGAAAGAACAATCTCTGACATTACTTTTTAAAGATAATTTCATTAAAATATAGCACCACGCTGTAGGTGGTTCATTCGGAAGGTAATAATGCCTGAGATTAAAGCATAAATTCGAGATTGGCGGCTTCAATTGAATGGGGTAATGTCATTATATTCTGAATAAATTTTGTCAAAATAGAAAAAGTTGCTTTAGAATTTTCCGTTTCATTTCAGTAATTTATTTACAAAAATTGATTTCAAATCTAAAAATTTTAATTTACAAAATTCAAAATCTTAATATTCACCAACAAAATGAGAAAATTCTTTAACTATTTCATAAAATAGTACAATATTTTCATAATGCAGAAAATCGTCATTTTCGAGGAAGAAATCGTCAAATTGCTATTTTTGAAACCAAAAATCGTCAAAATGACGATAAATCGTCAAATCTGGCAGCTATGAATGTGTGTGCTTGCGTACATGTTAAAATAAAAACAAGAGAGCTCATTGCATTTCGCTGGTTTAGAGCAGCGAAATGCAAACTCACACCACTACAGTTTTTAGATATTGTAGTTGTATGAGTTGAGAATTATTCTCTGGCAAAAACAACTAGCTGAAATAATGAAATAAACAAACATAAAAGCGTAACACAACCTGCTTCTATCAATGCTCATGCGAGACTGACTGTTTTTATACAATGTGTGTGCTTGCGTACATGTGAAAATAAAAACAAGAGAGCTCATTTGAGAGCTCATTGCATTTCGCTGGTTTAGAGCAGCGAGCTGCAGTGAGCTCTCAAATGAGCTCTCTTGTTTTTGTTTTCACATGTACGCAAGCACACACATTGTATAAAAACAGTCAGTCTCGCATGAGCATTGATAGAAGCAGGTTGTGTTACGCTTTTATGCTTGTTTATTTCATTATTTCAGCTATTTGTTTTTGCTAGATAATAATACTCATACAACTACAATATCTAAAAACTGTAGTGGTGTGAGTTTGCATTTCGCTGGTTTAGAGCAATGTAAATTAATAAAGTAGCGACAGTACTACAACAAATACAACATTTACAAAAACCACAAGCAATTTTGTTTTTGGTTTAAGGTCTGAGCTGTCAAAGTTGCCTGTTGTTGTTTTTGCTTTTGGGCTTGTTGTATTTTTCGCCACAACAACCACAAGTGAATTGACAGTTCAGACCAAAGTAAAAAAAATAGTCAGCTGTTCTACTGAGTCTACTTTATTAATTTACTTTGGTTTAGAGCATTGATAGAAAAAGAATCTTTAAATCGTTTTGCATTATCATCGCTTTCCTTTACATGTCAACCACGGTGGTAGCGGGGGTTGGTAACTTTATTTTTCGGCAAATATGACACTTCCAGTTGTTTTTTCTATCAGTATGCATACTATCAAGGCGAATTTATACAAGGTGGAGTCAGTCAAACAGCTGATAATTTTTTTTTTAGCTTTTTGGTTCTAACAACTGTCAAAGCTTGTTTTTATATTTAAATATCTACATATTCTAAGCTTATTAACAAAATATTTATTGTTTACATAAATAAGTAAAGCCCTCACTATTCAATTATCTACACTATATTAAGTTTAAATACTTATTTGTTTAATTTTTCATTTTGGTTTTTTGACATTTGTTAAGACCAATCGTTGTTTTTGTAGAACTGACACCACCTTGTATGAATTCGCCTTGCATACTATCATACGTAGTTTTGCTTACCGACGAACAGGGGGAAAAGTGGTAGTTTGAATTGCAGTTTAAGCACTTGACAAAGTTGCCCGAAGTTGGGAGAGATTTTTTACACTCGTTGCAGAGAGAACTCATTTTTATGTTTATTTTTCGATATTTTATGTGTAACAGAAAAGAAATATTAAGAATATTTTATTTAAGTAAAGTTTCTTTTTATTTTATTAAAAGCAATTAATTTTGTATGAAGTTTTTTGTGTTTTTTTTATACCAATCGATTGGAAATAAAAGGATATATTTTATTGTGTAATTTTTTTAAATTAAATTTCACTTTATACCACTGTAAATTTGATTTTTCTTAGAGCGACACTGTAACACGTCCGTTCACAATGAAAATAACTATTACTACTGTTTTGGATTAGATATAAATATAAATGATGGAAGAAAAATTATTTTAATTGACTAATAAGACTTTTAAAAGGTGGAACAAAAATGGAATCTAGTAAAATTACAAATTCTTATATTGTTGCGGCTTTCAATAAATTAAAAGCAAGGCCATATCTAGCATCAAAAGATTTACTAACATCAAAGCCATATAAGGTATTAAATATTGTCCGCCATAAGAATAAATCACCCCTATCGCGAATCAATATTTCACATGAAATATTTTCCCTTTTCCTTTTTTAGTTCATCAACTTTGTTCACGTGAAAAAATTCCCCTTGTTGTGAAATTTTTAGATGGAATTTTGTAAACAATAAACAGCTGTTACGAACAAAATCAACTATTGTGAATGTAAAGTTCATCGTGATATTGCCGATAGCAATTTTCCCTTCAAGGGAAATGAATATTTCATGGGAACAAAATTTCACATGTTATTGCCGATAGGGGTGAATATGTTCATGGTCGAATGATAACACAAACGTTGGTCCTGACACTTGCAGTTGTAGAAAACATAAACTACTTATAAGCAAAATAGATGATATTATAAGAAGATATTATTTATTATCTAAACGTCTAAAATAAGTTAATGTAGAAAATATTTTTAATATCAAATATGTTAATTATAAAGCAAAAATATTTTAAAAAATTATAAATAATGCAACATAAACAATTTTTTGTTTTTTGTTAATAATAATTTCCTACAATTTTAAATTTGGATAGGCTCTTGTAAATTTTGAATTTAAGAAATAATTTTAGTAAATAAAAGACAGTCTATCAAGAAAAAACATATTCAGAATTATGGATACATCCAACAACTTTAAAATTGGATCAAATTATACTTCAAACAAGGACCAAATTGAAATTCAAGAAATTTTAATACTGCCACCTATAGACTTTCCACTATTCCTTGCATTGCATGACGGCCAGGATAAAATTTTATTGGAAGTTTTACTAAATGTGGAAAAAGAACTTGAAATAAAAACAAAATAATATATATTTTTCTTTCTTTTTATTTTCTATAAAACAAATAAAAATATTTATATAAATTTAAAACTAACATATCATTTTCATGTAAATTAAAATAATTAAAAATATTTAAAATTTTATTAAAAGTTATATTTTTTACATCTTAAATAAATAAAAATACAACAATAAACACCACAAAACATTGAAGTTTCACTTTGAATTCGCATATTATTGTAGACAAATGTTTTAGAATTTCGATTTAAAAATGAAATAAATGGTTTAATTGGAGGTTGACCTGCAGAACAAAAAAAATTCTGCTGGTTTATTTTCAGGAAAGTAAAAAGCGACCCAATGCTGTCCAGGTTTATAAGATGGATCAGTGTTGGCTATGTAAAATGAAGGTTTTGCAATAGGTGTTTTGGGTAATTTATTACTGGGGAAAACTCCTTTAAATTTGTATTTTGTACAATTATTTGAATTTAAAGTATTTATAATATTTATTGAGTTCATAGCGTTTGAATTATAGAGCGAGACTTATCAATTTCCAGTATACTATCAAATTCGCAATATACTAAACATTTAATTGCCTCCGTAATCGGTTTTCCAAAACGTCCTTCTATTCGAATAGTTCCTTGATTTATTAAATTTCCACAATTCGAGTTATTATTATGATCTGGTGTTAAATCGAAAGATAGTAAAAAATATCCGTTATCAAATAGTTCTTTTGTTATTTGATGACCTTTATCGAAATGATGAATTCCAGTTCCTTTAAATAGTGTTTGATAACCTCGTGTGCTTATTATTCCACCATTATTATAATTAAATTCAATAGGCTGTGCTGGAAATTGTACTCCATTAACAACCAAATTAAATCTTTGTAAATTAAAATGTTGAAAGTTATATGGATTTTCTTTTCTATCTCCAGTATATGCTTTGTTAGATACCATTCCAAAAATTAAAAAGTTTGGTAATTGCCCAAGTACAACATTATCCAGAGATAATGAATGGTTTCCAGGATATATAGTGAATGTCTTCATTTCTACTCTTTTATATGGGTAAATTGCATTTTTTGATTGTAATACATTATGATGTGTCATTAAAATATTATTATTAATAACAAGGTGATTTATGTATAAATTAGCTTCATGTATTTTTATTTGAGATTCATTATTATCTCCATCTAATATATAGAAATCAGGCTTCTCCAAATTTAATGTAACCTTAAGATCAACATTATTAAGTAAATATTTTTGTTGATTAAAAACATCTACATGAAGTTTTCCAAAAAGCTCTACTTTTTTTCTATCTTTGAATAGTTTTTTTTCTTTTGTCCAATTCAGAGTTTTCTTTTTCAATTAATGAATTCATTTTATTCATATCAGCAGCCCAACCACATGATTCGAGATGTGTAGATCCAGCATCATTTCCATAATTTAACAGTGTTTCCATATATGCTCTATAGTGATAATTATTGTCGGGTTGGGATACATTTTTATTGTTAAAATGAACTACACAATTTCTAAATAAGGAGTGTAATAGGTTATTAACAACACCTCCATTTCCTTTAAATTCAACCACCAGTCTCAGATAAATACTATTAAGATCTCTATATGTTTCACCATTCCCCAATGATACAAATTCTATAGTACTAGAGTTGTCCAATGAAGCAATTGGATTATAACATATTTCCTCTGTTTTAATTACACTAGTTTGAATTGGAGGAGATTCAAATAAATCCAATTCACTTTTCATACATTCTATAAATCCAGACATTTTAAGTTTCCAAAAATATCTTTTAACTTCTTTCCTCTACAACGTTTGAATTTATTATGTGGGTTTTGTTTTAAACGATCATTAATATTATTTATCACTTTTCTCCCTTGATTAAATAGAATATCTTTTACTGGTTTTGTTCCGATTTCCTCCAAAATTTATTTTCCAATATCTAATGACTTATTTTTTAAATAATTTAATCCTGTCCTCAAGAATGGTTTCAGGTGTGAGAAGAGAGATGAAAACAGTGATCCAATACCACGCCCATATTGTACAATTCTTGGTGTATGATATATTTCACCAATATTTTGTATATTATATCCAGATTGATTAATATAGTTATTTGTATACAACACATCCATGGTTATATTAAAAATGGTTTATCTGTTAAGTGTATAGTCATTATATATATTTTTTGAAGTGTAAAGTACAATAGACTGAAATATATTTCTCTAAAGCAATATCTCTTCCGTCATCATTTCGAATCATTATGGATATATCATTAATATTGAAAGTTTCAATAGGATTAAAATGAATATAATTTTTTTATGATGATGTTGAAAATATTTTCAAACATTTAGTTTTTTTGCTCCCCACATGCCGAGGTTTAATAATATCTGTGTAAATAAATACAATTTCGTTTACATCAGTTGAATCAACTTTATTAAAATAATGCGAAATGTTACTGGAAAATTTATTTAACGAGTTTTTCAAAATATTATGTGTGGACGATAAAATAGAATCGTTCCTGTCATTCTCTAATTCTTGATTTAAATCTTTTTTATCACTTCCTGATTCTTTGGTGATAACTTGAGCATTACGTTCTACGTTCACTTTATTTAAGCTTTTGTTGACTTTTTCCCTTTAATGATACGTTAGTTTGTGGAGTATTATTTGTTGTATTATTAATACTTAAATTCGTTTCCTTCTCATTTGATGAATCCATAAGTTCCTTAAATTTTGATTTAATGTTATCATGTTCAGTAGTACTCAACTTTGATATTGTCGTTACTTCATGTTTTGAAGACTTATCCAAATTTGAAATATTTCGCTTTTTACGTTTTATAATATTTTTTATCAATTATATCATTTTTATTAATTAATGTAAATGAAATATCTGATAATACTACAATCCATTCACCATTTAAGTTTAACGATTGTTTTAACAAGTTTGTAAACGTACTTGGAGAGTTGTTATAAATATGCACTGAATCATTACTTAATAAAGTAACATAAATATTATTTTCTTCTATACTTGAAGCCATCTTTAGATTAAATGATTGAAAAATTTGTTGACTGCAATACATTTATGTTTAAGTTATGCACTAATATCATTTCGATGAATCCATGAATTGTATTCCTTTCCAAATCCTAACCATTTTACAAATAATTTTTCCCCACGACGCCTTAACACCTTTTCGACCAAAAAAATGTTTGGAACTTTAGTTTTTAATAATTCTTCCTCATAAAATCCGCCTTTTATTATATTTCCATTTAGATCAGCAAGCTGGTAGGTTATAGGATTTGTAACATAAATTTTGTTTACTTTAAAAACTTCTGAAGACCAATTTGGTGTATAACCTTTTTCAAAAACATTTTTATATTTGCTTATTCGAACAAAATCATTTATATTATATTTTCCTTTTTTGAAAATTTTTAAGTTGTTGTACACACTTCTTAAAAGTTTTTCTTCATTTATGTTATTAACTGAATTGGGTGTTGTTTTTTTAGAACGATGATAAGAGGAGTTATATACTTCCAATAATTTATCTAATATATCTATCCATTTATAATTTCCTTGCATACTAAATTGTTTCCATATTTTATTTTTTAATGTTCTATTAAATCGTTCTGCTATTGATGCCTTCATATTAGAATAGGTATGATAATGATTAATGTTAAGTTCTTTCATAAGAGCTTTAAAGTGTTTATTATAAAATTCTTTTCCTTGATCTGAATGTATATTTTTGGGAGATTTTCCTTTATTTAATTTTACAATATGTTTTAATGCTTTCGATATTTCTATTCCAGTTTTAGTTTTTAATGGTAATGCATATGCATACTTTGAAAATACATCAATTACAGTAAGCATATATTTAAAACCTTTATTATATTTTGCAAATGGTATCATCTCCACCAAGTCTATTTGCCATGTATCTAAAATGCCCCTTTGTATAAATCGACGTTGTTTAAAGTTTTTTCTTGCTTGATGATGAAGTTCATTGACGAGAATTTGTTTACTCATATTTATAATAAGAATGTATTGCTTTGATTCTTTTCAATGTTATTTATGAAAGTGTAAACATGTTTCATCAGTTTATATATCCATTCACAATGATGGTTTGTGGTCCCTCAGGATGTGGAAAATCTTCATTTATTTTAAATTTGTTAAAAAATCAACACTTAATATCTAAATATATAGATCGAATCATGTGGTTGGGCTGCTGATATGAATAAAATTAATTCATTAATTGAAAAAGAAAACTCTGGATTGGACAAAAGAAAAAAACTATTCAAAGATAGAAAAAAAGTAGAGCTTTTTGGAAAACTTCATGTAGATGTTTTTAATCAACAAAAATATTTACTTAATAATGTTGATCTTAAGGTTACATTAAATTTGGAGAAGCCTGATTTCTATATATTAGATGGAGATAAAAATGAATCTCAAATAAAAATACATGAAGCTAATTTATACATAAATCACCTTGTTATTAATAATAATATTTTAATGGCACATCATAATGTATTACAATCAAAAAATGCAATTTACCCATATAAAAAAGTAGAAATGAAGACATTCACTATATATCCTGGAAACCATTCATTATCTCTGGATAATGTTGTACTTGGGCAATTACCAAACTTTTTAATTTTTGGAATGGTATCTAACAAAGCATATACTGGAGATAGAAAAGAAAATCCATATAACTTTCAACATTTTAATTTACAAAGATTTAATTTGGTTGTTAATGGAGTACAATTTCCAGCACAGCCTATTGAATTTAATTATAATAATGGTGGAATAATAAGCACACGAGGTTATCAAACACTATTTAAAGGAACTGGAATTCATCATTTCGATAAAGATCATCAAATAACAAAAGAACTATTTGATAACGGATATTTTTTACTATCTTTCGATTTAACACCAGATCATAATAATAACTCGAATTGTGGAAATTTAATAAATCAAGGAACTATTCGAATAGAAGGACGTTTTGGAAAACCGATTACGGAGGCAATTACCTGTTTAGTATATTGCGAATTTGATAGTATACTGGAAATTGATAAGTCTCGCTCTATAATTCAAACGCTATGAACTCAATAAATATTATAAATACTTTAAATTCAAATAATTGTACAAAATACAAATTTACCCAAAACACCTATTGCAAAACCTTCATTTTACATAGCCAACACTGATCCATCTTATAAACCTGGACAGCATTGGGTCGCTTTTTACTTTCCTGAAAATAAACCAGCAGAATTTTTTTGTTCTGCAGGTCAACCTCCAATTAAACCATTTATTTCATTTTTAAATCGAAATTCTAAAACATTTGTCTACAATAATATGCGAATTCAAAGTGAAACTTCAATGTTTTGTGGTGTTTATTGTTGTATTTTTATTTATTTAAGATGTAAAAATTTAACTTTTAATAAAATTTTAAATATTTTTAATTATTTTAATTTACATGAAAATGATATGTTAGTTTTAAATTTATATAAATATTTTTATTTGTTTTATAGAAAATAAAAAGAAAGAAAAATATATATTATTTTGTTTTTATTTCAAGTTCTTTTTCCACATTTAGTAAAACTTCCAATAAAATTTTATCCTGGCCGTCATGCAATGCAAGGAATAGTGGAAAGTCTATATATAGGTGGCAGTATTAAAATTTCTTGAATTTCAATTTGGTCCTTGTTTGAAGTATAATTTGATCCAATTTTAAAGTTGTTGGATGTATCCATAATTCTGAATATGTTTTTTCTTGATAGACTGTCTTTTATTTACTAAAATTATTTCTTAAATTCAAAATTTACAAGAGCTTATCCAAATTTAAAATTGTAGGAAATTATTATTAACAAAAAACAAAAAATTGTTTATGTTGCATTATTTATAATTTTTTAATATATTTTTGCTTTAAAATTAACATATTTGATATTAAAAATATTTTCTACATTAACTTATTTTAGACGTTTAGATAATAAATAATATCTTCTTATAATATCATCTATTTTGCTTATAAGTAGTTTATGTTTTCTACAACTGCAAGTGTCAGGACCAACGTTTGTGTTATCATTCGACCATGAACAATTTTTGAAGTGTAATCCATATTTAGATGGTATAGGTTCTTCATTTCCATTTTTATTAATAAGTGCCAAATACTGTTCCAATATTTGTTGATGATCGACAAAAATTAAACCATCAAAATCTTGAAGAAATTGTTGAATTTTTATATGTGACATCTTTATTATAAAGCTTTATTTTTAGAATTAATTTATTTTTAAGAAACGTTGATACTTATATACTAATAAACCAATTATCCTTATTAAGAATTTCTTGAAATTTTTCTATTTTCCCAACCGAAAAATGATTGAGAATTTGGTATGAAAAATTCTCCCAGTTCGTCTTCTCCAGTGGGATTTTCACTGATTAGCTTTTCCAATTCCAAAACATATAAACCATTTTCTAACTTTCTCGTTAAAGTAAATTGGTTCTTTTTAAATTCATCTATTACTTTATCTTCCAAATTATTATATCGTTTGGGAAGATAAAACATCCCCTCATCAAGCTCTGCCATCACCACATTTCCATATTTATTCTTATGGCGGAAAATATTTAATACCTTATATGGCTTTGATGTTAGTAAATCTTTTGATGCTAGATATGGTCTTGCTTTTAATTTATTGAAAGCCGCAACAATATAAGAATTTGTAATTTTACTAGATTCCATTTTTGTTCCACCTTTTAAAAGTCTTATTAGTCAATTAAAATAATTTTACTTCCATCATTTATATTTATATCTAATCCAATTCATCTCCAAAGAATTAGTAATTTCTCTTTAATATTTCAAATTGAGAAAATCTTAATTTAGGTTACATATGTAAACATTGTCTCCATGCTCCACTTTGTGAAGTGATTAAAATCGCAAATAATTGTCTACCTGTTAAACATTTTTTTGTATGGACTTTTAACATAACTACATACATACATATGTATTATACAAAATAAATATATTGGTGTCAATTTTCACTAAAAATAATTTCTTCCCATTCTGCAAGTTTGCAATTGTACAAAAAATATTTTCTTCCCCACAATTTCAAAAAAAATATTTTCTTCCCATTCTGCAAGTTTGCAAAAAATATTTTCTTCCCCAAAAATTTAAAAAAAAATATTTTCTTCTTCACTGAAAACAAATGGGAACGCAGATTTTCATCTGCCTCCCCACTTCCATACTACTCCCTAATTTTGTAAATCACGTCACCAAAGTGATATTTATATGGAAAGCAAAAACAAAATTTCAAAAATTTTAAAAAATTGTTTTTGTTTTATATACAAAATTTTCAAATTATGAAAGGCAAATCAACGTTTGAATTTTGGTGCGTTTGTTCTGTTAAGAATTTGTATATAAAACAAAAACAAATTTTTAAAATTTTTTGAAATTTTGTTTTTGCTTTCCATATAAATATCACTTTGTGAAGTGATTTACAAAATTAGGGCCTAAGTTTTTATTTGTGTATAAAACATAGAAAATTGATAAAACAATAATATATAAAACATTTAAAATGAAAATATCAAAAATTGCAACAAAAAAATTAACAAGTGTTTTTGTTTGTTTGTGTTATTATTGTTCTGTTATAAATTATAACAGTTTAAATTAAAAGAGCATATGAGTTCTCAAGATGAGACAAGGCTCAGTTTGAATGGTAGAAATGCCTATATATTTCTCAGCGGGGAGAGTATGAAAACAAATATAATGCATGGAACACATTGAAGACAGCAGGCTACCAACTGCAATCTGTCAAAATTAGAATACACACGTTTATATGAAGACGATTCTTTTGACGACAGCACAGCTACACGACCACACGATTGATTTTGCCGCTGTAGCCGAATTAAACTAATTTCTATTTCTGTCAACTACAAAGCAGAAATAGTGTTGCTAATATAATAAAAAATGTAAATCAAATGAGTGCTTAAAAAAAATATATTTTTTACTTAATTAAGAGAAGTTTTTGATAACCATATTGATGTAAATTAATAACAGGTACATAATTAATTATAACCATATATATATGTTTACTCAAAATAATTGTTTAAATCTTAATTACTTTGGAATTTTGTATGGTTATTTTTTATTAAAGTGGCACCACTGAATTATAAATCAGCTGTTTACTTTGTAGCTGTCGTCTTTAAAATAATTCAGTAGCTGCCACACGACTACAACTCCAGCCAGCAGAATTTGTGTTCGTGTAGTCGTGTAGCCTGCTGTCTTCAATGTGTTCAATGCATAAGTGACATAAATTATACCAAAACTATTTAACCGCTAAACCTAGTGAGAGAGCTCGCTCTTGCTCTACCTTCAAATAATACTAACAATATACATCTAACATCACCAATCAACATTTGTGTAGAAAGTGGCATAAAAGAAAACACAAATAAAATCACAGCTCAAGCAACAACAATGCCCATACTTAAAACAACAACAACTAACAAGCATACACAAGCTTTAAATAAACCACAAGAAATAAATTCTAGTGAGAGCTCTAAAGTGTTTAACCCTCTGGGAAGCGTGAGTAGCAACAATGGTACATCAAAGGGTGCTATACCTAAAATTGTAGGCGAAAAGGTTAAAACAAAAACACCAGGTACGCTTAGATATTTATGTATAAATAAAAGAAATTTAAGCCCTCAAAAGGTGGAAAGTTCATTAAAGAAACAAAAGACCAACGACAATCCCTTGTTAAAAAATCGTTATGCGCTCTTAAGTGAAGATGGAAATAACGATCATGTCCTTAATGATGGTTCTAGCCAAAAATCATTTAAACCACCTCCAATATTCCTTCGCGAACCCAGTTCGAATGAATTAGTGAGAACACTTATTGAACTTATTGGTAAAAATAATTTCCATATTGTTCCCATACGAAGAGGTGTGCAAGAAACAAAAATCGTTATATACACTGAGGACGATTACAGAAAAGTCTCTCAATACCTAAATAATAACAAGAAAATTTTTTACACTTATCAGCTGAAAAGCAGTAAAGGCTTGATAGTGGTAATTAAGGGTATAGAGTCCAGTGTAGAGCCAAACGAAATCAAGGAGGCCTTGGATGAATTAGGCTATAGTATACGAATTGTGGTCAATATCTTCAATAGAGATAAAATTCCCCAACCACTATTTAGAGTTGGAGCCTGATGACAGAAAATTAAAAGGTAATGAAGTCCATCCAATATACTCCCTACGGTATTTGTTAAATCGCAGGGTAACAGTTGAGGAACCTATCAAACGTAATAATCCTGTACAATGCGGAAATTGTCATTAATTTGGACACACGAAGAACTACTGCACTTTACGAACTGTATGTGTTGCATGCGAAGACCTGCATTCTTCAACAGAATGTGATATTATAAAGAAAGGTCTCATTAGAAAATGCGGAAACTGTGGCGGCGATCACTCTGCTAACTATCGCGGGTGCGCAGTTTATAAAGTATTGTTGAAACGATTAAGAGATAGAAAAAAGGGGTTAAGAGGCGAAATAGTTGAACCAGTAAATCTGAACTGCAGTTCCTATCCGCCAATTTCTGGAGTTCCCACTCCAAATAAAAATAATAAGGATGTTCCACTTCAGTCTGGAACCGTCTCATATGCAAATATTTTAAAATCTGATATTAAACAACCTAGTTTCCCCCAAAATTCGGGAGGGTTAGAAAATGTATTAAATACTCTTGCAAGTAACATAACCTCACTTAACCAAAACATGTCTAATTTCATGACATCCATGCAAAATACCATACAAGAGCTTTTGAGAGCCCAGAACCAAATGATACAAGAAAATGAGTTTTTTAAAAATTTGTTTCTGGAACGCAAATGGCTTGAACCAGCACAAAGCTGAGGTATCACACTTTATCAACGAAAACAATATAGATGTATTGTTAATCTCGGAGACTCATTTAACAAATAAATATAATTTTCATATTCCAGGTTTTATATTTCATCCCACGAATCATCCTGATGGTAAGGCACACGGTGGTACTGGTATTTTAATTAGAAATAGGATAAAACATTATACCCTAGAAAAATTTTCCAAAAACTATTTGCAAGCAACATCCATTTGCTTAGAATGTGGAGTTGGAGATTTGACTCTAAGCTCAATATATTGTCCCCCACGATTTTCTGTGATTAAGGAACAATTTGAAGAATTTTTTAATACACTAGGAGATCGTTTCCTGGCTTGTGGTGACTACAACGCTAAGCATACATATTGGGGTTCCAGATTAATGAATCCCAAAGGCAGACAGCTGTACAGGACTCTAGTTGATCGAAAAAATTGCTTAGATTTTATATCACCGGGTCAGCCCACTTATTGGCCTTCTGATCCTAGAAAAATACCTGATCTAATAGATTTTGCCATATCAAGGAATATAAACAGAAACTCTATTACTGCAGAAATATCACATGAACTATCTTCTGACCATTCTCCCGTTATACTACACTACTACGGCCAATATCAATCGTCTCATACATCCACATCCACACTGAATGTAACATACAGTGTGAGGAAGATATTAATGATTGGATCACTCTAAGTGCCAAATTCCCCCTAATCCTAAAATGTGTATTCCTAATGCAGAAATTAATAGACTCCTCCTCGAAAAGATGATATGTAGAAGAGATTGGCAACACAACAGATCCCCTGCTGCTAAGCAAAGGCTGTCCATTGCAAGCAAGAAATTAAAAAGAGCCCTTCAGTCTGAAGAGGATCGCAGAAATCGAAACTATATTGAAAGTTTAACCAGTACTAAGCACACAAACTTCTCCCTTTGGAAGGCAGCTAGGAATATTAAGCCACCGGTAGAGGGTCAAAGTCCGATAAGAAAATCTGATGGTTCCTGGGCACGTAGTGCAAAGGATAGAGCCGTAGTTTTCGCTGAACACTTAAGTAATGTGTTCCAACCAAACCCCCCATCAAATAATTTTGTATTGGGGGATTTACCTGTTCGGATAGGAACAGACTCCGAACTAATCAATGTTAGTATAGAAGATGTTCAGAGGATCATAAAGGACAATCTTAAACTAAGAAAATCTCCAGGTTATGATTTAATTACACCTTCCATGATTGGAAACCTACCAGATGTGGCAATTATTGTGCTCACAGTATTATTCAATGCGATCTTGTCTCTAGGAGTATTTCCGAATGATTGGAAAATCTCCCAAATTATAATGATACCCAAGCCAGGAAAGGATTTGACATTGGCATCATCCTACAGACCTATTAGCCATTGCCTTGCTTGTCTAAACTATTTGAGAGAATAATCCAAGGGAACATTTTAACATTCTTAAATAGTCAAAACATTATCCCAGATCATCAATTCGGATTCCGTAAACATCACGGAACAATTGAGCAAGTTAACCGCCTAACTGGAGAGATACGAAAATCTTTCGAACTAAAAAAGTACTGTTCGGCAATATTTCTAGATGTTGCCCAGGCTTTTGACAAGGTATGGCATAAAGGTCTAATACACAAGATTAAATGCCTACTGCCTTCTAGTACTTACAAAATACTAGAGTCTTACCTATCGGATCGCTTGTTTAGGATAAAATGCGGCGATTATGTGACAAGCGACTATGCGATCAATGCTGGTGTACCTCAGGGAAGTGTTCTAGGACCAACCCTGTACTTATTATACACCTCAGACTTGCCCGAGTCCGAAGAATTAATCATTTCCACCTTTGCAGATGACACTGCAATTCTTAGTTCTCATCTGGACTTAAATGTAGCATCTAGAAACCTTGATAATTATCTCAGGCACGTGGAGACGTGGTTAAAAAATTGGAGAATACAAGTGAACGAAATTAAAAGCAAGCACATAACGTTTTCACTTAGGAGAGGAAATTGTCCACCAGTGACACCAAACAGTGAGAACATCCCACAGTCTGACCACGTAACATACCTTTGCATTCATTTAGATAGACGTCTTACTTGGCGTCGGCACACAGAAGCCAAGCGGCTCCACATGAAACTAAAAGCTTCTAATTTACAAAAGAAAAAAAATTCAAAAATTCCGGGTAAAACTTGAATTTTTTTTTTGAGTCCAGTCAACTGTGATAAAAAAGCTCACCAAAGTATGCAGTACAAATTTATATATTTTATTTGCAAATTAATAAAAACAGGCAGATGTATGTGGGTTGGAGAACTAACATTAGTAAATGCTACCGGGCGAAGCCGGGGGGTCAACTAGTTTTATATATTTTAATGTCACTTTTTCTTTTAGAAAGTTAAAATTTACAAAAAAAAGTTATGTACGCGGTTGCTTTTTCTTATAAAATGTTAAGTATTGCCATATTTATATGAACAATTTAGTATGGCAATCCATTAGTGAGAAACACAATCATTGGTTAAATCCCGGCTAATATAACATCATGTTAAGATATGTTTTACTGACAGGTAAGAAACTAGCTCTTAGTGGTTATTTATCAAATTAATTATTATTTAATATGTAGACGTTCTGCATTTTTCATTAAATGATATCGTTCCCTTGCAAATGAATTAAACATTATGTGGTTAAAGTTCCTATGCAGTAAATCAGTAGAATATCTGGGGTGTAGGTTGTGTATTATTTTCAGATATTAATTTTGTATTATCTGCAATTTTCTACTTTTATTTTCCATTTATCAAAGTATTTGAGGGAACATATTACCGACCTTTGTGGAAGAGACGCTTTATAATATTTTGCAGGTAAGTTGGATAATTGAAGGTACAGTGCAAGCTCGGTATTCGCGACTAATTAAAAACCAGACTTGTCGCGAAAACTGAATTTTCGTTATAACAGAACCCAAAATTGTATTGAAAAATTGTATATAGATTTTAAAATTAGAATTGAATCACGTAGTTCATATAGTGCTGTTGTCGTTCATGAATCATTGGATTTATACTATCGTACAAATCTTCTGACTCCGTATCTGATAATTCCATTTGCTCCTCATTCTTTCCACATGAAACTCTTCTTTTTTTTAACGTTTATTTATCGAATCTGCCTTACTTAGGCCTGACAATAAGTAATAAAATCTTATAATTAAAATTAAAACTAAATGCTCTCTGACGGGAGCGTTGATGTTCATATGGCCCACATCTTAGCGGGGTGGTAGATCGGCTCTACGAAGCCTTGATCTTGTTTGGGTCTGTGTGAGATGTCTTGCAAGCGGGTTCGGGTGGTTCCACAATTTCATGATGTATTTCTCACGGAAATTCTTGAATTCATCTTTAATTAACGGTACTTGTAGGTCTCTATGGATGTTCTCATTTCTTATGTACCAAGGTGCACCTGTCATTGTCCTAAGAATTCTCGATTGGGCCCTCTGTATAAGTTCAATACTGGAATTACTGGCCGTTCCCCACAATTGGATTCCATATGTCCAGATTGGTTTTAAAACACATTTATACAGGATGACTTTATAGTCAAGGCTTAATTTTGATTGGTGATTGAGTAACCAGTGAAGGCTAGAGGCTCTTAACTTCATGTGAAGTCTCTTGGCTTCTATATGACGACGCCAAGTAAGTCGTCTATCCAAGTGAATACCAAGGTATGTAACAGTATCTGTCTGTGGAATGTTTATGTTATTTAGTGTGATAGGTGGACAGTCACCCCTTCTGAGAGTAAATGTGATGTGTTTACTTTTGAGTTCATTTACTCGTATTCTCCAGTTATTCAACCATATCTCCACGACTCTCAGATAATTGGCCAATTTCGTAGAAGCTACCTGCGGATCTGCATGTGAGCTAAGTATTGCCGTATCATCAGCGAATGTTGATATGGTAAGTCTATCAAACACAGGCAAGTCAGAAGTATATATCAAATAAAGTGTTGGTCCGAGAACACTTCCCTGTGGAACACCAGCTTTAATTTCATAATTTCCTGTTACATAATCGCAATATTTCACTCTAAAAACTCGGTCTGATATGTATGACTCCACCAATCGATGCGTACTTGGTGGCAGTAGACACTTAATTTTGTGAATTAACCCCTTATGCCACACCTTGTCGAAGGCCTGGGCGATGTCCAAAAAGATAGCACAGCAGTATTTTTTATTTTCAAAAGATTTTCTGATCTCTCCAGTCAATCGATTAACTTGTTCAATGGTTCTATGTTGTTCACGAAAACCAAATTGATGAACTGGGATAATATTTTGGATATTTAAGTATGGCATAATTTTACATTGCAATACTTTCTCAAATAACTTTGATATGCATGGCAGTAGACTTATAGGTCTGTATGAAGACGACATTGTTAAATCTTTTCCTGGTTTAGGTATCATTATGATCTGAGCAATTTTCCAATTAGTTGGGAAAACGCCTAGTCTAATGATCGCAGAACACAATACAGATAGCACGATTATAGCTATATTCGGTAGGTTTTTAATCATGGATGGCGTAATTTTGTCATATCCTGGAGATTTTGTTGTATTTATGTTATTTTGATAACTTTTCGAACGTCCTCGGGACTTACTCTGATATGATCATCCGCTGTCTCATGAACAGGAGGATTTTCCAGTACAAAATCATTGTTGGGTGGATTTGGCTTAAATACATTACGTAGGTGCTCGGCAAAAATTAATGCTTTGTCCTTAGCATTTCTTGCCCAATTACCGTCAGATTTTCTCAACGGAGTTTTTCCCTCTACCGGTGGTTCGATGTTACGTGTGGATTTCCAAAGAGAAAAGTTCGTATGTTTAGTATTCGTCAAACTCTCAATGTATCTTTCGTTTCTGCGATCCTCTTCTAAACAAAGGGCTCTCTTCAGTCTTCTAGTAGCGATGGACAGCCTCTGCTTTGCAGCAGGTGATCTATTTTGGTGCCACTCTCTTCTAAGCTTTCTCTTTTCGAGAAGCAATCGTTCAATATCTGAATTGGAAATATGCATTTTTGGCTTTCTAGAGATCTCGATCCTTGAATGATCCAGAGCCAAAATAATTAATGACGTGAAGTCATTGACGCATTCGTTTATCTCTCCCTCACACTGTATATGAAACTCTTCTTGAATACAGTTGGTTATGTCAACATTCGCTATTTACATATTTTACTTCCGGGAGCCGTTTTCTCATGACATGTGACAAGAGTGTGATTTGAAAGCATCCTATAATATAAACCGGATTCGACAAATTGATCAATAAGATGAGGTTTCGAAGACAATTTCTCGCCTGTAATTTTTAAAAATCTAATTCCATGTCGACGCTTAAATTTCTTCAACCATCTTTCATTGGAATTGAAACCTGAATTGGTTTGATAAATTTTGAAATACAAATGACTGTCTTTTTTTCTGATATTGGAATATTTTTTTACAAACCACTTATAAAACATTTTTCCATTCTTGGGTACACAGCTTTCTTTGAGGAGCAACGTTTGCCAGGGCCATTTTCTGTTGTACGAACTTTTTTAATGAATTTTCCTGTTTTGTAATGCGGTAAAGAAGACTTATGAATCTCCACATTTAATATTTTTAAAATCTTTAATTTTTGAGAAATAGTTGGCTTTAAACTATGTTGAACTTTTCCAACAAAATTGAAGATCAAAATCATCAAAAAAGGTTATAACACCAAAAGACGGGGATTTTCCTTTTCTGGTTATAGAATAAATAGATAAAAGTCGCGAAAATAGAACCCGTTTTTCGTAAACTGTCGCGATTATAGAACCTGCAATGTTAAAAATTAAGCCGTCGCGATAACTGGGCCGTCGCGATAATGGGTAGTCGCGAATACCGAGCTTGCACTGTATTACATAAGTTTAAAAACTAGTCCATCGTGCCATATGTATCCAAGGCTTTTTCGATGTCAAGAAAAATAACTCCAGTTCTCCTGTGTTACTTTCAATAAATTAACTCTTTTTAGTTGATGTACAGTAGAATGCTTCTTACGAAATCCAAACTGTTGAGGGTTAATAATATTATTTTGATTAGAAATGTCTAGAATTCTCTTATTTATTATTTTCTCAAATACATTATCGAATAGACTTAGAATGCTGATTGGTCTATAGCTGGTAGGTAATTTAGGATCCTTTCCTTTCTTATAAATTGGGATTACTTTAGTCTTCTTAAAAATCGTCGAAAAATATCCGCCTATTAAACAATAATTAAAAAGCTTACTTCAAATTTTAAAAAAAGTAATCGGCTTTATTATATTTCAATAAAAATATACACAACTTAACTTCAGATTAATTGGTACGTTCCAAGTTTGATCTATCAAGAATTTTGTCGTTAATATAATGAATGAAATCTGTGTCCGTAGGTGAAGAATTATTTGAAGTAATGGTATGTATGTGCATTCCCAAATACATCCGCCATTGATATCGCCTTTTCAGCACCAGTTCTTAAAATTGCACCATTTAGATGAAGTCTTTTTTTATTTTCCAATATTTTTAGAACCCTGAGTTGAATTGCAATAAATTTTGATCACGATTCAATTTGGTCTTTATTGATTTGCAAATCAATAAGATTATTTAACAGCCACAAAATACTTTTGAATTGGTTTTTCGAGTTAAAATCCCTACATCTTTGATATTTTCGTTTGACCAATTAACATTTTATTAATATCAAGTTCTAGTTCAGTTCTAGTTCAGTTCGGACGTGTTTATTTTAACTCCGAGTTAACTCGTTATTTTTATGTATCTATCGGAAAATAAATATAAATATCACCTGTTTATTATTTACGCGAAAGGACGCTTTTTTTTAATAATATTATTAAATAAAAAATCAAAACAACAACTAAAAGACAAATAAGTAAAAAAAAATTCTTTATATTTTTTTCTTTTTTTGAACCTTTTTTGTGCATTGACTATTAAATAAAGATCAAGAGTGTTAACGAAAGTAATTACAAATACTCTTAAATGAGTATCTTCAACGAAAACAGTGAGCGAAGGTTAAGTGTAAACGGCAGAAATGCATACGTTACAGTTAATGTAGACGAAAAAAAAAAATATATATATGTTTTTAACCGCCAAACCTGTTAACCGCGCTCGTTCTTGTTCCCCCGCATTGACAACAACTAATGATTGTCAAACAAAAGAAAATTCAACTCAATCAGAAAATAAAAATATTTTATCTATGCCTGAAAGTATGCTAGCTATATCAGCTTCAGATACGAAATCCACCACACTAACTACAAATAAAATTAACCCATTAAGCGGCGCTGTACCCAAGATTAGTCAACCATTAAATAATGATAATAAATCCCAAATACAGGTTGGAATGGATCGGTATATTACAATATTAAAACGGGCACGAAGTCCCAAGTCCTCGAAAGCGGCACCCTTGGCCAAATTATATAAGTATAGTGAACCTCATAGACTAAACAATGAAAATCGTTTTTCTATTCTGGAATGTGAAACTAATGAACCAGAAAATAAAACCCATTCTACAAAACCACCCCCCATTTACTTGAGAGAAAATAATTCGAATCCACTGGTTCAGAGCCTGATCTCATTAATAGGAGAGAACTCTTTTTACGTAATCCCAATCAAGAAAGGCACGATTCATGAAACTAAAATACAAGTCAATAGTGAAAACGATTATAGAAAGGTTGTAACATATTTTGAAACTCAAAAGAAAAGTTTTTACACTTATCAGCTGAAAGGAAGCAAGGGTCTACAAGTTGTAATAAAGGGTATTGACTGTAATGTTGAACCACTCGAAATAAAGCAAAGCTTAGAAGATAAAGGCTATAAGACAAAAAATGTGATAAATATTAGAAATCGCGAAAAAATACCCCAACCACTCTTCCGTGTTGAACTTGAACCCGGTAACATAAACCTGAAAAAAAAATTAAACACATTCCATATATAACTTGAAGTACTTATTGCATCGTAAAATTACGGTAGAAGAACCACACAAACGATTTGGCCCCGTTCAATGTATGAATTGCCAAGAATATGGACACACCAAGGCATATTGCAAATTGCCACCAGTATGTGTCATTTGCGGGGAGTTGCATAGCACATCCCAATGTAACAAATCTAAAGATGATCCTAAAATAAAAAAATGCAGCAATTGCGGAGGTCACCACACAGCAAACTACAGGGGTTGTCCTGTCTACTCAATTGTTAAAAAATCACAAAGCCAGAAACCAAAGATTTTCCCCGCTCAGCCATTAAATAACATCAATTTGAACTACCCCCCGTTGCAACAGACATATGACAACAAAGTAACATATGCAAATGTACTTAGAAACAACCAAACTCAGCCGCAAGTCCGTCAACCCCAAAACGAAAATATGAACCCAGAGGTAAGAGAACAAACGCCAATTTTCAATTTTACCCGACTAGAATCTACAATAGAAACTCTTGTGCAATCGGTAAATAACTTTACAAACTCAATGAGTAACATGATGCAAGAAATGCTTAAGATGCAATCAATGTTATTGCAGGCTGTGCTTAACAGACCATGAACTGCCTAAGAATATGTTTTTGGAATGCAAACGGCATACGCCAACACAAAAACGAACTCGAATATTTTTTAAGAAACCAACAAATTGATGTAATGCTGGTTTCTGAAACTCATTTGACGCCCAGAAGTTCCTTTCGAATAAATGGATATGTAATATATGACACCAAAGATCCCAGAGGTAGAGCATGCGGAGGCTCGGCAATTTTAATAAAAGCTCGAATAAAACACTACTTAATGTGTGATTTTTGCGAAGATTATCTTCAAGCTACTACAATCTGTCTTGAAGATTTTCATCGAAACTTAGTGATTTCATCGATATACTCACCCCCAAGATTCTCAATTACAGAAAGTCAATATAAAAGATTTTTTAAATCACTAGGCCCCCGTTTCCTGGCTGCTGGCGATTATAATGCTAAGCACACATTCTGGGGATCACGACTGATTACCCCTAAAGGTCGTGTTTTGTTCGACTCAATTTCTAAAATGGGTTTGCATGTGCTTTCGAGCGGCCAACCTACTTACTGGCCTACTGACCCACGAAAAATACCGGATGTTATTGATTTTAGCGTGATGAAAAATATCCCTAGAGAAATGATTCAAATTGAATCCTCGCTGGAACTATCTTCAGATCACTCACCCACTATTATTACTTTATTGAGCCCCCTAGAAATTGTATCCCCGATTGGTAATTTAGCGATGGCAGGCACAAGAATAAATTAGCTCAAATATAAAAAATACCACAGTACACATTGCTCGGAAAACATACCGCTAAGAACACCAGAAAACATCGATCACTCTCTTATCAATTTCGATAAAAATCTCAGAATGGCTGCTCAACATGCTACCCAAACCCCCCGACAATTCAGATATAATAGAATTAATTCTGCAGATGTCGAACGGCTCTTAAATGAAAAAAGAAGATTTCGAAGAGAATGGCAATTGCACAGATCCCCCCAACTAAAATCGAAGCTTAAAGAAGCTTAAAGATGCTTAAAGCTTAAAGACTTAAAAAGCTCTTGGAATTTCGAAAAATGGAATCATTGAATAAATATTTAGAAAGTTTGGACGCAACCCCGCAATCGGATTACTCATTATGGCGAGCAACAAAAAATCTTAAAAGACCCGTTATATGTAAGTCCCCCTTGCGAAATTCAAGTGGTGGTTGGGCAAGAAATGATACTGAAAAAGGGAATCTGTTTGTTAATCATTTAAAAAAAGTATTTACACCGAACACATCAAACGAAGCAATTGAGTTGCCACCTGTTGCACCCTATTTTGGAGCAGCCGTACCCCTACGTTTTGAGATTCGAGAGATCGAAAATGCTATTGCTGATTTAAATCCCAAGAAAGCGCCTGGTATGGATAAGATCAGCAACAAGATGCTTATGGAGCTACCCCGGATAGCAATAAAAATAATTCTTTTTATTTTTAATGCTATATTACGACTTGAATATTATCCTACAGAATGGAAGGTTTCACTGGTTACCATGATACCCAAGCCGGGAAAAGATCACACAAAAGTAGAATCATACAGACCCATCAGCCTATTGTCTAATATATCAAAGCTATTTGAGAAGATACTTATGAACAAGTTGTACCCGATGTTAACTGAAAACAATTGTATTCCGAATCATCAATTTGGATTTAGAAGAAAACACAGTACTATCGAACAAACCCATAGACTTGTAAATATGGTGAGAAAAGCGTTTGAAGAAAAGAAATATTGTTCTGCACTCTTCATCGACATCTCTCAAGCGTTTGATAAGGTATGGCATGCTGGATTAATATACAAATTGAGTCAAAATTTACCGGCAAACACACATAAGCTGTTGGAAAGCTATTTAACTGGTCGAACATTTAAGGTTAAAGAGGGAAGCTTTTTAAGTACTGCACAACCCATTGAAGCTGGAGTCCCCCAAGGCAGTATCCTGGGACCTTTTTTATATTTGATGTATTCGTCTGATATGCCAACTAACAATCGCACTCATACATCAACATTTGCTGATGATACTGCTATTCTAAGCATTCATGAAAACCCTCAAGAAGCGTCTCGTTACTTACAAAACCACATATTTGAATTAGAAAAATGGTTAAAACAATGGAAAATTAAAGTCAACGAGCAAAAATGTACACACATTACATTTACATTGCGTAGAGAATCATGCCCCCCTATTCATATCAATAACCAAACAATAATTCAACAATCGGAAGTGAAATACCTCGGAATACATCTCGATCGTCGCCTTACATGGAAAAGTCATATAGATGCAAAGTTGACTCAAATGAAATTGAAATCAATTCAAATTAATTGGCTTATTGGCAGAAACTCCACGCTTAGTTTAGATTGTAAACTTCTACTTTATAACATGATCATAAAACCGATATGGTGTTATGGCATAAAGTTATGGGGCACGGCCTCAGCGTCAAATGTAGAAAAGATCCAAAGACGCCAAAACAAGTTTCTAAGAATGATCACAGTTGCCCCCTGGTATATCAAAAACGCGAATATACAGAAAGATCTAAACGTGCCCATTGTAAAAACTGAAATCTCGAAAAACGTACAAAAATATTTAAAAAAACTTGAAGTTCACCCAAACCCGCTGGCCCGCAACATATTAGATAACCGTGGCCACACTCGATTAAGAAGGAGGGACACAGCAGACCTAATCTAGAAGGAAGAATGCCAATTTAACCAAAACAACCATGAACACTAATTAAATAATTAATTAGACTAATTATGTAATAATATTAGATATAAGATTTGAACCACTTATTGTTAGTTCATTAAATAATGAAGATACAATAAATAAAAATTAATATCAGAGATTTCTCGTTGCTAAGAATGTTCTGACACCTAATTTTATATTCCTCCCAGCTTCTGATTACTGACCAGTCTCCTCGATAATACAAGGGAACTTAATATGTCATATTTTGAAAGTACATGATCCGACTTTAAAATATTTGCATGTGTTTTAAGATTTGAAAAATTTAGACACGAGTTTGTTAAAAGAATGTCTACTGTAGAATTATATGTTAAATAATAAATAAGTAATAAAACAAAATTTGAAATAATTAGTAATGAAAATTCTTTTCATTAAAAAATAATGTTATGAGAAAAAATGGTTTGATCAATTTAATTATAATCAATTTAATGCAAATTAATTACTGCCACGATGTAAATACTAGTAATAATAAATTTCCTTATAATTTTATATTTATTTAATTTTGATTTTTCTCATTTTCCAATAGAACATAAAACACGCAAAATTGTACCATTACTATATGAAGAAAGTGTTGATATTCCAAGAACTTTAAAAATATACACACTTTTGCGTTACAACTCGGGTACCTCGAGTTTATTTAATTTTTGGTCCAAGTTAGCAAATTCCATACAAAACGTTACTATCACTACTGCTGATATTACAACATTATCAACGCCATTTTATAAAAATGACACTAACAGGCAAGTACATTAATTTATATACATATTGTGAAATTATTTACCACAGATTATTACGGACATGAAACAAATGACAGTTCTCAAAAAAGTAATATGAAACCGTATGGTTATTTTGACATTCTACAACCACTTTTCAATGGTTGTGGTTTGCACAGCGAGAAAAAAATCCATTTTTCATTAGGCAACGAGTGTGATATCACACATTTTGTTCGGAATGGTTTCAATTCCGATCGATATATTTGTTACTATTTTTAAAACACAACCATTTTTGTTGTTGAGTAATGTACATATGTATAATAGGTATATAACTAATTTTGGCAACATATTTGTCATACTACTACGTGAAGGCCGATGTTGTATAAATAATTAAAATGATTTTTTTCTGTCATTTGGAATCAAAAACATCACGCACCAACACCAATTTCTAAAATAAACCAAATTTTTTTTCTCTTAACAATTATATAAATAATTTCATATTTTTTTTGTCCCTTATATAAAAACGATCTTTTGAATTATGACCGCAGTTATTATTAAAATAAAATATATTGTATTTCAAAATAATTGAAAATATTTAATGAAAAAAAAAAAACATTATTGCGTTTGGTGCGTGAAATTTTTTAAAAACCGCGAAAAAATAATACCGTGGTTTTTCATATTTTTTAATGCTCTTTCAACTATGATATGCCAATTTGAATATTTGCAAAAAATGTAAAAATATATATCCCTAATGTATAAGTGTTATAAGACAATTATTTAAAGGTGTCCAACGTATTACAATTACTTTTTGTAGTAAAAATAACACTTTTTTCTGTCAAGCGGGGCACCCGGCTAACCAGTGGTGCTAACCGTTTTTTTAGGTTAGCTCTTGTTTTCGAGATATACCGTTATTTCGAAAATGGAAGACGTTCCATAACATACAGTGAATGTCACTTAAAATCGTACACCATCGTAGTCAAATTTTATTCATTAGTTTTAGAAAGTTGATATTTTGGAAATATTTTAAAATGCTATTTTTATATTGTGTGTGCTATTACCTATCAGAAAATTGGGTATAATTTTAATTGCTCTTATCCACAAATAAAAAAATTGGGTAAGACTGTCAGTGCCCAGAATATCAACGCTTCATTTAAAATCGTAAAGGCACTAAAAAATAGCAAATGATACCCTACAAAGTATTAGGATTATTTAATATTAACATTTTTTTTAATTTTTAAAGTTTTAGTTATAATTTAATATAATTGTACGAATTTAAGTGAAATATGAATTTTGTGATGTTCTTTAATTTTCATCAATATTTTTTTAACGAATTGAGGTTTTGTTAACCTTTTTGTTGAAATACATATTTTTTGTTCCAATTAATAAAATGACTTTTAATTTTTTATATAATCACCTATTATTGCCTGTATAATTTCATAATATTTAAAAAAAAATATGTTGTACGATTTTGAGTGACACTCACTGTATATTCGCGTAACTCAAAAACGGATTAGCTTATTGAATAAATTAAAAAACCGAAATTCCGCAATAAAATTTCCTTTAAGTAAGGCCCAAACTTTTATTTAATATGCACAGTCGATTTAAAAAAATTTTTTTTTAAGCAAAAATAATATTTTTATAGGAAAAACGGCAAAAAAATTGGAAAATGCAGCCAAAAAAAATGTATATTTCTAAAACGACTGCGCAGATTAAAAAAAATTCTAGTCGGTTAGCACCACTGGATTCAGCGTACTCGAATTAGGTAAACTCGCCGGGTGCCCCGCTTGACAGTTTTTTCAACTAAATTTAGTATCACCGAAGTTTTTTAAGAAAGCACCGTGCAATAACTCAATGTTTTTTTGCGTCGAAATTTTTTTTTCGAAATTATTGTAATTAGAGTAAGTTCGGGTAATGTGGTATACCTATTTTTTATTTGACTATAATTTTTAAAATCTTAATTCGATTGGAACAGTTCTTAGCTGGTGTTCTACTACAAGTGTTAGGTTTACATCCATGAAAGTAAAAAAGTCTTTTAAGTACAAGTTTTAGAGAAATTTGGGGAAAAGAGAAAAGGCCCATAAACAAGCCATTGAAAAAATTGGCGGGTAATGTGGTATACCATGTTCTGTTAATATTGTATGCTAAACCACATAACCGATTAATACTATTTTAATTTGTAAATGAGTTGCGTTTTATTTAAATCATATTCAATGGGTTCGGTTAAAGTTGGCGGCTGACCAAGCTTACCAGAAGCTCCTCGATACATTCTTCTCTTCGTAGGAGACATTGAATGACTGATGCGAAAAAAATGTCCATTTGTTGTTTTTAATAGCTCAGATAGCGTTCTTCAAATCTTCCGCTGCCCATTTTCATATTTCACATATCTTTGGCATATTATTTGCTTGAAATTCTTTAGCTATACCACATAAATTATTATCAAATTAAACATATACACTAAATATTCCTATTTGACTTTAAAATTAAATTAATGCAGTTTAAAACACGTGACTTTAGAAAAATTTAATTTTTAACAGATCACAAAAAAAGTCTACCACAAGATAATGCTGATTTTTTACAACTGACTATTTCCATGACCTGCAAAAATGAAGTACATTCACCCAATGTTAATTTTTTGAGATCATAAAACTCTTAAGCTTGGTACCGCTACTCTATGCTCTTAGTTTTGGAGAAAAGCAGCTATACCACAATACCCGCCTATACCACATTACCCGAACTTACTCTACATCACACAGTAGTTTAGAAACGGTTTTTTTTTGTAAATAATTCGGTATCTCGGGAAGCTGATTTTTTTTGAGTTAATTTACAGTTGTTCAGCTTTCTAGGGGTATTGGGGGCCAGTACGTGGTCCTTCAAAAAAAATCGCCAAAAATCCATTTATGATCCGAATGAGCTGAAATTTAAAATATATTGACGATAAAATTCTAAATAAAAGCAACTTGCTAACATTTATGTCGTCCCTGTAAAAACTTACACTCATCCAAATTTGTAACATGTAGAAAGGGCCGTATTTTTTACGTTTTTACCAAAAAAGTCCCTATATTTTTTCTTTTGTAGAAAAAAAATTTCTTCGAAACTATATTCAATTTGTATATGATCCGGAAAGTGAACTTAATGAAAAAGCGTGTAAAGTAAAATTTAGTTCACTTAAGCAGACATAACAACCCCAAACCTATACAAACTTGGCCAATTAAAAAAAAATTATTTATATAGCTCTATATGTTTCTTAAATACTTGCAAAGTTTTTTACTATCACAGGGTAAATAACGTAACAGTAGGCAGTTTTCTAAAAAACTCAGTTGGAACACATTTTATCCGTTTTAGGAACTTCGGTATTTGAAAATAAAAAATTTCAAAAATTATAATGTCATTGATTTAAGGACATTTGAGTCTATATTAGTTCCAAATTTTGTTATGAAATCTTTAACCGTTAAAATTTTACATTAATTAAAATTTTATATTTTTCTTCATGGAAAATCACCACAATATATTTTTTTAGTTTTTACATGTTCCATGCGTGTAAGTTTTTATAGGGACGACATAACTGCTAGCAAGTTGCTTTTATTTTATTTAGAATTTTATAGCCAATAAAACTGATTTTGTAAAAAAAAAATCGGCCATCCGCCATATCTAAAAAACCAAAAAAAGATCCAGGAAAATTAAAAAAAAAAATAATAATCCTAAATATCTCCTCAAGAGATAGATGATGATCTACACATCTAACCGTATTTTTAGTAGATCTTCTGAAGTACTATTTATATTTTAAATTTCAGCTCATTCGGATCATAAACGGATTTTTGGCGATTTGTTTTAAAAATTTGAGACCCGAGGAGACCAAATTTGAGAGGCCACGTACTGGCCCCCATTACATCTAGGAAAATGTTTTTTTACTCACTTTTTAGAAAATTATGTTATACACAGATTTTCTATAGAAAATCAACCAGAACAACCTGGTTTTTTGACATATTTTTTTATCAATATCTGGATTACTAAGTCATTTAGATATAGACAATATGGATTTGAAAAAAATTTAAATTTATGTACATATGTATATAACGTTAGTTTTTTACGTTAATATTTTTATTTATTTTATTTTCAATAGGAATTCAAATACAAACAGACAGACATCGAACACGTCAGAGTGCCAGTTAATAAATTTGCCAAGCCCACCTACCGAAATTCCAAGCATAAGCGTTATACCCCCTGACGATAATGAAAAACCTTTGAAAGAAGAAAGATCTAAACTTAAGCATTTCACAATGCGAGCTCACAGAAACAATGTTCCACGTAATGATGGTGTCGTATTACGTAATGCCCACTCTACTGGACAATTGCATTCATCAACGACTTCAATATGCAGTGAAACCAAAAAGAAGAAAAAATGGTCCAGTAAAATCCTGAAAAAGGTTTTTAGTCGTAGCAGTTCTAAGCTCCAAGAAGCCTAAAACTTGATTTTATATATATTTTTTTAATTTAACTAAATCTTATGTTTACGATTTACTAAAGTTTTAAGAAGTTATTTGTTTTATTTTGTTGGTGGTTATATTTTCCCAAATCTTATTTTATTATATCTATCTATCTATCTTTATTAATTTGAATGTTAATTATTGAATAAACATATTTTCTATTTGTTATACTTAATAAAAGTTGTTTTATTTTTCCTTTAAGTGTGTCCCTTACTTAAACAATTCTACTTTGGATGACATGGCTGACATTTTTTATAATAGAATATATTCCTACATGGATGGATGCACTCCAAAACACAGTTCTTACCAACACACTGGACCTCCTTGGAATTCTAAACAGTTAACTAAACTAAAGAATTTAAAGAATAAGTATTATAAAAAATTTAAGAAATCCGGCTCGCTCATAGATTACGGTAAATACTCTGTTTCTCGTGCTGAATATAATACTCTCAACAATTTGCTATATAATAAATATTTACATAAAATGAAGAATGATTTTAAGCTTAACTCGAAAGAGTTTTACAACTTTGTCAACTCTAAACGAAAAACAAATGGATATCCTTCTGTAATGAAACTCTACAATTGGGAATCTTCTGATGACGTTAACATATGTAATATGTTCGCTGATTTATACACTAATCGTGCTATATCGTTCCCGAATATTGACACTGTTGATTTATTGGAAAGTTTAAATAAACTAAAAATTTCGTATACTTATGGTCCTGATGGTGTTCCAAGCTGCATATTACATTATTGTGCTCAATCGTTGGTAAAACCATTAATAATGTTGTTCAACACATCCATAAAATATGGATATTTTCCTAAAATTTGGAGGTCGTCCTACATTATTCCTTTATTTAAATCTGGTAATAAATCTGATATCTCCAATTATAGAGGCATTGCTAAATTCAGTGCAATTCCTAAGATTTTCGAGCACTTTATTACAGATTACATGTTCCATCAATCATCGTCTATACTGTCATCATGTCAACACGGATTTCGGATAGGTTGTTCTACTACAACGAATGTCCTTCATCTCACAACACGTGTAAACCAAGGCTTTGTCCAAGGAAAACAAACTGATGCGATATATACCGATTTTAGTAAAGCTTTCGATAAGGTAATTCACAATCTTCTTTTTATTAAGCTGGACCTTTTGGGTTTAACTTCTCGTAGCCGAAACTGGATAAAATCTTATCTTTTGGATAGAACTCAATGTGTTAAATTCAATAACAAATACTCCAAAAATATTTTGGTTACTTCTGGTGTACCTCAAGGGAGCCACCTTGGCCCTATACTATTCTCCCTGTTCATCAATGACCTTCCGGATGTTTTAAATTTTTGCAATATTCTAATGTATGCGGATGATGTCAAAATCTTTTTGAGCTACTCTCAATATGAGGATCATTTATATCTCCAATCCGATCTCAACAATTTCTTTTCCTGGTGTAGTCAAAACTTAATGGAATTAAATTTAAAAAAATGTAAACTTATGCGTTTTTCAAGAAGTAATTATATTTCTGCCAACTATACTTTGGGTAATTATCAACTTGAATCTGTTGAAAATTTTCTTGATCTCGGAATTTTACTAGACCATAAATTGAACTTTGTTTCGCACATTACTATGACAATAAATAAAGCCAGAGGTGTACTTGCATTTATAAAACGTTGGGCTAAGGAATTTAGCGACCCTTACATCACTAAACAACTTTATATCTCTTTAGTAAGACCTATATTGGAATATGGATCTATTATCTGGGATCCTTATTATAATATTCATGTACAACGAATAGAATCTGTTCAAAAACAATTCTTACTCTTCTGTTTACGTGGTTTACTTTGGAATCCTGAAATAAACCTTCCATCATACATTAATAGACTTAAATTAATAAAATTGCTTACATTATACAGTAGGAGAACTATGCTTAATTTAACATTTTTGATCAATATAATTAATGGTGTAGACTGCTCCGAATTCCTTGTAAATAATGTTACGTTTAACGTCCCTTAACGATTGTCACGTCATTTCAAGCCACTGTATGTCAAAAACGTTAGGACTAACTACGCCCAAGCTGATGCAAAAAGGAGATTATACTGCGAATTTAACAATCTTTATCATCTCATTGATTTTTCCCTAAATGATTATTTTTGTAAATGTTTTGTAATTATTTATATGTATATACTTTCATAAAAGTCTGTAAGGATTTAATCCATTGACTTAAATAAATAAATAAAAAAGGGGCTGCACAAGCACATTCATATGCTACTCAAGACATTCACCAGCACTACAGTTACTTCAGATCGTTGGGTATTTATTTACAAAACGAATGAGTGTGAATGAGGAACAATAACAGCCAACCACAGAATGATAGACAGTATAATAGAATGAGAGACAGTATACAGTATTGGCCATAACTAAAGCACCCCTCAGTGCATTTTTTTCATATGGTATTTTTTTTGTATAAAAACAAAGTTTTAAATATCTATTATGTATTTTTTCATTTGTTAATATGTTTATTATTGACAAAAAAAAAACTTCCAAAGTTAACCTTTCCATAAGAGGTAACTTAAAATCAAAAAATATTTTAAGGTAGAAAATGAAAGGGACAACCCTTCAAAGATATACTATAAAAAAAATTTAATTAATTTTTTGTTGCAAATCCTTTGTTTTGGATGGCACAAGAACATCTCTTAGCATAGAAGATATTATGTTTTTTATGGCGTTTTTCGATATTCCTTCCCAGGCTATTTTAACGGCATGAAATAAGTCGTGAAAATTGCCGATCCTTATTTGCGCAATTTTCACGATTTATTTTCATATTAACAATGTGCCACAAGTTCTCAATAGGATTAAGATCGGGAGATTGACTATGCCAATGAAGAACTTGAATCTTATTGCTCTGAAGCCAAGTCTTACAAACTTTGGAGGTGTGCTTAGGATCGTTATCCTGTTGGAAGCTCCCTATAATTGGCATTTCTTCACTGGCATAAGGCAACATTACAGCTTTCAATACATCACGGTACATGAACCGATCCATAATCCCATAAATTTTATGATTTGACCCAAATCCTTGACCAGAAAAGCATCACCAGACCATTACATTGCCTCCTCCATGTTTAATTGTTCCTTTGCAATCTTTCTCCTTTTTGTCTGCGTACACGCCTTATTCCAGCTGAACTTTTTAAGTTGTATTTGGATTCGTCAGGAAACAGTACTGTCTTCCATTTTAGGACACTCCAGACGATGTTGGCTTTGGTAAACTTCAGTGTAGCTTTCTTGTTCTTAGCTGATGGAAATGGTTTTTTTGCTAGTCGTCAGCTGATTAAACGGGCTTCTACACTCTTCTACCGATTGTTCTTTCGCTAACGCATAATCTTAAACTTGTTCTCACTTGACTAGCGGATGCTCTACAACCTTTTTGTATTGCTCTTTTGATCAAGGAATCATCATATCGTGTGGTTTTATGCGAACGACCTGCAGAATGCACCGGTGATATGCGGCCAGTCTTAAAGAATTTTGAAACGAGCCTGAAAATAACTGATCTGTTAATTGAATATTTGTTACTCAATTCATGTAGTGATAAGCCCGTCTTCCAGTCTTCAATAACATTAATTTTAAATTCACTGGAGTACTTGTTCCTTATCATTGTTTTTTAACAATAAACTGTATAAAACTTAAATTTTACACACTACGCCTCACAGTGGTTAAGAAACGTATTTTTTTTTTGGCAATAATTCGGTATCTCGGGAACTATTAGAGATATTATTACGAAATTTCACATGATTGGAGCTGAGGTGTTATGATATCTTTACCCGTTAAAATTTTACATTAATTCAAATTTTATATTTTTCTTCATGGAAAATCACCATATTATATTTTTTTTTTTAGTTTTTACATTTTCTAACTTTGGATGCATGTAACTTTTTATAGGGACGACATAACTGTCTTCAAGTTGTTTTTATTTATATTTAGAATTTTATCGCCAATATAGCTGACGCTGTTAAAAAAAAATTCGACCCGTCGTTGGCCCGCCATATCTAAAAAACCAAAACAAGATCGAGCAAAATTAAAAAAAATAAATCAATAAACCTAAATATCTCTTCAACTAATATAGATAAATCTAAGCGTATTTTTAGTAGACCTTCTCAAGTACTTTTTTATTTTAAATTTCAGCTCATTCGGATCATAAATGGATTTTTGGCGATTTTTTTTTAAAATTTGAGACCCGAGGTGACCAAATTTGAGGGGCCACGTACTGGCCCCCATTACCCGTAGGAAGCTGAACAACTGCGAATCAACTCGAAAACACCTCAGTTCCAATCATTTGAAATTTCGTAATAATATCTCCAATAGTTCCCGAGATAATGAATTATTTTTTTTTAAAAAAAGCTGTTATTGCATGCGCAATAACATGAGTGTCAAGCAAATTTGTCCTAACTTTTTTTTAGTTTTTTAGAAGTTGGAGAAAATAAATATTTTTGGACAATTTATAGTAGTAAAATTTTTTTTTTTAATTTTCAAATTTTTTTTATTTGCATATATGTATATCATTTATAACATCCAATTCTATAAAAAAAAATCATTATAGTGTCATTACAAGAATATTTTAACAGCATGAAGCGATAAAAGGTAGCATATATAATACGGTCATTTCAAACGCATTCACTTATGTCACCTTTGAAGGTCTCTGGACAAAAAAGTAATAAATATATAAGCCTAATATTTTTGGTACATGATAATTAGATTGTTTATTACAAACTGTGAAAAATCAGATAGCTCAGAAGACATAACAAAAATTAATTAATGTCGCCCTTGAACCAGTGTGCGCCTTCCATTATTTTTATCTTTTGGAATTTTTAAATGCAAATATGCAGTACCGAGTCAAATTTTTAAACATCTTATAGGAGGGTGCTTTTGTTTTGTCCGTTGCTTTTTGAGTTTTTATATTGTTACGTTTTAACCTTTTCAAAACGCTTGGTTTATTTCCTTTAAATAAACCGGATAAAGACACACTTTATAATGTACACGAATTCAATTAAAAAACACAGCACACTTTAAGGCGCTCAGTTGATGTTTATTTGAATAGCGTCTCTGATAAACTGATTCACGACTGCAACCTCTGCCACTATTTATAATACTGCCATCTGCACTCTAGATTGTTCTTTAATTGTCAAAATTCGAATATTCTAGATCTTACTAATACATACGCCATATGTGGTGTATTTTCTATAATGTTCTTTAACTGAATATTCGAATTCGAATACAGCGTTGCCAACTTACGATCAAATCAACTGAAAGCTTTTATTTAATAATGCCCACAGATATGTTACAGTTTGCTATTAAAGCACTGTTATTTGAAAGCATTATGCTACTTTTAAATCAGCCTTTAAAATCGTTATATTTGAATTCAAATTCACCCCCTAAAACAAAAACCTGCACAGTAAGTACAAACCCAATTAACCATAGTACGGGAGCAATACCTAAAAATGTTCAGCCCAATTATAGTGCACAAAAACCACAAATCCAAGTGGGAATTGATAGGTACATTACTGTACTGAAACGAGGACGCAGCCCAAGATCCTCAAAAATTGCATCAACCGCAAAAATTCCTAAAGATAGGGAAATTGATAGGAAAACTACCGAAAACAGATTTTCTATTTTGCAAGATGAAACAGCTGACCACTCAACATTACCCAAGTCGTCCAAACCCCCTCCTATTTATTTGAGAGAGCAAAATTCGAATGCTCTAATTAAGAATTTAATCTCGTTGGTCGGAGAAAATTCTTTTTACGTTGTACCTTTTAAGCGAGGTAACATAAGCGAGACTAAGATACGGGTAAATCATGAAAATGATTTCCGTAAGGTTGTTACCGAATTTGAAAACAATAAACAAAGTTTTTACACATACCAATTGAAGAGTAGCAAAGGGCTTCAAATTGTTATTAAGGGTATTGACTCTTGTGTAGATCCTGAAGATATAAAGGCTGCTTTGGAACATAACAAGTTTAAAATAAAAAATGTAGTCAACATTAGAAATCGTGAGAAAATTCCCCAACCAATGTTTAGAGTTGAACTAGAACCAGGTGATGTTAATCTCAGGAAAAATGAAACACACCCAATTTACAGTTTAAAATATTTATTGCATCGTAAAATTACGATAGAAGAGCCACATAAGAGATCGGGAACCGTCCAGTGTTTAAACTGTCAAGAATATGGTCATACTAGGGCATATTGCAAACTACCCCCTGTTTGCGTGGTGTGTGGAGAATTGCACGGATCTACCCAATGCGATAAATCAAAAAAACGACTGCAAAGTAAAAAAATGCAGCAATTGTGGCGGAAATCACACAGCAAATTACAGAGGATGCTCAGTATATTCTATAGTTAAAAGAACATTAACACAGAAACCCAGTATTTATCCTGTGCAATCAAAGAACCTAGTTGATACCCATTACCCCCAAATCTTGCAAACCATGAATAATAAAGGTTCATACGCTAGTGTTCTAAAAACGAATCCAACATTTGCTCAAAACCCACCAATAGGAAAAGAAAATAACCCTAATATCAATGTGGAATTTGCAGACAAACATCCCACTTCTAATTTTAGTCGACTGGAAGCTACAATAGAGACCCTAGTGAAATCGGTTAACAATTTTATCAACTCTATGAGTAATATGATGCAGGAAATGCTTAAAATGCAATCCATGTTATTACAAGCTTAGGATAGCTAAGCCATGAACTGTTTGAAAATATGTTTCTGGAATGCAAACGGCATACGCCAACACAAAAACGAACTCGAATATTTTTTAAGAAACCAACAAATTCATATACTGCTGGTTTCTGAAACTCATTTGACGTCCAGAAGTTCATTTCGAATAAATGGATACGTAATATATGATACCAAAGATCCCAGAGGTAGAGCATGCGGAGGCTCGGCAATTTTAATAAAAGCTCGAATCAAACACTACTTAATGTGTGATCTTTGCGAAGATTATCTTCAAGCTACTACAATCTGTCTTGAAGATTTTCATCGAAATTTAGTGATTTCATCGATATATTACAGAAAGTCAATATAATAGATTTTTTAACTCACTAGGCCCCCTTTCCTGGCTGCTGGCGATTATAATGCTAAGCACACATTCTGGGGATCACGACTGATTACCCCTAAAGGTCGTGTTTTGTTTGATACAATTTCTAAAATGGGTTTGAATGTGATTTCGAGCGGCCAACCTACCACTGGCCTACTGACCCACGAAAAATACCGGATGTTATTGATTTTAGAGTGATGAAAAATATCCCTGGAGAAATGATTCAAGTTGAATCCTCGATGGAACTATCTTCAGATCACTCACCCACTATTGTTACTTTATTGAGCCCCCGAGAAATTGTATCCCCGACTGGTAATTTAGCGATGACAGGCACAAGAATTGATTGGCTCAAATATAAAAAATACCTCAGTACACATTGCTCGGAAAACATACCGCTAAGAACACCAGAAAACATCGATCACTCTCTTATCAATTTCGATAAAAATCTCAAACTGGCTGCTCAACATGCTACCCAAACCCCCCGACAAATCAGATATAATGGAATTTATTCTGCAGATGTCGAACGGCTCTTAAATGAAAAAAGAAGAGTTCGAAGAGAGTGACAATTGTACAAATCGAAGCTTAAAGATTGTATAAAAAGACTTAAAAAGCTCTTGGAATTTCGAAAAATGGAATCATTGAATAAATATGTAGAAAGCCTGGACGCAACCCCGCAATCGGATTACTCATTATGGCGAGCAACAAAAAGTCTTAAAAGACCTGTCATATGTAAGCCCCCCTTGCGAAATTCAAGTGGTGGTTGGGCACGAAATGATACATAAAAATGGAATCTGTTTGTTAATCATTTGAAAAACGTATTTACACCGAACACATCAAATGAAGCAAATGAGTTGCCACCTGTTGTACCCCATTTTGGAGCAGTCGTACCCCTACGCCTGGTAAAGCACCTGGTATTGATAAAATCAGTAACAAGATGCTTATGGAGCTACCCCGGATAGCAATAAAAATAATTCTTTTTATTTTTAATGCTATATTACGCCTTGAATATTATCCTCCAGAATGGAAGGTTTCACTGGTTACCATGATACCTAAGCCGGGAAAAGATCACACAAAAGTAGAATCATACAGACCAATAAGCCTATTGTCCAATATATCAAAGCTATTTGAGAAGATACTTATGAACAAGTTGTACCCGATGTTAATTGAAAACAATTGTATTCCGAATCATCAATTTGGTTTTAGAAGAAAATACAGTACTATCGAACAAACCCATAGACTTGTAAATATTGTAAGAAAAGCGTTTGAGGAAAATAAATATTGTTCCGCTCTCTTCATTGACATTTCTCAAGCGTTTGATAAAGTATGGCATGATGGTTTAATATACAAACTGAGTCAAAATTTACCCGCAAACACACAAAAGCTATTGGAAAGCTATTTAACTGGTCGAACATTTAAGGTTAAAGAAGGAGACTTTTTAAGTAGTCCCCAACCCATTGAAGCTGGAGTCCCCCAAGGCAGTATCCTGGGACCCTTTTTATATTTGATATATTCGTCTGATATGCCAACTAACAATCGCACTCATACATCAACATTTGCTGATGATACTGCTATTCTAAGCATTCATGAAAACCCTCAAGAAGCGTCTCGTTACTTACAAAATCACATATTTGAATTAGAAAAATGGTTAAAACAATGGAAAATTAAAGTCAATGAGCAAAAATGTACCCATATAACATTTACATTGCGTAGAGAATCATGCCCCCTATTCATATCAATAACCAAACAATAATTCAACAATCGGAAGTGAAATACCTCGGAATACATCTCGATCGTCGCCTTACATGGAAAATTCATATAGATGCAAAGTTGATTCAAATGAAATTGAAATCTATTCAAATTAATTGGCTTATTGGTAGAAACTCTACGCTTAGTTTAGATTGTAAACTTCTACTTTACAACATGATCATAAAACCGATATGGTGTTATGGCATACAGCTATGGGGCACGGCCTCAGCGTCAAATGTTGAAAAGATCCAATGACGCCAAAACAAGTTTTTAAGAATGATCACAGTTGCCCCCTGGTATATCAAAAACCCGAATATAAAAGCTGAGATCACGAAAAATGCAGAAAAATATTTTAAAAAAACTTGAAATTCACCCAAACCCACTGGCCCGCAACATATTAAATAACCGTGGCCACACTCGGTTAAGAAGGAGGGACACAGCAGACCTAATCCAAAGAATAGAAGGAAGAATGCCAATTTAATAAAAGCTAAATGAATAAACAATTTTTCTTCCGGCACTGGCTGGACTAATTAAATTATAATTATTAGATATAAAATTTGAAGTACTTGTTGTTAGTTCATGAATGAAGATACAATAAATAAAAAATAAAATTGAAAAAAAAAAACTGAAGGAATGCCTGGGGGGTTACTCTGTATTGCGATGCGAAAGAAAAATGGTACCTAATTGAACAATTGGTACCCTTTATTGCGTTTTCGTATTTTCCTTTCGCATCTGATTCGCATCCAATTCGCAAATCTGGCATCACCTCATTCTGTAATACGAAAGCGTATGTCAAAATCGTTCGTAAAGCTCAAATAACTTGCGCTTACAAAATATCAAACGCAAAGGAGACGCATCATGTAAGTAAGCACAAATAAATGTTTATATTTATATCTAAATTGTTATTTTTTTTAGGGAAAAGCCGAAAAAGTTGCAGACTCAGCAACGGCAGTTCGAAATCCTAGTAGATTTTATGGAGCAACACAGCGATTTGGCAAAGGGACAATTGCAGTGCGGAAATGCCAAACAACGCGCCAACAATTTGTGGACAAAACTGGCAGACGACCTTAATTCTAATGGACCTCCTGTAAGGGATGTAGCTGGTTGGAAAAAAGTAATGTATTATGATATTTTTGTATAAAACGTGAAACTAACACAGTATTAATATGTATGTATATTTGTGCACATGTGCATATAGGTTTGGTCTGACCTAAAAACCCACACGAAGGTTAAGATGCGCAAGAATAAAATTAGCATTTCCAGCACGGGTGGTGGTGTCTCACAATATTGCCCACTGTCCTCTATGGAGGAACAAATCATAAATCTTCTTCATATGGAAGAAGCCGTCAACGGGCGGGCAACATCAACATACTTTGGCACAAGTAGTAACGCTACTCACGATGTTTCAGCAAACAAAGAGCCTGCAGAAGAAGTTTTGTTATCTTCGCAAAATGAAAATAGCAGTTTAAGTGAATCAGCGCCCGCTGCCAAAAGTAGCTGTTTGGATGAAAGTTTTAAGACAGCCAAACGTTCGCGGCTGTCAATCCAAAACGACCGTGATATTCTGCTAAAAACTCAAGTAGAAAACCAAGGAATATTTCACAATGAATCTACTAAAGTTTTGAGCGAAGTTCGGGATTCCTTGAAGGAATTAGTAAGATACAATAGAAAAAAATTTTAATTAAAGGAAAAAAACTATCATTTTGCAAAAAAAAATTTGAATTTGAAAAAGAATACAAGCTCCAAAAGCAAAAAACCCAAATAGAAAAGCTAGAATTAAAAAAGAAAATTTTAGAATTAGAAATAGGAAAACCAATGTGATATTTTTACTGTGTGATATATGTACATATCAGTCGACTTTTGTATTTTATAATTTCGTTATTTTTATGTTAATCGTTATTTTTTTTCTCTAATGAGTTTTGTACTGAATTTTAAGATCTCAAAATCGCCATAAAGAAGCTTTAAAACTTTAGATTGTAAGTTTTTTTTTATTAACACTACAATGAAATGAATTCCTTATACATATTTGTTTTTATAAATAATTTACATATGTTCTGTAAACTTTAGATTGTAAGTTCCCAATAAACCAAACGATATCGAAACGAAATCATCTAGATGATATAAACTAAATTGTACCGTTTCTTATAATATCGTTTTTCCAGACAACTATGATATCGTTTTCGCTATCATAATTTCCAATAAAAAACGATAGTTAAATATTATTTATTGGGTTTATTTGATTTTTTATTAACATGAATTCCTATACATATTTGTTTTTATGAAAAGTTTTTATAAATAAATTTTATGTTCTTGAAATCAAATTGTTTCTAATATTATTCCTTATTTCCTTAGCAATAGTTGTTTGGCCACCGTTGTTCGTATTGCTATTAAGAGACATATCAATTTCATTTAGACTTTCTGTCTCAGCAATTTCGTGTGTTGGTAGTTGTACATTAAAATTAGTACAAATATTGTGCAGGGCACAGCAAACGTTCATTATTTGAACCACTCTTTCTGGTGAGTAATGCAACTCTCTGGCTGCTAACAGGCACCGAAATCTGCCTTTTAAAACACCAAACACTCTCTCAATTATAGACCTTCCTTTGCAAAACTGTTTATTATAAAAAGCCTCGGACGAGTTTTCCGTTGCGTTTCTGTATGGAGTAAGCAGCCAGGGTTCCAAGGGGTAGCCCGAATCGCCTTTTAGAAAATTAAAAATAAGTAAGAAAAAAATATTTTAAAATTATTTTAAGTTTATTACCGATCAGCCAAAATCCCTTTTCTCCTCTTTCGAAACGTTCTTTTAATTTTTGCTTTGCATTAGAAAGGGCCCAAACATGTGAGTCATGGCTTGCACCTCCGTATCGGCAATCAATAAATGTAATTATCATTTTGTGATCACATATCTAAAAATTTAATATCAAAGAAAGATTTAATTGCAAATGCATACATAAACATTCACATACCACCATAGCGTTCATACTGTGCTTAAATTTCTGTTGAAGTATAAGTGCTCGTTCCTGGCTGGTCGAATCATTTGTATATGGGTACCATCCACAGCTCCAATCACCCCAGGAATGCCACATGTATGGAAAAATCCTCTTTTGATTTCGTTTTCCTCTTCAGCAGTAACCTCAAATTTTATGTGCTTGGGACAGAGTATTCGCTCAATCACCTTGCAAACTTCTTGTAAGCAACGCGACATAGATTGCTGCGATAATCCTAAGAGATGGTCTTGGCCAATTTGGTGTTGATATCCACCTTGCCCAAGCAATTTCAAAGCAGCGGCCACTTTTATTGGGGTTGGAATTGCTGTGGATCTCTTTGGAACGATGAGGTCGTGTTCAATAGCGTTTAATACATACATAAACGCATCTTTATTTAATCGAAAGTTTTGTATAAAGCTATAAAAATGGAATGTTTAATAACATTTTGCACATGATACGTACTCCAATTTTCTTACCTTTGGTCATTTAGGGAGAGTATATCCGATCTATCTCTCAAAATTCTCCTTGTAATACGTTCCACATTTTCATTTTCTTCCTCAAACCATAACGCCACCGAATCCATCACAATTTATTTTTGTTATTATATTTTTGACAACAAACACGTGCACATACAATTAATTTGTTTTAAATGTTTTTATTTACAAGTTTTGACATTCCATTTTGTCATTCTTCGCTATTGTTTATTTTCAACTTCTTTTGCGAAAGCGCTTGCGTAGACGATATAGAGTACCAAATTGTACTCTTATCGCATTTACCTTTCGCATCGAACATGCTTTCGCATCGCAATAGAGAGTAACCCCCCTGTTCTTGAGATTCACTCCACAGGAAAAAAAAAAACTTGAAATTCACCCAAACCCACTGGCCCGCAACATATTAAATAACCGTGGCCACACTCGGTTAAGAAGGAGGGACACAGCAGACCTAATCCAAAGAATAGAAGGAAGAATGCCAATTTAATAAAAGCTAAATGAATAAACAATTTTTCTTCCGGCACTGGCTGGACTAATTAAATTATAATTATTAGATATAAGATTTGAAGTACTTGTTGTTAGTTCATGAATGAAGATACAATAAATAAAAAATAAAATTGAAAAAAAAACTGAAGGAATGCCTGTTCTTGAGATTCACTCCACAGGAACGCTCGCGACTTCTGCGTTAGCTCATGTAGACTTGCGTCAACACTGGCAAAATTCAGTACAAACCGTCGGTAGTACGTGCAAAGGCCTAGAAAACTGCGTAATTCGTGAAGATTTCTCGGACGAGGCCAGTCCTTTACGGTTCGTATTTTATCTTCATCTGTTGATATGCCGTCTGCTGTTACGCGATGCCCTAAATACTTAACTTTTTTCTGGAACAATGCACATTTCTTTACGCTAAGTTTTAGTCCAGCCGCTGCTATTCGTTTAAGGACTTCTTCGAGGTTTTTCAAGTGTTCATCGAAAGACTTCCCTATGACAATTATGTCATCGAGGTACACCAAGCATGTCTTCCAGTGAAGTCCTTTCAACACATGTTCCATTAAACGCTCGAATGTGGCTAGAGCATTGCAGTCACATTAAACTGTTTTCTCTTTGTCTTTTTCTGCAATCTCTACCTGCCCATAACCACTTTGCAAGTCCAATGTGTAGAACCATTTTGTTCGACAAATCGACGCAAATCTAGTGCTGCCGTCTTTCTTTTTAACTAACACAACAGGCGAGCTCGTTGGTTTATTTCCTTTAAATAAACCGGATACTTTTGATTGCAAATAAAAGCCGGTTAGTGGTTTAAAAATTGTAACAACTCTTTATTTATTTAAAATGTACAACAACAGAATTAAATAGTCACTCAATGTTTTTTATACACGTTTCCCAGCAGTTTGAAAAGTGCCAATTGGAAACCTTGCACTAGCTATATTACTACTTCTACAACTAACTAGTTCGATGTGGCTGCTAAAGTGGTAGTTAAATGGTTATCATTTGCACTACATTTCACCAGCACATTCAGTAATAAACAATAGTCAGATATTTGTCTTTAGTTTTTGAAAATAAATTCAAGAAAAATAAAATCTTCTAAAATATACCACTTCGATGGCCACATGTAATGCTGAATGTGGGCGTTTGTGTTTTCATTCTCAGTGATGATGTAGAAAATGCAAAAATAGAGAGTAGACTCACATGTTATTCTTAATAACAATTAGAGAGCAGTACAAATAAGAGCTCTGTGATTTAGTGGTTAGAGCATTTGACTAGAAAACGAGAGGTTATGTGTTCAACCCCGCTCTCAGAAAAATTTATTTTTTCTTTTTTTCTCAAATGCTGGAGTATTTTCACTATCGAATTTAATAGTGAAGTGTTATGCAGAGTGTGCCAATCGGCCACTTGCAATGACATCCCCGTGTTAAATTCACCAGTCAATAACGTTGCGAGTGGGTTGAAAATTCACTAGTAGTAGTTCTTAGTGGTCAACGAATTCGACGTAGCGGAACTATATGTTACAGTTTGCTATTACAGCACTGTTATTTTAAAGCATTATGCTACTTTTAAATCAGCCATTAAAATCGTTATATTTGAATTCAAGTACAATTTCGTAACAATATCATACATATTTTCATCGCATGTGCACATTTTTGCAAATATTTGAACGTTTCAAATATTACATACAGATCAAATTACCATAATATTGAAGAAACTGATCGCGTTTTTATTACATACCCACTAGGGTGGCCCTTAATAAACGAAAGTTGGAATTCGGCCATTCTCACCCCCCAGTTTGGTGAACATTGGTAAAAAAAAATCATCCTGAAAAAATTTTAGATAAATCGGTTAGTAGTATAAATATAGGGTTTCTGGCTTGATTTAGAGGAATTTTTTTCCTCTAAACTGGCAGAGAAGAGGAATATTGAATTTTTTTCCTCTAAACTGGAAGAGAAGAGGAATATTGAAAATTGTTATGAGGAATTTTTGGCAGAGAAGAGGAATATTGAATTGTTATGAGGAATTGTTGGCAGAAAAAAAGGCAGCGACAATTTGATGACGAGGAATTTTTGGCAAAAATTTTTTGTTTTCTTGCTTCAGGTAATTTGAGTAATGTAGAAAAATGCTTTGTGTGTTGTATTGTGTGGGATTGATTTTGTTTTTTTATTTCATTAGTTTTGTTGTAGTATTGTGTAGAGGCTTTTAAAGCAGTTTTAATAGGAGGGTTTATTTTCTTTTAATTAGTCTACATTAGGGTATACAATTTTATTCAAAGGGAAAATTAATTTTTTGTTGAGTATGGTCATGAATAATTTTGAATATTGTAATAATAAATTAATGGGAGTATTTTTTTTATTCACATTAAACAATATTTACATATGGAAGCTAAATTAAGATATTCGCAATTTGAAATATTAAAGAGAAATTTGTACAATATTTGAATAAATTTACCATTTTTGCGAAAAGTTTGTTCACCAGAAACCTCAATGAAACAAAAGAGGAAACAACTAATTCAAAAAGATTTATACCAATTATTATTTCATACATTTTAAGTGGAGTTATTGGAAAAATTTTAGAAATTATTAAATAATTTATCCAAATTAATAGTTCTTAGGGTATACAATTTTATTCAAAGGGATGATTAATTTTTTGTTGCATAAAATTAAAAAATTGTACATCATAATAGCAAATATAACCACAAAAATTAAAAGTTTCCTCAGTATAACATAAAATCTAAACAATTTTCATAGTACCAAATATAACCACGAACAATAAAAAATCTCTCTATTCAAATAAAAATTTAAATAATTATAACAGGTCTCACTAAGCCTTTAATTCACAAGTCCACTAAATTATAAGAGTAGAAAAGTAAAAAAAGTAGAAAAGTAGAAAAATTATAAAAGTAAAAAAGTAGAAAAGAAAAAATTTAAAAGTAGAAAAGTAAAAAATTATAAAAGTAAAAAATTATAAAAGTAGAAATGTAATAAAAATAAAAAGTAAAAAATTATAAAAGTAGAAATGTAAAAAAAGTAAAAGTAGAAAAGTAAAAAAGTGGAAAAGCAAAAAATTATAAAAGTAGAAATGTAAAAAATTATAAAAGTAAAAATGTAAAAAGTAGAAAAGTAAAAAATTATAAAAGTAGAAATGAAAAAAAAGTAGAAGCTAAAAATTATAAAAGTAGAAATGTAAAAAAGTAGAAAAGTAAAAAAGTAGAAAAGAAAAAAGTAAAAATTATAAAAGTAGAAAAGTAAAAAATTATAAAAGTAGAAAAGCAAAAAATTATAAAAGTAGAAATGTAAAAAAGTAGAAAAGTAAAAAATTATAAAAGTAGAAAAGTAAAAAAAGTAGAAAGCAAAAAATTATAAAAGTAGAAATGTAAAAAAGTAAAAATACTTTTTTTTTTTAAAAGCAAAATATTATAAAAGTAGAAATGTAAAAAAGTAGAAAAGTAAAAATTATAAAAGTAGAAAAGTAAAAAATTATAAAAGTAAAAAAGTAGAAAAGCAAAAAATTATAAAAGTAGAAAAGTAAAAAATTATAAAAGTAGAAATGTAAAAAATTATAAAAGTGATAATGTAAAAAGTAGAAAAGTAAAAATTATAAAAGAAGAAAAGCAAAAAATTATAAAAGTAGAAATGTAAAAAATTATAAAAGTAAAAATGTAAAAAATTAAAAAGTAAAAAATTATAAAAGTAGAAATGTAAAAAGTAGAAAATGTTTAAACATGAATTGAATATATTATTCATTAGTTGTTATGCAATTGTAGAAATTTTTAATATTTATAGTTTGAAATATTTTGTAGACCATATTATTTTATGTAGACTTTGATGTAAACTTTGAAAATTTTGGAGATTCTGATATTGGATTTTTGAAGTTGTGGTTAAAGTTGTTGTTGATTTAATTTTATTTTTTAAAAATGATAAATTTTATTATCTGCTTAATTAGCTTTTTGAATCTAAAATATTGTGTTAGAAATGTGAGATTAAAATGGGTGGTTTTTATTTGTTTGACAAAGTTAGGTTTGAGTGGAGAATTTTATAATGGATGTTGTGTTGAAAATTCTGTAAAATTCTTTTTGAATCCTTAATATTATTTCGATCATTAATGCTCTTGAGGTAGTTTAATATTAAAATTTATATTTTTGTATTTTGAAATCTTTATTTGATTTTGAATTAAAAATTATTAATTTATTTTTATTATTCTTCATTTCATTAATTGATAATTTTATTTGTGAATTAAAGGCTTAGTGAGACCTGTTATAGTTATTTAAATTTTTATTTGAATAGAGAGATTTTTTATTGTTCGTGGTTATATTTGCTACTATGAAAATTGTTTAGATTTTATGTTATACTGAGGAAACTTTTAATTTTTGTGGTTATATTTGCTATTATGATGTACAATTTTTTAATTTGATGCAAAAAAAATTAATCTTCCCTTTGAATAAAATTGTATACCCTAAGAACTATTAATTTGGATAAATTATTTAATATTTACAAGGGGAAAAAATGCATTTTTTCAGTTTTTGTAAAAATTTTCCCATTAAAAAATTACTTTTGCAATTTAATTCAAAAGAATAGAAATGTGTACGTAATTGTCGTTCTAATGAGACATAAAAAACAGAAATTGGTCAAAAAATTTTAAATTTATTAAAAATTCGCCAGGCCATTACCGCGTCTCAGGCAACTAGAAGAAGAAATGTAGGAACAAAATTTACATATTTTGATAAATATTAAAATAAAAGCTAATTTTTACTTGAAATATATCCATATTTACTTGTATATGAGTTTTTGTCTTCGTAGGATACCGTTAACCTATTCGCAGGTATGACCAAAAAAATAAATTTTTTTTACGGCAGTTTCAAAACTCCATTTTCAAATTTTTAAAAATTTTGTTAAACAAATTTCAGAATTTGTTTATCATCTCATTAGTATTTATTGAGAACATAATAGGGAATAAAAATATGAAAAAATTATGAAAATATCTCCCATATTTTTTCCGTACCTGCGATTTAAATTTTGAAATTTTCTAGAAAAACAAATTATTTGGCAATTTTTTAGCAAATGAGCTATATTTGCTTACTGTTATAAATTTTAAGTAAAACCTATTCAGAATATTATAATCCAGATAATTGTAAATATACTCTGAAAGTTTTACTTAAATTGGAAAACCTTAAATCGTTAAGGTCAAAGTTCCAACAAGGTACAACAGTTGTATTTCACAATTATTTGAGGTAGTAGGTAAGTAGTTGTTGTTGTATTTCCTTTTTCTCCTGCTGCACTCGTGTATATGTAAAAAATGTGTGTGCCTTCGTTGTATAATTTGTTCTCTGTTGCTTATTTGTGTTTTTGTTCTCCTGATAGAAATACTACGAATAGATACAAATGAATGAGCATTTAAAATCACAAACAAAGTCGATAATTTACACTCTCACTTGATATTTGTATACAGTAAAATTTTCTTCATTGCAGAATTATATTTTTAGGAACTTTCTTAAATTTCGTATCTCCTGTTATTTATTACCTCTTTGTATTCATTTGTAGTGATAAATTATTCTTGCTTTCATGCATGTGTCCTTCCATAATCTGGTTGTTGTATTTTCTATCCATTTTTAACTGTTTTTCCTTTCTTTTGTTGTTGCTTACATTTTGTATCATTCCTCTTTATCCTGCTACAAAATCACTCACGATCACGATTGAACCTATTTATGTATTTGTTTATGATTTTTGCATTAATTGTTGTATGTACACACATACAGCAGTTTTATATCATAATTACGTATTTGTGTTTATAAGTTGATGTTGTTGCAGTTAATTTCCTTTTGCTCCTGTTGTACTTATACCTGTGCCTTTTTTGCATTTACATATATCTTACACATAAAATTGTTCTTGCACAATTATTTTCTACACTGCTTATTTTTTTGTTTGTTCTCCTGTTACAAATTTTACGAAAGGAAACATTTGAATGTACAACACTTTATGATAGATTTTATTCATAAAATGAAATGTCACATTTTGTTGTTGCATTATATATCCTTTTTTAACCGCTTTACATACAAAATTATTTTTTTTCTTACTAATTTTTCTGGACTCCTATTACCACCAGCATGAATACATTTGAATTCGTATTAAAAAATCCAACAATCAATCAAAAAATTCAATAATAATATCCTCCGCTAGCTATCATTTGTCCAGAATCTTATTTAATGTATTTTCACTGCATTGCTATCTTTCACAATACATACAATTACATACCACAAAAAATTAAACTTCTATTTTGTTGCATTAAAATTCTTTATTAACACACATTTCAATACAATTTTTTATTTTGTACACCCAAATCAACTTCATAGTTTTTTTCACATTTTTCTACTCAGTGACTATATGCGGCGAAATATTTCCATATATGGTAAACGCTCCTAAAGTCGGCATGACCCAGTAGTCGGCATTTTTGACTTAAAAGCTTAATAAATAAGAATAACGATAATTTTATACAAAAGTAAGATTTAACTTTAATTAAACATACACTCATTTATCTTTATGTAATGTTTAAATTTGGGTGAGATGAGTATTTTCATCTATTTTTGTCCTCATTAAGTGACCATCTTTCAACTAGACTTGCCAACCGTCCCGTTTTCGACGGGACAGACCAGTTTTAGAGTCGAATGTCCCGTGTCCCGGCGATACTCTGAACGGGACGCAATTTGTCCCGTTTAAAAAAAAAAAAACTTTTTCATTAATTACCACAAAAATTATAAAAAAATCACAAATTGGAAATACCGATAAACAAGGATGCTTTATTTTCTGAATTATAGTATTTTCTAAAAACTGAATATCACTATTTAACAATATACATAGGTACTTAGTGCATTAACTTCTATGAGTTTCAATAAACTCATTAGTAAACATTATTTAACTTTCATGAAAAATAAATGGCACGATACTCGCTCTAGGATGCTTGTACCTTTAGTTAAAGGTGAGTTGTTGGTCCATTGAAATGGACTGAGTTTGTCGAATTTATTACTTCAAATAATAATAAAAAAGCTGATAAAAGCGATTAAAAATTTAAATTTTAAATTATGGACTGAAATGTGTAAACTTTATTAAATAACCCGCAGCGCTTCGTTACTCCTACGTAGTAAAATAAAAAAAATTTAAAGATTTTATAAACTATTTTTTTAATGAGGTGAAACAAATTAGGTAAAATTATAAAAAATAAATTTTCAGACAAAGTTTGAAGAATCTCGCAATTTTAATTATTCAGATATTAAAAATTTACTATGTTCTTTGAATGGAAAGTTTCACACCCACTGTTCCGATCTAGACCATTTTAGCTAAACTCTGTACAGTGATAAGAATTTGATTCATACAAAGTTTAAATACATTACAATTACTCCAGATATTCGAAATTAACTATATACTTTGTATGGGAGGTGTCACTCCCACTAATCCAATCCCGACCATTTTACAGCCAAACTATGTAAAATGATAAGTGAGCTATCGGACAAGTTTGAGGAATCTCGCAATTATAGTTCTGAAAATATTTATTTTCCTTTGTGTGGTAGGTGACTTAAACCTTGTTCCGATTCTTCCCAATTTGGTTAAACTTCATGTCGTGATATGAAATTGATTCATATAAAGTTTGAAGAATTTCACAATTATAGTACTCCAGATATTTGAAAATAACTATTTACTTTAAAAAATTCAGTCTCGCCCATTTTCAGCCAATCTCCGTATAGTAACAAGAATTTGATTCACACAAAGTTTAAATACTTTACGATTATAGTACTCCAGATATTCGAAATTAACTACTTACTTTGTATGAGAGATGTCACTCCCACTAACACAATAAAATTTTCACCCAAAAAATGTAGAATAGTAACGGTGATATTAGGGCAAAATTTTAAGACTTCCACAATTATAGTTCTCCAGATATTCGAAAATAACTATTTACTCCTGTATAAAGTTCGAAGACTTTCACAGTAATAGTTCTCCAGATTTTACACAATTAAAATTAATGTGTTATTGTTGATTTTAATAAATAAAATAGGATAACACTGCTTCAAAATAACACTTTTTGTCAGAACTTGTATGCCTATTCGTAATTTTTCAAATTCAACAATAGTTATTTTAATTTTTTTCTATGAAAACCAATTTTTTTTTGCACAGTTTATATTTGCAAAAGTTATTAAACATTTTCGAGAAAAGTTCAAAAATATTTACCCTGTTTTTTTTACATTTATATGCGCTGGGGGAGAAAATACTCAAAAAGGTATTAATGAAAAGTTGAATAACTTTTACAGTTTTCATCCGATTTGAAAAATTAAAACCATGTTTTATTAAGAACTTTTCTTTATACATTGATATAAATTTTTATAAGCTTTCATATCAAAAAAAGCAATGAAAAGCGACTCAAATCAAAAATGATCGTAACAAAAACAATACTTATAACTTACAAATGTATCAATAAATGCATGTAATTTTGAAGCGTAATAAGTTTTCTTTACCAACACGTTAAAAAAATAAAAATTAACAAAAACTGACTGAGTTACAGATCGATAAGTTGAAAAACATCACTGTAAACCAGAGGTGGCCAGAAAGAGAGTGTTTAAAATGCATATGGTGTAGTCAGCGTTGCCACTCATAAAATATTTTTCCTACCAAATTTCTAATTAAAAACTACCAAAGCCTACCAAAACCTACCAAATTTAAAATATTTGTGAAATGATATATGGATTCGTTTCAAAATTAATAGTTAACTATATAATTATATTATTGCTGCTATAAAATTACCCAGAGGAAGAAAGTTATTTAATAACACTACAATCATAAATATGTTAAAATCGTTCAGTTTTCGAGATTTTATTTTTGAGTCGATTTAACGATGTCCTTCGTACGTCTGTCTGGCTGGTTGTCCATGTATTTCACATAGCCCCCATATAAATGTCCTCCAGAAATAAGACATTATCCGTCATAAATGCGTGATTTATATAGATATTAGATAACATTTTTACAAATAAATTACACCTAAAAATTCAATTCATAATTGATCATAGCTTTCATTTAAGGGCCTCTTCCGAAAATTACTTAAACGAGCATAAAACTCCTAAAAGTGTTGATATCCCGAAAAAATTCAACACAAATAAGTTTCATATAGAAATAAATTACGTGTCTTAATTTCCATAATTGGACATTTAAAGTGTCAGATGAAACAGAAATATTGAAGCAGAGTTTAACACATATTATTAGAAAATAAAAGTTTTGAGAGCGCTGTGGCATTTTTTGAACTCAACACTACTAAATAAATACACATTTAACTGACTAAACTAAATATTTATGAAAATGCTATCTTCATATTTTGCAAATATGTAGTTTTATTATTTTGGCTTAACATGAGTAGTTTTTTCGTTATTATTTCAATTATTTTGTTCTTAAAAATACTTATGTATTCAGAAATATCGTAGCCTACCAAAATACGACAAATATCGGAACAAACCAACCAAACTACCAAAAGTCAATTTGTTAACTTCAAACTACCAATTTTGGTCCAATTGGATCAAAACGGCAACGCTGGGTGTAGTGTAAAACAGTGATGTTCAAAAATAAAAATGAAGATGTATTGGTGAGAGAGCTACCCAGCAAACATAATGTCAAACACTTAAAATAAGAACAAAATAAAGAATGTTTAGATTTAGAATTTTTGCCAGATATAACCAATTTATTAAATGAATGTAATATAAATTTTAAGGAAATGAAAGAATATACATTATACGGCCTAAATTCTCTCAAATTGTTTATTTATTTTTGACTTTGTCTTTTTTGTGTTCAATCGTAATTGAAACGCGTGTGTTTGCTATGCTTCATCCAAAAACCAACCAACAACAATGCTTAATGAATTTCTTTAAAAAAGAGGCATTTGTTACGCTCTTTAAAAGAGCACAACAAATGTGTGTACACTGTACAGTCTTTAAACAATTGTTGTATGGGGTGAACATCACTGCCAGTGTAGCCAGATGTGGGGATTTGTCCCCAATTTGGGGATTTCAAGATTTTTTTGGGGACAGAATTTCGTGGGGAGGGATTTGGGGATTTTAACAAAATTTGGGGATTTTACATTTTTAGACATTAGCGGTATTCACAATGTAGAGTACTTGGCCTAGTAATAAAGCAGAAGAGCTATTTATTGAAAAACATTTCAATTTCTAATCTATTTGGTTTTATATTTTGTTTAAATAATCATATTTTATTTCTTTCATTTCTTCAGAATTTGATGAAAAACATAAAAAACACAAAGATTTTTCGTTTTCAGGACACTACTTTGATAATAAAAAAATTAAAAAAGGATTTCATCAAAAGTTCACAGATATTAAATTGTTTTAAATTCTTGCTAAACACAGAAAGCTGAATCATTCTCTAGGAGCCAATTTTTGACTTCGTATTTAAATGTTAATTACACTGTGCGAAAGTGAAAAAATGTCAAAAAATTTCAAAAACATCCTCAAATTCAGAATTTATTCAAAAAAAAAAGTTTTCAATGATGTTCTTCAACTTATCGTCGACCTGTAACTTAAGCTGGCCACACACGGTTGATTTGTGATTATGATTTGGTCGTGTTCGACATTTTGTTACTTGTTAATGGGGATGTGCGCGATACTTTTTTCTGGAATAAAAAATCGAATATTATAAAGCTCTTGATTTCTCAAGGAGTTATAAAAACTAATTCATACAAAAATCGGATAAACATCAAGAATTCTTTGGCAGGTTTCAAAGTAAAATGACATCTTCCAAACAATTTGTTCCAAAATCGATGAATCAACATTTTGAAAACTGACAATGAGGTAAATAGATGTAAAAATGCTTGTCGTATGTTATTATGCCAGATTGCAACTTTAGTTTGTTTAACTCAACATAGTAAAATTTAGTATTAACAATATAATTTAATTTTTTTTATGGTGACAAAATTGGGGATTTCAATTTTGAAATGGGGATTTTTTGGGGACATCGACTTTCAGATTGGGGACATAAGGTAAACTTTGTCTGGCAACACTGATCACTGGTGTAAAATATAAAAGAGAACACAAATGAATATATGAGTACTTTGCACCGAAAATTAAATTAAATTGTTTTTGTTTTGTGTTTATTTTGAGTTTTTGCTGAGAACATTCGTATTGCGTGTGTATTAGTGAGAATAACACAATGCCCTCAAGGGCATGTTTGGACACCTATGCTGTAAACGGGGTTTTCAGAATAACTGCTGAATTTGAAGGTGTTTCTGAAATTTTTTGACACAATTTGTAATGTACTCAGCAAGTCCTATAACCCACACTAGGTAATTTTCCATGTTTTTTCCAACGTTCTCTGATCATTTAGTGGTGTCCCGTTTTGGAAATTTCAAAAGGTGGCAAGTCTACTTTCAACTGGTGCGGAAGTGCCTGTTTTTTAAGAAATTTTTTAGTGGCAAGGCCAACTAAAACAAGTTAGTAACCATATCAATTTAAGTAATATTTTTACCAGAGTGGTGTTAACAGATAAAACTTTGTTTAAATATTACCTACAATGTGAAAGTTTTCACAAAAAATATTTTTTTTGGTTATTTTAATTGATGCCGTCATTGGGAACAAAAATTTCTATGATTTTCAATAGTCGGCATAGTGATGCCGACTTCAGGAAAATTGCTAATTTTTTGTATTAAGCTCAAATTCTACAAATTTGTTTATTACTCATCTCTCTTGACAATAGATTTGAAGAAAATGAGTTTGAAATGAGTTTACCAAATAGTCGGCACAGTTTTAATTGAGCATTTTAAGAACTGCCGAGTATAGGAGACCAAGCATCCTGAACTCGGCAGCAGCTTTTTATTTGACTGGAGATCGTAAAACAGAGTAATATTTAGAGATTCAGTAGGCATTATTAATTCTAACATCTTAGAATTCCAAATATGGACACTCCAGAAAAAAAACCCATGCACCAATATCCTGAAAAAGCCTTAAAATATTTTCTATGCGAGAGAAGGCCCGATTTCTGTATTAGATGCCAGTAAACAATATGGAGTTCCGCGTTCAAAAATATAGGACAAATTATACGGTTCCGAAGGTCCTATGAGAATGGGGCCGCAAACAATGTTATCTAATTCCAAAGAAAGTGAGGATTAACTTAACACGGTTCAATCAATCGTGAAGGAAGAGCAGCAAACCACACCATTTGTATATGATCTACCCGGAAAGAAATGGTATAAAGGGGTTTTTAAACTGTTCTCTCTAAAATAATCATGTAAGGTACCTTAATAAACAGGCTCTTTATTAAATCAGTTGGAGTTATTAGTAGGTGATCGGCCTGAAAATGAGAAAAGAAACGGATTTGGATCTAGCTTTTGAAATAGTCAACCGACTAGCTCCTAATATGAGCGTAGAATTGATTCCGATGACATTATCGAAAAGAACAATAACTTAAAAATAAATTATCATACTATTGAAATTGTGAGTAATCTTACCATAGAGGCAGGCACGTTCATAATTAACAAGAAAAAGTTGAAAATAAGGTAGTATCGCCAACTTTAGCTGCAGAAAATCACAATGAAACGTTGAAACCTGTTCACTACTCATCTCCAACTTTATCAAATAATTATTCAAATACTTGGTTTCAGCCTTTTAACTGTTCAAGTCCAATCCCAACAAGTTGTAGATGTAAATTTTAAATTTTTCAAAGTTTTTTAATAATATTATGGTCACTGGGATATTGTATATGATTGCGGTAACCATAATATGTTTACGTTACCATTAACATGATTGTAAATAAATATATATTTATGGCAATCATTTTCATGATAATGATTTATCATAATATGTTGCTCTCAGAATATGATAATCATAATCCTAGAACAACACAATATGTTGAAGTATTACATCATAAACATGGTTGCCACAAACACATAAATATTTACTACAATCATATGTATATATGATTGCTACAATGATGTGAATGGTAACTTAAACATAAAATAAACATAAATGGTTACCGCAAACATATACATAATTACAGTGACCATAATAGAAAAATAAAATAAACCAAAACAAATTAAAAAAGGAAGATAAAACGTGTTAGGGGCACATGTGAAGAGGATTTGGGCACAGATCCTGAGGATGATGGTCTAAAAACGTAGGATATGATATTTGCCCACAGTGGTTTCACCTTAAATGCACTAATTTATGTTTTTTATTAGTATTTATTTAAATGGCTGATATTTTAAATAAAAAATAACTTGAATTCTTTTAAGATTTTATTCTTTTCTTAATAAAAAATGCTATGCCGACAATTGGGTCACAAATTGCCGACATTAGGATCAAGGGTGCCGACTTCGGGCACAAATCGTGTTTTTTCAAAAAAACGTAAATTGCTCAAAACTGCTTGAAAAGAATTAATTGAGTCTAAAACTATACAAATTACTAAACAACAATAACCCATTTACATCCCAATACCATGTTCGCACTCATAATGGTATCACTTTAAAAACTGAAAAAAAGTTAAACTGCCGACTACTGGTGCATTCACCCTATATGGCGGAAATATTTTATAAATAAACATTTTCGCTTTAAACATTTTTAACTTTGCACAATTTCGTATTTTACATTTTTCAACATCGTATGGTTTGGCAGTCTACTTTTAAGCTGAATTCACATTATTTGTGTTTCTGAAACATTTTTTGTTCGGAACATTATTTTTTTTATATGTAGTTTGAAGTCTCTCTCAAAAATAAAACGTCAAACTACATATAAAAAAAATAATGTTCCGAACAAAAAAAATTCAGCTTTAGCATCTTCCATATTTTCATTGTTTGAATTTTTCACTGCGCATATCGTTTGAAAAACCATAAACTGGGTTTTCACGCTGCAATTTGTTTGCATGTATGATGTATTTGTAGTAAATTTTTTGTATATTATACACAAGCAATTTCATTTGTTTTTGCTAACCAAAAATATACATATTGTTACGTTTTAACCTTTTCAAAACGTTAGTTTATTGCCTTTAAATAAACCGGATACTTTTGATTGCAAATAAAAGCCGTTTAGTAGTTTAAAAATTGTAACAACTCCTTATATATTCAAAATGTACAACAACCACAGAATTAAATAGCCACTCAATGTTTTTTATACACGTTTATAAATTCTCAGAAATACAGACACAATTTATAATGTACACGAATTTACTTGAAAAACACAACACACTTTAAGGCACTTACAGTGAGTGTCACTCAAAATCGTACAACATATTTTTTTTTAAATATTATGAAATTATACAGGTAATAATAGGTGATTATATAAAAAATTAAAAGTTATTTTATTAATTGGAACAAAAAATATGTATTTCAATATTGATGAAAATTAAAGAACACCACAAAATTCATATTTCACTTAAATTCGTACACTTATGTACATATATTAAATTACAATTAAAACTTTAAAAATTAAAAAAAAATGTTAATATTAAATAATCCTAATACTTTGTAGGGTATCCTTTGCTATTTGAATAGTAATGAGCCTTGCGTTGAAGTTATTCCAGATGAAGACAAAAGTAATTCCGAGAATGAAGACAGAACTGTTGATGATGATGGTTATTCTAACTTTTCAAATTCAACGAATGAGTGTCGAAACCAATACCATAAGGATGCAGTAGAAGTTCTTGAACAAATAAAAGAGAAATACAAAACGTCACAGAGTGAAGCTGAAAGAATTCAACTTCTCACGCTTGCTCCAAGAACATGGAGTTCTGCAAAAACAATGACTGAGTTTGGAACGTCTCAACGAAAAGCAAGAATTGCTAAACAATTGGTTGCTGAGCATGGGATTCTCACACTCCCAAACAAAAAGAAGGGAAAAACTTTGGAGTGCGATACTAAATCTCTAATAACTAAGTTTTATCAGCGAGATGATATGAGTCGCCTGATGCCAGGGATGAAAGACTGGATGTCTGTACGAATCGATGGCAAGAAAGTTCAAATGCAGAAGAGAATGGTTCTCTGTAACCTGAATGAATTATTCGCAACATTTCAATCTGAATACGGGGATGTCAAAATTGGATTCACAAAATTTACACAACTGAGGACAAAACATTGCATTTTGGCAGGAAGCAGCGGAACTCACACAGTATGTGTTTGTATTTACCATGAAAATGTTAAATTGATGTTGAAGGAAATCAACTTAAATTACTTAAAAGATGATTCATCAGAAGATTTACACCATTACCGCGATTGCCTTAAATTGACTATGTGCCCTAATGCTACAACTTCTTGCCACTTAGGTGAATGTTTGAATTGCCCGGACACCACATCCATCAAAGAAAATTTAATCAACTCTTTTGATCGAGAATGTATTGAGGAGTTAAAATTTGAATCTTGGCTTCAGACTGAAAGATGCACACTGAAAACCATAATTTTAAATGTGGATGATTTTGTGGAAGAACTGTGTAGAGGATTGCTAAATTTGAGAACCCATGACTTTTTAGTCAATGTCATGGGTTCTCATTCTTCAAGGACTTGAAAACACATTTGAAGTCTGGTGAATTCATTATTTCATTTGATTTCGCAGAGAACTATAAATATGTTCTTCAGGATTCCATACAAGCATTCCACTTCAATAACGACCAAGCAACTATATTCACAGTAGTTATTTACTACATGAAAGAAGAAAACCTGGAACACAAAAGTATGGCAATCATATCCGACGATTTAAAACATGACACCGTTGCAGTTTATGAGTACCAGAAGCTAATACTAAATTATCTAAAATCAAAATTTACAGTAGAAAAGGTATACTACGTTTCGGACGGAGCTCGTCAACATTTTAAAAACAAAAGTAGCTTCGCAAATCTTACAGCTCATGAAAAAGATTTTGGAACGCCAGCTGAGTGGCATTTTCATCCTACTGCTCATGATAAAGGAGCATGTGATGGTATTGGAGCAAACCTCAAAAGAAATGCAGCGAAGTATAGCCTCCAGTGCTCTCATCGAGATCGCATCTTAGATGCGACTGCTTTATTCCATTGGGCAAAGAATTATTGTAAAGAAACTAAAATAGTTTTTAGTAGCAAAGAGGATCACGAGGAAACATTGAAAACACTAAAGAGCAGATTCGATGCTGCGGTAACAATCGATGGCACTGCTCAATACCATGCTTTCATACCGCTTGTCGATGGAAGACTCAAATTAAAAAAGTTTACTGCATCTACTCAATGCGATTTCTTTCCAAAGCCAAAAAAGAAGCCAGCAGCGAAATCAGTAGCTGAATCTAAAACTTTAAAAATTAAAAAAAAAATGTTAATATTAAATAATCCTAATACTTTGTAGGGTATCCTTTGCTATTTTTTAGTGCCTGTAGGATTTTAACTGAAGCGTTGATATTCTGGGCATTGACAGTGTTACCCAATTTTGTTATTTGTAAGCGCAACTAAAATTATACCATATTTTCTGATAGCACACTTAATAAATAGCACACTTAAAATAGCATCTTAAATTATTTCCAAAACATCAACTTTCTAAAACTAATGAATAAAATTTTACTACGATGGTGTACGATTTTAAGTGACATTCACTGTAGTTGATGTTTATTCGAAAAGCGTCTCTGATAAACTCACTAACGACTGCAACCTCTGCCACTATTTATATAAAAAAAAAGTTCGAATATTCTAGATCATACATCATCATCTGTGGTGTACTTTCAACAATGTCCTTTAACTGAATATTCGAATTCAAACAGCGTTACCAACTTACGATCAATGGTCAATTGAAAGCTTTTATTCAATGTTAATAATGCCCACAGATATGTTACAGTTTGCTATTACAGCACTGTTATTTGAAAGCATTATGCTACTTTTAAATCAGCCCTTAAAATCGTTATATTTGAATTCAAGTACAATTTCGTAACACAGCTAGTCGTTCTAGATGTACGACTAGTGTTTATAAAAAACCTACTTTTTAAAAAACCGGTTTGTCGGTTAACCGAAAATTGGGCTTTTTTAGAAAACCGGTTTTTCGATTAACCGACATCGAAAAAACCGGTTAACCGTCATATATATGTAGAAAACATAAAATGTCCAATAAAGTATATACAGCTTTAAAATTTTTAGTTTTTAGTAGTCAGGAATGGTTAATATTAAATACATATGAATATACAAAAGTGCTAAGTCCATTTTATTTTGTAAAAATTTCAAAATCATTATCTCAGTCAAATGGAATTGAGTATAAATATGTTACTAAATATATAATATACTTGTTTTAATTATTGGTTTATTCATTAAATTTGTCTGATATGGAACAAAAAATGTAGCAAGTCCCAAAAAAGGACCTATAAGATGCAAACGCACTTCTTCTTAGCTGTGATTATTTGTCATTATAAATCATACCAAATAATTAATAAAACTCCATTATCGGATTTCAAAATATTTCAAATTATGGATTTTGGAACGTTGTTATTTCTGAAATGGACTTTGTACACTAAGCTAACGAAATGAATAATAAAATAAAATTTTAAGAACAAAACACACTAATGAAGTCAAATTTATTGAAAGAAGGTATGCACATCAAATTCAACTTGACGTTTGGTAAAATCATCATTATTAAGATTTTGCTTAACTTCTAGAATTCGGCGGAATTTAATTTTTATAGATTGATTATGTGCAATTTATTCTGAAAAAGTTGTTAAGTAAACTCATCGTCCTCTACTATTTAGAATCATTGTAATTCTTAAAAATATCAATCTAAATAGGTTTATATTGTAAATCAGCAGTTTAGGTTTCAAATCAGACCAATAATGTTTGTACAATGAATATAAAAAATGCACAAAACCATGAGATTTCTTAATTTTAAACCTAAATTTTAAAAACCGGTTAACCGAGTGATAAAAACCGGATAAACCGGTTAACCGAAAATCAACATTTTAAATTAAACGGTTCGCAAAAAACCGAGATTTCGAAGTTAACCGGTTTATAAACACTATGTACGACCTTCATTTTAGATCTCGGCTCTTTTCTTTCTGTATTCTGTACACCACATCGTTTAATTTCTTAATCACCTTGTATGGTCCATCCCAATGGGTTTGTATTTTGGGAGACAGTCCTTTATTGCGTTGTGGGTTATACAGCAGTACAAGTTGGCCTTCATTAAATCCCTCAGAATTCGCTGCTGGCTTTCATTTTGTCGCTGGTCATTTTTATTCGTCTGCGTACGAATTCGTGAAGTTCGTTAAGGTCATCTTGCTCTTGGGAAGTGTTTTCATTATTCGATGAGGGCTTAATACCGAATTCTAAATCACCAGGCAACTTGAGTTCTGTCCCGAAGACAATTTTTGCAGGTGTTCGAGAGGTCGAGTCATGAACAGCTGACCTGTATGCCAATAGAAATTTTGGTATGTGTTCATCCCAGTCCTTCTGGTGTGCACTGACCACTTTTCTTAAATATTCCTCCAGAGTGCGATTGAATCTTTCGACCATGCCATCAGATTGAGGATACAGTGGCGTTGTTCTGGTTTTTCTTATTCCGTATAAATCGCACCATAGCGACACACCCAGTTGTTCACAAATACGCTTATAACCGTTTTAGCTTCCTGATTGGGTATTGCATATACCTCTGGCCATTTGCTGAAATAATCCATAACCACTAAAACATAACGGTTTCCAGCATCACTGACAGGGAAAGGGCCCGCTACATCCATCGCAATCCGCTCAAATGGCGCACCTGAGTTATACTGCTGAAGTTCGCTGCTATGCATTGTGCACAATTGGCTACCCAATCGGCTACTGCTTGCTGACAACCCACCCAATAAAAACGTTGTTTTAGCTTCTCTAAGGTTTTTGTCACACCAAGATGACCACCACTGCTACCGTCATGAAACTCTTTCATTACTTTAGAGAATGGTACAACAATTAGATTTGTCACTGTTTTACCGTCAGCACTTTCCCATATGCGGTATAAGCAGCCATTTAACAATTATAGACTATTCCATAGGGCCCAATATGATTTCATCAGTGGACTTTCGGCCGATATTTCATTGCGGGCTGGCCTTCTGCCTTCTTCTTTTGCCGATATTATTTTTGACAGTATGGGGTCATTTCTCTGCGATACAGACCAATCTGCACTGGACTCTATATGCATTAGTCGAACGTCAATGACACATTCTTTTCTCTCGGCTTTTGCGCAATGCTTGCATTCCACGTTGCAAGGCCGTCTTGAGAGCGCGTCCGCATTGCCGTGTTTCAAACCCTTCCGGTGTTCGATGCTAAAGTCATAGCCCTGAAGCCGCTCAATCCAACGAGCCAGTTGCCCTTCAGGTTGTTTAAATTGCAACAACCACCTGAGGGCAGAATGATCGGTTCTCAGTTGGAAGTTCTGTCCATACAAATACTTGTGGAAATGCTTCACACACTCTAATACTGCCAGGAGTTCACGTCGCGTTACGCAGTAATTTTTCTCAGGCTTGGAAAGTATTCGGCTGTAGTAGCGTATAACAATTTCCGTCCCGTTGATCACCTGCGAAAGCACACCGCCTATTCCGTATCCACTCGCTGTCTAGCACAAACTTCGTCCCTGGGATTGGATATGCCAAAATTGGTGCTGTACACAACAATTCCTTTAACTGAAGGAATGCCTGTTCTTGAGATTCACTCCACAGGAACGCTCGCGACTTCTGCGTTAGCTCATGTAGGCTTGCGGCAACACTGGCAAAATTCGGTACAAATCGTCGGTAGTACGTGCAAAGGCCTAGAAAACTGCGCAATTCGTGAAGATTTCTCGGACGAGGCCAGATCTTTACGGCTCGTATTTTATCCCCATCTGTTGATATGCCGTCTGCTGTTACGCGATGCCCTAAATACTTAACTTCTTTCTGGAACAATGAACATTTCTTTACGCTAAGTTTTAGTCCAGCCGCAGCTATTCGTTTAAGGACTTCTTCAACGTTTCCCAAGTCATCGAAAGACTTCCCCATGACAATTATGTCATCGAGGTACACCAAGCATGTCTTCCAGTGAAGTCCTTTCAACACATGTTCCATTAAACGCTCGAATGTGGCTGGAGCATTGCAGAGTCCAAAGGGCATCACATTAAACTGCCATAATCCATCACTAGCACTAAACGCAGTTTTCTCTTTGTCTTTTTCTGCAATCTCTACTTGCCAATAACCACTTTGCAAGTCCAATGTGGAGAACCATTTTGTTCCAGCTAATGTGTCCAGGGTGTCGTCAATTCTTGGTAGCGGGTAGCTGTATTTCTTGGTAAAGTCGTTCAGCTTTCTATAATCGACGCAAAACCTAGTGCTGCCGTCTTTCTTTTTAACTAACACAACAGGCGAGCTCCAAGGACTTGAAGATGGTTCGATTACTCCATCCCTCTCCATTTCATTAACCAGCTCCTTCACCTCACTTCGGTTTGCTAGAGGAATACTTCTGGGCGCCTGCTTTATGGGTATCGCTTCGCCAGTATTTATTTGATGTTTTACAATTGCCGTTCTACCTTGGCTTTGACTTTTTAAGGCGAAGACCGTGGTATGTTTCTTCAGAAGCTGTTTGGCCTTATTTCTGTCGGGCGGCGCTAATCCTCCTACCCATTTCCCCACATATTCCGCTAGTAGCTCGTGTTCCTTGGTGGATTTATTGGCATGTTCCGAGTTTTTCTCGCAATTGATAACTGCCTCTGCTGAAGTACATCGACCTATTTCGGAATTTGGCTTAACGACTTTTTCATAGCTGGACAGATTAAGCATTCGTACAGGAACTATTTTGTTATTGCAGGGTTTAACGAGGGCTTTTGCTGTTATAAGATCACTTTTTATTTCTGCTGGTTCTACCACCCACAAACTGTTGTCCTCACAATCTCCCTCCATACAGGCCCATACTAAAGTTTCTGACTGTGATGGTAGTCTCTGATGCTCGACGGTAACTAGCTTTCTTACTTGAGTCCTATTTTCATATCCGACGTTAAGGGGTATTTCCACATTTCGCCAAATCATAACTTTTTGTCTCATATCCAAAGTAATGCCGTGAGTAATCATGAAATCAGCACCAATGATTACTTCGTCCACAATATCGGCAACAATAAATACATGATTGACGCTAACATTGACAATGGTTAATTTCACATTTACTTTACCATAGACAGTGGCTGGCTCCCCAGTAGCTGTGCGCAGACTTACCCCACGTAATGGTTCAATTGAGTTCTTCACTACATCGAGCTTAACGATGGACTGCGACGCTCCTGTGTCTATAGTAAAAATGTGCTTCTGACCGTTGATGTATCCACTAGCCGTAAGATTGATATTTTTCTGCTGCATTACTGATATCAACATATATTGTGTGTATAGTTCAGTTCGGACGTGTTTATTTTTACTCCGAGTTAACTCGTTATTTTAATGTATCTATCGGAAAATAAATATAAATATCACCTGTTTATTATTTACGCGAAAGGACGCTTTTTTTTTTTAATAATATTATTAAATAAAAAAATCAAAACAACAACTAAAAGACAAATAAGTAAAAAAAAAAATTCTTTATATTTTTTTTCTTTTTTTGAACCTTTTTTGTGCATTGATTATTAAATAAAGATCAAGTGTGTTAACGAAAGTAATTACAAATACTCTTAAATGAGTCTCTTCAACGAAAACAGTGAGCGAAGGTTAAGTGTAAACGGCAGAAATGCATACGTTACAGTTAATGTAGACGAAAAAAATATAAACAAAATAAACAGAAGAATAGATGACAACTTGTTTTTAACCGCCGAACCTGTTAACCGCGCTCGTTCTTGTTCCCCCGCATTGACAACAACTAATGATTGTCAAACAAAAGAAAATTCAACTCAATCAGAAAATAAAAATATTTTATCTATGCCTGAAAGTATGCTAGCTATATCAGCTTCAGATACGAAATCCACCACACTAACTACAAATAAAATTAACCCATTAAGCGGCGCTGTACCCAAGATTAGTCAACCATTAAATAATGAAAATAAATCCCAAATACAGGTTGGAATGGACCGGTATATTACAGTATTAAAACGGGCACGAAGTCCCAAGTCCTCGAAAGCGGCACCCTTGGCCAAATTATATAAGGATAGTGAACCTCATAGACTAAACAATGAAAATCGTTTTTCTATTCTGGAATGTGAAACTAATGAACCAGTAAATGAAATCCATTCTACAAAACCACCCCCCATTTACTTGAGAGAAAATAATTCGAATCCACTGGTTCAGAGCCTGATCTCATTAATAGGAGAGAACTCTTTTTACGTAATCCCAATCAAGAAATGCACGATTCATGAAACTAAAATACAGGTCAATAGTGAAAACGATTATAGAAAGGTTGTAACATATTTTGAAACTAAAAAGAAAAGTTTTTACACTTATCAGCTGAAAGGAAGCAAGGGTCTACAAGTTGTAATAAAGGGTATTGACTGTAATGTTGAACCACTCGAAATAAAGCAAAGCTTAGAAGATAAAGGCTATAAGACAAAAAATGTGATAAATATTAGAAATCGCGAAAAAATACCCCAACCACTCTTCCGTGCTGAACTTGAACCCGGTGACATAAACCTGAAAAACCTCCGCAGCAATTGCGGAGGTAAACACACAGCAAACTACAGGGGTTGTCCTGTCTACTCAATTGTTAAAAAATCACAAAGCCAGAAACCAAAGATTTTCCCCGCTCAGCCATTAAATAACATCAATTTGAACTACCCCCCGTTGCAACAGACATATGACAACAAAGTAACATATGCAAATGTACTTAGAAACAACCAAACTCAGCCGCAAGTCCGTCAACCCCAAAACGAAAATATGAACCCAGAGGTAAGAGAACAAACGCCAATTTTCAATTTTACCCGACTAGAATCTACAATAGAAACTCTTGTGCAATCGGTAAATAACTTTACAAACTCAATGAGTAACATGATGCAAGAAATGCTTAAGATGCAATCAATGTTATTGCAGGCTGTGCTTAACAGACCATGAACTGCCTAAGAATATGTTTTTGGAATGCAAACGGCATACGCCAACACAAAAACAAACTCGAATATTTTTTAAGAAACCAACAAATTGATGTAATGCTGGTTTCTGAAACTCATTTGACGTCCAGAAGTTCCTTTCGAATAAATGGATATGTAATATATGACACCAAAGATCCCAGAGGTAGAGCATGCGGAGGCTCGGCAATTTTAATAAAAGCTCGAATAAAACACTACTTAATGTGTGATTTTTGCGAAGATTATCTTCAAGCTACTACAATCTGTCTTGAAGATTTTCATCGAAACTTAGTGATTTCATCGATATACTCACCCCCAAGATTCTCAATTACAGAAAGTCAATATAATAGATTTTTTAAATCACTAGGCCCCCGTTTCCTGGCTGCTGGCGATTATAATGCTAAGCACACATTCTGGGGATCACGACTGATTACCCCTAAAGGTCGTGTTTTGTTCGACTCAATTTCTAAAATGGGTTTGCATGTGCTTTCGAGCGGCCAACCTACTTACTGGCCTACTGACCCACGAAAAATACCGGATGTTATTGATTTTAGCGTGATGAAAAATATCCCTAGAGAAATGATTCAAATTGAATCCTCGCTGGAACTATCTTCAGATCACTCACCCACTATTATTACTTTATTGAGCCCCCTAGAAATTGTATCCCCGATTGGTAATTTAGCGATGGCAGGCACAAGAATAAATTAGCTCAAATATAAAAAATACCTCAGTACACATTGCTCGGAAAACATACCGCTAAGAACACCAGAAAACATCGATCACTCTCTTATCAATTTCGATAAAAATCTCAGAATGGCTGCTCAACATGCTACCCAAACCCCCCGACAATTCAGATATAATAGAATTAATTCTGCAGATGTCGAACGGCTCTTAAATGAAAAAAGAAGATTTCGAAGAGAATGGCAATTGCACAGATCCCCCCAACTAAAATCGAAGCTTAAAGATTGTATAAAAAGACTTAAAAAGCTCTTGGAATTTCGAAAAATGGAATCATTGAATAAATATTTAGAAAGTTTGGACGCAACCCCGCAATCGGATTACTCATTATGGCGAGCAACAAAAAATCTTAAAAGACCCGTTATATGTAAGTCCCCCTTGCGAAATTCAAGTGGTGGTTGGGCAAGAAATGATACTGAAAAAGGGAATCTGTTTGTTAATCATTTAAAAAAAGTATTTACACCGAACACATCAAACGAAGCAATTGAGTTGCCACCTGTTGCACCCTATTTTGGAGCAGCCGTACCCCTACGTTTTGAGATTCGAGAGATCGAAAATGCTATTGCTGATTTAAATCCCAAGAAAGCGCCTGGTATGGATAAGATCAGCAACAAGATGCTTATGGAGCTACCCCGGATAGCAATAAAAATAATTCTTTTTATTTTTAATGCTATATTACGACTTGAATATTATCCTCCAGAATGGAAGGTTTCACTGGTTACCATGATACCCAAGCCGGGAAAAGATCACACAAAAGTAGAATCATACAGACCCATCAGCCTATTGTCTAATATATCAAAGCTATTTGAGAAGATACTTATGAACAAGTTGTACCCGATGTTAACTGAAAACAATTGTATTCCGAATCATCAATTTGGATTTAGAAGAAAACACAGTACTATCGAACAAACCCATAGACTTGTAAATATGGTGAGAAAAGCGTTTGAAGAAAAGAAATATTGTTCTGCACTCTTCATCGACATCTCTCAAGCGTTTGATAAGGTATGGCATGCTGGATTAATATACAAATTGAGTCAAAATTTACCGGCAAACACACATAAGCTGTTGGAAAGCTATTTAACTGGTCGAACATTTAAGGTTAAAGAGGGAAGCTTTTTAAGTACTGCACAACCCATTGAAGCTGGAGTCCCCCAAGGCAGTATCCTGGGACCTTTTTTATATTTGATGTATTCGTCTGATATGCCAACTAACAATCGCACTCATACATCAACATTTGCTGATGATACTGCTATTCTAAGCATTCATGAAAACCCTCAAGAAGCGTCTCGTTACTTACAAAACCACATATTTGAATTAGAAAAATGGTTAAAACAATGGAAAATTAAAGTCAACGAGCAAAAATGTACACACATTACATTTACATTGCGTAGAGAATCATGCCCCCCTATTCATATCAATAACCAAACAATAATTCAACAATCGGAAGTGAAATACCTCGGAATACATCTCGATCGTCGCCTTACATGGAAAAGTCATATAGATGCAAAGTTGACTCAAATGAAATTGAAATCAATTCAAATTAATTGGCTTATTGGCAGAAACTCCACGCTTAGTTTAGATTGTAAACTTCTACTTTATAACATGATCATAAAACCGATATGGTGTTATGGCATACAGTTATGGGGCACGGCCTCAGCGTCAAATGTAGAAAAGATCCAAAGACGCCAAAACAAGTTTCTAAGAATGATCACAGTTGCCCCCTGGTATATCAAAAACGCGAATATACACAAAGATCTAAACGTGCCCATTGTAAAAACTGAAATCTCGAAAAACGTACAAAAATATTTAAAAAAACTTGAAGTTCACCCAAACCCGCTGGCCCGCAACATATTAGATAACCGTGGCCACACTCGATTAAGAAGGAGGGACACAGCAGACCTAATCTAGAAGGAAGAATGCCAATTTAACCAAAACAACCATGAACACAAAATTTTTCGTCCGGCACTGGCTGGACTAATTAAATAATAATATTAGATATAAGATTTGAACCACTTATTGTTAGTTCATTAAATAATGAAGATACAATAAATAAATGATGAAAAAAAAAAAAAATTACTGATATGGAGATTGTGGGGCCCTCAGATGTGGGAGCTAGCTCTTGCCCCATAGTACTAGCTTGTTTTAGTTTAAAGGTGATTCTTGTGACGATTGATGATTTGACGGCTGGTTGTTTCTTGGAGGCGAAACAGATCTGGTTCGTTTTTTCGGTGCTTTGCAGTTTCGCTGAATATGACAAGATTTACCGCAATTATAACATTTTACTCTGGATTTGCTATGCTTATCATTAAACGCCTCCAAGACCTTTTTTAATTCGTCGACTATATTTCTCTCGTCTTCAGCAACAACCTCGATATTGCGCACCTTGCATATTTGCGGCTTTGAAATTATTTTCGCCGTTTCCTGTGCCAGTGCAAATGAGACTGTTTCAGCAAATGATGGTTTAGGTGTAGCACAAACTGCATGTTTTATTTCAGGATCGCGAATGCCATTGACGAATGCCTCTATCTTGATATGGTCCAAAAATGGATTGTTTTCCCCTGGATAAGTGAGATAAGTGAGTGTAGCAAACGCTCGATTTCCAACGCAAAATCTTGTAGTGTCTCATTAGCCTTCTGCACTCTGCCACGCATTTCCATTCGGTACAATTCTTTTTTATGTTCGCCACCGTACTTACGTTGTAGCGCCTCCATTATGTCATCATAACAATTTCTGTTGCTTGCTGGCACGCTTTCAAGAACTACTGCTGCATTCCCTTTTAAGGCCAATATCAATTCTATAGCTTTTTCTTCATTGTTCCACATGTTTCTAATGGCAACTGTATCAAACTGGAACTTGAAAACATTAAATTGTGTGCTGCCATCAAAACTAGGGGCCTTTATTCTGCTAGATGCTTCTGAAATAACTCGAACCGGTCCATCTTGGCATTGAAGATTATTAACTTTTATTTGCAGATCGTGCAGTTTATTGTCGACACCAATCTCTAAGTCGGAGAGTTTTTTATTGACGTCTATGGCTTGTATTTCTAAACAGCTTTCTAAGTCGGACACCTTTTTCTCAATGCCATCCACTCTGCTGTTTATAACTTCCGATATTTGCCGAAGCTTCTCGTCTGTCGCTCTAGAAGTTTCTTCAAATTTCATTTCCATTATTTTAAATAGCCACTCAATGTTTTATATACACGTTTATAAATTCTCAGAAATACAGACACAATTTATAATGTACACGAATTTACTTGAAAAACACAACACACTTTAAGGCACTTAGTTGATGTTTATTCGAAAAGCGTCTCTGATAAACTCACTAACGACTGCAACCTCTGCCACTATTTATAACACTGCCATCTGCACTCTAGATTGCTCTTTAACTGTCAAAGTTCGAATATTCTAGATCATACGCCATATATGGTGTACTTTCTACAATGTTCTTTAACTGAATATTCGAATTCAAACAGCGTTGCCAACTTACGATCAATGGTCAACTGAAAGCTTTTATTTAATAATGCCCACAGATATGTTACAGTTTGCTATTACAGCACTGTTATTCGAAAGCATTATGCTACTTTTAAATCAGCCCTTAAAATCGTTATATTTGAATTCAAGTACAATTTCGTAACAATATATTGAGGCAGCAAATGTTTTAAAAATTAAAAATTTTCATTTTGCCTTTTAGCTGCAACGTAAAATATTTTGTAAGGCAAAATATTTTTGGAAAAACTGCGACAAATATTTCTACCATGAAGCTTGTGCATATATGGCATTGGTTTATAGTTTGTATATTTTCATTATTTGTGCACATTAATATGAAAACGATTCATATTTATTGCGCAGTCGGTAGTCAAATGTAAAAACGTTTAACTAATTTTAAACCCTGGTTTTAAATGATTTAATATTTATTTTGTTTCCGTCTTCGAAAATTTTTAATTTAAATTATTTTTCAGTTTGAAGTTTTTTTCAAATGTTTGTAATTTATTTATTTATTTTATTGGAAGGAAAATATTTGAAAACTATATTGTTTTAAATAATAATATATGATAATCGCCCCCATAAGGTAATATCGATTTTGCTATCATATCGTTTTCTGGTTTATTGGGTATGACAATTTAAATTGTTGTTATTGTACATTTTTAAATATATAAGGAGTTGACACAATTTGTTTAAACTACTAAACGGCTTTTATTTGCAATCCAAAATATCCGGTTTATTTAAAGGAAATAAACCCCCGTTTTTAAAAGGTAAAAACGTAACAATTGGTGTCAGAAGTGTGATTGCAATATAATAAGCATGAAGTTTGAAGAACTAAAAGTTGAACAAGTCAAGAAAGAATTGAGTAAGTTGGAGCCAGTGATGCCAAGTGTAGGGATTTTTCCCTTTTTGTAGGGATTTTTTCCCAAAATTTCAAATGTAGGGAAAAAGGGAAAGATTTTTTACTTTTGTCGAATTGTAGGGATTTTTTGCAATGGCAATTTAAAACTACATATTATGCATTTTCCAAATATAAAATTAAATAAAAACATAAAATTTGTTTAGCATATCATTAGAAATTCGTAAATCTTGTATAATATGAAGTAAGTAATAATGTGGCATCTTTAATATCATCACCGCTTTCAAACTACATACATATATAGTGATTATCTCAAGGCGTATTAACTCACTCACGCACTTACCTTGTTAATACGTCTTGAATTCTCGTTTTTACGGTATTTGACATTTCCTTAAAGAACTAGCTACAGAGTAGATTCTACAATAAATTTTCTTTTGAAGTAAACACATTAGGGTGGCCCCGTTTGTATGGAGAAAAAATAAGGTATCGATGTTCCCGCCTAAAATGAAAATTTGATTCATTCTAAGACTACGTTTTGAATTTTTTTCGTCCTGGGGTCAATATTTGGCGAGCTGGATCAAAGGATAAAAAGGTCCTTTTTTGAGGTTTTTTCCATTTTTTCCATATTTCTTCCAAAGGAAGTATATGTAAATTTGGTATCATATGAAAGGTCTTTGAGAGACGCATTCAATTGGTTAAAAGAAATTTAAAAAAAAAAAAATTTTAATTAAAAAATTTTAAAAATTTTCGACAAAATTTTAGTTTTTTTTAATTTTTTCATAGAATTTATTCAAATACATAGATGAAATTTCTTGATCATAAACATCATGTAATTTCACCGAAATGGTTTTTCTCGTTTTTTAAAATTCAATCCAGTTCAATGTTTATTCAAATTTGTTTAAACCTAATTTCATCCCTATCTGACAATCTCTGTACTCAATTCATAGTATATGTAATGGGCATCAAAATAACTCAAATTTTATAAGCTTTCCATCGATGTATAAATTCGTATACTTTTCTTTTGTTACACTACGAATATTTAAATTTAAGCTAAAACATTATTCCATAATAATAATAATTTGCTTTTGAATGTTGTTGTTTTTTGTCGTTTATTTTTAAAGTAATGAAGAATTTGTATAAAATCATTGACAACTAGTAAAATTTTAAGAGAAAATTTTTTCTCTTTTTTTTAATTTTTACAAAAAATCTTATATATGGTCACCTTAAAATCAAAAGGGCATAACAACCAAAAAAATAAAATTTTACATTTTGATTGGAAATAATACATTGCAACATAACACATTTTAGAACACTGTTGTCAACAATACCAATTTTATTTATTTTTATTAAAGAAAAATTCAAAGGGCATATCAGACATGATTGTGTAGGTTGGGAGATAATAAATGTAATAACAAATCATTTTTATAACAAAAATAGTTTTCATACTACATATTTATTATATACTTATTATTTATTATATACTTCGTCAATTCACAATTCCAACACTCAATTTTAATTGTCAATCCTACACGGATTTAATAGATTGGAAAGAGGTAGCCTTCTCAGAGCACCCTTGCATTAAATTTTACTCAACAGAACAATTAATGAAATACAACGACTCAAGCAACATTCGATATTCCAGGTAAAACATTATAAATTCTCATAAAAATCGCGATAATAAAATTAAACTTTTTACTAGAAAATTATTTTATCTTTGGTTAAGCTATTATGTATAAAATCGCGATATTAATTCCTTTCGGATTTTCTATGTCATTCACAAAATACAGAACGATTTGTACATTTTGTCAGTCAATCCATGCTATCAGTAATCGAAAAAAATCGACCTTCTTATATTGCTAATAGAATATTTTCCATGAATTTATATTGTTAAGTTTTAACTGTTAATTAATATTTCTCATTTACCCCCAGTAACACGAAGTCTGGTTATGTATTAACTAATAGTTAAACTGACAGTTTTCATACAAAAATATTCTTAACCGACAATTTAACTATTAGTTAGGCCATAACCAGTCTTCGTGTTAATGGGGGTTAGCAAACAATATACTAAATAATGTAAAAATATATGTAATAAGCAGTTTTTCACATGTTACTTAAAATTAACAACAACATTCCAAAGGAATAACATTAAAATAATCATTATAGCGCGATGTATACTAAATGTTTTAGCTTAAATTTAAATATTCGTAGTGTAACAAAAAAAAGTATACGAAATTATACATCGATGGAAAGCTTATAAAATTTGAGTTATTTTGATGCCCATTACATATACTATGAATTGAGTACAGAGATTGTCAGATAGGGATGAAATTAGGTTTAAACAAATTTGAATAAACATTGAACTGGATTGAATTTTAAAAAACGAGAAAAACCATTTCGGTGAAATTACATGATGTTTATGATCAAGAAATTTCATCTATGTATTTGAATAAATTCTATGAAAAAATTAAAAAAAACTAAAATTTTGTCGAAAATTTTTAAAATTTTTTAATTAAAATTTTTTTTTTTTAAATTTCTTTTCACCAATTGAATGCGTCTCTCAAAGACCTTTCATATGATACCAAATTTACATATACTTCCTTTGGAAGAAATATGGAAAAAATTGAAAAAACCTCAAAAAAGGACCTTTTTATCCTTTGATCCAGCTCGCCAAATATTGACCCCAGGACGAAAAAAATTCAAAACGTAGTCTTAGAATGAATCAAATTTTCATTTTAGGTGGGAACATCCGCAACTTTAATTTTGGGGCCACCCTAAAACACATGTTTGGTTTTGTGCATTTTTTTACATACATACGTACTCCATCTTCGCAGATCTCATCGATTTTAATACATAAGTTTTTAAGAAATAAATGTCATTATAAATTAAAACAACAAATTTTAGAAAAAAAATTCCGATTCGTCTTCTGATAATGATGGAAACAAAGTAAAGATACTGCTCAAGTTGGTTGAGAAATGAGAAGCTATTGGGATGGCTGGAGCCGGTCAAAGATGACGACTTTAAATGAAGATACAAGGCTTGTGTGCTAATACCCAAATGTACCAAAAAATCTCTCAAAAACAAAAACCCGAACAATGGATTTTTTTTTTGGCAAGCAAGTCCTGGAAAAACCAATGATGTGGCCAATTTCAAAATCCGATTAAGCCTTTTTTTTTGGTTGAACACAACTTAGCTGTTCAAAAAAGAAAAAAATAGTGTAGGGAAAAATGTAGGGAAAGTCAAAAGTGAGTGTAGGGAAAAAAAGGGATTTTTATTCATAAGCGTAGGGATTTCTGAGAAAATCTCCTGGCATCACTGGTTGGAGCTACCAACAGCATGTAACAATGCAAAATTGCAGAGAACCCAATAAACCAAACGATATTAAAACGATATCGAAACGATATCATCTAGAACGATATCATCTAGATGATATAAACTATCGATAGTTTTTGCGGACTAATTTGTACCTTTCCTTATAATATCGTTTTTCCAGGCAATTATGAATCGTTTTCGCTATCATAATTTCCAATAAAAACGATAGTAAAATCGCCATGCTACAAATTTTATTCAGAATGCTATTTAATACTAAAAATTTTATATTTTTTTAATCTCTTATACTAGATAGATAATATATGCTGAAATAAGACAAAAACCTGGAAAGGAAAATAACATATCATATCATACATATGTACATTAGGGTTATAACTTTTGACAATTTTTACAAAAATGCAAATTGGCATAGCATAGTCGAATAAAGCATTAAAAAATATGAAAAACCACAGTATTATTTTTTCGCGGTTGTTAAAAAAGTTCACGCACCAAACGCAATGAAGTTTTTCATTCAATATTTTCAATTATTTTGAAATACAATACATTTTATTCCTTCGCTAAGTTGTTTTTATAATTAATAATAACTGTGGACATACTTCAAAAGATAATTTTAAATGAAGGAAGTATCCCTCACACTTGCAAAAAAAAAATTGCAAGTTTTTTTTAAAGAAATTTATTTATAGGATTTCTAACAGTAACACGTACCCCTGTTTTGACTTTAGAAACTTTTAGAATGAATTTGTAAATCATTGTTTTTTTCACTTTACAAAAATATTATGTGGATTCGGAATTAAATCATATAGCCAGTGGCTTTACTATCCAGTTTAAAATTATTAAAAACATTGTTTTCGTTTGTGTTTCATGGTTAAATTACTAAAACTTTCTGTGTTTAATGAAATAATGTTTAAGAAAAGTAACATAAGTGTGCAAAAAAATTGTAATATATGGAAAAAATATATCAAAAATTTCAAAAACAGTTCTTCCATTATACGAAATATTGAAAATGTAGAAAATACATTATTTGATTACAATGAAGCGCCAGAGGAAAAGTTTGTGATTGGGAGATTTAATGCCCTCGCTAAACAAGAAAAGTGCAAGAAAAAAAGGTACAAAATTATTGCTTCTGAGCTTTCAGGTTTGTGGAATAAATTGAATATTGAAAAACTTAGCTCAAGATCTGCTGAGAGAAAAGTCGAAAAGTTAATAAGAAGTTATATCGATATTTTTTAAAACGTCCTGATAAAAATAACAAATTCGATAAAATTTTTGATATTACTACCAAAAACATAAACTTTCTATCAGTTGCTTCTGATTCATCTTCAATATCCGATTCTGTGTCAATACTAGATGACTATGATGAGTCAGTATATAATGATGATGACTACAAACCTCCTTCTGGACTAAAAAGCAAAAATAAATCTATGAATGCAACGGTTAACTTAGTTACAAAAGTTAAAGTTAGCACCAACAAGGCAGCAAAAATCTGCAATCACCAACCCAACCTGGAATTTATAAGGCTTTCATTAAAAGCGCAGAACAAAGAGAAAAAATATATATTGTTACGTTTTAACCTTTTCAAAAAGCTAGTTTATTACCTTTAAATAAACCGGATACTTTTGATTGCAAATAAAAGCCGTTTAGTAGTTTGAAAATTGTAACCACTCTTTATTTCTTTAAAATGTACAACAACAACAGAATTAAATAGCCACTCAATGTTTTTTATACACGTTTATAAATTCTCAGAAATACAGACACAATTTATAATGTACACGAATTTACTTGAAAAACACAACACACTTTAAGGCACTTAGTTGATGTTTATTCGAAAAGCGTCTCTGATAAACTCACTCACGACTGCAACCTCTGCCACTATTTATAACACTGCATTACCATCTAGAAAGCTCTTTAGCTGTCTAGAGGTTTCTAATACATACGCCATCTGTGGTGTACTTTCTACAATGTTCTTTAACTGAATATTCGAAATCGAATACAGCGTTGCCAACCTACGATCAAATCAACTGAAAGCTTTTATTCAATAATGCCCACAGATATGTTACAGTTTTACAGCACTGTTATTTGAAAGCATTATGCTACTTTTAAATCAGCCGTTAAAATCGTTATATTTGAATTCAAGTACAATTTCGTAACACTGCCCCCCGCATAAGCCTGTTCGTCCCGAATAGGCATAGATTCACTTCTCCCATAGGCGGCTATTCGTTCTAGATGTACGACCTTCATTCCCGATATCAGTCTTCCACATTTCCGTATTATATAAACCATGTCGTCCAATTTCTTAACTGCCCTATGTGGTCCTTTGCAGTGATTCCCCAATTTGGATGACAAACCCTTATTACGTTGTGAGCCACATCCGGCTTTCATTCGGTCACCTGTCACTTCAATTCGTCTCCAAACGAGCTCATGCATTTCCCTTTCCTCTGAAGCACCTTCACCCGTCTTGGAACCCGGCCTGATGATCTTTTCTCTGCGGGACAGACAAAGCAATCCAACAGGAACCATTCCGCCGTTGCACTGTTCAACGGGGGCCTCCATTGTTACATGGCCACTTTTCACTTCTGCTGGTTCCAACACCAACAAACCATTGTCTATACAATCCTCCACTTCCTCACGGGCCCATACCAAAGCCTTTTGTGCTCAACAAAAACTAACTTTCTTACTAACTTTTTAACATTTCGCCAATTCATGACTTTTTGTCCCATATCCAAAGTAATGCTGTGATTAATCATGAAGTCTGCACCAATGATTACTTCGTCCACAATATCGGCAACAACAAAGACATGATTTACGCTAATACCACCAATAGTTAGTTTCACATTAACTTTACCATGGAGAGCGGCAGGCTCTCCAGTAGCGGTGCGTAGTCTTACATTGCAAATTGGTTCCTTCGATTTCTTTACTAAATCTGTTCTGATTATAGACTGCGACGCTCCCGTGTCCATAGTAAGGATGTGCTTCCGGCCGTTGATGTACCCACTAGCAGTAAGATTGTTATTTTCCTGCTGCAGTACTGATATGGAGATGGTAGGGCCATCAGGTGTGGGTGTCAGATCCTGTCCCTCAGTGCAAGCTCGCTTTAAAGGTGGCTCCTGTAATGCTTGATGATTCGCCAGCTGGTTATTTCTTGATGCTGAAACATATCTGATTCGCTTTATTGGTGCTCTGCAGTTTCGCTGAATGTGACCCATTTTCCCACAGTTATAACATTTACTCTGGCTTTGCTATGCTTATCATTAAACGCCTTTAATTCATCCTTTTTTAATTCATCGACTATATTTCTCTCGTCTTCAGCAACAACCTCGATATGCGCACCTTGCATATTTGCGACTTTGAAATTATTTTCGCCGTTTCTTGCGCCAGTGCAAATGAGACTGTTTCAGCAAATGATGGTTTAGGTGTAGCACAAACCGCATGTTTTATTTCAGGATCGCGAATGCCATTGACGAATGCCTCTATCTTGATATGGTCCAAAAATGGGTTGTTCTCCCCTGGATAAGTAAGCTGTAGCAAACGCTCGATTTCCAACGCAAAATCTTGTAGGGTCTCATTGGGTTTCTGCACTCTACCACGCAATTCCATTCGGTATAATTATTTTTTATGTTCGCCACCGTACTTACGTTGTAGCGCCTCCATTATGTCATCATAACAATTTCTGTTGCTTGCTGGCACGCTTTCAAGAACTACTGCTGCATTCCCTTTTAAGGCCAATATCAATTCTATAGCTTTTTCTTCATTGTTCCACGTGTTTCTAATGGCAACTGTATCAAACTGGAACTTGAAAACATTAAATGGTGTGGTGCCATCAAAACTAGGAGCCTTTATTCTACTCGATGTTTCTGAAATAATTCGCACCGGTCAGTCTTGGCATTGAAGATTATTAATTTTCATTTACCAGATCGAGAAATTTATTATCAACATCTTGGGATTGTTTTTCTAGGTCGCTCTCTAATTCAGACACCTTTTTGTCAACGACATCCACTCTGCTGTTAATAACCTCAGACATTTCCTGAATTTTCTTGTCTGTGACTCTAGATGATTCTTGAAATTTCGTTTCCATTTCAGCTAGGAGTTTCTCGTTGTTGACTTGAACTTCAGCTAATAATTTCATTGTTGACTCTAGAAGTTTCTTGAAGTTCAGTTTTAACCTTCGCACGAATTTTCGTTCATTTTCGCTTCCAGGTTCTCGTTGTTTACTTTAGAAGTTTCTTGAACTTCTTTAAATCTCTCCATCATAGCAGCAAACATTGTGGATAAATCCATGCTGTTTGTTGTTGCGCGGGTAGAAACTTCCATTTCTTCTTTATACTCAAATTCGTAGGCTCCGATGTCAATATCTCGCCGCTTGAATTCATCTATGAGACTCTTCTGTAACTCTGCTTTGTTACCTGCAGTTGGTAGCTCCAACTTACTCAGTTCTTTCTTGAGTTGTTCAACTTTTAGTTCCTCAAACTTCATGCTTATTAATTTGCAATCCCACTTCTGACACCAATTGTTACGTTTTAACCTTTTCAAAACGCTAGTTTATTTCCTTTAAATAAACCGGATACATTTGATTGCAAATAAAAGCCGTTTAGTAGTTTGAAAATTGTAACAACTCTTTATTTATTTAAAATGTACAACAACCACAGAATTAAATAGCCACTCAATGTTTTTTTATACAGGTTTATAAATTCTCAGAATTACAGACACAATTTTTAATGTACACGAATTTACTTGAAAAACACAACACACTTTAAGGCACTCAGATGATGTTTATTCGTAAAACGTCTCTGATAAACTCACACACGACTGCAACCTCTGCCACTATTTATAACACTGCATTACCATCTAGAAAGCTCTTTAACTGTCTAGAGGTTTCTAATACATACGCCATCTGTGGTGTACTTTCTACAATGTTCTTTAACTGAATATTCGAAATCGAATACAGCGTTGCCAACCTACGATCAAATCAACTGAAAGCTTTTATTCAATAATGCCCACAGATATGTTACAGTTTTACAGCACTGTTATTTGAAAGCATTATGCTACTTTAAAATCAGCCGTTAAAATCGTTATATTTGAATTGAAGTAGAATTTGGTAACAATATAAATACTTTAAAAAACGAAAACTGGTGTTTGCACTTTGACGGTAAGAAAATTGGAAGTAAAGAATATCAGGTTATTGTATTAAAAAATGAATATATGGAAATTAAACTAAGTGTACTTGTTTTAGAGGATGGAAAAGCATCGACAATATTTAATGGGATTTTAAAAATTGTATGTAAATTCGATATATTAAAATCAATTAAAATAATAGTTTGCGATACAACAAGTGTAAACACCGGTAGCAAAAATGGTGTCGTTACTCAACTACAAAACTATTTTAAGTCGCTTTCATTACCTCCACCACAGTATATAGGGTGTGAACACCATGTATTGGATTTGATATTAAGACATGCTATGGATGAGATGCTGGAAGGAAAAACATCATCTCCCAATATTTCATATAATTTTGTAACGGAACTTACAAACAATTACGAAAATCTAAAATCAAACTATGTACAAAATGAACATTACATAGAAGTTAAAAACATAAAATGGAGAGATGATATGCAGTATTTGTTTGAATTAGTCCAAGCTTTCAGATACTTTGAAAAAAAATAAATATTTTCCACATATAAAATTTAAAAGAATACCACCACTGAGTAATGCCCGCTGGAATTCCAGAGCAATTCTTGCAATTTTATCTTTTATACTGATTCCCAAATATCAACCTGAATTACTCCCTATTTGTAAATTTATATGTGATATATGGCATGCAATTTGGTTTTCTGATCACATTTACAACGAAAATAACTTTTCCGCATTACAACAATCATTATCCGGCTTTAAGAAAGCAAATGAATGCTTTATAAGACATTGGGTCAATGAACCATCTTTTATTCCAAATGTGCAAAGAAGCAACATTTGCGCGGAACGTGCAATAAAAGTGATCCAGGACATACTTCCATTATGTAAATCGCCAAGAACTTTAAATTTTAAACTTATTTCTTTAAACAATTAAATTTATACTTATGTAGTAGTATATTTATGTATTTCAAATAAAAAAATTAAAAACTTGAAAAAAAAATGTGGATTATTTTAGAAATTGGTGTTGGTGCGTGATGTTTTTGATTCCAAATGACCAAAATTAGTTATATGCCTAATGTACATATTTTCATCTCTTTCACACATATAGAGCACATAGGCATAATTTTGCAAATATTTGAATGTTTAAATTTAAATATTACCTACCCACAGTTTAAATCAAATAACGTTTTATATGAGTTAATATTTATTTTGTTTCCATCTTGCGTATTTGGATTGAAAATTTTTAATTGAAATTATTTTTCAGTTTGACGTTTTTGTTCAAATGTTTGTAATTTATTTTATTGGAATGAAAACTATATTATAATAATAGCGTTTTCAATTATAATATATGATATCATAATCGCCCCCATAAGCTAATATCGGTTTTGCTATCATATCCAAGATGTATTAACAAGGTGGCAGCGTAACTACAACAATTACAACAATACAAGAACAATAATCATTTTTGTTTGTGCAAAACCGTGTAAAGCGTCAAAAAAAAATTCACAAAAACGGAATTTTTTTCCTCTAAACTGGCAGTGAAGAGGAATATTGAAAAGTTGTTATGAGGAATATTGAAGAGCATTTTCTGAAATTAAGGCAGCTACAATTTGATGACGAGGAATTGTTGGCAGAGAAAAAGGTAGCGACAATTTGATGACAAGGAATTGTTGGCAGAGAAAAAGGCAGCGACAATTTGTAAATTTTTGTTTTCTTGCTTCAGGTAATTTGAGTAATGTATAAAAATGCTTTGTGTGTTGTATTGTGTGGAATTGATTTTGTTTTTTTATTTCATTAGTTTTGTTGTACTATTGTGTAGAGGCTTTTAATGCAGTTTTAATAGGAGGGTTTATTTTCTTTTAATTAGTCTACATTAGGGTACACAATTTTTAATGAGATAATTTTTTTGTTTTTATTCACATTTAACATATTCATATCTAGAATACTTTTAAAATTAGTATATGGCTCAATATTTACACAACGAACGTAAATTAACATTCTTCTCAATTTGAAATTACAAAATGAAAATAGAATTTTAAAGCATACGCCACTTAAATTGTACATCATAATGGAAAATATAACCACAAAAATTAAAAATCTCCTCAGTATAACATAAAATCTAAACAATTTTCATAGAAGCAAATATAACCACGAAAAATCTCTTTATTCAAATAAAAATTTAAATAACTATAACAGGTCTCACTAAGCCTTTAATTCACAAGTCTCCACTAAATATAACTTTAAAACGAAAATAAAATGTTAATAAAAGTCTTTACTTTAACCAAATTTTAAGAAAAAAATATGAATTACCTACTTTAAACAATATAAAATAAATCCCTACACCAGTTTTACAAATTTCAAACATTTTAATTTCAGAACAAGGTCTCAGATATAAAAATAAATTCACAAAATAAATATTTTAATCCAAATTTCATCCAAAATTTAAGAAACAATTACCAATTATTTAACTGCTACAAATCAATAATAAATTATATTCAAACTTAGTTTTCAGTCTTTATTTGGGAATTGAACTTTCAACCTCCTAATTGATAGATTAGCTCATTACCAAATAGCCTGTCGAGTCATCTCAACTATATAATAATAACTTTATAATAAAATAATAAAATTTTGGTTATTGAAATTACTTTTTAAACCATAAACAACAATACTAGATGTATAACAAGGTCTCATTAAAAATAATTACAAGTCTCCACTTATTATAACTCCACTAAAACATAATTTTAACAATCAATGAAATCCCCTATAAAGTAAATAAAATTATCAATTAATGAAATGAAGAATAATAAAAATATATTAATAATTTTTAATTCAAAATCAAATAAAGATTTCAAAATACAAAAATATAAATTTTAATATTAAACTACCTCAAGAGCATTAATGATCGAAATAATAATAAGCATTCAAAAAGAATTTTCCAGAATTTTCAACACAACATCTATTATAAAATTCTCCACTCAAACCTAACTTTGTCAAACAAATTTTAATCTCACATTTCTAACACAATATTTTAGATTCAAAAAGCTAATTAAGCAGATAATAAAATTTATCATTTTTAAAACATAAAATTAAATCAACAACAACTTTAACCACAACTTCAAAAATCCAATATTTTCAAAGTTTACATCAAGTCTACATAAAATAATATGGTCTACAAAATATTTCAAACTATAAATATTAAAAATTTCTACAATTGCATAACAACTAATGAATAATATATTCAATTCAAGTTTAAAAATTTTCTACTTTTTTACATTTCTACTTTTATAATTTTTTACTTATCTACTTTTTACTTTTTTACATTTTTACTTTTATAATTTTTTACATTTCTACTTTTATAATTTTTTGCTTTTCTACTTTTTACTTTTTTACATTTCTACTTTTATAATTTTTACTTTTTTCTTTTCTACTTTTCTATTTTTTACATTTCTACTTTTTTTACTTTTCTACTTTTATAATTTTTACTTTTTTACATTTCTACTTTTATAATTTTTACTTTTATAATTTTTTAAATTTCTGCTTTTATAATTTTTTGCTTTTCTACTTTTTACTTTTTTACATTTCTACTTTTATAATTTTTAGTTTTCTACTTTTTACTTTTATAATTTTTTACATTTCTACTTTTATAATTTTTTACTTTTCTACTTTTTTACATTTCTACTTTTATAATTTTTTGCTTTCCTACTTTTTTACTTTTCTACTTTTTTTTTACATTTCTACTTTTATAATTTTTTGCTTTTCTAATTTTTTTATTTTTCTACTGTTATAATTTTTACTTTTTTCTTTTCTATTTTTTACATTTCTACTTTTTTTACTTTTCTACTTTTATAATTTTTACTTTTCTACTTTTTTTACTTTTTTACATTTCTACTTTTGTAATTTTTACTTTTATAATTTTTTACATTTCTACTTTTATAATTTTTTGCTTTTCTACTTTTTACTTTTTTTACATTTCTACTTTTATAATTTTTAGTTTTCTACATTTTACTTTTATAATTTTTTACATTTCTACTTTTATAATTTTTTACTTTTTACATTTCTACTTTTATAATTTTTTGCTTTTCTACTTTTTACTTTTTTTTGCATTTCTACTTTTATAATTTTTTACATTTCTACTTTTATAATTTTTTGCTTTTCTACTTTTATAATTTTTACTTTTCTACTTTTTTACATTTCTACTTTTATAATTTTTAGTTTTCTACTTTCTACTTTTTACTTTTATAATTTCTACTTTTATAATTTTTTACATTTTACATTTCTACATTTCTACATTTCTACTTTTATAATTTTTTGCTTTTCTACTTTTTTACATTTCAGAACACATTAATCATAATGAAATAATCCAGACACTTCGATTACATGAAAAATTAGGTTTTACATATAAATTTACATATAAAAACATGGGTTTTTATAATACATATTGCTTAACAATTTCTATATTACATATGTATGTACTTATTTGAATTGAAATAATTTTTTTATTTTAGAAAACTCGGTCAAGCCCTACCATATAATACCCTACACTAAGTAAATGACCAACAAAATTGGGTAACATGACTTCCGTATATATAAAACTTATTTGCAGAGAAATTTGTATAGATACCTATAAAAATTAAACATTTATGATCGATAAAGTCCAATTTCTGGTGGACATTTGTATGGGGGCTAGGTAAAATAATGGACCGATTTCAGCTAGTTTCAATAGGATTCGTCATTGGAAATATCTTCAAAATTGCGACCTGTACTTTTCGCACAAGGTTTACATGGATAGCCAGCCAGCCATGAAAACTCAATTCAATAAATGAATCAACAACACAAAGAGGGTCAACAACCCAACTCTGTAAAAATGCATTGAAAATTCGTTATCAGATACTATGTTCAAGGTTAAATTCGAAGAAATTTTTATTTTATTTTAAATAATAATGTGTTTTAAATTACAACTTAATACCGGCACGCGACAAACAAAAAAACTATGCATTCTATGGGAAAATACATTTTGCTTACGCCACAATTTAACATTTTTATAAATTCATTTATTTTTTTGTATTTAAATAATTTGGGATTGCAAAAAAATTATGAAATGAAAACTGAATCGCATAAGTGAAGTAACAACACAATGCGGGTCAATAACCAACATGGTGGAAATGCATTAAAGATTCATATTTGAAAATATGTTCAAGGTTAAATTCAACGGAAATGAAAAAATTTGAAAAAAAAAAAAAACATAATTTTGCTTTCAAGAAAGCAAAACCAACAACAACAACCAGTAAATTTACTTGATTTTGTTTGAAAACAAGTATGTGAAATCTCATGATAATTACATGATTTGTGGATTATCGAGTCGATTTTAAAAAATCGAGTGTAAAAATAAATTTTATTCAAATACACTCGATTTTTTAAAATCGACTCGATAATCCACAAATCATGTAATTATCATGAGATTTCACATACTTGTTTTCAAACAAAATCAAGTAAATTTACTGGTTGTTGTTGTTGGTTTTGCTTTCTTGAAAGCAAAATTATGTTTTTTTTTTTTTTCAAATTTTTTCATTTCCGTTGAATTTAACCTTGAACATATTTTCAAATATGAATCTTTAATGCATTTCCACCATGTTGGTTATTGACCCGCATTGTGTTGTTACTTCACTTATGCGATTCAGTTTTCATTTCATAATTTTTTTGCAATCCCAAATTATTTAAATACAAAAAAATAAATGAATTTATAAAAATGTTAAATTGTGGCGTAAGCAAAATGTATTTTCCCATAGAATGCATAGTTTTTTTGTTTGTCGCGTGCCGGTATTAAGTTGTAATTTAAAACACATTATTATTTAAAATAAAATAAAAATTTCTTCGAATTTAACCTTGAACATAGTATCTGATAACGAATTTTCAATGCATTTTTACAGAGTTGGGTTGTTGACCCTCTTTGTGTTGTTGATTCATTTATTGAATTGAGTTTTCATGGCTGGCTGGCTATCCATGTAAACCTTGTGCGAAAAGTACAGGTCGCAATTTTGAAGATATTTCCAATGACGAATCCTATTGAAACTAGCTGAAATCGGTCCATTATTTTACCTAGCCCCCATACAAATGTCCACCAGAAATTGGACTTTATCGATCATAAATGTTTAATTTTTATAGGTATCTATACAAATTTCTCTGCAAATAAGTTTTATATATACGGAAGTCATGTTACCCAATTTTGTTGGTCATTTACTTAGTGTAGGGTATTATATGGTAGGGCTTGACCGAGTTTTCTAAAATAAAAAAATTATTTCAATTCAAATAAGTACATACATATGTAATATAGAAATTGTTAAGCAATATGTATTATAAAAACCCATGTTTTTATATGTAAATTTATATGTAAAACCTAATTTTTCATGTAATCGAAGTGTCTGGATTATTTCATTATGATTAATGTGTTCTGAAATGTAAAAAAGTAGAAAAGCAAAAAATTATAAAAGTAGAAATGTAGAAATGTAGAAATGTAAAATGTAAAAAATTATAAAAGTAGAAATTATAAAAGTAAAAAGTAGAAAGTAGAAAACTAAAAATTATAAAAGTAGAAATGTAAAAAAGTAGAAAAGTAAAAATTATAAAAGTAGAAAAGCAAAAAATTATAAAAGTAGAAATGTAAAAAATTATAAAAGTAGAAATGCAAAAAAAAGTAAAAAGTAGAAAAGCAAAAAATTATAAAAGTAGAAATGTAAAAAGTAAAAAATTATAAAAGTAGAAATGTAAAAAATTATAAAAGTAAAATGTAGAAAACTAAAAATTATAAAAGTAGAAATGTAAAAAAAGTAAAAAGTAGAAAAGCAAAAAATTATAAAAGTAGAAATGTAAAAAATTATAAAAGTAAAAATTACAAAAGTAGAAATGTAAAAAAGTAAAAAAAGTAGAAAAGTAAAAATTATAAAAGTAGAAAAGTAAAAAAAGTAGAAATGTAAAAAATAGAAAAGAAAAAAGTAAAAATTATAACAGTAGAAAAATAAAAAAATTAGAAAAGCAAAAAATTATAAAAGTAGAAATGTAAAAAAAAAGTAGAAAAGTAAAAAAGTAGGAAAGCAAAAAATTATAAAAGTAGAAATGTAAAAAAGTAGAAAAGTAAAAAATTATAAAAGTAGAAATGTAAAAAATTATAAAAGTAAAAAGTAGAAAACTAAAAATTATAAAAGTAGAAATGTAAAAAAGTAAAAAGTAGAAAAGCAAAAAATTATAAAAGCAGAAATTTAAAAAATTATAAAAGTAAAAATTATAAAAGTAGAAATGTAAAAAAGTAAAAATTATAAAAGTAGAAAAGTAAAAAAAGTAGAAATGTAAAAAATAGAAAAGTAGAAAAGAAAAAAGTAAAAATTATAAAAGTAGAAATGTAAAAAAGTAAAAAGTAGAAAAGCAAAAAATTATAAAAGTAGAAATGTAAAAAATTATAAAAGTAAAAATGTAAAAAAGTAAAAAGTAGATAAGTAAAAAATTATAAAAGTAGAAATGTAAAAAAGTAGAAAATTTTTAAACTTGAATTGAATATATTATTCATTAGTTGTTATGCAATTGTAGAAATTTTTAATATTTATAGTTTGAAATATTTTGTAGACCATATTATTTTATGTAGACTTGATGTAAACTTTGAAAATATTGGATTTTTGAAGTTGTGGTTAAAGTTGTTGTTGATTTAATTTTATGTTTTAAAAATGATAAATTTTATTATCTGCTTAATTAGCTTTTTGAATCTAAAATATTGTGTTAGAAATGTGAGATTAAAATTTGTTTGACAAAGTTAGGTTTGAGTGGAGAATTTTATAATAGATGTTGTGTTGAAAATTCTGGAAAATTCTTTTTGAATGCTTATTATTATTTCGATCATTAATGCTCTTGAGGTAGTTTAATATTAAAATTTATATTTTTGTATTTTGAAATCTTTATTTGATAAGTAAAAAATTATAAAAGTAGAAATGTAAAAAAGTAGAAAATTTTTAAACTTGAATTGAATATATTATTCATTAGTTGTTATGCAATTGTAGAAATTTTTAATATTTATAGTTTGAAATATTTTGTAGACCATATTATTTTATGTAGACTTGATGTAAACTTTGAAAATATTGGATTTTTGAAGTTGTGGTTAAAGTTGTTGTTGATTTAATTTTATGTTTTAAAAATGATAAATTTTATTATCTGCTTAATTAGCTTTTTGAATCTAAAATATTGTGTTAGAAATGTGAGATTAAAATTTGTTTGACAAAGTTAGGTTTGAGTGGAGAATTTTATAATAGATGTTGTGTTGAAAATTCTGGAAAATTCTTTTTGAATGCTTATTATTATTTCGATCATTAATGCTCTTGAGGTAGTTTAATATTAAAATTTATATTTTTGTATTTTGAAATCTTTATTTGATTTTGAATTAAAAATTATTAATATATTTTTATTATTCTTCATTTCATTAATTGATAATTTTATTTACTTTATAGGGGATTTCATTGATTGTTAAAATTATGTTTTAGTGGAGTTATAATAAGTGGAGACTTGTAATTATTTTTAATGAGACCTTGTTATACATCTAGTATTGTTGTTTATGGTTTAAAAAGTAATTTCAATAACCAAAATTTTATTATTTTATTATAAAGTTATTATTATATAGTTGAGATGACTCGACAGGCTATTTGGTAATGAGCTAATCTATCAATTAGGAGGTTGAAAGTTCAATTCCCAAATAAAGACTGAAAACTAAGTTTGAATATAATTTATTATTGATTTGTAGCAGTTAAATAATTGGTAATTGTTTCTTAAATTTTGGATGAAATTTGGATTAAAATATTTATTTTGTGAATTTATTTTTATATCTGAGACCTTGTTCTGAAATTAAAATGTTTGAAATTTGTAAAACTGGTGTAGGGATTTATTTTATATTGTTTAAAGTAGGTAATTCATATTTTTTTCTTAAAATTTGGTTAAAGTAAAGACTTTTATTAACATTTTATTTTCGTTTTAAAGTTATATTTAGTGGAGACTTGTGAATTAAAGGCTTAGTGAGACCTGTTATAGTTATTTAAATTTTTATTTGAATAAAGAGATTTTTCGTGGTTATATTTGCTTCTATGAAAATTGTTTAGATTTTATGTTATACTGAGGAGATTTTTAATTTTTGTGGTTATATTTTCCATTATGATGTACAATTTAAGTGGCGTATGCTTTAAAATTCTATTTTCATTTTGTAATTTCAAATTGAGAAGAATGTTAATTTACGTTCGTTGTGTAAATATTGAGCCATATACTAATTTTAAAAGTATTCTAGATATGAATATGTTAAATGTGAATAAAAACAAAAAAATTATCTCATTAAAAATTGTGTACCCTAATGTAGACTAATTAAAAGAAAATAAACCCTCCTATTAAAACTGCATTAAAAGCCTCTACACAATAGTACAACAAAACTAATGAAATAAAAAAACAAAATCAATTCCACACAATACAACACACAAAGCATTTTTATACATTACTCAAATTACCTGAAGCAAGAAAACAAAAATTTACAAATTGTCGCTGCCTTTTTCTCTGCCAACAATTCCTTGTCATCAAATTGTCGCTACCTTTTTCTCTGCCAACAATTCCTCGTCATCAAATTGTAGCTGCCTTAATTTCAGAAAATGCTCTTCAATATTCCTCATAACAACTTTTCAATATTCCTCTTCACTGCCAGTTTAGAGGAAAAAAATTCCTCTAAATCACGCCAGAAACCCCATATTTATACTACTGCACTTTTATAAATGAAATTGTTTTTTTAACACTTAAATATTTTATACACATAACTCGGTGACAAATACTCACTTTTTTAAATATAAAATAATCTTATAACAAATTTAAAAATTTTTGTAAACAAGCTTTTGACATTTCACAAGGCAAAACACGAGTAGAGCAAAAAATAGTCAGCTGGCGTTACGCTGCCACCTGGTTAAATATGCCTTGATCATATCGTTTTTTGGTTTATTGGGAAGGCTCATACATGATATTGATATTGGAGCTTACGAGTTTGAGTATAAAGAAGAATTGGAAGTTTCTACCCGTGCAACATCAAGCAACATGGATTTAAGTACAATGTTCGCGGTTATAGCCTAGTACTCTGTTCATATTTGCGAAAAATTATGGTTTTTTCATGCGAAAAATTTTACATGCTGTTTGACAGCTAGCTGTTGGTTTTAATTTCGTGCGAAAGAAGTGCTGCGTATGTTATTTCGTGTGGAAAAATAGGGTTGCCAGATTTATTTCACATGTTTTCCACAATAAAAACAGAGTACTGCTTTTGCGAAATTATTTCGCATATATTTCATTCCAAATATTTTATATGTAGTTTGACATCATTTCGCACGAAATTTTGAACAGAGTACCTAGCTTATGATGGAAAAATCTAAAGAAGTTCAAGAAACAACGAAAACCTGGAAGCGAAATGGCAAGAAAATTCTAGAGAAGTTCAGGAAACTACTAGAGTCAACAACGAGAAACATCTTTCTGAAGTTCAAGAATCTTCTAAAGTAAACAACGAAAAACTTCTAGCTGAAGTTCAAGAAACTTCTAGAGCTACAAACTTCATGAAATTGGGGAGGTTATAATCCGCAGGGTTGATAATCTTGAAACGCAAGTCAGCAACTTTGATAACAAGCTGTCCGACCTAGAGAATGGCATAGAAATACAAGCCAATATTGTTGATAAAAATCTGTACGATTTAGAGAATGAGATTGCCAAATGTGTAGATAATAAATTGCTCGATTTGGTATTTTCTATGAAAAAATTAAGAAAAAGCTATAGAGCTGATCTTGGCCTTGAAAGGAAACGCAGCCATAGTACTCGAAAGCGTACTAATTAGCAATAGAAATAATAATGATGATGAAATAATGGTTGTAATACAACGTAAGTACATGAAAGAAATATACCAAATGAAATTGCGAGGTAGAATGCAGAAACGCTACAAGACTTTGCGAAGGAAATCGAACGCTTGATGCAGCTCGCATTCCCAGACTAAAACCATCCGTTATTAGATAATTTCAAGATTGAGTCATTCGTGACTCTGATGTAAAACATGCCACTATGAAGCCAACATTTGCGGAAACCGTTCGCGTTGGCACAAGAAATAGCGAAATTAATGTCTAAGCCCCAATTATACAATGTGCGGAAAATCGAGGTTATCCATGAAAGTGAGAGAAATGTGGTCAACGAATTAAATAATTTAAAAGAGGCAGTTTTAAAGGCTTTAAGTAAGAGACAAACTAAAGCCAAAGTTAAATGTTATAACTGGGTCACATTCAGCGAAACTGTAGATCACCAAGAAAGCGAATCAGATATGTTTCACCATCAAGAAACAACGAGCTAGCACTGAGGGACCTACCATCTCCATATCAGTAATCCAGCAAGAAAATAATAATCTTACATCAAAATAATGGGTACATCAACGGTCAGAAGCATATACGCATGAATTCGTTCTAATTAAAATTCCAAATGACCAAATGAAAACCAGATATAGCCCACAACGTAATATGTAAAGGTGTGTCTTCCAAACTAGGGAATCACTGGAAAGCACCACATCCCAATAAACCAAACGATATTAAAATGATATCATATAGATGATATAAACTATCATATATGATATCGTTTGCGTGTCATAAACGATAGTTTTTGCGGACTAAATAGTACCGTTCCTTATAATATCGTTGTCCAGGCAATTATGATACCGTTTTCGCTATCATAATTTCCAATAAAAACGATAGTATAATCGGCATGCTACAGATTTTATTCCGAATGCTGTTTAATACTAAAAATTATATTTTTTATCTTTTACACTACATATTTCGTTGAAATAAGACAAAAACATACATACATATTTTAATCACATTCATATTACATTGCATATTTTTGCAAATATTTGAATGTTTTAAATACTGCATACATTTCAAATCGCAATAAAATTTAAAGAAATGTTCGCGAGCTTATTACCTACCACCACTGTTGCCAGATAATTTTGGTATAAAATCGTCAAAATTGTACAAAAAAATCGTCAAAATCAGCAAAATATTTTTGAAATCGTCAAAAAAAATCGGAAACCATTAAAATACGTAGTTTTTTTTTGCGAAATTTTAGAAAAAACTAACAATCCAATAAAGAATTCACATATTCACATATTATATTCGATCAACACTGAATTCAAATAAACATAAAATTTTGATACATTTAAGTTTTTCCAATCCCCTAACCCTAAAATGGTTGTATGGGTTCACCTTTTCCCCAATAAGAAGTCAATATGATCCTGAAGAGCCTGAGGTGTCTCACTTATATATATAAAGGATTCTTGTGAGTTTTTTATTGAAAATTTACCAAAATCTTTTTTTCCGTTCATATCTTTTCTTGGAAATTTTTTGGTGGGATACAAACAATTTTTATACTTTCAGAAAAAAACATTTTTATCTGCAATAGCAAGAGAAAAAAAATAAATGAAATATAAGTTAAAATATATTGTTACGAAATTGTACTTGAATTCAAATATAACGATTTTAACGGCTGATTTAAAAGTAGCATAATGCTTTCAAGTAACAGTGCTGTAAAACTGTAACATATCTGTGGGCATTGTTAAATAAAAGCTTTCAGTTGATTTGATTGTAAGTTGGCAACGCTGTATTCGAGTTCGAATAATCAGTTAAAGAACATTGTAGAAAGTACACCACAGATGGCGTATGATCTAGAATATTCGAACTTTGACAGTTAAAGAGCTTTCTAGATGGTAATGCAGTGTTATAAATAGTGGCAGAGGTTTGCAGTCGTTAGGGAGTTGATCAGAGACGCTTTTCGAAGACACATCATCTGAGTGCCTTAAAGTGTGTTGTGTATTTCAAGTAAATTCGTGTACATTATAAATTGTGTCTGTAATTCTGAGAATTTATAAACCTGTATAAAAAGCATTGAGTGGCTATTTAATTCTGTGGTTGTTGTACATTTTAAACAAATAAAGAGTTGTTACAATTTTTAAACTACTAAACGGCTTTTATTTGCAATCAAAAGTATCCGGTTTATTTAAAGGAAATAAACCAAACGTTTTGAAAAGGTTAAAACGTAACAATATTATTAAAAAATATATCACCTTTTTCAATTTGTTCCCACTCTAAACTGCTCACAATATTTTTAACATCAATGTCGTGAATTGTTCTTCGATTTTTTAAATAGTATATTTGTTTAAATTTTTCATGAAATTCATTTACTGTTGTAGAGTTCCCATGGACAACTTTAAAATCTAAATCAATCTATAAAATAATAAAACAAAAATTGTTAATTAAATATTTTTATAAAAATTCATGAAAAAGACAATACACATAAATAAATTTACAATAATAATAACATCATAGCCAAATATGAACACATACTTACCAATTGTGAACCTATCGGTCCTCTATATTAGTGACTCATTAATATTTTTGGAATTTAAATGTATTTGATTTAGGCGATATCTTGCACATGCGGACCAAGTAGCTTTAAAATCTTCGGTAGAAAGATTATCGTATTTTAAACTTTGCAAACAAATTTCAGCGTTGTCTTCAGGAACTGTAGAAAGAAAAATTAATGTGTTAAAATATATTAAATATTGTATTTGAATGTCAAACAATATTACCAAAATTTTCCTTCGATTCTGGAACATTACTTGTTGATGGTTCAGGTTCGAACAATTTCAATTTACTTTTATTGTTGTGGTATTTTATATACAGCCATCCACGTCTTTCCGTTCGATAAAATTCCAATTCTTCTGTAGGAAATATTTTTAATATCTCATTTTCCAATCGGTAGCTGGTTTGTAAAGTCATAACAATGTTTTTTGAGTAAAAATATTCAACTATTATATTTAAAATCATATTGCGATGGTGTTCAGTTAATAATTGTTTCATCTGATGATTGAGATGATAAAAATGACGAAGATGAGGTATTATCAGAACTTCATTTTAAATATTTTTGTGCTGGCGACTGAATATTGTTTTCATATTTCCAGTTTTCAAATTGATATTTAAATATCAGCCGATCTCCTATTTTCATTTTTTGTGTTACTTCGTCTATGTCACCACTTTTCATTATCTTCAGTACATCGATAGTTAGTATGTGTTCCTCTAAAAAAGGAAAAAATAAATATTATTAATAGAATATTTAATGTGTTTCCATTGATACACGAACTACATATATTTGTTAAGTATTTTGTGATAAATGTCTTACCTTCAAAAAAACTATTAAATGTTCCAAATTCCAATTTTTTAGTAGATTACGCAAAATTTCTTCATTGTCTAAATAAAAATGTATTGTAAGTAATTATATTTCTTTAAATGTATGTATAAATAAAATTGTATATAGTATTTATATTTCTTTTAAACGTATCATAAATTTTCCCTTGGCTGTCCCAATACCAATATTTTGATATTTTCAATATTTATAACTTCAAATTCACCGAGATCAGAGGTTTCAATTTGAAAAGCAGTGTAGTGTTTCAGATATGTTGCAGTGCATATTTTTTGTACGAATAGATAAACCTTATTTTGAAAAATAACAATGCTATTGATTTTGTAAAAGTTGTAGTCACAAGTTCTGGTGGAAATATAAAAATCTTTTTTATACATAATTTTTTGTCATATAAATCTAAGTGGATTATTGAAGTTTGAAGTATATGCGATACAATAATAATAAAACTGCTTTTCGATCGATCCCTTTCTGAATAAATAAATTGTTTTCTATTAGAATTTGTTTGAAGCAAATAATTTGCAAAGTAAAATTGATATTTTTGCAATAGAAAAGCTTATATTTCTTCGAGAAGTTATAGAGTGCGTATATAACTTAAAACCACGGTGTTTTGCTTCAAAGTGAAAGCTCCAAAATTTTCTAACTGTACCGCATGCTTTCATGATTTCTGGATAATGTGTAAGTATATGAAATTTAGGTTTTAAAGTATCCTTGAAAATATTAAAATACATCCGGTTATGTTTCTCTATATTAAATTTAAGGGCATTTATATTAAAAGGAGTTATTTCAAACAATAATATAGTATCTACAATTTCAATTAAAGTTAATATTAACTCCCAAACCTCATCTTGTATGGGCATAAGATCACCAATCATAATGGGAAAATATATAATAAAAGTAAGCATTTCTCTTGCTGACATCCTTATATGTTTTTTCTTTATATGATTCAATGATATCTCTTGGGATAAATTACCAATTTCTAATTCGCCATAATCGAAAAGTTGTTTTCGTTTATTTAAAATTTGAATTGTAAAATATTTTTTGTCTTCAATGAAATACAGTAGAGCATTTCAAATGTCATAATGACAAATTCCTTCTAATACATCATGCATAGCATCAACGCTAAGGTTATCAATAACATGAAAAGAAGGGATTCTATTAAATAAACCCTTCTCTAGAATTCCAGTTTAACTTGGATTTTTTTGAAGTAAGTGTTGATCATAATTTTCATATGTTCTACGCAAATTTGGCAGTTCAGAAACAGAGGTTTGACTGGCTTTTTTACTAATAGAGCTGAACCGACAAAAAGTACTAGTGAATGATTTGGAAAACCCTAATAAACTGTTTAAACCAAGATTATCTCCAAGAATAAGTATTGGAATAAAATATGGGTGATACTTTCCACCATTCGACAATTCTACGGAAATTCCGTCCACTTCCAAAGATATCATCTGATTGACAATCGGTTTCAAACATTTTTTTTTACCAATATTTTTTAAATCATTTGAATTAATTGCGGTAATAAAAAACACGTTTTGCAATTTTGTATCATCTGGAATACATGGGAAGCTTGCATAAAAATTACACACTAGGTTTGATGAATGTGAACCTAACGGGTTATTTATTTCTAGGTCATCAGAGTAAACCATGTAGGGAATTAACAAGCGGTTTGGATACATTTCGCATTTTTTTGCCAAAGTGTTCCCTGGCAATTGTTTGTTAATGTATCGCTTTTTGGGGTATTTGACATTGATGATATAATTTTCAACAAAGCATTATCCCTCTCAAGTATTTTTTTAAAAATGAATTTCATAGGCATATATGCAATTTTTTTTTCAACTTGAGAAAATTTTAGCTTACCTTTTTTGTGTGTAAATTCCCCCTTTGTAGCTACCACCTCCACGAGGTCTTCAAATAGGACCTGCTCCATAAGTTTTTTTGCAATAAGATGTTCAGTTTTTAATGACGTAAATATGCTTTTGCACCTATTTGTAAAATTACAAATTTCTAAATAAAAATCGTTTTCATTTCTTTTGCAAGACACGAAATAGATTTAGTATTGGTTCTATAATTAAGTCAATCAACATTTTGTTGATATTTTCAACATCAATTCTACAAATATTATGAGAGTAATATATTGCAGTCTGAAATTTAAAAAAGTTTTCTGAAATTATATCAAAATTACAACCGGCGTTGTCCGGGCTAACGCAATTGACTGTTTCATTTTCCACAAATTCTTTTAATGGAATTGAATTTTTAATATTCGGGACAGTTGCTTCCAAATCAACAGCATCATATTTCATCATATTAGTTGCTGTTGAATCATGGTTCCACAACATCTATAACTGTCAACACGTTAAGAATATGATAAGTTTTTAAGTGCTTAAAATAATTAGAATTTTCTTTAAAACATTTCATGCACAAAAAACACTTCATAATTACCTGGACAAACAAAATTTGCAATAATAACTTTTATTTTTTAATTAACTGGATCACTTTCAACTTGTTCACACGCGCACTTTACTTTTAAAACTAAAGTTATGTATGTTTTATTTCAAGAAAGTGGGTGGTTTTTGTTACCTCTCTTTGATCTCTTTGCTCTTTACATTTTTTTCCTTTACATTTACAGTTAGTTTAGGTCAGTGATGTTCAAAAATAAAAATGAAGATGTATTGGTGAGAGAGCTACCCAGCAAACATAATGTCAAACACTTAAAATAAGAACAAAATAAAGAATGTTTAGATTTAGAATTTTTGCCAGGTATAACCAATTTATTAAATTAATGTAATTTAAATTTTAAGGAAATAAAAGAATACACATTATACGGCCGAAATTCTCTAAAATTTTGTATTTCTGACTTTGTTGTTTTGTGTTCAAATGTAATTGAAACGCGTGTGTTTGCTATGCTTCGTTCAAAAACAACCAACAACAATGCTTAACAAATTTCTGAAAAAAAATTACGATAGTCCGTCGCATGTGTTTACATCGCTTGCTAAACGATGAATGAACAAGAGTTTTTAAAAGAGCGTAACAAATGTGTGTAAATTTTTTGAACAATTGTTGTATGGCGTGAACATCACTGGTTTAGGTCAGCAACAAGCAAAAACAAATATGTTTACGACAACAAACACACATATATTATAAATAACTTCTATGAAGAATGTTTCATTGCCTACATGAAACATTTTCATTCACATTTGCAACAGAGATTTGTAGGACAAGAGATGAATAATAAAGGTGGGTGGAGGGGTATGCACAAAAAAACACATACATATATAGATTTTTTATATAGCATCGATGAAGAATATTCATTGTATTTATGAAGTCGTTCATTACTATGTCATACTTGTTTTTTTTCCAGTCAGCTCGCGTTTTCGAAATATCGCGGTTTTTATATTTTCATTGAATACCCTATTTTTTTGCGCTTTTCTTCAAAATGTTGGGTAATGCAGCTAAGAATGTGAAATTTTTTAGCATGGACTGGTCTACGTAAACATATGCTTCTTATGAGTACAATAATTCTAATGGATGTTTTGGCATATTTGTCTGATCTTTCAGGAAAGTTGAAATTTGACTCTTTTAGCTTTATCCTTAATAAAATTCTGCATTATGAAAATTTTAAATAAAAATTTAGCACTGCACATTCAAGGCATTATAGCGAACATAGTTTTTAATTAAAATGAAAAATTAGTTAAAAATTTAATGAAATATTTAGATAATATTCCGAAATTTTACATCCTAAAAAACATTTTTTTTATAAATAAATTTTTAGGTAGTCATTAGTCTTATTTCTTAATACAAATTTAAATCTAACTACAGCAATATAAACAATTAATTTTACGTTTTTAAAATATTACGAATTTTCTAGTTACGTGATTTACAGCGTTTTTGGTGAAAATATCTTAAAATTTGTATTAAAAACACTAGTATTTTATAGAAAAAAATTAATTTTTACAAACATATAGATTTATTTCTACATTATATATCCAGGAATTGTCTAAGTTGCGAATTTGAATACCAAAGTAAGCAAAATACAATTGGAGAACAGAGTATGAAATTGATTTTCGCTGATCTTTTAACATATATTCGCCACAAAAGTAACAAAACATATTAGAATCTTTAACATAACACCTCATATTACTAGCCATAATGAAATAATATAACAAGAGAAATTATATTTATCAAAAAAAAGTGTAAACCATTCAAGTTACGAACATTTGTATAATTTTTTTAATACGAAATACATATGAAAAATATTGTAAAACTTTGAGTTATTCGCCAAATAGTTTAGTATATTTTCAGCGAATTTTCAATATTTTTATATAAATTAGTTTATTGATATATTTTTATTATATATAGTGAAAAAATGTTGAACCTTTTTACCATAGGTCAATCTTATAAGGATGAAACTGAAAAAAGTTAATTTTCAACATACTTGCGTTTGTGACGGGTACGTTCGCTTCAGGAACAGCACACAACAAATCGTCCTAATGGCATTGAACAAACCACAAACTAATTGTTATGGGAGAGTACACTAGACCGTCTCAGTTTTTATACTTTTTTCGAAATTCCTTCATGAACATCGATTTTCTTAATCTACTCTAAAAACCAAGAATTTTGGTGTATAACACTTAAATATGGATGAACGGGAAGTGGTCTCTCAAATCGCTTTTTCGTTTTTTTAGGCAAAATGCATTTTTTCCAAAAAATTAAAAAATCTTCATTTAGTAATTTGCTTCTAACTCAAGCACTTCTTAACATATTTGAACCTAATTACATTCATTAGAAAGCTAATTAAATTTCCTAAATGTTTCTTAAAGCAAATTGCCATTTTGTTCGATGGTTTTTTATTCATAGCATTACAAATTCAGATTCTCAAATACAAACTTATCATTTTTTTTTAATTTTTGCTTACCTTTTCTTATATAAAAATTGAACAAGGTAAAATTTTTATATTCTGTAAATGCAGTATTTTAGGAAATTTTAAAATGAAGATTTTGATGTAAATAACAGTAGCATTTGGTGAAGAAAAACTGCAGTTTTAGTTAAAATGATGAAATTACTAAAGTTGTTCATTTGTAAATTTGCATCAATTTCATAAATACATTAATATAAAGTAAGAAGAGATTGATGTTGGTTTTTTATTTTTTCAAATTTGTTAAAATTGTACTTTGGTTGCAGTTTGGATGAATTTTGGGAAAATGCTAAAAAGACTTGAATCAAATCATTTTGCTCTCTGTTTTCCATCACTACACAGTGGGGCAGAATCAAACTTTTTTGGAAATAAATCTGGCATTTCTAAACGGCTGGTCCGATCGGGATAAAAATGCGCCCTACAAATGCTCCAGGGACGGCGCTATGGGGGCTCAAAGTAGTGTAGTAGTCGACTTGTAAAATTTTTAAACACGTTCCATTTCTTGTTTCCCATCTGATTATTGGAAAGCGCTTGGCCAGGTCTTGAAAAACGTGTTTACGTGTGCTATTTATCTCTTATAATTTCCGAAGTATAGGTATTTCAAAATTGAAATTTTAAAATTTTGCCATACCTTGGTCCGCTTTTTTAAAAATATAGGTCGTACTTTTGGACCGAATGGACTCGATTTTTTTTTGTTAGTTAGACAACTAAATTGCCAATAATATACAAAAGATGCTAGAGCAATATCAATTATGGATCCAAAAATAAACGATTTTCAATTTAAAAATTCAAAAAATAGTAGATTTTTGCTGTTTTTTGGGCGAAAAGGTGACTTAACTCTTTTTTTGTTAAAAAAAAAAATTCTTTTAGAACATATAACAATTGTTTGTGTTTCTGTAAAGTATGTTTACGGAGAACATTTTGATATAAAAAACATGTCAAATATGGACCTCATGTTCTATAATCCCAAAGCTGGGATCAAAACACGGAAAGCAGCCCTGGAAACATCGATGTGTTCCCTATTTAACCATAAAGTATTTTCCCAGCCCCGATGGAAATGTGGGGGGCCCTATTGGCAAAATTGTAAAAAATACCATTTTTGGGATTTTCCCTCCAATTTTTAGGAATTGTCCGTCCTTCAAAAATATTACACTTTTAAAGTGGATGCCATTTCGTACAACAAAAGTACAATTTTATCAAATTTGAAAAAATAAAAAACCAACATCAATCTCTTCTTACTTTATTATGAAATTTAAGCAAATTTACAAATAAACAACTTTAGTCATTTCATCATTTCAACTAAAACTGCAGTTTTTCTTAATAGAACGCTACTGTTATTTACATCAAAATCTTCATTTTAAAATTTCCTACCTACTGCATTCCCAGAATATAAAAATTGTTCCTCGTTCAATTTTTATAAAAGAAAATGTAAGCAAAAATTAAAAAAAAATTATAAGTTTGTATTTGAAAATCTGAATTTGTAATGCTATGAATAAAAAACCATCGAACAAAATGGCAATGTTACTTTAAGAAACATTTAGGAAATTTAATTAGCTTTCTAATGCATGTAATTAGGTCCAAATCCGTTATGAACTGCTTAAATTAGAGGCAAATTACTAAAGCAAGATTTTTTAATTTATTGGAAAAAATGCATTTTGCCTAAAAAAACGAAAAAGCGATTTGAGAGACCACTTCCCGTTCATCCATATTTAAGTGTTATACACCAAAATTCTTGGTTTTTAGAGTAGATTAAGAAAATCGATGTTCATGAAGGAATTTCGAAAAAAAATTAAAAGTGAGACGGTCTAGAGTACACATATGAACATATGATGTACACATCATCATTTTGGTTTCTCTTTAATTTTTGTATTTAAATCAGGGAAAGGCAAAACATGGGCGCCGCGTTTTTCATTTACTCTTCTCTTACGTACGTGTGCACACGAATTGTAGAGAAATAAACAACTTTTAATCAGTCTAGCTTGAGAACTCAAACAAGCAGGTTGTGTATCGTCTTTTATCGCACAATTTAAGAATCACCGTTGCCAGTGAAAAAAATATGTCCCAACATTTAAAGATGCATGATGAACAATATGAGATTTTTAATTGGAGAAAAGCGACGAAAGTTTACTGGCAACACCGATTCGTGGTGAGAGCGGAGAGAGTGTATAACTAATACAATCGTAAAATGCAATAGTATAGGTTGCCTTTCCCTGATTTAAATACACTTTGTATTTAATTAAATTATTCTTTTTAAAATTAAAATTTGCAAAACTCGCTTATGTTATTTTTATTTGTTTGTTTACATTTTTTTGTTCTGAGTACTGTCATATGGTCGTTGTGATAATGACGTTCGGTGATAGTATCGTGAAGTCGGCAATAACGTTCTCAAATTAAAAGGGCCATTCACAATAAAGAACACTGAAAAGAACATAGAATGACTTTACAGTGTTCTTGTGAAGACAAAAAAATGCAAAAAACCCGAGGGGTGTTGATGGGCACGATCGTCCATCTTGGCTTTAACACGCATGTTTTAAGATCATCTTAATCATTGTGTGACTTGCGTTTAAAGTGCATGTTGGTCAACGATACCGCCACATAAACGATACATAAAGATACATGTTTTGAGCTGCAGAAATTATCTGCCATAAAATTCTTTACCTATAAAATTAAATCTTATATAATTAAAAAGTTAAACTTAATAATAACTAAAAGAAAAGAGTTAAGGATAATATTATACAATTTCAATTAATTACAATAAAGGTAAGTAATTAATTGAAAAATACTTTTATAAAATTCAAAGTAAAATATGTAGTTGTTTGTTTCATGGTCTTGAAATATTTGTCATATTATGCAATATCACAATGCCCTTCTTAAATATAATTATTTCATAATTGTATGTTAAGTATAATATTGTTAATATTGCATAGTATTATAAATGATGTTCATAAAAATATAAATAATAGCAATCATTAATTTGTTTGTTTTATAAAATAAAGGAATCAATCACCAGTGTCGAAAAGCCATCTATGTACAAGAAACTGAACTAGTGCTAGAGGTTAGTGAGGACAACAACAAAGCAGCTAAATTGAATTCGCCCTTGATACAAAATCCCCATATTTTTTGTAACTCGGACAGCAACCACTAAAACTGGGAAGATCAATTGAGATTAAAGGGTGACGTAAGATTTAGTATACATACAAACAAAACAGGGTAAGCCGTTATATATTAAAAAAAAAGTAAAAAAACCGTTAGTTGACACTGGTGATATAGTACAAGAAGAAACCTAAAGGACCTGTGAAGGTCGTTAAATATAAGAAAAGTCACCTTGAAGATTGTACAAAAAAAAAACTTGGAGAAAAACGAATTAACGTAATATGTGGTGTAAATGTCTATGTATGTATGTTATTTAAATGTTATATGTATATTTATTATAGTTTTAAATTCACCATAAAATATTTATACAATTATTTAAAATTCCTTTTTTTTCATTTTTATTTAAAATTCCTAATTATATCATTGCTTAATTAAAATATTAGTATATGTATATAAAAATTATAGTATTATTTAAATTCAATACACTGAAAAAAAACATTAATATTAATCTAACATTTATATCCATATAAGAATACATTTCAACATTATCACAACATATTAAATATTTGATATTTACGGCTATTTTCACAATGTACGATTATTTCATTTTAACCGGAAAATTAACTAACTGTCGGTTTGTTTAACGGGGACCATTTAATCAACGGTTACCGATTTACGTTTCACCATCATTTGATTACTTAACCAAAGCATTCAGTAGAAAGTATGGCAATAATGCATACATTTGTTTACGAAAAATAGTGTAATGAAAGATTGAAATATAAAAAATTGTCTAAAAGACGGCATAAAAAATAATAATTTGTGTTTTTTTGTGGTATAATAAAAAAACGTATAAAACTCAAAAATGTTAAGTAAACTGAACAACAATTACTGAAAACCAACCAGGAAAAGTGCACATTTGTTGTTTGGTTTGTAAGTGCAATATACGGGTGGTATATGGATCACCCCGTGCAAAATTTACTTTTCTTCGCTTTACACTTTTAAAAATTATAAATATTACAAAAATATAAATGTTTTTCCATGTTCTTTTATTATATTTCTTACAATTAAGATGCTAACCGGCGAAATTTATTCGGTTATATTTAACAGCAGCTTTGTTGTTAAATAGTGTCAGTTAAGAATTAATTGTGAAATTCATATTAGCCTAACTTGCGGTTAAAGTTCACGTTAACTTTTAATCGTACATTGTGAAAATGGCCGTTAGAGAAATTAACATATTCTAAATAAATAACTAAATTATAAATTAATATAATAAATAACTAAATATACTGAATAACTAAATAAAACAAAAAAATTAATAAACAACTATCTAACTAACTAAATAAATAAACTAATAAAAAAGTATAATAAATAAACTAATATAATAATAAATAAAATAATAAATGAATAAATATAATAAGAAATAAGTAAACAGACCAATAGATAAATAAAATAATAAACTAATAAGACAATAATAATAATAAATATAATAAATAAATAATTGATATAAAATGATATAAAAGAAAAATCTAAAATACAATAATAAAGAAAACCAAAACTTAAACTAATAAATGCAATAGAAGATAAAACCATAAATAACAAAATAATAATTAAATATCCTAAAAATAAAGACATAAAACTATAAAAATTAAAACAATTTTATTTGATAAAAAGAATAAAGCAACAATAAAGAAAACAAAAAGTAAATCTAAAATTAAATTCTGATAATTAATGTACATATATGACAATTATGCATGTCGAAATATTAAAAAAAATAAATAAGCTGATTTCAAAACTAAATTAAAATAATTTAATTTTAGATATTTTTGCTTTTCTTTATTGTTAATCAAATTTTTGCAACTTAATGTTAAAATCTTCTCTAAAAATGAAATTGTTAAATATAGAATATTGTAAAATTATAAAGCATATTCAACCCTATCGGCAATAACATGTGAAATTTTGTTCCCATGAAATATTCATTTCCCTCGAAGGGAAAATTGCTATCGGGAATATTATGATGAACTTTACATTCACAATAGTTGATTTTGTTCGTAACAGCTGTTTATTGTTTACAAAATTCCATCTAAAAATTTCACAACAAGGGGAATTTTTTTTCACGTGAACAAAGTTGATGAACGAAAAAAGGAAAAGGGAAAATATTTCATGTGAAATGTTGATTCGCGATAGGGGTGATTATATAAAAAAAAGAAAAAAAAAACTATATGATATTAAAAATCATTGAAATTATACAATATTAGAGTTATATTGTGTTAAAATTATATTATTATTGTTGTTATGTACTTTTGTAGTAATTTGATTGTTAGTTATCATTAAAAATTTGTCAATTAGAGTGTAAATTATATTTAATGAATAAAATATTCACCCCTATCGGCAATAACATGTGAAATTTTGTTCCCATGAAATATCCATTTCCCTTGAAGGGAAAATTGCTATCGGGAATATCACGATGAACTTTACATTCACAATAGTTGATTTTGTTCGTAGCAGCTGTTTATTGTTTACAAAATTCCATCTAAAAATTTCACAACAAGGGGAATTTTTTCACGTGAACAAAGTTGATGATCAAAAAAAAGAAAAAGGGAAAATATTTCATGTGAAATATTGATTCGCGATAGGGGTGAATGTTTTTATTTACTATTATAATTTGAAATACTTGGTACATTAATTAATATGGAAGGCTAAGCAAAGAAAAGGTAATGATGTGAATCAGAACGGTTTGGTAAAAGAACGCAAGGGGTTGCTAGAGCACATTAGGTAGGTGACCAGGAGCCAAGGATGACTGAAACAATGTCATACTAGGGGAGGGCAACCTACGAAGACAGTAACAATTTTGTCTTAAAGTATTCTCTAACCTTCCTTAGCATATGTAAAAATTCCTACTGTCGCAAGTCCGTCTGTTATCATTGGTTTTCCAACCTAAGTGTTTTGTCCAATGTTTTATGTATTCTCCCGGCACGAAACTTTTTTAAATGTTGACAAATCCAGTGGAAAGAACCACCCCAACCCGACGAGCTCAGTAGTCGATATTTCGATGTTCGTCTGTCTGTTGAAATAAACTTTCCGAAGGCTCTCAATAACTTACAAACATGAATGGTACAACAGGTATGGTTCTGGTTCGGTTGGTAATTAAAATCTGGATGATCGCCTTACAAAAGTCTGAAAGATTTGCAAAAAGCTACGACTTACATACATATATCGCAAATACTAAAGGTAGGGTCAGACTACGCAAATTATTTGACACAAGATGTTTCATGTGTTTGATCAAAACCATAGAGAAAACACATAGAGCGGAAACTCTCCTGTCAAAGACTTAACTCAGTTGTCAAAAAACCTAAGTGGTAAAAAAACTATGTGAAAACAAAAACAACACTCGTATGTGTAACTTTTTTGAGTAATTTTTTTGTTTGAGCTTTTTTCGAGTTTCCGCTCTATGTTCTCTATGACTTTAATTTCTTTCATCAATAAAGAAGACATTTCTAGAAATTAAAATATTACTAGATTTTGCTTTACAATTAAAAGAATTGTGAAATTTCAGTACTTTTATTTAACGTCAAATATTTTATGTTTCTAGTTTGAGCATAAAATATTTGTGCATATCAAACAAGAAAACAGCTGAATTTGGTCAAACAAATTTATTTGCCAATAAGAAAACATTCTTGTAATGTGACCAATTGTGACCACAAAACAGCAAATATTTTCATCTTTTTTTGTCTCTATCAAAATTTATTGGTCGGACCTTGTAATTTTGGAAAAAATTTGAGTTTGTTGTATAGTGTTATTAAAATCAAGTAATTTAAGCTCTTGAAATTCGGATTCTGTTTTTATATATAATCTTCTTTCTTACAAAAACAATTACGGTTCAATTTGTATTCATTCTATTTGTTAATTAAAATATTATATGAAAAACTTGATGTAAATATATCATAGTCGCCCCCATAAGGTAATATCGGTTTTGCTATCATATCGTTTTCTGGTTTATTGGGATAGGGTAGTTAAGAAATTGGACGACGTCGTCTATAGAATAAGGAAATGTGCAAAACCGATATCGGGAATAAAGGTTGGGCATCTAGAACGACTAGCTGCCTATGTGGAAGGTGAATCTATGCCTATTCAGGACGAAAAGTGTTAAGTGGGGGACAGTGTTACGAATTTGCACTAGCGATTTGAATTTAACGGTCTGTAGCAATTGCCAGCAACATTCATAGTGTTTATAAACATTTCCATGAGTAGAAGCTTCTACTTATCAACAATGTTGATATCATGCGGTTGTTAGCATTGTTTAAAAGTATGGCAATACTGAATGTTTAAAATAGTTGTTGTCCGTTAAGATCATTGTAGAAGGTTCACGAAAGATGGCGTGTGTATAAATAGTGGCAGAGGTTGCAGTCGTGATTGAGTTTATTATAAGCGCTGTTAGAGTTAGCCTCAACTGTGTACCTTAAAGTGTGCTGTATTTTCCAGTGAATTCGATTAATCTTCAATATATTACTTGTGGTGGGTAAAATAATTTCTTGCTAAAACACAGTACAAAATAAATGTTTAAAGTGACTACACACTAGATAACTTAGATACACTAAAGGGACAATTGACTTTATGCTAGATTTCATTAGATATAAGTATACGTAAGAAAAAATAAAATAAATAATATCGACGTATCACTCACAAAAAAGTGCAGTACAAAATAAACGTTTAAAATGACTATACTCTAGATTACTTTGACTTCACGCTAGATTACCTGGGATGTATAAAGTAAATAATTGACTTCTATCTGCACTACAAAGAGCACATAAGTGTCAAATAACCCAAAATATACAAATTGGAATCAGCCAATTATCAGACATTAGTGAAAATTACTATATCTAAGGGTTACATTGTCTACTTGTAAAAAAGCTGGGTTTCTTTTGTTGTTTTTCCAATAATTTTTTTTATTTTCTTTTCAATGGTTATTATTACAATACGATTTTATGTTTTTGTGTGTGTTTTTTAATTGTTATTTTTTATATTTACTATTATCAATTTCTTTTTTATCTTTCGTTTCTTAATATTTAGTACGTCTTAAAATAGGTTCTGAATTGCATTTTATTAAATTTCTTTTTTTAGTCACATTTTTTATGTTAGTAGGTATTAACAAAATCCTTTTAAACATTTCTATTGTATCCTACTTGTATCCTAATTGATCAAAAATTTAATTTTTGTTAAATATTATTTATTCTATACTATTCTATTTGTTTTATTTCATTTCATTTAATGTTTTTTTTTCGTTTTTTTATTTTATGATGACAATTTTATTCATTACAATGAAGACATTTATTATTTTATTGATTTGTTAGTCATCATTAATTAATATTTTTATTTTCAAGTACTTAATTAATGAATTAATTATTATTATTACTCGTATCATGATTTTAGGGCATTTGATTTGTGTATTTATTTATTCATTCATTAATTTAATCACTCGTAGTTTGGTTTGGGTCGTTTTCATTACAATGCAGTGATTAGTGTAGGTGTATTTAGTTCTTGTTGTTGTTGTTACATACTTACAAACATTTTAATCATTTTAAATATTTATTACATATTTTTTACTATTGTGTTGTTATTGTTGTTTGATATTGTAAATATTAAATACAAATTGGCTGTGTGTACCTTAGAGTGCCGAAAAGAAATATTAAGGTTCCGATAATAACCCCCCACTCCTAGAAATTGTCTAAGGATTGTAGGAACACGTTCTGTAAAATTTAGGATGATAGGATAATGTTATTAACTGTATGCATTTACAAGGGGGATATGCTTTTTTCAGAAATTTTGGCAGTAAATAATTATACTCTGCTACAAAATAACCCTTTATGTCAGAACTTGAAAAGCGACCTAATGGAGTTTGTAGGCCTAGGTGAGACATACTAAAACCGTTTTCAAAGATTTTGAAACACACTAAAAGTTTTTAGTTATTTTGAAAAAAACTGTTTTATGGTAGGTCGTAGTACTTTAGTACCTCAACTTACACATTTTTAGACCGATTTCAAAATTTTAAACAATTATGGATAGGTAAAGAATTAAGCTTTTATAAAATGTAAGCAAAAAAATCTATATTCTGTGTAAGTTTCATAGATGGGCACTTTGCAGTACCAGTACTTTTTCAGTATATATTTATTTTTTACTGATTACCGGAAAAAGAAATCAGTATTTCAATAATCAGTAAATTTTACTGAATACTGAAAAAAAATCAGTAAATTTTACTGATTACTGATAAGAAATACTGCATTCTTATCAGTAATCAGTAAAATTTACTGATTTTTTTTCAGACGTTTTTAATAAATACTAAAAAAAGGTAAGTACCATAGATGGGCCCTTTGAAGTACCATTACTTACTAAGTACTTGCCTTCAATAACATTTCCGTGTTAAAATTAACTGATTACTGAAAATAATTTCAGTAATCAGTAAATTTTATTGATTTTGTTTTTAGTATTCAGTAAATTTTACTGATTAATCAATTTTTTTTCAGTAATCAGTAAAATTTACTAAATACTGTTTTTTTTTTCAGTAATCAGTAAAAATTTACTGGTAATGAAAATTATATTTCATTACCAGTAAGCATTTACTGATTACTGAAACGCTTACTGCAGTAAAAAAGTAATGCAGTATGCCCATGTATGGTAAGTTTTTATAAATAGTTTCACTTTCTTTTTTAATTTTTTCGTAATTTTTCAAATTCAACAATAGTTATTTTTATTTTTTTCTATTTTTTTTGCTCAGTATTTTAAAGATAATTTTAGGTAGACAAAAGCGAGACATTAGTTGTTAAAATCGGTTTATACTTGCAAAATTTATTCAAATTTTCGACAAAATTTACCTTGTAAATTAAAAGTTTTTGTTTTTCTTTTATTCATATGGGCTGGGGGAGAAAATACTAAAAAAGGGGTTAATGAAAAGTTGTATAACTTTTACAATTTTCATCCGATTTGAATAAAGAACTAAATTTCCTTTACACATTTGTATACATTTTTATAAAATAAACAATGAAAAGCGACTAAAATCAAAAAAGTTGATAAATTTTGGTTTTCCTTTTAGATATTCTTAACAAAAACAGTACTTGTTACTTACAAATATGTATATCAAAAAATGCACGTCATTTTAAAGCGTAGTCAGTTTTCCAAACCCGTTAAAGAATTTAAAGTCAGACAAAAACTGACTGAGTTACAGATCGATAAGTTGACGAACATTACTGAAAACGGTTTTTTAGAATAACTTCTGAATTTTAGGGTGTTTCTTAAATTGTTTTATATAATTTGTAATGTACTCAGCAAGACCTATAACCCACGCTAGATCGTTATCCAAGTTTTTTCCACCGTAGCACCGCACAGTGGTATGAGAATAAAAAAAGATGGAAATAAATCTGTAACTTCTAAACCCTTACGCCGATTTGAATGAAATTGCACATGCGCAAAGAGGTAGTGTAGTCGAATTTAAGTTTTGAATTTGGACCTCATGAGCCCACCAGGAGCGGGACCAGGGGTTCCCAAAGTAGGACACCTCGGGTATGTTCAATTTTTAAAATGATAATATTTCTTCGTTTGTGTTACGATTTAAAAAAAATTGCACATTTAGAATCGGTTCCAAATATTCCCCGATTTTATCCATTTTTCTTTTATAAAATTAACAATAGATCTATATATCAAATAAAGAAAGAAGTGTTTAAAAATCATGACAGAGTCCAAAGTTATATTCATTTGAATTTAAAAAAATTAAAAAAAGGCGATTTTTCGCAATTTTTTTTGGGAAAAAAGTACTTTTATTCTTTTTAAGTTATCTAAAAAGTTTCTAAGAGGATGTATAATAAATTTGTACTTTTTGAAAAGCTAACTTTACGCCAAATATTTTAAATGTAAAAAATATTTATAATTTTTGATACCGACGGGATCAGGTCCATTCAAAAATTGCCTACCTTATGTTTTTTACGTGTCAAATAAATTAGGGAAAACTAAACAACTCGCTAAAAATTTACCTAACATAGAAATTCATAAAAAAGCATAACAACATTTTTATGAATGTAAATAACAGTGCTAGGTAAATTCTCAGCGAGTTGTTTAGTTTTCCCTAATTTATTTGACACGTTAAAAACATAAGGTAGACATGTTATATATCAATGGATAGAGGATTTTGTCTATTTTTCAAAAATGTATATAACTTTTGACAATTAAAAAATTCATGGAATACTTTTTTGAAAAATATGACAAAAAATGCTTTTTATTGAATTTTGCATAGATACAAATTTTTGAAATTGAAATAAAATTTTTATTTATGAATATTTTTTAATGAAATTTCACAGTTATGTAGATTTTTCTATTTAAAATGCAAAAATGAAAACAAATTTTGAAATTTGTTATCAAGTATCCAGCAATTCCTAAAAAAATCTTGAAAAATCCCAAAAATGGGATTTTTTCGTTTTTTGGCTATAATATCCATACCAGGGGCGGGGTTATCGGAACCCTTTACAAAATAATTAAGAACTTATTGGGCCATCTAAAATAGGTTACTATATTTTGATATCGAATATGCGATTTGAGAATTTTTGCCCTAAAGTTGAATTTTACATAAAAAATAGGCATTTGTTGAATGGACCTGCTCCCGTCGGTATCAAAAATTATAAATGTTTTTTTCATTTAAAATATTTGGCGTGAAGTTAGCTTTTCAAAAAGTACAAATTCATTATACATCCTGTTAGAAATTTTTTAGATAACTTAAAAAGAATAAAAGTACTTTTTTCCCAAAAAAATTGCGAAAAATCGGCTTTTTTAATTTGTTTATATTCAAATGCATGTAACTTTGGACTCAGTCATGATTTTTAAACACATCTTTCTTTATTTGATATATAGATCTATTGTTAATCCTATAAAAGAAAAATGGAAAAAATCGGGGAATATTTGGAACCGCGGTCACCATAAAACTGGAGTAGGGTGGGTAAAAATGTTGAAAATTAAATTTTCAAATGCGAATATCTCCTAAGCTATAAGAGATAATTGATAGCTACGAGGAGATTCCATATGTGTATTTTTTTTTAAATCGTAACACAAACGAAGAAATAGGATAATTTTAAAAATTGAACATACCAGAGGTGTCCTACTTTGGGGAACCCTGGTCGCACCCCCGGTGGGCTCATGCGGTCAAAATTCAAAACTTAAACTCGACTACACTTCGTCTGTGCGCATGTCAATTTCATTCAAATCGGACTAAGGGTTTAGAAGTTACAGATTTATTTCCCTCTTTTTTTATTCTCATACCACTGTGCACCGTGTTATTTGTAATGTAAAAGAATTGATGTGCGCACGTAATTATCGTTCTAATGAGATGTAAAACACAAAAATTGGTTAAACCAATTTTTAAAGTTATTCAAATATTTATCAGAATATCTTTGAATATTTATCAGAATATTTTTTCTTTTTCAAGTGACCTGAGACACGTTAATGGCCTGGGGAATTTCTCATAACTAAAATTTGTTAACCCATTTTTGTCTTTTATATCTCATTAGAACGATAATGAATTACCTACATATTTCGGTCAAAATTCTTCGCAATTTTTTTGGATTTTTTCTTGTGTACATACATATACATATGTAAATATCCCAGTAGGAAAAATATTCGTAGGTGACATTGTCTTTGATGATTTATGCACAGAGAAAACAGATTCGTGATAGCTACAGAATTTGTTGCCAATCGAAAGATTCTACCTTAGTGACCGAATTTTACAATTGTGATTACAAAATTTTAAAAGAGGTAACAAAAGTTTGGTTGCTTTAACCGAAATTCTTCTTTGGCAACTGTGCAACCGAATCATGACTTTTATTTTATGACGGAAAAAATAAGAGTTCTCAAATGAGTTTTTTTTTCTGACGGAAAAAATAAAAGTCCTCAAATGAGTTTTTTTTTGACGGATATTTAAAACTCTTTTTTTAAGAGGTTCACACGAACTTTTATTTTTACGTTGAAAAATAACTGTTAACTTTGGAGTTGGGATAATTTTTTTAATATCACCATAGATTATGAAAGAGCACGTCAAAACGAATCTATTGGTATATATATAACAGTATATGTCTCCGTTGACTCTAACATAGTGATTTTTTGATTTAAAATTTTCTGGATAACCGTTATTTACGGTCCCTGTCAAATTTGAATCTGTTTTCTCTGTGTGTAAGCCGTTTCTTATATCAAAGATAATTGACCGGTGAGCGATGACAAGGTGAGCGATAATGTCTGGAATATGGACGAAAAGTTGAGCGATATTATCTTGAATGTGGTCTTCTGTTAACTTATAGCCGAACTTTTCATTGTTATTGTGTAAAGAACAAACTGAGCGACATTGTTGTCTCTCATTTAGTAGTCCACGATATTCGCGACATTTGTTTGAAAAAGTCTTTGACGATTTTTTCTGGCTGTCCCTCATATGGCGTCGATGAATATACATTGTCGTGCCTCTATCATTGAGGATGTCTTGAAGACGTGCTCAACTCAACATATGTATACAAATAATGTGTGTGAGTGTTGTGTGTATATGTATGTATGTATATTAGACATGGCCTTAAAAATTGATTTGCTTTGGATGTCTCTTATTTTGTTCATTAGTAGCTAAAACTAACTACTGCAAAATTTAAGTACAATCGTATAACTAGAACACGTGCCGGAAATCAATTGAAAGTTGTAAAATTGAGTAAATAATGGTACTTTTTTCGATATCTTAACAAAATTCCCTATTATAATACTGTTTTCTAAAAATTTGAAATAGAGTTTCCAAAAAAACGAAGAATTTCTAAACCGCGGTTTCGGTTTTAAAAAATTGAAAACCGATCGGTTTCGGTCGGTTTTGAGATAATTTATTAAATATCAAGTGTTATAGAAACAAAATCACTTGATAATATAGGAAAAGCTAACAAATTTAAAATTCAGGAAAATAAAGAAAAATTGGTACATTTTCTTTTAATGGTACTTTTTAATATATTAAATTAGTTAGCTTATATACATTTAAGTTGGCTAATATGCTTCTCAGTAAAGAAATAATCAAGAATAGGGGGCTCAATGGTAATATGATACCAAAAAAGGAGATCTAAACCAAACTATGGTGTACTTTTACGTTCTTAAAAATGGGACTTTTTGAATATTGTATAATATTGAACCTATAATCAGGAAATTACTTTGATTTCAAACTTGACGGGGGTTCAATTGTGGAAAATTGATACTTTATCTTCTTTTTATTATATTAAATTATTTTACTTATGTACATAATAGTTGGCTATAGTAATATTTCTTTATTGTAATAGTACTTTAGGAATATTTTATAATAATAAACCTAAAAATTAGACACATGATTCTGAATGAGTTAGAATTCGCAAAAGGTTACTTTAGTCGTACATTTCTTTTACATTTTCAATAATAATGGGCCGAATACAAAATGTAGGTCTTTGGTACTTTTTTAATTCTTTGTTAAAAACACTTTGCATTCTTTTTTAATTAAATAAAATACTTGGATGAGTCTTTGGATGAAAAAGTTTGTTTTTCATATCAAAATTTTTAATTTTTCTGCTGAAAATAGATTAAAAGTTAAAACAACAAGTTATAAAACATGAACATCGAGTTAAAAATAACCAAGTTATTAGCATATCCCTACATCATATATTCAAGATATGACATTTTTGTATTACATATTTACTAGGGTATTCAATTAATCGGGTTTCTGGTTTAATCGGTTAATCGAGCAAATAATTAACCGGGGTTTAGTTTTAATCGGTTAATTTTAAATTATTCGATTAACCGAATAATTTCGATTTAAATTTTAAACTGAAAATAAAACTGAAAATAATAAAAAGAACAAAAACATGAAGAAATATACAAAACATAACAATTCAACCCAAAAATAAATAAAATCCTCAATTATACCATTGAAGTCCTTTTAGGATTTTTCGATAAGTTCTGATAAAAGACTCGTTTCAGTAATGTCTCCAGTTTCGTCTATTATCATCTTCTCATCCGACAAATACCTGTCAGTTGTTATACTCATTAAACATGTTTCTTGGATGTTCGAAAAAATATGTAATTTTACTTTGACATTTGTATTTGATTTAAAACGGATAGATAAATACCAAAAAATATGTTAAAGTGCAAAAAAAAAGATAATCGGTTAATCCACACAATTAATTCGGTTTATTTGTTATTGAAAATCAGCAAATTTGAATTAGTCAAACAGTTACCGACAAAAATTAATCGGTTAACCGATTGAATACCCTAATATTTACTCACTGTTTTACATGCAAAAGTTATGTAAAGAACTATATTCTACACAGAAATGCGTGTAAAATATGGGTAAACTAGTACTTTTTGCTCAATATTTGGTCAGATAAAGCTCGTATAACTTTGTTATTTTTCATACGAAATTATTGTTTTATACCTTGTTAGAAAGATAATTTTCTCTAGAGGCTTAGGTTTATTAAAAATGTTTAAAAAAGAGTATTTAAATGGGGAATTTTTTAAGATATCGAAAAAAGTACCATTATTTACCCAATTTTACAACTTTTAATTTTGCACTTAAATTTTGCAGTAGTTAGTTTTAGCTACTAAGGAACAAAATAAGAGACATCCAAAGCAAATCTATTTTTTTTCATGTCTAATGTCTAATGGAATTGTGATTTGCTATTTTCCGTAATAAATAATATTTAGTTGACTTGATTGTTGTATTTGTTTAATAAATTTACTAGATTGTGTCGATTATGGGTGCTTAATTTTGTGTGTAGTTAATGCATGTTATTTTTGCTTTTGTTTTATTTATTTAAGTTTTATTTTTTTTATAATTAAATTTTAAAAGTTTCCAATTAATGTCCTATTCTAACCTAAAAACATTATTATGTACCCCTATGTTTTGTTTGTGTGTTTTTATTTTGTAATTATCAATGATCGACAAGTGTTTTGTTTATTTGTTACATTTATTTTTTTTTATTGACTTTTTAACAGTTTTGATGTCGTTTATTCTGTGTTGGTTGTTTAAATTTATTCTTGTAGTTTTTTTTATACATCTCTCATATTGTTTATTCGTAATTTTCAACAAGTAAATAATAATAATATATGTAGGTATATGTATGTAATTATTCGGCAGCTTATATATGCCCTGTTCTCGTTTTTTTTTTTCAATATACTGAAATGGTTCATATTCATTTACTTAGTTGCATTAGTGCGATATTTGAAATAATAGTCAATTTAAAAATTAACAAAACTATAAGTATGAGAAGTATGAGTCATATCGAATAATGTTACCCGTGCCAAATTGAATCTGAAGTTAGTTTAAAATTACACCGAGAAGGTCGCTGCACTTTTTCCGTACGAAATTCAAATTTCGAAGTTGTCATTATACATTATTTTTTGTTGTCAACCTGTTACTAAAATTCCAATGCAATCCAATTCGCAATTGGTTTTTGTAAAATACAAAATATGGCTTGAATGCACGCATCCAATGTTTCGATACGTTTTTAAAAATTTGTGAATAGCATCAATATTATATTGTAACTTTTAACCGTTAATTGTGGCAAGTGTGTGAATAATTCAAATAATTTTTAAAGTGGAAAACAACGAGACGTGTAAATACTTAATTTTTCTTTCCTAAATATTTGGAAACTATTTCCCTTTATATTAAAAATTACAATTTTTAAACATAACCTTAAAGTAATTTCTTTAATTTCAAAACTTTAACTTTATAGAAGGTTTTAAAGAAATGTTAACGTTTGTTAAACTTGAAATAAATATATTCAAATGTTGTGAATTCATTTCAATTTATTTCAACTGCGCATTTTTGCGCTTTCTGAGTGATTTAATTTTTTCTAGGTTACTGTGCTATAAAAAAATTAACTTTTTGAAATTTGGCTAAAATGTTTGAAAGTAGACACAAAGTATGATGCTATTATTAAATATATTGTGAAGAAAATTAGTGCTCCTGTTATTCCTAAGGGTTGTAAGAAATTATTGGATGAAAAAGTCCGCCTTTTTGTCTACAATTACTTAAAAGTAAAATGTCATAAATGCGGAAGAAAGGAAGATAATTTTCGAAATAAAAACACTATATGGCTTAATGGTGATATATGCATTCAGATTTGTATCTTTGGTTACCAATGACATCTACAGTACACAAGGTATTAATACATTCGAAGCAGATGATAGAAAACACAGACGAAGAAATAGGATCGTTTTAAAAATTGAACATATCCGAGGTGTCCTACTATGGGGACCGCTGGCCGCACCCCTGCTGAGGCAATGCGGTCAAAATTTAAACTCGACAACACTTCTTCTTTGCGCATGTATAATTTCATTCCAATCGGACTAATGATTTAGAAATTACAGATTTATTTCCCTCTTTTATTCTATACCACTGTGCGAAGTTTTTTCTGATACTTCAATTAATATTTTGAATCAAATGTGTTTACAAAATTAATTACTGATTCAACTAATTTGACTGAAAATAATATGAAATAAATTTTTTCTAATCAAAAGCAATGAATTTACTTTATTTTACTCCTGATGGGTTAATGGTCGACAAAGGGTTAATTTTTTCTTAAATTTGTTGAAAATATAAGTATGTATTTCTACCTATGGTCCAATTTTCGTATCAAACAGTATTCTACTTTAATAGTTATTAATTTCGCACAGAAAAAGTAATACTTTGAACTATAGTGCACTGTAGAACAAAGTTTAATGGTTTGGAAAATTTCATAATTCTGAACTTTATACATTCCATAAGTTCATAAAAGCGCTGATTGTAGTTTTTGTTTACCCATACCCATACCCATATGCGCCGTATATGTCGCCAGTTAAGATTATTGTTATCCAATCCATTGGAATAATATATTGGCGATTTTACTGAAACCTTTCACGACTGTAAGTAAGCTTCTTGTTTATTTAGAACTTTTCATTAAAATACAGTGCAATGTTATGTATTTATTGGTAGATGTTGGATGTTCAGAAAAATACCAGCAAAAATTTTGTGAATTTTTGTAATCTAATTACTAAATAGTACATTATTTTGTAATGAGTGGTCGTTACCTGGCAAATAATTTTATTTAGTAGAGTAGGTAATTATATGTATACTGGAAGGTAATGAACTTTTGCATTTAGCACAGCTTTCTAGTGTGTCTGATTGAGAATCGTGGCGTTAGTGGTTCAACACCAGTCGAAGCAATTAATATGTTTATGTTAAAACCATTATTAACTTGCGATAAAATAATTCGTACAGTGAGTAAGTAGCTAGACTTTCACACACAAAAAACAATTAGCATGCCGGTTCGATTCCCACGCAAGGCAATTTTTTTTCAGTTTTTTTACCTACAAAATTCTGTTTTTTACCTACAAATGTAAGTACATTTGTAAGGGAGACTCATGATTTTTTTAAATCGCGAACAAAAATAACTAGCTCCAATATTACTTGCTGGCTTACTAGGTAATTATAGTTTTTGCTGTGATATTTAAGAAGGGTTAAAAATGATATAGGAGAGGAATAGTAGTAAGGAAATGACATGGGGCCAAAATGACGTGAAATTAAGCACTTGGACCAAATATCGTCCATGTTCATAAATTGATTAATTAAATTTAATTATTTTTAAAATCTATAATTTAGTGTTATAATGTACATCTTTCAAACGTTTCATTCAGTCAGTGGTTTTAAGCATTTTAAAATATTGGTTTTAATTTGACCCCTAGTGTTTAAAATAATGTAAACTTATTTCCAAACTTTAGAGATGATGTGACTGACACTTCTTCGCAATTGAGTTGCGCAAGTCTCTTGTGTTTGTCGGATTAATTTAAGATCGGGTTAAGGAGTAGAAAATTTTACATGTTGTTTTGTTGTTGGGCAAGAGACTTGCACAACTAAATTGCCGATTTCATTAAATTTTGAACGTTGCAGTTGTATACTAAGTATCATACAAATCCAAACTGCACTCCTCTACGATCAATTTAAAGGCTACCACATATGACACTGTGTACTGTTTGAAAAACCATTTCCATAAAATTATTTATTTAAATGTTTGAACTTTTCAATTCAATTCCAATAAAATATGTAAAATTTAATATTCTCAAAATGTTATACCCCTAATGTACATTCGATTAGCCCTTATTTATTAAAATTGTATTGGATGGATCTTAGTATGTAACCTAGCGTTTACACGTGCAAGTAACAGTTCGAAAAACTCAATACATTCACATTTTTGCACTAACACAATCACATCATACTCCAACTATCTTAGAAGTCTTTTTATATTTAGACAAATGTCACAAGCGATCTGGAAAGCTTGAAAACTTACTCAATGCTTTGTTAACTATATGTCCTGCAAGTTGTTGACATTTGAAATTAAGTAAAATTCATAAAATATCGAAAATATTAACCACTCACTTGGTTGGTTTTCTAAAACGTTAAAAGAAGTAATCAAAATTAGAATTAAAAAGTATTTACGCGTTTTAACTCTTTGCGGTTTGGTGGATAGTTTACTAACCACATTTTCTATAGTCTGTAAAACATAGTTTATTGACATTTATTGCCATTTTGCTAAACAATTATATTTTTTGAAGTCATCGTTTATGATATTTTGCAAAACTTTGTCGTCAGGGTACTCTGCTTAGATAAATATATTAATTTGAAAATATTGTAAAAATCAGTTTTTTAAGAGACTTTCACGCATTCAATAAAAAAAGCACAGAGTGCTTTTTCAGTGTTACTTTGATATTTCGGTTCTTTGGTCAGAAAATTTAGTCAAAAATATTCGATTTCAAAAAAGTTTATACGAAACAAAAACTTGTATCATAGTTATTTTTAATGCCAACCGTCACGGTGGTTAGTAAACTATCCACTTCACTCCACAAAAAACCTCGGAATGGGGTGGTTTTTTCATGTTTTGATTAATTTTTTCTTACTTTTTATAATAAACTAACCTTGACTAAAATAAAAATGCAATTGTTTTGATTTTAAACTTATACACAAAAAAGCGTGGCTGAAAGAGTTAAAAAGCTTATTTTTTGTTATTAAAATACATGTATATTCTTTATCATAATTATATGATCTCTTCTTTGTTCTGTTATGTTTTTTCATGAACTGTTTTTGTTTTAATAACTATTATTTTAATAAATAAAACTTTTATTCTTCTTATTTTTAGGCGTTTTAATATTTTTCCAAAAACCGGTTAACCGGTTATTATTAAAAAATCGAAACCGAAACCACTTTATATTAAATTGCAAATTTTCGAAGAAACCGAAACCCGTTTTCTAAACAATGTCGAACACTCAAGCAACTTGTAGACATTTCGATGTATTTTTCGAAATTTTCGATAATAATACGTAGTATGTATATGTACTCAACTATCATCCATCTACTTTAGGGTTGCCAAATGTAACGATTTTCGCGGGATTGTCCCGCTTTTAGTCACGAAATCCCGCGTCCCGCTAGGGATTCGTAATTCCCGATTTTTTGGATTTTCCAAATCTAATAACTACTTATTTCATATCTAGTTTCAATGAACATCATTATGTTGAAAATATATATAAAAAAAATCAAACAATTAAGTGGAACTGATGTGATAACTGTATGTATTTCCCGTGAACAAATATTTATTCAGAAAAAAGTAATGATCAATCGACTCAGAATAATTAAAAATCATTATGTTCATCTTCTGGCTGGTTGTCCGTGACTGTAATACCCAAGAATTGGAGGCGTTAATCAATGAAGATAGTTGTCAAACTCAAAAAGAGCTTGCAAAATCAATGGGAGCTACTCAGTCAGCAAAAGCAGGGAAATACGAATTGAAGCTGAAACACGTTGAAAGACGATTTTTTATGTCTGAAATGCTGCAGTACCTGTTAAAAACCACTTAAAATAAAGTGGTTGGGAAGTTTTGCCTCATCCGCTTTATAGTTCAAGCGTTGCCCCGTCCGACTTCTATTTGTTTCGATTGAAACAGAACACTTTATCTGCAATACGCTTCACTTTGGAACAGAGTATCCGATATTGGCTTGATTCGTTCTTGGCCTCAAAAGATGTGCAACTGCACATTGGCTCGTAATATTTTCCAATATATTTTTTTATTTTTTGTATGGTATATTTCAAAATCAAGTGAAAGTACTAAACAAACGAACAAAATATGTTACGTATTTTTTATACAGGACGAAATTTTCTTTAATTTAACTCTATTATAAGATTTACATATTTATTGCGTAAATTTACAATATGGGAAAAATACAGTAGCGGAGTTCCCTATTAAGTGCGAATGGTCTTGTATCATTGCAAATGCAAAATTTTACCGTAATCCAATAACAAAATACACCCAATATCCATTAAAATTTTGCATTTGCAATGATGCAAGATCATTCGCACTTAATAGTGAACTCCGCTCGTGTTAAGATAGTTGAGGTATAATTTATTATATTTTGTCCCGCGTATGTTTTGAAAATCCCACCATTTTTCATCTATTTTCAGAATTGTCCCGCTTTTTGCAAAACTAAAACTGGCACCCAATCTACTTGCATGTGTAAACGCAGCGTATAATTGAAACTACAAGTAAAGTAAAAATTGAATATGCGGTTAAAAAGTTATATAAAATTAAAATTGAGATGTTTTATATAAAATGTTATCCTCGACAAAAGCCAAACCTGTGTAACATATTTTAAAAATTTTGTAACATTGTCGAAAAAGTAATGTAGCTTCATTTCAATAATACAAATTGTATAGTAAATTAGACAGTATGAAATTAATAACTAGTATAAATACATATTAGAACGGAAGGAGAGAGAAATGTCAATGAAAAAAATTCAACAAAAGCACTATTTTTACACAAGGCTAAAATACCGTTTCCGAAATTAGGTGGTCGGAGTTCTACAAAAACAACAATTGGCCTAATCGATTACATCGAAATATTTTTTTGTTTTGCGAAATTATTGTTAGTTAGAATTATATCCAAAATTTCCGAAAAGTTACCACTTATTTATAATTTCTTAAATCAAAATCTAATCTTCCAGCAAAAACTTTACTTACAAATAAGCCGAAAAATAAGGGGAATTTGACGATTCGACTTCTTATTTTTCTACTGTAAGAAGTCATTATTTTTGTTAGCGATGTCCCAAAAGTAATCCTTTATATTTTGGCAGGAATTAAGTTGTTTTGTTAGTAGAGTTATTTATAGAATTTTGTATTTGCAAACAAGAAATAAAAAAAAAGAAGTCGCAGCCAAGAGTCGAACCACCAACCAGCCGTTTGCTAGTCTGTTGTTGTACTCACTACACCACTGCTTAGTTATTTCATCGTGCGTCAAATAATGGTTTTCACACAGTAATGCAATATTCTTTTCTGTTTTTCTAAAAATAAATATGCAAAAAAAAAATGACCAAATTCAAAAAAAGTAACAGTTTTTTTTGTTTTGTTTGTTTATTTTGTTTTTTTAGACTTTACTACTTAAAAAGTAAGTTATTAAAAAAGACATTATTAAAAAGACTTTGTAGCTTTTTAAGCGAAGTTTTTGCTGGGCTGTTAACATTTTAGAAGTATTATCAAGTTTGGCTACTTTTACCGAATTAACTACAATTATCGTTACCGCGTAAATACCGTTACCGTTATTCTAAAATAATTTTCAATTATGAAAATGCCAATTGAAATCTACACAACTTAAAATGTTGTATAATAACATTGTTAAATTATTTGTAATTTTTGTAAATTTTATTAATAATTCCAGTCTGACAGTAATTAACGTTATCATTAAAATACCGTTACCGAAATAAGCCGTTTTGAATCGGTAGCAAATATTGAATGGGTATGCAAATTCACGTATTTTAATAGAGTAAGTTCGGGTAATGTGGTATACCTATTTTTCATTTGACTATAATTTTTAGAATCTTAATTCTACAAGTGTTAGGTTTACATCCATGAAAGTAAAAAAGTCTTTTAAGTTCAAGTTTCAGAGAAATTTGGGAAAAAGAGAGAAAACCCATAAACAAGCCATTGAAAAAATTGGCGGGTAATGTGGTATACCATGTTCTGTTGATATTGTATACTAAACCACATAGTCGATGCATAGTATTTTAATTTGTATATGAGTTGCGTTTTATTTAAATCATCTTCAATGAATGCGGTTAAAGTTGGCGGCTGACCAAGCTTACCAGAAGCTCCTCAATACATTCTTCGCTTCGTAGGAGACATTGAATGACAGATGCGAAAAAATGTCCATCTAGTTGTGTCTAATAGCTCAGATAGCTTTCTTCAAATATTCCGCAGCCCATTTTCTTACTTCACCTTTCTTTGGCATATTATTTGTTTGAAATTCTTTAGCTATACCACATTAGCCGACCAAGTATTTTATTGAAATTATTATAAAATACACTAAATATGCTATATTGTTACATGTGTTAATCAATAGCAAAATATTCCCATTTTACTTTAAAATTAAATGAAGTTTAAAACTGTATTTTTTTAAAAAAAAATTAATTTTTTACAGATCACAAAAAAAGTCTACCACTAGATCACGCTGATTTTTTACAACTGACTATTTCCATGACCTGCAAAAAAGAAGTACACTCACCCAATTTTAATTCTTTGAGATCATAAAACTCTTAAGCTTGATACCGTTATTCCTATGCTCTTAGTTTTAGAGAAAAGTCGCTGTACCACATTACCCGCCTATACCATATTACCCGAACTTACTCTATGTCCACTTTGTCCTCGCCGTGCGTCGCGTTAGATCAGAAGTTTTAGACATAGTGCTACAATATTTCAACCCACACACTTTCAACTTCAAAAGCCATGAAGGATGTCACCCTAATATATATTGGGGTGGACCTATTTGTATACAGCATACAGCTCAACTAAAATGAAAATTCGACATTCGAAGGACAATAATCTTCAGTTGACAAATCTGTCAATAAATTCTATCCTTTTTTTTAAGTGCAGGTCGGAATAGTACCCTGTTATAAAACTACAGAACTCAAAAGTTGAGCCCATCGGAACTGATGTTTGGAAATGCATTTATTTATACGAGAATAAGATCCAACAATAATTATGCCAATGCCTCCCAAATGTTGTAGTACCTGTGTTTTGAACTTTAAGGATTTCGTGATAAACTCAATTATTTGAAAATTGGCAAATTTTTAATTTAACGTGAAAGTGCTATTTCTTTTAGTCGGCAAATTTGAATAATAGTTAATTTGAGTCGTTGATAAATATCAAATGAAAGAAATCGGCTGTACCGAATCTTATATACCCTTCACATTCACATAAGTTCATTTTAAAATAAAAGTTGAGTTTTTTGATAAAACCGATTTTTTGGTACAATAAATTTTTGTTATTTTTTTATGTACAGAATTTAGTATCAGAGATACATATGTATGTATATCCAAAAAGATTTCCCAAAATCGAGGTAGTCATGGTTTTCTGATCATATTTCCGATTTTGCTGATTTTTAATTCCAAATAGCTATATCTAATATATGGAATCAAGATTTGCGTCCGTCGGTTATTTGGGACATTCGAAATGTTGATTTCAAAAGACAAAGGGGCATCGATATATCGACCTCCCTATCTATAAGGATACATATATACAGTAGTAGACAAAACTGTTCACGATTAGATGAAATTTTAGTTTACAGATTATTTCTTGCACATAACAACTGGTCCGATAACATTTTCCTTTTGTAAATTGTTAAGCACTCTATTTACTATTATCTGGTATCTCACTCTTAAACTAACGGAACTTTTATACGTTTTTTTAATCACATCTGAACGAAGTCACATGTGAACAGTATTGTCCGCCAATAGATTTTGTGAAAAAATTAAAATATGTGAAATAAAAATTAAAGAAAATTAATCCTTTTAATTCCTTTATTACAAAAAACATCAAATAAAGCACTTCAATAAATTTTCAGTTACTTTACAGTGGATAAAGCTATAAATTCAGTTTTGAAGAAAAACATCCTAGAAGATATACAAAATTGTGTTTCTTACCAATTAATTGCTAAAAAATACAAAGTTTCTATCGGACTTATCAATGTAATAAAAAAACAAATTAATTTATCAGTCCCACGAAATTGTTGTGGTCGTCCACCGAAGCTATCTACTGCTGATGCTCGAATTGCAAGGCGCTTAATTGTTTCAGGAGCCACAAATACTGCAGTTTCCACAGCAATTAGATTAGTTAAGTGCTTAGAGAGACCCATGGAGTCAACGTCAGTGACAAAACAATTCGAAGATGTCTTAAAAATAACGGACTTAAAGCAAGAGCGATTATAAAAAAAAAAATTTAAGTCAAAGCATCGTAAGGCTCGATTAAAGGAAACAAGTTACTTGGTCTGATGAAACTAAAATTAATCGGGTGATGTCAGATAGACACATATTGACAAGGGTTGTTAAACGCGTTGAGGTACAATATCGCAACATATGTCAAACTATGAAATTTTAGGGGTGGATCAATCATGGTTTGGGGATGTTTTCGTGGCAATGAACCCGGTATACTTCGGCGTATCAATGGTATTATGAGTGCCACTGATTGTATTACCATATTGGACGCCTCTTATCTCCCGAGTCTGGATATATTCGGTGTTCAACAAGAAATATTTATGCAGGACAATGATCCTAAGAGCACCGCGAAAATAACAAAAAAAATGGTTTGTTGATAACGAAATCAAACTGCTCGAATGGCCAGCCTAGATGTAAACCCTATCGATCACCTTTGGACAATTTTGAAACGGAACATTTTTGCCGAAAAAGACTCTCCAAGACCTGTAGTTGAAATGTGGGAGCGAGTTCCTCGAGCAAGGCAACATATAAGCCCAAACATTTCGGAAAATCTTGTAAATAGTATGCCAGAAAGAATCAAAGCTCTAAAAAAATCGCGTGGAGGTTATACAAAATATTAATTTTAAAATTACTCTGTTTTTCACACAAGGGGCAAAACTGTTCACACCGTCTTTTGTTTTAAAAGTAGTATATTGTATTTATGTAATCCAATTTTTAAATTTAGTTTTTATGTTTTGTTTAAGTTAGTAAATTGATACTCTTTTAAAATTAATTTATTTTTCTTATACATAGTGAATAATAAAATTCTTCTGTAATACAAAAATTTCGGGACTTTTTGTAAACGGTTTTGTCTTCTACTGTATGTATAAATATTTTAGAAATTACAAACGGAATGACAAATTCGCGGTGAAGGGTATATAAATTAATACATGTGTTTTCCTGCTATTAAAATGATTTCAGAATATATGAAAATATATATAAAAAATATATATATTTTGCTATTCTTAAATATTGATTTTTACATCTACATACATCCGTATTCTAAATTTTATGGCAATGAACAAATTAAATAGTCATACAGATCGGAATGCGGGAATTAAATATATGTAAATTACATTGTTTTTTAATAAAATAATTTATATCTATTGATATAAATAAAAAATAATTTACAAATTGTCTTGTAACATTAAACTAATGATTTTGTATGTGATTTCAATGGTGATTTGTGGTCCAAAGTAGCACGATATCTGAACGAATCACCAGCACAAGGTCTACAGGATTCGCATGATTCATGATGAAAATGTGCTCATAAAATAAATTGTAACTGAAGTGAAATTTTATGAAGAACTAAAAACTATTTTATATGAGAGAAATGTTAATCGAATTTGTAATTATTTGTTTGTTTTTATGTAATTTTTTAATTGTCATATTCACTACTACTACTCATTTTGTATATTACAAAAATTATGCGTGTTTTGTTGCTAATTATTAATTACTAATTTTTATTTTTTTCTGAATAATGGCAGTTTGGTTTACAATTACAAAATATAAACATTTTATATAAAAAATAAAATGAATACATACATACATATATTTAAGGACACCAATCGCGAAACATATCCCAGTTTATTAACTCCTATTTTAAATACTTTTCTTATTATGCATTTCCGAATAAAGTGCTTTTTTTAATCCATACATTATTCAAATATTACAGTTCAATCGATTCGTCAAAGTAACGATAGTTACGATAGTCAATTTTTGTTAAAATCGACTTTATTTAATTATAAAACATTTGTTTTTTCCGTACCATATGAAATATTTTAACAAAAGCTTTTAAACATTTTTCAAACATAATTGAATAAGTACTTCAATCAATATAAATCAAATCAATCAAATTATTCACAGGCATTACAAAAATCAGCGTTCTGTACAAAATGGGTTTCGATCGAATAGACCACATTCAACAGTAGTAGTTCCGCGGAGAGTATGGAACAACGCCAGGATCTTGGTTTAAAAGCTTACTAATTTGAAAAGCTTACTAAAATGAAATCAGTACATACAAAATGCACATTTTTAAATGATAAAAAACAACTTTAAATTTTAACAAAAACATTGATTCGTACGATCTGCCAGATACATACTAAAATGTAAAAAACAGTAATTGCTAATTTGAAAAAATGTATATAGTGTAAACTATGTAAATTGAGGCGGTAATTGTTGATACATGTTTTCGGATTCATTTGCCTAAAAAGCTCTGAGATTTTTTGGCATTCAAGAAATCTTTGGGACAATGACTAAATAATTTTATGTTTTAATTTGTGAAATTATTATTACGTTTCAATATAATTTAAAACTTAATTCGATTAAAGTCGATGATGGTAAATTAAAAAAGTGTATTTTTACGACATCATTCTCCAATATATGTAACTATTTATATTATTTTACGTATGTTTATATATATATGTATGTATGTATGCTTTTATATATATATTATATTGTAAATGTCATTGACATGACGAAAGTAGAGCCTAATTTTATAAATCCCATCACTCGGCGTTGAGAATATTATCTTAAAAAATATGTATTAACATTTTCCAAAAGTTTGTATAATTTGTTTTTTAAGTGAAGTGATTTAGGAAATCAGACCCAGAGTTTGCTTTACACTATATGAGCTCTTATCTTGGTAAATGTTAAAAAAATCGCTTAAGCCTTCACTCTACATCATAGAAGTTCTTATAAATCAGACACTGCATAAACGTGTCTCAACTACTCATCTAAGATGAGAACTCAGATAGTAGAAAGGTAGCTTAAAAAAAAGATAGGTACATAAATAACCAGCAAAAACTTGCATTACAAAGTAATTGGTTAAAATACTAATATAATGAAATTTCACTAATTATACGTTAGAATTTTAACTCAATATTTTACCACGATGTCACTGGAGGCAACTACTACTTACTTACAACTCAATATGTAACGTCAAGGATAACTTATTGATATAAGGAAATTCAGAATCAGTAAAAGCGGAATGTTAGTTTCGTTAGTAACACAGTGGGGTCGATCGAAAAACGTGGTAATAAATCGTAATCTTCTTTCGTAGAGAAAGACATAAGCTTTAAGAAATCGGAAACCGTTACAAGGCACAGAGGTTTAGAAACTTTTTTTGTTTTGGAAACAATTCTCGGGAACTATTCGAGATATCCTAAAGTAATTTAACAAGGTTGGAACTGAGGTGTTTTCGAGTTGATTTGCAGTTGTTCAGCATAATTTATAAGGAATTTTTAAAAAAAACGGCAACAATTCAGCCCTTTTTATATGTTTCAAACTTGGATGTGTTCAACATTTTATATGGACGAGCTGTTATATGGACGAGCTGTTACCAAGCAAATATAGGTGGTATTTAAAAAGTCGACAATATTTAAAAAAAAAACGAAAAAAAAGATCGAGTTTAATTAAATAAACCTAATGATGTATTGAACTAAAAGAGATTGACCTAAGGGCTATTTATATTTTAAATTTCAGCTCATTCGGATCATAATTGCATTTTTGCAGATTTTTTTTAGTGTGAGACCTGAGGTGCAAATCAACTCGAAAACACCTCACCTTCAAACAACTGTGCAATGCAACTGAAAACAGCTTGTAACTTTTACAAATATCAAAAAATTTCTGTTTATTTCACAAAGTTATCTGTTAAAGTTTAAAAGAAATTCATGTTCATATTTTAAAATTGTCGTTTTTTACCTTGGCGTTATTTTGTTTTTGTCCAAATAATTTTTTAAAAATATTCTCTTATTTCTAATGAATTCCAAAATAACACTTAAAAATTAGTTTGGCTATATCTTAATCCGACTAGTAGTGAAAAATAATCAAAGTAAAAATTTCGAAATGATTTCTAATTCTCAACATTTCTATAAATTTTTTTTTAATATTTTTACCCCCATTTTCTCAATCATCTCTGGTTATTTTGTATAGTGACGATAATTGGAAGTGTATCGTTAAGAAAAACCATAACCAGAGATTGAGAAAATGGCGGTAAGTCTTATAAAGTATTTTTAATCGCTATAGACATGTACCCTAATTCAAGCATGGGTCGAAAATAGCTATTAAAAAAATAAAATTTACATAATGTAATAAACATAATTATTGGAAGTAATAAATTCTAATTTGTATGTATGTATTTAAAAAAATTGTACAATTTTTAGGGTGCATGACCGAAGTAGGGTGTATGTCTAAATCGATTTAAAAATGTTTTATTTACCATTTTGAAGCGAGGTCTTATCAAAATTGTTTCAAATATTACAAATTATTTAAAAAAAATCTTTGAGAAATATTAAAAATAATTAAGATCTATTTTTGTCAACATTTGGCAATTTTTCAGACTCATTTTTAAATTCTGTAATAGGATACTTTTAGAAAATTATTTGGAGATTACCGAAGATATTTGGGAAAATTTTCGTTTTCTACCATGACATCATTTGGTAGAAAACGAAAATTTTAAAATTATTATCAGTTTTTTACGATCAACACCACTGTGCTACACAGTGCGATACGATAACGGACCAGGTGATGTCTGGTTTTGTGCATATGATCATGATGATATCCAATAAATATGTGCTTATATATCAGAAAACGTCTATGTTATTGAAATGTATGTTATTTAGTAAGCGGAAGTCATTACCAAGTTTTTGCTGGATAACTAAAATTATAATAAATTCCTAAAAACTAATAGTCAATGTAGCGAATGAGTGAATGAATGCATGAGTAGTTTTTTTACGATTTTTATTATTCCGCCGTAATAATATTGAGTTATTTGTTTGGGTTTATTTTCTACTGTACACAATCTAGGTCTTTCCGTTTTAAATATAATTTTCTATTTTTTTTTAAATATTTATGCATACGCTCCTGTTAATTTCTTGATTTGTTGATGTTTACAAATATTTGCAAATGTGTTGAAACTAAGTTATTAAATTCAATTACAATAATCACTATTTATATCCGATCTTCTTCATCCTCTTCTTCCACTTCTTCGCCGTTTTCTTCGACTTCCTCTTTGTAGCCGGGGTGTTCTGAGATAGCGTAGTAGTTGCCATTGTAAATAACGCCTAGTTCGCGCAGAGCATCACCTCGTATTGTCGCCTTTATCGTCCAATTGTAACAGTCATCCGACTCAGACTCTCTGTCCAGTCGTTCGACATCGAGAATTTTCGAATTTAGGCGCTCTAATATGATGCCAATGTCTTTGATGCTAAGATGACGTTTTTGATCAACAGACAGTTGGTCGATGAGTAGTAAGAACTTTTCCGTCGTTACCTTTTCATCTTCCATGATTGTGTTTTCAGTTTCGCTTTCGGAACTGTCGCGCTCCGGTGCAATATCCAGGAACCGTACATGACCTTTTGTCCCTGAGGAGCGGCGCTGCATGCTGCCGCCCATCATAGGATCCACAACCGATGACATGCCCAAAGTAGCCTGCTGCTGAGGTTGTGGGCTCGTGGTACCATCTTGAATTGGAGAGGTCGCCACACTTTTGTGTACAGCGATTTTGCGACCCTCCTCGTGCAAAGCACAGCAATGAAAGTCGCACTCCGTGGTACTAGGACTGCCCGCTCGACTGGGTGTGTGAGCATGATGCGCACATTCAGGTGTGTGCACATGAACTGCACCCACAGCACTATCGAAAGAACCCCCTTGCTTTGAAAGTCTTCTATTAGTGCCAGGTATCACAACGCCGGGTGGAAGAACCACACCACCTGGATGATATACACTCGCGGGTCCTTCATCACTTATGACTGTTATTTGTGGACTTGTATACCGTTGTTGAGAGGATTGTGATGATACGGATTTGTTGTCCAATGAACTTTGTGCAGAAAGCCCTTTTTTCGATGGTGAATATTTTTCTGAGGATATAAGACCGTTACTACTGCCAGCTCCACTACTGTTCGGTCCGCCTTGACCACCTGTTGCTCCACCGCTTTGACGTTGGTCCCAGTGAAGAACCACCGTGACTCGACCCTTGTTGTCCATAATTTTCCAAGAAGGCGTCTCATCGTGCAACTCCAATGCATGGATCGTCTCGCAGACGATTTTTGGTATAGCTGATATTGCTAAAACGAAAATAGAAATAATAAAGATACTATTATTCATCCACTTATTATAATGTTTTAATAGAACAGCATTCAGAAGAGAATTGAAAATATAAATTATATGTATGTATGGGGGCTAGGTGAAATCATGGACCGATATTACTCATTATCAATAATTCAGCCAGAAGGTTGCTTTGATTTGAATAATCAAAATCAACATTATTCAATTAATTTTGAAAATGAATAATTAAAACAGAATGTTGATTAATTGCACATCCCCACTAAAAACACTTAAAAGAAAATTTAAACCATAGATAAATACACATACATATGTATGTAGATCGGAATCTCTGCTGTCATAGGCCTAACTCAGTTGTCAAAAACCTAAGTAGTGAGAAAGTATTAGTAAAACAAACTATATGAAAACAAAAACAACACTCATATGTGTGATTATTTTGATTATTTTTTATTATTATTTTTCTATGTATATTTTCTCTATGATTTAAACATTTTGAAAGTCAATTATGTCCAAATTTGTTTACAATAGCAAAATACTCGTCACTACGCATACAAAAAGGAGCTATGTGTAATTTTGATTTTATTTTTATTCCACTAAGCCTTATTTATCGTGCATATACTCACTAAACCGTTTTCAAATATCTCTATTGGTTTAGGATTTATAGAAAATAGTTATGTGTAAATCATATAGGAAAATGTATAAAAGAGTTTAACCCAAAAAATAATTAAATCGTTTGGTATTTATTTTATGTCAAATACGAGACGTAATAGTAAAATCTGTCTTAATTAAATCTCGCTTCAAATTAGAATATCTGTCCTATTAAATTTATAAATCTGAACACCTAATAAACTTAAGTGACTAATCCGGGTGAATTTCAATAAAATTTCATCTTATGTCACTAGAGTTATCAAACCGGTTTTTTAAACCCGGTTTTTACCAAAGGACGGTTTTCGTATTATTCGACAAACCGGTTTTTTTGTCTCGAATTATTCGACAAAATCGAATATTTTTTAAACAAGACTGTTCTTCTAAATGTGTGTTATAATTTCATGTTACTTGGGGGTTACACGATCAAGTTTTGCCTTTCAAGTTTTAATACACTCACACTTTTAAGAATTGAAACGAACTTGATTTAAATTTTTCTTTCAAGTTGGTGTTTCAATTGCCATTAAGGAAACAGCTGATTACATTTTTGCACAATTTGTTATAAAATTGTTTTCAAGTTGCGTGCAGCCTATGTCATAGCTTTAAATTTTTGTAAATTTTGACAAAGATTATATGTTATTTCGCGGAGTACAGCAACGCATTTTATTTACATATACAGGCAAATCCCGGTATAGCGAATCTCACTTTAACGAAAATCCGATTTAACGCACGGTCAAATTCGTAACATTGACCACCTTATATAACGAACGTTTCAGAAATTGTATGCGCGATATAACGAATGATGAGAAAAAACAAACAAAATCAAACAAACGACCAAATTTTTAACATTGACAACCTTATATAGCGAATATTTCGAAAATTGTAACGCTCAATATAACGAACAGAAAGTATAAAAAATAAAAGAAGTAAAGAATATAAAAATGAGAAAATAAGTCGTTACAGTACCGTTTTCAATGGTTACTTTCTTTAATAATAGCTGCTGTCATTATACCCTTCACCATGAGTGGCAAGGGTATATATAAGTTTGTCATTCCGTTTGTAATTTCTACATTTTTCATTTGCGACCCCATAAAGTATATATATTCTGGATCGTTATAGATAGCGGAGTCGATATAGCCATGTCCGTCTGTGTGTTGAAATCAACTTTCCAAATCCCCTAAATAACTTACAAACATGATTGATACATCAAAATATCCGGAATTCTTCCGGCTCGGTTGCTATTTAAAATCGAGAAAATTGGTCCACAAATGGCCGAAATATAAACAAAAAAACCCAAAAACCCATGTATTTTGTTAGTGTTTCATGAAATCATGTACATATATAATAGCATAATAAAAAGAAAACAAAAGTTTACTTGTGTGTATATACATATGTATGTAGATGTGTGTAATACACATTGAGTATATTCACCAATTCTATTTTGTTTCTTTGTACATTGTAGAATGTTGTTGTTGTGTAGAATCTACAATGTGGAATGAAATGAGACCCAGCGGGAAAAAGATGCAGTAAAGAGGCCTTCCTAAATGCCTCATTTTGCAGACACAAGGACTTGCAAAATCATTTTGCCGCATTGCAAAATCATTTCAATTTTACACGGCGTGTCATTGCGAGCCAAGGCCTTGCATACTCGCTGCTGTTAGAGGGCTGAGAGAAGGCCTACTTATGATGGGCTGTTGGCAGCCAACAAGCTCACTTGTTATTAGAAGGGGATTCATAGGGCTTCTTGAACACCTTCTAAGAGCAGGCAGGGTGGAATGAGTATCGGATCTTTTAGAATGTGTAAGTATGCCTTTTAGAAGGCCTACAAATTGAAGTCCTATCATTTTTTCCCGCTGGGGAATTACAAATCAAACACACACGTGCATAATTTGTATGTATTTGAGTGCGTTTGGTTTATTTTTATACCCTTCACCTTCGTGAGAAGGGTATATATAAGTTTGTCATTCTGTTTGTAATTTCTACATTTTTTATTTCCGACCCTATAAAGTATATATATTCTGGATCCTTATAGATAGCGGAGTCGATTAAGCCATGTCTGTCTGTCTGTTGAAATCAATTTTCTGAAGACCCCAGATATCTTCGGGATCCAAATCTTCAATAATTCTGTCAGACATGCTTTCGATAAGTTTGCTATTTAAAATCAGCAAAATCGGTCCATAAATAACGGAGATATGAGCAAAAAACCTGGACAACCTCGATTGTTTACCTATTTTTTATCTATATCTGGATTACTAAGTCATTAATATAGACAATGGCCCATAATCATAGTCAAAAATAAAGTACATTTTAAGAGAATTAAACTCGACTTTACTTAAGAGTGGACTTTAGGTCTATCATAGACAAGTTAAAGTATACTTCTGACGCTGAAGTTGACTCTAAATATAAAACTAGCTAAAGTTGTTTTTAACTCGTTTAACAACAGCATCAGCTGTTCTTCGCCGAGTAAAAAAGTTCGTCACAAAGTAAAAAATTAATGTATCTATCGGAAAATAAATATAAATATCACCTGTTTATTATTTACGCGAAAGGACGCTTTTTTTAAAATAATATTATTAAATAAAAAAATCAAAACAACAACTAAAAGACAAATAAGTAAAAAAAAATTCTTTATATTTTTTTTTCTTTTTTTGAACCTTTTTTGTGCATTGACTATTAAATAAAGATCAAGAGTGTTAATGAAAGTAATTACAAATACTCTCAAATGAGTCTCTTCAACGAAAACAGTGAGCGAAGGTTAAGTGTAAACGGCAGAAATGCATACGTTACAGTTAATGTAGACGAAAAAAATATAAACAAAACAAACAGAAGAATAGATGACAACTTGTTTTTAACAGCCAAACCTGTTAACCGCGCTCGTTCTTGTTCCCCCGCATTGACAACAACTAATGATTGTCAAACAAAAGAAAATTCAACTCAATCAGAAAATAAAAATATTTTATCTATGCCTGAAAGTATGCTAGCTATATCAGCTTCAGATACGAAATCCACCACACTAACTACAAATAAAATTAACCCATTAAGCGGCGCTGTACCCAAGATTAGTCAACCATTAAATAATGAAAATAAATCCCAAATACAGGTTGGAATGGACCGGTATATTACAGTATTAAAACGGGCACGAAGTCCCAAGTCCTCGAAAGCGGCACCCTTGGCCAAATTATATAAGGATAGTGAACCTCATAGACTAAACAATGAAAATCGTTTTTCTATTCTGGAATGTGAAACTAATGAACCAGTAAATGAAATCCATTCTACAAAACCACCCCCCATTTACTTGAGAGAAAATAATTCGAATCCACTGGTTCAGAGCCTGATCTCATTAATAGGAGAGAACTCTTTTTACGTAACCCCAATCAAGAAATGCACGATTCATGAAACTAAAATACAGGTCAATAGTGAAAACGATTATAGAAAGGTTGTAACATATTTTGAAACTCAAAAGAAAAGTTTTTACACTTATCAGCTGAAAGGAAGCAAGGGTCTACAAGTTGTAATAAAGGGTATTGACTGTAATGTTGAACCACTCGAAATAAAGCAAAGCTTAGAAGATAAAGGCTATAAGACAAAAAATGTGATAAATATTAGAAATCGCGAAAAAATACCCCAACCACTCTTCCGTGTTGAACTTGAACCCGGTGACATAAACCTGAAAAAAAATGAAACACATCCCATATACAACTTGAAGTACTTATTGCATTGTAAAATTACGGTAGAAGAACCACACAAACGATTTGGCCCCGTTCAATGTATGAATTGCCAAGAATATGGACACACCAAGGCATATTGCAAATTGCCACCAGTATGTGTCATTTGCGGGGAGTTGCATAACACATCCCAATGTAACAAATCTAAAGATGATCCTAAAATAAAAAAATGCAGCAATTGCGGAGGTAACCACACAGCAAACTACAGGGGTTGTCCTGTCTACTCAATTGTTAAAAAATCACAAAGCCAGAAACCAAAGATTTTCCCCGCTCAGCCATTAAATAACATCAATTTGAACTACCCCCCGTTGCAACAGACATATGACAACAAAGTAACATATGCAAATGTACTTAGAAACAACCAAACTCAGCTGCAAGTCCGTCAACCCCAAAACGAAAATATGAACCCAGAGGTAAGAGAGCAAACGCCAATTTTCAATTTTACCCGACTAGAATCTACAATAGAAACTCTTGTGCAATCGGTAAATAACTTTACAAACTCAATGAGTAACATGATGCAAGAAATGCTTAAGATGCAATCAATGTTATTGCAGGCTGTGCTTAACAGACCATGAACTGCCATGAACGCCAACACAAAAACGAACTCGAATATTTTTTAAGAAACCAACAAATTGATGTAATGCTGGTTTCTGAAACTCATTTGACGTCCAGAAGTTCCTTTCGAATAAATGGATATGTAATATATGACACCAAAGATCCCAGAGGTAGAGCATGCGGAGGCTCGGCAATTTTAATAAAAGCTCGAATAAAACACTACTTAATGTGTGATTTTTGCGAAGATTATCTTCAAGCTACTACAATCTGTCTTGAAGATTTTCATCGAAACTTAGTGATTTCATCGATATACTCACCCCCAAGATTCTCAATTACAGAAAGTCAATATAATAGATTTTTTTAATCACTAGGCCCCCGTTTCCTGGCTGCTGGCGATTATAATGCTAAGCACACATTCTGGGGATCACGACTGATTACCCCTAAAGGTCGTGTTTTGTTCGACTCAATTTCTAAAATGGGTTTGCATGTGCTTTCGAGCGGCCAACCTACTTACTGGCCTACTGACCCACGAAAAATACCGGATGTTATTGATTTTAGCGTGATGAAAAATATCCCTAGAGAAATGATTCAAATTGAATCCTCGCTGGAACTATCTTCAGATCACTCACCCACTATTATTACTTTATTGAGCCCCCTAGAAATTGTATCCCCGACTGGTAATTTAGCGATGGCAGGCACAAGAATAAATTGGCTCAAATATAAAAAATACCTCAGTACACATTGCTCGGAAAACATACCGCTAAGAACACCAGAAAACATCGATCACTCTCTTATCAATTTCGATAAAAATCTCAGAATGGCTGCTCAACATGCTACCCAAACACCCCGACAATTCAGATATAATATAATTAATTCTGCAGATGTCGAACGGCTCTTAAATGAAAAAAGAAGATTTCGAAGAGAGTGGCAATTGCACAGATCCCCCCAACTAAAATCGAAGCTTAAAGATTGTATAAAAAGACTTAAAAAGCTCTTGGAATTTCGAAAAATGGAATCATTGAATAAATATTTAGAAAGCCTGGACGCAACCCCGCAATCGGATTACTCATTATGGCGAGCAACAAAAAATCTTAAAAGACCCGTTATATGTAAGTCCCCCTTGCGAAATTCAAGTGGTGGTTGGGCAAGAAATGATACTGAAAAAGGGAATCTGTTTGTTAATCATTTAAAAAAAGTATTTACACAAAACACATCAAACGAAGCAATTGAGTTGCCACCTGTTGCACCCTATTTTGCAGCAGCCGTACCCCTACGTTTTGAGATTCGAGAGATCGAAAATGCTATTGCTGATTTGAATCCCAAGAAAGCGCCTGGTATGGATAAGATCAGCAACAAGATGCTTATGGAGCTACCCCGGATAGCAATAAAAATAATTCTTTTCATTTTTAATGCTATATTCCGACTTGAATATTATCCTCCAGAATGGAAGGTTTCACTGGTTACCATGATACCCAAGCCGGGAAAAGATCACACAAAAGTAGAATCATACAGACCCATCAGCCTATTGTCTAATATATCAAAGCTATTTGAGAAGATACTTATGAACAAGTTGTACCCGATGTTAACTGAAAACAATTGTATTCCGAATCATCAATTTGGATTTAGAAGAAAACACAGTACTATCGAACAAACCCATAGACTTGTAAATATGGTGAGAAAAGCGTTTGAAGAAAAGAAATACTGTTCTGCACTCTTCATCGACATCTCTCAAGCGTTTGATAAGGTATGGCATGCTGGATTAATATACAAATTGAGTCAAAATTTACCGGCAAACACACATAAGCTGTTGGAAAGCTATTTAACTGGTCGAACATTTAAGGTTAAAGAGGGAAACTTTTTAAGTACTGCACAACCCATTGAAGCTGGAGTCCCCCAAGGCAGTATCCTGGGACCTTTTTTATATTTGATGTATTCGTCTGACATGCCAACTAACAATCGCACTCATACATCAACATTTGCTGATGATACTGCTATTCTAAGCATTCATGAAAACCCTCAAGAAGCGTCTCGTCACTTACAAAACCACATATTTGAATTAGAAAAATGGTTAAAACAATGGAAAATTAAAGTCAACGAGCAAAAATGTACACACATTACATTTACATTGCGTAGAGAATCATGCCCCCCTATTCATATCAATAACCAAACAATAATTCAACAATCGGAAGTGAAATACCTCGGAATACATCTCGATCGTCGCCTTACATGGAAAAGTCATATAGATGCAAAGTTGACTCAAATGAAATTGAAATCAATTCAAATTAATTGGCTTATTGGCAGAAACTCCACGCTTAGTTTAGATTGTAAACTTCTACTTTATAACATGATCATAAAACCGATATGGTGTTATGGCATACAGTTATGGGGCACGGCCTCAGCGTCAAATGTAGAAAAGATCCAAAGACGCCAAAACAAGTTTCTAAGAATGATCACAGTTGCCCCCTGGTATATCAAAAACGCGAATATACACAAAGATCTAAACGTGCCCATTGTAAAAACTGAAATCTCGAAAAACGTACAAAAATATTTAAAAAAACTTGAAGTTCACCCAAACCCGCTGGCCCGCAACATATTAGATAACCGTGGCCACACTCGATTAAGAAGGAGGGACACAGCAGACCTAATCTAGAAGGAAGAATGCCAATTTAACCAAAACAACCATGAACACAAAATTTTTTCGTCCGGCACTGGCTGGACTAATTAAATAATAATATTAGATATAAGATTTGAACCACTTATTGTTAGTTCATTAAATAATGAAGATACAATAAATAAATGATGAAAAAAAAAAAAAACAAAGTAAAAAATGTTTAAGTTACAAGATATTGGTAGAGATTTTGCAATTATTGAACAGTTATCAATAAAATTAGTACCAAAATATCGTAATTATGATATTAATCTTATCTTTTCCATTTTTCCACAACAAACAACTTTCTTTCTTTAGATGTCCCGGTTACTTTTATTGTTTACGTTTTTTGGATTTTTCTTTTAATTTTGTATGTCAGCTGTTCAGCGTTGCCACTTGTCTGTTTTTTGTTGTATATTGTATTTTCAAACATACTATGGTTGCAAATTAATAAAAAGCTGGTTTTTATTTTAAAGTTGTTTTTAAAAAGAACAAAGTTCATTGCAACGATGTAGATAAGGCTATAATAGTAAGTTGGACCTAGAATGGGTCAAAATCGGGAAAAATATTTTTTAACCCGAATTTTTTTTCATAAAAAAATTTTTTGTCATAAATTTTTTTCCAAAAAAAAAATTGGAAAAAAATTTTTTTAAAAAAAATTAAAAAAATTAAATTTTGTTTACCTAAAAATATTTAAACAAATTTATTTTAAAGTATACTTTGGTGAAGGGTATATAAGATTCGGCACAGCCGAATATAGCTCTGTTACTGGTTTTTTCTATAGTGGTTTTAATTGCTTGTTGTCACAAATTCGAATGAAAAATTTCGTTCGCATTCTAAGCGAAAGAAAACTGATTCCTTCACATAAACATGAAGTTAGGGAATCCAAAATCAGCTTTCATCCGCTTAGAATGAGAACGAAATCTTTCATTCGATATTGTAAAACAGGCTATAATTCACGTTAATTAAACATGGGAAACCGTAGAACAATTTCATTGAACGAAAAACTAAAAATTTAGATGAATGAATGAAATATGGAATAACAAAATTCTCAACATGTATTATGAAGAAAATAAAAACAAACATAATAAGTTTTTCCTGTAAATTATATTTACACAAATTAATTGGAATCTGGAATCTTCAAAATCTGTTTTTTTTAATGTTTGTCCCTGAGTTTAATTTTCTAAAGGTTGAATCATTTTCAGAATCGATATCCCTTACAATGAAAGCTTTATTAATCGTGGATAATGCACCAAGCCATCATACAGAAGAACAATTAGTAAAAACTACTAAAGATATACAAATTTGGACGATATTCATGCCTCCTAATGTCACACCGCTCATCCAACCTAGGGATCAAAACGACATACGTTTAGTTAAATTTCCAAAATAGAAAAAGTTGTCCAAAACTAAAAAAAAAAAAATATTGGAAAACTAAGCATTTCATCTAAGGACGAACTCCGTACTTCAATGGAAGAGGGGGGCGGAATTACTAAAGATATAACAGAACATCTTGTAAACTCCTAGAGGCCGTAATTAAACTGAATGGAAGACCAACAAAATATTAACTTTTTATTTTCGGATATTTTTGACTGTTGTTTTTATGTACTTTTTCCTTTTTCCCATAAATTTTCTACGAAATCAATTAAACACTAAATTTAATTTTAAGTTTATTTAAACTTACGTTTGATTTTGATAGAAAAAAACTGTTTTTAAAAATTACGCTTTTTCGAATTATTCGAAAACCGGATTTTTGTGCCACCCTAATATGGACCAAAAAAAATTGTTAGTTGGCAGACGTCATAGCCACACTTTCACAATCGGATCGATACGACTACGTAAAGCAAAAAATCATCGATCACTTTGCCGATAGCGACGCACAGTGTTTTGATTTCATATAAAGATTGGCAAAAATAAGGGGGAGTTGTCGTACAGACATGAAATTTGGCACACTTACTTGAAAAGATAGTAAAATCCTAAGTTTGAAAAAATACTAAAAAATTTAAAAAAAATGAATCAAAATTTTGTATAATAATTTTCTGGAACATTTTTAACGTTTTGACCAAATTTGGATGAATTTGGGGCATGGATTCGTGTCCTTCCCATATATCCTGAAAATTAAAAATATGCACTAAAAAATAAAATCAAAATTTTGTACAATATTTTTCTGGAACATTTTTAACGTTTTGAGCAAATTCGGAGCAAGGACACTACAAGATCAAAAATGTACTTTTTCAAAAATTAAAAAAAATTTACAAAAACTTAAATTTTCATAACGTAGTTTTGTAATTGAAACACTTATAACATTCCCAATATGTCAATAAAATATTGTTTCCGAATAGGAGGAAGGACATACCCATACTTATTATTTACATAAATGGATTAACCTCCATATAAAAAAAGGTTTTTTTACGGTAATATCCTCCGGAATAATTTTTTTTAGCTTCTAAAATTAAGTAATAAGACGGGAAACAATCTTCATTAATAGAACTCACTACTCATCATATTATAATGTCTAACAGAGAGATCCATGTCTATATATAAAGCTAATGCTTGTTCCACCGATAACTTGTTTACTGTTTGTGCATCAGATATTCTTTCTGCTACTTTAGCTATAGCATCGACTGAAGATGCAACAAGGCTGACTTCCAAAATGTTAGTTGCTTTGTATTTGAACAAAGTATACTGTGTATAATACGCAGTAAAAAAGCAATCACGCATCGGTTTTATAGTTGATGCTTTCTTTGACAATTTTTTATTTACGCACACAAATAAAAAAGAAAAGAATATAGAAAATGGCCGACTCACAAATGGAAGTAATATTATTTTTTTTGGATAAAAAAACTTAATATAAATACTAGGGATGCCAATCCCGATCCCGAAAATCCCGGGATTTTTCGGGATCGGGATTTCCCGAATCCCGGGATTTGTGAAAAACAATCCAGGGATTTTTCGGTATTAACAAATCCCGAAAATTGCGAGATTTTTTAATATTTTAGGATGAAACCTAGAAAGCTAAATTTCAGCATACTTATAATCAGGGAAACCGGAAATATGCTCTAAAAAAAGCGTTTTAGGCGCTTTAAATATGCAGTAAAAACTATAAAATATGCTCTTAAAATTTAAAAAATATGCTCTTAAAAAACAAACTTTTACATAATTTTTAACCAAAAAAAATTTACTTAAATTTTCAAATAAAAATCGTTGTTTATTGGATCTGAAAACATTTTTATACATAGAAAATGTTCTTTCGACATCAACTGATGTTACAGGAGCAAATTTAAAAGACAATATTTCTTTAACACTTAGAAGGGTTAAGTTTGAATTAGAACTAAAATTTGATATTTAGATGGAGCTATTATTAAAATAGTGCTTATTTTATATTAAAACAAGAGAGCTATATTCGGCTGTGACGAATCTTATATACCCTTCACTTAATTATACTTCAAAATAAAAAATTTAAATATTTTTACGTGAACAAAAATTTTTTTTCAGTTTTTTAATTTTTTGGAAAAAAAATTTTTTTTTAGGTGAACATTTTTTTTCAGTTTTTTCATTTTTTGGATAAAATAATTTTTCGAATTGTTATTTTAAATTTTAAAAAAAAATTTCTGTTTTTTAATTTTTTATTTTTTGGTGAAAAGCCTATCTTATCCATGTGCTCATTAGACTCAACAGAAAAAACATGCATTTGCATATTTTGGTTTCCCTGCTTATAATACTAATATAAAACAACTAAGAGTGGTATATTCATCTTTTATACCCACCATCAATATGTAGTTTTGGTCTTCTATGGGGACTTGAATCAGTATTTATGAATGAATGAAATTTATGTTAATATCATTATATATAAATTATTTATTGACAATAAAATATTTTCTGATATAGAGGTTATATTATTATGGACTGGCCCTCACAAGAGTTGGTAGAAAGATTAATTTTCATATGCAACTTGTTTATTCAATTTTATCACTATATTAATTATTATAAGACAACTATGAATGTTAAAGTCATTTTCTGAAGGGGACCATGTATGGGGACTAGGGACAAATGTAGCCCGGTTTCCTCAATACTTTATATATATTTTAATTCAATCCATTAGTTTTTGCTTTGTTATATTTCTACTTAGTGTATTAACGAAATAAATAGTTTTTATTGTTGAACTTGATGTTTTTTGACATTTAATTAAAATCCCGAAGTCCCGAAAAATCCCGAAATCCCGAAAAATCCCGGGATCCCGAAAAATCCTGGGGTCCCGAAAAATCCCGGGATCCCGGGATTTACATTTCTAAAATCCCGAATCCCGGGATTTGTAAAACCCAGTCCCGTTTGGCATTTCTAATAAATACCAAATTAATACTTTTATATATTTTTCAGTGAAAAAAACGATAATTTGCATTATGTTCATTTCATATCGTAAATGTAAACAAAGTATGTATATAGTTGCATTGTTTAGGAAGTTTAAATATGTACATAATTAAAATACCGTAGGAGAACTGCATACGAACTTTGCATTGATACATTTCCGAAGTCAGCCAAGTTCATCGACTCGCCTTCTTTTTGTGCGCTGCACATAGGGGCAAATATATGTTAAAAGGGGCGATAAATCAACCACTGGGTTTTGATGTAAGTTATTGGTATCATTGAAAAGGTAATTTTCTCTAGATTTCAAATATGTAAAAATATTATAACCCACCGAACAAAATAAAGTGAAAAATACTGAAATAAAAAAAAAATGGATTTTTTTTTTTAATTTTTCTAATTATTTAAAATAGTCATTTAAAATACATTAAATTACATTATATGTGATTTTAAGAATAAAAAGTAATATAAAAAATTAAAAATACATACATAAAAAATTAAACAATTATTCTAATATAAAAGCATAATTTTCATCACTACTATCGTCTATATCGCTTTCATCTGAAGTTGATGTATCGCAGGTTGGCACGAAAAATTCCGATGCCTCCTGTGGAAGCTCGTTTATATTTTTTTTGGGACTTTTTCGGAGTCGTGTTATTACTGGATCTGAATTTATGAGAAGAAAGTTAAATATATCGTTTATGTTTTCTTTTCTCCCACATCTTCTTGCGCAGTTTTCTCTGACTCGTTTAAAAGATTTATTCATTGCCTCCTGGGCTTCTGCCGATAAAGCTGCAATAGGTAATTTTGAGGCTTTAATTATGTCCGTGCTATGTATCAAGACTTTGTGTAGTGTTGGAGACATATAATACCATGGATATAATGAAGTAAATAATTTGGCAGTTTCCAAACAAAATTGTTTAAATTCTGAAACTTTAATAGTTTGTTTGCTCGAAATAACCACCAAAATGATATATATATTTTTAATTAATTGTTCATTTATTTTGGTTATTTCAGATGATATTGAATAATTTTTAAAAAACCGCCGAGCTGTGTTGCCGTCATTATAGTTCCCCATTCCGGGTTTCGGTTGGTCAATTATTAAACCAGTTTTAATTTTGAACTCCTTCTGTATATTTTTTTTATTATCTAATATAACGTCTTTATCTTTGCCTCTTCCTTGCCATTTTTGTATGGGAATTTTGTAGGACAAATGCAGAAGGCACTCAAATGATTTTATCCACGCATGAAGAAGAGAAATCCCATATACCAAATTTTGCAAGGGTAATTTTGTAATTTTTTCAATATTATTAAATTGACTTGATGTCGCTTTGCAGATATAACAGGCCATCATAGACTTCGTATCTGTAATATTATTACAGACTTTACCATCTATCATTGTAAGTATTAGAGAGTGACTTATTACAAAAATATTGTTATCCAAATTTACAATTGACGGTTCTAAATGTTTAATTTGATTGTCGATATCATCTTTTTTAATTTTTACAATGTCTGCAGTCTCTTTAGTGTATTCAACACTTATCGGACGGCAATAACGAGTGGATGATGGACAAGGATTTTCCCAAATAACTCTTTCTCTAACACATAATATTAAAGGAACTAATGTTGTTAATAAGACGTGAGAATCAGTATCTGTTGCATTTAAATAAGTCTGTTTCCACTGATTATGTCCAGTAGTTCCATCAAGACCCCATTTACTATAAAGATTCAAGCTATTTTTGATATCTTTAACATCAATACTTTTTAATAGCCGTTCACTAGTGTGCTGCAGTAAAGATATTTTTTATCATATTGTGAATGTCTATTTTAGTCACTTGGACTGAACTTGAATTTGTCTTAGCTGACATTTTGATTTGTTATGAAAACAGCGGTCAAAATTAAAAATAATTTATAATGGACATTAACATAGATTTCAAAGCCTTCTTTGAGAAATGAATATTAACAAAAATTACGTTTTTCAAATTTTGCCGATATAAAAACTGGTATTTTTAGCGTTAGTTTAAAAGTTAAACTAATGCTAAAAATAGTTTAAAAATTTTCAAAATCTTATTTGCTAATTAAAAATTTATTGCTATATATTATTTAAAACTATTTATCAAAGATTTATAAAACAACTTTTCATACAAAATTTGTACTTCAATCTTTTGATAAACGTTTTTGAATAAAGGCCTAAAATTTTAAAAATTTAATAAAATCGAAAACCGCAAAAATCCGCAAGATGTTAAAATAGAATATAATTCTATACATTCCCTTCTTTAATCAACATAAAATAGTTATGGACATTTTTGCTCATTTATGATACTTTTTTCCTTCCAAAGAACTTTTTCATGTAAAAAAAATTATAATAATATAATATAATAGTTTGTTCGGAATTTACCAAAATTTAAGTACGTGCATTCATAATTTCTTTAAAAAAAGATCTCAAATCAGTTCCCAACAACATATATCAATATTATTATTCCAAAAAACTATTTTATTCAATAACGAATAGGACATTTTAATAATCAAGTATACACCTTAATATTCCATTTTTAATAGATATTAAATGTTGTATTTTTTTCTTACGTTTGGACTGCTGCTACTCTTAAACCAAAGCTTTGAAAAAAAAATGTTCTGAACAAACTATATGTAGAAAAGTGTCCTCTATCCAATGACATATCATTTGTTTTGTAAAACGCATTTTTCATTTTTCATTTATCGCCACAAGTCACCATATATAGCTGCCCCTATGTGCGCTGTGATGATTCTTCATAACTTAATTTGGGTCGACCTTTGCAATTGTTTGTACTTGGAACCTATACCAAACGCTTACTCAAATGAATTTGTATAAGTTAAATTAAAATAACTCACAGCATAAACTTCCTCATTTGGAAACGATTTGCTGCTATATGTATATTGTTTATTCATTCATCACAGTACTTGTTTTATTTTGTTTTACCTCTACTCAGAGGTTGAAAATATTACGAATCTGAAGGGATGTTGACATTAAAAAAACATTTACCAAAAATATTGGGGCAAGTAGGGACAGCTTTATATATGTCATAATCAGTGTTGCAACCAAGAAAATTATAAACTACACATGCCTCATGCCTAAATTACACATACGAGAAAAAAATTACACATGTAAATAAATTTTCGGGATTTCAATACGAGAAATTGTCTAAAATTGTCATGAATATAAAAGGTTTGTCACATTGGACTCTGGGATGTTTGGACCAAATACGATCACTTTATTGTCAATGGACAATTTTCACTTGCGGTGATTTTAATTTATCCAGGAATTGGATATATGAGGGGTATTAAAGCAAGGTTAGCAATCTCTTTTTTTTAGTGAACTTTTCTAATTTAATGAATTCTTGAGATCAGTCAAATATGTCAGTTTCAAATACGCTTTTAACAAATAGTAATCAATGTCCATTCGGAGATTGTTCCATTGGAAATTGTTACATTTCTATTAAAAATTTAACAATATTTAATAAATAGCACACTGTTTGCTTTAGAATTTTAATGTATTAATAATTTATATTAAGTGCTTTGAAATCAGTTTTGTTTTCAGTTTAAAAATTATAGTTTTGATCATTTTCGTTCCCAGTAAATACTTTAGCAGTAAAATCTTGTAACCTTTATATTTTTAAAATGTGTAGTTATAAATTTGAAATAAAGCTTCCAATATAGTAAGTCAATTTTATTGTTTATTATTTAAAACACAAACCAGAAACCAGACAGACATAAACACAAAACACAAAACAGTTCTTACGGGTATAAAAAATAAGTAGTAACAATATGTAAATAAATTTTTCTCACACAAATTCCTACGTTCTTGTTTTTTTCTCTTAAGATTGGCTAACGTTACCCCGAAATAACTGCCGAAATAACTACCGTTACCGATATAATAGTTTATCCCGTTGTCTGTAAATACCGTTACCCTTATTCTATAAACAATTTAAAATTATAATGTAAATTCAAATTTTTCCAATAACAATTTGTAATAACTTGTAAAAATGTATAGTTATTGAATAGTATTTGTTGTTTTATATTATTTTCATGTTGGAATTAAAAGTCTTTTATGTATATAAACTAAAATTTTGTTTCTATTACCAATATTACGCAAACAAAACTATCACAAACGGCGAAATGTCCACTTGGAAAACCAAACATAGCAATCTCCAAATTACTTATCGTATTTTTCTGCAAACCTTACACTCAAAATATTATGTAGGTAAATTCAACAGAAAATTCATTATTAATAACTATAAATTTATTCAAAAAACGGACCGCTAACATTTCATTTGAATCAAACAAATTTTTCATTTATTTTTTAATGTTGTTTTTATAACTAACAATTTACGTAAAAATAACTGATTTTTCTTTAGTTTTTTTGAAGGCAAACTCAAAGCTTATACTGAAGCACAATTTTTGTTTTTAAAATGATATGAAATCAAATAACTGCAAATATTAACTGTACATAAATACAATTTTTTATTGTAGTTTGTTTTTTGAACAACATGCATAAAAAGTTAAAAAAATAATTTCTGTAAAAAATAAGTATTAATTTTTAATTTTACGGAAAACTTTTTGAATAAACTACAATCAGTTACTGTAAAGAATGTTTGAGTGAAATGTTAATTTAGTTCAAACTTGATTCATATCTTCATCTTATATATAAATAGGCCACACGTTTTTTTGTGGTACACTTTTAAGTATGTTATTGTACACCAATATTAATAAAACATATATCGTTTTCGAATTTCGGCCACCGGGCGAAATTATACTAACGGCCATTTTCACAATGTACGATTATTTCATTTTAACCGGAAAATTAACTAACTGTCGGTTTGTTTAACGGGGACCATTTAACCAACGGTTACCGATTTACGTTTCACCATCATTTGATTACTTAACCAAAGCATTCAGTAGAAAGTATGGCAATAATGCATACATTTGTTTACGAAAAATAGTGTAATGAAAGATTGAAATATAAACAAGTAAGAAAGTGTGGTCGGTCAAGCCCGACCATATAATACCCTACACCAAGTAAATGAGTAAAAATATTTTTCTTTTAAAATATCAATAATTTATATTTTTGAGTGATTTTTGGAAGTGGGCCTTATATGGGAGCTATGACCAATTATGGACCGATCACCATAAAATTAGGTCGTGTGATTTATGTCTATATTAAAGTTAACTATGTTGAATTTTGTGTGTATACCAACATCTTTAAGCGATTTATGCACGTTAAAGTGATTTTCGGAAGCGGGTCTTATATGGGAGCTATGACTAATTATGCACCGATCGTAATAAAATTTGGTGACATGAATTTCGTATGTATAAAAGTTATTTGGAGCGAAATTTGTGTAGATACATATATAAATAAACATTTACGACCGATAAAGTCCAATTTCGGGAGGACATTTGTATGGGGGCTATATGAAATAATGGACCGATTTCAGCCAGTTTCAATAGGGTTCGTCCTTGGGCCGAAAAAATTATATGTACCAAATTTTATCGAAATATATTCAAAATTGCGACCTGTACTTTGCGCACAAGGTTTACATGGACAGCCAGCCAGCCAACCAGACGGACGGACGGACGGACGGACATCGTTTAATCGACTCAGAAAGTGATTCTAAGTCGATCGGTATACTTTAAGGTGGGTGCTAGACTAATATTTTTGCACGTTACAAACATCTGCACAAACGCATAATACCCTCCCCACTATGGTGGTGTAGGGTATAAAAATTGTCTAAAAGACGGCATAAAAAATAATAATTTGTGTTTTCTTAGTGGTATAATAAAAAAACGTATAAAACTCAAAAATATTAAGGTACCTAACTGTAAAATTTACAGAACAAACTGAACAACAATTACTGAAAACCAACAAGGAAAAGTGCACATTTGTTGTTTTTTTTGCACTGCATTGCCGACTACTGCAAGACATTGGAAATTTAAGATATACATATTATATATAAACGTATATTGTGTCTTCTTTTCAAAAATATATTAAATTCCTAAGAATTAGAAATTTGATAGGAGACTTTTTTCAAAAATATGGGAATCAAAAATGGTAGCTGATTTTTTATAAAATTTTAATTTTTAAAATATAATAAAAGTTTTGTTTATGAATCGTTTTTATCGAAATTTTAAACTTATATAGAAATTTTTTTTTGAATTATTATTGAGAATCCCACAAATCCCAAAAAACTTTTCAAAAATCCCAAAAATGGTATTTTTTAGATTTTTGACTTTGCTGATTGTACGGAGGTCCGGGCTATAAATTCTCGTTGCAAGATATTTAAGAACAAATTGGGTCATACAAGAATGGTTTTAATTTTTTAAAAGCAGCTATGTGATAAGATTAAATTTGGCATAAATTTGCAATTTATAGAAAAAATAGGTCTAATTAGGAAGGCTCTGGAACTCGTAGATATAAAATTTTTGAAATTATTTTTCATTTATAGTACTTCTCAAAATGTTATGTTTGAGAAAAATATAAACACATTATTTATTTTGTTTTTATTTTCTGTATAACTGAACAATAATATAAGTACTTTTTTCGAAAAAATTGGCGAAAAAACTACTTTTTAATATATTTTTAATTTAAATGCATATAACTTTTGACTTGGTATAGATTTTAAAATTATTCTTTTTTTCCTATTACTAATGTATATTTGTTGGTAATTCGAAAATGTATATTTGAACAAAATAGGGAGAGATTTGGATCCACTATTAGCAAAAATCCAGACTAAAGTAGGGTAATAACTTTTAAATATGTATTAGAGTGACAGCCGATTTTTTTTTTTTTTAGATTTCAAAGAGTGCCGGGTGGAATATTGTGACACTAGGTCTAAATGTTAAGTGCTTAAAATTTTAGCCAAATCGGGAAACGATTTCTGGACGCGCATCGAGGTCAAAGTTCAGATATATGCAAAATTTTACTATTTACATGGAATAAATAGGTGATACTCGTTAAATTTCTGCATTGTTTTCTAGAAATATGTAGATTTATTTATATTAATGAATATTACATTAAAAAAAAATTTTGGAAATTAACCCTGTATCTCCTTTGAGTCAAATGACCTAAAAACTGTATTATCGCCAAAATTAGAGAAAAATGCAAATTTTTTCAAATCATGAACCGATTATGACCAAAATTATCAAAGTTTGTCCTTGGGTCGAAAAAGTGATGTGGACCAAATATCATTGCAACATGTTTAAAATTGTGACATATACCTTGATTAACAAATTTGCATGGAAAAACGGACAGACCGATATATGGAGACGGACAGACTGGCGGACGGACAAAGCTTATTAACCAAAAAAGTTATGTGGTAAATACAAATAAACATACCAAGTTTCATTACAATCAGATAATTTTTGCAAAAGTTATAGAATTTTTACAATTAAGAATATCAATTATGTAGAAAAAATCAATATTGATATCGTTGGTACCTTTCCATTGTGTGAAGGACAGCGATATTTCCTCACAATTATTGACTGTTTCACATGCTGGCCGGAGGCAGTCTCAATTCCAGACTTGTCAGCTGACACAGTCGTGAAAGCTCTTCTATCTCAGTGGATTGCGAGATTTGGCGTTCCAGCTCGAATAACTTCCAATAATGCAGAAACTTAAACCGACCGATACCGCTCACCATTCGACGCCTCTAACATTCGTTTCAAAAAATCTTCAAAAAACAAAGCACGTTGTCATCCGCAACGACTCGATCCGGCCTTCACTTACTCATCCGTACGATGGTCCGTATCCGGTTTTAAAACGTTTTGACAAATTTTTTACAATTTTGATTCGAGGTCGACAGAGTAATATAAGTATCGACCTGTTAAAACCAGCTTTTATCGAAACCAAAGATATCAATGATGCTTCATCATTTCAAGAAGAACCTATCGCTCCCTGATAATAATACGAAACAAAAAATTTTACCTGATAGAATAATTCAACAAGTTCCTAGCAACAATGATCTCAAATCCAGCCCAGCAGTAAGCTTCTCACCTAAATTAACACAACCCAAATCGACTTCATGTGGGAGACGGGTTGCGGTTCCTATAAGTGTCTTTTTTCTTACCTATAGAGGTATAAACTGCCAAACCCCCCCCCCATGAAATGTCAAATAATAAAGACGGCCCTATGTCCTTGGTCGAGGGTGCTAAAATCTCCAAGGGTAACGTGAGTACTCAGGCGGAAGCCACAGATCTGAGTGCCACTGGAGCTACTGTGACTGCGCGAATCAGACGAATATCCCGGGTCTTGTAGTCGGTGATGCTACTGGGATGACAAGACAGGAAAGAGTGACTTTGGACGACAGTGACGACAACCTCTCAGGTCTGAAAGGGTTAAACCTTTATGAGACTGATGAGGAGGACTTACTCATGGTGTCCTCCGAGCCGCTAAAAGCGAAGGAAGACGTACACAATCCGGAGGCCCATGACCCTGCAAAAGGAGACACAGAACAGAAAAACAAGAAACAGGACTTAGAACAGGACGAACGGAAAAGGTTGGCGGGCTACAAACGCTCTCTCCGGTATGTCAGGACGTTGGACTCACGAGATCCCGCGTCCTTGACCACCAGGGAAAAGCGTTTACGGCGTAAACATACCTACCACATACAGAAGTATGAGGCTATGCTAAATACTACTGTTGTGGAGGTCAGGCCAGTCAAGACTACGACCGAACCAAACCAGAGCAGGCAGGTGATCACATCTAAACATGTGCCCCATGCCAGCACTGAACCGAACACGATCACCGTCTCGGAGGATCTTGACGTACGCCCATCTACATCAAAGAGGGCCACATCGGGATCAAAGAGAGGTGATTACCAATGCGGCACGACGAAGTCTGCTAGCACAACACCCAAGGTGCTGCCCGCAATCTCCTCTACTCGAGGAACCGCGACGGTTGCGAAAGGTCCAGCTAGCAGGCCTAGTATTAAGCGGCAAAGGTCAGGTGAAACTCAGGTGTCTGAGGGTAAGCGGCTGAAACCATCAACTAGCTTATCATCAGCATCTGAGCTACAAGTAGCCATCATTGATCGTAGTCAACCTGATGGGAAAATGACTACGGACAGATGGCTGCTTCTGGAGGAGAAGATCTTGCGGGCTCTAGTTGAAGAACTCGCATGCAGTGAGGATGATTCCTTCACTGTATTCGACGGCGCCAAATGGTTAAAAGGTGTCAAGATCATCGGGCGTGGTAACGAGAAGGCTCTAAGCTTTCTCAGAAACTGTATCCGAGGAGTTGGCGAACTCTGGCCCAATGCAAGAATCGAAATCGTCCCACTGGATCAAGTACCTTTTCGTACGACGGTGAGAGTGTGGGTTCCTCCTCCTCTTTTGGAGGACGAAGCCACGCTAACACTTATAAAGCGTCAGAACAAGGAACATGGCACAGAGAACTGGACGATCGAACGAGGACGCTCGAGAGACAAAGGAGAAGGCAAGGATCTCTGGATCAAAATCGGTTCAGATTCCCTCCGACTCCTGCGTTCTTCGCAAGGCGTCATTAAGTACGGGCTAAACCAACTCCGGTTGATCTTGCCCGCGGTGAAGCGCAGTGATGAACCCAAGCGGCCTGAGAGTGGTACAGATTAATCTGCACCACTCCGAAGCAGCATCGGACGATATCCACGTGGCCTTAATCCAAGAACCCTGGCTTGTAGCCAGTAAAGTTCGAGGCGTCCGGTCACGAAACTATGTGCTCCTTTCTCCGACCCCTGAAGGTAAAGTAAGGAGCTGTATTTTGGTAAGGAAAGACATTAAGGTTTTCCTTCTATCTAATTACAGTTCTGGTGATTTAACGGTAGTTGCACTAGAGCGACAAGTGTTACCAACCCTAATCATATCATCTGCGTACCTACCATACAATGAAGTTAATCCGCCCTCAAGTGCTGTACGCACACTTGTAGACTGGTGTAACACAAGGGGCCATGATCTCATCATAGGATGCGATGCAAATACCCATCATACTCTGTGGGGGAGCTCGGATATAAATTACAGGGGTGAGTGTTTACTTCAATACCTTCTATCTACTAACCTAAGTGTTTGCAATAGGGGTAATAGACCAACATTCTTCAATAGGATCAGGGAGCAGGTCATTGATATTACTTTGGTAGGGAACACTGACTCAGTTAGAATTCTTGATTGGAGAGTTTCACTCGAGTGCTCATTCTCCGATCACCACAGGATAGTTTTTACGATACAGCTTACACTGGATAGGGAAAAACCCTTTAGAAATCCTAGGAAAACCGACTGGGTCAAATTCAGTAATCTTAGTGACACCATACCACCTCCAGCAATGGATGGACTAAATAGTACACGGAACTTGGACGACTCGGTAGTGTTTCTATCCAGGTCATTAAGGGAAGCCTACTATGCTTCGTGTAGGGAGCGGCAGGGACCTAGGAAATTCCGGCAACCATGGTGGAATCCTAGACTAATGCAGCTAAGGAAGGAATGATATTTAGGTACAGCCTGGAAACAGGATACATTCCTAAAGAATGAAGAGAGGTTACAGTGGTATTTATCTCCAAAGCGGGAAAGGTAAACCACAGTACCGCCAAGGACTATAGACCGATCAGTTTGTCATCGTTTTTATTGAAAACACTGGAAAGATTGGTCGATATCCATGTCAGGAACATCCTCTCCCCTGATAATTTCTGTAAGGCACAGCACGCATACCTTAAAGGGAGGTCGGTGGAGACTGCCTTGCACGACGTTGTCGGAACTATAGAGGGGACACTTGACAAAAAGGAGTATGTTATGGCATCTTTCTTGGATATAGAGGGTGCGTTTAATAATGTGAACATATCCGCAATAGTTGATGCATTGGGTGACCTAGGTGTTGATCAGCGGATAAGAAATTGGACAGAAAATATGCTTAGGAGCAGGGCCATTAACTCTAATATGGGCATTGGTAGGACAAGGAAAGTTGTGACAAGAGGCACACCACAAGGTGGTGTCATCTCTCCACTTCTGTGGAATCTTGTCGTAAATAAAATCCTTTTCAGGCTCAGCAGGATAGGTACCAAAGTAGTCGCATATGCTGACGACGTTATGCTTCTTATTCAGGGTAAGTTTCTTTCCACAATAAGTGAACTCATGGAATCAGCGTTCTGCTATCATGGGCCAAGGAAAACGGTCTAGGTGTTAATCCTGCCAAGACCGAACTGGTTCTTTTCACCAGAAGATATAAAACTCCAGAATTCAGACCTCCACGACTGGATGGTACTTTTCTGAAGTTTTCAAGCGAAGCCAATTTGGACTCTAAGCTCTCGTGGAAACGTAATGCTGAGAGTCGAATGAAGAAGGCTTTATGTGCCTTCTATATATGTAAGAAAACCTTTGGGAAGAGATGGGGTCTTAAACCATACATTGTACACTGGATGTACACCGCGGTCATAAGACCTATTTTGACCTATGGGGCTCTTGTTTGGACTGGCTCTATGAATTCTACCCCTCAGGCCAGTCTAGAGACGATGCTAAATATAACTCCCCTTGATATATATATCAAATGCATTTCTGCTAAGTCTGCTCTACGACTTAAACAGTCGAGCGGACTAAAGCATGATCGTATTGGTCATGGCACGATCCTACAAAAGATAGGCAGGCCAATCATAGGGCGGGAACGGATTACATAATACCTACACCGAATTTTGACAGAACTTTTAAGACCAGAATACCGACAAGGGATGATTGGGCCGCGAACTCTGTCCTAAGGGATGACGTGATCTCAATCTACACTGATGGTTCAAAGATAGAAAGAGGCAAGGGCTCGGGAATCTTTTCAGATGAACTGGACCTTTTGATGTCTATTCGATTACCCGATACCTGCACGGTTTCCAGGCAGAGATTTATGTCATCGATACAGCCGCGAGAAGATTCCGGGAACTGAATCTCGAAAATTCGACTATACATATCTACTTGGTCAGTCTTGCATCAATCAAGGCTCTTAACTCCAACGTGATCAGGTCGAAATGTCTTCTCAATTGTATCAAATCACTGGCACAACTGACACAACATTACGTCGAGTTGATATGGGTTCCAGGACACGAGGGCATCCGGGGAAATGAAGTATCTGATGAGTGCGCAACCAACGGGTCGTCCCTGGACGTATCTCTAGCGCAAAGGGATATTCACACTCCCCTGGTGACAGTATCGATATTGATAGATGAATGGGCTTTGAGTGAGACGGAACTCAGGTGGTCAAATATCATCACTTGTAGAATATCCAGAATGCTCTGGCCCAATCTGACAGAGGATAGAACTAGGACTCTTTTGTATCTTAGCAGAAATTTGATCAGGCTTCTTACTCAGGCACTGTATGATTGGACATATGTCGGAACGTATGGGTTACCCACGTTATAGCTACTGTAGAAGTTGTTTAGATGAAGAGGAGGAGGAATCGGTACAGAACCTTCTATGTGAATGCCCAGCCTTACAAGAGCATAGACTACTACATCTTGGTAGAGCTCTTTTCCATGATATGGACTGTCTCAGAGATGTGTCACTAGTGAATATGATCAGATTTATTAGAAGTACCGGTTGGTTCCCACGGGGATCACAGGAATCACATAGTCAACGAAATTAGGGAGGGAAACTATTCTCACTTTATGTACGAATTTTCAGCATAAGGGAATAGTATTTCTAAGGGTATCACAATGTGCCGCAAGGCCTCCGAGTGAACTCGCTAAATTGCGAGCAACCCACATAACCTAACCTAACCTCGAGATACCAAGTACTCGGTTGCCATTAATAAAGTTGATGTTTTCAACAACTCAAAACAACCACATTGTCTTTCTAATATTTTTAACAATATGTCATAAGAGCATTATTAAACTTTTCAAAAACTAATTCCTTAACTTAATAAGCTAAGCTCATATTTTAAATTAAATAAAATTAATTTTGATTAAAACTTAAAAGAACACATAAATAAACCTATTTACCAAATAATTATATATAAAATTTATTTAGTCCAGACAGTGCCATACGAAGAAATTTATATCCATTGTTGCTCTGATTAAATTTGCTCTGATTAAATACATTTGACGCTGAGGCCGTTCCCCATAGTTGTGTGCATAACACCATATCGGTTTTATGATCAAGTTATAAAGTAGAAGTTTACAATCTGAACTAAGAGTTGAGTTTCTGCCAATGAGACAATTACTTTTAATTGATTTCAATTTAATTTGAGTCAATTGTATATCTATATGACTTTTCCATGTAAAACGATAATACAGATGTATATCGAGGTATTTAACTTCCGATTCATTCCCACGACAGCCGGTTCTACGTACCGGAATGACCCGAAAATCTTCGGCCAAGGGCTGTCTACCCAGCAACAACAATAATCAAATTTTTAACTTCGGAGCTACACTTTCCGGCATTGTTGATCCGCATTTTACTGGTCCGCGCCGCAATCACAACAACAGTAGCACGTACAACATATGCAGCAGCAACAACAACCATCGCCGCTCTCTCCATCGATTGCAGTTCGTAGACCTGGGGTGATATCACGGGAATATTTTTTTTATCTGAATTCTAGAGACAAATTTCTTTACATTCAGAGTATTCTGGTCAGATCGGTAGAGACGGAGTTGGAGATCTATAAAGTATAGATTTAAACAAGGAGTCCCTCAGGGCGGAGTCCTATCGCCGCTCCTGTTTAACATCTACCTCTCTAAACTCCCAGTGCCTTGATTGTGGAGGTAATCAGCTATGCGGACGACTGCGCTATCTTGTCGACACGTCACAACGTTGATGAGCTTTCCAAACTTCAACATCAAATAGTTGGAGTCTCCCCGGTGGTATCTCAGACAGGAATTAAGAAAATACGAGCAAAGCATACAGAGGTATGTGCCATTGGATCGCAGTTCGTATATGACAGCTTTGAACGACATTCATAGAGATGCCGTCAATTCCGTGGTAGCAGGATACCTTATGAATGTCGTACTTGGAGGTCGCCTACCAACGATAGCAGACGCCGGGAAGATTCTGCTGCGTAAAACAGAAGTCGTTCTGGCACAACTAAGATCCGGATGGAGCAACAGGCTTAATGCCTTCTGATCCCGCATTGACAGGCACGGCACGTCCTCATGACACCCTCCACATATTCAACTGTCTAGCCAACCCTACTTCACTACGTCCAGTGGATTTATGGACCCACCCAGTCGAAGTAGCACAATTCTTTGGACTTGATGCAGAACCCCCTGCTGCTACAACAACTTCCGATTGTTGAATTATCGCATTGTACATTTTTGCTCGTAGACTTTTATTTTCCATTGTAAGTAACGAGACGTTTTTTGGGGTTTCATTAATAGCAGTACCATCAGTACATGTTGATGTCTGATTGCGAATATTAGTTGCCGTGAACTTTAAAAGTCTCCACCCATTTTCTCAATCTCTGGTTATTTTTTATCGTGACGATAAACTGACAGTTCTCATAAAAAAATGTTTATTGGATGTTTATCGTTATGGAAAACGATGTTTTCTTTTCTGACACAAAATGTTGCCTATATATTTTGTACCATTTGCTAAAGGTTACCCATACCCTCATAATGTGTTGCATTTTTAACGATCACAATAGAACAAAAATCATTACCATTTATGCACTTTTCTTTTATCTAGCTTCTAAATATTATAAAACTATACTTTTTGCTTACATAAAAAGTGGTGCATTTCTAACCCTTTGATAAAATTGAGGGTGAAACATGTTGCATATATTCAGGGTTTTAGGGTAACATTATTAGAAAAGAACACGACGAAACTACATTTTTCCAGAAAAGAACACAACGAAGGGTAAAAGGCAGAATAAATGCATCATTTATGCCAGAAAAGAAAACACCATAAATTGTCGACCAGTTAAATAACTTTCCAATAGATTATGTGTGTTTGCGGGTAAATTTTGACTCAGTTTGTATATTAGACCATCATGCCTATTTCAAACGCTTGAGAAAAAATGATAAAGAGACCAGAACAATATTTTTTTCTTGAAACGATTTTTTTAAAGCATTTACAAGTCTATGGGTTTGTTCAATAGTACTGTATTTTCTTCTAAATCCAAATAGCCTTGACATATTAGACAATTTGTGTGATCTTTTCCCGGCTAGGAATCATGGTAACCAGTGAAATCCTCCATTCTGGATTCTATCCGGGGTATCTCCATAAGCATTTTGTTACTGATTTTGTCAATACAATGTGCTTTCTTGGAGTTTAAATCAACAATAGGGAAGATCCATGTGAAAGCGCACAGCACACAGTGGGGGATCTGAAAAAAAAGTGGAAATAAATCTGTAACTTCTAAACGAATAGCCCGATTTTAATAAAATTTCCCATGGCTATAGAGGAGGTAAGTTTTTAATTTGGGCTTAAACAACCAAGGGGGGCCGAGCCACAATGCCCCAAAGTGGGGCACCTCGGGTATATCAAAAATTAAAAATGATGCCAAATTTTTGTTTGCGATCCGATTTGAAAGATTTTTATATATATGGAATGTACTAGACGAGATCTACAAAAAACTATAAGAGATAATAAAAGAAAAGATATACATATTATATATCAGCGTGTAGGAAATTATGTCCTCTTTTCAAAAATGTACAACATTTTTAAGAATTAAAAAAATTATTGAAGACTTTTTTCAAAAATATGCGAATAAAAAATTGTAGCTGATTTTTTGGAAAATTTAAAATTTTAAAATGCAATAAAAGTTTGGTTTATGAATCGTTTTTAATGAAATTTTACACTTATATAGAAACGTTCGATGCAAATCCAAAAGTGAAAAAGATATTTGTGAATTGTTAATGACAATCCCACAATTCCCAAAAACTTTCCAAAAATCCCAAAATTGGGATTTTTTTGATTTTTGGATCTATTGAAGGTACCAAGCTCGGGGCTATGAAATCCCTTTGCATGATATTGAAGAAGAGATTGGGACATACAAAACTGGTCTTAATTTTTTGAAATCAGCTATGCGATTTTAGAATATGTTGTCTAAAGTTGAAATTTACATAAAAAATAGGTCTACTTCGGAAGGCTCTGGACCACGCAATAATACGAATTTTGATATTATTTTGCTTTTATAATATTTCCCGAAATGTTATCTTTTAGAAAAATATAAACACATTATTTATTTTTTTCTCATTTTCTGTATAATTTAAAATTAAGTTTGAATGCACATAACTTTTGACTCAGTAGATATTTTTTAACAATTCTTTCTTAAGATTATTAATAAATTTGTTGTTAATTCAAAAAAGGTACTTCAAGAAAATCGGGAAAGAATTGGATCCGTTATTAGCAAAATGGCAGACCAAGGTAGGCAAAAAAAATAAAATTTTACTTTTCAAATGCGAATAACTCGTAAACTATAAGAGATAATATATGGCTAAAGCAATGTTTTTTGTAGATCTCGTCTAGTACATTCCATATATATAAAAATCTTTCAAATCGGATCGCAAACAAAAATTTGGCATCATTTATAATTTTTGATATACCCGAGGTGCCCCACTTTGGGGCATTGTGGCTCGGCCCCCCCAGTTGTTTAAGCCCAAATTCAAAACTTAAACTTATTGACACCTCCTCTATAGCCATGGGAAATTTTATTAAAATCGGGCTATTCGTTTAGAAGTTACAGATTTATTTCCACTTTTTATACCCTCCACCACCATAAGTGGTGAATGAGGTAAGTTTGTCATTCCGTGTGTAACATTGAGAAATATTCATCTGAGACCCAACAAAGTATATATATTATTGATCCTTATGAAATTCTAAGTCGATTGAGCCATGTCCGTCTGTCTGTCCGTCTGTCCGTCTGTGTAAAACACGCTCACGTCCAAAATACGCAAACAAACTTAGTAGAGTTACAAGAAAAATGTTTATTATTGTCCTAAGCAGTTTGGTATTGAAAATCAGCGAAATCGGTATAGTGGAACCAAAGTTATGAATTAAAATGTGGGACAATCTCCAAAAAAAATTGATAATTTTCACATATTTTTGGACATTTTTTGTAAATATATTGCAGTTAATATCATAAAATTTTGCACTCGTTACTTTTATGATAAACGGAGTAAATCTGGTGAAAATTATAAGAATCGGTCCATGATTTCTCCTAGCCCCCATACAAATTTTTTCCCGAAATATGGTTCTATGGTCTATAAATGCCTACAGAATAGGAATATCCACATAAAATTCAGCAAAAATAAGTCTCGTGGTAAAAGAAATTATATTACAAAATTTTTCGTGGATCGGCCCATATTTGATCATAGCCCCCATATAAAGTACACTTCCGAAAATCCCTTCAATAAGCATAAATGTCTTATAAATGTCGCAATCAAGTTGGAATTCGACATAAATAATCCCGATATATACCAAAATCGCTGTACCTAATTCTATGAAGATCGGCCGATAATTGGTTATAGCCCCCATATAAGGACCACTTCCGAAAAACACAATAACCTACATAAATATCTAAAAATATCAATATGAAAACAAAATTTCACACACATCCGTAGTTTATATTTATAAATCATACTACTGGATTTTGTGAATATCGGTCCATATTTGACCATAGCTCCCATATAAGGTCCACTTCCAAAAATCAGTTAAGTACTCATAAATCTCTTATAAATACATTTATCATGCTAAAACTCGACAAAAATTATACTCATATCTATAGATATCACTGTACCAAATTTTATGCAGATTGGCCGATAATTGGTAATAGCTCCCCTATAAGGCCCATTTCCGAAAAAAGATATTAACCTTTAAAAGTATTAAAAACATATCGATATCAAAATGAAATTAGTCACAGATCAGTAATTTGTATCCAGTAATCATATTTCTGGATTTTGTGAATATCGGTCCATATTTAACCATAGCTCCCATATAAGGTCCACCCCCGAAAATCACTAAAATCCTCATAAATTTCTAACAAATATAGTTATCAGGTTGAAATTCAGAACAAATTTATTCAATATATACAAAAATCGATGTACCAAATGTTACTATGATAGGCCCATAATTGGTCATAGCCTCCATATAAGAACCACTTCCGGAAAACACATTAACCTGCACAAATATCCAAAATTTTACACCGATCAGTAATTTGTATCCAAGAATCGTACTACAAGATTTTTTAAATATTTGTCCATAATTCGTCATAGCTTCCATATAAGGTCCACTATTGTTAATGGCGTTGTTTATATGAAATTGTACAAAAATAGCACTCAAATACTTAGTCCCATAATAGGTCATACCTTCCATATATTGAACCAAATTAGTACACACACAGAAAGAATTAAATTTCTGATTCAATCAAGAAATTCACCCAATCAGACAAAATATTGTTTGAATTAGGACCTATCACAAAATTTGTAAATTCAAACACAAAATTTTGCAAAAATTTAATTGAAAAAAAAACAATATTTTTTCAATTAAAAAAATATGATATTGAATAAAAATGTTGTTTGAAATTACACACAATTTCAAACAAATATTTGTTTAAAACAGACAAAAATTTCAATGATTCTGGTTTTCTGGAATTTCTTAGTTTTACTGATTTAGTGAAAAGTTTGTCTGTTTTAAATAATATTTTTAAAAAAAATTGGTTAAAAATAAAAATTTCAGAAAATAAAAATAAGAAAAAACTACAAATAAAAAAAGAAAATAGAAAAGTAAAGAAAGGAAAAGAAAAACATTAAACAATGCTATTATCTGTTTATCAGACAACTCACATATTTTTGTATGCCTTTGATAAAACCAAAACTACTTATATATAAAATATTTTTAACCAAATGAGAATTATATAGACACATCATTAAAACACACATGCAAACGAAATTACCCAATGTGACTAATATGCACATGATAACAACAAACACCCATATTTACTTGCTTGTGTTGTTGTTTTATCCCAAGTGTTGTATTAAAATAAAAATCAAACAAAAACATTAATAGAATCTATAAAAATATTTATAGAAAATAAAATTAGTTTCAGACAGTCGATTGTTTGAAAATATTTTAGCAATAATTCTTTCTGTGCAGATCAGTAATTTTTAAAATCATACTACTGAATTTTGTGAATATCGGTCCATATTATGTTATGACAATCGACTCATAATAGGTCATATCTCCCATATAAGTCCCACAACCCAATATCTTGAAATTTGTCTAAATTTATACTCTATTTCTTCACTTGAGGTTAAAAAGGAAAAATGTTGATCCAAACACAGAAAAAACTATATTTCAATTCAAACATTTATCACATATTGAACTGGTTTCAATTATTATTCAAAAATTATCTATTCAATAATTTTTGTATTTAATTTTGTCAAAATTATCAAATTCAAAACTCAAAATTCAATAGACAATATCAGAAAATTTTGTTTTTGAGCACATGAACACTTGATTCAATTATGAAATAATTGAATCCAGTTCAATATGTGACAAATATTTGAGTTGAAACGGTTTAAGAAATAATTTTTTCTGTGAAACGTATTAACTTATTATTAAGTATATAAATTGTTAAATTTCATACGTTCTAATAGGAATTTCAATTATAAATTGCTGAATTAGATAACATTTTTTTAAATAAAATATCTTCTGCGTAAACTAGTCTTTTAAAAATTGTTATATTATTTCAGTTGTTATACTATCATATTTAGGTGGAGGGTATTTAAGATTCGGCACGGCCGAATATAGTACTCTTACTTGTTTTTTTTCAGATCCCCCACTGTGCAGCAGTCGAATTTACCATTTCCGATATTAATGAAATTTACCACATACATAATATATCCAATATGTTTCTCATATCAGTGACTTTTTCAATGGAAACTCATTCCGATGTAAAAATATAGCGATTTGAAAATTGAAAATTTTTTTAAAATTGTCTAAAATTATATGTACATAATTGCCCATAACATTGAAACTACTCAAAGTACAACATAATTTTTAATTCCATTTTAAAGGCAAATATATTGTCCTTAAAATGGTGTGAATAAAATTGTTTACTTCCAAAAGGTTAAAGGCAATATTCGGAGTATATATGTATTTCAAAGTAAAAGAAAAAAATATCAAAGATCGCGGTGTTAAAAATTAATAAAAAAACACGGTATGAGTATGACACCTAAACTCTCTAATATATTCGTTCCAAAAAATTTTGATGGAGTCTCGATTACGTTATTAAAAGTACGTTTTTTCATATAAATTCATATAAAAATTTTAGAACTTGTGTTTTACTATATAAATTTAAATTGATTTGAATGTGTTCTGTTTTCTATTTGCTTAAATTTGTATATGAATTTATATGAAAAAAACGTACTTTTAATATCGGTTTACTTTATAACTCCTGGGGCCTATTTCACTAAACTACAATTCTACAAGTTTACAAGTTTTGACTTGTAGTTGTACAAGTCTAATTCTTACAAGTGCTGATGAAATGTGTTTCATTAAAATTTTCACAACACTTGTAGCTTTTTGCACTTGTAAACTACAATTTATACAATTACAAGTTCTTGTACAAATATATTGTTAAATATTTTACGACATTATGACAATACGACCTAATAGCAGACCGTTTGAATCCCCCAATCATATAAAAAGCAATATAACATATTTCAATAATATTACTTATTTTTTAGACCCAATCTATCGGAAAATGTGCGGGGACTGATAAAAATAAATATTTTTGCAATTATGGGTACTAATTTATAATTGTCTATATATGTTTAGATTTCCAAAGTAGCTATTTCCAAAAGCAAAAAAAAAAAAAAGTGAGAAAGTATAGTCGGTTAAGCTCGACCATATGATATCCTACACCAATCGCCTTAAAATTAGGTGGCAAGACTTCTGTATTTATGAAACCTATTTCAAAAAAAATAAACAAAATAAATAAATCGTTACTTTAATATAGAAAGGTCCTAACTCGTGTTTTTTATAAGCCCAGATTTTCGATTATTTCGATAAATGGTCCACTCATATATCATATTTAGCAAAAAAATCTCGACTTAAAAAAAATACGAGTTAGGGCATTTCTATATTAAGGTAACCAAATGCTAATTAATATTAAAATTTTTGGATTTTGTGTTTATTTTAACTAATTTGTATTAAAAAATAGTTAAAAATCTAATTTTATTTCAATTTATCATTCACTTGTAACTTGTAAAATTTTTCTGAGGGTCTCCGTCGACCCTAAGCTTTTCTTCTACAATTCTACAAGTTTAGAAGTGCAAATTTAGTTTAGTGAAACAAAACCACTTGTAGAAGTATGACTTGTAGACTTGTGACTTGTAAAATTCACTTGTAGCTACAAACTTGTAACTGTATTTTGATGAAACACAATTATTCACAAGTTCACAATTTTACAGGCAAAAACACATGTAATTGTGAACTTGTAGCTTAGTGAAATAGGCCCCTGAACTAATCGAGTCTCCATCGAAATTATTTTGCACGAGTATTGTAGAGAATTTAGGTGTCCTCATACCATTTTATTTTTAAATTTTTAACACCGCGATTTTTGATATTTTTACATTGAAATATATGCTCCGAAAATTGACCTTTAACCTTTTGGAAGTAAACAATTTTATTCACACCGTTTTAAGGACAATATATTTGCCTTTAAAATGGAATTAAAAATTATGTTGTACTTTGAGTAGTTTCAATGTTATGGGCAATTATGTGCATATACATAATTTTAGACAATTTTAACAAAATTTTCAAATCGCGATATTTTTGAATTGGAAAGGGTTTCCGATGAAGAAAATTTAAAATTTAAAAAAAAAAATTTTTGTTTTTTATTTTTTTTTTTTTTTGGGAAAAAAAATTCTGGTAAAAAAATATTTTTTTCGATTTTAACCCATTGTAGGTCTAACTTACTATGGTCTTACATACGTCGTTGCAAAAGTTTTTGAAATATCTATCATTAGATATCCACATTGTCTATATTAATGACTTAGTAATCCAGATATAGGTCAAAAATCGAGGTTGTCCTGGTTTTTTCCTCATATCTCAGCCATTTGTGGACCGATTTTGCTGATTTTAAATAGGAAACTTCTCGAAAGCATGTCTGACAGAATTATAGAAGATTTGGATCCTGAAGATATCTGGGGTCTTCAGAAAATTGATTTCAAGAGACAGACATGGCTTAATCGACTCCGCTATCTATAAGGATCCAGAATATATATACTTTATAGGGTCGGAAAATTATATTGTGGAAATTACAAACGGAATGACAAACTTACTTTACAACTTTTGTATTGAGCACATATGTTATGTTCATAGTAAAAGGATTTTTAGAAAAGCGTACATTACCATGACTATGAGACCAATCGTGTAGAAATTGGTAAGGCAGTTTAAGAGTTATTTACAATTGAAACTGCACAATTTTTGTCGAAAATGTTTGTTTCCTCCCTATATTAATATTTAAAATAAAATATAAAACTATTGTTTTATTTTATAACAAAAAATGTCCATCTGTCTGTTTAAAACAAATGAAAGGAGCCAGCCGGCCAAAATTTTCTACAAAAACTCTCTGTTGATAAGGTTTGTTTGGTATTGGAAATGGTCCATGATTTCCCATAGCCCCATACAATTGTCCTCCTGAATGCGCAATCGTGATAAAATTTTGCACAAATTAGTTCTAAGTACTCTGAAATTATACTGTTTCAACAACGAGAAACTTCTTGACGACAATGAGAAACTTCGTGCTGAAGTTAAAGCTGAAGTCAAAGAAACTATCAAACACTTAGCTGAAATGGAAGCGAAACTTCAAGAATCCTCTCGAGCTACAGATGAGAAAATTCAAGAAATGTCTGAGGTTATTAACAGCAGATTGGATGTCATTGACAAAAAGGTGTCCGAATTAGAGAGCGGCCTAGAAAAACAATCCCAGGATGTTGATAATAAATTTCTCGATCTGGAAATGAAAATTAATAATCTTCAATGCCAAGGTACGGAATATCGAGGTTATAGCTGAAAATGAGAGAAATATAGTCAGTGAAATAAAAGAGGCAGTTTTAGAGGCTTTAAATGAGAAGCAAGGTAAAGCTAAAATCAAATGCTATAACTGCGGAAAACTGGTCATTAGACATGCCCTTAAAAAATATATTTGCTTTGGATACTGCAAAATTTAAGTGCAATCGGATAACTAGAACACGTGCCGGAAATCGATTGAAAGTTGTAAAATTGGGTAAATAATGGACCTTTTTCCGATATCTTAAAAAAGTCCCTATTTAAACCATTATTACCCAATTTTACAACATTCAATCGATTTCCTGCACGTGTTCTAGTTATCCGTTTTCACTTAAATTTTGCAGTAGTTAGTTTTAGCTACTAACGATCAAAATAAGACTCATCCAAAGCAAATCTATTTTTAAGGGCATCTCTACTGGTCATAGGCTTGCCAGACGTACTGTTTTCAGCAGTACGCGTTCTTTTTTTTAGTTTTTGTACTTTTAACTGCATAACCCCTAAAGAAGTACGCAAATGTACTTCTTTTTAGTATCTGTACTTCTTTTTGTACTTTTTTTCTACCTTTTTTTACTTTCACCATAATTTTATAGAGGTAAACATGTCACTTAAACGACAAATTTGAACAACAGCAGGATGAAAATTTCTATGGGTTTTTAGTTGCAATAATCAGCAAGAGATTTGCCTTTTTAAAAATCGTTCAGCTGAGTTTTTATCGAATATAAGTACTTATATAAAAGGTCGTTTCAATTTAAAAAATAATAAGTTTGAAAAACTTTAAATTTTCCATCTTAATTGAAACATTTCTTTTCATGAATTTGTGGAAATAATTACATTATTTTCAATCAAAAATATTGATTTAGATCAACTTTTTGACGAAATTACATATATCATTAAAAACATTTGCTGAAAACATTGAAAATGAAAAATCTGCAGAAGAAAAATGGAAAGAATTCTTAAATAGTGGATCATTTCCTAATTTTGAAAAGATTTGTTGCTTCGTCTTTTCAATTCCTCATTCTAATGCAGCCATTGAACGAATTTTTAGTTTAATGTATAATTTTTGGAGGAAGGAACGAAATAAACTTTTAATAGAAAATTTGGAGTTAATAATAAAAACAATCTTTGAATACAGTTGTACTGAGTTTTTCAATTTTTTAAAAACCGAAAAAGGTAAAAATGAATTTGTACAACAAATACAAAAAAGTGAAAAACATTTATAATTTATTTAAATCAGTAAATTTTAAAGTCAATAATTTTCAAAAATTAAAAATGTATATATGTATGTACTTATATCAAAGTATACCATTAAAATTATACTTTTAAATTAAATTAAATCGAATATAAGTACTTATATAAAAGGTCGTTTCAATTTAAAAAATAATAAGTTTGAAAAACTTTAAATTTTCCATCTTAATTCAAACATTTCTTTTCATGAATTTGTGGAAATAATTACATTATTTTCAATCAAAAATATTGATTTAGATCAACTTTTTGACGAAATTACATATATCATTAAAAACATTTGCTGAAAACATTGAAAATGAAAAATCTGCAGAAGAAAAATGGAAAGAATTCTTAAATAGTGGATCATTTCCTAATTTTGAAAAGATTTGTTGCTTCGTCTTTTCAATTCCTCATTCTAATGCAGCCATTGAACGAATTTTTAGTTTAATGTATAATTTTTGGAGGAAGGAACGAAATAAACTTTTAATAGAAAATTTGGAGTTAACACATTGACTGCCACGTCGGACACATATGTGTGACACTTGACTATGCGGTTTACGCCACGTTGGACATATATGTCCGACACGACTTTTACTCTCTAGAGACATGTCAGACAATAGTGCTGGATTTTAAGAACTTTTTCGATGTTGTCTGGAAGTTCCTCATCAAAACTGTAATCTTCACATTCTTCATCACTTTCTGAACTTGTACTGAGTATTTTTTCTAACTCAGTATTCCACAAAAAAATCCTTTTCGACATTTCGTAAGACCCTCTTATTTATAAAAAAAATCTGTTTCTAAGCAGTAAATATTACTGACAGTAGCCTAAATTCCAATATTGACGTTTTCAAAGAGATTGCGCAAAGAAGATGCTGTGGCCCCCAGCATTATATTTGCTGAAAGTGCCTTGGCAGTCAATGTGTTAATAATAAAAACAATCTTTGAATACAGTTGTACTGAGTTTTTCAATTTTTTAAAAACCGAAAAAGGTAAAAATGAATTTGTACAACAAATACAAAAAAGTGAAAAACATTTATAATTTATTTAAATCAGTAAATTTTAAAGTCAATAATTTTCAAAAATTAAAAATGTATATATGTATGTACTTATATCAAAGTATACCATTAAAATTATACTTTTTAAATTAATTTTGAAGTATTAAACAATGAAAATTTGTTTTTGAGTTTTTATTCAGTTAAATTAAGAAACCAATAATACTATCATAATATAAGTTGTTTTTAGTCTAGTCTGAAATATATATAAATTCAATAGATTTAAAATCACAAAAACTGATTTAAATTAAATTTAAAGTTCATTTTTTTATATTAAATAGAAAAATGTAGTTATGATCTCTTTTTTTATGTTCTTCATTGTTACTGTTGTGAACTATTTTTTGTTAGTTTTTTTATTGAATTAAATAAATTTTGAAAATAAACAATTGTACTTCTTTTTACTCAATTGTACTGCTTTTTTAAATTCGATGTACGTTTTTTGACAATTTCAAATCTGGCAAGCCTAACTGGTCATATTCAGCGAAACTGCAAAGCATCGAGAAAACGAGCCAGATCTGTTTCGCCACCAAGAAACGAGCAGCAGGCGAATAGTGGTTCATCACAAGAGTTACCTTTAAACTAAAACGCGCTAGCGCTATGGGGCAAGAACTAGCTCCCACATCTGAGGGTCCCACAATCTCCATATCCGTAATTCAGCAGAAAAATAGCAACCTTACTGCTTGTGGGTACATAAACGGTCAGAAGCACGTTTTTACTATAGACACTAGGGCATCACATTCTATCGTCAAACCCGATTTAGTCAAGAAAATAATTGAACCATTACGTGGGGTAAGTCTGCACACAGCAACTGGGGAGCCGGTCACTGTCTATGGTAAAGTAAATGTGAAATTAACCATTGCCAATGTTAGCGTCAATCATTTATTTATTGTTGTCGATATTGTGGACGAAGTAATCATTGGTGCTGATTTCATGATTAGTCATGGCATTAGTTTGGATATGGAACAAAAAGTTATGATTTGGCGAAATGTGGAAATACCCCTTAACGTCGGATATGAAAATAGGACTCAAGTGAGAAGTCAGAAACTTTAGTGTGGGCTCGTATGGAGGAAGATTGTGAGGACAACAGTTTGTGGGTGGTAGAACCAGCAGAAATAAAAAGTGATCTTATAACAGCAAAAGCCCTCGTTAAGCCCTGCAACAACAAAATAGTTCCTGTAAGAGTGCTTAACCTGTCCAGCTCTGAAAAAGTAGTTAAGCCAAATTCCGAAATAGGTCGATGCACTTCAGCAGAGGCAGTAATCAATTGCGAGAAAAACCCGGAACATCCCAATAAATCCACCAAGGAACACGAGCTACTAGCGGAATATGTGGGGAAATGGGTAGGAGGATTAGCGCCGCCGGATAGAAATAAGGCCAAACAGCTTCTGAAGAAACATACCTCGGTCTTCGCCTTAAAAAGTCAAAGCCAAGGTAGAACGGCAATTGTAAAGCATCAAATAAATACTGGCGAAGCGAGGCCCATAAAGCAGGCGCCCAGAAGTATTCCTCTAGCAAAACGAAGTGAGGTGAAGGAGCTGGTTAACGAAATTGAGCGGGATGGAGTAATCGAACCATCTTCAAGTCCTTGGAGCTCGCCTGTTGTGTTAGTTAAAAAGAAAGACGGCAGCACTAGGTTTTGCGTCGATTATAGAAAGCTGAACGACGTTACCAAGACAGACAGCTACCCGCTACCAAGAATTGACGACACCCTGGACACATTAGCTGGAACAAAATGGTTCTCCACATTGGACTTGCAAAGTGGTTATTGGCAAGTAGAGATTGCAGAAAAAGACAAAGAGAAAACTGCGTTTAGTGCTAGTGATGGATTATAGCAGTTTAATGTGATGCCCTTTGGACTCTGCAATGCTCCAGCCACATTCGAGCGTTTAATGGAACATGTGTTGAAAGGACTTCACTGGAAGACATGCTTGGTGTACCTCGATGACATAATTGTCATGGGGAAGTCTTTCGATGAACACTTGGGAAACGTTGAAGAAGTCCTTAAACGAATAGCTGCGGCTGGACTAAAACTTATCGTAAAGAAATGTGCATTGTTCCAGAAAGAAGTTAAGTATTTAGGGCATCACGGAACAGCAGACGGCATATCAACAGATGAGGATAAAATACGAGCCGTAAAGATCTGGCCTCGTCCGAGAAATCTTCACGAATTGCGCAGTTTTCTAGGCCTTTGCACGTACTACCGACGATTTGTACCGAATTTTGCCAGTGTTGCCGCAAGCCTACATGAGCTAACGCAGAAGTCGCGAGCGTTCCTGTGGAGTGAATCTCAAGAACAGGCATTCCTTCAGTTAAAGGAATTGTTGTGTACAGCACCAATTTTGGCATATCCAATCCCAGGGACGAAGTTTGTGCTAGACAGCGAGTGGATACGGAATAGGCGGTGTGCTTTCGCAGGTGATCAACGGGACTGAAAAGGTTATACGCTACTACAGACGAATACTTTCCAAGCCTGAGAGAAATTACTGCGTAACGCGACGTGAACTCCTGGCAGTATTAGAGTGTGTGAAGCATTTCCACAAGTATTTGTATGGTCAGCACTTCCAACTGAGAACCGATCATTCTGCCATCAGGTGGTTGTTGCAATTTAAACAACCTCAAGGGCAACTGGCTCGTTGGATTGAGCGGCTTCAGAGCTATGACTTTAGCATCGAGCACCGGAAGGGTTTGAAACACGGAAATGCGGACGCGCTCTGAAGACGGCCTTGCAACATGGAATGCAAGCATTGCGCAAGAGCCGAGGAAAAGGAATGTATCGTTGACGTTCGACTAATGCAGTCCAGTGCAGATTGGCCTGTATTGCAGAGAAATGACCCCATACTGTCAAAAATAATATCGGCAAAAGAAGAAGGCAGAAGGCCAGCCCGCAATGAAATATCGGCCGAAAGTCCACTGATGAAATCATATTTGGCGCTATGGAATAGTCTACAATTGTTAAATGGCTGCTTATACCGCATATGGGAAAGTGCTGACGGTAAAACAGTGACAAATCTAATTGTTGTACCATCCTCTAAAATAAACGAAGTAATGAAAGATTTTCATGACGGTACCAGTGGTGTGACAAAAACCTTAGAGAAGCTAAAACAACGTCTTTATTGGGTGGGTTGTCAGCAAACAGTAGCCGATTGGGTAGCCAATTGTCCACAATGCATAGTAGCGAAGGGCCCAGTAAGAAGAAGTCGTGGATAACTTCAGCAGTATAACTCAGGTGCGCCATTCGAGCGGATTGCGATGGATGTAGCAGGCCCTTTCCCTGTCAGTGATGCTGGAAACCGTTATGTTTTAGTGGTTATGGATTATTTCAGCAAATGGCCAGAGGTATATGCAATACCCAATCAGGAAGCTAAAACGGTTATAAGCGTATTTGTGAACAACTGGATGTGTCGCAATAGTGTTCCACTGGAGTTGCACTCGGATCATGGTAGAAATTTTGAATCCGCCGTATTCAAGGAAATGTGCGATTTATACGGAATAAGAAAAGCCAGAACAACGCCACTGCATCCACAATCTGATGGCATGGTCGAAATATTCAATCGCACCCTGGAGGAATATTTAAGAAAAGTGGTCAGTGCACACCAGAAGGACTGGGATGAACACATACCAAAATTTCTATTGGCATACAAGTCAGCTGCTCATGATTCGACCTCTCAAACACCTGCAAAAATTGCAAGATGATCTTAACGAACTTCACGAATTCGTACGCAGACGAATAAAAATTACCAGCGACAAAATGAAAGCCAGATACGATCGAGCAGCGAATTCTGAGGGATTTAATGAAGGCCAACTTGTAATGCTGTATAACCCACAACGCAAGAAAGGACTGTCTCCCAAACTACAAACCCATTGGGATGGACCATACAAGGTGATTAAGAAATTAAACGACGTGGTGTACAGAATACAGAAAGAAAAATGCCCGAGATCTAAAATGAAGGTCGTACATCTAGAACGACTAGTTGCCTATGGGAGAAGTGAATCTATGCCTATTTGGGACGAACAGGCTTAAGCGGGGGGCAGTGTTACGAAATTGTACTTGAATTCAAATATAACGATTTTAACGTCTGATTTAAAAGTAGCCTAATGCTTTCAAATAAAAGTGCTGTAATAGCAAACTGTAACATATCTATGGGCATTATTAACATTGAATAAAAGCTTTCAGTTAACCATTGATCGCAAGTTGGCAACGCTGTTTGCTGCGACCGTATATTCGAATTCGAATATTCAGTTAAAGAACATTGTAGAAAGTACACCATGGCGTATGTATTAGAAACCTCTAGACAGTTAAAGAGAAATCTAGAGTGCTGATAGCAGTGTTATAAATAGTGGCAGAGGTCAACTGAGTGCCTTAAAGTGTGCTGTATTTTTCAAGTGAATTCGTGTACATTATAAAGTGTCCGTATTTCTGAGAATTTATAAACGTGTATAAAAAACATTGAGTGACTATTTAATTCTGTGGTTGTTGTACATTTTAAATAAATAAAGAGTTGTTACAATTTTTAAACTACTAAACGACTTTTATTTGCAATCAAAAGTATCCGGTTTATTTAAAGGAAATAAACCAACGTTTTAAAAAGGTTAAAAAGTAACAATACAAAAGGAAAAATGCAAGATCTAAAATATATGTGAGTGTATGTGTGAAGTTTAAAAGAGTTGCATCCCTGCCAACAATTACTATCCAAAAAGTGTCCCAAACGTATCATCTTGAAGTTGAAACTCATTGAATTGATATCGCTTTCTTATCGTAATAGTGTCACAGTGCGGAAGAAAACGTGCCACGCATATGATACCTACCAATTCTATTCATTTAGTGTATTATATCTAAATTTATGTAAAAAGTGTCCAGAGAGAAGATAATGGCCCATAATCATATTCAAAAATAATGTACATTTTAAGAGAATTAAACTTATTGTAAAATTTGTCACTAACCAAAAATAATATTCTTTTGTATACTAAAATGGATCGTTTTTTTATCATAATGTACTTTTTAATATTATCTATTAAGTTAATTTTTAGGGATCTTTGTTTGTAACTAAAATGTACTTTAAGATGAGCATAATTCGATAGTAATGTAAAATGTTTTTTATATGCTGAGTAACATTTTTACGACACAAAAGAGACACATTTTAGTATACATATCGAAAATATAACTTCCAATTGCTGGCAGGGATTGACATTCAAAACAGAGTTTTCATTTCAGCATAATTCCTATATAATAATATTAACATAAATTTCGATATAAGTTACTCTTATAACATATTGATATTATTCAATGTATGGAGCCGATTGCGGAGTTCCGCTCAGATTTTCTAGATATTTATTCAAAGATTAATTTTTTCGAATTTCCAAGCATTTTAAAAAAAATGCATAAACAAACAAAATGTATTTTTGTTTTTTTTTATTTTTTAACAAAAGATTCTTTTTCCGATATTAAAATGGTTTTATATCAAACATCCTTAACATTTAATGTGGTGTTTTATGGCAGTTAGATGTATCTAAGAAAGTTGTTACCATTTCTAGGTTCATGCAGTTTTTTAGGGGCGAAATAAATAAAACTCATTTTTCCAAAAAATTGAAATGAGCAAAAAAGTACCTTTTTTCTGCTCCTCATATATAAAAAGAGAGTTTGGAAAAGCGATTGCTGTAAATTATAAGTCATCACACTTCTGATATAAAGTTTCGGCCAGATCTGGCAAGTAGTCATTACTCAAATAACACTGTGATGTTGAAGAATAATATTGATTTTATACCAAAACACATCAATCCACCAAATCTTCGTCCAATTGAGATATATTGGACAATTGTTAAATGTAAATTGTAAATAGTGCAGGCACATTAAATGATTAGAACAAAGTGACATAAATATGCTGGAATAACGGTGGAAGTGGGAAGAAAAGTTTATTCGAAATAAAGACACATAAACCTAAAGCTTAATAAATTATCTTAAATTTCATGTATAAAATGATAACATACGTTATTTCATTTAAAAGTTTTGCTCGCTTTAATCCGTTGTTTATTGAAACCCAATGTACATTTTCTATTAATTTTTTTAGTTTACCGAATATATATTGATTACTTACGATATTAAATTATATTTATTATAAAATCATCCAAAGATTGTTTTTATTTAAATATGACGGATTGTAAAGGAAAAATATTTATTTTAGTGTAAGAAATTAAAAGAAAACATAACGCCTCTCACGATTCGAAAATTTTCGCATATTACTACATGTACCTCAAAATGACTTCCGTTTTATGTCACGTACCATATACCCTTATTTCGCTCGATAATTTTTACAACAATGTTTTGAAAGAACTTTTTATTATTTTCAACTATAGTACCCTCTGAATGGAACATAAAGATCAAATTATTTTTCACATACTCTTATTTTTGCAAAATCTATTCCAAAATGTCACGTACGATGATATGGAATTGCCCATATACAAAGATGGTTCTAAATAGATTTGAGAAATAAGGTCCGTAATTAATTTCAATGATAATTCACAGCACAAACCTTGGCCGTCTTCGTAAAAAATAAAATAAATATTTAGGAAAACAAGATGTTGACATCTTATATGATGAACCTGATATCGGCGTAGTAGGTAATTTAGTGGTGATATTGTGCCGGTCAATATACATATTTCGATAATTAATGGACATCTGTGCCTCCACTGTATTACCTATGCACGCAAGGAATATATGCATTGGGAACTATTCAGAGGAACCGACTCGGAAAGAACTACCAGCTATAAAATAATATATGAAACACTCTCTTGCTCGATGAACCTATGTATGAGAAACATATTGCTGCTTACGAAGGTATGGATATCTCAGTGACATGCTGGAAAGACAATAAGCTAGTCACATTAGCGTCAACTTATGTTGGTGCTGAATCAGCCGAAACTGCCAACAGTTATGAGAAAAATCAAAAGAAACAAATCTCAATAGCCTGCCCCAAAATAGTAAAAGATTACAATGTCCATATGATAGGAGTGGATCTCATGGACAGCTTTTTGGGCAGGTATAAGATCAGAGTGGTTGATAAGGCCATAATGAAAATAGGTGCGATTCTAAGGTTGCAAAGGATTTTCAAGGACTGAGTGCATCAAATGCAAGGTTGCTTTGTGCCACAACAAAAATCGGAATTGCTTTGCATTATTTCAGTCATAAACAATAAATTTTACATAATCAGCCTTATCATGGAAGGCGTAGGCGGTTTACGACAACGACAGTTTCGTACTAGATTAATGAAACAGGTTGAATAATTTCTTTAATCTAGTACGAAACTGCCGTTGTCGTAAAACGAATACGTCTTACATGATAAGGCTGAATATACATAAATATATGGCTACAAACTTCTATCTGACTACAAACTTCTATCGGATTTTTGAAAGTTTACATCTGAATTTCATATTTTATTGTTAATCGGCATAAGAAACCATGTGATCCTTACATTTTAGGTAAAACATGTGTTCAGCAAATTTATGTAATAGTTTCATATCGGTACGGCTTTTCAAAAGTGAGTTATGACTTTTATCGGCTAGATTGAGCATGAATATGAATATCTTCAATACAGACCGTAGTAGCTTTAAGATAATCCTCGCAAAGATCACACATTAAGTAGTGTTTGATTCGAGCTTTTATTAAAATTGCCGAGCCTCCACACGCTTAACCTCTGGGATCTTTGAAATAAACTTCTGTACGTCAAAAGAGTTTCAGAAACCAGCATTATTCAGTTAAAGAACATTGTAGAAAGTACACCACAGATGGCGTATGTATTAGAAACCTCTAGAGTCTAGACAGTTAAAGAGAAATCTAGAGTTCAGATGGCAGTGTTATAAATAGTGGCAGAGGTTGCAGTCGTGAGTGAGTTTATCAGAGACGCTTTTCGAATAAACATCAACTGAGTGCCTTAAAGAGTCCTATGTTTTTTAAGTGAATTCGTGTACATTATAAAGTGTGTCTGTATTTCTGTGAATTTATAAACGTGTATAAAAAAACATTGAGTGACTATTTAATTCTGTTGTTGTACATTTTAAATAAATAAAGAGTTGTTACAATTTTTAAAATACTAAACGGCTTTTATTTGCAATAAATCCGGTTTATTTAAAGGAAATAAACGTTTTGAAAAGGTTAAAACGTAACAATATAGATATTTTTAACTTCGTATGTATAAATATGGAACCCAAATCAGCCGAAAACGTAAGTAGCACAGAGTTTGAATAAAATAATTATATATACACATGTAAGTACACAAAAATGTGTTTCTAAATTATTTTTTTAAATTCAGCGGTTTTAAGCGCCACACTTTACTTTTTGTTTTATATTTAAATGATGACAATCAATAAAACACAATTGTTATATTTTAGCATTTTAAATTTTTTAGCCTTTCACTGTTTAGGTTTTATTATAATTTCTTTCTTTCGTTGGCGTTTGTCTTGCATTTGACACTTAATTACTGGAAATATTCCAGTAAGAACAGAATCTGTGTTGTCTGTTTTCGCATTCAAATACAGAAACGAGCTACTGGTTCTTATTATTAATTTTGACGTAAATCAGTGCTGCCAAGTGATGCATTTTTGAACATTTGACGTTAATTATGCTGCAGTGATGCACAACAACTGCATTTACGAACGTACGCATATTTTCAAACAGTTCATGGTTTATTTAGGATGGCTTGCAATAACATAAATTTCATTTTAAGCATTTCCTGCATCATGTTGCTCATATAGTTGATGAAATTGTTAATCGATTTTACTAGGGTCTCCACTGTAGCTTCAAGTCGACTAAAATTAGAAGAGGGGGAGGTTGGTTTGTAGATTCCACGTTAATATTAGGGTATTTTTGTTTCCAAGTTGTGCACCACGGTATTGGGTGTGGTTCATTTCACCTGGTTCTAGTTCAACTCAAAATAGTGGTTGGGAAACTTACTCTCGATTTCTAATGTTGATGACGCTTTTTATTTTGTACCCATTATTTTCCAAAGCAGTCATTATTTCTTCAGGATCTACACAAGAGTCAATGCCTTTAATAACGATTTGGAGACCCTTGCTACTTTTCAATTGGTATGTGTAAAAAACCTTTATTATTGGACTTAAATTCGGTAACTACTTTACGGAAATCGTTTTCATGATTTACCTGAATTTTAGTCTCGTTTATTTTACTTCGTTTAAATGGCACAAAGTAAAAAGAATTTTCTCCGACCAACGAGATTAAATTTTAACTAAAGCATTCGAATTTTGCTCTCTCAAATAAATAGGATGGACTTTGAAAAACAATACTGGGAGGTGAGATGTTTTTTCTTGGAAAATTGAAAATCTATTTCCGGTATTTTGCCTATAAATTTCCCTATCTTTAGGTACTTTTGCGGTCGATGCAACTTTTAAGGATTTTGGGCTACGTCCTCGTTTTAGTACGGTAACGTACCTATCAATTCCCACTTGGATTTGTGGTTGTTGTAAACTATTTTTGGGCTGACCATTTTTAGGTATTGCTCCCATTCTATGGTCAATTGGGTTCGTACTTACTGAGTATGTTTTTACTTTAGGGGGTGAATTACTTGCCATACTTTCATGCGCTACCAAAGTTTGCTGTTGGTTACCATATTTTTATCAACAGCAGTCAATGAAAAATTTTCTTTTGTTTTACAAATATTATTCGTAAACAATGAACGAGCGTATTGTATTTGTGTTATCTTTAGATTTTAAGATGAAAAAATGTACAAATTTGTCAAAGGGGGCAATGTTTGTGGAACTTCTGAGGAGTAAATAAAGGCCTTTTATATGTATAAGTATTTGATATTGTTGAAAACATTATGACTTGAGGATTGATAATTTAGTAAAACTATTGTGACGTTATTTACCGTGTGATAGTAAAAACACTTATGCCCAGTTTTTGACTTGTTATTTAAATACGTATTTAGTTAATTTTAACTTAAAATTAAGTTGTATTTAAATACAGTTTGAGTTTTTCAGTGCTACATAATTTGTCTTATTTAAATAAGATAAAAGTATGGTAGCACTACTAAATATCAAAAATTTATCGATAGTTTTGCTTAAAACAGCTGTTCAACCAAAACAAAAATTGATACATTTTGCCCAATAAGAAATAAAAGTTTATTAAACAATAAAATTATTGGTAGGAAAATGCACAAAAGAAGCTCCAATTGTACCGCATCGGAATTGTAGTTTTTGCAAGACGCTTTTTTTAGCAAGACGCGGTTGTTTGTTTTTTTTTTTACTACAATAGAGTGAAAAAAAACCAAACAACAAAAGTCAGCTGTCAAAAACATATGGTAGTTTATGAAACTTAAATAGAATTTAAATGACCAACGTTGGCCATTTAAATATCATTTAAAAAAGCACTGAGAAACTCATTTTCGTATTTAAATAGAACTTAAATATAATTCATATTTAAATACGAAGTCAAAAACTGGCTCTTAGTAAGTATTTAAAAAACATATGGGGTTATACAAATAAGGTGCATTTTCGTGGATCGGTGCTTTGCCTTTTTACACGTAGTACTGCAAGCACCTCTTGAAGTTTGGTTGTGGCTTGATACTCGATATGTTCTCTTCATGTATGTTGAGAGTGCGAGCGTAAAACAAACTTGTACTTAACTAGTAAACATAAAGACGAGTAACAACAAATACATACTGTGTAATTTTGTTGTTCTCAAAAATATGAACATTATTTTTATGTATAGTTCGAGTAAGTGTACAAAATTTACAAGTACACGTGTACAACAAATCCATTCATGCAGAGGTTTAATAGAGATAACCTACACTTGTAAGCGTTTTTTTTTGGACTATGTATTTATATTGTTACATTTTAACCTTTTCAAAACGCTGGTTTATTTCCTTTAAATAAATCGGATACTTTTGATTGAAAATAAAAGCCGTTTAGTAGTTTGAAAATTGTAACAACTCTTTATTTATTTATTTATTTAAAAATGTACAACAACCGAATTAAATAGTCACTCAATGTTTTTTTTATACACGTTTATAAATTCTCAGAAATACAGACACTTTATAATGTACACTAATTCACTTGAAAAATACAGCACACTTTAAGGCACTCAGTTGATGTTTATTCGAATAGCGTCTCTGATAAACTCTCTAACGACTGCAACCTCTGCCACTATTTATAACACTGCATTACCATCTAGAAAGCTCTATTTCTACAATGTTCTTTAACTGAATATTCGAATATACGGTCGCAGCAAACAGCGTTGCCAACTTACGATCAATGGTCAACTGAAAGCTTTTATTTAATAATGCCCACAGATATGTTACAGCACTGTTATTTGAAAGCATTATGCTACTTGTAAATCAGCCCTTAAAATCGTTATATTTGCATTCAAGTACAATTTCGTAACAATATTTAAAATTTCAGATCTTTCGGATCATAAATGGATTTTTGGCGATTTTTTTAAAAAAAATTGAGACCCGAGGTGACCAACTTTAAGGGGCTACGCACTGGCCCCTATTAGTGCTAGGAAGCTGAACAAACGTAAAACAACTCAAAAACACCTCAGCTCAAACCATGTGAAGTTTCGTAACAATATCTCCAATAGTTACAAATTATTTCCAAAAAAAAAAGTCTCTAAACCACTGTGTACCGCTCAGCGTTGCCACAAAGAAAATATTTTTCCTACCAACACACAGTGGGAGATCTGAAAAAAGTTTTTACTTATCAAATGCGAATAACTCGTAAACTATAAGAGATAATATATTACTAAAGCAATGTTTTTTGTAGATCTCGTCTAGTAGATTCCATATATATAAAAATCTTTCAAATCGGATCGCAAACAAAAATTTGGCATCATTTTTAATTTTTGATATACCCGAGGTGCCTCACTTTGGCCCCCCTTGGTGTTATAAGCCCAAATTCAAAACATAAACTTATCAACACCTCCTCTATAGCCACGGGCAATTCGTTTAGAAGTTACAGATTTATTTCCACTTTTTTTCAGATCCCCCACTGTGCAACATACACTCTAAAACCTACCAAATTCTGTCCTATCCTACCAAAAATTTAATTTTAAATAAATATTTGGAAGTGAAAGTATATTAAAAATAAAATTACATAAGTCACTATAACAGAGTTCATTGAATCCATCTTTAAGTGTGCTTACATTTTCCCGAACAAATTTATGCGAGCATTAATATCTAAAGATATATCACTTAGCCGAAGCAAATTCAATTATTTATGTGGGAGCAATGATTTAAGATTGTTTTGAAACATACAATGCAAAAACAGCTTCCATCTTTCTCCTGCAACCAATCAAAAAGTTGAATCCACTCACTCCTAAATTTCCGCTTCGTTTTGCAACTTTATTCACTACAAAAAAGTAAAATAAATAGATATTTTATTCATATTTATTTTCTATCATTGCCGTTTGATGTTTGGTTTTCTTCATCAGCATCAATTGCCAGTCTTGGAGTTTTTGAAAGATATCTAAAAATACTACATATTTTAACTATTAAATAAAATTGTAAAAAAAATAACTTTTTTGCGGCCTTTTGTTTAAGAGATATAAGTGTTTGTTTACATTTAATTTGCACTGACACTATGATTTTGATGTTTTTCATATAAATGCAAAGATGTTATACATTTAACGGCGTTAAGTTCAATAATCAGGGTTTCCAACTATTTTATTTCACACATGTTTTTTATTTGTTATCTTTAAATTTAAAAACTATAAATTTTAAAAATATTAATTGTATTTCCTACCAAAAAATTAAAAAAAATTGAACAAACCAACCAAACTACCAATCGTTGTACTTGTAAATAAAATCTACCACTTTTGGTCCAATTGAATCAAAGCGGCAACGCTGGTACCGCTAGACAAAATATATCTAGGCGGTAAAGTAATCGCAAGTCTTTCAAGTATGGATATTTCAACATACAAATTAAAATTAAAAATTGCAAGAATTTTTTGAATCAAATTGCATTTAAAACATTGACGTAATAAATCCCCAATTGTTCGATACCAATATTTCTGTAATTCCTTTAGTTTTGCATTTCCCAGAAGCTGTTTAAATGGATGAATTTAATGAAATTGATAAGGAATTTTTGCTTATAATAGGGGGGTCAGACGGCATTTATTGCTTGTGTATTGGGACATGTATTCGATACATATGGAATTCCATGTGTATGTCAAAATTCACGTTATACATACGATTCATAATTTCCACGTTCAAACGTACATATGTAATTGCATGTGACATAACCTCTATTAGTTTATATGTTTGTTGTTTTTAACAATATATTTATTTAAAAAAATTTTAAATCACAATAAATATATTTAATGCAATGAAACTTATTTTGTTATGATTTTTCTTTACTCGTTTTTGTTTTTTTTTATTTTGCACTCACACAGTGTTGTATTTCAAAATACAACACTGTTATACACACGAAAATAGAACATGCTCTAATTGCCAAAAATGTCACGAGTAATACACATGTATTTTACATACACAAAGTTTCATATGGATCACACGGTATGTATATGTTTACATGTGGAAAAATGTCCCAATACATGGTACAAAACACAAGCAATACATGCCGTCTGACCCCCCTTTAAGGCAAATAAAAGATGTTGATAAAAATGGCATTCTGCTGTTTTACAAACTTGGTCCTATATTCAAAACCCTCTATCTTTGATATTCACGAAAATTACATTTTGATGGTAAAATGTTCAGTAAAACAGCCCTCATCTATGGTGTGAATTTCATACTAACATATTTTTTTTGCTGTTTTATTTGCATTTTTGTTATTCATCTTATACAATTAATTTTTTCCGAATGCAACAACCTCTATCTTTTCAAATAATTAATTTTAAAAAATTTTTTTGGAATAATTTCTTCTTGCAATTCATGTTTTCTTACTAATTTTTGATTGCTGCACAAGAATTTTACATTTTTCAATCATTTAAAAAAATGAATTACCATGAAAATATTTTAAATTTTTGTTTTTGGAAAATATAATTTTCATGGCATAAAAATAAATGGTTAAAGTGTTCTACTTTTAAAGTGTTTTTTATCTTATGTTTTATTATTAGCCGTTATTTTAAATAAATCACGTTAAAAACTGACAGACGGCATAAATGAAATTAAAAAAATTAAATTCTATTAAAATGCAAAAGCCTCTATCTTATAATTTTTATACATACACATTGAATATTTTGAGAAGAAAAACCCTCCATCTATCATAAAGTCCCCAATAATGCAAAATTTTAAAAACCAATTATATGTGAGATTCAGTAGTTGCTTTAAAATAATAACACTGTCACAACAGCATTTTTAGAACAGAATAGCGACCCTATAATTCTGAAAGGGCATGTTGAGTAGATCATTTTTGTAGAATAAACTTATAGTCCACCTGGTCTGAATTTGTTTTTACAGTGGGACAAAGATTTCATTTTTTGATCGAAGGGAGCAGTATACTAATTGAAAAAAATGTTGTAAGTTAATGTCTAAAGGTAAGATCACACGATTGCCGCAATACACCAATTAAATACAATTTTTATTGTGCTGAATTGGGTCCCAATAAAGAAATTGTCCCAATCAATTTCTCTGCAGTCACATGATTGCCTCATTTTATATAAATTTGATTGTCGTAAATTGGCGCAAAGTGATTTAGTGGCAATAATTGTCGCATTCCAGTCACACGATTGTTCTAGTTTACGGCAACTCAGAGAAACAGCTGTTGTGCTAGATGTTAAATTTTGTTGTGTTTATATAAGTAAAACAAGTAAGAGTACTATATTCGGCCGTGCCGAATCTTAAATACCCTCCACCTAAATATGATAGTATAACAACTGAAATAATATAACAATTGTTAAAAGACTAGTTTACGCAGAAGATATTTTATTTAAAAAAATGTTATCTAATTCAGCAATTTATAATTGAAATTCCTATTAGAACGTATGAAATTTAACAATTTATATACTTAATAATAAGTTAATACGTTTCACAGAAAAAATTATTTCTTAAACCGTTTCAACTCAAATATTTGTCACATATTGAACTGGATTCAATTATTTCATAATTGAATCAAGTGTTCATGTGCTCAAAAACAAAATTTTCTGATATTGTCTATTGAATTTTGAGTTTTGAATTTGATAATTTTGACAAAATTAAATACAAAAATTATTGAATAGATAATTTTTGAATAATAATTGAAACCAGTTCAATATGTGATAAATGTTTGAATTGAAATATAGTTTTTTCTGTGTTTGGATCAACATTTTTCCTTTTTAACCTCAAGTGAAGAAATAGAGTATAAAAAGGGTATATAAATATATTTAGACAAATTTCAAGATATTGGGTTGTGGGACTTATATGGGAGATATATGACCTATTATGAGTCGATTGTCATAACATAATATGAACCGATATTCACAAAATTCAGTAGTATGATTTTAAAAATTACTGATCTGTGTACTAATTTGGTTCAATATATGGAAGGTATGACCTATTATGGGACTAAGTATTTGAGTGCTATTTTTGTACAATTTCATATATAAGTGGACCTTATATGGAAGCTATGACGAATTATGGACAAATATTTAAAAAATCTTGTAGTACGATTCTTGGATACAAATTACTGATCGGTGTAAAATTTTGGTTCAGTACAGATTATTTTGGATATTTCTGCAGGTTAATGTGTTTTCCGGAAGTGGTTCTTATATGGAGGCTATGACCAATTATGGGCCTATCATAGTAACATTTGGTACATCGATTTTTGTATATATTGAATAAATTTGTTCTGAATTTCAACCTGATAACTATATTTGTTAGAAATTTATGAGGATTTTAGTGATTTTCGGGAGTGGACCTTATATGGGAGCTATGGTTAAATATGGACCGATATTCACAAAATCCAGAAATATGATTACTGGATACAAATTACTGATCTGTGACTAATTTCATTTTGATATCGATATGTTTTTAATACTTTTAAAGGTTAATATCTTTTTTCGGAAATGGGCCTTATAGGGGAGCTATTACCAATTATCGGCCAATCTGCATAAAATTTGGTACAGTGATATCTATAGATATGAGTATAATTTTTGTCGAGTTTTAGCATGATAAATGTATTTATAAGAGATTTATGAGTACTTAACTGATTTTTGGAAGTGGACCTTATATGGGAGCTATGGTCAAATATGGACCGATATTCACAAAATCCAGTAGTATGATTTATAAATATAAACTACGGATGTGTGTGAAATTTTGTTTTCATATTGATATTTTTAGATATTTATGTAGGTTATTGTGTTTTTCGGAAGTGGTCCTTATATGGGGGCTATAACCAATTATCGGCCGATCTTCATAGAATTAGGTACAGCGATTTTGGTATATATCGGGATTATTTATGTCGAATTCCAACTTGATTGCGACATTTATAAGACATTTATGCTTATTGAAGGGATTTTCGGAAGTGTACTTTATATGGGGGCTATGATCAAATATGGGCCGATCCACGAAAAATTTTGTAATATAATTTCTTTTACCACGAGACTTATTTTTGCTGAATTTTATGTGGATATTCCTATTCTGTAGGCATTTATAGACCATAGAACCATATTTCGGGAAAAAATTTGTATGGGGGCTAGGAGAAATCATGGACCGATTCTTATAATTTTCACCAGATTTACTCCGTTTATCATAAAAGTAACGAGTGCAAAATTTTATGATATTAACTGCAATATATTTACAAAAAATGTCCAAAAATATGTGAAAATTATCAATTTTTTTTGGAGATTGTCCCACATTTTAATTCATAACTTTGGTTCCACTATACCGATTTCGCTGATTTTCAATACCAAACTGCTTAGGACAATAATAAACATTTTTCTTGTAACTCTACTAAGTTTGTTTGCGTATTTTGGACGTGAGCGTGTTTTACACAGACGGACAGACGGACAGACAGACGGACATGGCTCAATCGACTTAGAATTTCATAAGGATCAATAATATATATACTTTGTTGGGTCTCAGATGAATATTTCTCAATGTTACACACGGAATGACAAACTTATATATACCCTCATTCACCACTTATGGTGGTGGAGGGTATAAAAATATGTTTGTGATTTGTGCTTATATGTTTTTGTTGTTAAATGTGGTAAACAAATGGCCTGTGTAAAATAGTGTTTTATTATATGTAACTTAAACTTCTGTGGAATAAAAGTTTTGAGTATTCGACGAATTCCTATCCAATGTTTGGTTTATTTGTTTCTATGTTCTGTTTTCTATGTCCATGTGAAAAATTAGCTGCAACTTTATGATTTTGTACGTTTTTTAGATGCAATGTCAGAGTCTAAACCAGTACTAGCAAAAACGTTTTTGGCGGTGGAAAATCATGTTTTTTCTAATGTTATTGATCCATCAAAATATAACGAAGAGCAATGTTAATAAACTGCGGTACAAGTGGACAACTAGTCACAGAATCATGACAAAATTCGCAGATTGAAATAAAGAATGGTTAGAAGGAGATCTTATTTTTCCAGAACCAGCCGTTGATCGTCGTAAATATACAAATTTTTCAGAGTGCTCAACTAAAACTCAAATAAAAAAGGTTTATTCTATTGTTGATAAGAAAAATAAAAAAAATAAATAAACCTTAATAACTCTTGACCTAAAAGTGATAACCTACATGTGTAAGAACTTTTTTTGTAAATCTTCTCTAGGACTATTTATATTTTATATATGTATATTTATATTTTATTTTAAATATCAGCTGATTCGGATTATAAATAGATTTTTGGCGATTTTTTTAAAAAATGTGAGACTCAAGGTGGCGTGAAATTTTGCTAATTAAGCATAAAGAACTTTGGTGACCCCCACTGAAATTTTCCGGCAAAAATTTTCTTCGAATATTTTAATCCTTAAATGTCCTTCCTGAAAGGACTTTTTTTGATTTTCTCGAAAAAAGGGTCAAATTGACCCCTAAAGAGAGGAGATAGATCTTCCACAAAAATGATCCCCATAAAATTCCACAATATAACTCTGACAATAAGAATTCTCTTAGATATTAACTTACAACATTTTTTTCAGTTAGTATACTGCTCCCTTCGATCAAAAAATTAAAACTTTGACTGTAAAAAAATTCAAACCAGGTGGACTATAAGTTTATTCTACAAAAATTATCTACTCAACATGCTCTTTGAGAATTATGGGGTCGCTATTCTGTTCCAATCAAAAAGTCTCAATTTGTTGGACAGTGTAATTGTCCAACTTATTATTTTAATAATTCAAGTTATAATTATTTTAATAATAACTTGAATATAGGCCCTCGATATATTGAATTATAAAAATAAACCTATTTCAATAAGAAAATATTATTATTTTTGCACAAGACCTTGGATACGATAATTTTACATAAAAAACGGTAATTTTGTTAGGGCTGTACGGTAATCAAAATTAAAAAGTTAACATCACTGTCCGCGATAGGCAAGAGCTCTCTTGTTTTCACATGTAAGCAACAGTGGTGCCGTTTGTTTACATTTGTTACATTTTTCGTAACTTTTCAACATTGTATAATTTTCATGTTTTGGACCTTATTTTCGTCAGTTTTCAGCCCTGCGTCTAAATAAAGTACAATATGAAAATGTAGTAAATATTTTTAGTACTTTAAATTCATATCATGCCACGGATGTTTCTATTAAACAATAGTGTTTATTACCACCTTGGTCTATATCATTTAGAAACAGACTCTGGAAATGCGAAATATCATAGTAACGTACTCTTCAGCTGGCTAATATCCAATTTTGAGCATTTGGAAGATTTCGTCAGATACAACAAATGTTATGGCTGGATTATATAACTATTTTTTAATGTAATTAATGTAGCTGTCATGCTAGAAGTTAGAAAAATTCAATTGAGGACATGATGTATATTTTAGTTGAAACTCCAAAATGTTATATAAATTTCAAAATACCAACATTTCCTTTAATTAGACAACCATACAATTTTAAGATAGCTTTCACTTAAAACAAGTGTAGGCGGAACGAGAGCAACACACATCTTTAAAGGAGAATAGATTATTTAAACATCGGCATAACAAAAATATATTTGGTGTTCCTTTCATACACTGTAGAACTTTTAAACTATTTGAACAAAAACAGAAAAGCAGCTGCTACTTATTTCGCTAGCAGATACCTGTTTTTACAAAAGGACGGTTTTCGAGTTATTCGACAAACCGGTTTTTTTGTCTCGAATTATTCGACAAAATCGAATATTTTTTTAATTTATTTTAAGATTTTGCGATTACTTTTAATAATTAGTGATTACTTTACACAGCACTTTTCTTCTAAATGTGTAATATGATTTCATGTTCAATGTCATTAACAAGTTATACATCAAGTACTAGGCGCAGTCGAATGTTATTGTAATTTTTTCAGGGACATTTTTGTTTTATGCCATTGAAAATTTTGCGTCTGTTTAATTTAGCTTCGTATAACGGTTCCTGTTCTTCGTAGTTTATACCAACCTCTTGTCTTTTAAATTGGAGTATATCATAAAAAGTCATTGATACTGTACCACTACCATTGTCACTACTGATTTTAATAACAAGATTTAATCATTCCAGCTTCCTATACGTAGATATAGGTTTAGAATATATTGAATGTGACTCGCAAAATTTAGAAGCTCAGCTCAGTTTAACAGTAAAAGAAGTTCGAAATCCACAAAAAAAATAGTATTACAACAATTAGCGACTTAAAACCAGATTTTTATTACTTGGAAAATTTTTCAAAAAGTTAAAATAAAGTAAATCTTTTATACAATGCAATTTCAACTATAAGTGAACGTGGTATTTCTGTTACTGTTTTAATCAAAAATAAATTGAGGAATCGTGTGTCCTCAAATATTATTTTAAAAAATATAACTAACTATTAGTATGTGTTAATATTATATTAATATACATATATCATTCCTTTTGATTTAAAATAGTAAATAAATTTAAAGTTGTGTTAAAAAAAATTTAAATACATTTTTAAAAGACTGAATGATTTTTTAATTAGTTTTAATAAAACAAAATATTTAAGCTTAATTTATACCTCAATTCATAAATTGACAAAAAATTTAAAAACCGGTTATTCGAACCGGTTTTTGATTGAAAAAACCGAAAACCGGTTTTTAAAAATTACGCTTTTTCGAATTATTCGAAAACCGGTTTTTGGAATATGTCGAATATTTGATCACCCTACTAGCAGAGTTAAAAAATTTATAATAATAATCGCAAGTAACTATTTAGAAGTTAATGATATAAAAACAACTTCTTATTTTTTTAAATTAAATTTTCAAATCAAATGTATCTAGGAGATTTAGCTTACATAAAAAATCTCGTGAGCACTCACTCCTCTACCATGAGTCCCTGATTTAAGTGCTGACGAATACCAGGATTAAGTATACAATCTAAAGAATGTTGATGTAGAGAATATTTAGCCAACTACAGCCTATAAAAAAAACTGGGACTGAATTACCGCATTCGTGATTGAGTGAGCTATCGTATCGAAATTATAATAAAATTAACTATATTTCTTGCTCGATATCGAATGGCATAATCTCGAATAAGAAAATTACGATCAGCTTTACTCAATATCGAATGCGTTAATTCGGACTCTGATTATAATAACCGGTTCAATACGGACACAATTATCATTGTGCTCGAAATTTACACAAGGGCACCCAGTGGGTTAAACTAATTCGGGTACGCTGAATTCAATGGTGCTAACCGTTTTTTAGGTTAGCTCGTATTTTCGAGATATACCGTTATTTCGGAAATGGAGGAGGTTGCACAACATATATTCGCGTAACTCAAAAACGGTTTAGTTTCTTGAGTAAACTGAAAAAACGATATTCCGCAATAAAATTGCGTTTAACGCTTAGCATGTTTGTAATATTCGCAGTCGTTTTAGAAATATACATTTTTTTTGGCAAAAAATAATTTTTTAGAAAAATTTCGAAATTTTTGATTTTAAACCGGCATTCAAAATTGAAAAATAATTTTATTCACAAAATATAAGATACATAACTCGTAGTAATTAGCTACATCGTGCAGTGTTCTTCTATGTTTAGTACTGCAATAGTCGACAGTGTAGTGCCGTTTTTACAAATTTTCTGTTTGTTGTTGATTTTGAATCCATAAATTTGACTAGTGGAAAAGATAAGATATATATATTATATATCAACGCATAGGAAATTTTGTCTTCTTTTCAAAAATGTATTCAATTTTTAAGAATTAAAAAAGTTATAGAAGACTTTTTCTAAAAATATCGGAAAAAATTTTAAAATGTTATTAGGGGACAGATTGTAGGCAGATTTTAATCATTTAGAACTTGTTTTGTTTATTTTCTATACGCGTAGAAAAAATTAACAGCGTAGCTTCATTTTCAAATTATTAATGGCGTTTAAAAAAAATCGTAATTTTGTTTGCCAAAAACAATTTATATTTCTATAATTCGCAGTCGTTTAAAAACATGTAAAGCCTTTCTTAAAGGTAATTTTATTGCGGAATTTCAGTTTCATTTTATTCAATAAAATAAAAAGATTTTGAGTTACGCGAATATATGTTGTGCAACCTCCTCCATTTTCGAAATAACGGTATATCTCGAAAATACGAGTTAACCTAAAAAAACGGTTAGTCTGCTTTTACACAGGGCAAGTTTTCTTGCGCAAGTCTAGAGTTTATAGTAGAGAGAGGCAAGAAGAAAGAAGTGGGGTACACACTTGCTTGTACTGGCAAGTCTCTTCAATTCTCTTTTGTTTTCTTATTTTCACTATGGCGTATATTAGGTTTTGACATACAAAATTGAACACAGACTTGCTGTGTGTAAACAGTCGAGCAAGTTTAAAAGGGAATCGAAGAGACTTGCTTCAAGTAAACTTGCTGTGTGTAAAAGACTTAGCACCACTGATTTCAGCGTACCCGAATTAGTTTAACCCACAGGGTGCCCCGTTTGACTGTTTTTTCAATATTAAATTGTATTTATTATAAAATCATCCAAACATTGTTTTTATTTAAATATGATGGATTGTAAAGGAAAAATATTTCGTTTAGTGTAAGAAATTAAAAGAAAACATAACGCCTTTCACGATTTTCGCATATTTCTACATGTATCTCAAAATGACTTCCGTTTTATGTCACGTACGATATACCCTTATTTCGCTCAATATCATAAAGACAAATTATTTTTCAGATACTCATATTTTTGCCAAATCTAATCCACTCTATAGGCGTACAAATGTCACGTACGATGATATGGAATTGCCCATATGCAACTTTCAATTTCGATAGCGCTTCATCCCAAAAAATTAACAATATCAATAAATTTAATTTAAATTGTGTGATTAATATCCCAAATAGAACAAGCTATTTGAGTTAGTTTCTCGAACTTTTACAGAGTGTCTAAATAGTATCAATACCACCTTATAGGCCAATGCCATGTTAATATGCGTGTTAATTTCTTATAAAGCATTGGAACTAGAACCGGTTCCTATCATTTATGTAGGGCTTTGGTTATATCAACTTTATCTCCATTTTTTTTTTCAATTTTCTTTTGTATATGGGGGGATTTAATGTCAAGTGAACCAATGTTGTATGTCTTGAGTTACAAAAAATTTATTTTGATAGATATCCCATCGCATCCTACAAAGTGGCCAAAAAGCACTAGAAAAAGGAATAGACCTAAGCTTTCTTTAGAGCAAAACAAAATTTAAAAACGGCCCATTTTGTTTAAGAAAAAAAGGACTCATTTTGAAAAAAAAAGTCATCAAATTTTTGATTTCGAAAAAAAATTCAACAATTTTTTATTTTTCGAAAGATTGATAAAATAGCTATCTAAACTATTTGGGACATATTTTGCTAAGATAAATAGGTAATAAGTTACATGGATGAGAAAAAACACCTGTTTGGCCAAAATGTCAAATTTTGACCCCCTCTAACTCAGAGACTTCTCGACCGATCTTGTTGAAAAATTGTGTCTCAATTACTATCCTGAAGACATCGATTTCAAAAGTTGGTTCAGTTGACATGAAATCCACCAGAATTATGTGTTTCTGACTTATCGTAGTCGGTATTAGACATTTTTTAAATTTTTTTCTAAAATTATGATTATTACAAATATTTTATTTATTTTTAACACAAACGTGTTGATAAAACCACACTAATTTTGCAAATACAATAGCGGAGTTCACTATTAAGAGCGAATGGTCTTGCATCATTGCAAATGCAAAATTTTACCGTAATCCAATGACAAAATACACACAAAACTATAAAATTTTGCATTGCACTTTCGCAAGACCATAAACATCAAACACTGAACTCCGCTAATATAAGATGATTATTTCAAATGTTTGTATGAAAATCACAATTTTTTTTTTTTAATATTTTATTTATTGCATCTTCACAAAATAATGTGAACTATCAATAATTTGTTCAAATCTTAAATCTAAATATTAATTTTTATTTACGTCCCACCACCGTTGGACGAAAAATTATGTTTAATTTATAGATCCTATCATCAGCGCAGGTCTGTTGGATTCCTTCTTCTTAGTCGGATGTAGCCATTACTTCTCATTAATGTTCGTGCAAGTGGGTTTGGCTGAACTTCTAACTTTTTCAAATATGACTCCGCTTGTGTTTTTATTTAATTTTTCACCAGGGAGACACCTAGGTCCTTATGAATGTTAATATTTCTCTCTTCATGCCATACTTTGTCGAAGGCTTGCGAAACGTCGATGAAGATGCAGAACAATATTTTTTTTTTCAAATGTGTTGGATATGATTTCTACCAACCTGTGAGTTTGTTCTATGGTGTTATGTTTTTCTCGAAATCCGAATTGATAAGTTGGAATATAATCAAAATGATTCACTATCGGCTTTAACTTGTGCATTAACAGTTTTTCGAATAGCTTTGATATATTTGACAATAGGCTAATGGGTCTATATGATTCTACTTTACTGTGATCTTTTCCCGTCTTAGGTATCATTGTAACTAAAGAAACCTTCCATTCTGGTGGATAATATTCAAGGCGTAATATAGCATTAAAAATAAATAGGATTATTCTTAATGCAATTTGGGGTAGCTCGAGGAGCATCTTGTTACTGATTTTATCAATACCAGGTGATTTTTTGGAGTTTAAATCAACAATAGCCTTGTCAATCTCTGAAATCTCAAAACGAAGTGGTTCAGCTGCAGTAATATGGGGTAAAGTAGGTGGTAACTCTATTATGTCGTTTGACTCGTTTGGGGAAAATACATACTTTAGATGACTAACAAATAGGTTTCCTTTTTCAGTATCGTTTCTCGCCCAGCCTCCACTAGTATTACGTAGAGGAGGTCTGCTCATAAAAGGTATTTTTAATTTTTTTGTAGCTCGCCATAGAGAGTAATTTGAGTACTGGGTGGCATCTAAGTTCTCCAGATATTTATTAATTGAGTCAGTTTTGCGTTTGTGAACAAGCATACTGAGGCGTTTGCGACATTTTCTAAGCTCCGTTTTAAGCTGAGGGGATCTGAAGAGTTGCCACTCTCGACGAACTCTTCTTTTTTCAGCTAATAACTGTTCAATGTCTGCAGAATAGAGTCTATTCTATATTATTTGTTGGGTTATTTGAGTGGCGTGTTCAACAGCAAGTTTTAAGTTTTGTTCAAAATTTTTGAGTCAGTACTGTGTGTGCTAATATATATTAACCACAAAAACATTTGTTGGGTTGTCTTTGCAAAATAAGTATCAAGTTACGTTCGTTAACCTATTTGTTTTTTACGAAATAATAAAACTGCAGTGTCAATATTAAAGAATCATTTATTATGTGATAAATACTAATAAAAAAATTCGATTATTTGGCAATTATTAATTTCACTTTAAAAATGCAAAACTAAAATTGCTTATTTAGCAGTAATTAATTTTAATTTGAAGAATGTTAAAATAAATAGTTTAGTTAAGTTTCTTAATTCAAAAATAAAGGTCGCACCTGAAAAGTTGCGGAAAACACACAAAAATTAAAAGTGTATTTACTTATATTTTCTATATTTCAACCAATTTATTTTCGTGCTTGATATCGCAGAGTGACCAGTCGGGGATACTATTTCTAGGGGGTTCAATAGAGTATCGAAGGTGGGTGAGTGATCCGAGGATAATTCTAATGAAGATTTAACCTTCATTAGTTCCATTGGTAAATTTTTTGTAACTGCAAAATCAATGACACGGGTATTTTGCTGGGTCAGTAGGCCAGTATGTTGGTTCTCCGCTCGACAGCACATTCAAATTCAATTTAGAAATTGTATTAAACAAAGTGCGACCTTTCGTGGTTACAAGTCTTGATCTCCAGTGAGTATGCTTAGTATCATAATCGCCAGCTGCCAGGAATCGGGGTCCTAGTGATTCGTAAAAATTTTCATACAGTGAATGTCACTTAAAATCGTACACCATCGTAGTCAAATTTTATTCATTAGTTTTAGAAAGTTGATGTTTTGGAAATATTTTAAAATGCTATTTTTATATTGTGTGTGCTATTACCTATCAGAAAATTGGGTATAATTTTAATTGCCCTTATCCACAAATAAAAAAAATGGGTAAGACTGTCAGTGCCCAGAATATCAACGCTTCATTTAAAATCGTAAAGGCACTAAAAAATAGCAAATGATACCCTACAAAGTATTAGGATTATTTAATATTAACATTTTTTATTATTTTTAAAGTTTTAATTATAATTTAATATAATTGTACGAATTTAAGTGAAATATGAATTTTGTGATGTTCTTTAATTTTCATCAATATTTTTTTAACGAATTGAGGTTTTGTTAACTTTTTTGTTGAAATACATATTTTTTGTTCCAATTTATAAAATGACTTTTAATTTTTTATATAATCACCTATTATTGCCTGTAAAATTTCATAATATTTAAAAAAAATATGTTGTACGATTTTGAGTGACACTCACTGTATATTTGTTTTCAGTAATCGAAAACCTTGGAGGTGAATATATCGACGAAATTAATAGGTTTCTGTAGCAATCATCTAAACAGATTGTCGTAGCTTGAAGATAATCTTCACAAATATCACACATTGAATGGTGTTTGATACGGGTTTTAATTAAAATTCCAGAGCCTCCACATGCTCTATCTATTGGATCATTTGTGCCATAAAAATCCATTTATCTTAAATAAACTTCTAGACGTCAAATGGGTTTCCGAAACTAACATTATATCAACTTCATGACTTTTAAGAAAATACTCGAGTTCGTTTTTATGTTGGCGAATGCCGTTAGCGAATTTTTAAATAATGTTATTAAAATTGTTTTCCTTTCGTGTTTCTGAATTAGGCCCTAAGAAAAAATTTAATTATTTCTTTGAAATACAAACTTTTTCTTTATTTTGATTAAATAAACATGATGACAGTGATTATCTATTAGGTTATACATGTACTCACCAGCCTTTATGACATCGACGCCAGTTGGATACCAACGTTCTCCCTGCCTTAACAGCAAAAGTATTGTATTATTTGCCAGAGTTCGAAAATATTCTCCATCTTCAATTTGGGTTCCATCGCTCTCCAGAACAAGTCGTACCGGTTCTGAGGCTGGAACCCCTAATTTATCTTTACCTTTAAATGTAAATTGAAAATATAAGATTATTGAGAATTAAATATTCTGCATACATGTGATTAGAATCAAACCTCTAACTAATAACTCTTCGAATGTGCCAACAACTACTCCTTTTCGTACATTTCGCCAGCTGTCCCAAATTTTTAGCGGTCTCTTTCCACGAGACTCCTGCAATAATAAGAAACAAAAATTTTTTTAAAAAATAATAATAAAATATACATATGTATGTACATTAGGGATATAACTATTGACAATTTTTGCAAATATACAAATTGGCATAGCATAGTCGAATAGAGCATTAAAAAATATAAAAAACCACGGTATTATTTTTTTCGCGGTTTTTAAAAAAGTTCACGCACTAAACGCAATAAAATTTTTCATGAAATATTTTCAATTATTTTTAAATACAATATATTTTATTTTAATAATAACTGCGGACATACTTCAAAAGATAATTTTTAAATAAGGGAAGTATCCCTGACACTTGCAAAAAAAAATAATGAAATTATTTATATAATTTTTCAGAGAAAAAAAAGTTTGGTTTATTTTAGAAAAAGGGGTTGGTGCGTGATGTTTTTGATTCCAAATGAACTAAAAAAATTATTTTCATTACTTATACACATTGGCCATCACGTGATGGTATGCCAAAATTTCGCCAAAATTAGTTAATGCCTAATGTACATATTATTAGGGAGCGGATTTATATACAAATGCTGTTTTTTCTCGAACGTCCAAATAAAATGTAAACTAACAAGGCGAACTTATTACAGGTGACGTTAATAAGCCAGCTGACTATTTTTTGCTCGATATGTTTTTTTCAGAAGAGCAAATAGTTTTAATTTTAGTTATAAGATTTAAATACTTATTGTAAGGTCTATAAAAGGCAGATTCAATAAATAAAGCGTTTAAAAAAATGTTTTTTCACTTCTATCTGTCAAAGTTTGTTTACATTTCTTTGTTAATTTAAATTAACGTTTTCGTTTCTTTTAATAAAAAATATAAAATTGTAGAAAAGTTAATAAGTATGTACTCCATGAAAGTAAGTTTTACGTATTTATTTATTTTCACTCATGTTTTTGATTTTTGCAGTCTGCTGTTGTTTCGCTGTTTGACAGCTAGCAAATATTTTTACAAAACCAAAAGTTGTATTTGTTGTAGAATTGGGTATACATACCTGTAAATAAATTTGCCTTGTATACTTATAACAAAGTGCAAAAATTTTTACCTTTTTTCCCTGTTCATGTCTAATGGGCATTGTCCATAGGTAGCAAACCGTTCAAAATTCAAGGAAACAATCAACTACAAAATTGTAATTAAGATCTGAATAAACAAATTTGAACTTCCTAGGAATGATGCTTAACACCGTTTGGAAGGTCAATATAGGTTAGGAAGAAAAAACTAAAATTGTTAAATTATTATAAACTAAAGCATATTTTAGGCAGCTTAAAAAATTTTATTTCTAAATGTATTTAGAATTTTTTGTTTTTTTTCGATTTTGATCTTGACAAGGGCTACAACTTTGCTTCAGAGAGTAAATTAAAATTCCTAACTGTTTGCAAGATATGAGCCTGAGAAAATTATCACTTTTTTGCAAAAATGACACCGAGGCCCCAAATCTTTGGGGACCCATAAAAAAAGTGCATGACTTTGGGCAAAACTGGGAGACACGGGTCTTTTTTTTTGTCTTTTATCACGTACTGGTGTCCGTATATGGTTATATTTCCATTGCGATTTTCGAGAAAAACAAATTTTTTGGCCAGATTTTGGCGAATGAGACCAATTTCCTTACTGTAATTTTAAGTAAAACCTGTTCAGAATGTTATAGTCCAATTCTAAAAACAAGTCTTTCTGTTTAATTTAGGACTTGAACCAGTGAAAATAAAAGGTGCGTAATAAAATATTTGTTATTTTGTAAAAAAGGCAGAATTATTTCTGATGAAAATTTAATGATGGACTTTGTTTTCGAATGTTTTTTAACATTATTAATAACACTATGCTACAAAATGACACTTTTTGTTAGAACTTGAAAAGCCACCTAGTGGAGGTTGTAGGACTAGGTGAGGACATACTAAAACCGTTGTCAAAGATTTTGAAACACGCTCAAAACTTTTACTTATTTTGAAAAAACTGTTTTAGGGTAGGTCGTAGTACTTTAGTACCCCTAACTCATACATTTTTAGACTGATTTCAAAATTTTAAACAATTATAGTTAGGTAAAGAATTGAGCTTTCATAAAATGTATGTATAAGATCTATATTCCTAGAAATTGTTTAAGTTTTTATAAATAGTTTGGCTTTCTTTTTTATTTTTTTCCTAATTTTTCAAATTCAACAATAGTTATTTTAAATTTTGTCTAGAAAAGATTTTTTTGTTTTTTATTAATATGGGCTGGGGGCGAAAATACTAAAAAAGGTGTTAATGAAAAGTTGAATAACTTTTACAATTTTCATCCGATTTGAAGATGGTTTGTTAAGAACAAAATTTCCTTAATACATTGGTATAAATTTGTATAAGTCGGACAGAGACTGACTGAGTTACAGATCGATAAATTCACGGACATAACTGAAAATGGTTTTTTCGGAATAACTTCTGAATTTGAGGGTGTTTTGGAAATTTTTTGATACAATTTCTAATGTACTCAGCAAGCCCGATAACCTACGCTAGGCCTTTTTCTAAGTTTTTTTCCATCGTAGCACCGTGTAATTAAATTATTAACTTTAACGTTATTTTTGTTTTTCTTTAACAATAAAATATTAAAAACATACATAAAAACTTCATTCTGTACTTTTTTAAAAACGTTTAATCGAATTGTTCGAACAAGTTAAAATCTCCTATTCGAATTATTCGAACAAGAGAAAAATCGAATAATTTGAATACCCTAATATCCACATTACAATGAAATCCTAGCAAGTTTCAAACGTTCTGCTTCCAAACAGCCAAATTAATAGAAGATTTTTATCCATGGTTACCAATGACATCCACACTACACAAGGTATTGATACATTCCATGCAGATCATTGGTCTCTTTAGTGAAGCTGCTGCTGAATCGCGTCATGAACTTTATAAAGCAGACAGATTGCATCACGCTCGGAAAAGCAGTCGTATTAATAATTTTTAATAGAGATTTTGACACACGACACACTTAAATCGCGAACGTTGGCCATATAAATTCTATTTAAGTTTAATAAACTACCATATGAGGAGCCGCAGAACAAAAGGTACTTTTTAACATATTTCAAATTTTTGGGAAAAATAGTTTTATTTATTTCGCCCCCTTAAAAACTGCATGAACCTGGAAATGGTAACAAGTTTCTTACTTAATAGATACATCTAACTGCCATAAGTCACCACATTAAATGTTAAAGATGTTTAATATAAAACCATTTTAATATCGGAAAAAGAATCTTTTGTTAAAAAATAAAGAAAAAAAAGTACGTTTTGTTAACAACAAAATTAAAAAGTCTGTTTTTTATGAGTTATTATTTTTTAACGATAATATTTTAAATGTATGCTTTTAGTCCTGTACTGCGATTCACTAACTTTTATAACGATAATCGTATCGTTAAAATAAATATAACGAAAATTTATCGAATTTGCTATTCAGTAACATTTTTAACGACATTCGCTGTCGGTTGAAGTCAGCTGTTACTTTATGCAGTTTTTCTTTCGTTATATTAGCGACAATAATTTAAGTTGTGTTTATTTAATCGATAAAGTGTATTTGCAATTTTTTCTTCGTCATCTTCATCTTTTGTAGCTGGAACTATCGTAAAAATAATGGAAACACATTTTTGTTTACTTAACTTATTAATATTTACAATAAAATATAAAAAATATGGGAATTTGACGATTATAGTACTACTAATTATTCAAGTACTTATTTTTGTTCGCGATGTCCCAAAAGTAATCCTTTACATTTTGGCAGGAAATAAGTTGTTTTGTTAGTAGAATTATTTATAAAATTATGTATTTACTAAAAAAAAATAAATAAAAAAATGCAAGTCGCAGCCAAGTGTCGAACCAACAACCTTCCGATTGCTAGTCAACGTTGTACTCACTACACCACTGGTTAATTATTTCATTATGTGTCAAATAATGGTTTTCTACTTTTCGCTTATTTTGATATTTTGTAGACAGAGATGTTATATCTTCAACAATCGTTAAAAATAAATTACTGAATCACACTATCGTTACTGCAAGCGATTATTTATGTCGATAAACATTACGATTGTCGGTTCGTTAAAAGTTAGTGAATCGCACTACTGATCTAATATATAAACAAATTACACATTGAAATTAAATACATGTTTTTTTCGTTTTATACTAGTGTTGTACGTTTTGTTAAGCACAAGTTTTTTTAGAACCCATTTACTTATTAAAAAAAATAAAAAAATTTAGCTGACTTAATTGTTTCTACAAGATTTCAACCCAAATATTATAAAAATACCAAAAAACCAATTTTTTATAAGATGCGAAAAAGTACCTTTTTTTCTGCGGCTCCTCATATGTTTTTAACAGCTAACTTCTGTTCTTTCACTCTAATGTAGCGCTGTATTTTTTTAAAGCATCTAACAATGGCCAACATTGACCATATGTTTTTTTCAGCTGACCTTTTTTTATATCAATTTTCGTTTTGATTGAACAGCAGTTTTATGCAAAACTATCGAAACGACTGACCAGATTAAAAAATGTTAAGTCTTACTTAAAGGTAATTTTATTGCGGAATTTCGTTTATTCAATAGACTAAACCGTTTTTGAGTTACGCGAATATATGTTGTGCAACCTCATCTTTTCGAAAAAAGGGTATATCTCGAAAACAAGAGCTAACCTAAAAAAATGGTTAGCACCACTGAACTCAGCATACTCGAATTAGTTTACCCCACCGGATGCCCCGTTTGACAGTTTTTTCAACAGTGTAATTATTATCAACTGATGTTGATTGGCACCGGCTATAGCACCCAAAGATATCAAAGTTGTAATTTATCTCTTTTATTTCAAGAGATATTCAGGTTTATTTATATGTTTTTTTTAGTTTTTCTTTAGAATATCAGCTATGAATATTTGTGAGAAAATTTCGAATAAAATAAAGGCAACTTGCTAACTTATCTTGTCCCTATAAAAAGTTAGGTTTGAGTAAAATAAAAAATTTTAATTTAAATAAAATTATTTCATTTCATTAAATGCTGCTTTCACGAATTCCAACTACTTATAAAAAGCTTATATTTACTCTTCAGAAGCTCCACAAACATTTCCCCCGTTTTTTCATATGTGGGCAATTCCACGAGAATTACTACCACGACCGAAAACCCAAAAACCCGTGAAACTTTTTTTCAAGATGATTTGAATAGGAGAAAACACTAAAATATTACTATGTGTAAGTATTTAGAGCCTATTACAACATATTATTGGCATAATAATAGTTTTTTAAACTGACTATATACTGTATGAAATAAATTTGACTCTGAATGTTTATTTGCTATTATAAAATTGTTTATTGAAACCGAATGTATATTTTCTATTAATTTTTTTAGTTTTTGTATACATTTATTTACAGAATATATATTTGCTGAATTCACAAAACCCCTTGTATCATTGTATCGAGTGTATTATTGAATTCAAATACAATAGTGTAAGCTTATTGTGGGAAATTTTCATACAAAATTTAAATACACTTATACACTTTTATTTTGTATGTTTTTAAAAAGTTGTATTGGTTTACAACTATAAATTTCTCTGAGCACACATACACATACATACTACGCTTTCAAAAACATTCATACAATATACAATGGGTGTTCACAAACTAATAAACAAAAATTGTATTTAATACAAGATACACGATACAAATTGTTGTGAATTCAGCAATTGTTTTATTATAAGTGAAAAATCTGTGACGTACGGTATGTCACGTACGATATTAAATTTTATTTATTATAAAATCGTCCGTTTTTATTTAAATATAACGGATTGTAAAGGGAAAATATTTTGTTTAGTGTAAGAAATTAAAAGAAAACATAACGCCTCTCACGATTCGAAAATTTTCGCATATTTCTACATGTACCTCAAAATGACTTCCGTTTTATATCAAGTACGATATACCCTTATTTCGGTCGATATTTTGGACAACTATTCGAAAGAACTTTTTATTCAGGGTTATTCCTGTTCTCACTTTCACCATTCACCTTATTTTTGAAAGCACAATTACAACAAAAGTATCTAATTTTTTCAGAATTTCTTATTAGAAATGTTTACACGTAATTTGTTTAACCTTAATTATATATTTTTCGAAATTTTATTTTATATTATATTGTTGCAATTATGCTTTCAAAAATAGGGTGAATGGTGAAAGTGAGAACAGGAATAGCCATGATTATTTTAAAATATAGTACCCTCTGAATGGAACATAAAGACCAAATTGTTTTATTCGGCATTTATCACAAATATAGCTGATATTCTAAAAAACCCGACCACCATATCTAAAAAACGAAAAAAAGAGGAGCGAAATAAATAAATAGATCTAAATATCTCTAAATGATAGAGATAACTTACATATGTATGATGTTCTATTTTTTTTTAAATATCAGCTCATTCGGAACATAACTGAATTTTTGGCGATGTTTTTAAACAAATTTCAGACCCAAGATGGCGTGTAATTTTGCTAATTAAGCGTAAAGAACATTATTTACAACTTTGGTATCTTTGGTGACATTAAAGCTTTGAATCACTGAAATTTTCCGGCAAAAATTTGCGTGGAATATTTTAATCCTTAAATGTCCATTTTGATAGAACTTTTTTGATTTTCTCGAAAAAGGCGTCAAATTTAACCCTAATGAGAGGAGCTAGATGGTTAAGATCTTCCACAATCTTCTCTCAGACATTAACTTACAACATTTTTTTCATTTAGTATAATGCTCCCTTCAATCAAAAAATTAAAGCTTTTAATCACTGTGATTCTACAAAATGATATACTCAACATGACCTTTCAGAATTATAGGGTCGCTATTCTGTTCCAATCAAAAAGTCTTAATTTGCTGGACAGTGGAATTATATTATTCAATTATTCAGGCTTAAGTTCTTTATAGTAGTATGCCATTAAATAATGACTTTTACAGTTTAATTTAAAAGAATCGAAATGTACGTAATTGTCGTTATAAAAAGATATAAAAGACAAAAACTAGTTAAAAAATGTTAAAGTTATTAAGAAATCGCCAGGCCATTAACGTGTCTCAGGCCACTAGAACAAGAAATGTTGGAACAAAATTAACATATTTTGAGAAATATTAAAATAAAAGATTATTTTTACTTAAAATATGTCCATATTTACTTGTAAATGAGTTTTTGTCCTCATAGGATACCGTTAACCTATTTGCAGGTATGACCAAAAAAAATAAATTTTTTTAACGGCAGTTTCAAAACCCCAATTTCAAATATTTAAAAATTTTGTTAAACAAATTTCAGAATTAGCTGATCAGCACATTGGGATTTATTGAGAACATAATAGGAAATAAAAATATGAAAAAAGTATATCAATACCTCCTATAGTTTTTCCGTACCTGCGATTTAAATTTTGCGATTTTCGAGAAAAACTAATTTTTTGGCCATATTTTGGCGAATGAGCCCAATTTCCTTACTGTTATTAATTTTAAGTAAAATCTGCTCAGAATATAATAGTCAAGGTAATTTTAAATATAGTATGAACGTTTTCCTAAAATCGGAAAACGTTAACACTTAAATCGTGAAGGTCAAAGGTAAAATTTTTCAATATTAGGAATTTCTAATGGAAAGATAGCGAAATGTTATATATTTTTGTGCTGATTTTGATGAAACTTAAGAAAAATATAACATGAAGTCTAGTATTTACAATAACAGCACAAAAATGGAAATTATCCCTTGATAGCTCTTGGGGTCCAGACGACCCTGATCTTTTAAAATCACGAAAAACACATTCAATATCAATGGTGCTAACTTTAATGTTTTTCAGAATTAAATAAACTGAATCATTTACGTTATTTAATAAGTCGAAAGTTCAATAAAGGCTTAAAATCAATTTTATTATTCAAAAATACTCAATAAAATATTAATTACGTTATTAAAGCAAAAATCAGGTATAAATACAATGGCCCATAATCATAGTCAAACACTAAAGTCGGTTCTTTTTAAAATCAACTTTAAAATTAAAACCTGCTATTTATAAATTTGCAACCATAGTCAAAATTAAAGTATGTTTTAAATAGAACCGACTTTAACTGGGTGCACCGCAAATGTAGAAAATGTTTTCATACAATATACAACAAAAAACACACAAGTGGCAACGCTGAACAGCTGACATACAAAATTAAAAAAAAACAAAAAACGTAAACAATAAAAGTAACCGGGACATCTAAAGAAAGAAAGTTGTTTGTTGTGGAAAAATGGAAAAGATAAGATTAATTAATAATAATTACGATATTTTGGTACTAATTTTATTGATAACTGTTCAATAATTGCAAAATCTCTACCAATATCTTGTAACTTAAAAATTTTTTACTTTGTGACGAACTTTTTTCTCGGCGAAGAACAGCTGATGCTGTTGTTAAACAAGTTAAAAACAACTTCAGCTAGTTTTATATTTAGAGCAGTAATGCGCAGCCCATAGCACAATTGTGCAGAATCAAATCACACGTATTCTTATGCTCTTATATTTTAGTAGTCGTTGTCCACTCAACGAGACAACTAGTAATACGCATGAGCATTGGTGTATGACTTTTTCTTTATTTTTTCAGTTTTTGTATTTGTGTGTTTGTAGGTGCACTGAATAAAATAAAGAATTGAATGTGTTGGTGAGAGTAAGTGTATTGGTGAGAGGATTTATTTTTGCGAACCTCTGATTTAGAGTCGACTTCAGCGTCAGAAGTATACTTTAACTTGTCTATGATAGACCTAAAGTCTACTCTTAAGTAAAGTCGAGTTTAATTCTCTTAAAATGTACTTTATTTTTGACCATGATTATGGGCCATTATTTTGCCGTTTGATAAATGTAAGGTCAAAATTGGGAACATTTTTCAGAATGGATTACTAATACTATTTTCTAATACACAATACAATATTTTAAAATTTTGTTTCCTATAAAAATCAAATTTTGATCAATTATTTTATGGTTTTAGAAGTTTGGGGTCATTTTAACCCCAAGTGATATTAAGGGTTAATTTTAATGTTTGTGCTGTTATTATAAATACTAGACTTCATGTTATATTTTTTTTTTTCATATTTTATTTATTGTATCTTCACAAAATAATGTGAACTATCAATAATTTGTTCAAATCTTAAATCTAAATATTATTTTTTTTTTATTTACGTCCCACCACAGTTGGACGAAAAATTTTGTTTAATTTATAAATCCTATCATTAGCGCAGTTCTGTTGGATTCCTTCTTCTTAGTCGGATGTAGCCATTACTTCTCATTAATGTTCGTGCAAGTGGGTTTGGGTGAACTTCTAACTTTTTCAAATATGACTCCGCTTGTTTTTTTATTTCATTTTTCACCAGGGAGACACCTAGGTCCTTATGAATGTTAATATTTCTCACATACCAAGGCGCTGCTGTTATCATTCGTAATATTTTATTTTGGAATCTTTGAATTTTTTCAATATTAGAAGCTGAGGCCGTGCCCCATAATTGAATTCCATAGTACCATATGGGTTTTATTATTGAGCTGTACAGCAAAAGTTTGCAATCTAAACTCAATCTCGAGTTTTTACCAATTAGCCAGTAAATTTGTAGTAATTTTAACTTCATTTGAGTCAATTTCGTATCTATATGCTTTTTCCAGGTAAGACGTCGGTCTAAATGCAGACCTAGATATTTAACTTCAGTTTGTTGAGGTATTATATGATTATTTATTAGGATTGGAGGGCACGATTCTCTACGCAATGTGAATGTAAGATGTATACAATTTTGCTCGTTTACTTTTATTCTCCATTGTTTTAAACACCTTTCTATGTCGAGTATATGGTCTTGTAACAGTACAGATGCTTCTTGGGGGTTTTCATGAATGGCTAGTATAGCTGTGTCATCAGCAAAAGTAGATATGTGGGTTCGACTGTTTGTAGGCATATCACATGTATATAGCAAATATAGGAAGGGACCCAGTATACTTCTTTGGGATACGCCTGCTTCAATAGGCTGTGGTGAACTTATGAAGTCTCCCTCTTTAAGAACGAACTTTCGATGACTTAAATAACTTTCTAGAAGCTTGTGTGTGTTCACTGGTAAATATTGTTTTATTTTTATCGATAATCCTTCATGCCATACTTTGTCGAAGGCTTGCGAAACGTCGATGAAGAGTGCAGAACAATATTTTTTTTCTTCAAATGTCTTGGATATGATTTCTACCAACCTGTGAGTTTGTTCTATGGTGTTATGTTTTTCTCGAAATCCGAATTGATGAGTTGGAATACAATCAAAATGATTCACTATCGGCTTTAACTTGTACATTAACAGTTTTTCGAATAGCTTTGATATATTTGACAATAGGCTAATGGGTCTATATGATTCTACTTTACTGTGATCTTTTCCCGTCTTAGGTATCATTGTAACTAAAGAAACCTTCCATTCTGGTGGATAATATTCAAGGCGTAATATAGCATTAACAATAAATAGGATTATTCTTAATGCAATTTTGAGTAGCTCGAGGAGCATCTTGTTACTGATTTTATCAATACTAGGTGATTTTTTGGAGTTTAAATCAACAATAGTCTTGACAATCTCTGAAATCTCAAAACGAAGTGGTTCAGCTGCAGTACTATGGGGTAAAGTAGGTGGTAACTCTATTATATCGTTTGACTCGTTTGGGGAAAATACATTCTTTAGATGACTAACAAACAGGTTTCCTTTTTCAGTATCGTTTTCTTAAGTTTCATTAAAATCGGCCCAAAAATATATAACATTTCGCTATCTTTCCAAGAGATATCCAAGTATTGAAAAATTTGACCTTCACGATTTACGGGTTAACGTTTTCCGATTTTTGGAAAACTTTCAGACTATATTTAAAATTACCTGGACTATTATATTCTGAACAGATTTTACTTAAAATTAATAACAGTAAGGAAATTGGGCTCATTCGCCAAAATATGGCCAAAAAATTAGTTTTTCTCGAAAATTGCAAAATTTATATCGCAGGTACGGAAAAACTATAGGAGGTATTGACATACTTTTTTCAAATTTTTATTCCCTATTATGTTGTCAATAAATCCCCGTGTGATGATCAACAAATTCTAAAATTTGTTTAACAAAATTTTTAAAAAATTGAAAATGGAGTTTTGAAACTGCCGTTAAAAAATTAATTTTTTTTGGTCATACCTGCGAATAGGTTAATGATTTCCTACTAAGACAAAATGTCACATACAAGTGAATATGGATATATTTTAAGTAAAAATTAGCTTTTATTTTAATATTTCGCAAAATATGTTAATTTTGTTCGTACATTTCTTGTTCTAGTGGTCTGAGACACGAGGCCTGGCGATTTTTTAATAACTTCAACATTTTTTAACCATTTTTGTCTTTTACATATATCTTATTATAACGACAATTACGTACACATTTCGATTCTTTTAAATTAAATTGTAAATGTCATTATTTGATGGCAAATTTTTTACAAAAACTGAAAAAAATGCTGTTTTTCCACTTGTAAATGCACCTCAAAACTTTAGCGTCGTTGCGCCACCAGCTAACGTTATCCTATCATCCTAATATTTTACACAACATGTTTCTACAATACATAGAACAATTCTAGATGGGGGGACGGTCAAAATTCGCAATTTTATTTTTTTGGAGCACTCTTATGTTCACATTTGCAGAGTTAAACTCTAATCATTTGCAGAGTTAATCATCTCAAACGTGATTAAACTCTAATCACATCAAAATCGAGATGATTATCCATTAGGGCGGGTCGATTTAAAAATCTCCCAAGTGACAAGGAAAATCGCACTCAAGGGATCAAAATAAGAAACTTTGCTCAAGGAACCATACCTCTAAAATTAATTCTGATATTCCTTATTTTGACCCAAAGGTCAAATTTTTAAGAATCCCACTTTGACGCATTTAAACCCAATTGAATCTAAATGTATGACCGACCTCCACTAACTCCATCCATGCTAGTGGCACACCCCCTGGAACCCTCTGAGGGAGGGTTCCTGAATGAATTAATAACAAATTCTATATTTGTCATTACTCGTTGAATGCGTATAAGGCATTCATTTATTTATTAAAACTAAAACCTTAAGAACTAAACACTAAAATCTAAAAAATAATCTAGAATACATGCGTACGTGATTATACGCATGCGATTTATCTATACACACGATTGATAAGAATATTTCACTTAACCATAGGTGTGAAATGATAAGCGTCTTATTTATCATCTATACACAAGAGATACATGCAACATTCTATCTTTCACATACATTTAAATGATTTGGTTATCACTTCAAATTGACAAGGTTAAAACTTAATCATTTCATTAATCATATAGAATCACCTGAACGTACCTCAAACTGATTATCGAGGGTTTATATTCAAATAGTGCTATGTATTAGGAGGATCCATATCAAAACGGACATAAAACGGCTATTTTAGGATTTGACATTTTCGATTTTAATGAAATTTACCACACATATTACAGTTCCAAAGGGTTCCTCAAAGCAATGACTTTTTCATCGGAAACCCTTTCCATTTCAAAAATATCGCGATTTTAAAATTGAAAAATTTGTTAAAATTGTCTAAAATTATATATACACTAACATATTTTTTGAAATTCTACTTCCACAAAGTGGGTCATAAGATCAATTTTAACTATTCTTTCTTAAGATACAGACGTGTTTTACTTTTATTGAAATTAAAAGTGTTAAAGACATTTAAAATTAAAAATATATACAATATTTGGCGATTTGGACGCTTAGAGAAAAATAATAAAAAAAACAATTGTGCACCTAAAACAGTGTAAAAAAAACAAACAAATAGTGCAAATAAAAACATTGTTAAATTAACAGAAATAGATTTAAATTAATAAGAAAGTGTGTTTGTGTTCCTTTTCTTTTGATTTGAGTGAAAGAGCATATGAGTTCTCATGATGAGACTGCTAGGTTCAGCTTAAACGGCAGAAATGCATACATATTTCTCAGTGTGGAGAGTGATCAGCCAAACCTATTGACAGAGCTCGCTCTTGTTCCCCCGCTCTTCAATTATATGATGCAAATAATATGCAATCAATATCACCGAAAAATGATTGTATAGAATATAGCACAAATAGAGTGGTCAAACCGGTTTTCGAATAATTCGAAAAACCGATTATTTTCAAATTTTCCGATTTTTTTAAACCGGTTTTTACAAAAGGACGGTTTTCGAGTTATTCGACAAATCGGTTTTTTTGTCTCGAATTATTCGACAAAATCGATTTTTTTTTTATTTATTTTAAGATTCTGCGATTACTTTAAACAACACTTTTCTTCTAATTATGTGTTATGATTTCATGTTGAAAGCCATTAACAAGTTATACATCAAGGAATAGGCGCAGTCGAGCGTCATTGTCATTATTTCTGGATCATTTTTGTTTTTTACCTTCGAAAATTTTGCGAATCTTTCTAGCGCGTGTTTGATTTAGCTTCGTATAACTGTCATTGATACTGTATCACTGCCATTCTCACTACTGATTTTAATAACGTTTCAGCTTCCTATACGTAGATACAGGTTTAGAATATATTGAATGTGATTTAGAAGCTCAGCTCAGTTTAACAATAAAAGAACTTCGAAATCCACAAAAAAAAACTTGTATTGCAACCACTAGCGAAAATTTAATTTTTAAAAGACTGAATGATTTTTTTAATTAATTAAAAAAATAAAATAATTAATTAAAAATGTTAGCCCTTTTTTAGCCTTTTTTTCCTAAGTATTTAGCCCTTTTTGTTCACCATGAATTGGTAACACTGCTACAAAGTGACACTCATATAACGGTATTATATACAAACAAAAGAAATAAACAAACAACGCGAATTCTTTTTTTATGTCAATTGTTTGACGGAAATAAAATTTAAAGTGTTAACTAAAGTAAGCTTCTAAAAATAATCTGGAAAAGTATTTATTATAACAACTTAAGGAATGGGGCCTAAATATAATCAAAAATTTCGGAGTGAGTGGCTAAGTCATGAAAAATTGAAATCGGGTTGCGCAGGATGAAAAAGATGACTCAAAAGGATTTTGCAAGTATTGCAGATGTTCCCTGTCAGGAAAACTGTACTATCTTTTAAGTCATGCGGAAACTAAAAAGCACAAATCAGCCTCATCATTTAAAGGGGGGTCAGACGGCATGTATTGCTTGTGTTTTGTGACATTTTTCCATATGTAAATATATACATACCGTGTGATCCATATGAAACTTTGTGTATGTAAAATACATGTGTATTACTCGTGACATTTTTGGCAATTAGAGCATGTTCTATTTTCGTGTGTATAACAGTGTTGTATTTTGAAATACAACACTGTGTGAGTGCAAAATAAAAAAAAAACAAAACAAAAAAGAGTAAAGTAAAATCATAACAAAATAAATTCCATTGCATTAAATATATTTATTGTGATTAAAAAATGTATTAAATAAATATATTGTTAAAAACAACAAACATATAAACTAATAGAGGTTATGTCACATGCAATTACATATGTACGTTTGAACGTGGAAATTATGAATCGTATGTATCTTTATTTATTTGTCAACATACTTCAAACAATTCGATTGACCACCATAGTGATATGTGTAAAAACTATTTTGATGACGCTAATAAAATCCGTATTCTTAGAACCAAATGTACTGCAATAATTAAAAACGTTTTAGCGCCCCATTTCATTATGGAACTACGAAATGATATCGCAGCATCCAAATACAGTATTTTAGTGGATGAATCCACAGATGTTGGTGTCCTCAAGTTGTTAGGTGAGTATTTTAATTCAAAAAGTATATAGATAATCTGAAAATATAATTTTTTCAGGTATTGTGATAATTTATTTTAGTACGGAAAAACAAAAAGTTGTGTCAACATTTTTAAGTTTAACTGAAATACATAACTCCACAGCTATAGGAATTGGCACTGATAATGCCAATGTTATGGTTGGTAACAGAAAAAGCGTCTACACGAAATTAAAAAAAGTTATTCCAAATCTCATTCTTATAAGATGTGTTTGTCACTCAGTTCAGCTGGCCGTTACCAATTCATGGAAACTATGCAAGCCAAGTTCTCTGGAGTATCTCATAAATGAAACATACAATTGGTTTTCTCGAAGTTACATAAGGCAACAAAGCTATAAACATATATTTGAAGCAATAAATGACGGAGAGTATGTATGTATGTATGTATGTATGTATGTATGTATGTATGTATGTATGTATGTATGTATGTATGTATGTATGTATGTATGTATGTATGTATGTATGTATGTATGTATGTATGTATGTATGTATGTATGTATGTATGTATGTATGTATGTATGTATGTATGTATGTATGTATGTATGTATGTATTTTTTTTTTATTATTTTTCCTTATACATATCTAATATTTTTCATTATAGGATCCCTTAAAAATCACAAATATTTGCGATACTCGTTGGCTTTCTATCGAAGTCTCTATATCGAGAATAGCTGCTCAATGTACTCAACTTAAAACACATTTTGGCATAGCAAAAAACTATGAAAAATGTTATATGGCCCAAAATCTCTACGATTTATACAATGACATTAATCTATGCTATTTGATATTTCTTCAACCAATACTGACACGCGTTCAAATTTTAAACAAAAGTTTCCAAAGTAAAAATTGCGACCCAAGAAAACTACTAAATGAAATGGAATTGACTATAAATTTCTTAACGCAATTTGTTATAAATCCAATGGTGGAATTCGACATAATAACTTCAGATTTCAAAGAGCATATATGTTACGATTGTTATTTAGGATATAAATTTGAAACTCATATGAAAAGCTTGAAAGATCAAGGTTTATTAAGTGAAGAAAAGGAATTAGACATTCGTAATTCTTGCATTCAGTTTGTTGTTAATTTAATAACGGAATTAAAAAAAGGTATAATCTAATATATACATCTACATATAATTAATAATATTTAACATTCCATATTTTTGCAGGTTACCTGAAAATTATAAAATATTAAAGTTGGTGAATTTACTTTCCGTTGAAAATACATTGAAACCGAAAAATAATAATCTGCTACCACTTTTAGAGATTTTTAATGTTAGTACTGATTTAATTGATGCAATCAATAGCCAGTATAGTAATATAAGTTATGTCAAATGGACCGAAAATACATCAACATGTTCCTTTTGGTCTGAAGTTAATCTTTTTAAGGATTCTACAGGAAATAATCCATTTAAGGATCTAGCTAAATTTGCAATTGAGATGTTATCACTCCCATGGTCCAACACTGATGTTGAAAGGGGTTTTAGCCAACTGAACGTTGTTAAAACCAAATTAAGAAACAGATTAATTACCGATACCGTTAATGCTGTTTTACACGTAAGGTAAGAATTTGAAAATTAGTAATCACACAATTTGTTCTAATGTTTACATAATTTTGTAGATACGGGTTAAAATTAAACCACAAATGTTGCTATAATTACGAGGTTCCGAAATCAGTGGTATACAAAATTGGAACAAATTCCACATACGAAAGTACAAATGCAGAAGATTGGCTCTCAATTTTCAATTAAATTCAATTTTAGTTAAAACTGTTAACTAATTTAATTTTTTTTATTGTTATAAGTTATAACTATGTATATATGTTTTCTGAATTTTCCAATATACATATGTATGTACAATTTACTTTGTACATATACATATTTTTCTAGAATTTTTCGATAAATCGCTGACTTTTTTATTATATTAGCAACACTATTTCTGCTTTGTAGTTGACAGAAATAGAAATTAGTTTAATTCGGCTACATCGGCATGAGGAGTCGTGTGGCCGTGTAGCTTTTGCTGTCGTCAAAATAATCGTCTTCATATAAACGTGTGCATTTTATTTTTGACAGATTGAAGTTGGTAGCCTGCTGTCCACAACTGTGTTAAACACAACAACAACATCAGAGTTAAACATGTATACGCAAGTTTTAAATAAACCACAGAAAACAAATTCTAGTGAGAGCGCAAGTGTAATTAACACGAATAAAACCGTAAGTAGTAATAATGGTGCATCGAAGGGTGCCATTCCAAAGGATGTAAAAAATGTAACCACAACAAAACCAGCAGTATTACCAGGTATGCTTAGATACATAAGAACTAATAAAAGAATTTTAAGTCCACAAAAAAGGAGACACCTGTTAAAAAGCAGAAACTAACTACAAGTCCCTTGAATAATAATCGTTACGCGCTTTTGAGTGAAGATGACAACATTCAGTCTGTTAAAAATGGTAATTCTAATCAGAAACCATTAAAGCCACCACCAATTTTCCTTCGGGAACCTAGTTCCAATAATTTGGTAAAAATATTCATTGATCTTATTGGAAAAAATAATTTCCACATCGTCCCAATAAGAAAAGGTGGTGTGCATGAAACAAAAATAGTCATATACACTGAGGAGGATTATGGAAAAATCTCTCAATAATACTTCAACGACGGCAAGAAAAATTTCTACACATATCAGCTGAAAAGTAGTAAGGGCCTTATAGTGGTCATAAAGGGTATAGAGTCCAGTGTAGGAGGCCCTGGAATAAATGGGCTATAAAACGAAAATAGTAATAAATATATTTAACAGAGACAAAACTCCTCAACCAATGTTTAGAGTAGAATTAGATCCAGATGAAAAAAACTAAAAGGGAATGAAACTCACCCAATATACTCTTCGTTATTTACTGAATCGTAGAATAACTATAGAGGAACCTCTCAAGCGAAACCGACCTGTCCAGTGTGGTAACTGCCAAGAGTTTGGAAACTGTGGTGCGACCATACGGCGAATTATCGGGGATGCCCAGTTTACAAAGAATTATTAAAAAGATTGAGAGCGAGGCGTCAATCAAAGAGAGATGACTTTTTTGCACCATTTGCGGTTAACATAGATTTTCCTACACCAGTAAATTCAGTAGCCCGTAACAATGAAAATAAAAACTCTACGGCAATGAATGCAAATTTCCAGTCAGAAAATAAGCAGCCTAATATACCCCAAAATACGGAAGGGTTAGAAAACCTGTTACAAGCGCTTACACAAAATATTACCTCTCTTAATCAAAACATGACTAACATAATGTCAACCATGCAAAACACAATACAAGAGCTTTTGAGAGCGCAAAGCCAAATGCTTCAAATCCTCCTATCAAAAAAATTTGTTTCTTGAAAGTTTGTTTTTGGAATGCAAACGGTTTGAACCAACATAAATCTGAGGTTTATAATTTTATAATAAATAAAGACGTCGATGTGGTGTTAATTTCTGAGACACATCTTACAAATATATACAACTTTAATATTCCATGATTTTCATTCCATAACACAAATCATCCCGACGGAAAAGCTCATGGTGGTACTGGTATCTTGATTAAAAGCCGTTTAAAATATTATGCCCTAGATATATTTTCAAAAGAATGCAAGCAACTTCCATACGACTGGAATGTTTATTTGGAAATCTTACAGTGAATTCAATATATTGCCCCCCACGATTTTCGATGACTAAGGACAAATTTGAAGAATTCTTTGCTGGCATGTGGTGATTACAATGCGAAACATACATACTGGGGTTCACGGCTAATTAACCCTAGAGGAAGACAGCTCTACAAAGCCCTAGTTGACAGTAAGAATTGCCTGGATGTCATATCCCCTGGCCAACCAACATACTGGCCTACTGATCCTAGGAAGATTCCTGACCTTATAGATTTTGCCATATCCAGAAATGTAGATCGAAATTCCATATCTACGGAAATATCTTTTGATTTATCTTCCGACTATTCACCCGTAACAGTCACCTATTATGGGAAAAACATTCCAAAATCTCAAATATACAGTGTGAGGGTGAGATAAACGAATGCGTCACATCATTAATTACTTCGGCTCTGGATCATTCAAAGATCGAGATCTACAGAAAGCCAAAAATGCATATTTCCAATTCAGATATTGAACGATTGCTTCTCTAAAAGAGAAAGCTTAGAAGAGAGGGGCAACAAAATAGATCACCTGCTGCAAAGCAGAGGCTGTCCATCGCTACTAGAAGACTGAAGAGAGCCTTTTGTTTAGAAGAGGATCGCAGAAATGGAAGATACATTGGGAGTTTGACGAATACTAAACATACGAACTTTTCTCTTTGGAAAGCCACACGTAACATAACCACCGGTAGAGGGAAAAACTCCGTTGAGAAAAGCTGACGGTAATTGGGCAAGAAATGCTAAGGACAAAGCATTAATTTTTGCCGAGCACCTACGTAATATATTTAATCCAAATCCACCCAACAATGATTTTGTACTGGAAAATCCTCCTGTTCATAAGACAGCGGATGATCATATCAGAGTAAGTCCCGAGGACGTTCGAAAAGTTATCAAAATAACATAAATACAAAAAAATCTCCAGGATATGACAAAATTACGCCATCCATGATTAAAAATCTACCGAACATAGCTATAATCGTGCTATCTGTATTGTTTTCTGCGATCATTAGACTAGGCGTTTTCCCAAAAAATTGGAAAATTGCTCAGATCATAATGAACTTATGAGGTGGTGGTAAATTTTACACCCTCTCTTAATGTTTTTAAAGTTTTATCAAAAAGGCTTGCGAAATAAAGTACCTGGATTTTTGTTTCAAATAACATTTTGCTTTTTTTTTTAATTTTTTTAAATTAAAATTGTTGTATCTTATTGTTAAAAAGCAAATATTAACGAAAAAATATTTTTTAAAGTAACATTTTTTGCAAAAATTATAAGGTGTAAAATTTACACCACATCTGTGACTATGTCAAAAATTTTCACGTCATAAGTTAAAGGCTAAACCAGGAAAAGATTTAACAATGCCGTCTTCATACAGACCTATAAGTCTACTGCCATGCATATCAAAGTTATTTGAGAAAATATTGCAATGTAAAATTATGCCATACTTTTTTTTTTTTTTCATCATTTATTTATTGTATCTTCATTATTTAATGAACTAACAATAAGTGGTTCAAATCTTATATCTAATATTATTATTTAATTAGTCCAGCCAGTGCCGGACGAAAAAATTTTGTGTTCATGGTTGTTTTGGTTAAATTGGCATTCTTCCTTCTAGATTAGGTCTGCTGTGTCCCTCCTTCTTAATCGAGTGTGGCCACGGTTATCTAATATGTTGCGGGCCAGCGGGTTTGGGTGAACTTCAAGTTTTTTTAAATATTTTTGTACGTTTTTCGAGATTTCAGTTTTTACAATGGGCACGTTTAGATCTTTGTGTATATTCGCGTTTTTTGATATACCAGGGGGCAACTGTGATCATTCTTAGAAACTTGTTTTGGCGTCTTTTCTACATTTGACGCTGAGGCCGTGCCCCATAACTGTATGCCATAACACCATATCAGTTTTATGATCATGTTATAAAGTAGAAGTTTACAATCTAAACTAAGCGTGGAGTTTCTGCCAATAAGCCAATTAATTTGAATTGATTTCAATTTCATTTGAGTCAACTTTGCATCTATATGACTTTTCCATGTAAGGCGACGATCGAGATGTATTCCGAGGTATTTCACTTCCGATTGTTGAATTATTGTTTGGTTATTGATATGAATAGGGGGGCATGATTTTCTACGCAATGTAAATGTAATGTGTGTACATTTTTGCTCGTTGACTTTAATTTTCCATTGTTTTAACCATTTTTCTAATTCAAATATGTGGTTTTGTAAGTAACGAGACGCTTCTTGAGGGTTTTCATGAATGCTTAGAATAGCAGTATCATCAGCAAATGTTGATGTATGAGTGCGATTGTTAGTTGGCATATCAGACGAATACATCAAATATAAAAAAGGTCCCAGGATACTGCCTTGGGGGACTCCAGCTTCAAGGGGTTGTGCAGTACTTAAAAAGTTTCCCTCTTTAACCTTAAATGTTCGACCAGTTAAATAGCTTCCCAACAGCTTATGTGTGAAGAGTGCAGAACAGTATTTCTTTTCTTCAAACGCTTTTCTCACCATATTTACAAGTCTATGGGTTTGTTCGATAGTACTGTGTTTTCTTCTAAATCCAAATTGATGATTCGGAATACAATTGTTTTCAGTTAACATCGGGTACAACTTGTTCATAAGTATCTTCTCAAATAGCTTTGATATATTAGACAATAGGCTGATGGGTCTGTATGATTCTACTTTTGTGTGATCTTTTCCCGGCTTGGGTATCATGGTAACCAGTGAAACCTTCCATTCTGGAGGATAATATTCAAGTCGTAATATAGCATTAAAAATAAAAAGAATTATTTTTATTGCTATCCGGGGTAGCTCCATAAGCATCTTGTTGCTGATCTTGTCCATACCAGGCGCTTTCTTGGGATTTAAATCAGCAATAGCATTTTCGATCTCTCGAATCTCAAAACGTAGGGGTACGGCTGCTCCAAAATAGGGTGCAACAGGTGGCAACTCAATTGCTTCGTTTGATGTGTTCGGTGTAAATACTTTTTTTAAATGATTAACAAACAGATTCCCTTTTTCAGTATCATTTCTTGCCCAACCACCACTTGAATTTCGCAAGGGGGACTTACATATAACGGGTCTTTTAAGATTTTTTGTTGCTCGCCATAATGAGTAATCCGATTGCGGGGTTGCGTCTAGGCTTTCTAAATATTTATTCAATGATTCCATTTTTCGAAATTCCAAGAGCTTTTTAAGTCTTTTTATACAATCTTTAAGCTTCGATTTTAGTTGGGGGATCTGTGCAATTGCCACTCTCTTCGAAATCTTCTTTTTTCATTTAAGAGCCGTTCGACATCTGCAGAATTAATTCTATTATATCTGAATTGTCGGGGTGTTTGGGTAGCATGTTGAGCAGCCATTCTGAGATTTTTATCGAAATTGATAAGAGAGTGATCGATGTTTTCTGGTGTTCTTAGCGGTATGTTTTCCGAGCAATGTGTACTGAGGTATTTTTTATATTTGAGCCAATTTATTGTTGTGCCTGCCATCGCTAAATTACCAGTCGGGGATACAATTTCTAGGGGGCTCAATAAAGTAATAATAGTGGGTGAGTGATCTGAAGATAGTTCCAGCGAGGATTCAATTTGAATCATTTCTCTAGGGATATTTTTCATCACGCTAAAATCAATAACATCCGGTATTTTTCGTGGGTCAGTAGGCCAGTAAGTAGGTTGGCCGCTCGAAAGCATACTTAAATAACCAAAATATTATCCCAGTTTATCAATTTGGATTTCGTGAACAACATGGAACCATTGAACAAGTTAATCGATTGACTGGAGAGATCAGAAAATCTTTTGAAAATAAAAAATACTGCTGTGCTATCTTTTTGGACATCGCCCAGTCCTTCGACAAGGTGTGGCATAAGGGGTTAATTCACAAAATTAAGTGCCTACTGCCACCAAGTACGCATCGATAGCTGGAGTCATACATATAAGACCGAGTTTTTAGAGTGAAATATTGTGATTATGTAACAGGAAATTAAAGTGTTCCACAGGGAAGTGTTCTCGGACCAACACTTTATTTGATATATACTTCTGACGTATGTGATTGATTTACCATATTAACATTCGTTGATGATACGGCAATACTTAGCTCACATGCAGATCCGCAGGTAGCTTCTACGAAACTGGCAAATTATCTGAGACTCGTGGAGATATGGTTGAATAACTGGAGAATACGAGTAAATGAACTGAAAAGTAAACACATCACATTTACTCTCAGAAGGGGTGACTGTCCACCTATCACACTAAATAACATAAACATTCCACAGGCAGATACTGTTACATACCTTGGTATTCACTTGGATAGACGACTTACTTGGCGTCGTCATATAGAAGCCAAGAGACTTCACATGAAGTTAAGAGCCTCTAGCCTTCACTGGTTACTCAATCACCAATCAAAATTAAGCCTTGACTATAAAGTCATCCTGTATAAATGTGTTTTAAAACCAATCTGGACATATGGAATCCAATTGTGGGGAACGGCCAGTAATTCCAGTATTGAACTTATACAGAGGGCCCAATCGAGAATCCTTAGGACAATGACAGGTGAAGCTTGCCAGACCCAAACAAGATCAAGGCTTCGTAGAGCCGATCTACCACCCCGCTAAGATGTGGCCCATATGAACATCAACGCTCCCGTTTTATTACTTACTAGCTGACCCGGTGCGCTTCGCCACCCCAATTAGAAGAAAGAAATAGTACTATCAAGTCCCACTTTGTGAATCTAATTGTAAATGTCTAATTTCATATTTCTGGGTCCATTATTATAGAAAATGCAAAATGTGTTCCTAATTTTAAATTTTTAGGTTTATTATTATAAAATATTCAAAAAGTACCATTGCAATAAGGAAATAGTACCATTGGTTATCACTTTTAAATTCGCATTCACTAAACCATAACCCGTCAAGTTTGAAATTTAGATTTGTATATCATTTCATATATTATCAACTAATTTTGTTTCTATAATACTTAAGATTTAATAAATTATCACAAAACCGATACCGATTGGTTTTTAATTTTTTAAAACCTAAACCGCGGTTTTGAAATTCTTCGATTTTTTGGAAACTCTAGGTCCATTATTATAGGAAATTCAAAAAAGTACCATTAGAATATATAAAAAGTACCAAAAATCCCCCACTTGTGGTTTCCTACTCACTCGGGTCCATATAAGCTTAATTTCATGGCTTTAGGTTCATTGGTGAAGAAATTACAAAAAGTACCATTCGAATAAAGAAAAAGTACCAAAAAGTCTCCCCTAGAATTCTAACTCACTTAGGACCATGTATGCTTAATTTCATGTTTTTAAGTCCATTGCTATAGAAAATTAAAAAAAAGTACCATTAGAATAAACAAAAGGTACCATGAGGTATCCGCTTGAATTTTCAATCACTTAGGACCATATACGCTTAATTTCATATTTCTAGGTCCATTATATTACAGAAAATTCAAAAAGTACCATTAGAATATAGAAGAAGTACCAAAAAGCACCCACTTGTAGTTGACCACCCACTCGGGTCCGTATAACCTTTATTTAATGTTTATAGGTTCATTGGTGAAGAAATTACAAAAAGTACCATTTGAATAAAGAATAAGTACCAAAAAGTCTCCCCCTAGACTTCTCACTCACTTAGGACCATATATGTTTAATTTCGTGTTTCTAAGTCCATTGTTATAGAAAATTCAAAAAAGTACCATTATAATATAGAAAAAGTACTAAAAAGTATACACTTGTGGTTTTCCAGTCACTCGGGTTCATATAAGCTTTATTTCATGATTCTACGTTCATTGGTGAAGAAATTAAAAAAAGTACCATTCGAATAAAGAAAAAGTACCAAAAAGTCACCCCTTAGAATTCTCACTCACTTAGGACCATATATGCTTAATTTCATGTTTTTAAGTCCATTGCTATAGAAAATTAAAAAAAGTATCATTAGAATAAACAAAAAGTACCATGAAGTATCCGCTTGAATTTTCAATCACTTAGGACCATATACGCTTAACTTCATATTTCTATGTCCATTATTACAGAAAATTCAAAAAGTACCATTAGAATATAGAAAAAGTACCAAAAAGCAGTCACTTGTAGATTCCCACTCACTCCGGTCTTAATTTCATGTTTTTAGGTTCATTGGTGAAGAAATTACAAAAAGTACCATTCGAATAAAGAAAAAGTACCAAAAAGTCTCCCCCTAGAATTCTCACTCACTTAGGACCATATATGCTTAATTTCATGTCTCTAAGTCCATTGTTAAAGAAAATTCAAAAAAGTACCATTAGAATATAGAAAAAGTACCAAAAAACCCACACTTGTGGTTTCCCACTCACTCGGTTCCATATAAGCTTTATTTCATGTTTCTAGGTTCATTGGTGAAGAAATTACAAAAAGTACCAATCGAATAAAGAAAAAGTACCAAAAAGTCTCCCCCTAGAATTATCACTTACTTAGGACCATATATGTTTAATTTCATGTTTCTAAGTCCATTATTATAGAAATTTCAAAAAAGTACCATTAGAAGAACAAAAAAGTACCTATAGTACAGTTCACACATTTTGGTACCTAAATATTATCCCCTATTCCTAACACTAACTTCACTCAAATACATATCAGCTAACTTTAATCTCGATAACTGAAATAATTTAAAATGTTAAAAAAGTACCATTAGGAGAAAAGTACCAATTTCCCTTTTCTTACTTGAACACCCCTCAAGTTTGAAATTTAAAAATATTCCATTTTGCCAAAATTGTTTATGCTATAGGCATGTATCAAAATATTAAAATCTGTGTTAATGTGCCCAAGAATAAATATGTTTTAAAAAAAGTACCAAACTGTTTACCCGGATTTGGCCCAATATACACCTTGGTACTCGAGTTCCAATTTTATCCCCTTTCCCGATTTTATCCCCTTTTTGGTACCTTTTTTATCCCCATTGAGGTGGTACAATTTCATTCAAATAAATTTATGTAATAAAATAAATTTCATAATAAAATATTCGTATGTCTATGTCATATTATAGAAAAACATATTTTATGAAAAAGTACCAAAAATTAACACAATTTTTATCCCTTAAATGTTCGAATTTCCAAAAAGTACGAAACACCTGTCAGCTTATTTTTGAAATGGAGTAACATGCTATTTTAAGTTTTTTTGTATCTTTATTAGTTTTGAAGATATAAGGTTACCGAATTTACCCTTTTTTACCCCCTAAACGTTCGAATTTCCAAAAATCCCTTCTTATCGGATCGTTTTGGGGAGGGAGGAACCCACAGTTAAAATTTCGTGATTCTAGCTTCAGCCGTTTGGGCTGTGCGATGATGAATCAGTCAGTCAGTCAGTAACGTTACTCTTTTATATATATAGATTGTCAGACCTAAGTAAGGCAGATTCGATAAATAAACGTTAAAAAAAAAATAAATTGAAATATTACTTTTGTTCCATTCAATTATTTCGAAATGGCAAAAAAATGATGCACTATTGTTTTATTAAGGGTTTTGAGATTTATTTCATGTTTTTATGTTCATTGGTGAAGAGAATACAAAAAGTACCGTTCGAATAAAAAAAATGTAGCAAAATTCTCACTCATGATCATGTTTCTAGGTCAATTGCTATAGAAAATTCAGAAATTATCTTTAGCTATGAAAAAGTAATATAAAGTACTAACATTAGAATACAAAAAGTACAATACATTTTTGAAAAAAGTCAAACTTTTAATAACTAACTCAAAATTACCGTTAGAAATAAAAAAAAATTTCATAATGTCACTACTTAGCATAATTTTTCATTGGTGATGAAAATAAAAAAATTCCATTCGAATAAATAAAAAGTACCACAAAGTCCCTCTTTGAATTCTCACTCACATAGAACCATATATGCTTAATTTTATGTTCATAGGTTCATTATTATAGAAAATTCAAAAAGGTACCCATGAGAATAAAGAAAAAGTACCATGAAGTATGCCCTTGAATTTTCACTCACTTAGGACCATACGCCTAATTTCATATTTCTATGTCCATTATTGCAGAAAATTCAAAAAGCTTGAATTTTCATTCACTTAGGACCATACACGCTTAATTTCATATTTCTAGGCCCATTATTATAGAAAATTCAAAAAGTGCCATTAGAATATAGAAAAAGTACCAAAAAGCACCCACTTGTAGTTTCCCACTCACTCGGGTTTATATAACCTTTATTTCATGTTTCTAAGTTAATTGGTGAAGAAATTACAAAAAGTATCATTCGAATAAAGAAAAAGTACCAAGAAGTATCCCCCTAGAATTCTCATTCACTTAGAACCATATATGCTTAATTTCATGTTTCTAAGTCCATTGTTATAGAAATTTCAAAAAAGTACCATTAGAAGAACAAAAAAGTACCTATAGTTCAGTTCTCACATTTTGGTACCTAAATATTATCTCATATTCCTAACAAGCACCATTAGAAGAACAAAAAAGTACCTATAGTTCAGTTCTCACATTTTGGTACCTAAATATTATCTCATATTCCTAACATTAACATAACAGATGCATATCAGCTAACTTTAATGTCGATAAGTGAAATAAGATAAAATATTAAAAAAGTACCATTAGGAGAAAAGTACCAATTTCCCTTTTCCTCCTTGAAATTTCGGCAGATAATTTTATATGTGCCTTAAAGTAGGTACTTCAGACTATCGTTTAAACATAATTTGGTGATATAGCCTTATATAGAAAATAGTTTATCGATTATAGAATTTAGTTTTTTTTCCTAACTTAACGAAAATAGTAATTTTTTAAATGAAATAGTACGAAAAGAATTTGCTATGTTCTAAAAATAAATTCTAATGATATTACGTGTGTTCGCGTACTTTCCAGTAAAAAATATCCAGTAACTTTATTTTAGAGAGTAAAAATAAACTACTCTCAATCTGAAAAATAATCAAAAAAAGTACTCGAACAACAATTTGTAATCATAAGTTGTATTTTATTATAAATCAATTAAAAAGCTTTGTTTTGTGCTATTTTACTTATTTTCATGTTCTCTATCTATGAACTGTCACTTTTAACACTCTCTTGCTCTCTCGTTACAAATTTTTAAAAGTAAACGAACGGAATCCCGTAACTTCCAGTGATAATTTGTACAAATTATCAAATACGCGAACACAAGAAAAAATCGTTAAAAATTTCGTTCCAATAAAAAGTTACATGCTTTTAAAATGAGCAATTTCATGTAAGTGTTTTTGTTGATTTCAATTCACTCAAAAATAAAAGTTTAAAGTACCGTTATATTGTTATTGTTGACAAATTAGGCAAAGTTTTTGCATTTTCTTTTTTTATAACAAGTGCTCTTTCATATTTGATACAAATATTTACTCAAATTGAAACTCAAAAAAACGACCTTTGTCCAGCTAGATAGCAAAATCTTACACTGTGCAATGTTAAAAAAATTATCAAAATTGGCTTAATAATTTCAAATAAAATGTATTTTCCCGATTTTATCCCCTTTTTGGTACCTTTTTCTCCACATTGTTGTGGTAAAATTTTATTCAAATAAAATTCTGCATCATGGTTGGAGTTCATAATAAAATATTCGTATGTCTATGTCAAATTATAGAAAAACATATTTTATGAAAAAGTACCAAAAATAAACACAATTTTTATCGGTTAAGGGTTCAATTTCCAAAAAGTACTAAACATATATTTTTTTTATTTTTTGATGAGTAAAGAATACGATTTAAAATTTGTTTCTATGTTCATTGGTTTAAAAGATACATAGGGTGCCAAAAAAGTACCAAAATACAGTTTTACCCTAAAAGGTTCGAATTTCGAAAAAGTACGAAACACATGTCAGCTTATTTTTTAAATGGAGTAACATGCAATTTTAAGTTTTTTTGTATCTTTATTAATTTTGTAGATATAAGATTACTGAATTTACCCGTTTTTACCCTTTTTACCCCCTAAACGTTCGAAATTTCAAAAAATCCCATTTTATCGGATCGTTTTGCGGAGAGAGGAACCCACAGTTAAAATTTCATGATACTAGCTTCAGTCGTTTGGGCTGTGCGATGATGAATCAGTCAGTGAGTCAGTAACGTTACTCTTTTATATATGTATATAGATTTCAGAATTATTTTGCTTTTGTTTAATATATTAGTGAACATATTTCTACTAATTATTATAAAAAATAATAATGCATCCACAACAAAGGTGAAGGGTATATAAGATTCGGCATAGCCGAATATAGCACTCTTAATAACTTTAACATTTTTTAACCAATTTTTGTGTTTTATATCTTATTAGAACGAGAATTACGTACACATATCGATTCTTTTAAATTAAATTGCAAAAGTAATTATTTAATGGCAAAATTTTTACAAAAACTGAAAAAATTGCATTTTTTTCCCTTGTAAATGCACCACAAAACTAAATCGCAAGTCGGCACGGGTTGCATCATGATAGAAAGACAAAATTTCATATTTAACTATAGTTTTATATATATAAAACAATTAGAGGGTATGCGTTCCGAAATTCCAAAACACTCTTGTATGTATGTTCCGAATGAACTCAAAAACGGCTGGACCAAGTACAGCTAGTTGATAATAAAAAATTAATTCATAAATGTTAAATAGGGATTTCTAAATCCATTAAAAACTTTATTAAAACTGCAATTGACTGTATGTAACCTTTATTAGGTCTATTATATGGCCTGAGGAAGCTTATTGAAACTGGCTGAAATTGGTTCATTATTTCACCTAGCTTTAAATTTCTCAACAACTGCTGAACCGATTTGTATTACGTTAAAACTAAAAATTCAAGAAAATATCTCTCCACAAATGTATAATAATAAATAAAACAATCGACAATATATTAAAAACCATTATTTGACTCATAATACAATAATTAAGCAGTGGTGTAGTTAGCACAACAGTTGACTAGCAGCCGGAAGGTTGTTAGTTCAAACCGCAGCCACGAACTTCCATTTTTTGTAAATATGCACATAATTCTAAACAAATAACTCTTTAAAAGAATATATGTAGATGATTACTTTTGGGACATCTCGAACAAAAACAAGTACTTTATTTAATTGTCAAATTCCCCTTATTTTTCGGCTTATTTAATATTTATGAATTCATTTTTTATTATTATAACCAAAAAAAAATAATTTTTTTTGTAATGGTTATTTCTAACCAAAAAATTTTTTTGGTTGATATAATGGTTACTTATAACCAAAAAAAAATATTTCTTACATTAATTGGTTACGATAACCAAAAAAAAATATTTCTTTCTTTAATTGGTTACGATAACCAAAATAATATATATGCAATGATAATGGTTAAAAATTCCCAATATTAAATAAAAGGAATTTCCTCGTAACCTTTTTATCTGAAATAAAAAAATAACAGTTATATTCCGTCCCTGGTTAAAAGTCTTAAAGGAGTACTATTACATAATGGTAACGTGGACCCGTCAGTTCCCATCATTTATGGGACAGATATTAAAGAAACTTATAAAAATATGAATATCATTCTTAAATTAATAAATTACGATGCACATCGTTGGCTTATTTGATGTGACCTTAAAGGGGTGGCTATTCTCATGGAAATAAAAAATGGATTTTGTAAACATCAGTGCTTTTTAGGCCTTTGGGAAGGTCGACGACGTGATTTGCATCATACCGACCATAAATGGCCAAAGTCATCAGCTTGGGATCAATAGCCTAGATCAAATGCCACTTGTTCCATCATCTAAAATAATTCTGCATATAAAATTGGGTTTAATACGCAATTTTGTTCGGGCACTTGATCCCAATTGTGCAGCATTGGAATATTTGAAAACTGTTTTTCCAAAGTTAAGTGCTGCGAAAATCCAGGCTGGTACATTTAATGATCATAATGGGTAATTTTTATTAAAGTTTTTTTAATGAAATCAAAAGACTTTCCAAATTTATTAATGACGGTGGAAAAGGCAGCGTGGCAAAGTTTGGAAGATGTAATAAATAATTTTTTGGGCAATAATAAATCTGCAAATTATGAAGCTATTGTTAAGAAACTAGTGGATAATGGATAGTTATGGAATAATGGGTGTCAATATGTCACTTAAAATACATTTTTTGGACAGCAACCTGGATTTTTTTCTTTAGTGATGAACACGGGGAGAGATTCCACCAAGACCTCGCCACAATTTAGAATCGGTACCGTGGAAAAAAATACCGCCCATATGCTGGCCGAATATTGTTGGTCAATTTGTCGTGACACTACTGGTCATTAAAAACGAAAAACCAAAAATATACACTTTTCATAATAATCCTTTTTTGTATACAAATAAACAATTTAATTTGAGTTTTATATATAAATACATATGTGTATAAAGGAAAAAAAAAATTGTCATTTATATATTTAAAAATATCTAGTCGATGTTTTTAAGTGACAATTATTTCAGAATCTACAAAAAACATGATAGGTACAAAATAATATATGTACTAAATATTTTATTTTTCGATGAAATTTTAAAATAAAATTTAAAAAGTAAAATAATGCAAATTTAAAGTTTTATTTAACACTTAAGTAGACGAAATTTCGGTATGTGGTGTTCCATAATTGGGTCTTTGACGCACTATTTTCTTAAAAAAATAATATTGAAAACCTAAATAGATATTAAAGAATAAAAACTTTAAAGGACATTTTTGACATCTTTTTATCCCGATAAAATAAAAATAATACAAAATATTTACCAACTCTTCTTGTTCAAATTTGACATTGGTTGATCAGTAGAAGTATTTTAAAATATTTTTTGAAAAATGTACTTCTTTAAAACTTTGAAGACCATAAAAAAGGACACAGGATCACGAAATGAAAAACTGAAAACACAGTTTTTCTCCATTAAATTTATAGTTTCAGGCGTATATCATCCGATTCGTGACTAACGATTTGTTTCTCTATTTGTCGGACGGTGTTATCGGCCAATCTGCGTAAAATTTGGTACTGTGATTTCCAGGGAAATCGGAAATATGCTCTAAATAAAGCGTTTTAAGCGCTTTAAATATGCAGTAAAAATTTTAAAATAATCTCTTAAAATATGCTCTTAAAAAAACCAACTTTAACATATTTTTTAACCAAAAAATATACTTTTATTTAAAAAAAATCAATACATTCATTTCTAAAAAGGTAAAGTAACATAAAATACACAAAAATAATTGGAACTAAAACAAGTATAACAAAAAATAAATGCAACAGAACAACAATAGGAACTTAAGTTACGAAAAGGCCTCGAGAGGTATTTTTTGATGATATTTTATATAAATACTAGCTGACCCGGTGCGCTTCGCCACCCCAATTAGAAGAAAGAAAGAAATAGTACTATCAAGTCTCACTTTGTGAATCTAATTGTAAATGTCTAATTTCATATTTCTGTGCCCATTATTATAGAAAATGCAAAATGTGTTCCTAATTTTAAATTTTTAGGTTTATTATTATAAAATATTCAAAAAGTACCATTTTAATAAGGAAATAGTACCATTGATTATCACTTTTAAATTCACATTCACTAAACCATAACCCGTCAAGTTTGAATTTTAGATATGTATATCATTTCCTATATTATCAACTAATTTTGTTTCTATAATACTTAATATTTAATAAATTATCACAAAACCGAAACCGTGGTTTTGAAATTCTTCGACTTTTTGGAAACTCTAGGTCCATTATTATAGGAAATTCAAAAAAGTACCATTAGAATATATAAAAAGTACCAAAAATCCCCCACTTGAGGTTTCCCACTCACTCGGTTTATACATATATAAGCTTTATTTCATGTTTCTAGGTTCATTGGTGAAGAAATTACAAAAAGTGCCATTCGAATAAAGAAAAAGTACCAAAAAGTCTCCCCCTAGAATTCTCACTCACTTAGGACCATATATGCTTAATTTCATGTTTCTAAGTTCATTGTTATAGAAAATTCGAAAAAGTACCATTAGAATAAAGAAAAAATACCAAAAAGTCTCCCCCTAGAATTCTCACTCACCTAGGACCATATATGCTTAATTTCATGTTTCTAAGTCCATAGTTATAGAAAATTCAAGAAAGTACCATTAGAATATAGAAAAAGTACCAAAAAACCCACACTTGTGTTTTCCCACTCACTCGGTTTATATATGTATAAGCTTTATTTCATGTTTCTAGGTTCATTGGCGAAGAAATTACAAAAAGTACCATTCGAATAAAGAAAAAGTACCAAAAAGTCTCCCCCTAGAATTCTCACTCACTTAGGACCATATATGCTTAATTTCATGTCTCTAAGTCCACTGTTAAAGAAAATTCAAAAAAGTACCATTAGAATATAGAAGAAGTACCAAAAAGCCCACACTTGTGGTTTCCCACTCACTTGGTTCCATATAAGCTTTATTCCATGTTTCTAGGTTCATTGGTGAAGAAATTACAAAAAGTACCAATCGATTAAAAAAAAGGAACAAAAAGTCTCCCCCTAGAATTCTCACTCACTTAGGACCATATATGCTTAATTTCATGTCTCTAAGTCCACTGTTAAAGAAAATTCAAAAAAGTACCATTAGAATATAGAAGAAGTACCAAAAAGCCCACACTTGTGGTTTCCCACTCACTTGGTTCCATATAAGCTTTATTTCATGTTTCTAGGTTCATTGGTGAAGAAATTACAAAAAGTACCAATCGATTAAAAAAAAAGGAACAAAAAGTCTCCCCCTAGAATTCTCACTCACTTAGGACCATATATGCTTAATTTCATGTTTCTAAGTTCATTGTTACAGAAAATTCAAAAAAGTACCATTAGAATAAAGAAAAAATACCAAAAAGTCTCCCCCTAGAATTCTCACTCACCTAGGACCATATATGCTTAATTTCATGTTTCTAAGTCCATAGTTATAGAAAATTCAAGAAAGTACCATTAGAATATAGAAAAAGTACCAAAAAACCACACTTGTGGTTTTCCACTCACTCGGTTTATATATGTATAAGCTTTATTTCATGTTTCTAGGTTCATTGGTGAAGAAATTACAAAAAGTACCAATCGAATAAAAAAAAGGAACAAAAAGTCTCCCCCTAGAATTCTCACTCACTTAGGACCATATATGTTTAATTTCATGTTTCTAAGTCCATTGTTATAAAAATTTCAAAAAAGTACCATTAGAAGAACAAAAAAGTACCTATAGTTCACACATTTTGGTACCTAAATATTATCCCCTATTCCTAACACTAACTTCACAAAGATGCATATCAGCTAACTTTAATGTCTATAAGTGTAATAATTAAAATATTAAAAAAGTACCATTAGGAAAAAGTACCAATTTCCCTTTTCCCCCTTGAACACCCCTAAAGCTTGAAATTTAAAAATACTCCATTTTGCCAAAATTGTTTATGCTACAGACATGTCTCAAACGATTGAAATCTGTTAATGTGCCCAAGAAAAAATATGTTTTAAAAAAAGTACCAAAATATTTACCCGGATTTGGCCAATATACCTATTCACTCGAGTTCCAAATAACATCCTGTTAGTTAATTTTTGTATGAATCCAGGCTTAATAATTTCAAATAAAATGTATTTTCCCGATTTTATCCTCTTTTTGGTGCCTTTTTTATCCCCATTGCGGTGGTAAAAGTTTACTCAAATAAAAATCTGCATCGTGGTGGGAGATCATAATAAAATATTCGTATGTCTATGTCAAATTATAGAAAAACATATTTTATGAAAAAGTACCAAAAATAAACACAATTTTTATCCCTTAAGTGTTCGAATTTCCAAAAAGTACCAAACTTATATTTTTTGATTAGTAAAGAATGCGATTTAAAATTTGTTTATATGTTTATTGGTTTAAAAGATAAAAAGGGTGAAAAAAAGTATCAAAATACAGTTTTTACCCGTTTTCTCCCCTAAACGGTTCGAATTTCGAAAAAGTACGAAACACCTGTCAGCTTTTTTTTTAAATGGAGTAACATGCAATTTTGAGTTTTTTTGTATCTTTATTAGTTTTTAAGATATAAGGTTACCGAATTTACCCGTTTTTACCCCCTAAACGTTCGAATTTCCAAAAATCCCTTCTTATCGGATCGTTTTGGGGAGGGAGGATGAATCAGTCAGTGAGTCAGTAAATTACAAAATGTTGACTTAAATTTTCAAATAAAAATCGTTGTCTTTTGGATCTGAAAACATTTTTATACATAGAAAATGTTCTTTTGACATCAACTGATGTTAAAGGAGCAAATTTAAAAGATAATATTTCGTTAACACTTAATTTTGAAACCTATGTTGAGGAAATTCCTTTAAACTGTTTACAAATGCTTTCTATAATTTTTAATCCTTCATTATACCCTTCACCATGAGTGGCAAGGGTATATATAAGTTTGTCATTCCGTTTGTAATTTCTACATTTTTCATTTCCGACCCTATAAAGTATATATATTCTGGATCCTTATAGATAGCGGAGTCGATTAAGCCATGTCCGTCTGTCTGTTGAAATCAATCAATCTGAAGACCCCAGATATCATCAGGATCCAAATCTTCAATAATTCTGTTAGACATGCTTTCGAGAATTTTGCTATTTAAAATCAGCAAAATCCTTCCATAAATAACGGAGATATGAGCAAAAATCCGAGACAACCTCTGAAAATTTCATCAAAAAACACAATGTATTGCATGCTTTGACAAAAAAACAACAAAACGTATGTTTGGATGTGCAAGCTTTGCGTATTTTGTTTTTTTTTTTGTGTTTTGTTTCTTTTGGCGTTATTGTTGTTTTTTATACAACTAAACTTTTGTTTGGTTGTGTGTTGGTTTTTTTGACAAAAAAATCAACAAATCGTATGTTTGAATGTGCATGCTTTGCGTATTTTGTTTTTCTTTTGTGTTTTGTTTCTTTTGGCGTTGTTGTTGTTTTTTATACAATTAAACGTATGTTTGGATGTGTGTTGGTTTCATTGCCTTGCGTATTTTGTTTTTGTTTTTTCTTTTGGTGTTCTGTTTCGTTTGGCGTTGTTGTTGTTTTTTGTGTTCTTGATAAATTTAGGATGCTGTACGCTGAAAGTGGGCAATGTACATACATACCTATATACTAATTATAAAAAATAAGAATGTATCCACAACAAAGGTGAAGGGTATATAAGATTCGGCATAGCCGAATATAGCACTCTTACTTGTTTTTTCCTATTATTTGTTCAAATTTTATTTTAATATTAGTTTTAACACTGCAATTTCGTATTTTATCAATATTTTTAAATGTTCCACTAAATTATACTGCTCGGTCATTGTAAGCCCAACTGTTTCAAGTTTTTTTTACAACAAGCTCTGGTGGCAATTCTAGAGCAGGATACATTTCTTTTAATGTATCAATCCTATACGTTCCTTATACATTCACACAAGTGATGAAAACCATGCGCAATGCATGTGACACGTATAACCTTGGGGTAAAAAACCATAATAGCTTTACCTGCCTTAACCATATACGAATATTTTTTTCGTACTAACTTTGACAGTAAACAGTCAAAATTTCAAAAAAGCAAGCAGCTATTGTTTTAGTGACTACACCTTATTAAATTTATCAAATTACATTGACACATTGAACACAATATTCACAATGGAAGTTATAATTTTAATGTGAATATTGCTGTATTTGTTTCTCATATCATATTTAATATATTGTGCTATTGTACATTCTCTTAATATTATATGGCGCTATTATTAAAATAGTGCTTATTTTATAGTAAACAAGTAAGAGAGCTATATTTGGCTGTGCCGAATCTTATATATAATTATTTTAAATGTTTTTTTTTTTTTAAATTTAAATTTTTTTGGTGAAAAAAATTCGGGTTATAAAATATTTTTTTTGATTTTGACCCATTGTAGGCCCAACATAATAGGGTCTTATATACGTCATTACAAAGGTCTTTGAAATATCAATCATTAGATATCCATATTGTCTATATTAATGACTTAGTAATCCAGATATAGGTCAAAAAGCGAGATTGTCCTAGTTTTTCCTCATATCTCAACCATTTGTGGACCGATTTTGCTGATTTTAAATAGGAAACTTTTTGAAAGCATGTCTGACAGAATTATTGAAGATTTGGATACCGAAGATATCTGATGTGTTCTGAAAATTGATTTCAACAGACAGACGGCCATGACTTAATCGACTCCGCAATCTATAAGGATCCATAATATATATTTTATAGGGTCGGAAATGAAAAATGTAGAAATTCCCACGAAGGTGAAGGGTATAAAAAAGCCATCTATTTTTCAATTTTGAATTTTAAACAAAGGAAGTAATAACCTGTAACACAACAGCGAAAAATAAGTAAGACAAAATTTGTTTTTGATAATGTCAAAATATGCTATTAAACAGTAAAAAAGCTCTAAAAACGCAAAAATATGACATAAATATGCTCTTGAAACAAATATATGCATTTAAGGGTAAAATATGCAAAAATATGCACTAACAAATCGATGCAAAAATTCTTAAATAGTTCTGAAACGTGTAAATATCTTATCCATGTGCCCATTAGACGCACCAGAAAAAACATGCATTTGCATATTTTGGTTTCCCTGGTGATTTCTATGTACATGAGTATTATTTGTGTCGAATTTTAGCATGATAAATGTATTTATAAGATATTTATGAGTACTTAACTGATTTTCGGAAGTGGACCTTATGTGGGAGCTATAGTCAAATTTGGACCGATATTCACAAAATCCTGTAGTATGATTTCTAAATATAAATTACGGGTCTGTGTAAAATTTTTTTTGGTTTTGATATTGATATTTTTTAGATATTTATGTAGGTTAATGTGTTTTTCGGAAGTGGTCCTTATTGGGCTATAACCAATTATGGGCCGATCTTCATAGAGTTAGGGACAGCGATTTTGGTATATATGGGGACTATTTATGTCGAATTTTAATAGCTATATTTATAAGATATTTATGCTTTTTTAAGTGATTTTCGGAAGTGAACTTTATATGGGGGCTATGGTCAAATATGGGCCGATCCACAAACAATTTGGTTTTGAGATTTTTTTAAGCACGAAACTTATTTTTCCTGAATTTTGTGTGGTTACTGCAATTTCGTAAGCATTTACAGACCGATTCTTATGATTTTTACCAGAGTTAGTCCTTTTAATATAAAAATAACGTGTGTTATTAAATTTATCAAGTTTTTTTTTAGGTTGTCTCACATTTTGGTTCATAACTCTGGTTCCACTGAACCGATTTTGCTGATTTTCAATACCAAATTGCTGAGAACAATAACCATTTTTTTTTGCAAGTCTACCAATTTTGTTTGTCTATTTTGGACGTGAGCGTGTTTTACACAGACAGACAGACGGACATGGCTTAATCGACTTAGAATTTCATAAGGATCAATAATATATATCTATACTTTGTTGGTTCTCAGATGAATATTTCTCAATGTTACACACGGAATGACAAACTTATATATACCCTCATTCAGGCGCGGATCCAGCCAAAGCTTTTGGGTGGGGGGAAATTTTTATTTTTTTTTAGAAAACATATTTTATCCATCTGTTTGTTGAAATTAAATTTGTAATCGATTTTATATCATATTTATAATGGTTTCATACATTTTATGTATACGGTATTTCATTCAAAACAATATTATTTATTTAAAAAAATATAGAACGGACAATAGATTTAAAAAAATAAAAAAAAAATTGAAGAGGTCTCCTCATCCAAAACATTTGTTTCGTACAATTATATCATGCTGATAACAAATATGGCAAACATTTTAAAGATATTTTCACTTTTAAGTCTTCACTAAAAGCCATGTGTGTACAGAAAATAAACAACTTTTTAAAAACATTTTGTATTAAAATTTAAAAACTATTATAATATTCGACGAATATCTGCAAGATAATCTCCAAGTTCTTAAAGTAAACCTTTATAAAAACTAGACTTTTAGTGAAAACACAAAGGGAAAAAATTTTTTTTCTCGAAAACTGACGTAACCTCTTAAAATGTTTGCAAAGTTGTGATAAGCGTGATCAACTTAGGAGGAGCCCTTTTCGACTAATGTTTAGAATTTTGTTTTATAAAATGATTTTATGGATATATTTGTATAAAATTTCTCAATAACTTTGTAAGGACCTTGAGAAAGACCTTTCAGCTTACAAAGCTACAAATATTGTCTTTTTTAATAACTTACATTTGAAGTAGTAAAGTCTAAAAAAACAAAACAAATAATCAGTAACTTTTCTTCAATTTACCCATTTTTTTATTGCATGTTTATTCTTAGAAACATACAAAATAATATTAGCGGTATTCACTGTTAAGTGCGAATGGTCTAGCATCATTGCAAATGCAAAATTTTACCGTAATCCAATAACAAAATACACACAAAAACATTTACAATTTTGCATTTGCAATGATGCAATACCATTCGCACTTAATACTCGACTCTTGGCTAGACTTGACACCTTTTGAAATTTCCAAAACGGGACACCACTAAATGATCAGAGAACGATGGAAAAAAACATGGAAAATGACCTAGTGTGGATTATAGGACTTGCTGAGTACATTACAAATTTTGTCAAAAAATTTCAGAAACACCTACAAATCCAGAAGTTATTCTGAAAAAAACGTTTACAGTGATGTTTTTCAACTTATCGATCTGTAACTCAGTCAGTTTTTGTTCAATTTTTATTTTTTTTAACGTGTTGGGAAAGAAAACTTATTACGCTTCAAAATGACATGCATTTATTGTTACATTTGTAAGTTATAAGTATTGTTTTTGTTACGATCTTTTTTGATTTGAGTCGCTTTTCATTGCTTATTTTGATATGAAAGCTTATAAAAACTTATATCAATGTATAAAGAAAAGTTCTTAATAAAACATGGTTTTAATTTTGGTTTTATTCAACTTTTCATTAATACCTTTTTGAGTATTTTCTCCCTCAGCGCATATAAATGTAAAAAAACGAACTTTTTTCGAAAAAGTTTAATAACTTTTGCAAATATAAACCGATTTTAATAAGTAATATCTCCTTTTTGTCTATATAAAATTGTCTTTAAAGCACTGTGCAAAAAAAAATTGGTTTTCATAGAAAAAAATTAAAATAACTATTGTTGAATTTGAAAAATTACGAAAAAAAAAAAAAAAATTTAACTTTTTTAATAACTTAAACAATTTCTAAACCTAAGTCTGTTGTCAAAAACCTATCTCTTGCAACAACAAAATACATGCTATTCAATGTATTTTGTTGTTGTATCAAACATATGATTTGTTGTATTTTTGTTTGACAAATTGGAGTGTTTCGTCTCCATGTATAATTCTCTATGAACAATTTCTTGGATTTTTTTTTTAAATTTTGAAATCGGTTTTAAAATGTCTGAGTTAAAGGTATTGAAGTACTACCTACCCTAAAACACTTGTTTCAAAATAACTCAAACCTAGGCATACAACCTCCATTAGGTCGCTTTTCAAGTTCTGACAAAAAGTGTTTTGAAGCAGTGTTATTATCCTATTTTATTTATTAAAATCAACAATAACACATTAATTTTAATTGTGAACTATTACTGTGAAAGTCTTCGAACTTTATACAGGAGTAAATAGTAATTTTCGAATATATGGAGAACTATAATTGTGGAAGTCTTAAAATTTTGCCCTAATATCACCCTTACTATTCTACATTTTTTGGGGTGAAAATGTTATTGTGTTAGTGGGCGTGGCATCTCTCATACAAAGTAAATAGTTAATTTCGAATATCTGGAGTATTATAATTGTAAAGTATTTAAACTTTGTATGAATCAAATTCTTGTCACTATACGGAATCAATTTCATATCACGACATGAAGTTTAACCAAATTGGAAAGAATTGGAACAAGGTTTAAGTCACCTACCACACAAAGGAAAATAAATATTTTCAGAACTATAATTGCGAGATTCCTCAAACTTTGTCCGATAGCTCACTTATCATTTTACATAGTTTGGCTGTAAAATGGTCGGGATTGGATTAGTGGGAGTGACACCTCTCATACAAAGTATATAGTTAATTTCGAATATCTCTAGTACTTTAATTCTTATCACTGCACAGAGTTTAGCTAAAATGGTCTAGATCGGAACAGTGGGTGTGAAACTTTCCATTCAAAGTACATAGTAAATTTTGAATATCTGGATAATTAAAATTGCGAGATTCTTCAAACTATGCACGATGGGGCCAACGACCAGTTTTGAGGCAATAAATCACAGGAAACAGCTAGACCTTTAAAACTTCGTACAGATGATAATAATAAGTTTTTAAATTTCCAGTAAAAAATTTAAGTCTATCGGGCAGTGCCACGCCTATTTCCAGTAGGTGTATTAAAGTGCAACTGCGGATGAAGATCACTGGAAAATAATAAGTTTCTGACTTTCAATTAGGTCGCATAAATGTCCACCAAAGACATTAGTAATCATTTCAAGTCAATCCGCCTACTGCCACACCCACCTCTAGTGACAGGAAATATATGCATGGCGATAGGCGGATCGTGAAATTAAGTGAGGAGCTATCACTAGTTATGGACAAATCGCCCTAAAATTAGGTGGCATGTTTTCTGTGTATATGAAACTTATTTGTGTTGAATTTTATTTTAAAACGAACATCTGTAAGAAATCTATGCTCGTTAAAATGATTTTTGGAAGTGAGCCTTATATGGGAGCTATGACTAATTATGGACCGATCGTTATAAAATTTGGTGATATGAATTTTGTATCTATAGAACTTATTTGTATTGAATTTTAATGGAATACCCACATTTTTAAGAGATATATGCTGGTTAAAGTGATTTTCGGAAGTGGGCCTTATATGGGAGCTATGATTAATTAAGGACCGATAGTCACAAAATTTGGTGGTGCGATTTCGGCTTATATAAAGCCTATTTGTGGTGAATTTGGTTTGGATATCTATATAACTATTTTTATGAGAGCTTAACTATTTTCAGATAGGGCAATCGTATGGGGGCTAGGAGAAATAATGGACCGAGTCTAACCAAATACAATAGGCTTTGTCCCTGGGATAAGAGAAATGCTTGTACCAAATATTGTCGTATTATCTTTAAAATTGCAACCTGTAGTTTAATTACAAGGTTTACATTGACAGAAGGACAGGCGGACGGACGGACATCGCTTAATCGACTCAGAAAGTGATCCTGAGCAGATTGGTACACCATAAGGTGGGTGTTGAAACAATATTTTTGCTCGTTATAAACATCAGCACTAACCCAATATACCCTCCCCACTATGGAGGTTTAGGCTATAAATATCCAAATTTTTAAGTTATACGCTATCAGGAAATAAATTTTTATAAACAGCGGCAAATGGCGGCAGATGGTTTTTCCAAAAAGTTATAGTACACATTATTACCTTTCCCCACACATATATTTTTTCACGGATACGCTCGGATAAACAAAGTTCTATTCCAAAGAATATATGGACGACAGCAAAAACTTCACAAAAAAGACAACACAAGTTGACACAAAAAATTATTTACTACATCTAACTTTTTTTTGAAATTTTTAATAATATTTTAATTAACACACCTTAACAAGTGTTTTCCTTTTTACAAAATTTTTATAATCTTAAAAGTTTTTGTTTGACGACTAAAATTCCTTTGTTGTTTCATTATGATTGAATGTCGGAAAATGTAGCAAAGCAAAACTTGGCAACTTTGGCAGCTCGGCATGTCGCCATGAGTTGCCACCTGACTTTAATTTTTTAATATTTGAGTGTTTCAAGGTGTTAAATATAAAATTCCGTTATTATTTTTTTTAAATGGTTGACTTGAAAAAAGGACTTTTTGCCTCAAAACCTGTCATTGGCCCCATCGTGCTATGTCTGAAAATTTATTTTTTATAATTTTACCTAATTCGTTTCACCTCATTAAAAAAATAGTTTATAAAATCTTTAACAATTTTTTTATTTTATTACGTAGGAGTAACGAAGCGCAGCGGGTTATTTAATAAAGTTTACCTATTTCAGTCCATAATTTAAAATTTATATTTTTAATCGCTTTTATCAGCTTTTTTATTATTTGAAGTAATAAATTCAACAAACTCAGCCCATTTCAATGGACCAACAACTCACCTTTAACTAAAGGTACAAGCATCCTTTAGTTAAAGGTATCTAGTATGGCGAGTATCGTGCCATTTATTTTTCATGAAAGGGACGGTTGGCAAGTCTACTCTTGGCTGCGACTTATTTTTTTTTTGTTTGCAAATACAAAATTCTATAAATAACTATACTAACAAAACAACTTATCTCCGGCCAAAAAGTATAGCTTACTTTTGGGACATCGCGAACAAAAATAAGTACTTATTCCGCCGAAAAATAAGTAGTCTAATCGTCAAATTCCCCTTATTTTTCGGCTTATTTGTAAGTAAAGTTTTTGCTGGGGTCATTGTCTCATTCTAAAAATTCCTTTAAATTTACACATTTAATATTTCTGCATTTTTGCAGCGAATGAAAAATTTCATATAGAAAGTTAGCTTTTTAAATTTCTTTTTGCGTTTTAAAAAAAATTTTCCAATTTCATCAATAGTTTGATCACCGACATTTTGTATCTCAATATATGAAAGTATATGAAAGTATAAATATGAAAGTATAATATATGAAAGTATAAATATGATAAAACACATTTAAAATATCTTCATAATAACGAAAATTTAAATACTTCAATACTGACCAACTATGCAGTTTTGTATGGGGTGATTGTGCTGAAATCTTGGATTTACAACTGGGATTTAGAACCACTCACAAATTGATTTCCACTATCAAAAATACTACAGTATTTTGTTAGAATATTAGCCCTATATTAATATTCATTTTGTTTTATTATTTTAAAAGTTTGTTCTGTAAATTGATGTGCTTTTCGTTTTTAATTTTTGAAATTTATGCCCCTATTTTGTAAATCACGTCACCAAAATGATATTTATGTACATTTATGAAGATAATAACAAAACCCAAATGTATATGGATATAATTTCTCTAGTCAAATGTAATTTCAAATTTTTGCAAGTTCCGACTTGAATTTTAGCAAACTTTTGCTCATAAATAGAAATATGTGGAATCATGAAATGTAATAAAGTAATAAATCTAGAAGTTTTCAAACATTTCTCGGACATGTAAAATAAAAAAAAAAATTTGGTTTACATTTTTTGGTTTACGTTTTTTTTCTGCGAATTCTCTGTATTTTAAACAATACTTTTAGAAAATCATGAATAATCAATATTGCACATACTTTCACTTTAAAAAAACATGAAACTGTTTAATAATGTTATGCTTTCTCATCAAAATATATTTTTATTTTAAAATTTATTATTCATTCTTCTTTTCTTTGTTCGGTTTATTATTTATTTAAAACAATTGGTTTTGGTGGGGGGAATTTCCTTTCCCCCCGTGGATCCGCGCCTGGCCTAATTCACCACTTATGGTGGTGGAGGGTATAATTACCCAAAATAGGGAAACTGTTTACTGTTTAATGGTCACACATTGGTCACGTTACAAAACTGTTTACTTATCTGTAAATAAATTTGTTTGACGAAATTCAGCTGTTTTCTTGTTTACCGAGAAAAATATTTTCTGTTCAAACTAGAAACATAAAATATTTGACGTTTAAATAAAAGTATTGAAATTTCACACTTCTTTCAAATGTAATTTTCTAGAAGTGTCTGATTTATCGAAGAAAGAAAAACTCCTCGAAATTAGGAACCCTAATTCTAATATTGTACATTTTTAATACAATAAAGAATAATACAAGTTCATTTAAAACAAGTAAGAAACTATAGTCGGTCAGGCCCGACCATATGATACCCTACACCAATCTAATTATCGACCAATCGCAATAAAATTAGGATTTATGTTAGTTAAAGTGATTTTCGGAAGTAGGACTATATGGTAGCTATGACTAATTGTGGACCGATCATCACAAAATTTGGTGGGACGAGTTTGACTTATATAAAACTAATTTTTGCAGAATTTGGTTTGGATATCTATATAAAAGGCATTTATGAGAGCTTAACTATTTTCAGATAGAGCAATCGTATGGGGGCTAGGAGAAATAATGGACCGATTCTTACCAAATTCAATAGGCTTCGTCCTCGGGGTAATAGAAGAGCTTGTACCAAATTTGATCGAATTATCTTTCCAATTGCGACCTGTAGTTTGATTACTATACTAAATCGACTCAGAAAGTGATTCTGAGCAGATTGGTATACTTTAAGGTGGGTGTTGGGACAATATTTAGGCATGTTACAAACACCAGCACTAACCCAATATACCCTCCCCACTATGGTGGTTTAGGGTATAAATATTGATCATATTTCCTGACAGTTAAACTTTATTTCAGCTGTTTATTTCTTTAATTTTAAAGGAAACAAGTAAGAGAGCTATATTCGGCTGTGCTGAATCTTATATACCCTTCACCAAATTATACATCAAAATAAACATTTTCCAAAAAATTTTGGAATTAGATATCCATATTGTCTATATTAATGACGTTAATTCAGATATAGGTCAAAAATCGAGGTTGTCCTGCTTTTTTCCTCATATCTCAGCCATTTGTGGACCGATTTTAAATAGGAAACTTCTCGAAAGCATATCTACCAGAATTATTGAAGATTTGGATCCCGAAGATATCTGGGTTCTTCAGAAAATTGATTTCAACAGACAGACAGACGGACATGGCTTAATCGACTCCGCTATCTATAACGATCCAGAATATATATACTTTATATTATACAAACGGAATGACAAACCTTCTCACGAAGGTGAAGTGTATAAAAATGCAAAATTTAAAAAAAAAAGTTTTAGTTATTTTCAAATATACGTAGAAATATCTCAAAATCGACTTTTTGTGAAAAATAACTTTTTTATTGTAGAAAATTAATCTCTGGGGTATCAGAAATAATGTTTGCTCTACGACTTTTGACAATGTTCCGCAACTTTATCCAGGAGTGTTAGGTCTACATTTTTTCTGAATGTACCAACATCGAAAAAATCTAAATAAGAGGTATTTTCTTAAATTTATAAGAAAAATGTCATTACCACCATCTTGCGGCCATTTTTTGCAACAATTGGTGAAACTGAAAAATAGATAATTTCAAAACCTTTCAAAAGAGGTATCTGTGATGAATTCTGATTCTGACAATAAAATAAGGAATCTACACGTAAAAGTAATTAATAGTACATCGAATCTGTTTTTCTTTATAATATCAAACGACTTTATTCAACGTTATTCAATTTTATACATAGCAAAATTTGTCACAAATAGTTTAGATAGCTATTTCTTCAATCTTTCGAAAAAAAATATTTGACTTTTTTTCGAAAGATTAAAGAAAAGGAATCAAACTAATTTTGCTAAGAGCAATAGGTAATAAGTTACATGGATGAGAAAAAGAATCTGTTTGGCCAAAATGTCAAATTTTGATCCCCTCTAACTCAGAGAGTTCTTGGCTGATCCAGTTGAAATTTTTTTCTAAACTACTATCCAATAGGACTAACCTTGATGCAAATATCATCCCGATCGGAAGACATCGGTTTTAAAAATATATCTGCAAGGGAGTTACGAAATTTTTTTTTCGGTCATTTACAGTTAATGTTTTTGTTTCGAGGAGACAAATGTTTTCTCCTAGGTTAGCAAAAGTTTAATGATTTCTTGTGAACTTTAATTTTCTGACATTACGGTGTTACATTAGGTTGGTAGGAACATAGATCTGGTGGATAAATACTAGGGTATTCAAATTATTACATTTTTCTCTTGTTCGAATAAAACGAATAATTCGAATAAGAGATTTTAACTTGTTCGAATAATTCGATCACACGTTTAAAATTAATCGAATTATTAGAATAATTTAATTTGTTTTAAAAAAGTAAAGAATGAAGTTTGATGTAAGTTTTTTTAATATTTCATTGTTAAAGAAAAACAAAAAATAATGTTAATATTAACAATTCAAGTATGGATAATGTTAAAAACATTCGAACACAAAGTCCATCATTAAATTTTCTGAACAAAGCAAACATTTTAGTTTCTGTTTTGGAGCTATGCTTTAAAAAATTTGAGCAAATTGGACATGATCCTGAATTCATGTACAATATAAACGTACAAATCTGTCCTAAGTTTGATATCGTTATCAGTGAAGGTGGCTAATTTGAAGTCAGACAGTGCATGATTGACGCAAAAAGTTTATTATCATGTTAGACAAATATTTTTCTTGCAACAAAACGTAAGTTTGCAATATTTTGTGTCTATCATTAGATTTATTAAATATTTTGCAACACTTACGTTGCGGTTAATAACATCAGTTATATATATTTTAATATCACGGCCTTCGTCTATTTCACCGTAATCATTATAAATGTCATCCTCAATATCACTTTCGACGACCGTTTCAAAATCACATTCACCATCACTTTCAACACCACTTTAATCTAAGTTAATATTTTGATTATTAATTGCGATTCTGTTAATGTTTCGCCAGCATATGTTCCAATCACGGCCGCCCGTAATTTTTAGACCCTAAAATTTCTGTTTCGAAATCAATTCTAAAATTATTCAGACTTTTTTTTACTAAATAACAAATATTTTATTCCGTACCTTTTATTTTCATTAGCTCATGTCATAAATTTAACATTTTGAAAGACTTGTTTTTAGAATTTTAACTTATATATTTCTAGAAGGAGCTATCGGAGCACTCATCTACAGCGATCGAAAGACTCCCTTTATCTTTAGTTATTTTTAATCTTTAGTTATTTGTCGAATTTCAGAAACAAACATTTTTTTGTAATTCATTATTACTTATTTAAATTGGGAACAATTTTAAGCAATTTAATATATTTAAAAATATACATATGTACATTTATTCGATTATTATATATAAAATTGTTCGAATTATTCGTTATTCGAAAATGGTAATTTATAAATTGTCCGAATAATTATTCGTAAGAAATTATTCGATTAATCGAACAATCATTACTCGAATGAATACCCTAATAAATACTATAACGGAATACTTAAGGTTAATGGCTCTTAGAGCCTTTTAAAGATTTTTCAATTGATATGATATATTCACATTGCTATCATACATAAAGCTCGCAAATAGGTTCGCTTGTTTTTAAAATGACACAAAAACGGCTGAAGAGTTATGCTCGAAACTTTGCACACTGGTCAACTACAATATCTTAAATTTCTCCGTTCCGCTTAACAAGTTGTATCCACGGCAGAACAATTATTAGAAAGTATGTTCTCAATTATACTTTCCCTATAAAGCCAAACAAAAGAAAATGAACAAATATAAAAAGGAAATGTCTAAAATATAATTGAATTTTAATTTTTATTACAAAAAATTCAATTTCAATCATAAATTCATTAATAACATTGTCCAACAAATTGAGACTTTTTGATTGGGACAGAATAGCGACCCTATAATTCTGAAAGGGCATGTTGGGTAGCTAATTTTTGTAGAATAAACTTATAGTCCAGATGGTCTGAATTTATTTTACAGTGGGTCAAAGTTTTCATTTTTTGATCGAAGGGAGCATTATACTAACTGAAAAAAATGTTGTAAGTAAATGTCTAAGAGAATTCTTATTGTCAGAGGGCGTCATTTTCGTGCAAGATCGTAACCCTCTAGCTCCTCTCTTTCGGGGTAAACTTTACCCTTTTTTCAAATCAAAAAAAATTCTTTCAAATGGACATTTAAGGATTAAACTATTTTACGAAAATTTTTGCCGCAAAATTTCAGTGGGTGTCACCAAAGTTGTAAATAAAGCCCTTTACGCATAAGTAGCAAAATTGCACTCCACCTTGGGTCTCACATTTATTAAAAAAAATTACCAAAAATCTATTTAAGACCAGAATGAGCTAATATTTTAAATATAAATAGTCCTAGAGAAGATCTATTCATAAACGTAGGTTATCACTTTTAGGTCAAGAGTTGTTTAGGTTTATTTATTTATTTACTTTTTTAAATTTGCTCGATTTCCTATAAAAAGTTACACGCATCCAAATTTGGATCATGTAAAATGGCCTATTTTTTACGTTTTTTCCAAAACACATTTTGTATGGAATATATTGTTACGAAATTGTACTTGAATTCAAATATAACGATTTTAAGGGCTGATTTAAAAGTAGCATAATGCTTTTAAATAACAGTGCTGTAATAGCAAACTGTAACATATCTGTGGGCATTATTAAATAAAAGCTTTCAGTTGACCATTGATCGTAAGTTGGCAACGCTGTATTCGAATTCGAATATTCAGTTAAAGAACATTGTAGAAATAGAGGCAGAGGTTGCAGTAGTGAGTGAGTTTATCAGAGACGCTTTTCGAATAAACATCAACTGAGTGCCTTAAAGTGTGTTGTGTTTTTCAAGTAAATTCGTGTACATTATAAATTGTGTCTTTATTTCTGCGAATTTACAAACGTGTATAAGAAACATTGAGTGACTATTTAATTCTATTGTTGTTGTACATTTGAATAAATAAAGAGTTGTTACCATTTTCAAACTACCAAACGGCTTTTATTTGCAATCAAAAGTATCCGGTTTATTTAAAGGAAATAAACCAGCGTTTTAAAAAGGTTAAAACGTAACAATATAAAAAAACGTTAAAATTTTTCAAAAGGGAGCTACTGATGAATAAATATAAGATTTTGTATAAGCAGTTGGTATTAGAAACCTTAGGACTTCATGATTAACAGTAGTGAAATGAAATAATTGTATTTAATGTACATTTTTAACGTTAAAGATATTATAACACAATTTGAAAATAAAATAGATCCAAATGTTCTTAAAGCAGTGGCATTATAAGTTCTCACAGTTTTTATTTTCAAATACCAAGATTCTTAAAAGGGGGAAAATGTGTTCCAAAAAATGTGTTTTTTTAAAGTGCATACTGTGACGATATTTACCGTGTGATAGTAAAATAACTTTGTACGTATTTAAATAAGATATAGGGTTATACAAATGTGGATATTTTTCGAGGATCGGTGTTTTTCCTTTTTAGACTTTTTTTTACTCAAACATATAGTTTATTTTTTAAATTGGCGAAGTTGGGATAGGTCTATGGAAACTAAGCTCCTTAAGTCATCGAAAATTCAATGAAGATAAGTCGATTTTCCTTTAAGTAGTTTAGTCCAATTATAATTGAACCTTAACAAAATAGTAAAATATAGAAATGAAAAATTGCAATGTAAACAAAATAATGGAAAATGGAAATAATTTTACGGGAAATCCCGGGATTTCCCGGACGGGAATTCCCGGACCACAAACCCTAAGCAGAACCCATAAATATCAAAAACTGGCTTCGCGCAGAAAAGTTTTTTGCATTGCCTAAGCATGGGCTAAGGTTTTCTCTTCTGGGGTGTATCAAAAACTGGCTTCGCTCTGAAAAGTTATTTGCATTGCCGGACTTCGGCCGGGCGCTAAGTTTTTCTCCTCCTGTATCAAAATCAAAATCTGGCTTCGCTCAGAAAAGATTTCTTTCATTGCAGAAAGGTTTTATAATATTTCAAAAAACCGATTTTCATTTCCCACCAGATTAAGAAATCGTTGCAACCTGACAAAGGCCGACGATGTAAAAAAGAGTCTTTTCTGAGCAAAGCCGGTTTTTGATACACCAAAAAACTTTTCTGAGCGAAGCCAGTTTTTAATACACCCCAGAGGAGAAAACCTTAGCGCCCAGCCGAAGGCCGGTAAAGCAAAAAACTTTTCTGAGTGAAGCCAGTTTTTGATATTTATGGGTTCTGCTTAGGGTTTGGGGTCCGGGAATTCCCGTCCGGGAAATCCCGGGATTTCCCGTAAAATTATTGTCGGGAATTCCCGGGAAATTTAAATTTTTTTCCCGGGAAAAACGGGAAATTTAAAATTAATCAAAAATACTTTAATATATTTAAATATGACATCTCTGCTTGAGGAATAGCTTGTTCCAAATATTAGTGGAGGTTTTAAACACCATTAAGAATACAGTAGAAGCATTAAGCCGAAATGAAACCATTTTTCTGATAGGTGATGCTATCTAAAAATTCTACGATTTCTCAAAAAACGGTTCATTCAATTAAATTAAACCTAAAAACTTCAACATTATAAAATAAATTATAATTGTCCAATTCACAACGTAGTTGTATGTTGTACGTTGTATGATACTACTTTTGTGGTTGTGAACGCAAATTTCGCAAAGTCGTAAGTTTACCTTTGGAGTCTTGAAAATGCCAAAAGAAACAGATAAAAACAAAACATCCCAAAGTCTATTATTATGTAAAATTAATAGTGCAGCGAAGAATAGCAAACTAATGTCTGAATTGTTTAAAAAGTGCAAACAATTGACAAATATTTAAAACAAATTATCGTTTTTCATAAATTAAATAAACCAACTGATTTCATTGTTATCGTTTGGTTGTTATTTTACACTAAAATGTACAAATTTTTTTGTTTATGTTTAAATATGAACTTTTGGTAATACTTAAATTTTAATACAACATTCGAAAAACATATGTAAAAATGTTGTAGGTGTTGTACAAAATATTTATATAGAAATTATCAACAACATTTGTACAACTATTGTAGATTCAGACGACTTATAACTCATACGACTGTACAACGTCAGTTGTGAATTGAACTAATATAAAAACACAATGTTAAAAATTTATGGACAGCAAATGTATTAACGTCTATTTGACAACAATATTCAATCATCTGTTCAAAGCGTTGATGATGAGGTTTCCGAAATACAAATGGAGCAAAATTTTTAAAACCAATTAGAATAATCAATCAATATTGAAAAGGAAAGCCCTAAACATTTAAAATCAAATGCTGAAAGTTTTAAGCGGGAATTAGATTTATTTGAAGCAATTGCTCCAATTGTTACTTAAGTAACAATTGGAGAATACATTTTGATTGTCTTTATAATGCTTTAATAACGATAAAGCCAACACATGTTTAAAGCGAAAGAGTTTTCTTGTCGAATGACTTACTGAATGCATTAGTAATTTTGACAAATCAATTTTTTAAAAAAATAGTTCTATGACGGACATATAACATTATTTTTATGATATAATATCGGTATTCACAATGTAGAGTACTTTCTATAGCAAAGTAGCAAAAGAGTTTAGCAGAAAACAAAATATATTAGAACTACTTTTTTACTGCTTTACTCTTTTTAAACTATACACAGAAAAAAGAAATTCATAATTGGAATGAATTTTGTAATAAATATTATTAATCGAACTTGATTTTTTTTTCCCAAACTTTTTTCAATCAGAATAAGAACATGTTCATAAATATTATTAATTTGTACATGACGGAAATTTTTGCTTTTTTTGCATAAATTTAATAATATTTTATAATAAATTGAATTATAATTGCATTATCTAATGAATTAATTCAAAACTATTTGCATAATAGCCATATACTGGCCAATATTTTAAGATGAATCAACAATATCTGAAAATTAAAAATATCATTAAACATAATAAAATATAAATAAACATAACGCATATCATCCCCTTAAAAAAATTTAATAATTTTCGCGCATATTGGCTCATTTTGAAGCTGAAAATCATAAAAATAAATAAAAAATTTTCCAAGAAAAATTTCAAACATTTTTCAACAACATAAAAATATAAATGAAATTGAAATTATATTTTCCAAGCCTTCTAGATTTAATTTGAAAACATAAAATATGAACAAAATCTTAATATTTAAGAAATTATTTATAAATGTTATGAATTGAAATCAATGAAATCAAATCATAATATTTATGTTGAAACTTTTTTCTGTGTATGAGGTAATTTTGAATTTCATATTTTTGTTTTGAAATGAATTTAATTTTATTTTAAAATATATATATTTTATATAAAAAGAAATATAACAGAAAAATCAAAAGAAAGAATCTAAAAAGTGCATTAAAAATCCCATTAACATATTAATCGACATCGAATTATAAAGATACGTTCACAATTTATAAGATTTTGTGATACTTAATTGCTCTTTTACTCTACTACAGTGATGTTCATCCCATACAACAATTGTTTAAAAAATCTACACACATTTATTGTGCTCTTTTAAAGAGCGCAACAAATGCCTCTTTTTTAAAAGAAATTCATTAAGCATTGTTGTTGGTTGGTTTTTGGATGAAGCATAGCAAACACACGCGTTTCAATTACGATTGAACACAAAAAGACAAAGTCAAAAATAAATAAGCAATTTGAGAGAATTTAGGCCGTATAATGTATATTCTTTCATTTCCTTAAAATTTATATTACACTCATTTAATAAATTGGTTATATCTGGCAAAAATTCTAAATCTAAACATTTTTTATTTTGTTCTTATTTTAAGTGTTTGACATTATGTTTGCTGGGTAGCTCTCTCACCAATACATCTTCATTTTTATTTTTGAACATCACTGCTCTACTACCATGGTAGGCGTTCATATTGTTCAGGTTACCATGATTTTCGTCAAACAACCCGAATGCAGGGTTGTCAGATTTTTTTTACCTCCATCGCCAAAAGCTAAACGAAAAATCGCCAAATATCGCCAAAATATTTTTTTTTAGTTTTATATTGTAAAATACGTACATACTAAATTTATTTCGGTTTAAATCTAGTTATTATTTAGTTATTTATATTAAATTGATATAAAAGTTACATTGTATTAGAATTAAACTTTTTTAACATTTTATCTGTCGGCTGAAATGAATTGCAACAAAATTTATTAACATCTTAAATGAATCTGGTTGTTAAAATTAACATATTACGAACGGCCAATGCTAAGTCTTTAAAGTGAAATGTTCCACCTGCATCTCAATAATTGTAAACTTGTGGCCAAAAATCCAACAAATTTTGTTGGAATTTCACCTTTAAAGATCTGAGTCCATGTGATATATGCTAATCTTGACCATTGCAATTCATATTCCCCTGCAGATACTTTTGGATTGAAAAATAAAGTTAATAAATTTCATTGCATTTCAATATTGAAAATTCATTGTATACTTTAACAAGTAAGAGAGCTTTATTCAGCTGTGCCGAATCTTATATACCCTTCACCAAATTATACTTCAAAATAAAAATTTTAAATATTTTTAGGTAAAAACAAAATTTTCTTTTTTTTGCAAAAGATGTTTTTTCATTTTTTGGAAAAAAAATTTTTCGAATTTTTTTAAGTACAAAAAACTATTTTCTTTTAAAATTTCTACATCATATTCCTCCGTTTTTATATTTTGTAATTCCATTTCAAATTCTGTGCCAAAATCGATAGATTCCTGATTCCAAAGAATCCGTCGAACCAATCGGCTATTTTAATGAGCATATTAAGTTATCAATATTTCCATTATTATTTTAAAATGACGGCTTAAACATTTTAGAAGAACAAGTTAATATTGTTGAAACAATTTGATCATGTATGCTACCTGCATCCATATGATCAGATTATTAATGATTAATTTTATAAACTATTGTGTTAATAAATATCAAAAAAAATATTTCAAGAAAAACCAATAATTTGTTAAAAAATCGCCAAATAAATCGCCAACTAGTCTGTAAATCGCCATGTCGCCAATTGGAAATTTTGGTCGGCAAAGGCAATGAAAAATCGCCAAGTTTGGCGAGAAATCGCCACATCTGACAGCCCTGCCCGAATGTGAACAAAAGAGCGTAAAAATACACACAATTCATTCATTCATTCTTGATGTTGTTGTGGATATTTTATTTTTTACCCAAAAGAGCACTCAAATTAAATGCCTCTTTTTGCCTACCAATGCTCTACTATATCATGAATACCGCTAATATTTAATTTTATAGTAACAAGTGATCTCCAAATATTTTAACAAACTTATTTTGGTTTTATGTGGGTACAATTGAATTGTCATGTATTGTTTTTCTGTTTTTTTTTTTTTTTTAATAAAATGACACAATTTTATATAATAATTTTCTTCTTTACTTATTTTTTTAGTTAAAAAAACATTCCCGGGATTCCCGGGAAATGAAATTTTTCATTCCCGTTTCCCGGGAAATTAAATTATCCGGGAAACCCCAAACCCTAGTTCTGCTTTTGCAAAGTAGAACCCAAGAAAAATTAAATAACTCCCAATACAGTGAAATAACTCCTAATTCCCAAAATAAAATTAAATAAAACCCAACAAAAATTTCATTGGGAGTTATTGCATTATGAAATAACTCCCTATGCGTTAGGAGTTGTTTCATAATGAAATAAGTCCTAAGTTGTATGATAAATTTGTTGGGTGTTATTTCATTTTTTCGTGGGGAGTTATTTCATTTGGGAATTATTTCACGGTACCGTTTTTTTTGTTTTCTAACTCCCATATGCATAAACAATTTTTAAATTTATCAAAGGTTTATAAAACAAAATTTCCATTCAAAATTTGTTTTATAAACCTTTGACAATTTTAGAAACTGTTTATGCATATGGGGGTAAATATGTAATTGTACATAAATAAATAGTTATTTTAAGTAAATAGTTATAAATAACTGTGACGGTTTTCAAACTTCATACGAATCAATTTCTTATCACGGCATGAAGTTTAATAAAAAATGGGACGGGTTGGAACAAATGATGAGCCCCATACAAATTAAGTAGTTATTTTTAAATATTTCACAAAGTAAATAACTAATTTTGAATATCTGGAGAACTATAATTATAAAAGTATTTAAATTTAAACTCAGTATCAATTTATTACCATTCTACGGAGGTTAGCTAAAAACAAATTTGTTCCGATCGGCTTTGTAGGAAAGTTATAGTAAAGCTTGATATTTACATAAAAGTTTAAAAATGGGTGGGTTCAGAACGGTGGAATTATCTCCCATGCCAAATTAGTTAGTTATCTTCGAATATCAAGTGAACTGTAATTGAGAGATTCTCAATATTTTGTATATGTTATGTTCGTACCATTGTACGCAGTTAGGTTTTATCAGAAATCCATTCATATTTTTTTAATTTTACTAGGGTAGGGGTAGCGAAGTGCACCTGGTTATGCTAGTTCTTATAATTGTCTGAAACGGATAAATAACTAACTCATATATTTATACGACGATCAGCACGTTGTTGGTTGCCCTGCTTATTTAATGGAACTTATTCTTCAGCGGAGTTAAAATTATGTTGAACAATTGCATTAGGTTTAAAGTATAAAAGGTATTTTAAGCTATTAAACATTTATAAAAATTGGTGGAGTCTCCCCCAAGGCATGTCAGAAAGGAATAGAGTGATCAAATATTCAACATATTCCAAAAACAGGTTTTCGAATAATTCGAAAAAGCGTAATTTTTAAAAACCGGTTTTCGGTTTTTTCAATCAGAAACCGGTTCGAATAACCGGTTTTTAATTTTATTGTCAATTTATGAATTGAGGTATAAATTAAGCTTAAATATTTTTTTATTAAAACTAATTAAAGAATCATTCAGTCTTTTAAAAATTTATTTAACTTAAATTAAATTTATTTAACACAACTTTAAATTTGCTTAATATTTTAAATCAAAAGAAATGATATATGTATATTAATATAATATTAACACATACTAATAGTTAGTTGTATTTTTAAAAATAATATTTCAAGAAGAGAATACAATTTAAATAATTTGAGGACACACGATTCCTCAATTTATTTTTGATTAAAAAGTAACAGCATAAAAAAAAATTTGTCCAAGTAATCAAAATCTGGTTTTAAATCGCTAGTTGTTGCAATACTAGTTTTTCTGTGTGGATTTCGAAGTTCTTTTATTGTTAAACTGAGCTGAGCTTCTAAATTTTCTGAGTCACAATCAATATATTCTAAACCTATATCTACGTATAGGAAGCTGGAACGATTAAACCTTGTTATTAAAATCAGTAGTGACAATGGCAGTGGTACAGTATCAATGACTTTTTATGATATGACTTTTTAAAAGACACGCGGTTGGTATAACCTACGTAGGACAGGAACCGTTATACGAAGCTAAATCAAACACGCGCCAGAACGAGACGCAAAATTTTCGAAGGTAAAAAACAAAAATGGGCCAGAAATAATGACAATGTCGCTCGACTGCGCCTAGTCCTTGATGTATAACTTGTTAATGGCTTTCAACATGAAATCATAACACACATTTAGATGAAAAGTGTTGTTTAAAGTAATCGCTAATTATTAAAAGTAATCGCAGAATCTTAAAATAAATAAAAACAAATATTCGACTTTGTCGAATAATTCGAGACAAAAAAACCGGTTTGTCGAATAACTCGAAAACCGGTTTGACCACTCTAGACAGGAACTTAGAAAATACGAGGAGAGCATACAGAGGTATGTGCCGGATCCATTGGATCGCAGCTCGTATATGACAGCTTTGAACAGTGTTGCCACAACCTCAAAATATTTGTAACCAAGTTTGATTAAAAAAATAACAAAAATTTTAAAAAAGTAATCAAAAAAAATTGTTGAAAACGTCTTTTAACTTTTTTAAAAAAAGAAATATTGACAGAAGTATGAAATTTAATTTTTTTTATACATTTTACACAGGTTTTTATACTTCAAGATAAATTTTATGTCAAGATTTCAACATTTAGAATATTATGAAAATAAATTCTTAATAGCAAAATATTCTGAAAAATCGACAGAAATAATTTTTAATTAAATTTTTTTTAAATATTTAAAAAAAATTCCAGTTTCATTCCTTTTTCTGATATTTTTTTATTTTACACAATTATATTTACTGAATGTAAATCTTTTAATTTATTTTAAAATGTATTTCATTTTGTCTAACCTCTACATGAAATATCTTTTCAAATAGTGGAATAGATTTTTAAATATTACACTTTTGCTGTGGTTTTGCTGAACATTTTTCATATTAATTATCTTATTTGCGTTACTGGCTACAGCAAGAAAACTATTTTATAATTTTTATAAAATAAATTATTAATAACATTTTTAATATTTGAATTGAAATATCATTGTCTTATGTAAATACAGTTTTATACAGATTTCTATATGCATACGACATTGGTAGTTTTTATTAGAGTATTTTTAATAAAATCTAAACCAATAGTATAGGTTGAGCCTAGCTAAATATTAAATATAATCAGAATTTTCGGAATACAACATTTTATTTATCATCAATAAAGCTAAAAGAAACATCCACCAGAATTATTATACTCAAAAGAATCATATGGTTACGTAGACCAGTTTAATGGTAAAAAAAATCATTTTCTATGCTGTATTACCCAAAATTTAGAAGAAAAACACCAACAAATAGGGTATGTAATGTGAATATAATAACAGCTATATTTCGAAATCGTGAGCTGACTGAAAATAAACAAGTTTAACGTAGTACTGAGAGTTCATCAACTCGTACAAAATGTAATTGAAATTTCCGGCACCAAAATGTCTGTTTCGCTGTTGTAATTAAACCAATATTGGGAACTCATTTACATCCCTAATTCACACAAATCATAAATATCTTTTAAAATAATTACTATTTCTCAAATGTTTTGGCTTCATTTCCAATCACGATAAATATAATTTGTTTATGAAAACTCTCATGTAAAATTATACACCTACAGCAAGGATTAACATGAACCAATTTCGAAACATTTTTTTGAGAGTATACCACCATTAAATATTGAAAAGTCGACTTTTTAGATTGTTTGAAAAAATATTGCACTTGCATTTTTTGTAGTGTATGCTAATACAGTACGGGCTCGATTTGCGCAACCGAAAGGAAATCGAGGTTGTTGCGATATTCGAAATGTTGCAATAAGCAACCACTATATACGCTATTATTTTTTATTCTTTTTTTTAACAAAAACATGCAATTTAATTAACAAAAAGTAATTAATTCATTTATTAAACATAACAAAGTAAAAATAAATGGTGTAAATAAATATAATATGTACTCGAATAAATAAAAAAATATTTTAATAAAAAATAAACAGCCAGAATTCTTTATGAGAGCAGTGTCGTCGTGAAAGTATTTTTTAGGTGCTTATCATTTGGCAAATAGTTTTGAATTACGCTTCTGATTAAAAAAACAACCAGAATAAATAGAGAAGAGAATAAAATAACTTCTGAATAATATTACATATGAAAAAAAAAAAATAAAGTTGCACTTATCGCGTCTGTTTTTTGAAAAAAGTTGCAGTTATAAAGACTCTACTGTTAAAAAATAGGCTGTTGCGCTAATCGGTCAGTTGCAATAATAGGTAGTTGCACAAATCGAGCCCGTACTGTATATGTAAATAATAAATAAATAAATGTTTATAAAATAAAGCTTTTTTCTACACAAAATTCTTACAACATTATTCTAACTATTATCGCCTTGATAAATTTAATTTTTATTGCTAAACATTACAAAAGGCGCATCAATAAATGTAGAAACCATGTATTTTTTACAAGAAATGGTAAAAAGTTGAAAAAAGTCGAAAATAGTCGGAAAGTCGAAAATAGTCGAAATGTCGAAAGTTCGAAAAGTCGACTTTGTAGAGATTATATTTATATTATTTTAAAATAAAATACAATATTCTGGTTTTATTTCAAAATTACAAAATTTTATTGTTTGTTGTAGAATATTGAAAATTATAATGAAAATTATTGAAAACTAATATGATTAATAAAATTAATTAAGAAAATGAAAACTTAATATTTTTTGATATATAAAAACACAAAGTATTTTTATTCACCTACAACTACTCCCCCTCCAAAAAATTTATTCCCAATAAATTAAAAGAAACTCTCTTTGTTGTTGATTTAGTATTACTGGAATGTATGTTTGAATTAATGTAAGTGTTTTCAGTTAATGCTGGTTTCAATCGATCGATAGGTATAACTACTGACTTGTTATTTATATCAATTTTGAAATATTTCTTGTTCTTTTCAATTACTCTATAAGGACCCTCATATGGTTGTTGCAAAGATCTCTTATGAATTACACGCACAAATACATATTTGCAGTCTTTTAGGTCTTTTGGTACATGAATACCTGTATTTGAATTGTTGTGATGATTTAAATTAGATCTTACGTTTTTGAAATGGGTTTTTAATTTATATAAAATGTCAGATGCATCAAAATCTCCTGTAGGTGTTAATATTTCTCCAGGTAAACGTAAACTTTGACCATAAACCATTTCTGCAGGAGTAGCTTGTAGATCTTCTTTAAATACTGAACGAATACCTAGTAAAGCAATCGGAAGCTCGTCATACCAAGTTGCTGATTTACCTTTAGCCATTAATGTTGCTTTAAGCTGTCTATGAAATCGTTCAACCATGCCATTAGATTGAGGGTGATATGGAGAAGTTGTTATTTTAAAACATCCTAACATTTGTGTTAGTTCTGAAAACATTTTAGAGGTAAATTGTCCACCTTGGTCGGTTGTTATTTTCAAAGGAACACCGAACCGAGAAATATAATTTCTTATTATTGTATCAATTATATTAGATGTTGTGATGTCTTTTAGTGGGTATGCTTCTGGCCAACGAGAATGTCGGTCAATTATTGTTAATATGTAACGATGTTCCCGGGATATAGGTAAAGGTCCAACAATATCTAAATGTATATGTTCGAATCTTCCTTTAGGTATCTCAATTTTGACCACTGGTGATTTAGTGTGTCTAATTATTTTTGATTTTTGACAGTTAAGACATTCTTTTGACCAGACGTTAAGTTCCTTTTTCATATTTGGCCAAAAATAGCGTTCTGTTATTAATTTGCGTGTAGCTCTGATACCTGGATGTGAAATATTATGTAATTTTTCAAATACAATTTTTCGCAAATTAAATGGAACGTAAGGTCTAGGTGTACTTAATGTACATTCAAACCAAATATCTAAGTTTAGGACTGGAATTTTTAAGAATTTTAGATTAAGATGTTTGTTTTTATCAGCAAGAAGTTCTAAAAGATCTTTATCTTTCTGTTGTTCATCAAATAAATTTTTAAGATTAATATCGGAATATTTGTATGCTTCGATTTCAAATGTTCTAGATAAGGTATCAGCTACAACATTAGCTTCACCGCTTATATGTCGAATATCACTTGTAAATTGGGAAATATATTCTAAGTGCCTAGTCTGTCTTGGACTTCTTTCGGTTTTTGATTCCAAAGCAAAAACCAAAGGTTTATGATCTGTATACACAACAAATGATCTGCCTTCTAACAAATACCTAAAATGTTTAATATTTAAATATATTGCTAACAATTCGCGATCAAATGTACTATATTTAGATTCGGAAGAGGTTAATTTTTTAGAGAAAAATGCTAATGGTTCCGAAATACCATTATAACATTGTTGTAAAACGCCCCCAATGGCCACATTTGAAGCATCTACCGTTAAGGTCAATTTTGCTTCATTATTGAAATGATTCAATAAAACACGTGATGCAAATGATTCCTTGATACGGTCAAATGAATTGAGGGCTTCCTTAGTCCATTCTAAAATCTTACATTTCTTTTTTAATGCATTGGTAATTATAGCATGAATGGGGTTAGTAAATTCGGCTAACTTAGGAATATACTTGTGGTAAAGCAGTTATAATATATTCATATTTGGTTTGGTCTGTAGTAATGCCTTTGGTTGCAAATTGCATTTCGGCGTGAACAAACCATGCATCTGGACAATTGGTCCAGAATTGAGGGAGTTTAACAGAGGAAGCACATATGTCTAAATCAATTTGGGGTATTCTATCGATCGGATGATTACTAGTCAAATTTGAGTTTAAATTGTTATTTGTAGTTATTGAATTAGATTGTGAATGTGTTGAATTTTGTGTATGTGTATTAGTACGTGTTGGAGAGCGAGTGGTCATTTTAAGAGGGAAAGTTTACAAATAAAATCGAAATTAAAGTTTAAATTAAATTAATTATTCGTTAATTTAGTTATGATAATAATCGTGATTAGATATGTATGTAGATATTTAGTATTTTTAAAAGTAAACAATAATAGGCAAACAATATTAAGAAATATTTGAATATGGAACAAGAAATAAACACTTATACTGACTTCTTTTCTCGGAAATTTAAAACTGATGGTCAACTTATCTTGAACAAGTTTTATCTTGATTATAATAATAGTGACTTGCTGTGACTTGAACTGAAACTGATGTGAATCTTCAGATGAATTACTTTATAGTTGATAATACAAATTGGATTTGTCGTCTTTGAAATTTATAGATGATAAAGACAGGCGTTGTAGAGATTAGATGATATTTATTTGTTGAGATTAGATGGTATTTATTTTTGCATTAATTTCAAATTGCAGGTAATTGTTTCGAAAAATTAATATTTTCTTAATTACACGGAATATTATTCGTTTTATTTCTTCACGTGTAAAATGCAGGATCGCCAAAATTTGTAGAGATTATATTTATATTATTTTAAAATAAAATACAATATTCTGGTTTTATTTCAAAATTACAAAATTTTATTGTTTGTTGTAGAATATTGAAAATTATAATGAAAATTATTGAAAACTAATATGATTAATAAAATTAATTAAGAAAATGAAAACTTAATATTTTTTGATATATAAAAACACAAAGTATTTTTATTCACCTACAGACTTTTCATAAACTACCAAAAGTCGAAAGTTCGAAAAGTCGACTTTTTAAAAAACGGAAAAAGTCGAAAGGTCGAAAAGTCGCCTATTTGTTTCAGCTATAGAACCCTACTACACATCAGGAAAAAAATAACCAATCTTGGTTATAAATAACGAAAACGGCAACACTGGTTGGCATTAAAAATAACAATGATAAAAATTTTTGTTTCGTATACATCAAGGCGAATTTACTGTACAGGTGGCGTTAACAGCACAGCTGATCTACTTTTTTTTGTTCGCCTTGGGGGCAAACTTGTCAAAAATTGTTTACAAAACGAATTTATTTTATGTCAAAACTTGTTTTGTTTACCTTTTTAGCTCCAAAAAAAGTTTATAAGATCTCTTAAAAGTACAACAAAACGGGTAGCTCCGGAGTTCATTCGATCAATCACAACCATTTGACACGTGCATACATTTGGAGCATTAGCGCTACCATTTTCACCGCAAACTGTGCCACCATTACAGAAGCTTCCAGGAGACACCCTTATTTTATCAGTTTTTTCATTTGCTTTATTATCTTTGGATGTTTTTTCTGGACCACGCAATTGCTGATCGATGTCCTCGCAAATAAATTTAGCGTTTATGTAAAATTAACGTTATTTTTATTGATTTTATTACATTTTTATTTTATTTTTTATTAAATTGATTTTATTTTTGTTTTTTTTCACAAATTTTTGTTTTGTTTTTTTGACACTTTTGTCCCCCAAGCAACAATAAAACAATGCAATGTTGTACTTGTTGTAATACCAACGCCACCTGTACAGTAAATTCGCCTTGGTATACATTTTTTTGAAATCGAATATTTTTAACTAAATTTTCTGACTAAACAACCGAAATATCAAAGTAGCACTGAATTCGATGAACAATAAACACTCTGTGCTTTTTTTATTGAATGAGTGAAAGTTTCTTAAAAAAAATGATTATTACAATATTTTCAAATTAATATTGTTACGTTTTAACCTTTTCAAAACGCTGGTTTATTTCCTTTAAATAAACCGGATACTTTTGATTGCAAATAAAAGCCGTTTAGTAGTTTGAAAATTGTAACAACTCATTATTTATTTAAAATGTACAACAATAACAGAATTAAATAGTCACTCAATGTTTTTTTATACACGTTTATAAATTCTCAGAAATACAGAAACTTTATAATGTATACGAATTCACTTGAAAAATAGGGTCTCTGATAAACTCACTCACGACTGCAACCTCTGCCACTATTTATAACACTGCATAACCATCTAGAAAGCTCTATTTCTACAATGTTCTTTAACTGATTATTCGAGTTCGAATATACGGTGGCAGCGTTGCCAACTTACGATCAATGGTCAACTGAAAGCTTTTATTTAATAATGCCCACAGTTATGTTACAGTTTGCTATTACAGCACTGTTATTTGAAAGCATTAGTCTACTTTTAAATCAGCCGTTAAAATCGTTATATTTGCTATTATTTTTTGGTTGAATTGTTATGTTTTATTTGTTTTTTATGTATTTGTACACAAAATTCGTTGTTATATTTTCAATTTAAAATTAAAATAGAAATTATTAATCGAATAATTTTAAATTAACCGATTATTAACCGAATAAATCTAAAACCAGATTAATTATTTGCTCGAATAACCGATTAAATCTGAAACCCGATTAATTGAATACCTTAATATTTATCTAACCAATGCACCCTGATGGCAAAGTTTTGCAAAAAATCATAAACGATGACTTCAAAAAATATAATTGTTAAGCAAAATGGCAATAGATGCCAAAACACAATGTTTTAAAGACTATAGAAAATGTGATTAGTAAACTAACCACCAAACCGCAAAGAGTTAAGTTCTCACATCTAGAATTGTTCCTTTTAGTATAAAAAACGATTGTAAAAGTTTTAACTCAATCGGACTTTGACTTCCCGTGCCGATAGCCTTTTTGAAGTTTTCAAAAAGGCTATCGCTAAAGCGGAGATTCCCAGTAGTTGTTCATCATCTCCTTTGCTTACCAATATTGCAACAACAAAGTTTAAATTAATATTTCTCTGTAAGTACTAGGCTATTCATTCGACTAATGATCGTTCGATTAATCGAATAATTTCTTACGAATAATTATTCGAACAATTTAAAAATGCCCATTTTCGAATAACGAATAATTCGAACAATTTTATGTAGAATAATCGAATAAAACGAATAAATGTTCATATACATATATGTATATATATATATATATATATATATATTTAAATTTATTAAATTGCTTAAAATTTTCCTTATTTTCAAATTTAAATAAATAATAATGATTCACAAAATTGGATTGTTTCTGAAATTTGACAAATAAATAAAGACAAAGGGACTTTCGATCACTGTAGATGATATATAAATACATATATACAAATCTTTCAAAATTTTTAACTTAGCACTTGAACCAATGAAAATAAAAGGTACGGAATAAAATATTTGTTATTTAGCTGGCGAAATATTAGAAGAATCGCAATTAATAATCAAAATATTAACTTAGATTAAAGTGGAGTTGAATGTGATGGAGAATGTGATTTTGAAACGGTCCACAGTGGGTTGAATGGTATCCAAAGTGGCGATTAATTCATAGAAGACGTAGTTTTAAAATATTATATTTTTTTATTGATGAGTTATTATAAACACATAAAAACACAGCATTTTAGAAAAAAAGGTTAAAAAAAATTTCATAAAAGAGAATATTATAATTTTTTAGTACTGAATAATCATAAATCCATAAAAACACAGCACTTTAGAAAGCGATAAGTTAATGAATAAAATTGGAAATTAAAGCATACTTCATGTGCTACTAAAAAAATAAAATTATAAATTTATTATATGTATTTATATTAGTATAAATTTAATTTAAAATCCAATTTTTGTTTTACACAAAATTTTATAAATGTACAAATTTTTTTAAAAAAGTCACAAAAGAGAATATTATAATTTTTTCGTAATGAATAATCATAAATACATAAAGACACACCATTTAAAATAAAAAAAAATTAAAAGAAAAAAATTTTAACCCGTTAAGTGCATTATTGTTTTTTTTTGAAAAAAAGACCTTAGTTCACAATTTATGCTGTAACTTTGGAATGGAAAGCGATAAGTTAATCAATTAAATTGGAAATAAAAGCATACTTAATATGCTATTAAAAAATTCAAAACATAAATTTATTATATGTATTTACATTAGCATAAATTTAATTTAAAATCTAATTTTTGTTTTTCACAAAATTTTATAAATGTACAAATTTTTTTTAAAAAAAGCCACAAAAGACAATATTATAAATTTTTGTAATGAACAATCATAAATACATAAAAACACAACTTTAAAAAAAATGTAAGAAAAAAATGTTTTTACCTATTTTGTATCAGAATATGTTTTTTAGCAAGAGGAGTTCTTTCACTATAACTTAAATAAGTAAAAAACCTCAATAAACCCGCACGATTTTTTTTCTGTATATAGAAGCTGAAAGTTCATATTTTAAGAGCATTTAATGGAATTTACCCGATCTCGCCCTGATTTTTTTTAAACTCAAACAATTTAAAAATGGCCATTTTCGAATAACGAATAATTCGAACAATTTTATGTAGAATAATCGAATAAAACGAATAAATGTTCATATACATATATTTAAATTTATTAAATTGCTTAAAATTTTCCTTATTTTCAAATTTAAATAAATAATAATGACTCACAAAATTGGATTGTTTCTGAAATTCGACAAATTAATAAAGACAAAGGGACTTTCGATCACTGTAGATGAGTGTTCCGATATCGAAAAAACCACAATAATGGAGAACTTTAAAAAAAATCTTAAAAAATATTTTCAAAACATTTATCTAAACAAAAATTATTTATTTATGTTCTCAAATACCTGAAGTTGATGGTTCCATTTTAATATTTCTACTTTAACAGATTTAACAAAAAATATAAGCTCTCGAAATATCACAATTTTCAATTTTAACCACAGCACGCAAAATTTGTAAAAATTATTTGACTTTGACCGCTCACTGCCAATAAAGTAAATTACTCACAACTGTAATTTTAGCAGTTTGTGATGTATTATTTAATGCACTTCAACCCAATACCAAACATGATTGAAACAGATAAAGTTCAGCTTTTGAATTAATCGCCACTTTTGGTACATTTCAACCCTCTGTGCGGTCGTCGAAAGTGATATTGAGGATGACATTTATAATGATTACATTGAAATAGATGAAGACCATGATCTTAAAATATACGTATACTAGCTGAACCCGGTCCGCGTTGCTGGCCCTTAGAAAACATATGTTTAATATTGCATCTCGATTTTAATATACTGTGTCGGATAAAGTCGGTGATCCAACCTTCAATGTTAATACATGTAGTGGTATTTCCGCTGGTTACAATGAATTCAAAAATTTGGTATGGAAATTTCTTATTCATGCACCTAATAAGCAAGAGTAAACAAAATTGTTTCTGATAGACCGAAAATCAAAAATCTGACTTTACTGTTACCCAATAGGCTTTTCTGAAGATTCCGTGAAAATTTCATCAAAATCGGTCCAGCCATTTTTGAGTCCATACGGAACATACATACACACATCCATTTTTATGAGATATAGGGCGTTGGCGGTATAATGTGAAAATTTGATTTTTACACACCCCTCCGCCCACAGACCGAATATCAAAAATATAACTACAGTGGTGGCCACCAATTTAAGACAAATACTTGAATTTTTTTCATCAACTGAATTTTAAGTGCGATAGAGCCTAAATAAAAGGACCTCTAAGGATATGAAATTTATTATTAATGTTTCTAGTTTCTGAAAAATGTTTGGAAAAATCGGTAAAACATATATGGACAAAGATATGTGGAAATACGTTGACCCACCTCAGCGAATATCCGCTGTTAATAACATGATATGAGCGAAACTAATGGAACTAAAAATACGAAATTTGGTCCGAATATTTTATAATTATAAAAATATAATGATATAAATGTGAGAAAATATGTTTATTTAAAAAAAAATTTTTTTGGTCAAGTTGTAGAAAAATTTTATGTGTTCGTGGTGAACACACTTGTAGCGAGCATAAAAAATGCAACGCTATACAATGTGATTTTCAACAGCACCGATTTTGCTCAAAAAGGTATACAATTGTCCACATCTGCTGTTTTTATATTCATATTGATAATATACTACGTTTATACGTAGCCTATTCGCAAATAAAAATTATTTGCAATTAAATAACTCTGTGTTTATATGTCACTTTGGTTACGGAAAATTATTGTTTTTATGTTATGCCGGATGGTAAAATTCAATCACTTGGTAGCAATCAAGCCGAATTTATACAAGGTGGAGTCAGTCAAACAGCTGATAATTTTTTTTCTTCGCTTTTTGGTTCTAACAGTTGTCTAAGCTTGTATTTATATTTAAATATCAGCATATGTTAATAGACTAAATACGTTAAAACATATGGCAATGTTTAAAATCTTAATTGCAAATAGTGTCGTTAATCAGGAATTTTTTACGTGACTTTTTTTCAAATTGCAATATTTTTATTTGCGAATAAGCCGTGCGTATAAACGTAGCAATAAGCAGTTATTGTATGACATTTTGTCCAACATTTTTTTAAAAAATGCCACTCTAAGAAAATTTACTTGTTTTTTAAATTTTGAAAAAAATAGTTATAAAAATTTGCTAAAAACTATTTAAAGACATTAAAATTCAAAAGGATAAACATTTTATCCAAAAAACGCTATGCTCCTATTCCGTTATAAAAATTTAGATATAAATAGCTGAACCCGGTCCGCGTTGCTGGTCCTTACAATAATTCTGTTTTATATTGCATCTCGATTTGAATATACAGTGTCGGACAAAAAAAAGCACGGACTTCCCCGACCTGACATCGCACCCGAAACAATGAGGTGGTCATTTGACAAAGTTGTAGCAGATATCTATAAGTACAGTGGCATGATATGTCTTTAAAAAAAAGAAACGGATGAATTTAAGGCAAATGGGATATTATATTTATGAATTCATCTTAAGGACAGGGGATATACGTTTCTTTTTTTTTATTTACTCGGGAGCAAACCACATACAAAACATGAATTTTCCAAATGTAAGCCAGCAATAGTCAACGATTGGCCTTATGCTTTGTCGTTGGAAATCTTTGGTATGCGTGAAATCATTACGTCTTCGCATTTTAACTTTTTTTTTTATTTGCAAAAGTTTGGCCACAATTACTGACCTTGAAATTATTAGCGGTATAGTGTCATTAGCCCCTCCGCCCACAGACCGAAAATCAAAAATGTGAAGATTCACTGAAAATTTGATAAAAATCGGTCCAGCCATATCTCCGGAACCACTATGCAAACTTCACATAAACCATCTACAGACCCTGAAATTTTGGTTGAAATAGGTCGACCCGTTTTCGCAGTTAGTGGTGACATCAAAATGTACATTTCTTTTTATATATAAGAAGAAGATAAGTGATGTTATTAACTGTGTTGCAAAATATTTAACAAATCGAATGATAAATGATATCAAACTTTGGTAATTGTGTGTAATTCCCCAAGACCACATTATTAAGGAAAGATTCGGCAACGTTGATAGAGCTTGAGAGTATAATACAATTTGTTATAAATAATTTAGAAATAGTGAATAATTAATTTACTAAAGAATTAGTTACTCAATTTAAAACCCGAATTAATGAACGACCCAAAAAGTTCTTAATACGTTTATATTTTATTTGAATTCAGGATCATGTCCAACTAGCTCAAATTTTTTAAAGCATAGCTCCAAATCTGAAACTATTATATTTGCTAGCCAATTGTTTTGTAGATTGTTAGGAAGGGAATCTGATCAGAATATTTCTGTTGAAAATTTAATGATGTACTTTGTTTTCGAATGTTTTTTAACATTATCAATACTTGAATTGTCAACTTTAACGTTATTTTTTGTTTTTCTTTAACAATAAAATATTAAAAAACCGACATCAAAAGTTCATTCTCTACTTTTTTAAAAAAAATTAAATTATTCGAATAATTCGATTAATTTTAAACGTGTAATCGAATTATTCGAACAAGTTAAAATCTCTTATTCGAATTATTCGTTTTATTCGAACAAGAGAAAAATCGAATAATTCGAATACCCAGTAAGTACCTTTACAAGCGACAGGTTAATATCAAAATTGGGATTCCCAGATTTTTACATTCTGCTGTAATACATGATTAGTAATGAAAAATTAACTAGTAGATGTCAGATGTTGCAAAATGGATGCCAGAATAGTTGAGAAAGTAAGTGAGGTCAAAATGAGAAAAAGTAGTAGTCATTTTAAAACTTCGAAGCACTTTCGACACGGGAAGGCAAAGTCCGATTGAGCTAAGACTTTAACAATCGTATTTTTACACTAAAAGGAACAATTCTAGACGTGAGCATCTATAAAAATCGGAAATCGATTTTATAAAACCACCATAATGTACATGTATGCGAAATTTCAAATTTAAACTTTTTGAAATTTAATAAAAAATTGTTTACTGAGCCGATGTGACACGGATAAAATGAACGTATGATTTGACTGAAATTTTCTGAGTGCCGAAATTTAAAAAGAAAAACTATCTGTTGATAGTTAGTTTTTTATACGTATGTATGTATATTAGAGTGTCCCAAAAAAAATTTTAAATATATATTTAATAAAAGTTAAATATGAAATTTTGTCTTTCTATCATGATTGCGGTGCATTTACAAGGGGGAAAATGCAATTTTTTTAGTTTTTGTAAAAATGTTGCCCTTAAATAATTACATTTTTGGTTATACCAGCAAATAGGTTAACAAGTAAATATGAATATATTTTAAGTAAAAAAATAAGCTTTTATTTTAATATATCTCAAAATATGTTAATTTTGTTACTACATTTCTTGTTCCAGTGGCCTGAGACACGTCAATGGCCTGTCGATTTTTTAATAACCTAATAACTGGTTATACCAGCGAATAGGTTAACGGAATCATACGAATACAAAAACTCACATACAAGTAAATATGTACATATTTTAAGTAAAAATAAACTTTTATTTTAATATTTCTCAAAATGTGTTAATTTTGTTCCTACATTTATTGTCTAGTGTCCTGAGAAACGTTAATAGCCTGGCGATTTTTTAATAACTTCAACATTTTTTAACCAATTTTAGTGTTTTATATCTTATTAGAACGACAATGGCAAAATTTTTACAAAAACTGAAAAAATTGCATTTTTCCCCTTGTAAATGCACCTCAAAACTAAATCGCAAGTCGGTATGCGTTCCAAAAATTTTTTTGGGACACTCTAATGTATATGAATTAAATATGTAATTATTTGAATATATTTGTATTTACCCCTGAAGTGTTGCTGGATGCTGTTGGACCTGCAGTAATAGTAGCCCCCTGAGTAGCTGCAGCAGCCGCTGCAGCTGCAGCCACTTGCCTAATGCTGAGGCAATTGCAAATTGGTTTTGTGACGCCCAATGTGCATAAAGCATTGGACCACATCGTTTCGCCTTTGTTATCCACGTTTGTATGTTTTTCACTTTCGTTTATGAGTATAAAAATATTCCTTTCGTACACTTGGTTAGCACTTGTCAAGGCTGTAGTATAGTAGATGTAGTAGTAGTAAGTATGTATGTATTTTGTGTATGTGTAGAACTAGTTCTATTGGAAGTCGGATATTGTTGAAGTAGTTGAGTTGATTTGAAAATTTAGTTTCACATCCATTTCGTTTTCTATTTGTAGGTTATATATAATACATCATCATATTCGTTTAATCAAACGTTGCTAAATACTTAAATATACTATGTATGTAAGTTGTTGAAAAAGTGGGAACACTGTTGATGCTGTTTTTTTTTTTTTTTTTGGTTTTTACTGTTACGCTAAACTGTTTAATATTTATTTTTGTATACGAGGATAAAACAAACTGCAATAATTTCCATTTATATCAAAATAAACATGTTGGATATTATTGTGTGTACTTATTAATAAAATTCGTTTTCAACGTAGCGTCGATCTAAAATTTATAAAACTTCACTTATTTTTATTAAAAACAAAAAAATAGTAGTAGTTGTAGTACATATATAATTTGTTTTCTTTTGTTTTTGTTATTATTTGATTTTACTATTTACTATTAATTGGAAATTCGTTTTTATTTCATTATAAATGCATTAGAGTTGTTGTAGTTGTTGTAGTTTCCGTCTCTCTCATTACTGCAATGTTATTAATTCCACTATTATTTTCTGTTTTGATGCTGCCGTTGCCTCAATTTTTGAAACCGTAAATTGTTCGAAAAATACTTGTGTATTTTGAAAACTAAGTTTTTATGTTTAATTATAGGTATGTGTGCGTCACTAGATTTTTTTTAATTTGAATATTTTAGCCAAAAAATATTCAGTTGTAATAATTGTCAAATTGCAAATCCGGTACGTATTTTCGAAGACCCGCAGTATTATGGAGTACTTTTAGGCATAAACTTTTTATTAAATTTATTATTAAGAGCACATATGTATGTACGTATATACAAATGTACATACGAGTAAATATGTATGTATGTATGAACTAACCTCTGATTAACTTAATCGCACGGATATCTGAAGGGTTTTAGACGAATACGAGCAATGTTCAAATGTTCTGCTAATGCAAGTTGCAGTGAAGGTTCTTTGTATTATAATGTCATTATTATATTTCCATCATCATCATCGTAATCATTTTGTGTTGATGATGGAAAACAAAGTCAACAAACAATGAAAACGAGTACAAAAATCACATGTGTTCGATAGCAAAAGAGAAATATTTTCGCTTCAGTTTCAGTTTATGCTTTTTTATTTTCTATTTTTTTTATAAAGAGCAAGGATTACATCTTCCTACAGTGTTGAGAATTTCTCTTTTGTTCACTTTTGTTACTGTGCTAATATGAAGTTTATATACATATATATTTATATGTTTGTATGTATGTGTTGGTATGTTTGTATTAGTTTTATTCACTAAATCATTGCACTTGTTATATGCATGTATTTAACTACATATTACATATATATTGTTGTTGTTGTTATTTCACTTTTTGTTTGTATCACGGTTAGTTACCAGTGTTAGTTTAACACTGGTGTTAGTTAACATACGGGCGGAGTGTGTGGATGTGTGTGTAAGAGAGATACTGTAAATACGAGGACATTGAGAGAGACAAGCATAAGGAATATGCCTCTTTTGCTGCTGCTGCTGCTTCTGCTACCGTTATTATTTGGCCTACATACGAAGCAAATAATTGGGACACGAAGATATAATACACATTCATATCGACAGAATTAATGAACTCGTACATAATTTAAATGGACAAAAAAAAAAGAAATAATACACATCTTCATAAAAAATAGGTTGTTTGTAAGTTGTAACTATTTATTCAGTTTCTGTTTAATACTCAACTTCTATTTTTTTTAGTTTTAAGACTGCCTGCCACTTTAGGGTGGTGTTGAAGATGTCGCAGAAGATTGTTGTTTTTTTTATATTATTTAATGTAGAACAGCTGCATTAATGATTTTTATTTGGGCTTATTATTGTTATTACTCCAGCCATTTTGGTGTTAACACACAAGTACACACTACATAGATTTTATTAATACATATTGAAATATGGACTTGCGATTAAGATTGACTGAATAAACGTTTTTATTTTGTTTATAGCCAGGCTTTATACTTTGGCAACTCCGGATAGAAAACGGTGGGCGACATTATTTTGGCAGTTTGGTTAGAAGACAATAATGGTTTTGTGATTTTGACTCGTGTAATGGGCAAGATTATTGCTGCTGCATCTATACTACTTGCTGGGGAGTAAATGGAACCAGCTGACAAGCAGGACGACGATGATGAGGATAACGAGGAGTTTGTTTTCGATGACGATGCTGATGATGTACGTTTTTTTACTGAAACGGGATTAGATGTAACGACATTTTTATTCCCAGTAGCATCTTTTCTTTTTTCAGTACACAGCAAACAAATAACGAACATGCACATTTTTAGAGCATTCAAATTCAATTCAAGTCTTAACTAATTTCGGGAAAATCTCTTTAAATTGTTGTTGCTTAAAATTTCACTTCTTATGTCTGCTGTTCCACATTGAAACACATCGCATGCACAATAAGAGAAGGCGTAGCTGGCTGCGTTTAATCTATGGATCTAGTTTTTGAAAATCACATAATTTCTTGTATATTCAGAACTCGATCCTTTGTTGAGTTTGAACTCTGAGTATAATGTAATAGTATTTACTGGGCCTAATAAAGTGTTCAAGGTGATGACAAGCTGTTTTAAATTTAAAACAATGACATTATTGAAAACTGCACATATTCACTTATAAAACACATAAACAATTGGGCGTTCCACAAATAATTATTAATTTTTCTTGCAACAATTCTATATTTTTATATAATTTTTTATATGCCATATACATATATATGTATATGTATGTATGTACGTATGTACGTTAAAAAGTGAGGTCATACACAGTAGCACACATCTTGTTCGCATGGAACTGACAATGTTATAAAATTTTATTTATTTTTTTTATTAAGGAAATCGAAATGAATTTAAACTAAATAAATCAGTGTTATATGAAAAGATACTCATTTAAAAAGATATTAATTATTTTTTTAATTAATTATAATTTTTAGTTTTTTTTTATCTAGTGCGATGATAACGCGATGCAGCAGTACACGTTCTACTCCTTTCGAAGGAAACTCACTAAGTGCACTGCCCTCATAACCGAAAGATGAATCGGAACTGAAATGGTCCAGCGCTAGATTTAACATACACTCAATGCATACATCTTGCAATAAAAACAAATTCTGTTAAAAAATGTTAACTTACATTTGACCCAGTTTGCAATGTCTGTTCATACATACATATGTATAAGCACTCTCTCACACACACACATACACAATTAAACATTTATGATAACGAAAGAAGTGCATACAATTGTAAACTGCACATATACATGATATAAATATACAGTATATACAGTATCGTCCATAACTAAAGCAACCCCTCAATGGATTTTTTTCAAATCATAATTGCAATTTGAGTTAACGGGACTCACAACGAATGCATTTATAAATTCCAGAAGATAAAAATAAAGGAAGGCGTTGCACAGTGGTATAGAAAAAAATAGAGGGAAATAAATATGTAACTTCTAAACGGTAAGTCCGATTTGAATGAAATTTCACATGCACAAAGAGGAAGTATTGTCGAACTTGGATATTATACATCAATGGATAGAGGATTTTGTCTACTTTACAAAAATGTAAATTGGAGAAAATTGCGAAATATTTGGATCCGTTGTTATCAAAAAAAAGTAGGGTGGGTAAAAATGTTGAAAATTTAATTTTCAAATGCGAATCTCTCCTAAGTTATAAGAGATAATTAGGTTTTTTTAGTGCTCGATGAGGAGATTCTATATGTGTAATTTTTTTGAAACCGGAACACTAACGAAGAAATAAGATCGTTTTAAAAATGTAACATACTTTGAGGACCCCTGGTCGAACCCCCGTTGGGTCCATGAGGTCCAAGTTCAAAACATAAACCCGACAACACTTCCTCTTTGTGTGGACTTACCGTTTAGAAGTTTCATATTTATTTCGCTCTATTTTATACCCTTCACCTTCGTCAGAAGGGTATATATAAGTATGTCATTCCGTTTGCAATTTCCACAATATAATTTTCCGACCCTATAATGTATATATGTATATTCTGAATCCTTATAGATAGCGGAGTCGATTAAGCCATGTCTGTATGTCTGTTTGTTGAAATCAATTTTCTGAAGACCCCAGATATCTTCGGGATCCAAATCTTCAATAATTCTGTCAGACATGCTTTCGAGAAGTTTGCTATTTAAAATCAGTCCATAAATAACGGAGATATGACCAAAAATCCGAGACAACCTCCGAGACAATCATCAAAAAAAGACAATTTATTGCATGCTTTGACAAAAAAGCAACAAAACGTATGTTTGGATGTGTGTTGGTTTCATTGCTTTGCATATTTTCTTTTTTTGGTGGTTTCGTTTGGTATATATAAGATTGTCATTTCGTTTGTAACTTCTACAATATAATCTGTTCGTCCGCAATTAAATGTCAAATTTTTAAAAGTTTTCTTGATATATTTAGGATGCTATACGCTGAAAGTGGGCAATATACATGTACCAATTATTATAAAAAATAATAATGCAAAGGTGAAGGGTATATAACTTCGGCATGGCCGAATATAGCACTCTTACTTGTTTTACTTTACCACTGTGCGGTGTGTGTATAATTTAAGATTTATAAAGTTTATTGTGAAAAAAACAATGGCAAGGAACAAGTAGAGTTATTGAAGACTGGACTACATGAATTGAGTAAAAAATATTCAATTAACAGATTAGTTATTTCCAGGATCATTTCAAAGTTTTAGCAGACTGGTCGCATATCACCGGAGCATTCTGGATGACGTCCGCGTAATATGATAATTACTTGATCAAAAGAGCAATACAAAAAGATCCTACAGCATCAGCTAGTCATGTAAGAACAAGTTTAATATAAAGACAATACTGTTATCTGACGAATCCAAATACAACGAAGATTCAATTTCTTCATTGAAAATTACCGAAATAAGGATCAGAAATTTTCACGATTTATTTCAAGCCGTTAAAATAGCCTGGGAAAGAATATCGTAAGCCACCATAAAAAACTTAATATCGTGCTTGTGATTGTGTCATCCAAAACAAAGGATTTGCAAGAAAGTATTAATTAATTTTTTCCATAAAGGCGTGCTTTAGTTATGTCCGTTTCATTTTCTACATTTAATATTTTTTTAAGTTTGAGTTGAGATTAACTTTAAAAAAATGTGTTTATCACTAATATTATTTTATTTTAATATACCTATAAATGATAATTTATATATTTATGTTAAACCCTTCCTGAGTTACCAGCTAGACTATCAATCACAAGCAAATAATGTGTCGGTTAGATTCCCACACTAGGCAATATTTTGTCTGTTTTTTTTAGCTACATATTCTTGTTGTGAATGCACCTGGCCTGCAAAATGCTCCTAGGCAAATTTTTTTATATGAAAGACAAATTATGTATAAAGTAATCCTTTGTGATAACTTCGATGGAGAATATTTTGATAAGTGAATATATGGCAAATAAGCCTCTCATGTAATGCAGAAAAAAAAATATTCTAAAAATTATACACGTCGCCGGACAGAATTGATTTTCATTTGCAAAAACATAAATTTTGCCATTAGTTAGTAAACATATCAAAACTAAGGTAGCCAAAATATGTAAACATAAATATTTAATTTAAATTTGGAAAAAAGTTAATTCTCTATATTTGATCAGATAAAAATGATCATAGCTAAATTATTATCGATAATGAACTGAATTTTTCTTTCTAAATTGGTTGGATTGTAGTCTTTGAAAACGGTATACTACATGGCATGTGTTATAAAATATTTGTTAAAGTACTATATTTACTTCAATACATCGCCCAGATAAAGTTAAAAGTATTCTCTTTAATCATATATATGATTTTATAAACGCCCGGATCCGCGCTTAAAACATTAACATATTTATTAACAATTTTTATTCAAATAACGTCCATATTCTCTATATTAGTTATGACTAGGGGGCGGATTTTCATGCATTTATTATTGGAAAATATGCGCCTAAAATATGCTTCAAAAAAATCTAAATATGACCTAAAAATTTAAAAAATATGCACTTATATTTTTGTGCAAAAACATAAAATAATTAAGTATGAATTTCGAAATATCTTAAAAATACACAACACTGTTGCCAGCAGTTAGAACTCTTTAAATTATACCAGGTATTAAAGAATTAAAGTTCTAAAACTATTTTTAACATTACTTTTCTTCTAAAAAACAATGGATATTTATATTAATTGTAATATCTTGGTATAAATATTTGTTTAAACTTTAAAGCCAAGAGCTTCTATATTGTGACTTTCCCTTTAAAATCATCAATATTTTGATCGTGCTGTAAAGTAGCATCCAACCTTAATATTTATCTCGTCAATTGGTTAATTTATACATCCCATGTAATCTAGCATAAAGACAATTGTCACTTAAGTGTCTCTACGTAATCTATAGTGTAAGGACTTTAAACGTTAATTGTGTAGTGTATTTGTCTCTAAGTTATCCAAAATCACTAGTTTACGACAGTCTCGTAGAACTGCTTGGAAATGACTGTCAGGAGCGGTTACTGTGTAGGTGAAGTTACAAAATCTTTCGATAACGAAATCTCTTATAAATCGAATGTGCAATGAAAACAAATATGAATGTTTTCGACACATTTAATGAATTTTTGATACTTAAAAAAACTAAACTTTTTTGAATAAAAGTGTTCTGAAATGATAATTTTCAATTACTGATAGAGAAATGAAAAACTTAATGCCAGTTTCTCGATGTCGAAAGAAGTTAGTCGATAAAATTTACTGCTATTTCTATAACAAATTCGACAAAAAAATTTTTGTCGAAACAATGTATTGCCCATTAACGACAAAAAATTATATTTTTATTAAAAATTGGCATTATATGCATATAAATATGCATTTTGAAGTAAAATATAACAAAATATGCGTTATCAATAAAATATGCAAAAATATGCACTAACAAATCGATGCCATTTTGCAGCAAAATGTGCGATTCGGATAGATAATTAGTCTACATTGTATTTGGACGTTCGAGAAAAAACATGCATTTGCATATAAATCCGCCCCCTAGTTATGACATTTGTTTAATGTATGGAAGGTCCAACAATTTGTATGTGCTTAAATTGTTTACAGGTTCAACATTTTTAGTTAATTTTTGTCATAATATCCCTGCCAATTTTTTTGACCTGATTTTACTAATTTTCAACACCAAAAATTTCAGATCATTAGAGTAAATATATAATTTTCATTAGAATAAATATATATGGCAAAATGAAAATAAAAAAGGCTAAAAAAAATGGCTAAAGGCTAAATTAATTTTTTTGTGGCTAAACAAGATTGAAAATGGCTATATTAACAACACTGTGTGAATGTAACTACTTATACCTGTGCTGAATGTAAGTACATTTATAAAATTTGAAAAAAAAATAACTAGTGTTTCAGTCAAATAATAAGTAGTTATCAGGTTGCTCCAATATTAATTGCTGGCTTACTAGGTAAGTAAAGTTATTGCTGGGTTTGTTTTTACAAAAAAAAAAAAAAATAAATTCACAGAGGGGGTGCTTTAGTTATGACCGATACTGCATATGTATGTATATAAATACATAATAATAGTCACCCAGCAGTCCTAGGTGACTGTCTCGAACTTGTGATTTTAACTATCAGTGTGACCACTAATTACATAAATAGCTGCGTGACTAGTTATTTTAACATGTGTGTATTGAACATACCTATAGATTACAAATGTACTGTCTTGTCTTGTCTTGATTTGGCTTGATTGTCAAATTTTTTCAATACATGTCAAGAATCAAGAAAAAATAGCCCTGATAGACCATTCACTGTATTTTTGGAAGCATAATTACAACAGTTTTATGTAATTTCCTCAGAATTTCTAATTATAAATTCTTACACGTGATTTGTTTAACCTTAATTATATAATTTTAGAAACTTAATTATTTAATATAAATATTGTTGTAATTATGATTCCAAAATTACGGTGAATGGTGAAAGTGGGAACAGGAATAGCCCTGGATATTTTACGTATTGTTAGCTTTTCAAAACGTATAAATTCCTTATGCAAAATTTTGATGAACATTTTAGAAATTTTCAGCAGTATTTACTTACACCAGATTAATTAAATCAGTTAATAAGAATACCAAATACATGTGGCAAAATAAATAGATTTAAAAACAAGTAAGAGTGCTGAATCGTATATACCGAATCTTATATACCCTTCACCAAATTATACTTCAAAATAAAAATTTTAAATATTTTTAGGTGCTTCACACTGTGACTGAAATTGGACGTGTTTTATTTTTACTCCGAGTTAATTTGTTATTTCAATGATTCTTTCGGAAAATAAATATAAATTACACCTGTTTATTAATTACGCGAAAGGATGCTTTTAATTTAATAATATTATTAGAACTAAAAGATAAATAAGTGAAAATTCTTTATTTTTTTCTTTGAACCTTGTGCATTAACTATTAAATATAGATCAAAAGTGTTAACTAAAGTATTTACAACTACTCTTCAAAGAATCTCTTTAACGAAAACAGTGAGCGAAGGTTAAGTGTAAACGGCAGAAATGCATAAGTTACAGTTAATGCAGATGAAAAAATATAAACAAAACAAACAGATGAATAGATGAAAGCTTGTTTTTAACCGCCAAGCCTGTTAACCGTGCTCGTTCTTGTTCCACCGCATTGTCAACAACTAATGATTGTCAAACGAAAGAAACCCCAACAGCTGTTAATCTGGAGTTACCAAAAAATACAAATATTTTATTTACGCCTGAAAGTATGCTAGCAATATCGGCTTCAGAAACGAAATCCACCACACCGACTACAATTAAAATTAACCCATTAAGCGGCGCTATACCAAAGATTAGTCAACCATTAAATAAAGATAATAAATCCCAAATACAGGTTGGAATGGACCGATATGTTACAATATTAAAACGGGCACGAAGTCCCAAGTCTTCGAAAGCGGCACCCTTGGCTAAATTATATAAGGATAGTGAACCTGCTAGACTAAACAATGAAAATCGTTTTTCTATTCTGGAATGTGAAACAGATGAAGAAGAACCACATAAACGATTTGGCCCCGTCAAATGTATGAATTGCCAAGAATATGGACACACCAAGGCATATTGCAAACTGCCACCAGTATGTGTTATTTCCGGGGTGTTGCATAACACATCCCAATACAACAAATCCAAAGATGATCCTAAAATAAAAAAAATGCAGCAATTGCGGAGGTAACCACACAGCAAACTACAGGGGTTGTCCAGTCTACTCAATTGTTAAAAAATCACAAAGCCAGAAACCGAAGATTTTCTCCGCTCAGACATACGACAACAAAGAAATATATGCAAATGTACTAAGAAACAACCAAACTCAGACGCAAGTCCGTCAACCACAAAACCAAAATATGAACCCAGAGGTAAGAGAGCAAACGCCAATTTTCAATTTTACCAGACTAGAATCTACAATAGAAACTCTTGTGCAATCGGTAAATAACTTTACAAACTCAATGAGTAACATGATACAAGAAATGCTTAAGATGCAATCAATGTTATTGCAGGCTGTGTTTAACAGACCATGAACTGCCTAAGAATATGTTTTTGGAACGCTAACGGCATTAGCTAACATAAAAACGAACTCGAGTTGATATAATGTTAGTTTCGGAGATCCATTTGACGTCTAGAAGTTTATTTAAGATAAATGGCTATGTTTTTTATGGCACAAATGATCCAAGAGATAGAGCATGTGGAGGCTCTGGAATTTTTATTAAAACCCGTATCAAACACCATTCAATGTGTGATATTTGTGAAGATTATCTTCAAGCTACGACAATCTGGATGATTGCTACAGAAACCTATTAATTTCGTCGATATATTCACCTCCAAGGTTTTCGATTACTGAAAACAAATATGAACATTGTTACGAATCACTAGGACCCCGATTCCTGCAGCTGTCGATTATAATGCTAAGCATACTCACTGGGGATCAATACTTGTAACACCGAAAGGTCGCGCTTTGTTTAATACAATTTCTAAATAGAATTTGAATGTGCTGATGAGCGGAGAACCAACATACTGGCCTACTGACCCAAGTAAAATACCCGATGTCATTGATTTTGCAGTTACAAAAAATTTACCAATGGAACTAATGCAGGTTAAATCTTCATTACAATTATCCTCGGATCACACACCCACCTTCGTTACTCTATTGAACCCCCTAGAAATAGTATCCCCGACTGGTCACTCTGCAATAACAAGCACGAAAATAAATTGGTTGAAATATAGAAAATATATTAGCACACACAGTACAGAAAATATATCGCTAAGAACACCAGAAGATATCGATATCTGACTCAAAAATTTTGAACAAAACTTAAAACTTGCTGTTGAACACGCCACTCAAATAACCGAACATATAAGATACAATAGACTCTATTCTTCAGACATTGAACAGTTATTAGCTGAAAAAAGAAGAGTTCGTCGAGAGTGGCAACTCTACAGATCCCCTCAACTTAAAACGGAGCTTAAAAAATGTCGCAAACGCCTCAGTATAAAACCTGTTATTTCAACAGACGGACATGGCTTAATCGACTCCGCTATCTATAAGGATTCAGAATATATATACTTTATAGGGTCGGAAAATTATATTGTGGAAATTACAAACGGAATGACAAACTTATATATACCCTTCTCACGAAGGTGAAGGGTATAATAAGCGGAGTCATATTTGAAAAAGTTAGAAGTTCACCCAAACCCACTTAAACGAACATTAATGAGAAGTAATGGCTACATCCGATTAAGAAGATGGAACCCAACAGACCTGCGCTGATGATAGGATCTATAAATTAAACATAAATACGTAAATAAAAATTAATATTTAAATTTAAGATTCGAACAAATTATTGATAGTTCACATTATTTTGTGAAGATACAATAAATAAAATATGAAAAAAAAACAATATTTTTAGGTAAACAAAACTTATTTTTTTATCCATAGTTGTTATTTAATTTTTTGGAAAAAAAATTTTTCGAATTGTTTTTTTAAAATTTGAAATTTTTTTTAATATTTAGCGAAAAAAAAACATTTGTTGAAAAAAAATATTTAAAAAATATTTTTTCCGATTTTGACCCATTGTAGGTCCAACTTACTATGGTCTTATATACGTCGTTGCAAAGGTCTTTGAAATATCAATCATTAGATATCCATATGGTCTATTCCGGAGATATTGATGTATGTATCGTGTATGTAAGTTATTTGGGGGCTTCGTAAAGTTGATTTCAACAGACAGAAGTACAGACAGACAGACGTACATGGCTTAATCGACTCCGCTATATATAAGGATCTAGAATATATATACTTTATAAGATCGGAAAATTATATTGTGGAAATTACAAACGGAATGACAAACTTATATATACCCTTCTCACGAAGGTGAAGGATATGTGCTTTAATTTAAATGTTATGCAATGTATTTTAAATTTTTGTTAATATAGCTAATATTAACAAAACTTTAGTAAATAAAATTTAACAAGTAAGAGAGCTATATTCGGCTGTGCCGAATGTTATATACCCTTCACCAAATTATGCTTTCAAATAATTTTTTTTAAATATTTTTAGTTAAACAAAATTTAATTTTTTTTTTAATTGTTTTTGAAATTTTTTTTTTTGGAAAAAAAATTTATGACAAAAAAAATTTATGACAAAAAAAATTTTTTGATGAAAAAAAATTCGGGTTAAAATTTTTTTTCCGATTTTGACCCATTGTAGGTCCAACTTACTATGGTCTTATATACGTCGTTGCAAATGTCTTTGAAATATCTATCATTAGATATCCATATTGTCTATATTAATGAATTAGTAATCCAGATATAGGTAAAAAAATAGGTCAAAAATCGAGGTTGTCTTGGTTTTTTCCTCATATCTCAGCCATTTGTGGACCGATTTTGCTGATTTTAAATAGCATGTCTGACAGAATTATTGAATATTTGTATCCCGAAGATATCTGGGGTCTTCAGAAAATTGATTTCAACAGACAGACAGACAGATAGGCGGACATGGCTTAATCGACTCCGCTATCTATAAGGATCCTGAATATATATACTTTATAGGGTCGGAAATGAAAAATGTAGAAATTACAAACGGAATGACAAACTTATATATACCCTTCTCACGAAGGTGAAGGGTATAAAAACTAGTTTTGTAATGAAAATTCTGAATAGAGTGTAATTTTATTACTTTATCAAAAACGTACCAAATTTGTTAAAATTAAATCAAATGAAAAAAACTATATAAATTATATATGTATTTTGTTTTGTTAATTTAACTGAATTTTAAATTGTCAAAAAAAATCAAGCTTTTTTTCTGAATGATATGTTTTTTGCCGATTTCGATCTGACAACGCATTGGATTCACAAATTTTTCGATTTTTCTCATGTTCGAATAAAACGAATAAGAGATTTTAACTTCCCAGCAAAAACTTTGCTTACCTAGTAAGCCAGCAAGTATAATTGGAGCAAAGCGATAACTACTTATTATTTGACTGAAACACTACTTACCGTTGTTCGAGATTTTTAAAAAATTCAGGGGTCAAGCTTACAAATGTACTTACAATCAGTTGAGAAATAAGTAGTAAATTCACAACAAGAATATGTAGCTAAAAAAAAAACACAAAAAATATTGCCTTGTGTGGGAATCGAACAGTCACATTATTTGCTTGTGTTTGATAGTCAAGCAAAAAAAAACACAAAAAATATTGCCTTGTGTGGGAATCGAACAGTCACATTATTTGCTTGTGTTTGATAGTCAAGCTACTAACTCACTGCTCCATGTACGAGTTATTTTATTGTAAGTTAACAATAGTTTTAACATCAACATATAAATGAATATGACATGAACAAAAAAATTAATGGCTTTGACAGGTGGCGAACCACTAACCTCCCGTTTTCCAGTCAAACACACTAGATAGCTGTGCTAAATGCAAAAGTTCATTACCAGCCTGCATAAAAATAAGTACTTATTCTAGTAAATAAAATAATGTGCTGGGTAACCACCACTCCTTACAAAAGAATGCATGAAATAACTAGTGGTCATTACAAAAATTCACAAAATTTTTCCTGGGTTGTTCTAATAATTCCATCACACGTTTAAAATTAATCGAATTATTCGAATAATGTAAATTTTTTTAAAAAAGTAAAGAATGAAGATCTGATGTAAGTTTTTTAATATTTTATTGTTAAAGAAAAACAAAAAATAACGTTAAGTTAACAATTCAAGTATTGATAATGTTAAAAACCATTCGAAAACAAAGGCCATCATTAAATTTTCATCAGAAATATTCTGATCAGATTCCCTCCAGAACAATCTACAAAACAAGTGACTAGCAAACATTTGAGTTATGTTTTGGAGCTATACTTAAAAAATTTGAGCTAGTTGGACATTATCCTGAATTCATGAGTAACAATTCTTTAGTAAATGAATTATTAACTTTTTCTAAATTATTTATAACAAATTGTATTATACCCGCAAGCTCTATCAACGTTACCGTATCTTTACTTAATCAAAAGGATGTCAGAAATAATGCTAGTGAAAACCCAATCACACCTACAATAAAAATACAACGCCCTCCTCCAATCATGATAAGTGTTGTAAGTAATTTCAATGATTTTTATAATATGATCAAATCATTCGCAATAAAACTCTTGAGCAATAAATACAAACTAAATACTTTTAATAGCAATGATTATAGAAATATAACCAAATTACTAAATGAATCCAATATTCCTTGGCATTCATATGAGGACAAACAAAATAGACCCATTAGAGTTCTAACTAAAAATCTCCACCACTCCTTTCACCCAAGCGAAATAAAAGCTGACTTATTAGCTCAAGGTTTTAAAATTATTGATGTTCAAAATAAATTAAAGAACAGAAGTAAAGAGCCATTAGACATGTTTATTCTTGCTTTTGAAGAATCTGATGATATTAATAATATTTATAAAATAAAATATATATTAAATACGGTGGTCAAAATTGAACCAATACGAGCACCTAAACAAATACCTCAATGCAAAAAGTGTCAATCATTCGGTCACACAAGAAATTACTGTTCAAAAGAAACAAGATGTGTTAAATGCGCTGGTAAGCATGAATCGGTTGAATGCAAAAATTATAAAATCCAACACCCCAAATATTGTAATTGTGGCGAAGAACACCCAGCAAGTTCTAGAGGATGCATCGTTGCAAAAGAACTTCAAAAAATCAGGTAAAAATCAACAACTAAACATAATAATGTTCAACAGGTCCGAAATCCTAATACAGTAGTTTTGACATACCTGCCTTTCACTTAAGAGCATTTTGCATATAAGTGCACAAAACTTGTGCATTGTATATTTATTTACCAAACTCCATATAAATTCGTTAATTTAAGTGCATTGTTCATACCTGTACATTTAAGATAAGGGCATAATACTTTTGGAAGCTATAACTGGTTTTCATGAAAAAAAACATTTAGCTGCCTAATACAAAATTAAATCAAAACAAAATAAGGAAAATACGATTTTGAAAAAATTAGAAGTTTGCAACCTCTTAATAATTTGAAACGTAGCTAAAATAACAAATTTGTCGTTATGTTTAGACGGAAAAATCACAAATGCTTTTTTGGGCAGTAAACTTAAATGCACTTACCAGCATCAATGAGCACGTAAGTGTATTATGGTGTAAGATAACCTTAATATCTTACCTGCACAAAATATCGTGCAAAGTTGGTTGTGCAGGTAAGTCAAAATTACTGTATAATTAATAATGATAGTTCCAAGAGTGAAGCAAAAGAACATTTGCTGAGTTCGTGAGCTTAAACAGCTCTAAAACCAAAAATGGTAATTTATTACAAATAATCATATCCAAGTTAGAAAATCTTGAATCTTTCAATAAGTCGTTCGAAAATCGACTTAAAATTTTAGAATGTAACTTGTCCAATAATGAAAACTTCAATTAGAATAATGGAATGGAATGCAAATGGCTTGCAACAACATACAAATGAACTGGAACTAATAATTCAAAAATAATGCATAATTATATGTATGATAAGTGAAACACATCTCACAAAGCAATCATTTATTCAATTTCTATAATTCAATTTCTATATTTCAATAATGCAAGAGGCGGTAGTGCCATACTTGTTAAATGTAACATTGAACATTATGAAGAAGAAAAAACTAGTCTTCACGAATTTCAAGTTACTACGATAACATGTAAAATTAATAACTCAGATATTTCGTTTTCATCAATTTATAGTCCCCCGAGACATGCCATAAAATACAAACAACTAATAGAAAAGCATAAGCATAGATTTATAATGGGAGGGGATTTTAATTCCAAACACACACAATGGGGTTCTAGACTAACCACCAATAAAGGCAGAGAGCTTTATAAAGCATCAAAAGATACCGGATGTAATTTCATATCCACGGGAAGCCCAACATATTGGCCAACGGATCCAAATAAAATTCCGGATCTAATTGATTTTTTCCTATTTCGGAAAATTTCAAAATTAAATCTCAAAATAGAAGAAGGCTTTGATTTAAATTCTGACCACTGACCAATTTACCTAACATTCTCGTGTGATATACAACTAACACAAACAATCACAACCAGTTTTATACAATAAATATACAGATTGGAATTTATACAAATTAAATATTAAAAATAAAATCAATTCTCATCTACAAATCCACACAACAGATGGTCTGGAAAATGAGATGCCGCTTGGAAAAGCATGCCTAAATGTAAACCAAATATTTGCAGTAATGCATCGTATCCCCAAAATATAAGAAATCTTATCTCAATTAAAAGAAAACTGCGTCGGAAATGGCAAAATGCTCGAGCACCGTGCGATAAAACTCTATTAAATAATACTACTCAAATTCTGAAAAGAGCAATACTAAAATTCAAAAACGATAATCTAAATCATTATCTTTCACATTTAACTTATGATAATAAGACAGACTATTCCTTATGGAAAGCTACCAAAAGTTTTAATAGCTTAGGTTGAAGTTTTTGGAACATACCTTGAAAGTGTATTTAAAACGCAATTGTATAATGCTGATGATCTCGAACCGGAGATAAATAACGACTACGAAAAAATACCACTCCTAACAAACACTGAAGTGAAAAATGAAATTAAGTTATTAAAATGCAAAAAAAGTCCAGGATATGACCTAATAGTGGCTGAGCTTCTTAAACACTTACCACACAAAGCGGTTGTTACATTAACACTAATTTTCAATGTTATAATAAACCAATTATTTGGAAGGTGGCTGAGATAATAATGATTCCTAAACCAGGAAAACCACTCACTGATAGCAGTTCATATAAACCAATATCCCTATTACCAGTTATAGGTAAACTTTTTGAAAAACTTTTTAGTAAAAGACTTAAAAATGTAATCACAAACAGAAATATTATACCAAACCATCAATTTGGATTTCGTGAAAAACACTCTACACTCGAACAAATACATAGGATAACACATAAAATTGAAATTGCTCTAGAAAACAAAGAAATATGCACAGAGAAAACAGATTTGTAGTGACAACCGAATTTGGCGCCAATCGAATTTAGTCAGTTGCAAGTAGTATCACACAATTCCATTGCGAGCACCGAAAAATTCCTTTATTATTACTGAATATATGAAATACACAACTGTTTTTAAAATCTAATTCGGTGAATATGACTGAATCATCAGTATTATCAATTAAAATATTATTTGATACACATATATTTGTGGATTGTATTTAAAGACAATTGAATTAAATAATTTTATTAGAAATACTACAAAATATAAGACTTAAAATATATTTATATATTTATTCGCGCGTCCTGGCTTCTTCTTTTGGACTTGTAAAAGGCAAACATATTTCTTATTTGAATCGTGTTGGGCTTGGAGGTACTACCAATATTTTAAATTTGCATCCATTATTTTTTACGCTGATTGGGTTCTTGTTTCTTTATTTCTATTGAGCATTTCGAACCAAATAATATTTTGGTTAGATTTATCTGCGGAAATCTGAGGTTTCAAAGCGCTACCAAAGCAGAAGTCATGGTACTAAATCAGCTTAGACTTTGCTACTGGACTTACACTTGCTTTCTAGTGAATGGACGAGATATAATGGATTGCTGTAAACATATCAAAAATAATAAAAAAAAGTTCTAAAGCAGCCACAACATTTTAAGATATAATGTTTTAAAATGTATGAATACATACATATGTATGTATGCATGTAGTGGGGTATTAAAATTTATTTTACCTGGTCCATTCTCATGCATCGGTGTTAAACGCTATACGTTGTAATATTTTTCCAATTATAATTTTGTTAAAAATGATTTACAATTTTTTTGCATTTTCTACTTACATATTTTGTTTGATAATATTTTTAAATGTCAAATTTTAAATTGCTGTTAATAACGAAATTATTTGAAAACTAAACTTAAGCTGCTAGTTAGTCTATATTGACTAGTCGTAGTATTTTATGAAAATTGTATTTGTCAATTTATACTGTTTTAAATAAATAAAGAAAAAACAAGTAAGAGAGCTATATTCGGCTGTGCCGAATCTTATATACCCTTCACCAAATTATACTCTAAAATAAATTTGTTTAAATATTTTTAGGTAAACAAAATTTAATTGTTTTTCCAAATTTTTTTTTAAAAAAAGTTTTTTCCAAATTTTTTTTTTAATTTTTTTTTTTGAAAAAAAAAATTTATGACAAAAAATTTTTTGATGAAAAAAAAATTCGGGTTAAAAAATATTTTTCCCGATTTTGACCCATTGTAGGTCCAACTCACTATAGCCTTATCTACATCGTTGCAATGGACTTTGAAATATCTATCATTAGATATCCATATTGTCTATATTAATGACTTAGTAATCCAGATATAGATCAAAAATAGGTAAAAAATCGAGGTTGTCCCGGTTTTTTGCTCATATTTCCGTTATTTATGGACCGATTTTGCTGATTTTAAATAGCAAACTTCTCGAAAGCATGTCTGACAGAATTATTGAAGATTTGGATCCCGAAGATATCTGGGGTCTTCAGAAAATTGATTTCAACAGACAGACGGACATGGCTTAATAGACTCCGCTATCGGGTCGGAAATGAAAAATGTAGAAATTACAAACGGAATGACAAACTTATATATACCCTTCTCACGAAGGTGAAGGGTATAAAAAAAACTTAATTAAGTGGTCTTATTAAATTACACAAATCTATCCAAAGTTTGATATCATTGTCAGTGAACATGGCTAATTTGAAGTCAGACAGTGCATGATTGACGAATTTATTACCATGTTAGATATCCAAAGATGTCCAACGATGTTTTACGTTTCTTGCTACAAAACTAAAGTTTGCAATATTTTGTGTTTATCATTAGATTTATAAAATATTTTTTTTACAACACTTACGTACGCTGTTAATAACATCACTTATACATATGGGGGATTTCATGTCAAGTGAACCAACTTTTGAAATCGATGTCTTCCGATCGGGATGAAATTTGCACCAAGGTTAGCTCTATTGGATAGTAACTCAGACACAATTTTTCAACAACATCGGTCGAGAACTCTCTGAGTTATAGGGGGTAAAATTTTGACAATTTGGTCAAACAGGGGTTTTTTCTTATCCATGTAACTTATTACCTATTGTTCTTAGCAAAATGTGTTCCAAATAGTATAGATAGCTATTTCTTCGATCTTTCGAAAAAAAATATTTAAAAAAAAAAATAAAAAATTTTTAATATTTTTTTTCCGAAATCAAAAACTTTTTTGACTTTTTTTTAAAATACGCTATTTTTTTTTATTTTTTTTTTTTTCTTAAAATAAAGTTTAGATATTTTCCTTGAACACCTACTTGGTCGCTTAGTGGGATGCGAGTGGGATATCTATCAAAATAAATATTTTGTAACTCAAAACATAAAATTTTTGACTTTTTTTGCAAAATCAAAAACTTTGTTGACTTTTTTTTTTCAAAATGGACCCTTTTTTAATCTTTTTTTTTAGGTCAAACAAAAGCTTAGATATTATCCTTGAAGACCCTTTTGGTCGCTTAGTGGGATGCGAGTGGGATATCTATCAAAATAAATATTTTTTAACTCAAGACTTACAATTTTTGACTTTTTTTTTTGCAAATACGATTTTTTTTTCAAATGGGCCCTTTTTTTAAAATTTTTTTTGTAGTCAAAAGAAAGCTTAGGTCCATTCCTTTAAGATATTTTTAGTCCCTTAGTGGGATGCGAGTAGGATATCTATCAAAATAAATATTTTGTAACGCAAGACATACAATTTTTTAATTTTTTTTTGCAAAATCAAAATTTTTTTCCAATATGGGCCCTTTTTTAATTTTTTTTTTTTGCTCAAAAGAAAGCCTAGGTCCATTCCTTTAAGATATTTTTAGTCCCTTAGTGGGATGCGAGTGGGATATCTATCAAAATAAATATTTTGTAACGCAAGACATACAATTTTTTAATTTTTTTTTGCAAAATCGAAATTTTTTTCCAATATGGGACTTTTTTTAAAAAATTTTTTTTGCTCAAAAGAAAGCTTAGGTCTTTTCCTTTAAGACCTATTTTGTCACTTAGGAAGATGTGAGTAGGATATCTATTAAAATAAAAATGTTGTAACTCAAGACATTCAATTATTGACTTTTTTTTTGCAAATTCGAATTTTTTTTCAAAATGGGCCCTTTTTTAAAAATTTTTTTTTAGTCAAAAGAAAGCTCAGGTCCATTCCTTTAAGATATTTTAGGTCCCTTAGTGGGATACGAGTGGGATATCTATCAAAATAAATATTTTGTAACTCAAGATATACAATTTTTGATTTTTTGGCAAAATCAAAAACTTTTTTGACTTTTTTTTAAAATGGGCCCTTTTTGTAATTTTTTTTTTTGCTATAAAGAAAGCTTAGGCCTATTCCTTTAAGATGGTTTTGATCGCTTAGTGGGATGCGAGTGGGATATATATCAAAATAAATGTTTTGTAACTCAAGACATACAATTTTTGTGTTAAAACATTTATTTTGATAGATATCCCACTCGCATCCCACTAAGGGACTAAAAATATCTTAAAGGAATGGACCTAGGCTTTCTTTTGAGCAAAAAAAAAAATTAAAAAAGGGCCCATATTGGAAAAAAATTTAGATTTTGCAAAAAAAAATTAAAAAATTGTATGTCTTGCGTTACAAAATATTTATTTTGATAGATATCCCACTCGCATCCCACTAAGGGACTAAAAATATCTTAAAGGAATGGACCTAAGCTTTCTTTTGACTACAAAAAAAATTTTAAAAAAAGGGCCCATTTGGAAAAAAAATCGTATTTGCAAAAAAAAAGTCAAAAATTTGATGTTTTGAGTTACAAAATATTTATTTTGATAGATATCCCACTCGCATCCCACTAAGCGACCAAGTAGGTGTTCAAGGAAAATATCTAAACTTTATTTTAAGAAAAAAAAAAAATAAAAAAAAATAGCGTATTTTAAAAAAAAGTCAAAAAAGTTTTTGATTTCGGAAAAAAAATATTAAAAATTTTTTATTTTTTTTTTTAAATATTTTTTTTCGAAAGATCGAAGAAATAGCTATCTATACTATTTGGAACACATTTTGCTAAGAACAATAGGTAATAAGTTACATGGATAAGAAAAAACCCCTGTTTGACCAAATTGTCAAAATTTTACCCCCTATAACTCAGAGAGTTCTCGACCGATGTTGTTGAAAAATTGTGTCTGAGTTACTATCCAATAGAGCTAACCTTGGTGCAAATTTCATCCCGATCGGAAGACATCGATTTCAAAAGTTGGTTCACTTGACATGAAATCCCCCATATATATTTTAAGATCATGGCCTTCGTCTATTTCAACATAATCATTATAAATGTCATCCTCAATATCACTTTCGACGACCGTTTCAAAATCACATCCCACCCGACCTAAGTTTCGAAAATAAAGATTATTCACTAAAATGAAGAAATTTCGAAATAAAAATGTTCGAGAAAACATCGAAAAAATTTTAATCCTCGAAAATTTGTCAATAATACGTTTTTTTTGTTAAAATTTTGAAACAAAAATGTTCGAGAAATTATCTATGCTTCAAAATTTCTCGAAGGTTCGTTTTCCAAAAAAAAAACTTCGCTAAATTGACGCCAATGATTTATTAATGATACCGTGATCTTGTTTTTAGCTGATGCTTAGCAACCAAAAAAATATATTTTGTCTTTGCAAAGGCTCGAAAGTGATATTGCGACTGTCTGTTTAACGAAAGAAAATAAATGCAGTTTTTATGAAAACAATAAAGTAACGGTACTTTTTTTGTGCAACCAAAAGCACAAAACAGAAAACAATGTTAGTTTTAAGTCGGTGTTCATTTAAACGGATTGAATTAAAATCGAAAGTTTGAAAAAATAAATAAAAGAAGTGAATAAATATAAACAAATATAAATTGAAAATAAATTAAATTAAATGGTAAGAAAATGGACAGAAAGACAGTGTCGCCGACAACCAACTACAATAACATCCAAAGATTATCATACAGAGTGTCACTGACGTCCAAAAACAACATCAGCCAATTATCTTACACAATGCCACCTATGACCAACAGCAATAGCAGTCAATTAACAGGTAAATTTTTTGGAATAATGAAATATATACTCTTTTTTATACCCTTCACCTTCGTGAGAAGGGTATATATAAGTTTGTCATTCCGTTTGTAATTTCCACAATATAATTTTCCGACCCTATAAAGTATATATATTCTGGATCCTTATAGATAGCGGAGTCGATTAAGCCATGTCCGTCTGTCTGTCTGTTGAAATCAATTTTCTGAAGGCCCCAGATATCTCCGGGATCCATATCTTCAACAATTCTGTCAGACATACTTTCGAGAATTTTGCTATTTAAAATCAGCAAAATCCGTCCATAAATAACGGAGATATGAGCAAAAATCCGAGACAACCTCTGAAAATTTCATCAAAAAACACAATGTATTGCATGCTTTGACAAAAAAGCAACAAAACGTATGTTTGGATGTGCATGCTTTGCGTATTTCTTTTTTTTTGTGTTTTGTTTCTTTTGGCGTTGTTGTTGTTGTTTTTTGTACAACTAAACGTATGTTTGGTTGTGTGTTGGTCTTTTTGCTTTGCATATGTGGTTTTGTTTTGACAAAAAAGCAACAAAACGTATGTTTGGATGTGCATGCTTTGCGTATTTTTTTTTTTTTTTTGTGTTTTGTTTCTTTTGGCGTTGTTGTTGTTTTTCATACAATTAAACGTATGTTTAGATGTGTGTTGGTTTCATTGCCTTGCGTATTTTGTTTTTGTTTTTTCTTTTGGTATTTAGTTTCGTTTGGCGTTGTTGTTGTTTTTTGTGTTCTTGATAAATTTAGGATGCTGTACGCTGAAAGTGGGCAATGTACATACATATATACTAATTATAAAAAATAATAATGCATCCACAACAAAGGTGAAGGGTATATAAGATTCGGCATAGCCGAATATAGCACTCTTACTTGTTATATAGTACATATGTTCTTTTCTTTTAGAAATATTAAATGTTTTGCACAAATTAGAGGGCATATCAAAGAATTAAATTCGAAAGTTGACCGCCTCACTGTTGAAGGTATTTCCATAAGAAGCGAGGTTTCAACATGAGTATGTTTTTCCACAGATACCTTCGAGACTATCCAGCAGTACAACGAATTTACAAGCAAGTTGGAAAAGGAAGAGACTTTTAAACAATTTGTAAGTTAACACATTACAAATTGAATTTATGTACTATAATCTTATTTTCAATAACTATTTGTCTTTTAAATATTAAGGTTAAAGAACGTCCCTTGTCGTCAGTAAAATCTTTTTATAAATTTATCCGTAGCTGCTGGAAAATATGTTTTCCGACAACCTTGCTGAGCAGTTTTCGTGGAGAGGAACAACACTAAGCAATGCATTCGTGGATGCCGTGTAACTTTGGCTATTCGACGTAAGTCTATTTTTTATTAATATATAAATATTAATAAGTATATAAATATTTTTCGAATAATTTAATTAGATGCTTTTAAGATTAAATTTGCGCTGGAAGACGAGGATTTTGATAAAATAACTCAAAAGCATTTCCAGTACGCCCATGACAGGCTGACAAAATGTTCCAAATACGCTTCCAAAAAAACAAAACATGACAACGAGCAGCTACCACCTTAATCGTTTACTATTTATAAATAAATATTATTAAACTAATAGTGTTAGTATAAATTTATGTTTGCATTTATTAATTTATTTTTTATTATAAGATATTTTTACATAAAATGTAAGGAATAAATATGAAATAAATTGTTAAGTTTTTTAAAGTAATACTAGAAACAGCCTTTTTATGGGAATAAATTGGAATTGATACAAAATATTCATTCTCGAAGTATTGCTATCGCATTACCGACGATTTTTTAGCAATATCGAATGTAAACTGTTAACAATATCTCTGGCGAATGTATCTCGATATCGTTAAATGTATCATTTACGAACACGATTGCAATATCAATAAAAAACATTTTATAAACTTTTCTCAATATCGAGATAGGAACTTAAAAGATGTTTTTTTTTAATTCATAATTAATATTGCTAAATACTCGCTATTGATATCGTAAGCGAAACTTCGAGATCGAAAGATTTGCTGCCACAAACTGAGCGACAGGTGTGCTCTAGGAGCACATTCTCTTGTCGTGATTCCATAATCGACAGCCGTGGTCAAGTGGGATTCGCCATTACTTTCAACACCACTTTAATCTAAGTTAACATTTTGATTATTAATTGCGATTGTGCTGATATTTCGCCAGCATATGATCACACTACGACCGCCCCATCATATTTAGACCCTAAAATGTCTGTCTCGAAATCAATTCCAAAATCATTCTGCCTTTTTTTACTAAATAACAATATTTTATTCCGTACCATTTATTTTCATTGGTTCAAGTCATAAGTTAAAAATTTTGAAAGACAAGTTTTTAGAATTTTAACTTCTTGCTGTAGTATTTATATATTTCTAGAAGGAGCTATCGGACCACTCATCTACAGTGATCGAAAGACTCCCTTTGTCTTTAGTTATATGTCGAATTTCAGAAACAATACAATTATTGTAAGTCATTATCCGGGAAACCGGAAATATGCTTTAAAAAAAGCGTTTTAAGCGCTTTAAATATGCAGTAAAAACTTTAAAATATGCTCTTAAAATTTAAAAAATATGCTCTTAAAAAAACAAACTTTTACATAATTTTTTACCAAAAAATTTCTAAAAATGTAAAATAACATAAAATAAACAAAAATAACAAGAATTAAAACAAGTATAACAAAAAATAAATACAACATAAAAACAATAGGAACTTAAGTTATGAAAAGGCTTTGAGGTATTTTTTGATGATATTTTATATATATAATTCTTCTGTTTCGATGAAATTTGTTGTGTGTGTTTGAGTGGGTCCCTGGATGGTTTAGATTCACAATTGACCTATATAGGTACAATGGGCATGGCACCTCCCATACAAAGTAAAAATTTATTAATGCATATCTTTAGTACTATTATAGTGGAAGTCTTCAAACTTTGTGTGAGCTATGGAAGAACAACGTTTGCCGGGACAGCTAATTTTATATAAATATAAAGTCACTTTTTCAATTAAGGTTGTTATTGCAATAAATTATTATTAAAATAGTGCTTATTTTATATTAAAAAAACATCTATTTTTTAATTTTGAATTTTAAACAAAGGAAGTAAAAACCTGTAACACAACAGCGAAAAATAAGTAAGACAAAATTTGTTTTTGATAAAGTCAAAATATGCTATTAAACAGTAAAATATGCTCTAAAAACGCAAAAATATGACATAAATATGCTCTTAAAACCAATATATTCAAAAATATATAAAAAATATACAAAAATATGCACTAACAAATCGATGCCAAAATTCTTAAATAGTTCTGAAACGTGTAAATATCTTATCAATGTGCCCATTAGACTCACCAGGAAAAACATGCATTTGCATATTTTAGTTTCCCTGGTCATTATACTTATTTAAATTTGGAATTATGAAAAATTTTAAGCAATTTAATAAATGTAAATATATATGTATGTATATTTATTTGTTTTATTCGATTATTCTACATAAAATTTTTCGAATTATTAGTTATTCGAAAATGGTAATTTGTAAATTGTTCGAATAATTATTCGTAAGAAATTATTAGATTAATCGAACGATCATTACTCGAATGAATACTCTACCTACTGGCTACCTATCTGGTTACTTGATTAGCTACATAACTTGTTATTTTAACATGGAAGCTAATTGACCATAAATAGCCCGATAAAAAGACATCTCGTAGACTGTCTTATAAACAATTGCTTGTGAACAAATCTTCCTGCTGTAGATTACTTCACGTAGTAAAAAACTACTTTCTAAATTGCAATACAAAATTAACGTGATTACACTCCATATTCGTGCTAGATTTCCTTGGAATGAAAGTATACTTATGCAAATAGAAAGTAAACTGTATGAGAATTATATCAACACAATTTGCATAAAACCATTATGTACGTATACTCTCAATAAAGTGTAGTACACTATAAACATTTAAAGTGACTATGCTCTGGATTACTTAAGGTAGGGTCAGACTACGCAAATTATTTGACACAAGATGTTTCATGTGTTTGATCAAAACAACATCAATTAATTCATGGGTTGATTTTGTGTTCACGCTGCACACATTTATTTGCCATATTGTTTAATCAAATTACACCGAAATACTATCAAACACTCAAAGGGGAAAATATATTTGTCTTGTGGTCACATTTATGGTATTATTTGTTCTAAATAATTATTAAATAAAGCTGCAAAACAACTTTAATTTCTTTCATCATAAAAAAGACATTTCTAGAACGTAAAATATTACCAGATTTTGCTTTACATTTGAAAGAATTATGAAATTCAGTACTTTTATTTAAGCGTCAAATATTTTATGTTTCTAGTTTGAACAGAAAATATTTTTGCACTGCAAACAAGAAAACAGCTGAATTTGGTCAAACAAATTTATTTGCCAATATGAAAACATTCTTGTAATGTGACCAATGTGTGACCACTAAACAGCAAATATTTTCCTGCATTTTGGGTATTTTTATACCCTTCACCATGAGTGGCAAGGGTATATATAAGTTTGTCATTCCGTTTGTAATTTCTACATTTTTCATTTGCGACCTCACAAAGTATATATATTCTGAATCGTTATAGATAGCGGAGTCTGTGTGTTGAAATCAACTTTCTGAAGCCCCCAAATAACTTACATGCACGAATGATACATCAATATCTCCGAAATTCTTCCGGCTCGGTTGCTATTTAAAATCGAGAAATCGAGAAAATCGGTCCACAAATGGCTGAGATAAGGAAAAAACCAGGACAACCTCGATTTTTTTACCTATTTTTGACCCATATCTGGAATACTAAATCATTATTATAGACAATATGGATATCTAATGATAGATATTTCAAAGACCTGTGCAACAACGGTTATAAGACCATAGTAGTACCTACAATGGGTCAAAATCGGAAAAAATATTTTTAACCCGAATTTTTTCACCAACATTTTTTTTCACTAAATATTAAAAAAAAAAATTTTTAAATTAAAAAAAATTAATAAAATTTTTAAATTAAAAAAAAAATTAAAACAATTTCGAAAAAACAACTGGACAAAAATTTTAATTTTGTTTACCTAAAAATATTTAAAATTTTTATTTTAAAGTATAATTTGGTGAAGGGTATATAAGATTCGGCACAGCCGAATATAGCTCTCTTACTTGTTTTATTTGATCTTGCAATTCATTTGCAAGATCAAACAGCGTCAAATAACAGCTGTTGCATCATGTGTTATCGCAAAAGTAGTGTTGCTATATCTTAAATTAAAAATCGCTAAATAATGAAAACAAATCGCGAAAAGATCACAAGCTTGAACAATTTAATAATATAATTATTAAATGTTTATTTATTAAATTATATTACTATCACAATTAGGGTTGCCAGATTCAGATTTGCAAAAAGCTGGACATTGGGGTCTAAAAAGCTGGACAAATCAAAAAAAACTGGACATTAAAAAAATTACTGAGAAAATGTTAATTTTGGTTTTGTGTAAATAATATTTATTAAAATATATTTTTGCTACAGTGAGAAAAAACTTGGAAAAAGACAAAGCGTGGGTTGTAGGTCTTGTTGAGTACATTACAAATTGTGTCAAAAACTTTTTTGAACTTTTTCGAAAAAGTTTATAAACTTTTGCAAATTTAAACCGATTTTAACAAGTAATGTCTCGTTTTTTTCTATATACAATTTTCTTAAAAACATTGTACAATAAAATAGGTTTTCATAGAAAATACATTTTATGCATAAATTTTATGAAAGCTTAATTCTTTGCCTTTCCATAACCATAAAGGCTGGGTTAGCCGACCGTTGATGTAATGTAACCGTAATGTTGACTTAACGTAACACTTTAGTGCGATTATAGAACATTAAAAACGTGTCATATGTTTTTGACATAAACAAACAAATTTAAACAGCTGTTTGAAAGTGTTATCAACACAATTGTTTTAAATACTGTTCAAGCGATTTTATAATTTTTTTCTGCGATTTAAAAAAAATGTATTCATCAACATTGTGACATCGAAGTGACTTCATATATGTTTATATTAACCCATTAGGAGACAATTATAAATATTATTTATTACCTTGTCATACAGACTTTATTTATTAAAGGTCCGATAACTTAAAAAATAATTAATATTGTATTTTACTTTATACTAAGGGCCATTATTACAACTTGCCTTTATGTTCGTAATAGTAATAGTTAACTTTAAGGGTACCTTTTTCTATTGCTTAAAGTTTCACCTTCACTATTTCGAACATAAAGGCAAGTTGTAATAATGGCCCTAATTTGTTAATTTAATTTGTCTATACAAAATATTAATTTAATATTTTCAAACTTATTACTTTCGACTATTATTAGTATACATTTTATAAATGCTTGTGTGAACTAATTTGTATAATATGTAAATATTACCATAACAATAAAAAAATTTTGTTTTTAGTAAGAATTGTGCTAAATTTCCCAATTATTGATAAATTCACTGACATTTATTGTTGTGGGATATGCTAGTTCCTTTGTCCCCTTTTACAATGCAGAAATTGAAAGGCAGACATTTTTCTTATTCCCTTTTGAACTAACCTAAACCTGTGTAATACACACTGTACCTCTTCAACACCTCGCCATCAAACTTCGTCTGTCTACCTTTCAATTTCTGCATTGTATACGTAGACTATGTGCATTTCACTGGTTGCTTAAGCCAGATCTAAAAGATAATTATACAAATCAAACTATAGAGTGAATGAGAATTACAGACACTCAAGCTTTATTTGTAAAAATATCAAAGCTTAAACAAAAAATCAACAATAAACAGTGAGTTTATCTATTCTTACATTTTGTTTTTTATTTATGTATTTATATTATTGAAATATTTAAAACATTTTTAGAACATTGCAAATATTGTTAAGCGTTCTGAGCATAAGTATTTTTTATACAAGACTTTTAAAATCAACAAGTTGACAACACCCTTAGTAAATGTCACGTTGAAACGTAAACAAATTCTGTTTTTAACAGGTTCAGACGTTACAGTTACGTTACATTTTGTCACTATAACTGCTTTAACTACTTAACACACAATAGAAACGATCAGCTGTTCCGTTAAGGTTACACTACATTACAGTCGGCTAATCCACCCTTAACTGTTTTTTTTCGTTCTAAACATGTGTGAGTTAGATGTACTAAAGAACTACGACCTATCGTAAAACAGTTTTTTCAAAAAAACCAGGGACCGTAACGGTTATAAGGGATATCAAAAAAGTTATTTTATAACCGTTATTTTGTGACTTTAAAAATAAAAATCCATCTAAAACTGTTATTTTTCAACGCATTGCAAGGTGCTTACAAATAGTAATGAATTTACATTAAATGAATTTTATTTTCTGACGGAAAAAATATAAGTCCTCAAATGAGTTTTTTTTCTGACGGAAAAAATAAAAGTCCTCAAAAGACTTTTATTTATGACGGATATTTAAAACTCTTTTTTCAACAGTTTCATCGGAACTTTTATTTTTACGTTGAAAAATAACGGCTAACTTTGGAGTTGGGATCATTTTTTTAAAATCACCATAGATTCTGAAAGATCACGTCAATACGAATCTATTGGTATGTAAGAGTATATGTCTCCGTTGACTCTAACATAGTGATTTTTTGATTTCAAATTTTCTGGATAACCGTTATTTACGGTTTCTGAAAATAACTCAAACTTTTGAGGGTGTTTCAAAATCTTTGAAAACGGGGGTCTACAACCCCCACCTGGTCGCTTTTCAAGTTTTTACAAAAAGTGTTTTTAAACAAATTTAATAAAATATTTTCATTTCATTCCTTAAAATTTATTTAACTATGCTTAAATTTGTTCGGTTCAGTCCGTCATATACATATTTATATTATTAAATACTAATAACACTGCCACTTTATTTCGTTTTTGAACTTACAGATTTTGGCCAATTCCAAACCTAGAGGTTTGTAAACCATTTTGAAAATCTTTACAAACTTTCTCTAAATTTGTTCGTATTAATATTTCAGCTCAAATCAGGTCGAACGACATTCGGTTTATTTCTTTAGTATAAAGATTGTTTAAAATAGTAGAAATTCTTTTTTTTCACAAAAAGCAAAGCTTTTTGTGAAAACATACAACTTTTCTTAAAATCACGAATTCATTCATTCATTTTGCGGAAGTTTTTGTAAATCTACCCAAGAAAATATGTTTTGTTTAAAAAATTTAAAAATGCTATTTTAAAAAAAAAACGATTTTCTAAATAGCTGACCGCTGTTTTAAAAAAGTCTTCTACTTCAGTCTTAAAGTTTTTGTTCATTAGGCGAAATTTTTTTCAAAATGTTGGTAACTTTGGTGCCAACAAATTTTTAATTTTTTCTACTTTCTCGAGCAACTCTAAAACTGTACAAGAGTCATTCTCAAGAGCTGAAATAGTTGTATGAAAATTCTGCATTATGTTTTGCATAAAATATAAAAATATATATTGAATCCTTAATTCAATTCATAAATTCCATATACCACGTATTCCCCTAAAACGTTTTGGCATTCATTTTTTCATTTCTTCTTAGTAGTAAGTAAATTTGAAGTAATAAATAATATAGAAATAATTGTCGAAAATTTCTATTTAGCTGGACAAATGAAATTTTAGCTTGAAACTGGACAGGCATCAAAAAAGCTGGACAATCCTGCCAAGTCCAGCCAGGCTGGCAACCCTAATCACAATTCATAATTGAAATTGAATGGAAATGTAATTATGTTTTATACTTGAAAAATATTTGAAATATTAAATATTTTTCAAACAAAAAACATATGGCTTGAATTTATGTTTCCTTTTAACATTTTTTAATACAACTGTAATTCAATTGCTTGACTATAACTCAAGGCTTGAATTACACTTGCTATCAACTTGAATTCCAGTAAAAATGCTTATTAGTTTTTTAATACATATTATTAATCGAACACGACTTTTTCCAAACTTTTTTCATTCAGAATAAGAACATGTTCACAAATATTGTTAAATTTTACGGAAATGTTTACCTTTTTTACCTAATTTTTAATTAATTCCAATTCAATCGCATTATCTAAAAATTTATAATAAACAATTTTGTATGATAGTACTAAAATCAGAAAAGTGAAAAATGCTATTAGACATATTCTTCTTCTGCATTAAAAAGAAAATTAAACAGATCATACTGTTTAAGAATTATTTTTTTATTACAATCAATTCATACTATTTATGTATAAAAAATTTTCTTTGATTTTAAATTCAATCTGTATAAAATTTCAGTTAATATTCCATATGTACATATGAGCAATTTTAAATTTTGAAAACAGACAAACTCCATGTATAAATAAAAAATAATCAAACATCTGACTATGTTAAACGTATAAAAATATAAATCGCATAAAATTGCAAAAATCGCAACATAGACTTCATGTCTTCAATTAGTTTTTCTCCCAGTATGTCATCCTATGCTGAATGACTTTTATGTGAAGAAGAAGACTTCATTTATTGATGCAATTATTTAGTGAAAATAATTTAAATAACAAATATTAAAGAAATATTGAATATATATTTATGTTAAAAAAAATAGTGAATTTGTGCCTTTAATTTAGTACCAAAAATATTTAAATAAACTTCTCTTATTTTTCCGCCATACTGAGCAAATAATTTTCTGTTTTTCTCTATTTGATCAAACAATTATTTCATGAAAGTATTGGACATAGTGTGACCACACGGCAAATAAATTTACTGATTCTTTTTCGTAGCAGTTTGGTCAAACAAAAAGTGAAAAATTAAATTCACTATATGCTAACAAAATTTATTAAAACTTTAATAAAATAATTGCTTTAGAATTCCAAATAAGTGCTTAACCTTAAAAATATTTGCAAGATCAAATTCTATATTTTTTAGGTATTTATATAGCTAGTGGTCACACTTTGTTCACATTAAGAAAATATTTTGTGTGCCGACAAATAATTTTGTTTGACTAAAATCATCTGTTTTGTTGTTAGAGTCTAAATTTTATTTGTGGTCAGATTCAGGCAATGAAATATTTGACGATAAACGTCAAATATTAGCTGCGTCTGACCGTACCTTTAGTAGAGTTATTTATAGAATTTTGTATTTGCAAACAAAAAAATAAAAAAAAAATAAGTCGCAGCCACGAGTCGAACCAATAACTATCCGTTTGCTAGTCTGTTGTTGTACTCACTACACCACTACCAAGGCGAATTCATGCAAGGTGCTATCAGTTCTACAAATACAACAATTGGTCTTAACAACTGTCAAAAAATGAAAATTTAAACAAATATGTATTAAAACTTAATGTAGTGTAGATAATTGTATAGTGTGGGCTTTACTTATTTATTGAAAAAATAAATATTTTGTTAATACGATTAGAGTATGTAGATATTTAAATATAAAAACAAGCTTTGACAACTGTTAGAACCAAAAAACCAAAAAAAAAAATGATCAGCTGTTTGACTGACTCCACCTTATATAAATTCGCCTTGACCACTGCTTAGTTATTTTATTGTGCGTCAAATAATGGTTTTCACACAGTAATGCAAAATTCTTTTCTGTTTTTCTAAAAATAAACATGCAATAAAAAAATCGGCAAATTGAAAAAAGTAACAGTTTTTTTGTTTTTTAGACTTTAGTACTTAAAAAGTAAGTTATTAAAAAAGACATTACTTGTAGCTTTGTAAGCGAAGTTAAACGGCTTTTATTTGCAATCAAAAGTATCCAGTTTATTTAATGGAAATAAACCAACGTTTTGAAAAGGTTAAAACGTAACAATATCATTTGTCCAGCTAAATATAAATTTTCGACAATAATATCTATGGCGCATATTCAGAAATCATAACTAAAGTCGGAACTAGTAAATCAGAAACTAAAAAATAGTTCATAGATAGTTGTAGATCTCATTCACAATTCATAACTAGCTTAGTTACTGCTTTGACATATAGAGAACACAAAATATCGATAATATTTTGATCGATATATACTGTAATTAATTAAAAAGCTCATAAAGCTATTAAGAGACTATTTTTGTTCTCTAAAAGTACATAAAAAATTTATGGTTATAGTTTGTATGTAAATCAATTAAAATAAGGGTATGTAGAATGAAATTTTTCAATAGAATGTTGTTGACAAAAAAAAAACACATCTCTAGATTATTTTCTTTTTGTATACATGTATTAAAATGAAATCAATCAGCTGTTTTTTTTAATGTATTAGTAGTTGGCATTTAGTTACAACTTTACCCATGAATAAGTGCTAACTAATTGTGCTGACAGTAACCAATTGTGAATAACTTAAATAGGTACTTAAAAAAGTCAACACTTGGTGATCGTTTATGAATATGCGCCTATATTATTTATTACTTAAAATTTACTTACTACCAGAGTTTGTTTTTGCTTCACTGGGCTTTCTTTTGCATTAAGTTGTCTTTCCGGATCATATAAAAATTCTATATAGTCCCGAAGATAATTAGTTTCTACAAAAGAAAAAATATATGGGCTTTTTTGGGAAAAAACTTAAAAAATACGGCCCTTTTTACAAGTTCCAAATTTGGATGCGTATAACTTTTTATAGGGAACAGATAACTGTTAGCAAGTTTTTTTTTATTTTATTTAGAATTTTATCGTCAATAAGCTGATATTTTAAAAATAAATTTCGACCCTCCGTAGGCCCGCCATAGCTAAAAAAACATAAAAATATCGAGCAAAATTTAAAAAAAATAAATCAATAAACCTGAGTATATCTTCAACTAATAGAGATAACCTACACTTGTAAGCCTACTTTGTAGACCTTCTCAAGGACTATTTATATTCAAAATTTCAGCTCATTCGAATCATAAACGGATTTTTTGGCAATTTTTTAAAAAATTTGAGACCCGAGGTGACCAACTTTGGGGGTCTACGCACTGGCCCCCATTATCGCTAGGAAGCTGAACAAACGTAAATCAACTCGAAAACACCTCAGCTCAAACCATGTGAAATTTCGTAACAATATATCTAATAATTCACAAGATACCGAATTATTTAAAAAAAAAAACGTTTCTAAACCACTGTGCCTTGTGATAAAAAATCATAATAGCTTTACCTGCCTCAACCATATACGTATATTTTTTTCGTACTAACTTTGACAGTAAACAGTCAAAATTTCACATATAAAAGCAAGCAGCTATTGTTTTAGTGACTACACCTTATTAAATTTATCAAATTACATTGACACATTGAACACAATATTCACAATGGAAGTTATAATTTTAATGTGAATATTACTGTTTCTTGTTTCTCATATCATATTTAATATATTGTGATATTATACATTCTCTTAATATTAGTTAAGTTTGAATTAGAACTAAAATTTGATATTTATATGGCGCTATTATTAAAATATTGCTTATTTTATAGTAAACAAGTAAGAGAGCTATATTCGGCTGTGCCGAATCTTATATATCCTTCACCAAATTATATTTCAAAATACAAATTTTAAATATTTTTAGGTAAACAAAATTTATTTTTTTTCTAAAGTTGTTTTTTTCATTTTTTGTTAAAAATGTTTTTTTGAATAGTTATTTTAAAATTTTTTAAATTTAAATTTTTTTTTTAAATTTAAAAAAAAAAATATTTTTTGGTAAAACAAAAATTTGGGTTAAAAAATATTTTTTCTGATTTTGACCCATTATAGGTCCAACTTACTATGGTCTTATATACGTCGTTGCAAAGGTCTTTGAAATATATATCATTAGATATCCATATTGTCTATATTAATGACTTAGTAATCCAGATATAGGTCAAAAATGGAGGTTGTCCTGATTCATATCTCAGCCAATTGTGGACTGATTTTCTCGATTTTAAATAGCAACCGAGCCGGAAGAATTCCGGAGATATTGAAGTATGAATCGTGTATGTAAGTTATTTGGGGGCTTCGGAAAGTTGATTTCAAACGACAGACAGACGGACATGGCTTAATCGATTCCGCTATCAATAATAATCCAGAATATATATACTTTATAGGATCAGAAATGAAAAATGTAGAAATTACAAACGGAATGACAAACTTATATATACCCTTCTCACGAAGGTGAAGGGTATAATTACTTAGTTTTATAACGTCAAATTTTAGATTTATTGAAACATTTATTAAAAAACACTTGAAACAGCTGGGTTTACAATGACCGAAAAGTATTATTTAGTGGAACAAACATTTAAAAATATTGATAAAATACCAAATTGTAGTGTTAAAACTTAAAAATTAAATTTGAACAGATAATAGGAAAAAATTAAGGATTAAAAATTATTGAAAGCATTTGTAAACAGTTTAAAGGAATTTCCTCAACATAGGTTTCAAAATTAAGTGTTAACGAAATATTATCTTTTAAATTTGCTCCTATAACATCAGTTGATGTCAAAAGAACATTTTTTATGTATAAAAAAGTTTTCAGATCCAAAAGACAACGATTTAAGTCAACATTTTGTAATTTATTGCAATAATAACCTTAATTGAAGAAGTGACTTTATATTTATATAAAATATCATCAAAAAATACCTCTCGAGACCTTTTCATAACTTAAATTCCTATTGTTTTTATATTGTATTTATTATACCCTTCACCTTCGTGAGAAGGGTATATATAAGTTTGTCATTCCGTTTGTAATTTCCACAATATAATTTTCCGACCCTATAAAGTATATATATTCTGGATCCTTATAGATAGCGGAGTCGATTAAGCCATGTCCGTCTGTCTGTCTGTTGAAATCAATTTTCTGAAGGCCCCAGATATCTCCGGGATCCAAATCTTCAACAATTCTGTCAGACATACTTTCGAGAATTTTGCTATTTAAAATCAGCAAAATCCGTCCATAAATAACGGAGATATGAGCAAAAATCCGAGACAACCTCTGAAAATTTCATCAAAAAACACAATGTATTGCATGCTTTGACAAAAAAGCAACAAAACGTATGTTTGGATGTGCATGCTTTGCGTATTTTGTTTTTTTTTTTTGTGTTTTGTTTCTTTTGGCGTTGTTGTTGTTTTTTATACAATTAAACGTATGTTTGGATGTGTGTTGGTTTCATTGCCTTGCGTATTTTGTTTTTTCTTTTGGAGTTTTGTTTCGTTTGGCGTTGTTGTTGTTTTTTGGTGTTTTGTTTCGTTTGTAACTTCTACAATTTTTAAAAGTGTTCTTGATAAATTTAGGATGCTGTACGCTGAAAGTGGGCAATGTACTAATTATAAAAAATAATAATGCATCCACAACAAAGGTGAAGGGTATATAAGATTCGGCATAGACGAATATAGCACTCTTACTTGTTTTTTGTTATATTTGTTTTAGTTCCTGTTATTTTTGTGTATTTTATGTTACTTTACCTTTTTAGAAATGATTTTTTTAAATAAAAGTATATTTTTTGGTTAAAAATTATGTAAAAGTTGGTTTTTTTAAGAGCATATTTTTTAAATTTTAAGAGCATATTTTAAAGTTTTTACTGCATATTTAAAGCGCTTTTTTGGAACATATTTCCGGTTTCCCTGGTAATAACTCATGCAAAAAAGTGTATGTATTTTTTGAAGGAAGGAAAAAATAAATGCCAAAAAGTTTTATGGGAATACGTGTCATATGGAATTTCTGATAATGATGTCAATGAAGATGAATGTAAAAGTTAAGGATTATCAGAAGCATTTTTATATTTTATGCAAAACATAATGCAGGAATTTCATACAACTATTTTAGCTCTTGAGAACGACTCTTGTACAGTTTTAGAGTTGCTCGATATAATGACCGCACTTATAAATAGCCTCAAAATTAGATTAAATGACACATTTTTTGGCACCAAAGTCAACAGCATTTCGCCTAATGAACTTTTAAGACTTTTTACACAGCGGTCAGCTATTTAGAAAATCGTTATTTTAAAAAAATTTCATTTTTAAATTTAAAACTTCCGCAAAACCTTCAAATATCTGAAGAAATAGATAACGATAAACTATACATATGTATACCGATTATTGCAGCCTTAGTGAAGTTTATAAACAAATACCAAGAGATTTGTCAAATGATATGGTCCTATTTTTTTTACCAAAGGTGAAAGGAATGAATTCGAGAACTTAAGAAAAGTTGTATGTTTCGTATTTTCAACATCAGTAAACAATCTTTATACTAAAACCGAATGTCATTCGACCTAATTAGAGCTTAAATAATACGAACAAATTTAGAGGAAGTTTGTAGAGATTTTCACAATTGTTTACAAACCTCTAGTTTTGGAATTGACCAAAATCCGTAAGCCCAAAAACGAAATAAAGTGACAGCGTTTTTAGTATTTAATAATATAAATATGTATATGACGGACCGAACCGAACAAATTTAAGTTTAGTTAAAAAATTTTAAGGAATGAAATGAAAATATTTAATTGTGATTCTAAATTTTTTAATAATAACACACTGCTAAAAAAACCTTTTTTGTAAGAACTTGAAAAGCGACCAAGTGGGGATTGTAGACCCCCGTTTTCAAAGACTTTGAAACACCCTAAAAATTTTGAGTTATTTTGAAAAAAACTGTTTTACAATAGGTCGTAGTACTTTAGTACATCTAACTATCACAATTTTAGACCGAAAAATTTTAAACAGTTATGTAAAGGCAAAGAATTAAGCTTTCGGACCTATTTCTTGTACAATGTTTTAAAGAAAATTGTATATAGAAAAAAACAAGATATTACTTCTTAAAATCGGTTTAAATTTGCAAAAGTTTATAAACATTTTCGACAAAGTTCGAAAAAAATTACTTGTAAATTAAAAACTACAAATATTATACTAAAACACGTATTAATCAAAAAATGCACGACATTTTAAAGCGTAATAAATTTTCTTTCTAAACCCATTAAAAAATTAAAATCGGACAAAAACTGTCGATAAGTTGACAAACATCACTTAAAACGGGTTTTTAGAATAACTTCTCAAATTTTTTGACACAATTTGTAATGTACTCAATAAGACCTATAACCAACGCTTTGTCGTTTTCCAAGTTTTTTTTCTCACTGTTGCACCATGTAATACATATATGGGGCATTTCACGTCAAGTGAACCAACTTTTGAAATCGATGTCTTCCGATCGCGATGAAATTTGCACCAATGTTAGTTCTATTGGATAGTAATTCGGACACCATTTTTCAACAAGATCGGAACTCTCTGAGTTATAGGAGGTCAAAATTTGACATTTTGGCCAAACAGGTGTTTTTTTTTATCCATATAACTTATTACCTATTGTTCTTAGCAAAATGTGTCCCAAATAGTTTAGATAGCTATTTATGCAATCTTTCGAAAAAAAAAATTAAAAAAATTTAATAAAATATTTTTGATTTTTTTTTTTAAATCAAAAATATTTTTGACTTTTTTTTTTATTTTTTTTAAGAAAGCTTAGGTCTTTTCCTAAGCGACCTATATGGTCGCTTAGTGGGATGCGAGTGGGATATCTATCAAAAAAATATTTTGTAACTCACGATTTAAAATTTTTGAATTTTTTTGCAAAATCAAAAACTTTGTTGACTTTTTTTAAAAAAATGGACCCATTTTTTAATTTTTTTTTTTTTGCTCAGAAGAAAGCTTATGTGTTTTCCTTTAACACCCTTTTTGTCGCTTAGTGGGATGCGAGTGGGATATCTATAAAAAAAATGTTTTGTAACTCAAGACAAATGTTTTTAAATTGATTTTTTTCATATTTGTGTGTAAGTGTTTCTAAAACCTTAAAAATAAAAACCACAACAACTGACCGATAATAGCCACTGGAGGGGTGCAATATGAGGCCGACCGCTATTAATTTTCCATCCCCAAAATTTGTCTGAGTTTTGTATCTTGCGGCTTTTTTAGTCAATCCTAGAGGTAGTTTTCAGCGCACGTGATTTTCATTGTTAAAATATCAGGTGCCCCAGAAACAAATTTTTGGAATCAAGTGGAAATATTTTATGGCCCTTCTCCGAAGTACCAGTTTATTTATTATTTTATGACATTTGACTTTAAGAAGTGGGTGGAGAGGTAGAAGTTGACAGGTAGGTTATTTATATGGTGGTTTATTTTTATTATTATTTGTAACATTTGGTTAAACTAGGTACTTTAGTATGTAAGCCCTTCTTGACCCTAATAAAAGATTTTAGACTCATTCATTAAAACGTACTACCTATATGATCTTAAAAAACTATTTATTGTCATTCTGAAGACATACGGAAATCAGTTTTTTAGAAACAGCGTTAAAGTTAAGACGTGTGTTATTTACATAAATACTTACAAAATTCAAAATGTCTACGACTTCTAAAAAGGCTAAGGTTGAAAATGAAATTTATTCGTCTTTTTGTTTTAATCCCTTTAACAAAATGAAGCACAGATCATCAGATATGCGAAATATTTCCTACGGCTTATTAAAAAAATTCCCTACGCTGTCAAAACGATTGAAAATTTGTGGATCATGCAGGAAAGAGCTCGGAAAGTTGAACGAATTACCGAATTTGAATAGTAATGAGCCTTGCGTTGAAGTTATTCCAGATGAAGGCAAAAGTAATTCCGAGAATGAAGACAGAACTGTTGATGATGATGGTTATTCTAACTTTTCAAATTCAACGAATGAGTGTCGAAACCAATACCATAAGGATGCAGTAGAAGTTCTTGAATAAATAAAAGAGAAATACAAAACGTCACAGAGTGAAGCTGAAAGAATTCAACTTCTCACGCTTGCTCCAAGAACATGGAGTTCTGCAAAAACAATGACTGAGTTTGGAACGTCTCAACGAAAAGCAAGAATTGCTAAACAATTGGTTGCTGAGCATGGGATTCTCACACTCCCAAACAAAAAGAAGGGAAAAACTTTGGAGTGCGATACTAAATCTCTAATAACTCAGTTTTATCAGCGAGATGATATGAGTCGCCTGATGCCAGGGATGAAAGACTGGATGTCTGTACGAATCGATGGCAAGAAAGTTCAAATGCAGAAGAGAATGGTTCTCTGTAACCTGAATGAATTATTCGCAACATTTCAATCTGAATACGAGGATGTCAAAATTGGATTCACAAAATTTACACAACTGAGGCCAAAACATTGCGTTTTGGCAGGAAGCAGCGGAACTCACACAGTATGTGTTTGTATTTACCATGAAAATGTTAAATTGATGTTGAAGGAAATCAACTTAAATTACTTAAAAGATGATTCATCAGAAGATTTACACCATTACGGCGATTGCCTTAAATTGACTATGTGCCCTAATGCTACAACTTCTTGCCACTTAGGTGAATGTTCGAATTGCCCGGAAACCACATCCATCAAAGAAAATTTAATCAACTCTTTTGATCGAGAATGTATTGAGGAGTTAAAATTTGAATCTTGGCTTCAGACTGAAAGATGCACACTGAAAACCATAATTTTAAATGTGGATGATTTTGTGGAAGAACTGTGTAGAGGATTGCTAAATTTGAGAACCCATGACTTTTTAGTCAAAGAGCAGTGGTCATTCTTCAAGGACTTGAAAACACATTTGAAGCCTGGTGAATTCATTATTTCATTTGATTTCGCAGAGAACTATAAATATGTTCTTCAGGATTCCATACAAGCATTCCACTTCAATAACGACCAAGCAACTATATTCACAGTAGTTATTTACTACATGAAAGAAGAAAACCTGGAACACAAAAGTATGGCAATCATATCCGACGATTTAAAACATGACACCGTTGCAGTTTATGAGTACCAGAAGATAATACTAAATTATCTAAAATCAAAATTTACAGTAGAAAAGGTATACTACGTTTCGGACGGAGCTCGTCAACATTTTAAAAACAAAAGTAGCTTCGCAAATCTTACAGCTCATGAAAAAGATTTTGGAATGCCAGCTGAGTGGCATTTTCATCCTACTGCTCATGGTAAAGGAGCATGTGATGGTATTGGAGCAAACCTCAAAAGAAATGCAGCGAAGTATAGCCTCCAGTGCTCTCATCAAGATCGCATCTTAGATGCGACTGCTTTATTCCATTGGGCAAAGAATTATTGTAAAGAAACTAAAATAGTTTTTAGTAGCAAAGAGGATCATGAGGAAACATTGAAAACACTAAAGAGCAGATTCGATGCTGCGGTAACAATCGATGGCACTGCTCAATACCATGCTTTCATACCGCTTGTCGATGGAAGACTCAAATTAAAAAAGTTTTCTGCATCTACTCAATGCGATTTCTTTCCAAAGCCAAAAAAGAAGCCAGCAGCGAAATCAGTAGCTGGATCTAATAACGCCAAGAAAGGATTGACAAAAAAAAGCAGCTAATAAAGGTGACAAATAAGGAGGATAAAAGTATGGATATTTGAAAATTTAAAAACTTCATAAATTAAGTGTAAAAATAGTTATTATATAAATTGATCTATTGTGATTAAGATTAAATTTTACTAAATTATTCATCTTTTTATTATTATTATTATTATTATTATTATTATTATTATTATTATTATTATTATTATTATTATTATTATTATTATTATTATTATTATTATTATTATTATTATTATTATTATTATTATTATTATTATTATTATTATTATTATTATTATTATTATTATTATTATTATTATTATTATTATTATTATTATTATTATTATTATTATTATTATTATTATTATTATTATTATTATTATTATTATTATTATTATTATTATTATTATTATTATTATTATTATTATTATTATTATTATTATTATTATTATTATTATTATTATTATTATTATTATTATTATTATTATTATTATTATTATTATTATTATTATTATTATTATTATTATTATTATTATTATTATTATATATTAAATTAATTATTATTACAAATAAATAACAAAATTAAATTATTCAACATTTCCATAGAAAAAAAGTGATTTTTATTCCTGAGGTTAACATATTATGGGTATTACAGTATCGAGGCTATGAAATTTTAGTTGGGTATGTTACATACCATCGGAAAGGCTAATGTGTCTAGTTTCTCTGCGTAAGTTTAATTTTTAAGGTTTACACACAAATATGAACAAAATTAAAATAGTGCAAATTTAAAAACCTTTGTCTTGAGTTACAAAACATTTATTTTGATAGATATCCCACTCGCATCCCACTAAGCGACCAAAAAGGTTTTAAAGGAAAAGACCTAAGCTTTCTTTTGAGAAAAAACAATTAATAAAAAAAGAATCCATTTTGGAAAAAAAAAGTCAAAAAGGTTTTTGATTTTTCAAAAAAAAGTAAAAAATTGTATGTCTTGAGTTACAAAACATTTTTTTTATAGATTTCCCACTCGCATCCCACTAAGCGACAAAAAGGGTGTTAAAGGAAAACACATAATCTTTCTTCTGAGCAAAAAAAAATTAAAAAACGGGTCCATTTTTTTAAAAAAAGTCAACAAAGTTTTTGATTTTGCAAAAAAATTCAAAAATTTTATATCTTGAGTTACAAAATATTTTTTTTGATAGATATCCCACTCGCATCCCACTAAGCGACCATATAGGTCGCTTAGGAAAAGACCTAAGCTTTCTTAAAAAAAATAAAAAAAAAAAATAAAAAGGGCCCATTTTGAAAAAAAAAGTCAAAAATATTTTTGATTTAAAAAAAAAATCAAAAATATTTTATTAAATTTTTTTAATTTTTTTTTTTCGAAAGATTGCATAAATAGCTATCTAAACTATTTGGGACACATTTTGCTAAGAACAATAGGTAATAAGTTATATGGATAAAAAAAAACACCTGTTTGGCCAAAATGTCAAATTTTGACCTCCTATAACTCAGAGAGTTCTTGACCGATCTTGTTGAAAAATGGTGTCCGAATTACTAATCCAATGTTAGTTCTATTACTAATCCAATAGAACTAACATTGGTGCAAATTTCATCGCGATCGGAAGACATCGATTTCAAAAGTTGGTTCACTTGACGTGAAATGCCCCATATATATGTTGATTACAATGGATAAAAATATATTTTAATAAAAATTAGTTACACAAAACCAAAATTAACATTTTCCAGCTTTTTAGACCCCAATGCTTTTTGCAAATCTGAATCTGGCAACCCTAGTTACAAGTCAAGTGGAAGTTTTTGAAAAAACACGAAATCGTAAAATATTTTCACGGCAGTTGATATCTAAACGTTATGAAAGAAGAAAAGGAAAACGATGTCGAAAATGCCAAGTTTGGGTTTTGGTTATTATTGTGCATGAATATGCAAGCAGCAAAATTGATTCTCCAAACAAACGCAAGTGCCACATATTATAAAATGACCTATAACCATTTTTTTAATACGACTTACGCCTTTTTCGGTTTCTGAAAAAACTAATCTTCAAAGGAGTAAGTTTCATATCTCTATAAATAATAGAAAAATTGGAAATTTTTCTTTTCATTTTATAATAAAAAACCAGAAACAAATTTTGAAAAAATTTTGTTTTAACCAGAAACTTAAAACAACAAACAGATACAGATTTTGAAAAAATTTTGTTTATTTTTCATTTTAAGAAGTTTTTTGCTTCTCCTGTAAAATTTTTAAAATGCTTACCGCTTTTTTGATTTTAAATGAATATTTGAATTCTTTTATTTATTTCAAAAACTTATTTCACTTTGGATAATTCTTACAAAACAATTTGTTGGAGAAGTTCCTAGTAAACTTATTCTTTTCGTCCTATTACATTTATATTTATATACTTATAATGACCTCTACTGTTAATAATTAAAACGAATATTGTTTGTGACCCGTTATTATATTTTTGTTAATTTGGCAATTGTATTTAAAATGTAATAAATAAAAATTCCAATATTGTATGTATTCTGTTTGTACTCAAAACCAGGTTTTATACAGATAATAGGTAATATTGAAGTATGTTTGTGTGTTTGTTTGTAAGCATATTCAAATTGTGTTCTAAAATATAATTTACTTATTTTTCAACTATTATTAAGAAAGCACTGCCTTGATGCGTACCAATTTATAATTTTAAGTAAAATAAAACCAAAATTTTTAAAAACGAAAGATATAGGCTGACTTCATAAACGCATTTTGCAAAGCAACGCTGCCATGCATAGCGTTCATAAACGCAATAGATTTTGTTTTGGCAATGTCGCAAGTTCATTATTGTATGGCAATGCTTGTCCATGCGCAGCATCTGTCAAATTTGTGAATTGTTTTTATTTATGATTCTTTACAAAACATTTATGTGTTCATGAATGTCACAAAGTATTGCTTTGCCTTGTAATTGCTTTGCATTACTGCGTTTATGAAGTCGGCCATACTTTTTTTACTATTTAAACTCATACAAGAACACAATTGTAAGAGTACACACTAACCGTTAATCGGTTAACCGATTAATTGAAATTCCTTTTTTTTGCACTTTAAAAAAATGTTTTGTATTTATTGTTCCGTTTCAATTCAAATACAAATTTCAAATAAAAATTAGATTTTTTTAGTACATCCAATAAACATGATTAGTGAGTATGTATAACAACTGACATATTTAATTTACATGTCTTTGAAACTTTGTTTGTATTTAAATGTAACATAACTAAACAAAACTATTAAATTGATCAAAATCTAAAACAATCCAAAAAGGAATATTCTTTATCATGCTTTTGATTTCTCCAACATATACAATCAGCGAGAGAGTTTTTTTCCAAGAAAAATTTTATTAAATCTAAAGAAAAATATCGTTTAAATTATATTCTTTTTATAAAAGATTTTTTCAGAAGATCTCACTAAAACCCTACAAAACTCACACATCGCTCATTTGCTGCACCAACGTCATAATTCAAAAAAGTCGTTTCGAGAAAAACGTCTTTGAATATTTTATGACATTTTACTATTTCTTAAATAAATTTTGAACAAATCATGCGATTTCATAAATATAAATAGTAGATGTTAATATCTTTCTAATCTGTATTTAACCCAAATTTTTAATTATCAATATACGAGAAAACATGAATTTTAATTTTGATGTTTACAACAAAAAAAACACTCTCCCACAAAAAATAATTGACTTTTTTGAAAACTGATGAAACTAAATGAAAGATTATAGAACAGCGCATATTTTGTATTATTCAGTTCATAAAACACGGATTTTGAGTTATGACGTTGTTGCAGCAAATAGGCGATATGTTTACAAAAATGATCTCAAATACCGTTATTTGCCGTTTTTTATATTTTTGTACAAAAAATTAATGGTTGTATTTTCAATTTAAAATGAAAATAGAAATTATTCGGTTAATCGAATAATTTTAAATTAACCGATTATTAATCGAATAAATCTAAACCTCGATTAATTATTTGCTCGATTAACCGATTAAACCAGAAACCCGATTAATTGAATACCCTAGTACACACGTCAAACAAATTTGTGCTAAAAAAGAGTGGTTATGCTTTTTTAGCCATGTTATGATACGAATGTATTGGAATATAACAGTATAGATCTCCGTTGATTTCAAATTTTCTGGATAACCGTTATTTCACTGAGATAATAATTGTGAAATTTTTACAAAATAAAAAAATATTAACTGACTAAAAACAAATTTTAATGCTATGTATATAGTGAGTGTCACTCGAAATCGTACAACATATTTTTTTTTTAAATATTATTAAATTATACAGGCAAAATAGGTGATTATATAAAAAATTAAAAGTAATTTTATTAATTGGAACAAAAAATATGTATTTCAACAAAAAAGTTAAGAAAACCTCAATTCTTTAAAAAAATATTGATGAAAATTAAAGAACATCACAAAATTCATATTTCACTTAAATTCGTACAATTATATTAAATTATAATTTAAACTTTAAAAATTAAAAAAAATGTTAATATTAAATAATCGTAATACTTTGTAGGGTATCATTTGCTATTTTTTAGTGCCTTTACGATTTTAAATGAAGCGTTGATATTCTGGGCACTGACAGTCTTACCCAATTATTTTATTTGTGTATAAGGGCAATTAAAATTATACCCAATTTTCTGATAGGTAATAGCACACACAATATAAAAATAACATTTTAAAATATTTCCAAAACATCAACTTTCTAAAACTAATGAATAAAATTTGACTACGATGGTGTACGATTTTAAGTGACATTCACTGTACATACTTTATTGGATATTTTATATTTTCTACCTAAGTATAACAAGTAGTCCGACTCTTTGACAGCAGTACCTAACTCTAAACATGTGTTAGTGAAAAAGTACCTAACTCTAAACATGTGTTAGTAACAAAAATGTACATGTGTTGGTGACTTATAATTTTCACCAGACAAACAGAGTTCTATAAAAATGTTTAAATTTGAATTTATTTAAATTTTGTTCTATTTTCAATACCAAAAATAGAAACTGTTCTATATTTTAAAATCTACCACAAACAAAATAAGGAGCCACAGAACAAATGGTACTTTTTCGCATCTTATCAAAAATTGGTTTTTTGGTATTTTTTAATATTTGGTTTGAAATCTTCTAGAAACAATCAAGTCAGCAAAATTTTTTTACTAAGTAAAAGGGTTCTAAAAAAAATTGTGCTTAACAAACACTAGTATAAAACGAAAAAAAAATTATTTAATTTCAATCTGTAATTTGTTTATATATTAGATGAGGATGAAAAACATTAATTTAAAATATCGTTAAAAAACGCATAAAAAACATACTTTTTAATTTTGTTTCTAACAAAACGTACTTTTCTTTATTTTATAACAAAAAGTTCTTTTTCCGATATTAAAATGGTTTTATGTCAAACATCCTTAACATTTAATATGGTGACTTATGGCAGTTAGATGTATCTATTGATAAGTAAGAAGCTTGTTACCATTTCCACGTTAATGCAGTTTTTTAAGGAGGCGAAATAAATAAAACTCATTTTCCCAAAAATTTTAAATGTGCGAAGAAGTAACTCTTGTTCTGCGGCTCCTCAAATGTCAAAATTAATAAAAAAAAATATTTTTTTAGTTTGTGCGAAATAGACGAGTTCGGAAAAGAAAAAGTGCTAAATGTGTTGAAAAAAATTATAAAATAATGTGTGTTAGTGACTTTACGTGTAATAAACACAATTTATAGATAAAATTTCGAGACTTTTGATGTGTTTAATTCTCTAACAACGGTGCACAGTGCACCGCCAAAAATACATTTATTATCCGAATGAGCAAAAAATACGCTGGATCTTTTTCTAGTTTTTTAGATATGACGGGCCTACGGAAGGTCGAAATTTATTTTTAAAATATCAGCTATATTGACGATAAAATTCTAAATAAAATAAAAAAACTTGCTAACAGTTATCTATTCCCTATAAAAAGTTATACGCATCCAAAGTTGGAACTTGTAAAAAGGGCCGTATTTTTTACGTTTTTTCCCAAAAAAGCCCATATATTTTTTCTTTTGTAGAAACAAATTTTCTTCGGGACTATATAGAATTTTTATATGATCCAGAAAGATAACTTAATGCAAAAGCGTGTACAGAAAAATTTGTCGCAGACCTATCCAAACTTGGCCAATTTTTTAAAAAAAAAGTCGATTTGAGTAGAAAATTCTAAAAAGGCAAAACACGGATCCACGAAAAGCTCCATATTTGTATAACCCCATATGTTTCTTAAATACTTACTAAGTGTTTTTACTCTCATGCGGTAAATAACGTCACAGTATGCACTTTTCTGAAAAAAACTCTGTTTTTGGAACACATTTTCCCCGTTTTAGGAATTTCGGTATTTGAAAATAAAAAATTCTAATGCTATTGTTTTAAGGACATTTGAGTCTAAATTGGTTAACTGTTAAAATTTTACATTAAGTCAAATTTTATATTTTTATTCGTGAAAAATCATCATATTATATTTTTTTAGTTTTTAGTCCCAAAATTTTATAAAATTATTTAATTTTACTAAAATATCAATCCTCAGGTCATAATGTTTTCAACAGTATCAACTACTTATATAAAAAGCCTTTATTTACTCCTCAGAAGTTCCACAAACCTTGCCCCCTTTGACAAATTTGTACGTTTTTTCATATAATGCGTACAAAATCTTATTAACATATCAAATGTAAATTTTGAATTCAAACACATACTGACTTAACAGAAATTTTAATGTAACAGATTTTTGCACGCATTATATGAAAAAACGTACAAATTTGTCGAAGCGGGCAAGGTTTGTGGAACTTCTGAGGAGTAAATAAAGGCTTTTTATATAAGTATTTGATATTGCTGAAAACCTTAGGACTTGAGGATTGATATTTTAGTAAAATTAAATAATTTTATAAAATTTTGGGACGTCATTTGCCTTAAAAACTAAAAAAATTACAATATGGTGATTTTCCACGAATAAAAATACAAAATTTGAATTAATGTAAAATTTTACCAGTTAAAGGATCATAACAAAATTTGGAACCAATATAGACTCAAATCAATTTATCAATAGCATTAGAATTTTTTATTTTCAAATACCGAAATTCCTAAAACGGGGAAAATGTGTTCCAAAAACTGAGTTTTTTCAGAAAAGTGCCCGTAGGCCCGCCATATCTAAAAAACCATAAAAAGATCGAGCAAAATTAAAAAAAATAAATCAATCAATAAACCTGAATATCTCTTCAACTAATAGAGATAACCTACCTTCTCAAGGACTATTTATATTTAAAATTTCAGCTCATTCGGATCATAAATGGATTTTTGGCGATTTTTTAAAAAAAATTTTGGCCGCCATTATCGCTAGGAAGCTGAACAACGGTAAATCAACTCGAAAACACCTCAGCTCAAACCATGTGAAATTTCGTAACAATATATCCAATAATTCACAAGATACCGAATTATTTCCAAAAAAAAATTTTGTAAATCACGTGCGGTGTTTAATACACATGGAACCCATGTATGTGAGAGAGTAATTTAAAAAATAGAGAGTCCGACTACTTGGTATACTTTGTTTCATAGTAGAAAAATAGAAGGTAGTTTCATTCTCTCTTTATTTTTTCAAATTCTACGTCTGACATGCTTAAGGATTGTGACGTATTCGTAAAAATAGTAATGCCATATTAATTTTAAATTTTCCCTTTAATTCATTGGGAATATTTAAATTACATTAATTTGAAAAATATTAAAACACATAAAAATGAGTTTAATTTCCCCAACTGCAAAAAAACCAAATATTTTTGCAAACATTCAAACATGATTTTTTTTAAAGTCTCTACATTACCCAACATACGACAACAGCGGCTGGCTATATCTAAAACTCAAAGCACCTTCGACATGCAAATTTTTTAAACGCGTGCCATTTTTTGTTTTCCATCAGATTTCAAAGACTTTTTATATTTTTTGCAAATGCTCGGCTAGATCTTGAAAATACATTCATGCGTGTGCTGTCTCTTATAATTAAAATATAAAATATTTGCATAGTAATAATATAAATGGAAAAATGGATACGAAAAATACCTATAAAAATAGTCAACGTGTTCCAATATAAGTAAGCGCACGTTAGAAATTGAATCAATAACTTCCAACACAACATAATACATTTTTATTTAAATACTAAATTATAAATTACACATTTTCTGTAATAAATGTCTCGATAATCAGAATCATTTTTAGGAATGTGGCAACTCTTTTTATAATTCTCACAAAATAAGGAAACTTCAAAAAACCTTATTTTAAAAAACAAAATTTGATTGAAACTACCTTCTATATTTTTATCATGCTTTGTTTTCTACATACAAAGAGTATTGTTTAAATTTTAAAATAATTGCTTTGAATGTCGCACAGTGGTATGAGAAAAAAAAGAGGGAAATAAATCTGTAACTTCTAAACCCTTAGTCCGATTTGAATGAAATTTGACATGCGCACAGACGAAGTGTAGTCGAGTTTAAGTTTTGAATTTTGACCGCATGAGCCCACCGGGGGTGCGACCAAGGTTCCCCAAAGTAGGACACCTCGGGTATGTTCAATTTTTAAAACGATCCTATTTCTTCGGCTGTGTTCCGATTTCAAAACGATCACATATCTCCTCGTCGAGCACTACAAAAAACCTCGTCGTAGCTATCAATTATCTCTTAGGAGATATTCGCATTTGAAAATTAAATTTTCATCATTTTTACACCCCCCCACTCCAGTTTTGTGACAACAGCGGATCCAAATATTTCCCGATTTTCTTTATTTTTCTTTTGGACTTTGTTGGAATTTATGTATGAAATATAGAAAGAATTGTTTAAAAATCATGACTGAGTCCAAAGTTACATGCATTTGAATTTTAAAAAGGCGATTTTTCGCTATTTTTGGGGAAAAAAGTACTATTATTCTTTTGAAGTTATCTAAAAAAATTTCTAAAAGGATGTATAACGAATTTGTACTTTTTAAAAAGCTAACTTTACATCGAATGTTTTAAATTAAAAAAAATTTAAAATTTTTAATACCGAGAGGACCAGGTCCATTCAAAGAACGCCTATTTTTTATGTAAAATTCAACTTTAGTGCAAAAATTCTCAAATCGCATACTCGATATCAAAATATAGTAACCCATTTTACATGGCCAATATGTTCTTAATTATTTTCTAAAGGGTTCCGAAAACCCCGCCTCTGGGGTAAATTCTCTGCGAGTTGTTAAGTTTTCCCTAATTAATTTGCCACGTAAAAAGGACAATGTAGACATATCGGACTAAGGGTTTAGAAGTTACAGATTTATTTCCACCTGTGTGTCGGTTAACCGGTTAAACCGTTTTATTGAAGAATCTGTTTATAATTTGCCATAGTCTCGAATCCTGTCTTCGGCGTGCAGCCTACTGGAGCCTATTTGACAAACGTCTGCAGACCTGCTTAAGAAAATAATTTGTCGTCTTACGACCATTTATACAGCTAGCTGAACAAGCTTTTTGTTCTAAAAATTTTTTTCAAGCAGTCCACACTAAAAAATTTTTAATTAATTTTGTGATCAGTTGTTCGTAGAACACGGTTTCTTGAGCACTTAACCATTTCAATTAATTTATTTAAAGTTGTGAAGTATAAAAACTAAAAGAAATATGTATGGGCAAGTCCCAGAAACAGTCTACCAATAAAAAAAATTTTAAATGAATCAAACTTGGAATTTTTTAATTGTAATATTGGACTTGATATGTATATTATATTTTATATAAGTACATATAAACAAAATGTATTTCGATGGTCATTCATACAAAAATGATTACCAAATCCAACACTAGCTCAAATATCTTAATAATATACAAAAAAAAATTAATTTTTTAATGTGTTCTTATCATTACTTATGTGTTAAGAAGATGGTTCGATCGACAGCTATATTTTTGACCATTCAATTTAAATACAAATTAATTTTGAGTAGTTTCACTTTGAATGTAATTTTTCACAACTTCTCACGGAAAATGTGATAATTTTCAAGGTACTGGAAAAATGTAAAGAGCGTTACGTAACGTGAGTCACAAAATGTTATCTGGTTTTTATGAAAACGGCAAATGTTTGTTCATGCAAATAAGTTATATTATAATTCTCGTTCATTCATCTTTCTTTTAGGAATAATGCAAAATTCGCTAAAATTACGAAAAAACACTTCAACTTTTAAAGTTACTTCCATTTTGGAGGTATCTTATTTGAAAAACCAAAAAATTTTCATATTTAAATATGAAAACGTGTACGAATGAAACGTTCTTCACGCAGGATTTGCCCATATGTATGTATATAATTTTATTGTTAACAATTCAATAATCAAGGTAAGGCTATGTGGCATTAAATTTGTTGCCCGACCCTTATTTTAGCATTTTTTTTGTATGTCCACCCCGCTGCACATTTGTAACCTATTGCGAAAAAAATGACAAATAAATTTACAGAGCAACAGATTGTTGTCTAAATAAATAAGTTTGTTTATTTCATTTGTTTACGAATGTCGAGCTGGCTGCATCTAGCATAAAACAAATATTTTTGTACCTTTTGGTTTTTGTACAAATATGGGAAAATGTGTTGCAGTACAATCATAACCGAAAAAGTACAGTTATCTGGTGTCTATAAATTTATATCTCATTCAAATTCAAAAGAAGTTTTAATTATTAGTTTATTAATTTAATTTGAACTAAAAAGTGTAGGGGAACAGTTTGAACAATGTTAATAAAATCTCAGTTAAAAATTTTTTGCGACCCCTATCCGAGTTTTTCACATGCCAATCTTGTTTTCTAGATAACCGATTAATAACTGTTCGAATAATTCAAAATTGCCAATTTTCAAATAACAAATAATCAGATTAATTGTGTCGAATAACCGATTAACCGATTTTTTTATTTTTCACTTTAACATATTTTTTTGTATTTATTTTTCTGTTTTAGTGATCCAAATACAAATACAAATGTCAAAGTAAAATTAAAATTAAATATTTTTTCGAACATCCATGAAATACATTTAGAAAGTATAACAACTGACATATGGGCAATTTCATATCATCGTACGTGACATTTGTACGCCTATAGAGTGGAATAGATTTTGCAAAAATAAGAGTATCTGAAAAATAATTTGGAATTTATGTTCCATTCAGAGGGTACTGTAATGTCAGTATTGCGAACATGGCAATCCTTTTTATATTTGACATTCCATTATATTATCTTCTTAAATACATTTCAGTTTTTATCTTATTCCCTTTTTCTATTACTCTTTGTTAAAACCAAAAAAGCAGCATGTATTTATTTCAACAAACACAACAGAATAGGCGACGAAGAAAAACTAGGAAGAACATAATCGTGCATAACCTCTGAAATGGAGGCTCAAGCCCAACAATTGCTGCAAGCTATTACAGCTATGACCACGGCAATGCAACGCCAGCAAATCCAGCAGAGCCAACAAACGTCCAACACAAGTGTTAATATTATATCAAGCTTTGAGCATTTAATCCCAAAATTTAACAATTTAAAACATACAAGGATCGTCTGCAAATTCATTTTCAGATAAAAAGGATTTTTGAGGATAAGGAGATGTGTGCAAAATTGTTACTACAATACATTGGTTCACCAAGATATACGCTGTTGACCACATTAGCAGCACCTAAGAACGTTAATCAATTAAAATATGATGAGATTGTAGCGCTTTTGGAAACACATTTTTGTCCCAAAAAGAATGTTTTAGTGGAGCAGCACTGTTTCCTATGTTGTTTTTTTTCAGTTTTATTTTTTATTTATTGTATCTTCATTCATGAACTAACAACAAGTACTTCAAATCTTATATCTAATAATTATAATTTAATTAGTCCAGCCAGTGCCGGACGAAAAATTGTTTATTCATTTAGCTTTTATTAAATTGGAATTCTTCCTTCTATTCTTTGGATTAGGTCTGCTGTGTCCCTCCTTCTTAACCGAGTGTGGCCACGGTTATTTAATATGTTGCGGGCCAGTGGGTTTGGGTGAATTTCAAGTTTTTTTAAATATTTTTCTACATTTTTCGTGATCTCAGTTTTTACAAGGGGCACGTTTAGATCTTTGTGTATATTCGCGTTTTTGATATACCAGGGGGCAACTGTGATCATTGTTAAAAACTTGTTTTGGCGTCTTTGGATCTTTTCAACATTTGACGCTGAGGCCGTGCCCCATAGCTGTATGCCATAACACCATATCGGTTTTATGATCATGTTGTAAAGTAAAAAGTTTACAATCTAAACTAAGCGTAGAGTTTCTACCAATAAGCCAATTAATTTGAATTGATTTCAATTTCATTTGAATCAACTTTGCATCTATATGACTTTTCCATGTAAGGCGACGATCGAGATGTATTCCGAGGTATTTCACTTCCGATTGTTGAATTATTGTTTGGTTATTGATATGAATAGGGGGGCATGATTCTCTACGCAATGTAAATGTTATATGGGTACATTTTTGCTCATTGATTTTAATTTTCCATTGTTTTAACCATTTTTCTAATTCAAATATGTGACTTTGTAAGTAACGAGACGCTTCTTGAGGGTTTTCATGAATGCTTAGAATAGCAGTATCATCAGCAAATGTTGATGTATGAGTGCGATTGTTAGTTGGCATATCAGACGAATATATCAAATATAAAAAGGGTCCCAGGATACTGCCTTGGGGGACTCCAGCTTCAATCACTTATCAATAATTTATCAAACGCTTGAGAAATGTCAATAAAGAGAGCGGAACAATATTTCTTGAAACCTTCCATTCTGGAGGATAATATTCAAGGCGTAATATAGCATTAAAAATAAAAAGAATTATTTTTATTGCTATCCGGGGTAGCTCCATAAGCATCTTGTTACTGATTTTCTTGGAGTTTAAATCAACAATAGCCTTTTCGATCTCTCGAATCTCAAAACGTAGGGTACGACTGCTCCAAAATGGGGTACAACAGGTGGCAACTCAATTGCTTCATTTGATGTGTTCGGTGTAAATACGTTTTTCAAATAATTAACAAACAGATTCCCTTTTTCAGTATCATTTCTTGCCCAACCACCACTTGAATTTCGCAAGGGGGGCTTACATATGACAGGTCTTTTAAGACTTTTTTTTGCTCGCCATAATGAGTAATCCGATTGCGGGGTTGCGTCCAGGCTTTCTAAATATTTATTCAATGATTCCATTTTTCGAAATTCCAAGAGCTTTTTAAGTCTTTTTATACAATCTTTAAGCTTCGATTTGAGTTGGGGGAATCTGTGCAATTGCCACTCTCTTCGAACTCTTCTTTTTTCATTTAAGAGCCGTTCGACATCTGCAGAATAAATTCTATTATATCTGATTTGTCGGGGGTTTGGGTAGCATGTTGAGCAGCCAGTTTGAGATTTTTATCGAAATTGATAAGAGAGTGATCGATGTTTTCTGGTGTTCTTAGCGGTATGTGTACTGAGGTATTTTTTTATATTTGAGTGATCTGAAGATAGTTCCATCGAGGATTCAACTTGAATCATTTCCCCAGGGATATTTTTCATCACGCTAAAATCAATAACATCCGGTATTTTTCGTTGGTCAGTAGGTAGGTAGGTTGGCCGCTCGAATTCACATTCAAACCCATTTTAGAAATTGTATCAAACAAAACACGACCTTTAGGGGTAATCAGTCGTGATCCCCAGAATGTGTGCTTAGCATTATAATCGCCAGCAGCCAGGAAAAGGGGGCCTAGTGATTTAAAAAATCTATTATATTGACTTTCTGTAATTGAAAATCTAGGGGGTGAGTATATCGATGAAATCACTAAGTTTCGATGAAAATCTTCAAGACAGATTGTAGTAGCTTGAAGATAATCTTCGCAAAGATCACATATTAAGTAGTGTTTGATTCGAGCTTTTATTAAAATTGCAGAGCCTCCGCATGCTCTATCTCTGGGATCTTTGGTATCATATATTACGTATCCATTTATTCGAAATGAACTTCTGGACGACAAATGAGTTTCAGAAACCAGCATTATATCAATTTGTTGGTTTCTTAAAAAATATTCGAGTTCGTTTTTGTGTTGGCGTATGCCGTTTGCATTCCAGAAACATATTTTCAAACAGTTCATGGCTTATAGGATAGCTTGTAATAACATTGATTGCATTTTAAGCATTTCCTGCATCATATTACTCATAGAGTTGGTAAAATTGTTAACCGATTTCACTAGGGTCTCTATTGTAGCTTCCAGTCGACTAAAATTAGAAGTGGGATGTTGGTCTGCAAATTCCACATTGATATTAGGGTTATTTTCTTTTCCTATTGGTGGGTTTTGAGCAAAAGTTGGATTCGTTCTTAGAACACTAGCGTATGAACCTTTATTATTCATGGTTTGCGAGATTTGGGGGTAATGGGTATCAACTAGGTTCTTTGATTGCACAGGATAAATACTAGGTTTCTGTGTTAATGTTCTTTTAACTATAGAATATACTGGGCATCCTCTGTAATTTGCTGTGTGATTTCCGCCACAATTGCTGCATTTTTTTACTTTTGAGTCGTTTTTGGATTTATCCCATTGGGTAGAACCGTGCAATTCTCCACACACCACGCAAACAGGGGCTAGTTTGCAATATGCCCTAGTATGACCATATTCTTGACAGTTTAAACACTGGACGGGTCCCGATCTCTTATGTGGCTCCTCTATCGTAATTTTACGATGCAATAAATATTTTAAATTGTAAATTGGGTGTGTTTCATTTTTCTTGAGATTAACATCACCTGGTTCTAGTTCAACTCTAAACATTGGTTGGGGAATTTTCTCGCGATTTCTAATGTTGACTACATTTTTTATTTTAAACTTGTTATGTTCCAAAGCAGCCTTTATATCTTCAGGATCTACACAAGAGTCAATACCCTTAATAACAATTTGAAGCCCTTTGCTACTCTTCAATTGGTATGTGTAAAAACTTTGTTTATTGTTTTCAAATTCGGTAACAACCTTACGGAAATCATTTTCATGATTTACCTGTATCTTAGTCTCGCTTATGTTGCGTCGCTTAAAAGTTACAACGTAAAAAGAATTTTCTCCGACCAACGAGATTAAATTCTTAATTAGAGCATTCGAATTTTGCACTCTCAAATAAATAGGAGGGGGTTTGGACGACTTGGGTAATGTTGGGTGGTCAGCTGTTTCATCTTGCAAAATAGAAAATCTGTTTTCGGTAGTTTTCCTATCAATTTCCCTATCTTTAGGAACTTTTGCGGTTGATGCAATTTTTGAGGATCTTGGGCTGCGTCCTCGTTTCAGTACGGTAATGTACCTATCAATTCCCACTTGGATTTGTGGTTTTTGTGCACTATATTTGGGCTGAACATTTTTAGGTATTGCTCCCGTACTATGGTTAATTGGGTTTGTACTTACTGTGCAGGTTTTTGTTTTAGGGGGTGAATTATTTAGCATACCTTCAGGCGCTACTAAAAGTTTACTTTTGGTTACCATATTTCCATCAACAGCTGTCAACGGCAAATTTTCTTTCGTAAACAAAGCGGGGGATAATGAACGAGCTCGATCACTTTGTTTGGCGGTCAAATACAAGCTGTCATCAACTCTTGTATTTTTGTTTTCTTTCGAATTTTCTTCAACATTCACAAACACATTGGAAAAAATAACTTCCATATTGTTCCAATAAGAAAAGGCGGTGTGCAAGAGACGAAAATAGTCGTATACACTGAGGATTTTTATAGAAAAATCTCTCAATACCTAAATGATAATAAAAATAATTTTTATACCTATCAACTGAAAAGTAGTAAAGGGTTGACAGTTGTCATTAAAGGCATAGAGTCCAGTGTTGAGACTAATGATATAAAGGAGGACCTGCAAGAATTGGGCTACGAAATAAGAGCTGTAGTTAATATATTTAACAAAGATAAAATTCCTCAGCCAATGTTTAGAGTCGAGTTGGAGCCAGAAAAAAATAAATTGAGGGGAAATGAAATTCACCCAATTTACTCAACACGATATCTGTTAAATCGTAGAATAACCATTGAGGAGCCTCTTAAAAGAAATCGTCCTGTTCAATGTGGCAATTGTCAAGAGTTTGGACATACTAAAAATTATTGTACCTTGCGAACAGTGTGTGTGGCATGCGGAGACCTTCATTCTTCATCACAATGTGATATCCTAAAGAATGGTGTCAGAAGAAGCCAACTACCGGGGTGCCCAGTTTATAAGGAGTTATTGAACAGATTAAGAGAGAGGCAAAAGCTAATAAGAGGGAAAACATCTGAAGTACCAGCCTACAAATTTGAAAACGCCTATCCACCAGTCAATTCTGAAGTTCCGCTAGCAGAACAAGCAAGCAGCCTCAATACCATTAAATTCACAATCCACTCAAATTGATCAGCCTAAGAATGTAGCAGGTTCTTATGCCAATGTTTTGAGAACGGGTTACCAGCAACCTGGTGTTCCCCAAAATACGGGAGGGTTGGAAGCACTTATGCACGCGCTTACCCAGAATATTACCTCTCTTAATCAAAATATGACAAACTTTATGTCATCCATGCAAACGCAATACTAGAGCTTTTAAGATCGCAGAACCAAATGATACAAATCCTTTTAACAAAAAAATGAGTTATTTGAGACTATGTTTCTGGAATGCAAACGGTTTAAACCAACACAAATCAGAGGTATCCCACTTCATGCAGAATAAAAACATCGACGTGCTATTGGTTTCGGAAACTCGGAAACTTTTATATTTCGGGTTATACGTTCTACTGTACAAATCATCCTGATGGTAAGGCACATGGTGGCACTGGTATTTTAATTAGAAATCGTTTAAAACATTATCCCCTAGATGAATTCTCAAAAGACTATATGCAGGCAACATCCATTCATCTGGAAAGCTTTGCTGGAGATTTAAATATAAGCGCGATCTATTGCCCACCACGCTTTTCAATGACCAAGGAGAAGTTTGAAGAATTCTTTAGCACGCTAGGAGGTCGCTTTCTGGCATGTGGCGACTATAATGCCAAACACACTTACTGGGGCTCTCGACTAATGAATCCCAGAGGTAGACAGCTTTATAAAGCATTAGTTGATCGCAACAATGGCCTGGATATTATGTCCCCTGGACAACCAACATACTGGCCTGCTGATCCTAAAAAAAATCCTGATAACAAAAAATATTAATCGAAATTCAATATCTACAGAAATGTCATATGATTTATCTTCTGATCATTCCCCAATTATAGTATCTTATTACGGGAGGACTAACATTTCAAAATTTCATAATTTCATAAACAATTTGGCTTAAATATAAAAAATATATAAGCAGTCATATACACACAGATCTTTGTATTCAGTGTGAGGAAGATGTAGATAAAAGTGTCAATGACTTTACGTCATTAATTGTATCGGCTCTAAATCATTCAAAGTGTCAAATATTTCCTAAAACTGATATGCACATTTCCAACTCAGATATTGAACGACTTCTTTTAGAAAAGAGAAAACTCAGAAGAGAATGGCAACAAAATAGATCACCTGCTGCAAAGCTAGGCTGTCTGCTGCTAGTAAAATCCTGAAAAAAACCCTTCAATTAGAGAAGGATCGCATAAATAGAAATTACATTCAAAGTTTGACAAATACCAAACACACAAATTTTTCCCTTTGGAAGGCAACGAAAAATTTCAAGCCACCGGTAGAGGGGCAAAGACCTTTAAGGAAAGCTGACGGTACCTGGGCTCGCAGCACGGAGGAAAAGGCTAAAATATCTGCCGATCTTTCAACCAAACTCGCCAACAACTGTTTTTGAACTTGAAGAGCCACCTGTGTCAACATTATCTAATGATGACATATTAGATATAAGCCCAGAAGACATTAACGAAGTAATCAAGGATAATATAATATTAATATTCGCCTGAAAATGATTCTGTTACACCTACTATGATTAAAAACCTACCGAGTGTGGCAATAATTGTGCTGTCTACAATATTTAATGCGATATTTAAACATGGAGTTTTTCCGACAAATTGGAAAACTTCTCAGATAATAATGATACCAAAGCCGTGCCATCCTCCTATAGATCAATAAGCTTGCTTCCTTGCTTATCGAAACTGTTAGAAAAAGTGTTCCAAAAGAAAATCATACCATTTTTAAATGAGAAAAATATAATCCCAGTTCATCAATTTGGTTTCCGGGAACGCCACGGAACAATCGAACAAGTTAATCGTATAACCGGAGAGATAAGAAAATCCTTTGAATTAAAGAAATATTGTTTAGCTATATTTTTGGATGTCGCTCAAGCCTTCGACAAAGTATGGCACAAAGGGCTGGTATATAAAATAAAATGTTTGCTGCCACCATCTACTCATAAACTATTGGAATCTTATCTATTGGACCGTATATTTACAGTTAAGTACAATGATTACGTGACAAGATAATATAGGATTGGAGCAGGAGTACCACAAGGAAGTATTCTTGGACCTACCCTCTATTTGATTTACACCTCTGATTTGCCTACGAGCGATGAATTGACTATTTCTACATTTGCTGATGACACCGCAATTATTAGCTGGCATGAAAATCCATATATTATAGCATCTAGTATACTAGATGGCTACTTAAGATGTGTGAAAACATGGTTAAACAAATGGAAAATACGTGTAAATGAGTTAAAAAACAAACATGTTACGTTCACACTGAGGAGGGGATGCTGTCCACCTGTCACACTTAACAATGTTAATATACCTCAGTCCGATTATGTTACATACCTTGGTATTCACTTAGATAGAAGACTTACTTGGCGCCGTCATATAGAAACCAAGAGACTTCACATGAAGTTAAAAGCATCTAGCCTTCACTGGTTAATAAGTGACCAATCAAAGTTAAGCCTGGACTATAAAGTCACCCTGTATAAAATCATTTTAAAACCAATTTGGACAAACGGGGGGGTAGATAAAATTGATGTTATTTAATGGCTGAGCGGGGAAAATCTTTGGTTTCTGGCTTTGTGATTTTTTAACAATTGAGTAGACAGGACAACCTTCATCTTTGGATTTGTTACATTGGGATGTGTTATGCAACTCCCCGCAAATAACACATACTGGTGGCAATTTGCAATATGCCTTGGTGTGTCCATATTCTTGGCAATTCATACATTGGACGGGGTCAAATCGTTTATGTGGTTCTTCTACCGTAATTTTACGATGCAATAAGTACTTCAGGTTATATATGGGATGTGTTTAATTTTTTTTCGGGTTCAAGTTCATCACGGAAGAGTGGTTGGGTTTTTTTTCAAGATTTCTAATATTTATCACATTTTTTGTCTAAAGCCTTTATCTTCTAAGCTTTGCTTTATTTCGAGTGGTTCAACATTACAGTCAATACCCTTTATTACAACTTGTAGACCCTTGCTTCCTTTCAACTGATAAGTGTAAAAACTTTTCTTTTGAGTTTCAAAATATGTTACAACCTTTCTATAATCGTTTTCACTATTGACCTGTATTTTAGTTTCATGAATCGTGCCTTTCTTGGTTGGGATAACGTAAAAAGAGTTCTCTCCTATTAATGAGATCAGGCTCTGAACCAGTGAATTTGAATTATTTTCTCTCAAGTAAATAGGGGGTGGTTTTGTAGAGGTAATTTTATTTACTGGTTCATCTGTTTCACATTCCAGAATAGAAAAACGATTTTCATTGATTAGTCTAGCAGGTTCATTATCCTTATATAATTTAGCCAAGGGTGCCGCTTTCGAAGACTTGGGACTTCGTGCCCGTTTTAATACTGTAACATACCGGTCCATTCCAACCTGTATTTGGGATTTATTATCTTTATTTAATGGATGACTAATCTTGGGTATAGCGCCGCTTAATGGGTTAATTTTAATTGTTGTCGGTGTGGTGGATTTCGTTTCTAAAGCTGGTATTGCTAGCATACTTTCAGGCGTAAATAAAGTATTTGTATTTTTTGGTAACTCCAGATTTACAGCTGTTGGGTTTTCTTTTGTTTGACAATCATTATGACCAGAAATTCTATGAAAGTCGACCAATCGATTTCATTATTGGCAGCGACTTCTACCCTCAAGTTTTAAAATCTGGTGTTAAGAAAGATTTTCGTGATACATTACAGATATTTTTTCACGATTTTCAAAATTTTCTAAAGCTCGAAGAGTAATGTCATATATCTATCGATTTCGATATAAACGTAGAAATACACTTCGAAATGATAGAGTCATACTTGATCGAAACAACCCACAATCAGTCACTAATAGACTAAATATACTAATAACACACTTGATGCAGTGGAAATAAAATCAACCCGTGATCGACTAATTACACTAGTTTACAAGGTTTTTGCTCATGAATTGAAACATATGGGGATTTGTGTATTTAGGAGTTCTAACTTCGGAAAAAATATTTAAAAAAATCCTGGACGTCAAACTTTTGAGATATTTATTAAAAACGAAAAATATAAAAATGTACATTAAATTAGGACACAAAAATTAAAAGTAAAGTGTTTTAGTCCTCTTTTTATAATTATTTTCATTTGTCTACCTCACGATACTCCAACAGTAGTCTCCTAGCATATTCTGATCCCAAAAACCTTGATAATTCCTCTCGAAAAACTTCAAATCTTCATGGAAACGCTCTCTATGTTCGTCACTCATGTGTCCGAGGTTTTCCGGGAAAAAATCCACATGAGAATGTAAAAAGTGAATTTTGAGGGATATATTTACACCCATCAGTTCAAAATTAAGTAATAAATTCGCAACAATATCTCTGTAATTTTGACTTTTCTTATTCCCCAAAAATTCTTGAACAACAAGTTTAAAAGAATTCCATGCTGCATTTTCAACATCGGTTAATAGACACTCAAATTTAGTATCAACCAAAATTTTTCTTATTTGAGGACCCACAAATATCCCTTCTTTTATTTTGGCCTCAGAAAGACTCGGGAACACGCTGCATAAATATTGAAATGCTGGTTTTGTCTTATCTAAAGCTTTTACGTAATTTTTTAATGTAAATAAGCATTTTGTAGTGTTTGTGTTATAGGAAAACCTCGATTTGACTGAATAATTTTTCAGTAAATAAAACAAAAATTGTCTGGGTTTATTTTACACTTTCTAGAAGACATTTTAAAATAGTTTTTACTTTAGAGTGTTGTATTTAATAGCGATTTATTAACTTTTATCTACAGAAAAGATGTACTTTTAAATAGTATTTATTTTATTCCCGTAAATTTTTTTTCGGAATTTGTCAAAAGAATACAACTCTGAAAGTATCTAGTAGCTTCGCCAGAGTGTTGAGTACCCAAAAACAATGTAAATACTTAATTACTACAATTCGGTACACTACAGTATGCATTAGTAGTACTCAGGGCAGGTGAAAAATAAAAACCCATATATCTCAAAATTTTGACGTATAGGTGGGAAACAAAAAATGGTCAATTAACTAGCGTCCCTAGCTCTTCTCAAAAATATAAGTTTCATTCCATGAGCAAACAAAAATGTTTGATTTGTAAACTAGTGTTATCTGACCCAATAAATAATTAACGAAGTATTTTATATACATTTATTACCCTATACACTTTAAACTTTTAGTTGAACATATAAAAATAATTGTCCTTTTCTTCACAGGTTGCCAGGCCCGGGATAATGTTGACGTCTGTGAACACATATACATGTCCAACCCTGCCCTCAAACACAACAACTGCAACTAACTTAATGTGTGAGATGATGTTTGCAATTCGCCCCACAAAAACAATCACAATCGATCGACTATTGACACCAACGAAGCTTTTGAACAAAACCCGAATTATTTAAAATATAATAATAAAAAAAGTCTGTGAATTATAAAAATAACTAAAACTAATAAAATAAAGTGAATTGAAGTGTATTTATAATTATACTTACCTTAACGGCCATTTTCATAATGTACGATTAAAAGTTAACGTGAACTTTAACCGCAAGTTAGGCTAATATGAATTTCACAATGTACAATTAATTCTTAACTGACACTATTTAACAACAAAGTTGCTGTTAAATATAACCCAATAAATTTCGCCGGTTAGCATCTTAATTGTAAGAAATATAATAAAAGAACATGGAAAAACATTTATATTTTTGTAATATTTATAATTTTTAAAAGTGTAAAGCGAAGAAAAGTAAATTTTGCACGGGGTTATCCATATACCACCCGGATATTGCACTTACAAACCTAACAACAAATGTGCACTTTTCCTTGTTGGTTTTCAGTAATTGTTGTTCAGTTTGTTCTGTAAATTTTACAGTTAGGTACCTTAATATTTTTGAGTTTTATACGTTTTTTTATTATACCACTAAGAAAACACAAATTATTATTTTTTATGCCGTCTTTTAGACAATTTTTTATATTTCAATCTTTCATTACACTATTTTTCGTAAACAAATGTATGCATTATTGCCATACTTTCTACTGAATGCTTTGGTTAAGTAATCAAGTGATGGTGAAACGTAAATCGGTAACCGTTGGTTAAATGGTCCCCGTTAAACAAACCGACAGTTAGTTAATTTTCCGGTTAAAATGAAATAATCGTACATTGTGAAAATGGCCGTAAATCTTATAACTAATTATACTTACCCAAATAACCCTAACCCATAAATAAATAATTATATATAAATAAATATATGTATATACTTACCCCTGAAAATAAGTTTAATAAACATATAAGACATTTTATAACGTTTCAAGAAAAGTCAGTGTTCTTATTTACCCATAAGGTCAAGTATTGCCCTCTCCCTATAACCCGTCAAAACAATCTCTATTTGTTTAATTTTAAATATTTTTTATATTTAATCATATTTTGGTACTTTTCTTTAGTATGCATTTACACAAAAGTGTACCAAATGTATTTATTACATTATCACTGAATTGGTGAATTCCAAAACGTGTGTATGCAATGCAGTCATATCTTTATCAAGACAAAGCAAGCAAACGCGTAGTTAAAATTTAAAAAAAAACTTAGCATACTGCCTGTTTTTACTTTTTCATACATTTTGCGATATGAAACATTATCAAAGTTTACACGGTTGCGTTAAGAATCCCTCGACTTTTTAAGGTTGCATTGCATACAGACGTTTTGGAATTCACCCAATACTATTAAATACAACGTTGACAATTTTCAGCTATTCTCTTTTACACTTACTTTTCACTAACTCATCATCATGTATATTTCGGCATAATCATGTATGTATATGTCGCATACATGATTTTTGAGATAGCTATATGTGTAGCAATTCATATGTACTCTTTTTTTCAAAAGAAGTTAAGTCAAAATAAATATAGTTTAAAACGCAATAAGTGGTGTGATCTATCGTAATGATCGATGTAACAGGTCTTTTTGCATTGTTAACACCAAATAAGACACACAAACTTTTGACATCGCTAAAATCAGAATATAATCAACTTGGTTTGAGAAAAATTAAATTTACGGTATCGATCATAAATTTGTATCCAATATTTTACTTCAAATATTATTCAAATTTAAAAACTAATAAGAATAATCCCTGGAAAATTTTACGTGTTTTGATAAAGTGCGTTGTCCAAATAATTTCCATAAGGAATAGGACAGAACATTTCATCCAGATTTTTTTGTTCATCTTATATATCTAAACATAAGGTAATTGTATGATTATTCTAATAAATTAACGAATCCAATCTAATCACTATTGGGTTTTCCATGTGTAGCTCCACAACAATCTCTCGGGTGAGTTTTGTTTCTGACATTTTGGTGTGTGGACCACATGGTCAATCAGCATCAAACTTCATCACTCGAAAGATATAATTTTGATTACACCCTGGAATTACATCAAAACTGTCCAAATTCTACTTATATTTGCACATCAAATAACAAAAAAGTCAACCTTCCAACAAACCATAAATCCATATTCTTGATAATAAATCCAACTTTTATTTCCCGGCGATACTTCAACTACCAGAATTGACACCCATATTATCACCAATATGAAAAAAATAACATATAATCTAACTAATACCGTAGACAGAGTTAATTTGCATTAACAACACACTAATGTAAATTAAAATTTAACCCTGACAGACGACAGGTTTTGCATTTAGTAAACAGCTGTTTAATTGTTGTGAAAAAATTTGTTGCAAATCGGTAAATTCTCTGGTAGATGTTAAGTTTTCCCTAATTAATTGCCACATTAGGTAGACATGTTATATATCAATAGATAGGGTATTTTGTCTATTTCTCAAAAATATGTATAAAATTTGACAATTAAAAAATTCATACTTTTGAAAAATATGACAAAAAAATCTTTTTATTGAGTTTTTGCGAAGATACTAATTTTAATGAAATTTCGCAATAATATAGATTTTTCTATTGAAAATGCATAATTTAAATAAAATTTTGAAATTTGTTATCAAGAATCCCGCAATTCCCAAAAAAGTTTTGAAAAATCCCAAAAATGGGATTTTTTGGTTTTTTTACTATAATAACCACACCAGTGCCGGTGTTATCGGAACCTTTTACAAAATAATTAAGAAAATATTGGGCCATCTAAACTGAGTTACTATATTTTGATATCGACTATGCGATTTGAGAATTTTTGCCCTAAAGTTAAATTTTACATAAAAAATAGTCATTTTTTGGATGGAACTGGTCCGTTCGGTATCAACAATTTTGAAATCGATTTTCATTTAAAAAATTTTGTGTAAAGTTAGCTTTTCAAAAAGTATAAATCCCTTATACATCTTCGTAGAAATTTTTTAGATAACTTAAAAAGAAAAAAAGTACCTTATTCCCAAAAAACTAGCGAAAAATCGCCTTTTTAAATTTTTTTGAATTCAAATGCTGGAGTAAAGTGGGTAAAAATTTGGAAAATTTAATTTTCAAATGCGAATATCTGATAAGCTGTAAGAGATAAGTGATAGCTACGACGAGGTTTTTTGTAGTGCTCGATGAGGAGACTCTACATACATATATAACTTGCTTGAAATTGGAACACAAAGGAAGAAATAGGATTGTTTTAAAATTTTAACATACCCCTGGTGATCCCAGGTGGCCCGAATTGAAAACTTAAACTCTACAACTCTTCCTCGAGTGTGAAATTTCATTCAAATCGGGCTAACTGTTTAGAAGTTACAACTTCATTTTCCACTTTTTTCTATTCTACTGTATTACGTTTTCTTTTACAATAGTAAACAATTTTCCAACAGCTAATTGATTGTCGACTGTATTGCCATATTGAAATAGCTAAATTCAGTTTGATTTTGTTTATTTACTTCAAAGCTAATGCGCATTATAACAGGGACCCCTTTCACACTAGGCAATTTAGTTGCGCAAGTCTCTTGTGTTTGTAGATGCCAGAGGTATTGTCGGGTTAAGAAGAAGAAAATTTTACATGCTGTTTTGTTGTTGGGCAAGAGAGTGTGAAAGGGGTCAAGTTAATTTGAATTAAGTCTGATAATGCAAATTAATGCTGTCGTCTGTCTACGCTATAAAGATATCAAACTAAAACACATAGTTCTAACTAAACTAAATAAGATTACATTTATATACTAAATTACAACACTTATCTAACACAAATTACAACACCTTATTCCTAAATCTACCTAATGTGACAACTAAATAATTTCCTATATAAAGTTTAATATAAAATGTATAAAATATTATGTAAAATATATACTGAAATCTAATGAATACTTAAAGAAAATGATTTATATATATTTTATATACCTACATAACACTAATTTCTAATAATACACCTAAAAAAATAAATTCTAACTTTTTATACCTTATTTTATTAACAATAATCTCAATCTACATTTACTTATAATTTCCATTCATTAAAATGTATAACTTCCGATTTATAAACTAATCCCAATATTTAATAATACCTACCTTATAAATATCCCAGTTTTAAGACTATTCGTATACATCTATTTTTTTCATTTAAGAGTAAATTCAATTTTGCTAAAGTATGTTAACATAAACTTATGTACATATAACACTAACATATAAATATATTTAACATTTCTAAAAAATTAATAATTTTACCCACATCGTCAATTCATCGAGAAAGCAGAAGGCCTTCAGCATCCCTGGAATGTAAGTCAAACATTTAAATATTTTTTTTAAATATATTTATATGTCACTGCCTTTAAATAAATTATCATTAATGTACTCGTAGAATACTTAATTATAAACATATGTATTTCTATTTTGTTTTGATCGAGCTATAACAAAGAACTTTTTATCACATACCATAATATAACAATAAAAGGTAGAATCACTACAAAATATGTTCTCAATTATACTTGCCTTGAATTGTCAGACTAATAGAAAATAAAAGTACAATTGAAATAAAACATCAAAAACACCAGTAAAAGGCGTAAATGATTTTTTTTCGTATGCAAATAAATTATCTATTTCAAATATAAACAAAATATTTCTCAATTTTCATTTGTTATTATTCGTATTTTTGGATTTCTGTTTTTTTTTATTTTTCCATAGCATTTTAAACTCACTCTCTAGTGATTCTACCTTCTAATGGTTGTATCATGTCACATACTATAATTTAAAGAGCGATTGAATGCTCAGTTAAGAGTGCCATACTACAAAAGCAAAGCTTAATGCATTAAACACATTCAAGACAACAGGCTACACGAACACAAATTCACCGATTTTTAAATTTGTTTTAATAAAAAAAATTAAGCTTAATTTATACCTAAATTCTTAAATTGACCAAAAAAGGCTAAAAACCGGTTATTCGAACCAGTTTTTGATAGAAAAAACCAAAAACCGGTTTTTAAAAATTACGCTTTTTCGAATTATTCGAAAACCGTTTTTTTTAATATGTCGAATATTTGACAACTCTAGAGTCACATAATAGCAACAAAATGAGATATCGATCATATCGTTTGATTCTTTTCGAATTTATTCACAATTATGTGAATTCGCTTATTTTCACAATTTCTGCCCGTATAATTTTATTTTCCGGGAAACGAATGAAAAATTTCATTAATTTTTTTTAAAAAATATGTACATATGTATGTAAAAAATAAAATTATTTTATAAAATTGAGTCATTTCATTAAAAAAGAATGAAAAGCAAAGCATTATAATTTAATTGTATTAACATAAAGCAAACAAAAATTTTTTTAGAATATTTGGAGATCGTTGGTTACTATAAAATTAAGTATTATTTCATAGAAATAATGTTATATGTTCGACATAGAACTAATTTTTTTAAATGAGTTTTCAAAATAACTAATGCATTCAATAAGTCATTTGACATCCGATTTCTTATTTTAGTGGCAAAGTTTTCACCCAGTGAGAAAACTCTTTAGGTTTCCACAGATGTTGGTTTTATCGTCAGATAATAAAATTTTGCTTCATTTATATTTCGGTCTTCACAAAAGTTGGTTTTTTTATCAAATAAAACAATACATTTTATTTTTAACATTGATATAGGGAGGTAGCAAACATTTTCGACAAAAATTGTGCAGTTTCAATGGTAAATAACTTTTAAACTGCCTTTCCAATTTTAACACGAATGGTAACATAGTACTTAATGAACATAGCATATGAACTCAATACAAAAGTTATACAATTTTCAGTTTTGTTATTGATTTCTCACTGTTATAAAGTTCAGTATACGGGTATAAATATGAAATATCTTTTGTGTCAAATTTATTTTAATTCAATACATTAGTTTTTGCTTTCAATAAATTTAACATTGTAATTGTTAGCTCATTATGTTGTGAAGTTTTTAGGTAATTTATCAATGACATAAGTCTGCTGTTACTTACATACATATATCGTTTATTAACTTTACATTTTATTCCATAGATATTTTTTTGAGAAATCGTAGAATTTATAGATAACAGCAAAATGGTTTCATTTCAGCTTAATGCTTCTACTGTATCTTTAATGATGTTTAAAACCTCTACTAATATTTCTAAATTTGGAACAATCCCTTCATCAAACAAAGATGTTACATCTAAATCTATTTAATTAATTTTAAATTTCCCGTTTTTCCCGGGAAACAAATTTAAATTTCCCGGAAATTCCCGTCAATAATTTTACGGGAAATTGAAACCAATTATAATTTATAAAGTTTTATTAGTGTTAAATTTAAATTATATTTATAATTGAAATGTTTTTTTAAAAGTGTGCCAGTAAACGTTTTTTTTTCGCGAACTTTGACACTATATCGATAAGAAAGCGAGCCTAAACCACTTGACCGATCTTCTTGAAATGGACTTGGCAACACCCATACAAAGTAAATAGTTATTTTCGAATATCTGCAGATTTCTAATTTCTTTCTTCAAACTTTATAAGTACCAATTTCTTATCAGTGTATGAAGTCTATCCAAAATGGGACGGATAAATAGATATTTTCGAATATCTGGAGAACTATAATCGTAAAAGTATCTAAACTTTGTATGAATCAATTTCTTAACACTATGGTCCCAAAACGATTTCTTTTGGCGAAAATAAAAAAAAAAGTTTAAAATTGTTAAAAATGTATTTATTTTCCTAAAGGCAACAAACACTCCAAGCAATCAAAAAAATATATTTAAAAAAACAGTTGGCAACACTGCCGGTCTGCTAGTTTTTCAAAGTTGAAACTTTAAAGTCTAAACACGTGTTCTTAAAATAAATGTTAAAACAGTGTTACAATTGCTTAACGAGCAAACCTTAAAAAATAAAGTTATAAAGTATTTCAACAATGGCAAATGTAGCCCTAGGTAAGTAGTTTCATGGTACATTTTTGAATTTTATTTTTATTGAGTCCTTGTTGTAATTTTTAATATTGTAGTTGTGTAGTATCGCCATAACCTATAAGTTCCGTGGACCAAAAGTTGTGTTTGGTCACGAACTTGCATGGATGTTTAAATGTGGAAGTGTTCGCCAAAGTGTGTATTTTGAGTGTATATTCATATCTCGCCAGCATTTTTAAGCAAACTCCCACAATTGCCATTTTATTTTAGCACAATTTTTGATTACCCGTACCGAAATGCTTTCGGATTCTACAGCAAACGGGCGCAAATATGATATACTAATGATATATCAATATTAACAAAAAAAATCATATAAAACAAAATGTATATAATTTTCTTTTAAATATAATCAAATAGTTCAGTTTGGATACCTTCCCATTTAGTGGGCGTAGAGTGTGGGCGTGGTCCAATTAACTATTTTTTGTTTAAATTTATTTATATGCCATGGACATTAAATGTGCTGAAATTAAAAGCTCTGACATGATTATTTTAATTTATGCCAAAAAAATTCGATTTGGAACCATAGTGTACGTAGTTTTTATATACAAAATAAATAATTATTTTCGAATATCTAGAGTACTATACACTCAGGTCTCATTTTATGCGATAGATGCGTTCCAAAAAAAATCGCATAAATTGAATTCGCATAAAACGATACGCTAGCGTCATATAAAAACTAATGATTCGTTCCAAAAACTGCATAAATTCAAATTTTAATTAAAAATCCAGAGCAAAATAACATAAAAAAAATCAACAAAAATATATTTATTTCATTTACTTAAACAGTAAAAACAAGAACCCTTTAAAAAAAATAAACAAAAATATAATATTAATTCATTAATAACAGAAAATGATCAAAAAAATAAGCTTAAACATTTTTTAAGGAAATTCTGTAAATATGTATGATCAATCGGAATGACTGAATAATTGTCGGCATAGTTTAGGAATTGGTTCACGACATTTTCATCACTAGGTGATATAATCATATCATCATATTGTAAAATATCATTTTCATCACTAGAATTTAAAAAAAAACATTTAAATTTTAGAATCTGTTAAAATTCCAAAAACAAATAGTGAATTTAAAAACCGCATAAATTTGAATCCGCATAAAACGCGACCTGAGTGTACATAATTGTGAATGTATTCAAACTTTATATGAATCAATTTCATATCACAACATGAAGTTTAACCAAAAATGATCGGAACAGGACTTGAGTCACATACCACACAAAGAAAATAGTTATTTCTAAATATCTTGAGAACAATAATGGCAAGATTCTTCAAACTTTGTCCGAATAACTCTCTTAACATTTTACATAGTTTGGCAAAAAATGGTTGGTATTGGATTGGGACTTTCCATACAAAGTAAATAGTTAATTTCGAATATCTGGAGAACTATAATGGCACAATATTTAAACTTTGTATGAATCAATTTGAATATCTGGATAACTAAAATGGCGAGATTCTTCATACTTTGTTTTTTTTAATTGTACGTAATTTGTCTGAAAATGGGGGGGGCAACCAAAAATATGCTGTTAAAAAGTGTTTTATGCGCATAAAAACGAAAAATATGCTCTTAAAATGTAAAAAAATATACACTTACAAATAGTAGTTGGTTATTGTTTGATTTCAAAGTTTTATTCAAAAAATATATCAGAAGTAAATAAAATATTAAGCTCATAAATTAATAATGGTTATTATAGAATTAAATTTCGATTTTAGTGACTTTAGCCCTACTTCAAAATAGTTTGAGTCAATTCATTTTATTATATTTACCGATAAATTACCATATGTTTACTTAAGTTTGAAAATTTTCAAACTAATTCTTTGTTTTAGATTTCCGTAGAGTTTCTTACACAATTTTAATCAACTGATTTGTCTCATGTTATTAACTGCCTAATACTTCAAACATTTTTTAGCAATTAGTGGCATAATATTTTACATTCTCAATCCATGTGCCCCAATATTTCTAGGATCAGTTGGCAGAGGATATTCCGGATAAATTTCTCGAAATGTTTCTATTCTTCATAAAGATTTAAAACCCAATTTTTATCATTTAAATAATATTTGAAAAACACTATGGAGATCGTGTGTCATTGCTCCAATGGATACATCATGTGGATTAAGATCTAAATAAATTCGGCTTCCGAAATTTAAATAGAATTATCACAAAGCCTTACAATAGTGAAAAAAACCTTTTTGCTGCAGTATTTTCATTGGGACTCAAAATAACGTGATATTTCCTATGTTTCTTCCTTTCTCGTCCATTGTTGCGTCTATCGATATCCATGTATATTTTTTTTAATGATTACTTAATATCTTCGTAACAATTTGAGTAAATCTATCTATGCTTTGAAAGCGAGGTTTTCGATGGATCTTAATAATCTAAATATTATTGGTAAACTGTTAATGTCTAACCATAACTGTCTCAAGCAACCTTAACCCTTTCAGGACTACTGGGATAAAACGTCCCATCAATTTTCAAACTTTCGTATTTTGTTTATTTTAAATGCAATTTCTTATCTAAATAACCCATAAACCTGTTTAAGAGTTCATTATAATATTTGAATAAAAATATATCGATACATGTCAGCGTATTCATGCAGATTGACAATGAATTTCACAACATTGCACATTTTTTGCACTAACAATTATAATGTTTTTGTTAATGACGTTTGAATAAGCATAAATCAAAGCAAATAACTGCATATTTGGTTTCTGTAAATAACAAATATCGGCTGATTTATGGGCAGTCGAGGTAGACATTTGCAAGCAACGTTCAAAGTGTAGCACAAAAAGTGTAATTTTGATATGAATTAAAACTTTCTTTTATCAGTTATTAAACAAATAGAAAGAAATCGTGCATAATACGGTAAAGAGAGGGGATAGTAAGTAATTAAAAAAAAAAAACAAAATATTTTGGTGGACGTTATTGCTTTTATTAACAAAACGTGTATTTCTAACTTAACATTTTATTAATTTTTTAATTTCAAATCACCCATCAAGAATACTGATTGGGATTATAACTATGTCCCACGAAAAATGCTTATTGGAATTATATGTCCCAGGATAAAAGGACGATTTCAGGATTTCTGAGTATGCAGAACATAATCACCCTAACTACGAAAGAAATTTTAAAGATAATTTTTGTTAAAGTCGACTTTATTTTAAAATAGAACTTTTGTTTTTATTTGAAAAAAGCTTCAAAACTTTTTCCAAGATATACAGTGACTCTCATTAATAATCGGTTTTTATATATCAGTTTCCGAAATCCGAAAATTCTCAATGAATATAATGACATCTTGTTAATGTTTATTTTTTTTTTTTACTTAAAGGTATATATTTAGAGCTCACTTTTCACTAATTGGTTTTAATTAATATTGAGTGAATCTATTTTAAAATAATAAGAAACTGAAATACTATAGATATGCACGCTTCAATAATATTCGGTTTTTTAGTTTTACCATAAAATTCACCGCTGTAAATCTGCATATTTACATAAATTATTTGTAAAATTGGGATACACTCATTACTTAACATCAAACTAATAATGTTAGCTGAATAAACATTATTATTCTCAAGTTAGAGCAAAGAAAATTGGGGATTATCATTACAAAAGATGAAAAAAATATTGCTAAAATATTCAATAAGAAGCCAAATACTGTCGGTGACATTATCCAAAAAAGTTTACCGAGATGAAAGAGCTCCGTTTTGTACGAAAAATCTAGGCTTACCAACGCTTAAGTGCCCAAAAATTGTTACTGAAGTTAAGGCGGAATTTGGAAAGATATTTTCAGAAAAAACCTTTCCTGAATGTAATGGCTTTTTTCGGGCAATACGGCCGTTGAATCCTTATTAAATTAAGGGTTCATTTACTGAGGTTAAAATTTACTGACGTAATTTTCTCGATGAAAGCAAATTTAACTTATTTGGAAGTGAGGGAAAAACTATGGTGTGACTGAAGCCGAATTAGGAGTTAAAAGGAAAATTTTTACTCCAATAGTGAAGCATGGAGGAAGAAGTGTAATGGTTTGGGGCTGTATATCACCGAAAGGGGTTGGGAAATTGGTATTAATCGAAGGCATTATGAACAAGGGTGTTTATTTGAATATTTTGAGAGATAATTTGAAACAATCTGCAGAAAAAATGGGAATTGCAAGAACTATTGAATTGTATCAGGACAACGACCATAAAGCCCAGTCCGCAGACATGAATCCCATAAAAAATTTATGGGTCTATTTAGATCCCCGAGTCTGCTGAAATCCCGTTTCTTCGAAAAACGAATTCAAGAAAAGGCTGCAGGAAGAATGGGATAAAATCAGGGTAGATTACTTGAAAAAAATTGTTCATAACATGCCAAATTGTCTTTCTGAGGTTATATCCATTCAACCAGATATTAAATTATTTTTTTAAATTTGCATTTAAACAATATATGTTATATATGCTAAAAAAAACAAATATTAATGTAGTGTGAATTATTTAACTTTTGTTTTGTTTTTATTTATGTTGTTTGTTCAATATTCAGACTTCTAAAACAAGTTTTTTTTGATCTCTTATTCATATGTCTTATGAATAAAAAAAATAATATGTCCGGTTTTTTATTATTTTCTATTAATTTTGTGGACTTTTAATTACTCGAATAAAAAAACAGAATATTAACGAGAGTCACTGTACATTCAAATAATTGAAAATATTTTTCAATGAATGTAAATAAAAAACACAAAATATAAAAGTTCAAAACAAAAAGCTTTTTTTTTAAATAATAAAACAACATTTTAAATTATATTTGAAATTTATTTTATGGTACGAAATTTAAAATAATAGTCAACTTTATGGAATTAAAATCGACTTTATGCTTTTGTAGTTGGGCTGAATATTTTTTCAACATCTTTTAGAATGTGCAAAAATTTCTATTATATACATTAGAGTGACAGCCGATTTTTATTTTTTAAATTTCAAAGAGTGCCGGGTGGAATATTGTTACACTAGTTCTAATAGTTAAGTACTGAAAATTTGAGCCAAATCGGACAACGATTTCTGAGCGCGCATCGAGGTCAAAGTTCAGATATATGTAAAATTTTACTATTTATATGGAATAAATTGGTGAAACTCGTTAACTTTCTGCATTGTTTTCTAGAAATATGTAGATTTATTTATACTAGGATCGCCTGGTGGTCAAAATTCGACCACTAATAACAAAATTATACAGTTACTTTGAGTATACGCAAAAATATTTTTCACGTTTGTGTACAAATACACTTGTATTTAGATGTTCATAAACATGTTGTTGTTGTTTTCCAAGCAAATTTAAAACGTTTTTTAACAATTTTATGGAAAGAATTTTTAAAAAAAAAATTATATTGTGCACATTTAGAGAAAATAATCTTTTAACCAATATAGGTTTCATCAATATTGGTGGACAATATCATACTTAAAAGTGTACCACAAAAAAACGTGTGGCCTATTTATATATAAGATTAATGAATATTACATTAAATTTTTTTTTTGGAAATTAACCCTGTATCTCCTTTGGGTCAAAATGACCCAAAAACTGTATTATCGCCAAAATTAGAGAAAAATGCAATTTTTTCAGTTTTTGAAAAAAATTTTCAATATTTGGAATTTCTAAAGAAAAGATAGCGAAATGTTATATATTTTTGGGCCTATTTTAATGAAACTTGAGGAAAGTATAACATAAAGTCCAGAATTTAAAATAACAGCACAAAAATGGAAATTAACCCTTAGCAGCACTTGGGGTCCAAATTATTCTCAACTTTTAAAATCAAGAAAAACACAACCATTTTCTTAACCATCCTCTTAAAGGTTAAAATTAATTTTTGCACTGTTGTTGTAAATGCTAGACCCCAATGTATATTTTGCTCAAGTTTCATTAAAATCGGCCCAAAAATGTATAACATTTCGCTATCTTTTCTAATATTGAAAAATTTGACCTTTGACCTTCACGATTTAAGGTTATCGTTTTCCGATTTTAGTAAAACTTTCAGACCATATTTAAAATTACAAGTATTATGAATAGGTTTTACTTAAAATTTATAACATTAAGGAAATTGGGCTCATTCGCCTAAATATGGACAAAAAATTAGTTTTTCTTGAAAATCGCAAAATTTAAATCGCAGGTACGGAAAAACTGTAAGAGGTATTGACATAATTTTTCATATTTTTATTCCCTATTTTGATCTCAATAAATCCCAATGTGATGATCAAAAATTCTGAAATTTGTTTAACAAAATTTTTAAAAATTTTAAAATGGAGATTTGAAACAGCCGTTAAAAAAAATAATTTTTTTTGGCCATACCTGCGAATAGGTTAACGGTATCCTACGAAGACAAAAACTCATACATAAGTAAATACGGATATATTTTAAATAAAAATTAGCTTTTATTTTAATTTTTCTCGAAATATGTTAATTTTTTTTCCTAAATTTTTTGTTCAAGTGGCCTGAAACACGATAATGGTCTGGCGAATTTGTAATAACTTTATATCTCATTACAACGACAATTACGTACACATTTCGATTCTTTTGTATTCAATTGCAAAAGTATTTATTTAGTAGCCAAATTTTTAAAATATCTGAAAAATTTGCATTTTTTCCGAATTTTGGCGAAAAAATTTTATTTAATATTCATTAATATAAATAAATCTATTTATTTCTAGAAAACAATGCAGAAATTTGACGAGTTTCACCTATTTATTCCATATAAATAGTATAATTTTGCATATATAAGAACTTTGACCTCGATGCGCGTCCAGAAATCGTTGCCCGATTTGGCTCAAATTTTCAGCACTTAACATTTAGGCCTAGTGTCACAATATTCCACCCGGCACTCTTTGAAATCTAAAAAAAAAACGGCTGTCACTCTAATATACATACATATGTATATGAAAACTAAGCTATCTTAAGTCAACGAAAATGCAATGAAGGTAAGTCGATTATGGATACATTAATTTTTTCATTCAGTAGTTCGTAGTGAGAACAATAACAACTGAGCGTAGTTCGGAACAAGGGAGATGTTCCCACCTATTTAAAGATACATACCTATTAAATATTAAAATATTTATTTTCGAATATCTAAATAGCTGTGAGATAGCTAGAGTCTTCTAACTTTTTATATCTTACTTTCCTATCATTGTAATTAGTTTGACTAATCATAGGCTGGATCGAAACATTCCCACTGTAAAAATATACAAAATTAAGAAATGTATCAAGATTTTTTAAAATCGCAGGATATTTTTTATACTTTCAATGGAAAAGCATGGTATACAATAAAAAGCTAACAAAAAAAATACCGGTACAGTAGTTTTGACTTACCTGCCTTTCACTTAAGAGCATTTTGCTTATAAGTGCACAAAACTTGTGCTTTGTATATTTATTTACCAAACTCCATATAAATTCGTTAATTTAAGTGCATTGTTCATACCTGCACATTTAAGATAAGGGCATAATACTTTTGGAAGCTACAACTGGTTTTCATGAAAAAAATTTCATTTAGCTGCCTAATACAAAATTAAATCAAAACAAAGTAAGGAAAATACGATTTTGAAAAAATGAGAAGTTTGCAACTTCTTAATAATTTGAAACGTAGCTAAAATAACAAATTTGTCATTATGTTTAGACGGAAAATTCACAAAGCTTCATGTAAATTATTTGCCGTTAGCTGCTTTTTTGGGCAGTAAACTTAAATGCACTTACCAGCATCAATGAGCACGTAAGTGTATTAAGGTTAACTGCATTTTTATCTTACCTGCACAAAATATCGTGCAAAGTTGGTTGTGCAGGTAAGTCAAAATTACTGTATTTATTATATTCATTTAATTTTTTATAAAATCCTTTCACATTTTTTTATTTTACTACGATAGGGGTAGGTAGTGTAGGGTTGCCAGATGGCCTGGATTATCCAATTTGTTGTGTCTTGTCCAGTTTCCAGCTAAAATGCAATTTGTCCAGTTAAAAAATAATTTCTTTAATTTAGAAAAATATTTTTTTGTATTAATTATATTTTTTATTAATACATATTATGTACAGAAAAAAATTGTATAGTTATACAATTGTGAAATGTAGCCAGCAACCGACCGATTAATATATTCTTGGCCAGCAGTAAAGAGGTAAAAGTCATTTAAATTTGTTATAATGATGATGAAGTATATATAGATGAAGGTTTGTCAGAGGCATATTTGTATTTTATGTATAACGTAAAGCTAGGTACTCTGTTCAAAATTTCGTGCGAAATGCTGTCAAACTACATATAAAATATTTGGCATGAAATATATACGAAATAATTTCGCAAAAGTTGTACTCTGTTTTTATTGTGGAAAACATGTGAAATACATCTGGCAACCTTATTTTTCCTCACGAAATAACATACGCAGCACTTCTTTCGCACGAAATTAAAAGCAACAGCGAGCCGTCAAGCTGCATATAAAATTTTTCGCATGAAAAAACCATGATTTTTTCATGCGAAAAATATGAACAGAGTACTAGGCTTAATGCATTAATTTAGCCCTATAAAGTTATTCCTGCATTATTATAGAACTGTACTATGAGTAATCTTTTCATTGGTTAAAATATGGAAGCAAAGTAGTAGCTATTTTAAAAAATATCGAAACAAAAACTTTAAAATTCGAAGCAAATCAATTTTTAAAATTTGATATTACGTACTTAGAGCAATGATATGATTTCGGAGACGAATCACTTTACTTCAAAATTTCTTTTTTAAATTTTAAACAATCACTTTTATTGTGGGATAACTTATCAGAGCTTACAAAGTTTTAGAAAAATCAAATATAATTGACGGCATGTTTTACAATGACTTTTGCTGCATGCGATTGATGTGATATGGTCCATTTTTTTTTAAATGCCATAAAAATAACTTACACAATATATATAAAGGATTAAAAGAATTATTAGTATTTTAAATAATCTGTACTCATAAGAAAGGCTGAAATTTGAATAAGGCTAAATTTTAATGAAAGTTTCAAACATTTTAAAGCAAAAGAGTTAGTAAATTTTGTAAATAAAAATACAAAATATATGTGGCAAATAAAATAGTTCTATATTTTTATGTTATTTAAATGAATATATCTTCACCTAAAATTCAAAATAACGTAACATCAATTTTTACTAGTTTATAGAAGAAGCAAAAAACGATATAAAATTAAAACTACTTGTGATATTGAAACAAAATTTTCAAATTTGGATTACAATAAAACTATATATATATTTTATAAAAAAGTACACTTTTCAAAGTACACTTTATGATATGCGTCTTACGTTATTTTGAGCTGATGTTTTCTAAAACCAAAAAAACGTATTATCAATATAAATTTGTATGAAAAAAAATCTTAAATAAAAAAGGAGTTTGTATAGAAACTTATTTAAATTAAAAAATTTACTTTATTGCCAAAAAAAAAAAACTCTTGCAACAAATTTATTAAAAAATATAAGGAAACTACCTAAAATAGTGTAAAATTCTATTAATTAATTACTCAAAGCGTATACGTTATTTTGTTTAAGAAAATCATGCAATTGATGGTATGTTGTTTGAATTTTTGTTATTCATGCATATACATATGTAGTGAATCGTAATCAATAATAAAATTAATTTCGAATTTTTTGATGATACGTTGTTTTGGATTTAAGGTGACGATATGTACATATGTAGGACTGAATTTAACGTTTCTTTATATTTTATGTTATTTTTTTTATTTTTGTAAAAAAAAAATTATTTAAATTTAACTTTTTTGAACTAATTGTCCAGTTATTTTTTAAAAATCCAGTTAAATTTTACCGATAAATAAATTTTGACACAAGTTTTTTTTTCCTAAAAAAAATGTTCACAATTTTATCATTAATAAGTTTAAAATAATATTTCCATATTTAATGCCTAAAAGAAATATAAATTAGTTTGTTGTTTTTTATTTGTCAACTTAATCATTTTAGTGTCAACTTAATCATCTCAAATGTAATGTGAACGGCTTTGATTAACTTAATCAAAATTTTGCTTAAACGCGTTTAAAAGTCCAAGTGTAAACATAGCATATGTTATTTTGTTAGAGAGTGAAAAGGAAATAACAATTTTAAATCTTTAAATATGATTAATCCTCAATTTATTATGGAAGGAAAATATAAGTATATGATGACTTTGAAATTAATTTACCAACGTTTTGGAAAACAGTTTGTGGACAAAAGCGTGGCGATAAAACATCTGCTTTCCCATTTAGAAAAATGTATTCAACAAATAATGATACTGCCACATTCTTCTGCGAATGCTAAACGTATTTTTAGTCAGGTCAATCTTAATAAAACTAAATTTCGATGTTCCCTTGTAATCGAACCTTTAGAAGGTATTCTTTACTCTAAAGATTTTTTAAAATATAACAATTCAAATTGTTTTGATATAGATATTAAGAAAGATAGTTTAAACTTGACAAACTCAAGCATGTATTCTTAAAAATTTAAAACCAATTTTCATTTCATCTTTATTTTTACTTAAATATTTAACTAAAAAACTTGAACTTATCTCATATTAATTAAAGTAATTATTTCGAAATGGCAAACAAATTATACACTATTGTTTTATTAAGGGGACGATATGTATGTACATATGTATAAATAACAAGTAAGAAAGTATGGTTGGTCAAGCCCGACCATATAATACCCAACACAAAGTAAAAGAGCAAAAACATTTTTCTTTTAAAATTTCAATAATTTATATTTTTGAGTGATTTTCGGAAGTGGGCCTTATATGGGAGCTATGACCAATTATGGACCGTTCACCTTGAAATTAGATCGTGTGAATTTTGTGTATATACCAACATTTTTAGGAAATTTATGCACGTTTAAGTGATTTTCGGAAGCGAATCTATATGGGAGCTATGACTAATTATGGACCGATCGTAACAAAATTTGGTGACATTAATTTTGTATATATGAAACTTATTTGGAGCGAAATTTGTGTAGATACATATATAAATTAAACATTTATGACCGATAAAGTCCAATTTCGAGAGGACATTTGTATGGGGGCTAGCTGAAATAATGGACCGATTTCATCCAGTTTCAATAGGCTTCGTCCTTGAGCCGAAAAAATAATATATACCAAATTTGATCGAAATATCTTCAAAATTGCGACCTGTACTCTGCGCACAAGGTTTACATGGACAGCCAGCCAACCAGCCAGACGGACGGACGGACATCGTTTAATCGACTCAGAAAGTGATTCTAAGTCGATCAGTATACTTTAAGGTGGGTGTTAGACCAATATTTTTGGGCGTTACAAACATCTGCACAAACGCATTATACCCTGCAGACTATGGTGCTGTAGGGTATAAAAATTAAAAATAATGAAAATTCAGACATAAAATTTCATCTTTGTATAACATAACATTTATATGTTGATTGCTGAATTGACTTTTTTCTTTATGTCATCTATTTTAATTTTCAAAATCTAGTCGTCTTAATATAGAGGAACACACACAGTAAAAATTTCAAGAGGATCGGCAAACAAACAAACATACGTTAATTTCTTATCATGTTCAATTTCAATAAAAACAAGTAAGAAAGTATGGTCGGTCAAGCCCGACCATATAATACCCTACACCAAGTAAATGAGTAAAAATATTTTTCTTTTAAAATTTCAATAATTTATATTCGTAAGTGATTGTCGGAAGTGGGCCTAATATGGGAGCTATGACCAATTATGGACCGATCACCATAAAATTAGGTCGTGTGATTTATGTCTATATTAAAGTTAACTATCTTGAATTTTGTGTGTATACCAACATTTTTAAGCGATTTATGCACGTTAAAGTGATTTTCGGAAGCGGGTCTATATGGGAGCTATGACTAATTATGGACCAATCGTAACAAAATTTGGTGACATGAATTTTGTATATATAAAACTTATTTGGAGCGAATTTTGTGTAGAGACATAGATAAATTAAACATTTATGACTGATAAAGTCCAATTTCGAGGGGACATTTGTATGGGGGCTAGGTAAAATAATGGATCGATTTCAGCCAGTTTCAATAGGCTTGGTCCTTGGGCCGAAAAAGTAATATGTACCAAATTTTATCGAAATATCGTCAAAATTGCGACCTGTACTCTGTACATATTATATTAATTATAATTATACTCGGTATAATTTAAGGTGGGTTTTAGACTAATATTTTTGGGCGTTAAAAACATCTGCACAAACGCATAATACCCTCCCCACTATGGTGGTGTAGGGTATAACAAGTAAGAGTGCTATATTTGGCTGTGCCGAATCTTATATACCCTTCACCAAATTATACTTAAAAATTTTAAATATTTTTAGGTAAACAAAATTTAATTTTTTTTCCAGTTGTTTTTTTCATTTTTTGGAAAAAAAATTTTTTCGATTGTTATCTTAAATTTTAAAATTTTTTTTTTTTAAATTTTAAATTTTTTTTTTTTGTTTTTTAAATTTTTTTTTTTTTTTTAATTTTTTTTTCCGATTTTGACCCATTGTAGGTCCAACTTACTATGGTCTTATATACGTCGTTGCAAATGATTTTGAAATATCTATCATTAGATATCCATATTGTCTATATTAATGTCTTAGTAATCCAGATATAGGTCAATCGAGGTTGTCTTGGTTTTTTTCTCATATCTCAGCCATTTGTGGACCGATTTTGCTGATTTTAAATAGCAAAAATCTCGAAAGCATGTCTGACAGAATTATTGAAGATTTGGATCCCGAAGATAACTGGGGTCTTCAGAAAATTGATTTCAACAGACAGACAGACGGACATGGCTTAATCGACTCCGCTATCTATAAGGATCCAGAATATATATACTTTATAGGGTCGGAAATGAAAAAAGTAGAAATTACAAACGGAATGACAAACTTATATGTATATACCCTTCTCACGAAGGTGAAGGGTATAAAAATACAATAATAATATTTTTTTTGGATTTTTTTTAGTATCCAATATTTAAAATTTGTTTAGTTTTAATAAATTTTTCAATTATATACCCTAATAATATCAAAACAAAAATTTTTAATCAATTAGCAAATTCATTTATAAATTTTTTCGTATGACAGGACACCATATTATGTCGGCCATTTTGAATTTGCTAATTCTGATAACGGATTAGTAATCAGCGACTCCAAAAACCACCATATACCAATTTGTGGATAATTTTCTAAATTTTTCGACTTTTGGACAAAACGTTGACAAGTTTAGAGAGTGGCTTAGAAATGCAAGATAAAAACTACATGATCTAGAAATATAAATTAATAATCTTTAATATCAAGATGGACCGTTACATATTATTCCAGAAACCTATATACTATTTAATGTTTTCAAGTTCCAGGTTGATTTTTTTTATTTATTGGATCGGATTTAGTATTAAGATCTTAAATTAACTAATATTTGCTGGGACTATTGCCATTGCAACAGAAAATCCATTTTTCGTAGCGTAAAGTGTCCATCTTAAATGCTGTTCCGCTAGGGCTAATGTGTCTACCCGCTTGAGTCGAGTATGTCCATTATAATAGAGTAGATCCTGTTCAAGAGGATTTGGATGATTTGCCAGTTTTCGTACATATCTGGAGCATAAGAGTTTTATTTCGTCGCGAACAAATGGAATATTAAGGTTCTTATGAATATTCGCGTTACTGATAACCACGGGTCACCAGTAATTAGTCGCAATATTTTATTTTGTCGTCTTTGTAATTTTTCTATATTAGAAGCAGAAGCTGTTCCCCATAGGTCCATATTGGCTTAATAATAGCTTTGTAGAGTAGAACCTTGTAGTTTAGGTTGAGAGCAGAATGGGAACAAAGGAGCCACTGGAGCTGTAATGTTTAAGTTTAAGTTGTGTGGATTTCGATTCAATATGTTGAGACCAGGTAAGGCGACGATCAATGTGTATACCAAGATATTTAATATGATTTTGTTTGGGACAGTTTCCCTTTCTCAAGGTGAAAGTAACATGTGCGCACTTTGTTGGATTAACTTATCCTCCATTTCGATTTCTGGAATTTTATGTAAGCTTATAAACTGTATCGTCTGCAAAAGTTGACTTGTGTAACAGGTTATTTGTGGGCATATCTGAAGTATAAAGAATATACATGAGAGGACCAACTATACTGCCTTGGGGAACTCCTGCTGCGATTTTTCTAGAGTCAGAGGTGTGGTCTTTATACTTTACTACAAATGAACGATCTAATAAATAATTCCGAAGTAACTGTGGGTACTTTAGGGTAATAAGGAGCCTATTTTATATAAAAGCCCATCATGCCAGTGATGAGCAGGGCAACCAAAAATATGCTCTAAAAAAAGTGTTTTATGCGCATAAAATGCACTTATAAACGAAAAATATGCTCTTAAAATATAAAAAATATGCACCCAAAAATAGTTGGTTACTATTTGATTTCAACATTTTATTAAAAAACATGTAAGAGAGTATGGTCGGTCAAGCCCGACCATATATACCCTACACTAAGTAAATGTCCAAAAACATTTTTATTTTAAAATATCAATAATTTATATTCGTGACTTATTTTCGGAAGTGGGTCTTATATGGGAGCTATGGTCAATTATGGACCGATCACCATGAAATTAGGTCGTATGTCTATATGGAAGTTATTTATGTTGAATTTTGTGTGTATATCAACATTTTTAAGAGATTTATGCACGTTAAAGTGATTTTCGGAAACGCGTCTATATGGGAGCTATGACTAATTACGGACCGATCATTACAAATTTTAGTGACAGGAATTTCGTATATATAAAACACATTTGGAGCGAAATTTATGTAGATACTTATATAAATTAAACATTTATGACCGATAAAGTCCAATTTCGGGAGGACATTTGTATGGGGGCTAAGTGAAATAATGGACCGATTTCAGCCAAATTCAATAGGCTTGGTCCTTGGGCGGAAAAAACTATATAAGAAGTAAAAAAAATATTGAGCTCATTAATTAAAATTGTTTATTATAGGATTAAATTTCCATTGTCTTGTGCACTACATGAGAATAGTTTGATTCAATTCATTTTATTATATTTAGCAATAAATTACTATCTGTTTTCTTAAGTTTTAAATGTTCAAACTAAATCTTTGTTTTAGATTTCCGTAGAGTTGATTTGCCTCATCTTTTAAACTGCCTTATACTTCAAATTTTGTTTTTGTAAGTAGTGGAAAAATATTTTACTTACTCAATCCATGTGCCTCATGTTCCATATAAATTTCTCGAAATATTTCTATTCTACATAAAGGTTTAAAAATCACTTTTATATCATTTCCAAAATTTAAATAGAATTATAAAAAAGCTTTACAATAGTGGAATGATTTGATTTTAAAACTGCGACAACTAACGAAATCTTTTTGTTAAAGTTTTATGATTGGGACTCAAAATACCATGACATTTCCTATTTTTCTTCCTTTCTCATCCATTTTTTCGTCTGATTTCTTAATACTAGCATAACCCGGTGCACTTCGCTACCCCTATCATAGTAAAATTAAAAAAATATGAATGGATTTCTGATACAACCTAACTACGTACATGGTACGAAAATAACACATGCAAAATATAAGGAATTAATTTGGATACCACTCCCGTGATCCCACCCATTTTTAAATATTTTATGTAAAAATAACTCATATCAAGCTTTACTTTAACTTTCCTTTATAAGGGGGAGGTCTTTCTACTACGCCGATCACGCTTAGCTAACCTTCGTACAGGGATCAGAAATAAATTCGTTTTTAGCTAACCACCGTAGAATGGTAATACATTGATTGATACAGGGTTTAAATATTTTTAGAATTATAGTTCTCGAGATATTCAAAATTAATTATTTACTTTGTGCCACGACCTCTACTGCAATCCCGACCATTTTCAGACAATCTCTGTAAAATGGTAAGAGAGCTATGCGGAAAAAATTTTAATAACCTTGCAATTATTACTTTGTATGGGAGGTGACTCAACTCCTTTTCTGACCCCTCCCATTTTGGATCCCCAGATATTTGAAATCATTATTTACTCTGTGTGGGAGGTGCTACGCCCTCTATTCTAATTTCTTATACATTCAGCTAAACTTCGCACAGTAATAAGAAATTAATTCGTAAAAAGTTTAAACACTTTTACAGATATTCCAATCCCGAACAATTTCAGCGAAACTTTGCAAAATTATAAAAGAGCCATTTAGACTAAGTTTGAAGAATCTTGCAATTATAGTTCACAAAATATTTAGAAATAACTATTTACATTTTTTCCGACCCGTCCCATTTTTTATTAAACTTCATGCAGTGATAAATAATTGATTCGTATGAAGTTTGAAAACCGTCACATATGGGAGTTAGAAAATAAAAAAACACCATCAAAATATATTTTTGTGACTTTAAATTACTAAAGTCTTCTTCTTTGTTTTCTATAACAACTCTCACTTAAAACAGAGCGAAATCAATACTATTTAATTGTTTCTCTTATTTATTTACAACAACATATTGCTTTGTTTACTTTTTTGCTTAAGGTTCACATGTACACGTTTTTGCATATGTGTTAGTAACATCTTTAAACGCTTATAACTCCTAAAAAACTGAACCGATTTCAATATATATTCTGCACTTCTGTGAATAAATCCCTATAAAATGGTATATTCCTTTCCCAAATTGAATGTATAATGTGAGCGTAAAAAGGGTCTAAAGAAATCAACTTGCCTATTAATTTATTATTAAGTTAATTTAAATTAAATTTTTTTTGGCATTTTTTATTAAAAATATTTGTAATTGTTTATAATTGTTTTTTTCTTTTATCAGCTGACTCAAATTTGAAATAGCACACTAACTTATGAGGGTTGCTCACAGCAGTCATATTTTTTCGTGTTATTATTTTATGACATACGACTTTATGACTACCGTGTGAATACCCCAATTATGATTTGATTGTCGTAAATTGGCGCAAAGCGATTTAGTGGCAATAATTGTCGCATTCCAGTCACACGATTGTTCCAGTTTACGGCAACTCAGAGAAACAGCTGTTGTACTAGATGTTAAACTTTGTTTTGTTTACATAAATGTAAAAAAAATCTATTTGTGAAAATTATTTGTTAAATAAAAAAAATTGCGTCTGCCTTAATTATCATATAAAAAACTTAATAAAGAAATGTTAAAAGATGTATGTGGGTCAGAGAGTGGCTCACAAAAAGAATATTTCATTTACAAAAATGAATATTGGCGCTCATTTTTTAATTGTCCCACTAGAAGACAATCAATATTGGTGTATTTTTAACTTTTTTATTGGTGCATGTTGCCTTGAGGCCCTATGCTCCATATAGGATCAACGGGAACATATATATGTTGCCTATCAAGCATTCACATGATTGCCGCACCAGGGTTGCATTTCATTGGGCCAAATAAGCACAATATTGTTGTGGTTTTACATATGAGCCAATAATTTGTGGAATCACACGATTGACGTATAAAATAGACCAATATTTGGTGCATTGCGGCAATCGTGTGATCCTACCTTAACATTCGAAAATCGAATATGCAAATAATGACTGCTTGCAACATACATCATGTTCATAAATATTTCTATCATTAGAAACTTCTACTTATTAACAATGTTGATAATACTCTGTTATTAACATTGAATTTGAAATAGACAAGATTCTAAAATCTATTTTTTCGTTCGAAATGGTTTGTTTTGCCCCAGTATAATTTTTTTTAACAGTAAATATTTAAAATCAAACTAAAATTTAAATATATGTAAGTATGGATGTGTGTGATGTTCATCCCATACAACAGTGATGTTCATCCCATACAACAATTATTTAAAAAATTTAAACACATTTGTTATGCTCTTTTAAAGAGCAAATGTCTAATTTTTCAGAAATTCGATAAGCATTGTTGTTGGTTGGTTTTTGGATGAAGCATAGCAAACACACGCGTTTCAATTACAATTGAACACAGAAAAACAAAGTCAAAAATAAATACAAAAATTGAGAGTATTTCGGCCGTATAATGTATATTTTTTCATTTCCCTAAAATTTATATTACATTCATTTAATAAATTGGTTATATCTGGCAAAAATTCTAAATCTAAACATTCTTTATTTTGTTCTTATTTTAAGTGTTTTACATTATGTTTGCTGGGTAGCTCTCTCACCAATACATCTTCATTTTTATTTTTGAACATCACTGATGTAAACACACCTACACACATATCATTTAAAATAAACAATAATAGAGGACTTACCTCTCTTGCCATTACGACATGCCTCAACAGAACCCACAAAAAGGGTCTGCCATTTGATACCCTGCACGTGACGAAAACGATCAGCAAATGTTCCAATAAGTTATGTCGGCCACGATTATTATCATATCAAGAATATATATAAATGCTCGAATGGATGTAACTTTTATTCGAAGTTTATTTGGTGTATGTGGTTGAGTGTATGAGTATTATATTATTGCTTTTTTTATTTATTATTGACTGTTATGTTAATTTGTTTATATATGTATATTTTTTTTTGCTATTTATTTAAAGGAAGACGTTTTCACTATTTCATATCTGTGAGATAGTTGTATGTATACCTACATACATACATAGATACATATGTACATTGGTACATATTTACTATATATACAGTAAGTGTAAATGTTTCTTTCTATGTTTTGCACGTTATATTTGCGATAAGTCATTTTCGTGTTGTATGAATAGTATTTTACATATCATGAAGTAAATATTAAGATTAAGAACAAAAGGATTGCTGATGATGGATGTTATTTTTATATTTTAAACATATATTATTTGGCAGTTATTTAAAACGATCATAAATATTTGAGGTTACGAATTATTATTTTAATTAGTTTTTTTTTTTTTAATTCATCGGCTATTTGAATTTTTCATTTCGATTTTATACTCGTTTGTGTATATTTATTCTTATTTTATTCCACAGTTTTCCGTATTCTTCTTCTGCATGTCTTTCACTCGCTCGTTCACTTAAGTTCATTCATATGTATGAGACAATAAATAACTACATCCACTCGTTCCTTTGTTGGTTGGTTGGTTGATTGGTAGTGAATTCCGTTAAATTGTCTGTACGAGTGAGTCCTAGTACAAATCCAACAAAAACTTTTCACATTTACTTATTCTTCTTGTTCGTTGTATGAATTATGCATGTGTGTGTGTGTATGTTTTCGTTTGTTTTTTGTGTGGGCAAATATTGACGGATGCTGAGAGAGAAAGAGAGAGTAATTGTGTGTATAGGTATGTGAATAATGTGCGTAACGTGACGGCAACGAAAAAGGCGTGAAGTTAGCCGCTGATGTTTTTATTACGTTTTCTCATTTTCATTCATTTTGTTTGTTTGTTTCCTATTATTCATTTCTATATAACAATTTTTGTAAAATCTTCAAAATAATTTAATATTACAGATTTTATTTCCATACATACATATGTACATACATATATTGTATGTCTGATGTCCGTTTTATACTTTTTATTTAGTCGGATGTATTATTTCACATTTCAGGTCCACAGAACACACACGCACATATTCATAGTATTACGATAGTAATGCTAAGCATTTGGAAATTCGCACAAGAAACGAATCTATTTTGTATTGATTTTTGTGGAGATTCAACTAACATCTACATATGTATGTATGATTTAAATATGTTTACTATAGAAGCATCAGAACGAATTATCCGAACATTTGTTTTTTAGATTTATTTCGCAAACTATAGCCAATAGCCAATAGCATATGCATATTTTTTTAGCACTTCCACTCCCAAATCTAAAGTTAATTTTTGTATTTTTTATTAAAACGTCTACAAATTTTTTATTTGATTTGACTTTCAAGATACAACTTTTCAACCTCTACAGTAAACCATTGAAATAATAACGAGCAGAAAAATGTTTGTCCAAAGAAAAGACACCCTTTTATATTTTTTCCATCAATGTGATTTTTCACTGCGAATGGACCACAAGACAAATACGAGGAAAATAGGGATGAATTTCAAAAGTGGTTGAAAAAATATAGGGATTTTTACAGTAGCAGCAGTCAATAATAGAAACCGATAGATACACAGATACATTCGTCACCTGAATAGAATAAAACAGTATTTGTATAAAAAAAATTTAAGAAACCGTACAGTATTTGCTATACACCGCCCAATATAGGGATTTTTTTAAGATTTATCGGATTTTCATCAAAAATAGTGTTACAAATATTTCCCCAATAATAAATAAGCAGTTTCAAAAATTATAAAAAAATAGTGAAATCGGTACTGTAAAAACTCACTTTTAATACTTTTTGTCGATAGTTTACACATTTATTTGAGAATCAACATATGGTCATTTCCATTATGGCGTGACGTTACATTTGTACGACAAAATTTAAAAAAAATTAATGATAAAGACAAATTTGTAAAAAGTTTTTTTTACTTTAATTTTTTTTACTGTAATTAAGTACCTCTATATTAGACCGTCTCAGTTTTTATACTATTTTCGAAATTCCTTCATGAACATCGATTTTCTTAATCTACTCTAAAAACTAAGAATTTTGGTGTATAACACTTAAATATGGATGAACAGGAAGTGGTCTCTCAAATCGTTTTTTTAGGCAAAATGCATTTTTTCCAAAAAATTAAAAAATCGTGCTTTAGTAATTTGCTTCTAATTTAAGCAATTCTTAACGGATTTGAACCTAATTACATGCATTAGAAAGCTAATTAAATTTCATAATTGTTTCTTAAAGCAACATTGCCATTTTGTTCGATGGTTTTTTATTCATAGCATTACAAACTCAGATTTTCAAATAGCATTACAAACTCAGATTTTCGACCGATCGTCACGAAATTAGGTCGAGTGATTTATGTTTACATTAAACTTATTTATGTTGAATTCTATGTGGATTAGACTTGCCAACCGTCCCGTTTTCGACGGGACAGACCAGTTTTAGAGTCGAATGTCCCGTGTCCCGGCGATACTCTGAACGGGACGCCATTTGTCCCGTTTAAAAAAAAAAACATAACTTTTTCATTAATTACCACAAAAAATATAAAAAAATCAAAAATTGGAAATACCGATAAACAAGGATGCTTTATTTTATGAAATATAGTATTTTCTAAAAACTGAATATCACTATTTAACAATATACATAGATACTTAGTGCATTAACTTCTATGAGTTTCAATAAACTCATTAGTAAACATTATTTAACTTTCATGAAAAATAAATGGCACGATACTCGCTCTAGGATGCTTGTACCTTTAGTTAAAGGTGAGTTGTTGGTCCATTGAAATGGACTGAGTTTGTCGAATTTATTACTTCAAATAATAATAAATATAAATTTTAAATTATGGACTGAAATAGGTAAACTTTATTAAATAACCCGCTGCGCTTCGTTACTCCTACGTAGTAAAATAAAAAAAATTTAAAGATTTTAGAAACTATTTTTTTAATGAGGTGAAACAAATTAGGTAAAATTATAAAAAATTAATTTTCAGACAAAGTTTGAAGAATCTCGCAATTTTAATTATCCAGATATTCAAAATTTACTATGTACTTTGAATGGAAAGTTTCACACCCACTGTTCCGATCTAGACCATTTTAGCTAAACTCTGTACAGTGATAAGAATATGATTCATACAAAGTTTAAATACATTTGTATGGGTGGTGTCACTCCCACCAATCCAATCCCGACCATTTTACAGCCAAACTATGTAAAATGATAAGTGAGCTATCGGACAAGTTTGAGGAATCTCGCAATTATAGTACTCCAGATATTTGAAAATAACTATTTACTTTAAAAAATTCAGTCTCGCCCATTTTGATTCATACAAAGTTTACAATTATAGTACTCCAGATATTCGAAATTAACTATTTACTTTGTATGAGAGATGTCACGCCCACTAACACAATAACATTTTCACCCAAAAAATGTAGAATAGTAAGGGTTATATTAGGGCAAATTTTAAGACTTCCACAATTATAGTTCTCCAGATATTCGAAAATAACTATTTACTCCTGTATAAAGTTCGAAGACTTTCACAGTAATAGTTCTCCAGATTTTACACAATTAAAATTAATGTGTAATTGTTGATTTTAATAAATAAAATAGGATAATAACACTGCTTCAAAATAACACTTTTTGTCAGAACTTGAAAAGCGTCCTAATGGAGGTTGTATGCCTAGATGAGGCCATGCTAAAACCTTTTTCAAAGATTTTGAACACCCTCAAAATTTTGAGTTATTTTGAAACAAGTGTTTTAGGGTAGGTAGTACTTCAATACCTCTAACTCAGACATTTTAAAACCGATTTCAAAATTTTAAAAAATTTTATTAAAAAAGTTAAATTTTTTTTATTTTTTTCGTAATTTTTCAAATTCAACAATAGCTATTTTAATTTTTTTTAATTTTTTTCTATGAAAACCAAATTTTTTTGCACAGTGCTTTAAAGACAATTTTATATAGACAAAAAGGAGATATTACTTATTAAAATCGGTTTATATTTGCAAAAGTTATTAAACTTTTTCGAAAAAAGTTCGAAAAAATATTTACCCTGTTTTTTTTACATTTAAATGCGCTGGGGGAGAAAGTACTCAAAAAGGTATTAATGAAAAGTTGAATAACTTTTACAGTTTTCATCCGATTTGAAAAATTAAAACCATGTTTTATTAAGAACTTTTCTTTATATATTGATATAAATTTTTATAAGCTTTCATATCAAAATAAGCAATGAAAAGCGACTAAAATCAAAAAAAGGTCGTAACAAAAACAATACTTATAACCAGGGCAACCAAAAATATGCAATATCATATTTTTTGCTGTGCGTTGTATAAGCATAAGAGTTAGTTATTTATCCGTTTCAGACAATTTTAAGAATTTTGGCATCGATTTGTTAGTGCATATTTTTGCATATTTTGCCCTTTACTGCATATTTTAGCATATTTTGCATTTTATAGCATATTTTTGCATTTTTAACTCATAACTGCATATTTTCTTTTATTTTTCATTATTTTATTTTCCTGATATAATTTTATTGTTTGTATTGTAATTTTTCATTTCTATATTTTACTATTTTGTTAAATACTTAAATAAAAAATAGAGTACCCATAATCGACTTATCTTCATAGAGTTTTCGTTAACTTAAGGGAGCTTAGTATCCATATATTTCAATTAAATAAAAAATATACACACACAAATATTAAAATTTAACAAATATGTGGTAAAAGTACATAAAAAATTAAAAGAAAATTCCAAAATTGTATGTTATAATGGGCAACTTCTTAAAAATTTTTTCGATACATTTAAAATAAGGAATTTAAGGCAGCTTGAGACAGTTATGTTTGGGCATTAATAGTTTACCACTAATGTAAAATTAAACAAGTATTCAACAGACGTTCAGAATATTAAGATCTATCAAAATCTCGCGTTCAAAACCCGTTGATATATTCACACAACTTGTAAAAAAATTTATTAAGAAATCATTAAAAAAGAATATACGTGGATATCGATAGACGATACAATGGATGAGAAAGGAAGAAACATAGGAAATGTCAGGGTATTTTGAGTCCCAATGATAAAACTTGAACAAAATTTTTTTTTTAATTTTTTTAATTGCCGCAGTCTTACATCCTCAGTAGAGATCTTATAAACATTGGGACACATGGATTAAGAATGTTATGTCACTAATTACTAAAAAAAAATTTTAAGTATTAGGCAGTTTAAAAGATGAGACAAATCAATTGATTATGATTGTCTAAGAAACTCGGAATCTAAAACAAAGATTTAGTTTAAAAATTTTAAAACTTAAGTAAACACATAGTAATTTATTACTAAATATAATAAAATGAATTGAATCTACTTATTTTCATGTGGTGCCAAATTCTCTAAAATCTAAATTTAATTCTATAATAACCAATTTTAATTTATGAGCTCAATATTTTATTTACTTATTGTATATTTTTTTTAATAAAACTTTGAAATCAATCAATAACCAACTATTTTTAAGTGCATATTTTTTATATATTAAGAGCATATTTTTCGTTTTTAAGTGCATATTTTATGCGCATAAAACACTTACAAATGTATCAATAAATGCATGTCATTTTGAAGCGTAATAAGTTTTCTTTCCCAACACGTTAAAATAAAAATTGAATAAAAACTGACTGAGTTACAGATCGATAAGTTGGAAAACATCACTGTAAACGGTTTTTTCAGAATAACTTTTGAATTTGAAGGTGTTTCTGAAATTTTTTGACACAATTTGTAATGTACTCAGCAAGTCCTATAACCCACGCTAGGTCATTTTCCATGTTTTTTTCCATCGTTCTCTGATAATTTAGTGGTGTCCCGTTTTGGAAATTTCAAAAGGTGGCAAGTCTAATGTGGATACCTAATTTTTTAAGAGATTTATGTTCGTTAAAGTGATTTTTGGATGTGGGCTTTACATGGGAGCTATGACTAATTATGAAATTGTGTGATATGACTTCACTATATATAAAACTTATTTGGAGCGAAATTTGTTAAGATACCTATATAAATTGAATATTTATTACCGATAAAGTCATATTTCGGGAGGACAGTAAATTCTCAAGTTTTGTTTGCATCTGTATTGCTGAGTGCCTTGCGGAATGTCTTCTTTATTATTTTGAAAACAAAATTTTTCTTGCCTTTTACGGTTTTTTACACATAATCTGGCGTGACGTTGCACACTTTTGAAAATGACTATAAAATTAACTATTTGTTTAATAACTGATTTTTTTCTGTAATTAGTTTATTTTATAAACCTTTGTTATAATACAAAATTTCACACACTTGCGATCGTCAGTGCGCTGCAGCGTAGAGATAAAGAGAATAAACCTTTGTTTGTCTGGCGTGACGTTATCTTAAATGTAAAAACAAGCAAACAAACAAAATTATGTTATTTTGGTCATCCATTCGACTTTTGAGGATTAAATAACGGAATTTCTCCTCAACGCTGGGGTAGCTCAACGTTGTACAGGGTCGTTATCAGAATTTATTAAAATAATAACACAATATATTTTTTCATATTACGTTATAAAACTTTTTATTAAATTTAAATACACTTTCTCTAAAACCGTACGCGTGGTAGGGAACAATACTAATTAATCCATTTAGCAAAAAGGCAGGCCATACAAACTCTACCCAATTATTTTATTATAGGTAATAGTCAAACAAACATATTACCTAGCGATCAGCCCAAAACCAACTGATCTTGTTCTGTGGTTTGTGCCTGCCTTTTATACACATAGTACAATTACATAGACACATACATACATAGACATACACACTGTTGACTACTAGCCACAGGACTACTAGTACTGTTTTATACAACTCTGTTGGTAGAGTTGTAGTTAATAAATAATACATCGACATGTAGATGGCGTAACAAATAAATTTAAATTAACGGATAATTAAATTGTAATTTAGTATTTTAGCAAAAGACAAGATAATTAAATAAAATAAGACAAAAATAAATAAATGTGTGGGCCAAAACAAATGTGTGACTTTGCGTCCTCACACGTCCTCCTCTCGTCGGTTGACGAATTTTATAATTATTCGGTTGGGGTGGATTTGTAGCCGGTACACGCTATGGTCATCAAAATCCGATGTATCTATGGCTGGGTTGATGAATCGTGTTTCGAATTGGGCTGGCTATGGTAAGCCCCGATGTACGTCGTGGTAAAGTATAAATTGTTGTTTTCGTTTATATTTATAGTTGTTGTTTTCTGATTAGTGTCTGGCACAATGATGGTTTGTCGGACTGTGCACCGAAGAGATCTCTGTGTCCGTGGCACGTATGGTACATTTCTAGAGATAGAGGGTTGATAATAACATAGCTTCTTCTCAAATTCTCGCGAGTTGGTTGGAATTTCTTCTCATCTGTCTATTTGTCCATTATTCTATTAATAAGATAAAACAATTGTTATAAAAATATTTAAAAAATGTGATATATGTATATGTTTAAAAGAAATTATTGGTCTACAGCTTTCGAAAGCTGATGTTGACGGACCAATACTTGTTCTCCGATTTGCGGCTTCCATATATGACGTCTCAAGTTATAATGTCGTTTTTGATCCTGTGAAGCCTTGGCTAGATTACTTCTTACTATCCTGAAGATTTCTTTTAATTGTACTGCTCTCTCCTTTGGGTTTAGTGTTGGAGCACCTGAGCCTATGGTTACTGCATCGTATAGTGCACTTGGTAACCGAGGTTCTCGACCTTGTACAATGTATGCTGGTGAATAACCGGTTGATTCAGAACAGCTTGTATTTATAGCTAAGGTTATTTCAGGGAGATGTTCATCCCAAATGGTGTGTTTGTTATTCGATAGCTGCGATATCATCGTTTTTATCGTTCTGTTGACACGTTCCGTAGGATTTTGTTGTGGTGTATATGGTGCAGTTAATTGTTGCGTAACACCAATTTCTTCCAAGTATTTCTGAAACACTCTACTCGTGAATTGTGAGCCATTATCTGTGATAGCTGTTTTGGGAACTCCGAATCTAGATAATACACGTTCTCTGAATGCTTTAATTAGGTTTTCCGATGTTGCTTTCCGTAGGGGTATGATTTCCGTCCATTTTGAAAATCGATCGATGATAACGAGTAACATGGTGTTTCCGTGTTTAGTACGTGGTAATGGTCCAACAAAATCGAGACAAATGGTAGCCCATGTTTCCTCTGGTATTCTGACTAACATTTCTCCTGCTGGCTTTTGTTGGCTAATTTTATATTTCTGACACGATGAACATTTTCTCACATAACGACTGATGTCTCTGAATAGGCCTGGCCAATAGTAGCGATTACAAACGCGATTAATTGTTTTCCGAATTCCGAGGTGGCCGGCTGTTGCATCATCATGATTTTCCTTCAATACACGTTCTCTGAGATTCGTTCCCACACAAAGTTTCCATGGATGACAATCTTCATCACAATGGTTTCTTGGAAAATGTCTGTAAAGAGAATTGTTTATTATTAAATAATCTGAGTATTTTTCGGGATTCTCTTTGACATCTTTAATTTTTCGTTTTAACCACGGGCATTCTATTGATTTTTCACTGGTTACCATACGTTGAAAAGTTTCTAAAGGTTGTCGAGATAAAGCATCGGCAACCACATTGTGAGATCCTTTTCTATACTGGATTGTGAACTGATATTGCTGGAGTTCTAAAGCCCAGCGGGCTAGTCTGCCTGTTGGTGATTCAATCGAATTTAACCATTTTAACGACAAATGGTCGGTGATTACCACAAATGTATATCCTTCTAAATACATTTTCATTTTACGTATTCCCCATACGATGGCGAGGCATTCCTTCTCTGTAGTTGTATAGTTTTTCTCCGCTTGATTTAAGTGACGACTTGCGTAGACAATTACTCGTTCCAACCCGTCTATCTCCTGGGTGAGTACTGCTCCAAGTCCGTAATCGCTGGCATCGGTTTGTAGTTGAAACGATTTCGAAAAATCTGGGCAAGCTAATATAGGGGATTCGGTGAGTTTGCATTTCAAGTCTCCGAAAGCTTTGTTCCGGACCCCACTTAAAATGTCTTCCCTTTTTCAATAAAAATGTTAATGGTTGTGAAATTTTTGCGAAGTCTGGAACAAAGCGTCTGTACCAGGAGGTGATTCCCAGAAATCTTCGTACATCCTTCACATTTTTCGGGGTTGGTATTTTGATGATAGCTGCAATTTTGTCGGGATCGGTTTTGATACCTTCTCCGCACACGACATGACCAAGGTATTTAATTTCCCTTTTGAAGAACTCACATTTTTCGGAATTTAATACCAATTTTTCTCTTCTCAATCGATGAAATACTTCTTTTAAGTGATGAATATGTTGTTTAAAGGTACGACTCGTAACGATGATGTCGTCCAAATACGCGAATGCATGAGGTTCCATCTCTGCACCAATAACGTAATCAAGGGTTCGTTGAAATGTGGCTGGCGCTGAATGTAGTCCGAATGGCATGACTCTCCATTGGTATAGACCACGGCCAGGTACGGTGAATGCTGTATATTTTCTGCTATTTTCAGCCATTGGTATCTGCCAATAACCGTTTTCCAAGTCGATACAGCTGATGTATTTTGCTTCTCTTAATCGGTCCAGAATATGATTAATACGCGGTAGAGGGTAAGCATCGGTGATCGAACGATTATTAAGTTGACGAAAATCCATACAAAGTCTCCATGAGCCATTCTTCTTCTTGGCTAGTGTTATGGGAAAACTATATGGACTGGTAGAGGGTTCTATATATCCTTTCGCGAGTAATTTATTGATTTCCGCATCAATTATTGACTGCATCGCCGGGTTGCGATTTGAGTATCTTATTTTTATGGGACGGTCATCCTTCATGACTATCTGATGCTCCGTTAGATTCGTAGGGCCGTGAATATCTCTAAATTTCTGCAATTCCTCTTCGATAAATGCATTAATTGTTTCTTGATTTTCTGCGTCTTTGTCATTATTAGTAGTCCCGTCTGTCATTGAAATGGATACACTTACCGGATTAGGTACAACTTCTTGTTCCTCATGTTGGGTATGTGTTATCTCAATTTCTTCTGTTGATGTTGGTGACGGATTTCCGGAACAACCAGGTTGGGTTTGCATAACCATACTCGTTGGGTCGGCTCCAGATGAGGTATCATCCAAACATAGAGATAGGTTACTAAATGACATCGTAGTTTTGAAGATTTTAAGTAGATTTAGACCGATGATCATCTCTTCTATGGCTGTAGGCATAATCAGGAACATTATGTTGTGTAACTCCTGACCAATTTTCACAGGGCTCTCAATAGCACTCCATATTCGGTTGGTGGATCCATCGGCTAGTATGACCTCAAGGTTGGTGGTAATTTTTGGATAAGCTGCGAAAACAGTTTCAGCCATATTTTCATTAATATAACTGCTAGTGGCTCCAGTGTCAATGGTAGCGTTTATGGTTTTCACTCCAATTTTAGTAATTACACTTATTCGGTTTTCATCACATCTCAGATTTATTAACTCCAAAGGTGGTGATGGGTGTTGGATCGCATTTTCTAGAATTTCCTCATTCCTAGAATTTTGGCGATGTTGACCAGATTGGTTTAAATTCCTTTCGATGGAATTATAATTGTTGGGCGTTTGATTAGTCATCATCCGATGTTGTTCATATCGAGGGGGTTGGGGATTTATTGGTGGATTATTTGTCGTGGGTATACTTTCGAAATCATCGGCGAGGGATAGCAGTTCCTTCAAGTTGGTAAAATCCCTTCGATGAATATATAACAAATATTTGGGATGCGCATTACGATAAATCCGCTCCAATTTTTGTTCCTCTGTCATCTCTGCATGTCGCATTAAATTCTGCAGAGCCAGGACATAATCTTTAAAAGTTTCCCGAGATCGTTGACATCTTCTTCGGATATCATCTTCCAGCTTTTCAAAATATCTAGAAGTAAGGAAAAATTTTAAAAAATCTGATTTGAAAGAGTCCCATTTGTTCCAATGTTTGTTGTTATTTCGGAACCATATCGATGCCTTTTCCTTACATAACTCTGGCATAGTTCTTGGTAAGAAATTTTTATCGACACCGTAAAGTTCCGACATTTCCTCTAATCTTTCAATGAATATGAGGGGATCCTTTCCTCCATCATAACGTATACCCCATTTTCGAACTAAATCAATCGTGTTGATTAATGCAGTTTCCCTATTTTCCACTTTATGTACGGTTGTATCGTATCCATCTGTTTTCCTGGCATTAATATTTGATGACGTACCTGATTCCATTTTTAGTGGGCTCGATTCTCCGTTTATTAATAATCTGGGAGCTTTCGATGGTGACACTGTTGGATTTGGAGAGTTACCTGAAGAATTTTCATACTTTGCCTGCAATGCTAGTAAACGATGTAATTGGTCAGGAGAGTGTGGGCTACCAATAAATTGTGCCATCTGCCTTCTCATCTCGTCCACGCTGCCAGCCGGTTGAATTCCAAACTCGTCCAAGTAGGATACCAAGTCATCCTTGCGTAATGTGTAGGCCCATGAAATTTTTAACATGATTCACAATTATTATTATTTTTTTTTTCTATTGAATAAAACCTTTCCGCGATGATAAATTTATATTTTCCGACCCGATTTGTTTTTCGATACGCGTTAAATATAAATTTATTTACATTTATGACAAACACGACATAAACAAGTATATATATTTTTTTTCAATTATTTCGTAGATATTTGTGAGCAAATGTTTAATGTGCAACGCGTATTACAGTGCATTTCCGCGATTATAAATTTATATTTATTTTTAAAATTTTCGACCCGATTAACTTTTTTTTTTTCCGAAGCGCGTTAAATATAAATTTATTTATATTTATGACGAACACGACATAAACACAGTTGACGTAATATGGATATTTTGCTAATATCATAAATATTATCCGTATATTAGTTAATTTTTTTATTTTGCGATAATCCATTTATTGAAGCCCGATTAACTATTATTTAATATTTATGAATCTTTTCTTTAGCAAAAGTTCGTAACACGCACAGTTTATACACAACATTATTTTTCACAATATGACTTTTTTTTTCAATGTCTTTTTGTAAAGATCATTTTTTTTTTTTTTAAAAGTCCCTGCTCGGGCGCCACTGTAACGACGGAATTTCTCCTCAACGCTGGGGTAGCTCAACGTTGTCCAGGGTCGTTATCAGAATTTATTAAAATAATAACACAATATATTTTTTCATATTACGTTATAAAACTTTTTATTAAATTTAAATACACTTTCTCTAAAACCGTACGCGTGGTAGGGAACAATACTAATTAATCCATTTAGCAAAAAGGCAGGCCATACAAACTCTACCCAATTATTTTATTATAGGTAATAGTCAAACAAACATTACCTAGCGATCAGCCCAAAACCAACTGATCTTGTTCTGTGGTTTGTGCCTGCCTTTTATACACATAGTACAATTACATAGACACATACATACATAGACATACACACTGTTGACTACTAGCCACAGTTGACTACTAGTACTGTTTTATACAACTCTGTTGGTAGAGTTGTAGTTAATAAATAATACATCGACATGTAGATGGCGTAACAAATAAATTTAAATTAACGGATAATTAAATTGTAATTTAGTATTTTAGCAAAAGACAAGATAATTAAATAAAATAAGACAAAAATAAATAAATGTGTGGGCCAAAACAAATGTGTGACTTTGCGTCCTCACAACTGCTACTCACCTCATTTTATTGTTTAATGTGTTTTCTTTTATTTTTCTTACACAATTCTTTGTTTAGACTAAAATTTACAAAATTGAAAACTTTTCAATATTTTCTGTTTCAATTATTTTTTTTAATGACAACAAAAAAAGTAAAGAAAGTTTGACAATCTCAAACTCAACATAAACAAATAAATAAAAATCAGCTGTGTTCGTAACTTCACCTTATTAATACACCTTGGAATTTTGCTTAAAAATGCCTTAAAATGCTGTTTAAAATTTTTATGAATATGGCCGTTTAAAAATAATAAATTACAATAAAAATATTGAGACTGCAAACAATACATCTTATAGTAAACATGTAATTGCTGAATCCAATGATTTTGTCGTTAATAAAAGTGATGTTCGACAATCGCTCTCCCCAAATGAAGTTGTTGCTGTTGATAATGAGAATATTCCAAAGTAAATTAATAAAGTAGCGACAGTACTACAACAAATACAACATTTACAAAAACCACAAGCAATTTTGTTTTTGGTTTAAGGTCTGAGCTGTCAAAGTTGCCTGTTGTTGTTTTTGCTTTTGGGCTTGTTGTATTTTTCGCCACAACAACCACAAGTGAATTGACAGTTCAGACCAAAGTAAAAAAAATAGTCAGCTGTTCTACTGAGTCTACTTTATTAATGTTCAAAAATAAAAATGAAGATGTATTGGTGAGAGAGCTACACAGCAAACACAATGTCAAACACTTAAAATAATAACAAAATGAAGAATGTTTAGATTTAGAATTTTTGTCAAATAAAACCAATTTATTAAATGAATATAATTTAAATTTTAAGGAAATGAAAGAATATACATTATACGGCCGAAATACCCTCAAATTTTTTATTTATTTTTAACTTTGTTTTTTTGTGTTCAATCTATATCCACTACATCAGTGATGTTCACCCATACAACAATTGTTTAAAAAATGTACACACATTTGTTGTGCTCTTTTAAAGAGTGTAACAAATGCCTCTTTTTTTAAAGAAATTCATTAAGCATTGTTGTTGGTTGGTTTTTGGATGAAGCATAGCAAACACAGGCGTTTCAATTACGATTGAACACAAAAAAGACAAAGTCAAAAATAAAAAATAAACAATTTAGGCCGTAATACATTTTACGGCTTCTTTCATTTCCTTAAAATTTATATTACATTCATTTAATAAATTGGTTATATCTGGCAAAAATTCTAAATCTAAACATTCTTTATTTTGTTCTTATTTTAAGTGTTTTACATTATGTTTGCTGGGTAGCTCTCTCACCAATACATCTTCATTTCTGAACATCACTGATCTACATCCAGTGTTGCCATAAATTTTTTGAAGAAAATTTTGAAACAAAAAAAACATTTTTTAACTACATATGTACATACTAAAATTACAAAACCCAATTCGTACATATAATTAGACTGAGATAATTTATGTGAATTTAGTGGTGGAGACACTTCAGCTCCTAAATAAATCAATTACCATATTTAGTAAATGAATTTGGGAACATCATTTTGAAATAAACGGTTCAATTTATTGATATCATAAATTTACAATTTTCCAAAAAACTTTTTTTTAAAAAAATAAAAGAGCCTGCGTAAAAACCCATCAACTAGCAAAAATAGCTGATGCATTGTCTGCGCAATAGCATCAGCTGATTTGCATCAGCATCGCAAACTTATCACAGATGCGCATCAAATGCAGTGCAGTGATGCATTTCCGAAAAGGCCCAAACTTTTTGCATCTCAAAAACCTTGCAAAAAAAGGGAAAACTTGACATATGGTAACGCTGTCTACATCTAAAGCAGAGGTTCGCAAAAATAAATCCTCTCACCAATACACTTACTCTCACCAACACATTCAATTCTTTATTTTATTCAGTGCACCTACAAACACACAAATACAATAACTGAAAAAATAAAGAAAAAGTCATACACCAGTGCTCATGCGTATTCCTAGTTGTCTCGTTGAGTGGACAACGACTCAATTTTTTTTTAAGTTAACAAATTGACTTTTGGTAGTTTGGTTGGTTTGTTCCGATTTTTGTATCATTTTGGTAGGTTTTTTGAATATGTGTTTTTAAGAACAAATTAACAAAAAACTTAACAAAAGAACTATGTTAATCCAAAATAATAAAATCTTATATATAAAAAGAAGTGTACATTTTGATGTCACCACTAACTGCGAAAATGGGTCCACTGATTTCAACCAAAATTTGAGGGTACATTGGGGATGGTCTGTAGATGGTTTATGTGAAGTTTGTACGAAATCGGCATAGTGGTTCCGGAGATATGGCTGGACCGATTTTTATCAAATTTTCAGTGAATCTTCAGATTTTTGATTTTCGGTCTGTGGGCGGAGGGGCGTGGTAAATAAAACAAGTAGGCCGCTGTTAACATTGTACTATCACCGATGATAAACAAAATTTCCGAAAGTACAACTAATATAGTAAACAACGTCGACAAATCAGATTTCGTTCCCGCCGAACTTCTGCCAAATGCAAATGAATATTCAATCCGTTGTCGACAAGGTATTCACAAGTCTTACAACCAACTACAAAAATTCGGATTGGCTGTGGGAACGTGCAATACCAAAAAATGATGATGTCAACAAGCGAATTAATTGAAACTGACTGGCGAAACAATGAAATACAAGTCGATTGACACAGTAATGAACGAAGAACAAGCCTCAATTATGCTACTGAAACATTGAAGGTTGGATCACAGATAATGTTCCTCCGCAACATAAACCCGCCAAAATTATGCAACGGAACACGATTGACAATCAAAAAATGTTCTCCAAATTTAATTGAGGCAACAATCATCGGTGGGCCAGCAACGCGGACTGGGTTCAGCTAGTTATTTATAAAATATGAAGACAGAATTATCTTAAATTTTTAGTTTAGTCAAGTAAATACGTATTTAGTAGTGTTCAGTTCAAAAATGCCAAAGGCCTTGCAATACTAAAACTTTTAACGTATTATACATTTAATTTACACATTTTAAATATTTCACAATTATAACACATATTATTTAAATTGTGTGTAGTCATGTTGAAAGAAGTAATAAGTAGTGAGCAAAAACATTTTTCTTTTAAAATTTCAATAATTTATTTTCGTGAGTGATTTTCAGAAGTGGACAGCTATGACCAATTATGTACCGATCGCCATGAAACTTATTTGTGTTGAATTTTGTCGGGATACCAACACTTTTAGGAGTTTTATGCTCCTTAAAATAAGTTTTAGAAATGGGCCTGATATGGGGCTTATGGTCAATTATAAAACGATTCACACACAATTTTTAGATGTGACATATTTATGATTGTAATGTAATTAAATAATATTCATCCTCAGGGTAATGCTATAGCAGCAATAATATAATTTTAATTTAACTATTAATTTTGAAAGGAATCCAAATATCATTTCACAAATATTTAAAATTTGGTAGGTTTTGGTAGTTTTTAATCTGAAATTTGGTAGGAAAAATATTTTATGAGTGGCAACGCTGGAATGGACTAATGTTTTAAAAAAGAAGAATAATAAACAAAAAATAATTGTTTTTGGCTAGAGTAATAACAGTGAACTTGATGTTATTGTTCGTAGGCAATGGGTGCACTTATCGTCATTTAAACCATCTGTAACAGAAGATCAGATTAAGTTGTATGTTGCTAAACATATTGATGTTAATGCAGAACATATTATCTGTTATAAGTTAATTAAGAAGGATGCTAATTTAGATGATCTTAATAAAATCAAATTCAAACTTGGAATATCTTCAAACTTCTATGAGAGACTTTTTGATGCTTCTATTTGGCCATAACATATTAGAGTACGTCCGTTTAAAAATTTTCCAAAAAAGCCGTCGGTTCAACATTTAACATAGCTAAAAACACGCATAAAACTAATTCTTTATGTATTTATTATCAAAATGTTTCTGGAATGAGAAGCAAATCGCCCTTAGCTCTTTCATTTACATCTCAAATGGATTATGATGTATACGTTATCATTAAAACATGGCTTAATGAAAATTTTTATGATGGTGAATTTTTTTATCTAAATATATATCAAGTATTTAGAAAAGATAGAGATGCTATTAAAACTGGTCTCAATAAAGGAGGCGGTGTTGTAATTATTGTAAAACGTTCATTAGAGTCAAAATTAATATGTTTACATGATGATGATCCTCTTATAGATCAAATATGTGTTGCCATTTCAGGTAGTTGTAATAATAATATTTATATTTGTGCTTCTTATATATCACCTAATAGCAGTGATTTACTCTATGAGAAACATGTTAATAATATAATCAGTTTATATGATTCTAATTCTACTGAATCAGAATTTTGTATCTTAGGTGATTTTAATTTGAGTAAATTAACATGGTCTTTTATTCCTGGTGATGATCAATTATTTTTACCAGGAAATGTAAACGGCCTACATGAGATTAATTTAATTGATTATTTTTTTAGTCTTAACTTAAAACAATATAATACTATTCCAAATACATTAAATAGAATATTGGACTTAGTTTTTGTTTCCAATGAAATTAATTGTACAGTATCAGAATGTGCGACATCACATTCCATTAAGTATTTCTGTAGATTTTTGTGCTTATAATTATATAAAAAAAATACAGATAAAATTTGTTATAACTTTAAATGTTGTAATTATGATATAATTAATGATTTTATTAATTCTGTAAATTGGATTGAGCTTTTTCTTGAGAAAAGTGTGTTTGATTGTTATGATATTTTTCTTAGGAAAATGTCGGATATATTTTCTTTGTATGTACCCAGGGCTATGGTAGGGTTTATAAGTTGCCTTGGTATACTAGGGTCTTGAAAAAACTATGAAATTTTTCAGGAAGTATAGGATTGGTTATAATATTGAACATCTTAAGCTATATAAACATTATTTGAAAGAATTTAATTTTCTCAATAGATATTTATATAATCAATATATTATTGGTTTTGTGGATTCTATTAATATTAACCCAAAATCATTCTGGTCATTTATTATTTCTAAACGTGGTAAATCTTCTATTCCGTCTTCTGTTTTTTATAAGGACAATATGTCAAACTCTTCTATTCAGTCTGCAAATCTTTTTGCACAATATTTCAAATCTAATTTTATTTTACCATCAGCTAATTTTGATTTTTCCGTTTTGAACAATATTCGTTCAGCAGGTCAGTTCTCAGACATTGAATTATCTATTTCTGATATAGTTTCTGCTATATCTGTTCTAAAGAGTTCGCTAGGCTGTGATTCGGATGGTTTATGTGCTTATTTTATAAAGAATTGTTGTTTATCTATTTGCTTCCCTCTGCAATTGATTTTCAATAAATCATTGAAGTTAGGAATATTTCTAGATAAATGGAAACTTTCGTCTATTACTCCTGTATTTAAATCTGGCAATAAATGTAATGTTGAAAATTATAGACCTATTTCTAAGTTATCAACTGTTTCAAAGCTTTTTGAACATACGATAATTAAAAAAATTTCTTTTTTTGTTGAGCCTATTATAATTGGCTCAGTTTGGGTTTTACAAGGCCGTTCAACAACAACGAATTTAGCAGTTTTTAATCATTATTGTATATCTAACTTTGAATTAGGATTTCAAGTAGATACGATATATATGGACTATTCTAAAGCTTTTGATAAAATCTCATCCAATATCCTGCTAGCAAAATTGGATAAAATTGGATTTCATTAAAATTTTTTGAACTGGTTAAGTTTTTATTTGAGTAACCGCCCAGCAAAAATTTTGTGAATTTTTGTAATGACAACTAGTTATTTCATGCATTATATTAGAATAATTACTTATTTTTATACAGGTAGGTAATGAACTTCTGCATTTAGCACAGCTATCTAGTGTGTTTGACTGGAAAACGGGAGGTTAGTGGTTCGCCACCTCACAGTGGTTTAGAAACTTTTTTTTTGGAAATAATTCGGTATCTCGGGAACTATTGGAGATATTATTACAAAATTTCACATGGTTAGAGCTCCTCAGAAGTTCCACAAACCTTGCCCGCTTTGACAAATTTGTACGTTTTTTCATATAATGCGTGCAAAATGTTATTAACATATCAAATGTAAATTTTGAATTCAAACACATACTGACTTAACAGAAATTTTAGTGTAACAGATTTTTGCACGCATTATATGAAAAAACGTTCAAATTTGTCAAAGCGGGCAAGGTTTGTGGAACTTCTGAGGAGTAAATAAAGGCTTTTTATATAAGTATTTGATACTGTTGAAAACATTATGACCTGAGGATTGATATTTTAGTAAAATTAAATAATTTTATAAAATTTTGGGACTTCATTTACCTTAAAAACTAAAAAAACTTTCATATGGTGATTTTCCACGAATTAAAATATAAAATTTGATTTAATGTAAAATTTTAACGGTTAAAGACATCATAACAAAATTAGGAACTAATTTAGATCCAAATGTCCTTAAATTAATGACATTATAATTTTTGAAATTTTTTATTTTTAAATACCGAAATTCCTAAAACGGGGAAAATGTTTTCCAAAAACTGAGTTTTTTTAGAAAAGTGCCTACTGTGACGATATTTACCGTGTGCTAGTAAAACAACTTTCTAAGTATTTAAACAACATATAGGGTTATACAAATACGGAACTCTTTCGAGGATCGGTGCTTTGCCTTTTTAGAATTTTTTACTGAAACCTAAATATTTTTTTTAAAATTGTCCAAGTTTGGATAGGTCTGGGGGATACTGTGTCCGCTTAAGTGAGCCCAATTTTACTTTACATGCTTTTGCATTAAGTTTTCTTTCCGGAACATATAAAAATTGTATATAGTCCCAAAGAAAATTTGTTTCTACAAAAGAAAAAATATAGGGACTTTTTTAGGAAAAATCGTAAAAAATTAGACCCATTTTACATGTTCCAACTTTGGATGCGTGTAACTTTTTACACGGACGAGATAACTGTTACCCTCCGTAGGGCCGCCATATCTAAAGAACAAAAAAAAATCGAGCAAAATTAAAAAAAAAATAAATAAACCTAAATATCTCTTCAACTGAAGGAGATAACCTACACATGTAAGCGTATTTTTTGTAGATCTTCTCCAGGACTATTTATATTTTAAATTTCAGCTCATTCGGATCATAAATGAATTTTTGGGGATTTTTTTAAAAATTTTGAGACCAACTTTGAGGGGGCACAAACTGGCCCGTATTACACCTAGGAAGCTGAACAAATGTAATTCAACTCGAAAACACCTCAGCTCTAACCATGTGAAATTTTGTAATAATATCTCCAATAGTTCCCGAGATACCGAATTATTTCCAAAAAAAAAAGTTTCTAAACCACTGTGCACCTGTCAAAGCCATTAATTTTTTTGTTCATATCATATTCATTTATATGTTGATGTTAAAACTATTGTTAACTTACAATAAAATAACTCGTACATGGAGCAGTGAGTTAGCAGCTTGACTATCAAACACAAGCAAATAATGTGACTGTTCGATTCCCACACAAGGCAATATTTTTTGTGTTTTTTTTTTTTTAGCTACATATTCTTGTTGTGAATTTACTACTTATTTCTTAACTGATTGTAAGTACATTTGTAAGCTTGACCCATGAATTTTTTAAAAATCTCGAACAAAGGTAAGTAGTGTTTCAGTCAAATAATAAGTAGTTATGCCTTGGCTCCAATATTACTTGCTGGCTTACTAAGTAAGTAAAGTTTTTGCTGGGCGTGTTTGTTATGTCAATATTGATGATTATTTTTCTATCCCTCAAGGGATAGAAGGCCTAACACACTTCCTTGTGCCTCAAGGAAGTGTGTTAGGCCCCTTTTTTTGCATTTACAATAATGATATTTCTTCTTGCTTAATGTCTGTAAATTTTTGCTTTATGTTAAATGTTCTCAAGATGCTTTAGATTTGCAGAAGAGTTTGGATAAATTAGTTTTATGGTCGGATCGTAATATATTACAATTTAATATTGATAAATGTTGTTATCTATGCTTTCATAAAGTGAAACATACTGTTTATTTTAATTATTCCACACATTCTATATTACTACGAGAAGTTTATGATATCATGGATTTAGGAGTTATATTTGATAGCAAATTAACTTTCATAAACCATCTAAATTATATTATTCCAAAATCATATTCTCTTCTAGCATTTGTTAGGAGAAATAGTACTGAATTTGTTAATCAATTTACGACCATTTTCACAATGTACGATTAAAAGTTAACGTGAACTTTAACCGCAAGTTAGGCTGATATGAATTTCACAATGTACGATTAATTCTTAACTGACACTATTTAACAACAAAGTTGCTGTTAAATATAACCGAATAAATTTCACCGATTAGCATCTTAATTGTAAGAAATATAATAAAAGAACATGGAAAAACATTTATATTTTTGTAATATTTATAATTTTTAAAAGTGTAAAGCGAAAAAAAGTAAATTTTGCACGGGGTGATCCATATACCACACGGATATTGCACTTACAAACCAAACAACAAATGTGCACTTTTCCTTGTTGATTTTCAGTAATTGTTGTTCAGTTTGTTTTGTAAATTTTACAGTTGGCTGGCTGTCCATGTAAACCTTGTGCGCAGAGTACAGGTCGCAATTTTAAAGATATTTCGATGATATTTGGTACATATTATTTTTTCGGCTCAAGGACCAAGCCTATTGAAACTTGCTGAAATCGGTCCATTATTTCACCTAGCCCCCATACAAATGTCCCCTCGAAATTGGACTTTATCGGTCATAAATGTTTAATTTATCTATGTAACTACACAAATTTCGCTTCAAATAAGTTTTATATATACAAAATTCATGTCACCAAATTTTGTTACGATCGGTCCATAATTAGTCATAGCTCCCATATAGACCCGCTTCCGAAAATCACTTTAACGTGCATAAATCGCTTAAAAATTTTGGTATACACACAAAATTCAACATACTTAACATTAATATAGACATAAATCACACCACCTAATTTTATGGTGATCGGTCCATAATTGGTCATAGCTCCCATATAAGGCCCACTTCCGAAAATCACTCACGAATATAAATTATTGATATTTTTAAAGAAAAATATTTTTACTCATTTACTTGGTGTAGGGTATTATATACTTTCTTACTTGTTTTCGTAAACAAATGTATGCATTATTGCCATACTTTCTACTGAATACTTTGGTTAAGTAATCAAATGATGGTGAAACGTAAATCGGTAACCGTTGGTTAAATGGTCCCCGTTAAACAAACCGACATTGTGAAAATGGCCGTTACACGTAAAACTTTATATTTTTCATTTGTTCGACCTGTTCTTGAATATGCTTCTATTATATGGAACCCCCATTATATTGTACATGTAAATCGTTTAGAAAGAGTTCAACGTAAATTTACAAAATTTGCTCTTTCTTTCAATATAATAGATTATAATCATATGTTTTCTTACATTATCCGTTGTAATATGTTGGGCATTCAAACACTTGAGAGCAGAAGGTCATTCCAATCTATTTTATTCTTATTTGATATAGTAAATTATAATAAAGTATGTCCTAATTTGTTGTCATATGTTAATATAAGTGTACCATCTAGATCATTAAGATATCATAATTACTTTTTTATTGGTTTACATAAAACTAACTATTCTTTGAATGAACCATTGGTTAGAGCTCAAAATTTGTTTAATAATTTAAATGAAAATTATGTTTTAGATTTTAGTTTTTCTAAAGAAAAATTAAAACATTATTTAAAGAATTTGTTATAATTATTTTTAAGCGAATAGTCTGTAAGGATATTTTGTAAATCCAAAGACTTTTATAAATAAAATTAATAAATAAATAAATTCTAGGGGAAGACTTTTTGGTACTTTTTATACCCTTCAGCTTCGTGAGAAGGGTATATATAAGTTTGTCATTCCGAATATAGCTCTCTTACTTGTTAAAGTATATAATGAATTTTCAATATTGAAATGAAATGGAAATTTTCGGTAGTTCAAAATTCATTAACTTTATTTTTCAATCCAAAAGTATCTGCAGGGGAATATTAATTGCAATGGTCAAAATTAGCATATATCAGTTGGACTCAGATCTTTAAAGGTGAAATTCCAACAAAAAATGTTAGATTTTTGGCCACAAGTTTACAATTATTGAGATGCAGGTAGAACATTTCACTTTAAAGACTTAGCATTGGCCGTTCTTAATATGTTAATTTTACCAACCAGCAATGCACAGTGTAAGATTTAGCCATTCTAGGAAGACTAAATTAAATATCTTGGAAAAAAATGAAGCTAGACTTATGAATTTTGGTACAAGGTGTTACTAGGCCAATATGTATCATTGTCAAAAAATAGTCGAAATTGGACCACTGCCACGCCCACCTACCATACAACTGCAAAAATTTAAATCTGATATTCACCCTTATCTTGGTCATACACCTACGACAGTTTCGTACTAGATTAAAGAAACAGTTTGCATTTTATCTAGTACAAAAAAGTCGTAGGCGCAAGACGTTTACGCCAACCACGATAAGTGTGATTATTCGCGTTGGATAATCAAAAAGTAAAAAAGCGGCGTGTTTCTTATAAATAAATTGCGAAATTTCAATGTTTGTGCTTAACCAGGCAAAAAAAATCATAAAATCACGTTTTGTTCGGTTTACCGCTTTCCACCTTACCTTAAATCTTACATACACATTTTTTACAAAAATTTGTACTTACTCATAATCAATATCAGAATTAGAACTACTTACTACTGCTTATTTTTCCACAAATATGATTTACGGAACGGTCAAGCCTCTCATTTTCGGGTGTTTTAAGCCATATATTAAAAATTTCGTTGTCATTATTTGTTTTTTTTAATCGGCAAATTTCTGCAGATAATTTTATATGTGCCTTAAAGATCGTTTAAAAATAATTTGGTGATATAGCCTATATAGAAAAGAATTTATCGATTATAGAATTTAGTTTTTTTTTAAATGAAATAGTACTGTCGCCGAATGGCTCATAAGCTTTTGGCTTTATTATTTGTCATTGTATAATTTTGTATTTCATTTAAAATATTTATTTGAATTTATATGGCGTCCTGTTTTTATTAAGGCGGCTCTTAATGTTTTGTTTATTTGTCATATTTACCTATTTGTTAGTGAATATTATGTATTAGCACTGCCAAGGCGTATTTAACAAGGTGACAGCAGTGGCGAATTGAAATAAATACAGGCGAATTCACTTATTTTTTATATATAGAGTTTGACATACGGACGTACGGGCGAATATTTTTTATATATGCAGTTTGACATTTGTGCGAGCTATTTCTATAATCAGCTGTGCTGCCGATGGCACCTTATTAAATGAACCTTGAGCACTGCAGTGCTTTTGTTTCGTTAAGTTGGTACCGTTATTTTTAATGTGTTATACACATAAATAACTAGTGGTCCAAAACAAAATAATATTTTAAGTAAAGTCTGTTCATAAGGGAAAAGCACTGCGGTAAGTAGATGCATTTTATGTATTTCTTTATTTTAATTTTAATAATTTTTTAATAGAAATAAACGCACATATACAAACGCACCGTGTCGCACCGTGTCGCACCGTGTCGCACCGTGTCGCACCGCACATTACTGCAAATTATTTAAAATTGTTTGTGTCTCTTTTTTGGTGTTGTTAAATTCGCCCCTTATGGACGACCATCGCAGCCAGCGATAACAAATTTTGTTTCGTACTTTTTGAGCTGATATTTGCTAAATTTTTGTGGTTCCTTGTCTGCCGGAATAAAACAAAGTTTGCAGATTTTTCTGCGATGTAGTTCCTTGTCTGCCGGAACAAATACAAATTAATTTGGAAATAAATAAAGTGGTTCCTTGCCTGCCGGAACATAAAATACATTTTTTAAAAAATATTTAAAGTGGTTCCTTGTCTGTCGGAACAAATAAAATTAAATCTGAAATATTTTAAAGTGGTTCCTTGCCTGCCGGAACATAAAATTAATTTTTTTAAAATTTCCTAAAGTGGATCCTAGCCTGCCGGAACATAAAATACATTTTTAAAAAAATATTTAAAGTGGTTCCTTGTCTGCCGGAATAAATAAAATTAAATCTGAAATATTTTAAAGTGGTTCCTTTTCTGCCGGAACAAATAAAAATATATTTAAAACATGTTGGTGCTTATTTGCTGTGATTTTTGTGAGATTTTGTGTGCTCTTTGAGAAACGCTTGTGATTATTTGTGGTTCATAATGCATCGCTCCCCAGCAAGAAAAAGCCAGCGATTACAGCCAAGTCGCCTGCCGGAACAAAAATTGTTTCTCAACAAGTGGCTCCCTCGGACGCCGGAGTTTCTTCTTTGCCTGCCAGTTCCCATGTCGCCGGAACATATGGCGCCGTCCAATATGGCGCCGCCAGTAACGGGTACCAGCGAAGTCAACGTTGACAATTCTGCCTCAGCCAACGTTGACTGCACTGAACGTCGTACGCCATTTTCTTCGGTAAGCTGCAATGAAAATAATTTTTCGAATTTGTGTGGAAGTCAACCGTTGCCGCCAAATTTCCGATTGTCTCAAAATGGTGGTTTGGGATTGATGCATCGAAAAATTTATGATTTACCGGATTTTAGTGGCTCGCCTGAAGATTGGCCCATAACGGCTTTTAATAAAATTGTTTAAGGCTCCAAAAAGCTTTGAAGGGTGATGCCCGTGAATGTGTGAAGTCGTTGCTGATCCATGCAGATAACGTGAGTATGGTGAGTATGGTTATGGAACAATTGTGTTTTCAATATGGTCGCCCATAGATGCTTATTCGTTGCCAGCTACAACAAGTGGAAGAAATTGCGCCCATTAGTGAAAGTGCTGTGGATAAACTTGTGCCCTTTGCTGTTAAAGTGCGGAATCTTGCCGCCTTTTTGGAAACTGCTAATGGACAACAGCATTTAGCTAATCCAACATTAATGGAAGAATTGGTCGGAAAGCATCCAATGAGTAAACGAATGGAGTGGACCCGCTGTGCCTCAACAATAAAACCATACCCAACTATTTTGGATTTTAGCAAATGGCTCAAAGAGTTGTTGATTTGGTAAGAATGGTGCAAACTACAAGTGGAAATCGTCAAAATAATGAACCAAAAAGAAAAGTTGTCCTTCATGCTGCTGATGGTCAACGTAAATAACAAGAATGCCCTATGTGCCAGGCAAATCATAAAATATTTGAGTGTAGAAAATTTGGTTCATTAAGTGTGCCTAATCGTTGGAGTGAAGTGAAAAAAATGAGGTTATGTTTTTAGTGTCTCGGTAGTGGACATTCCAGTAGATTTTGCGTTATCGAAAGACGTGTCCCGTAGATGGTTGCCTAAGAAAACATAACAAATTATTACATGATGTCAAGATTAATGATGGTGGAAAAAATGAGCTTTCGTCTGTTTCGCCTGCACCAAGTGGTTCCACAAATGAACATGAGTCTGTTCTTAGCTGTTTGTCTAAAGCTGCAGATAAAGGTGTGTTGTTGTTCCGAGTGGTGCCAATTGTGCTTTATGGTCCCAGTAACAAAATTTAAACCTATGCGTTGTTGGATGAATGTTCGTCGGTTACTATGGTGGACAGCTCCTTGGTGAAGAAACTTGGTCTTCAGGGGCATCAAAGTCAATTGAATTTAAATTAGTATGCTGGTAAATCATCGGAAGAAACGGCAACAGTGGTTGATATGCACGTAAGTGGAATTGGTAAGCAGAGAAAATATGCCTTGCAAAATGTTTATGGAGTTTCAAATTTAAAATTGCCGGCCCAAAGCTTCAATATGGATTTAAGTCGCCATCCTGGTTTGCCCATTAAATTATATAATGATGTTGTTCCAAAGTTCTGATTGGATTAGATCATTGTCATCTGGGACTTTCTGATGAAATTGTGTCTCTGGATGAAAATGGTCCATATGCTGCTAACACCTCATTAGGATGGGTCGTATTTGGGAAAATGATGGGTAAGCAATCTAGCGAAAATTTGTGTCTTTTGTCAGTTCAGCCAGAGCAAAGACTCTATGACTTAGTGGCAAATTATTTTGAAACGGAGAATTTTGGTGTGAAATTATTGCCGGTCATAGAATCAAAGGATACTTACGGGCTCGAAAAATATTGAACGAAACTACAGTTAAGATTGATGGTAGATTCCAAACTCGGCTCTTGTGGCATGCAGATGATGTTATGTTGCCTGATAGCTATTCTATGGCTCTAAATAGACTTGTTGGTATTGAGCGAAAGATGAAAAGAAGTCCTGAATTTGGTGCTGCATACAAATCCATTATGAAGGATTATTTGTCCAAGAGGTATGTACGTAAATTGAAGCTGCTGATTTGTGCCCCAGGACTTGGTATCTTCCGCATTTTGGAGTGATTAATCCTAATAAGCCAGGAAAAATTCGTTTAGTGTTTGATGTTGCCGCAAATGTTGAATGTGTTTCCCTGAATTCTAAACTGCTAAAAGGCCCGCAGCAATATAAGCCTCTGCCATCCGTTTTATTTAATTTTCGAGGAGAGTGTGTGGAGACATCAAAGAAATGTTTCACCAGGTCCTTGTAGCTCCTGAAGATAGATGCTCTCAAAGATTTCTATGGCGCGAGGACAATAGAGCACTACCTGATTTTTATGAAATGCTCGTTATGACCTTTGGTGCTGCTTGCTCGCCTTGTGTAGCCCATTATGTCAAAGAAACAAATGCCCTGAGCTATCGTGATAAATATCCGCGTGCAGTGAAGTCGATTGTTGATCATCATTATATGGATGACTTTGTGGATAGTTTTCCGACGCCAGCAAGGGCCATTGAGATTGACAAACAAGTGCGCGACATTCATAAATCAGCTGGGTTTGAACTACGTAATTTTTCGTCGAACTCTTCAAAAGTAATTGTGGCTCTTAAAGGAATTTTTCCAGCGATGTCAACCAGCTACAATCAGAGAAGATACTTGGTATGTATTGGCAACCTAAAGATGATAATTTCAGGTTCAATTTGAAGTTCCACAATGTGAATGCTGATGTTATAGAAGGTATGAAGTGTCCAACAAAACGCGAGCTGTTAAGTGTGGTTATGTCTGTTTTCGATCCACTTGGTTTCCTGAGCTACTATATGATAACGGCAAAGTTACTGATGCGTGAAGTTTGGAGACACAATATACGATGGGATGATGCATTGCCCGGAGAATTAAACGAGATGTGGAATAATTGGCGCCAAGAGCTACAAAATGTCATCAATGTTAAAGTGCCTCGGTTTTATTTTAGAAATGGTGTTCCTTCTCGCCTGGAACTACATGTTTTTGTCGACGCTAGTGAAGATGCATTTGGTGCCGTGTCATACTGGATGTCTATAAATGCTGATAATAAAATTGAATTGACTTTTGTAGCTGCAAAAACTAGATGTGCTCCTCTGAAAGCAATGAGTATTCCTCGTCTCGAACTTCAGGCTGCTGTATTGGGTACTCGTCTGATGAGTACAATTTTGAAGGAACATTCCATTAAGGTATCAAGAATCGTTTGCTGGAGTGATTCAAGCACCGTAGTTAGTTGGATTGGATCTGAAAGTCGAAGATACAAACCTTTTGTTGCCCATAGAATTACTGAGATACTTGATTCTACTAGCCCAGCAGATTGGAGATGGCTGCCAACAAATCTTAATGTTGCCGACGAAACTACCAGAATGAAGAGCCTGGTTGATTTTTCTGATGATTGCCGCTGGTTTAAGGGACCTAAATTTCTATACGATTGTGAAGATGAATGGCCAAAAACACGAGAAATACCTACTTGTAGCCTAGAGACAGAACCCTGTTGTTTTTGAATTCAATAGATTTTCATCATATTTGAAATTAAAACGTACGATTGCTTGGGTGTTACGTTTTATAAATCGTTGCCAAAAGATGATTGGTCCTGAAGAAGAAAATGGTTTACTACTGCAGAGTTAAAAAGTGCTGACATTTGTCTTTGCCGTCAAGCCCAACGAGAACAATTTAGCGCTGAAATTGAAGTTAATAAAAATGAAGGTACTTTGCCCAAAAGTAATGAATTGTATGCCCTGACTCCATATATGGATGAAAACACATTACTTCGAGTTTATGGTCGTGTGGATGCAGCGAGTTGATTACCATTGGATATAAGGCGTCCGATTATATTGCCGTCAGACAGATTGACGCCATATATTCGTCCATTTTCCTACACTGGTTTGGACGATTTTGGTCCACTCATTGTAACCATTGGTCGTCGCCATGAAAAACGCTGGGTGGCCTTATTTACTTGCCTGACCATAAGAGCCATTCATTTGGAAGTCGCTTTCGATTTGTCAACCGATGCGTGTATTCTTGCCATACGCAATTTTATAAATCGACGTGGCCTGCCTACAAGACTGAGGAGCGATAATGGTACAAATTTTGTTGGTGCTGATAAAGTTGCCAAGAAGTTCAGTGAAGTATTTGATGTGGCTCAAATTCAAGATGAACTTACATCTAAAGGTATAGACTGGCAGATTAATTGTCCACATAATCATGCAGAAGGTGGTATATGGGAACGGATGGTCCAATGTGTAAAGCGTGTGTTGCAGTCAACTTTGAAAGAATCCGCCCCTCGTGAACACACACTGTTTCCTGATTGAAGCGGAAAATATTGTGAATTCCCGTCCGTTGACACACTTGCCGTTGAGCCACGAAGATGAAGAACCACTAACGCCTAATAATTTTTTGTTGGGTTGCCCTAATGTAACATAAAATCCTGCCGGAGCAAAAGAAGAACAGCCTGTTGTTCTAAAAAAGCAGTGGCGCATTTCCCGTCAGCTACGTGATCACTTCTGGAACAGGTGGATAAAAGACTATTTGCCCACGTTGACTAGACGCTCCAAATGGTGTCAACGTACGAAGCCTATTGTTATTGGTGATTTGGTTCTAATTTGTGATCCATCCGTGTCCCGTAGAGATTGGAAACGAGGCAGAGTGGAAGAGGTGTTTAAAGGTAGAGATGGTGTTTTTCGTCGTGCTGATGTACGTACTAATACAGGAATACTAAAGCGACCTGTTTCCAAACTTGCTGTCCTTGATTTGGAGTAGTGAATCGTAGCCGATCCACGGAGGTGGGGATGTCGCAGAATGGCTCATAAGCGAGCTGAAATTTTATTATTTGTCTTTATTATTTTATTATTTGTGAGCCGCCTTAATGTTTTGTTTATTTGTCATATTTACCTATTTGTTAGTGAAGATTATGTATTAGTTGTTGTTCCTTTTTACATTGACCTCACTGCAGTGCTTTTGTTTCGTTAAGTTGGTACCGTTATTTTTAATGTGTTATACACATAAATAACTAGTGGTCCAAAACAAAATAATATTTTAAGTAAAGTCTGTTCATAAGGGAAAAGCACTGCGGTAAGTAGATGCATTTTATTTGTATTTCTTTATTTTAATTTTAATAATTTTTTAATAGAAATAAACGCACATATACAAACGCACCGTGTCGCACCGTGTCGCACCGCACATTACTGCAAATTATTTAAAATTGTTTGTGTCTCTTTTTTGGTGTTGTTAAATTCGCCCCTTATGGACGACCAGCAGCCAGCGATAACAAGTACTAAAAGAATTTTCTATGTTCTAAAAATAAATTCTGATGATATTAACAGCGAGTTGAGCTTCAAAATAAAAAAAGAATCGATACAAAATTTCATTCCAATAAAAAGTAACACGCTTTTAAAAATGAGCAATTTCATGTAAGTGTTTTTGTTGATTTCAATTCACTCAAAAATAAAAGTTTAGAGTACCGTTGTATTGTTATTGGTGACAAATTAGGCAAAGTTTTTGCATTTTCTTATTTTATAATAAGTGCTCTTTCATATTTGATAAAAATATTTACTCAAATTGAAACTCAAAAAAACTACTTTAATCCAGCTAGATTAGCAAAATCTTACACTGTGCAATGCTTGCGTATAAAGGGAATTTCAATATGAACTTTTAGATTCATTGATAAGGAACAACTCGCGCGTCATCGTCATTATCTCTTAATGACGGTCAGGCCGATTTTTGTTGTTTGGCTTTCGAGAGTTCTGCGTCTCACCTCGCATTGGTATTAATTTTATCCGTCGCATAACTGTTATCACAGTTTTGAGTCGTTTCTTTGAGTCGTTATTTTACTCAGAATCAATAACTCTAATAACTGTGAACTTTTGGGCGTTATTTGAATTTTTTTTTGATAAAATCGACATAAGACATTTATTATTATATATGTATCTCATAAAAAAACTAAAAAAACTGCTGTATGTAGACTTTCTTGGGTTACTGTACATACATGTGAAGAGAAACCTGGTGGAGGACCATTCAAAACTCATTGGATGAGACCCATTAAAACTCAATTGAAGAAACTTTGGTGGAGGACCACCATACAAAACTCATTAGTGAAGAACATAGCTGTAAATTGTGAATATTTTTATTCAAAATATTTCCAAAAACTTAATTATTTTTGAATTTTAGTTAAATTTGAAAAAATAAATTTATATTGAAATTATTCTATATTATTCAAAATAGGATAATAATTAATATATATCTATTTAGAATATAAAGCATTAAATATTATTTGATTTCAATAGCAAAAACTTTACTTACAAATAAGCCGAAAAATAAGGGGAATTTGACGATTCAACTACTTATTTTTTTACTGTAAGAAGTCATTATTTTTGTTCGCGATGTCCCAAAAGTAAATCTTTATATTTTGGCCGGAAATAAGTTGTTTTGTTAGTAGAGTTATTTATAGAATTTTTATTTACACAAAAAAATAAAAAAAAAAATAAGTCGCAGACCCGATTCGAACTACACCACTGCTTAGCAATAAAAAAATGGGCAAATTGAAAAAAGTAACAGTTTTTTTGTTTTGTTTGTTTATTTTGTTTTTTTTTAGACTTTACTACTTAAAAAGTAAGTTATTAAAAAAGACATTATTAAAAAGCCATTGTAGATTTGTAAGCGAAGTTTTTGCTGGGATGTACAACGATTTTTAGACTTATTTTCTTTAGTACTGTAATATAGTTTCTTTATTTAATTATTTAGTTTTTAATTGTTGTAATGCCAAATTTTTGTTTGAGATCCGATTTGAATCCGATTTTATATATATGGAATCTACTAGACGAGATCGACAAAAAACATTGCTTTAGCCATATATCTCTTATAGTTTACGAGTTATTCGCATTTGAAAAGTAAAATTTTATTTTATTTACATACCTTGGTCTGGTTTTTTAGCTAATAACGGATCCAATTCTTTCCCGATTTTCTTGAAACATAATTTTTTGAATTAACAAGACATGTATTAATAATAGTATGAAATAACTGTTTAAAAACATCTACTGAGTCAAAAGTTATGTGCATTCAAACTTAAAAAAACAAGTAAGAGTTCTATATTCGGTCGTGCCGAATCTTAAATACCCTCCACCTCAATATGATGGTATAACAACTGAAATAATATAACAATTGTTAGTAAGACTAGTTTACGCAGATCTAATTCAGCACTTTATAATTGAAATTCCGATTAGAACGTATGAAATTTAACAATTTATATACTTAACTAGCTGACCCGGTGCGCTTCGCCACCCCAATTAGAAGAAAGAAATAGTACTATCAAGTCTCATTTTGTGAATCTAATTGTAAATGTCTAATTTCATATTTCTGGGTCCATTATTATAGAAAATGCAAAATGTGTTCCTAATTTTAAATTTTTATTATAAAATATTCAAAAAGTACCATTGCAATAAGGAAATAGTATTGATTATCACTTTTAAATTCGCATTCACTAAACCATAACCCATCAAGTTTGAATTTTAGATTTGTATATCATTTCCTATATTATCAACTAATTTTGTTTCTATAATACTTAATATTTAATAAATTATCACAAAACCGAAACCGATCGGTTTTTAATTTTTTAAAACCGAAACCGATCGGTTTTTAATTTTTTAAAACCGAAACCGCGGTTTTGAAATTCTTCGATTTTTTGGAAACTCTAGGTCCATTATTATAGGAAATTCAAAAAAGTTCCAATGAGAATAAAGAAAAAGTTCAACGAAGTATGCCCTTGAATTTTCACTCACTTGGGACCATATACGCCTAATTTCATATTTCTATGTCCATTATTAAAAAAATTAAAAAAGTACCATTAGAATATATAAAAAGTACCAAAAATCCCCCACATGTGGTTTCCCACTCACTCGGGTCCATATAAGCTTAATTTCATGGCTTTAGGTTCATTGGTGAAGAAATTACAAAAGGTACCATTCGAATAAAGAAAAAGTACCAAAAAGTCTACCCCTAGAATTCTCACTTAGGACAATATATGCTTAATTTCATGTTTCTAAGTTCATTGTTATTGAAAATTCAAAAAAGTACCATTAGAAATAAAAAAAATTACCAAAAAGTCTCCCCCTATAATTCTCCCTCACTTAGGACCATATACGCTTAATTTCATATTTTTATGTCCATTATTACAGAAAATTCAAAAAGTTCCATTAGAATAGAAAAAGTACCAAAAAGCAGCCACTTGTGGATTCCCACTCACTCGGGTCCATATAAGCTTTATTGCATGTTTCTAGGTTCATTGGTGAAGAAATTACAAAAAGTAACATTCGAATAAAGAAAAAGTACCAAAAAGTCTCCCCCTGGAATTCTCACTCACTTTATAACATGTACGATTAATTTCATATTTCTATGACCATTATTACAGAAAATTCAAAAAGTACCGCTACAATATATAAAAAGTACCAAATATCAGGCACTTGTGGTCACTCCGGTCCATATAAGCTTTACTTCATGTTTCTATGTTCATTGGTGAAGAAATTACAAAAAGTACCATTAGAATAAAGAAAAAGTACCAAAAAGTCTCCCCCTAGAATTCTCACTGACTTAGGACCTTGTACACTTAACTTCATGTTTCTAAGTCCATTATTATAGAAAATTAAAAAAAGTACCATTATAATAAAGAAAAAGTACCATGAAGTATCCGTTTGAATTTTCACTCACATAGGACTATATACTCTTAATTTCATATTTATAGGTCCATTATTATAGAAAATTCAAAAAGTACCATAAGAAAATAGAAAAAGTACCAAAAAGCAGCCACTTGTGGATTCCCATTCACTCGGACCCATGTAAGCTTTATTTCAAGTTTCTAGGTTCATTGGTGAAGAAATTTCAAAAAGTACCATTCGAATAAAGAAAAATTACCAAAAAGTCTCCCCTTAGAATTCTCACTCACTTAGGACCATATATGCTTAATTTCATATTTCTAAGTCCATTGTCATATAAAATTGAAAAAGTACCATTAGATGAATAAAAAAGTACCTATAGTTCAGTTCTCACATTTTGGTACATAAATATTATACCCTATTCCTAATACTAACTTCACTCAGATACATATCAGCTAACTTTAATGTCGATAACTGAAATAATTTAAAATGTTAAAAAGTACCATTAGGAGAAAAGTACCAATTTCCCTTTTCTTCTTTGAACACCCCTCAAGTTTGAAATTTAAAAATATTCCATTTTGCCAATCCATTTTGTTTATGCTATAGACATGTCTCAAAAGATTAAAATCTGTGTTAATGTGCCAAGAAAAAGTATGTTTTAAAAAAAGTACCAAACTGTTTACCCGGATTTGGCCCAATATACTCCTTGGCACTCGAGTTCCAAATACCACCCTGTTAGTTAATTTTTGTATGAATCCAGGAACCAATGTTAAAAAAATTATCAAAATTGGCTTAATAATTTCAAATAAAATGTATTTTCCCGATTTTATCCCCTTTTTGGTACATTGCGATGGTAAAATTTTATTCAAATAAAAATCTGCATCGTGGTGGGAGTTCCTAATAAAATATTCGTATGTCTATGTCAAATTATAGAAAAACATATTTTATGAAAAAGTACCAAAAATAAACACAATTTTTATCCCTTAATGGTTCGAATTTCCAAAAAGTACCAAACTTATATTTTTTATTTTTTGATAAGTAAAGAATGCGATTTAAAATTTGTTTATTGGTTTAAAAGATACATAGGGTGCCAAAAAAGTACCAAAATACAGGTGTTTCGTCCTTTTTCGAAATTCGAACCGTTTAGGGGAGAAAACGGGTATTCTCCCCTAAACGGTTCGAATTTCGAAAAAGTACACCTGTCAGCTTTTTTTTTAAATGGAGTAATATGCAATTTTAAGTTTTTTTGTATCTTTATTAGTTTTTAATATATAAGGTTACCGAATTTATCCGTTTTTACCCCCTAAACGTTCGAATTTCCAAAAATCCCTTCTTATCGGATCGTTTTAGGGAGGGAGGAACCCACAGTTAAAATTTCATGATTCGAGCTTCAGTCGTTTGGGCTGTGCGATGATGAATCAGTCAGTCAGTCAGTGCGTCAGTAACGTTACTCATTTATATCAGGGTTTAATATTAAGCACCAAAATAAATAGTCTCATGTAACGACTGAACTGAAAAAAGTTTAAGTTTTCAATTTCAACAATTTGCTTACTGAAAACAGTTGACTGTGCACACACATTACAACAGCAAGCAGCAATCGATTTTGTTTTTTTCCAGCAGCCAAACGAATCAGCAGCCGCCATGTTTCAGTTTTCAACTCTACCGAACTGATTACACGACATCAGCAGCAAAAACATTTCTGTGTGTGCTGCTTACGCATTGTCAGTTTCGAGTTTTGTTTATCGTACTACGCAGCGTAACAAAAACTGCTAGCTCGACTGAATAGTACGACTGCACTATAGTTCATAGTATCACTTTTTTCGTGCGAAATTCAAATTTCGAAGCTGTTATTATTCATTATTTTTTGCTGTCAACCTGTTACTAAAACTCCAATGCAATCAAATTCGCAATTGGTTTTTGTAAAATACAAAATACTGCCTGACAGCACGCCTTCAAAGTCAAAGTTTCGATACATTTTTAAAAATTTGTGAATAGTATCAATATTATATTGTAACTTTTAACCGTTAATTGTGGAAAGTGTGTGAATAATTTAAATAACGTTTAAAATGGAAAACAACGAGACGTCTAAGTACTTAATTTATCTCTCCTAATTATTTGAAAACTATTTCCCCTTATATTAAAAATTACAATTTTTAAACATAACCTTAAAGTAATTTCTTTTGATTACAAAACTTCAACTTTATAGAAGCTTTTAAAAAAATGTTAACGTTTGTTAAACTTGAAATAAAAGGAAATAAATATATTGAAATGCTGTGAATTTACTTCACTTTATCTCATACTGCGCATTTTTGCGCTTTTTGAGTAATTTAATTTTTTCTAGGTTACTGTGCTATAAAAAAAATTAACTTTTTGAAATTTGGCTAAAAGAACGCCCAAACCACACAAAGTATGATGCTATTATTAAATATATTGTGAAGAAAATTAGTGCTCCTGTTATTCCTAAGGGCTGTAAGAAATTATTGGATGAAAAAGTCCGCCATTTTGTCTACAATTACTTAAAAGTAAAATGTCAAAAATGCAGAAGAAAGGAAGATTATTTTCGAAATGAAAATACTATATGGCTTATTGGTGATATATGCTTTCAGATTTGTATCTTTGGTTACCAATGACATCCACCCCTGCTGAGCCCATGCATTCAAAATTTAAACTTGTCAACACTTCTTCTTTGCGCATGTCAAATTTTATTCAAATCTAACTAAGGACTAAGGATTTAGAAATTACAGATTTATTTCCCTCTTTTTTTTCTATACCACTGTGCGAAGTTTTATCTGATACTTCAATTAATATTTTGAATCAAATGTGTTTACAAAATGAATTACTGATTCAACTAATTTGACTGAAAACTAATATGAAATAAATTTTTTCTAATCAAAAGCAATGAATTTACTTTATTTTTCTCCTGATGGATTAATGGTCGACAAAGGGTTAATTTTTTCTTAAATTTGTTGAAAATATAAGTATTTCTACCTATGGTCCAATTTTGGTATCAAACAGTAGAATACTTTAATAGTTATTAATTTCGCACGGAAAAAGTGATACTTTGAACTATAGTGGACTGGCTAGTTTGGCTCAAGGCGAATTCATTTAAGGTGGTGTCAGGTCTACAAAAACAACGATTGTTCTTAACAAATGTCAAAAAACCAATATGAAAAATTAAACAAATAAGTATTTAAACTTAATATAGTGTAGATAATTGAATAGTGAGGGCTTTAATTATTTATGTAAACAATAAATTTTTTGTTAATAAGCTTAGTATATGTAGATATTTAAATATAAAAACAAGGTTTGACAGTTGTTAGAACCAAAAAAGCGAAAAAAAATTATCAGCTGTTTGACTGACTCCACCTTGTATAAATTCGCCTTGGTTTGGCTGGTTGTTTAAAATGTGTGTACAACAACACACACTTTATGAAGCTAGGTTGAATCGTATGAATGAATATGAGAGGAAATTTAAATGTTATTATTGTTAATAGAAATAAATAGGAAATTCTTATATTTATTATATCTTAATTAAAAATACTTCTTATTAAAAAATAAATTTAATAAAATTATTAATTAATAAATTTAGAATAAACAAGTAAGAGTGCTATATTCGGCTATGCCGAATCTTATATACCCTTCACCTTTGTTGTGGATGCATTATTATTTTTTATAATTAGTATATATGTATGTACATTGCCCACTTTCAGCGTACAGCATCCTAAATTTATCAAGAACACAAAAAACAACAACAATGCCAAACGAAACAAAACACCAAAAGAAAAAACAAAATACGCAAGCCAATGAAACCAACACACATCCAAACATACGTTTAATTGTTTAAAAAACAACAACGCCAAAAGAAACAAAACACAAAAAAAAACAAAATACGCAAAGCCTGCACATCCAAGCCTACGTTTTGTTGCTTTTTTGTAAAAAAAAACCAACACACAACCAAACAACCGTTTAGTTGTATAAAAAACAACAACAACGCCAAAAGAAACAAAACACAAAAAAAAACAAAATACACAAAACTTGCACATCCAAACATACGTTTTGTTGTTTTTTTGTCAAAGCATGCAATACATTGTGTTTTTTGATGAAATTTTCAGAGGTTGTCTCGGATTTTTGCTCATATCTCCGTTATTTATGGACGGATTTTGCTGATTTTAAATAGCAAAATTCTCGAAAGTATGTCTGACAGAATTGTTGAAGATTTGGATCCCGGAGATATCTGGGGCCTTCAGAAAATTGATTTCAACAGACAGACAGACAGACGGACAGACAGACAGACAGACAGACAGACGGACATGGCTTAATCGACTCCGCTATCTATAAGGATCCAGAATATATATACTTTATAGGGTCGGAAATGAAAAATGTAGAAATTACAAACGGAATGACAAACTTATATATACCCTTCTCACGAAGCTGAAGGGTATAAAAATTATTGATATTTTTTTATTCTATTTTATATTGAATAATGATCACTTGCTTTATGATTTTTGGAATATATTTATTAATAAAATGAAATGCTTTATTTTCATTAAAAACTTAAATATCATTTACATATTTAGTACATAGATACCAGTATGGTGGAATAAAAAAATTTCTTAAATTTACATTAAAGTGAGCAAAAAAAATAATTTGCGAATTTCGATCGGCCCACCGAATTGTTCTTGGGATTGCAAAACATGTTCTAAAAAATATAAATGGAGGGGAAAATGTGTATTTTTTCAGTTTTAGCAAAAATTTCTTCATTAAACAAGTATGTTTTTATTTTAATGTAAAGTAATCGTAATGTAAACGCAATTTTAGTTCTAAAGAAATATAAAACACCAAACTCAATAAAATAAATTGTAAAGTTATTACATATTCCCTAGGCCACTTAAATAATAAAGGTAGGAACAAATTAACTTATTTTGAGAAATATTCTGGAACCGGTTAACCGTTTATTTTTTCTATTTTAAAAACCTACTACTTTCAAATAAATACATATTTTATATTTTCAATAATTCGACAGACCAACAAATAAAAAATTTTCTAACCTTTGTTTACTTTTCAATGTCAGTGAGCGAAATAATAGCGGACTTCAGTGTTAAGTGCGAATGGTATTGCATCATTGCAAATGCAAAATTGTAAATGTTTTTTGCATTTACATCATTGCATTTGCAATGATGCTAGACCATTCGCACTTAAAAGTGAATACCGCTAATATTTCCTTATTTTCGTATCAAAAAACTTTAGCGATGTACATTGGGTTCAAATGGTACAAAGTGGCGTTTATTGAAATTTAGAAATAATGTTTTTATAATAAATTTATAGGGTATATGGTAAAAGTAGAAAAAATTCTGCTTGACTAGCTGTTATTAGTCTAAAGTATACCGATCGACTTTGAATCACTTTCTGAGTCGATTAAACGATGTCCATCAGTCCGTCTGGTTGGCTGGCTGTCCATGTAAACCTTGTGCGCAGAGTACAGGTCGCAATTTTGAAGATATTTCGATCAAATTTGGTACATATTATTTTTTCGACTCAAGGACCAAGCCTATTGAAACTGGCCGAAATCGGTCCATTATTTCACCTAGCCCCCATACAAATGTTCTTCCGAAATTGGATTTTATCGGTCATAAATGTTTAATTTATAAATGTATCACCAAATTTTGTTACGATCGGTCAATAATTAGTCATAGCTCCCATATAGACCCGCTTCCGAAAATCACTTTAACGTGCATAAATCGCTTAAAAATGTTGGTATACTCACAAAATTCAACATAGTAAACTTTCATATAGACATAAATCACTCGACCTAATTTCATGGTGATTGGTCCATTATTGGTCATATCCCCCATATAAGGCCCACTTCCGAAAATCACTCAAAAATATAAATTATTGAAATTTTAAAAGAAAAATGTTTTTGCTCTTTTACTTAGTGTAGGGTATTATATGGTCGGGCTTGACCGACAATACTTTCCTACTTGTTTTTTTATAAAAATTATGTTTAAATATTTTTAATCATTTTCTTAAAAACGGTCTAAAATTGGGATAATTTCCGCATTCAGTGGGCCACAAGTATTAAGTTAGTAAAAGTTGGAAATAGTTTTATGGATTTTAGAAAAGTATAGGTAGGATATCAACTTATATTTAAAAAAAGTCCAGACAATGCCCAGCCCTTTTTTATACCCTTCACCTTCGTGAGAAGGGTATATATAAGTTTGTCATTCCGTTTGTAATTTCTACATTTTTCATTTCCGACCCTATAAAGTATATATATTCTGGATCCTTATAGATAGCGGAGTCGATTAAGCCATGTCTGTCTGTCTGTCTGTCTGTCTGTCTGTCTGTTGAAATCAGTTTTCTGAAGACCCCAGATATCTTCGGGATCCAAATCTTCAATAATTCTGTCAGACATGCTTTCGAGAATTTTGCTATTTAAAATCAGCAAAATCGGTGCACAAATGGCTGAGATATGAGGAAAAAACCAAGACAACCTCGATTTTTGACCTATTTTTTTTTACCTATATCTGGATTACTAAGACATTAATATAGACAATATGGATATCTAATGATAGGAATTACAAAAAAAAAAAAATTTAAATTTAAAAAAAAAAATTTTTTTAATTTAAAAAAAAAATTAAAATAAACAAAAAAAAATTTTTTTTTCCAAAAAATTCAAAAAACAACTGTAAAAAAAATTAAATTTTGTTTACCTAAAAATATTTAAAATTTTGAAGTATAATTTGGTGAAGGGTATTTATAGCACTATTACTTGTTTATTTTCATTTTTGTGTAAAAACTGTGGTTGTCATTTATTGAACAAAACCAGTAAATGACAAAAACTAAAATATCAGAAAATAGTGGTAAATATTAATTCAAATAAAATCTTATTTTGTATCTAAAAATCATAAACCAATAAAAATTTGTGCAAGGAGACTTTAAAAATTTATTAACGACATGTCGCGACATGAAAATATACATATCGATGGCTTAATATAAAAAGGCGTAACTATTTTTTTTTTCAAAAATATCAATTAAATATTAAATAACTTCATTGAAATAAAAATAAATACATTTTAAATGAGAAATAAAATGTGAAGTCTCTTGTTATTCAAAATTACATTAAAACTTTTCTTGTGTCTAAAATTTTATGGATTTTATTAAATTTTTTCCTTCTCCAGTAAAGTAACAAAAAATCGAGTTACGCCTTTTTTTATATTAAGCCATCGATATGTATGTAATTTTAGTAATTAATTTAATTTTTTATAATGAAAAATTATGAAATTTATAAATGTAATGAAATCAAATTTAATGTTAATCGAATATATGTATATTAAATTTTTTTCTGAAAAAAGAATTTTGCATTTATCTCTATTAACAATAACAACACTTAAATTTTCTCTATGAAATGTAAACACAAAAACCATACGATACAACTTAGCTTCACAAAGTGTATACAACAACAAATTCTAACCAACCAGCCAAACTAGCCAGTCGTACTATTCAGTCGAGCTAGCAGTTTTTGTTACGCTGCGTAGTACGAAAAACAAAACTCGAAACTGACAATGCGTAAGCAGCACACACAGAAATGTTTTTGCTGCTGAAGTCGTGTAATCAGTTCGGTAGAGTTGAAAACTGAAACATGGCGGCTGCTGATTCGTTTGGCTGCTGGAAAAAAACAAAATCGATTGCTGCTTGCTGTTGTAATGTGTGTGCACAGTCAACTGTTTTCAGTAACCATGTGATCAAAAACTGAAATTAGTTACTTTTTTTTATACCCTTCAGCTTCGTGAGAAGGGTATATATAAGTTTGTCATTCCGTTTGTAATTTCTACATTTTTCATTTCCGACCCTATAAAGTATATATATTCTGGATCCTTATAGATAGCGGAGTCGATTAAGCCATGTCTGTCTGTCTGTCTGTCTGTCTGTCTGTCTGTCTGTCTGTCTGTCTGTCTGTCTGTCTGTCTGTCCGTCTGTCTGTTGAAATCAATTTTCTGAAGGCCCCAGATATCTCCGGGATCCAAATCTTCAACAATTCTGTCAGACATACTTTTGAGAATTTTGCTATTTAAAATCAGCAAAATCCGTCCATAAATAACGGAGATATGAGCAAAAATCCGAGACAACCTCTGAAAATTTCATCAAAAACACACAATATATTGCATGCTTTGACAAAAAAGCAACGTACATATGTATGTTTTTGGATGTGCATGCTTTGCGTATTTTGTTTTTTCTGTGTTTTGTTTCTTTTGGCGTTGTTGTTGTTTTTTATACAACTAAACGTTTGTTTGGTTGTGTGTTGGTTTTTTTTGACAAAAAAGCAACAAAACGTATGTTTTTGGATGTGCATGCTTTGCGTACATATTTTTTTTTTTTTTTGTGTTTTGTTTCTTTTGGCGTTGTTGTTGTTTTTTATACAACTAAACGTTTGTTTGGTTGTGTGTTGGTTTTTTTTGACAAAAAAGCAACAAAACGTATGTTTTTGGATGTGCATGCTTTGCGTACATATTTTGTTTTTTTTGTGTTTTGTTTCTTTTGGCGTTGTTGTTGTTTTTTATACAACTAAACGTTTGTTTGGTTGTGTGTTGGTTTTTTTGACAAAACAGCAACAAATCGTATGTTTGGATGTGCATTCTTTGCGTATTTTGTTTTTCTTTTGTGTTTTGTTTCTTTTGGCGTTGTTGTTTTTTAAACAATTAAACGTATGTTTGGATGTGTGTTGGTTTCATTGGCTTGCGTATTTTGTTTTTTCTTTTGGTGTTTTGTTTCGTTTGGCGTTGTTGTTTTTTGTGTTCTTGATAAATTTAGGATGCTGTACGCTGAAATGTACATACATATATACTAATTATAAAAAATAATAATGCATCCACAACAAAGGTGAAGGGTATATAAGATTCGGCATAGCCGAATATAGCACTCTTACTTGTTAAGCATGAGACTGTAAAAAGTTAACTATTCAGTAAATGCGACTGCTTTTAGTAGTTCTTCGAAACCCTGATTTATATATGGGGCATTTCACGTCAAGTGAACCAACTTTTGAAATCGATGTCTTCCGATCGCGATGAAATTTGCACCAATGTTAGTTCTATTGGATAGTAATTCGGACACCATTTTTCAACAAGATCGGTCAAGAACTCTCTGAGTTATAGGAGGTCAAAATTTGACATTTTGGCCAAACAGGTGTTTTTTTTATCCATATAACTTATTACCTATTGTTCTTAGCAAAATGTGTCCCAAATAGTTTAGATAGCTATTTATGCAATCTTTCGAAAAAAAAAATTAAAAAAATTTAATAAAATATTTTTGATTTATTTTTTTTAAATCAAAAATATTTTTGACTTTTTTTTTCAAAATGGGCCCTTTTTAATTTTTTTTTTATTTTTTTTAAGAAAGCTTAGATCTTTTCCTAAGCGACCTATATGGTCGCTTAGTGGGATGCGAGTGGGATATCTATCAAAAAAAATATTTTGTAACTCAAGATTTAAAATTTTTGAATTTTTTTGCAAAATCAAAAACTTTGTTGACTTTTTTTAAAAAAATGGACCCATTTTTTAATTTTTTTTTTTGCTCAGAAGAAAGCTTATGTGTTTTCCTTTAACACCCTTTTTGTCGCTTAGTGGGATGCGAGTGGGATATCTATAAAAAAAATGTTTTGTTACTCAAGACATACAATTTTTTACTTTTTTTTGAAAAATCAAAAATCTTTTTGACTTTTTTTTTTCCAAAATGTACTCTTTTTTTATTAATTTTTTTTCTCAAAAGAAAGCTTAGGTATTTTCCTTTAAAACCTTTTTGGTCGCTTAGTGGGATGCGAGTGGGATATCTATCAAAATAAATGTTTTGTAACTCAAGACAAATGTTTTTAAATTGATTTTTTTCATATTTGTGTGTAAGTGTTTCTAAAACCTTAAAAATAAAAACCACAACAACTGACCGATAATAGCCACTGGAGGGGTGCAATATGAGGCCGACCGCTATTAATTTTCCACCCCCAAAATTTGTCTGAGTTTTGTATCTTGCGGCTTTTTTAGTCAATCCTAGAGGTAGTTTTCAGCGCACGTGATTTTCATTGTTACGTCACAGAGTGAAGCTGAAAGAATTCAACTTCTCACGCTTGCTCCAAGAACATGGAGTTCTGCAAAAACAATGACTGAGTTTGGAACGTCTCAACGAAAAGCAAGAATTGCTAAACAATTGGTTGCTGAGCATGGGATTCTCACACTCCCAAACAAAAAGAAGGGAAAAACTTTGGAGTGCGATACTAAATCTCTAATAACTCAGTTTTATCAGCGAGATGATATGAGTCGCCTGATGCCAGGGATGAAAGACTGGATGTCTGTACGAATCGATGGCAAGAAAGTTCAAATGCAGAAGAGAATGGTTCTCTGTAACCTGAATGAATTATTCGCAACATTTCAATCTGAATACGAGGATGTCAAAATTGGATTCACAAAATTTACACAACTGAGGCCAAAACATTGCGTTTTGGCAGGAAGCAGCGGAACTCATACAGTATGTGTTTGTATTTACCATGAAAATGTTAAATTGATGTTGAAGGAAATCAACTTAAATTACTTAGAAGATGATTCATCAGAAGATTTACACCATTACCGCGATTGTCTTAAATTGACTATGTGCCCTAATGCTACAACTTCTTGCCACTTAGGTGAATGTTCGAATTGCCCGGAAACCACATCCATCAAATAAAATTTAATCAACTCTTTTGATCGAGAATATATTGAGGAGTTAAAATTTGAATCTTGGCTTCAGACTGAAAGATGCACACTGAAACCCATAATTTTAAATGTGGATGATTTTGTGGAAGAACTGTGTAGAGGATTGCTAAATTTGAGAACCCATGACGTTTTAGTCAAAGAGCAGTGGTCATTCTTCAAGGACTTGAAAACACATTTGAAGTCTGGTGAATTCATTATTTCATTTGATTTCGCAGAGAACTATAAATATGTTCTTCAGGATTCCATACAAGCATTCCACTTCAATAACGACCAAGCAACTATATTCACAGTAGTTATTTACTACATGAAAGAAGAAAACCTGGAACACAAAAGTATGGCAATCATATCCGACGATTTAAAACATGACACCGTTGCAGTTTATGAGTACCAGAAGATAATACTAAATTATCTAAAATCAAAATTTACAGTAGAAAAGGTATACTACGTTTCGGACGGAGCTCGCCAACATTTTAAAAACAAAAGTAGCTTCGCAAATCTTACAGCTCATGAAAAAGATTTTGGAATGCCAGCTGAGTGGCATTTTCATCCTACTGCTCATGGTAAAGGAGCATGTGATGGTATTGGAGCAAACCTCAAAAGAAATGCAGCGAAGTATAGCCTCCAGTGCTCTCATCAAGATCGCATCTTAGATGCGACTGCTTTATTCCATTGGGCAAAGAATTATTGTAAAGAAACTAAAATAGTTTGTAGTAGCAAAGAGGATCATGAGGAAACATTGAAAACACTAAAGAGCAGATTCGATGCTGCGGTAACAATCGATGGCACTGCTCAATACCATGCTTTCATACCGCTTGTCGATGGAAGACTCAAATTAAAAAAGTTTTCTGCATCTACTCAATGCGATTTCTTTCCAAAGCCAAAAAAGAAGCCAGCAGCGAAATCAGTAGCTGAATCTAATAACGCCAAGAAAGGATTGACAAAAAAAAGCAGCTAATAAAGGTGACAAATAAGGAGGATAAAAGTATGGATATTTGAAAATTTAAAAACTTCATAAATTAAATGTAAAAATAGTTATTATATAAATTGATCTATTGTGATTAAGATTAAATTTTACTAAATTATTCATCTTTTTATTATTATTATTATTATTATTATATATTAAATTAATTATTATTACAAATAAATAAAAAAATTAAATTATTCAACATTTCCATAGAAAAAAAGTGATTTTTATTCCTGAGGTTAACATATTATGGGTATTACAGTATCGAGGCTATGAAATTTTAGTTGGGTATGTTACATACCATCGGAAAGGCTAATGTGTCTAGTTTATCTGCGTAAGTTTAATTTTTAAGGTTTACACACAAATATGAAAAAAATTAAAATAGTGCAAATTTAAAAACCTTTGTCTTGAGTTACAAAACATTTATTTTGATAGATATCCCACTCGCATCCCACTAAGCGACCAAAAAGGTTTTAAAGGAAAAGACCTAAGCTTTCTTTTGAGAAAAAAAAAATTAATAAAAAAAGAGTCCATTTTGGAAAAAAAAAGTCAAAAAGGTTTTTGATTTTTCAAAAAAAAGTAAAAAATTGTATGTCTTGAGTTACAAAACATTTTTTTTATAGATATCCCACTCGCATCCCACTAAGCGACAAAAAGGGTGTTAAAGGAAAACACATAAGCTTTCTTCTGAGCAAAAAAAAAATTAAAAAATGGGTCCATTTTTTTAAAAAAAGTCAACAAAGTTTTTGATTTTGCAAAAAAATTCAAAAATTTTAAATCTTGAGTTACAAAATATTTTTTTTGATAGATATCCCACTCGCATCCCACTAAGCGACCATATAGGTCGCTTAGGAAAAGACCTAAGCTTTCTTAAAAAAATAAAAAAAAAAAATAAAAAGGGCCCATTTTGAAAAAAAAGTCAAAAATATTTTTGATTTTAAAAAAAAAAATCAAAAATATTTTATTAAATTTTTTTAATTTTTTTTTTCGAAAGATTGCATAAATAGCTATCTAAACTATTTGGGACACATTTTGCTAAGAACAATAGGTAATAAGTTATATGGATAAAAAAAAACACCTGTTTGGCCAAAATGTCAAATTTTGACCTCCTATAACTCAGAGAGTTCTTGACCGATCTTGTTGAAAAATGGTGTCCGAATTACTATCCAATAGAACTAACATTGGTGTAAATTTCATCGCGATCGGAAGACATCGATTTCAAAAGTTGGTTCACTTGACGTGAAATGCCCCATATATAGATAATAACCTCAAGTGAAGATTCTTCACTGAAGAAACAGATTATAAAAAAGGGTATACAAATATATTTAGACAAATTTCAAGATATTGGGTTGTGGGACTTATGTATATGGGAGATATGACCTATTATGAGTCGATTGTCATAAAATATTTTAACGTGATTTTTATGTATTTATATGGGAGCTGTTACCAAATATGGATCGATATTCACAAAATTCAGTAGTATGATTTTAAAAATTACTGATCTGTGTACTATTTGGGTTCAATATATGGAACCTATGACCTATTATGGGCCTAAGTATTTGATTGCTATTTTTGTACAATTTCATATAAACAACGCCAGTAACAAGAGTGGACCTTATATGGGAGCTATGACCAATTATGGACCAATATTTAAAAAATCTTGTAGTACGATTCTTGGATACAAATTACTGATCGTTGTAAAATTTTGGTTCAGTACTGATTATTTTGGATATTTGTGAAGGTTAATGTTTTTTCCAGAAGTAGTTCTTATATGGAGGCTATGTCCAATTATCGTAACATTTGGTACATCGATTTTTGTATATATTGAACAAATTTGTTTCGAATTTCAACCTGATAAATATATTTGTAAGAAATTTATGAGGAGTTTAGCGATTTTCGGGAGTGGACTTTATATGGGAGCTATGGTTAAATATGGACCGATATTCACAGTAGTATGATTGCTGGATACAAATTACTGATCTGCAGCTATGACAAATTATCGGCCAATCTACGTAAAATTTGGTACAGTAATTTCCATGTATATGCTTATTATTTTTGTCGAATTTTAGCATGATAAAGCTATTTATAAGAGATTTATGAGTACTTAACTGATTTTCAGAAGTGGCCCTTATATGGGAGCTATGGTCAAATATGGATCGATATTCACAAATTCCGGTAGTATGATTTCTAAATATAAATTAGAGATTTGTATACAATTTTGTTTTGATATTGATATTTTTCAGATATTTATGTAGGTTAATGTGTTTTTCGGAAGTGGTCCTTATATGGGAGCTATAACCAATTATTGGCCAATCTTCATAGAATTAGGTATAGCGATGTTGGTATATATTGGGACTATTTATGACGAATTTAAACTTAATAGCGATATTAATAAGACATTTATGCTTATTTAAGTGATTTTCGGAATTGAACTTTATATGGGGGCTATGGTCAAATATGGGCCGATCCATAAACAATTTGGTGTTGCGATTTTTTTAAGCACAAAACTTATTTTTCCTGAATGTTATGTGGATAATGCAATTTGGTAGGCATTTGCAGACCATAGAACTATATTTCAGGATAAAATTTGTATGGGGGCTAGGAGAAATCATGGACCGATTCCTATAATATTTACCAGAGTTAGTCCTTTTAATATAAAAATAACTATAATATGCATAAGCTAGCTTAAGGTAATGTCAAAATCGAACGAAAAGTCTGTCAAATGCTTAAGGAAATCCGAAGAAACTTTTCTGTGGCTAGAATGTACTTACGTGCATTCAAAACAATTTAGCCCCATTTGTACATTTTCTTCATCCTTTTCATTTATTTCTTTATTTTCTTTGTATAAAATAAACAAACAGCTGATTCCGTAAGGAATTGCTTAAGCTAGTGTATGCATATTATAGTTGGGCCTTAACACACGTACAGAAAAATTATATATATAAAGATAAAGAATATAAAAGTGAATATGTGTTTGTATGGTTAAAGTCTATAGACGGCTAAACCGATATTCCATTCAAGTGGGCGTGGTACCTCCTATACAAAGTTAATTTTAAAAATTAAATATTTAGGAATCTATAATAGCTATAGTCCTCAAATTTTGCATGAGCAATTACACCATTTCACAGTGCGGCCAAAAGTCAAAAAATGTAGAAAATGATCTACAAATTGGTATATGGGGGTTTTTGATGTCGCTGATTACGAATCCGTTATCAGAATTAGCAAATTGAAATGCCCGACCTAATATCCTGTCGTACGAAAAAACTTATACTGCCTGTTCCACGATGTCGAAAGAAAAATGAGTCGAAAAAACTTGTATGAAAACCACTCAGTTTTTTAAATTCTTTCGAATAGTTTTCATACAAATTTGTTCGAATCATTTTTCTTTCGATATCGTGAACAGGCCTATAAATTAATTTGCTAATTTATTAAAACTTTTATTTTGATATTATTATGGTGTATAATGCGAAATTGGAAAAATGGGCGTGGCAACACCCACACCAAGTAAATATATATTTTCCATTATCTACAGAACTATAATTTTGACAGTCTTATAAAATGAATTAAAACAAGTAAGAGTACTATATTCGGCCGTGCCGAATCTTAAATACCCTCCACCTAAATATAATGGTATAACAACTGAAATAATATAACAGTTGTTAGTAAGACTAGTTTACGCAGATCTAATTCAGCAATTTATAATTGAAATTCCTATTAGAACATAAGAAAATAAGTTAATACGTTTGGATCAACATTTTTCCTTTTTAACCTCAAGTGAAGATTCTTCACTGAAGAAACAGATTATAAAAAAGGGTATATATATTTAGACAAATTTCAAGATATTGGGTTGTGGGACTTATATGGGAGATATGACCTATTATGAGTCGATTGTCATAAAATATTTTAACGTAATTTTTATGTATTTATATGGGAGCTGTTGCCAAATATGGACCGATATTCACAAAATTCAGTAGTATGATTTTAAATATTACTGATCTGTGTACTATTTTGATTCAATATATGGAACCTATGACCTATTATGGACCTAAGTATTTGAGTGCTATTTTTGTACAATTTCATATAAACAACGCCATTAACAAGAGTGGACCTTATATGGGAGCTATGACGAATTATGGACCAATATTTAAAAAATCTTGTAGTACGATTCTTGGATACAAATTACTGATCGGTGTAAAATTTTGGTTCAGAACAGATTATTTTGGATATTTATTATTGTGTTTTCCGGAAGTGGTTCTTATATGGAGGCTATGACCAATTATGGGCCTATCATCGTAACATTTGGTACATCGATTTTTGTATACATATACTGAACAAATTTGTTTCGAATTTCAACCTGATAACTATATTTGTTAGACATTTATGAGGAGTTTAGTGATTTTCGGGAGTGGACCTTATATGGGAGCTATGGTTAAATATGGACCGATATTCACAGTAGTATGATTGCTGGATACAAATTACTGATCTGTGCGTAATTTAATTTTGATATCGATTTGTTTTAAATATTTATTAAGGTTAATATCTTTTTCGGAAATGGGCCTTATAAGGGAGCTATGACCAGTTGTCGCCCAATCTGCGTAAAATTTGGTACAGTAATTTCTGTGTATATACTTATTATTTGTGTCGAATTTAAGTATGATAAAGCTATTTATAAGATATTTATGAGTACTTAACTGATTTTCAGAAGTGGACCTTATATGGGAGCTATGGTCAAATATTGACCGATATTCACAAAATCCTGTAGAATGATTTCTAAATATAAATTAGAGATTTGTATAAAATTTTGTTTTGATATAGATATTTTTCAGATATTTATGTAGGTTAATATGTTTTTCGGAAGTGGTCCTTATATGGGAGCTATAACCAATTATTGGCCGATCTTCATAGAATTTGGTACAGCATTTTTGGTATATATGGCGACTATTAATGACGAATTTGAACTTAATAGCTATATTTATAAGACATTTATGCTTATCTAAGTGATTTTCGGAAGTGAACTTTATATGGGGGCTATGGTCCGATCCACAAAAAATTTGGTGTTGTGATTTTTTTAAGCACGACACTTATTTTTCCTGAATTTTGTGTGGATACTGCAATTTGGTAGGCATTTACAGACCAAAGAACCATATTTCGGGACGAAATTTGTATGGGGGCTAGGAGAAATCATGGACCGATTCCTATAATTTTTACCAGAGTTAGTCCTTTTAATATAAAAATAACGTGTGTAAAATTTTATGGTATTATCTGCAATATATTTGCACATATAACAAAAACAATTTTAAAATTATCATGTTTTTTTTAGGTTGTCTCACATTTTGGTTCATAACTCTGGTTTCACTGAACCGATTTTGCTGATTTTCAATACCAAACTGCTTAGGAGAACAATAAACATTTTTCTTGCAAGTTTACCAATTTTGTTTGTTTATTTTGGACGTGAGCGTGTTTTACACAGACATACAGACAGACAGACATAGCTCAATCGACTTAGAATTTCATAAGGATCAATAATCTCAGATGAATATTTCTCAATGTTACACACGGAATGACAAACTTATATATACCTTCATTCACCACATATGGTGCTGGAGGGTATAATAAAAAAGTAGTTTTTTCGACATTTTTTTTCGAAAAAAGTACTTACATTAATTTTAAATTATACAGAAAATAAGAAAAAGATAAATAGTGTATTTATATTTTTCTGAAAGACAACATTTTGTGAAATATTATAAATGCAAAATAATATCAAAATTCGTATTATTACGTGGTCCAGAGCCTTCCGAAGTAGACATATTTTTTATATAAATTTCAACTTTAGACAACATTTTCTCAAATCGCATGCCTGTTTTATATGTCCCAATATGATCTTCAATATTGTGCAAAGGGATTTCATAGCCCCGAGCTTGGTGCCTTCAATAAATCAAAAAATTTTGGGATTTTTGGAAAGTTGTTTGAGAATTGTGGGATTGTCATTAACAATTCACAAATATCTTTTTCACTTTTGGATTTGGATCGAAAATTTCTATATAAGTGTAAAATTTCATTAAAAACGATTCATAAACAAAACTTTTATTGCATTTTAAAAATTAAAATTTTCCAAAAAAATCAGCTATAATATTTTATTCCCATATTTTTGAAAAAAGTCTTCTATAATTTTTTTAATTCTTAAAAATTTTGTACATTTTTGAAAAGAGGACATAATTTCCTACACGTTGATATATAATATGTATATCTTTTATTTTCCCGTAGCATAACTAATGGCTTTCAAATACATAGCTCGCAGTAATTAGCTTTATCTTGTAGTTTTCTACAAGATAATTATCTTTAAAGTGCAAGATTTCTACAAAACGGCAAGATTCTATAAATTTTCAGTTTGTTGTTATTTGAAATCCATTAATTAGACTACGGGAAAAGAAAAGATAGCAAAAAACCAGACCAAGGTAGGTAAATAAAATAAAATTTTACTTTTCAAATGCGAATAACTCGTAAACTATAAGAGATAATATATGGCTAAAGCAATGTTTTTTGTAGATCTTGTCTAGTAGATTCCATATATATAAATATCTTTCAAATCGGATCGCAAACAAAAATTTGGCAAAATTTTTAATTTTTGATATACCCGAGGTGCCCCACTTTGGGGCATTGTGGCTCGACCCCCCCTTGGTGTTATAAGCCCAAATTCAAAACTAAAACTTATCAACACCTCCTCTATAGCCACGGGGAATTTTATTAAAATCGGGCAATTCGTTTAGAAGTTACAGATTTATTTCCACTTTTTTTCAGATCCCCCACTGTGCACAGAGGGCCTCATACATTTTTTTGCAAAAATTATATGGAGTGGTCGTAGAGCACTGAAATTTGGCAGAATTATATGGACCATACTAATAAAAAAATAAAATTTTATCAAAATCGACCACGCCCAACGCCCACTGTCCATACAATCCAAATAGATTTTTTAGCATAAAATTTTTTTATCCAAGTAAAAGTCTAGAAATTTGGTACATTTATTTTCTGAAACAAAAGAAGAACGTATGCTAAGTTTTATTAAAATTGGCCATGCCCACCGCATACCGCCCATGCAATCCAAATGCAAAACATTTTTGTGCAAAAATTATAAGGAGTGGTCGTAGGGCATTGAAATTTGGCACCGAGAATTATATGGACTTAATTAAGAAAAAAATTAAATTTTATCAAAATCAACCATACCCAACGCCCACTGCCCATACAATCTAAATTGATTTTTACGCATAAAATTGTTTATATCCAAGCAAAAGTCTAGAAATTTGGTACGTACATTTATTGAAACAAAAAAAGGAACGCATGCCGAGTTTCAATAAAATCGGTCACGCACAACGCCCACGAAACCCATACATAGATAAGAATTTTTTGGATATTTCGTTTATTATTCGATAAAATCTGTTAAGTTTTAGTCCTGTTCCGAAAACTTCCGAAAACTATTTTTTTTTTTAAATCGAAACAAGACAATCCCTTGGAAAATCAAAAATAAAATAATTTTTAGAGACTTATAAATATGGCCATATCTTCTTAACGGTTTATGAAATCCCGATAATTATTTTTTTTGTATTTATGGAGAAATGCTATATTTTTCAAATATGTTAAAGGTGAATGGTATTATTAGGAAAATTACACATATATAAACCACTGAATTGCGTGAAAATATAAGTAAATTTTTGCTTAACACCCTTGCATGGACTTTACTTCATTTAAAAAAAAAAATTCTTAAAACTATCAGTACATTTCATCTTTAAACATTTCTCTACAAAACTGCATCATTTGATTTTTGAAATTAAGTGTTTGAAAAATTGACTTTTTGACACCATAATCCCTCTGTGCTGTGTGTCGGTTAACCGAAAATTGGCCTTTTTTAGAAAACCGGTTTTTCGGTTAACCGACATCGAAAAAACCGGTTAACCGTCATATATGTGTAGAAAACATAAAATGTCCTATAAAGTATACACAGCTTTAATATTTGTAGTTTTTAGTAGTCATGAATGGTTAATATTAAATAACTATAAATATACAAAAGTGCTAAGTCCATTTTATTTTGTAAAAATTTCAAAATTATTATCTCAGTCAAATGGAATTGAGTATAAAAATGTTACTAAATATATAATACTTGTTTTAATTATTGGTTTATTCATTAAATTTCAACCAAAATATGTAAATCAATTTTTTTGATTAAATATTTCTGATATGAAACAGAAAATGTTACTAGTCCCAAATTTTTCATTATAAATCATACCAAATAATTAATAAAACTCCATTATCAGATTTCAAAAATATTTCAAATCATGAATTTTAGAACGTTTTTTGTCTCTCCTGTAAATGAATAATAAAATAAAACTTTAAGAACAAAACACACTAATAAGTCAAATTTATTATAATAAAAAATGTACGTCAAATTCAATTTAACGATTGGTAAAATCATCACTAAGTTTATAATGAATCATTATTAAGATTCAGCTTAACTTCTAGAATTATGCGGAATTTAATTTTCAATAGTTTCATTATGTGCAATTTATTCTGAAAAAGTTTTTAAGTAAACTCGTCGTCTTCTACTATTTAGAATCATTGAAATTCTTAAAAATATAGGTTTGTATTGTAAATCAGCAGTTTAGGTTTCAAATCGGATCAATAATGTTTATACAATGAATATAAAAAATGCACAAAAAGAGATTAATTAATTTTAGTCCCAAATTTTAAAAACTGGTTAACCGAAAATCAACATTTTAAATTAACCGGTTCGAAAAAAACCGAGATTTCGAAGAAAAACCGATTTTTCAGTTAACCGGTTTATAAACACTACTTTTAGTACATCCTCATAACCAGGGCAACCAAAAATATACAATATCATTTTTGCTGTGCGTCGTATAAACATATGAGTTAGTTATTTATCCGTTTCAGACAATTTTAAGAATTTTGGCATCGATTTGTTAGTGCATATTTTGCCCTTTACTGCATATTTTAGCATATTTTGCGTTTTATAGCATATTTTTGCATATTTAACTCATAACTGCATATTTTTGTTGGATATTTTCTTTTATTTTTCATTATTTTATTTTACTTATATAATTTTATTGTTTGTATTGTAATTTTTCATTTCTATATTTTACTATGTATTTTGTTAAGGTCCAATTGATAATGGCCTAAGTTACTTAAATAAAAAATAGAGTACCCATAATCGCTTATATTCATAGAGTTTTCGTTGATTTAAGGGAGCTTAGTTTCCATATATTTCAATTAAAAATATACACACAAATATTAAAATTTATCAAATAGTAAAAATACGTAAAAAATTAAAAGAAAGTTCCAAAATTGTATGTTATTATGGGCAACTACTTCAAAAATTGTTGGATACATTTAAAAAAAGGAATTTTAGTCAGCTTGAGATTGAGACAGTTATGTTTGGGCATTAATAGTTTACCACTAATGTATAATTAAACAAGTATTCAACAGACGTTCAGAATATTAAGATCTATCGAAAATCTCGCGTTCAAAACCCTTTGATATATTTACACAACTTGTAAAAAAATTGATTAATAAATCGTTAAAAAAGAATATACGTGGATATCGATACAATGGATGAGAAAGGAAGAAACAGTGATAAAACTTGAACAAAAAGTTTTTACCAAAAAATTACACGCTATTCACAGAGTTTTTGAAACCTTATTCTAATGATAAAAAAGCTTTTAAAGCTTTATATAGAATAGAAACATTTGGAGAAACTTATTGGGTACATCCTCAGTAGGGGTCCTATAAACATTGGGACACATGGATTGAGAATATAAAATATTATGCCACTAATTACTAAAAAAAAGTTTGAAGTATTAAGCATTTTAAACGATGAGACAAATCAATTGATTATGATTGTCTGAGAAACTCGGAAATCTAAAACAAAGATTTAGTTAAAAAATGTTAAAACTTAAGTAAACACATAGTAATTTATTGCTAAATATAATAAAATGAATTGAATCTAACTTTTTTCATGTAGTGCCAAATTCCCTAAAATCGATATTTAATCCTATAATAACCTATTTTAATTTATGAGTTCAATATTTTATTTACTTCATATATATTTTTTTAATGAAATTTTGAAATCAAACAATAACCAATTACATTTAAGTGCATATTTTTTATATTTTAAGAGCATATTTTTCGTTTTTAAGTGCATATTTTATGCGCATAAAACACTTTTTTTAGAGCATATTTTTGGTTGCCCTGCTCATAACATTATAACTAATTATTTTATAAAGGTTTCAGTAAAGAGTAATATAATAATTCGTATTACTGGACGTCCACTGTTCTAAACTGAACTATGGTGATACCAAATCAGCAGAATGTCAAATGTTCAGTTTATGAGTTGCCAACTATTTTTAGATGACATGGCATCTCTGCTAAAATCGTGATTGATTGCAGAACACTATTGTGAATTGGAAATAGAAATTTCTATTTTTCACGAATTTCGCATATTTTAATTAATTTTTTGTTGTTGATCATAATACCAGAGAAAAATGGGAGACGAATATGAGCCAATGGAAGCCAGTTTAAAAAATGTCATTGATCAGGCATCGTTAAAATGGATTTTTGTCGGTGGCAAAGGAGGTGTTGGTAAAACAACATGCAGGTAACTATATAGAAACACTTGTTTTTCTGATATTAGTTCAAGATGTGATTCATTTTTATCGCAACAGTTGCAGCTTAGCTGTACAAATGGCAAAAGTACGGGAGTCCGTATTGATTATATCCACTGACCCGGCTCATAATATATCAGATGCATTTAACCAGAAGTTCACAAAAGTTCCAACTAAGGTAAAGTAACTTGATAATGTGTAACAAAGTATTCTTTAACTAATATAAAATTCTTTATAGGTTAGTGGTTTTACAAATTTGTTCGCCATGGAAATTGATCCCAATGCGGGACTTAACGAACTTCCGGATGAATACTTCGAAGGTGATAATGAAGCATTACGACTAAGTAAAGGAGTTTTACATGAAGTTGTTGGCGCTTTGCCGGGCATTGATGAAGCCATGAGCTATGCTGAAGTTATGAAGTAATATTTTGTCTTAATGCTTTTAAATTTGGAAATATAAGTTATTTTCTGTTTAACGAATTTCTTTTCATAGGCTTGTAAAAGCAATGAATTTTTCCGTTGTGATTTTTGATACAGCACCTACAGGGCATACACTGCGTCTATTATCATTCCCTCAAGTTGTGGAAAAAGGTCTTGGGAAACTGTTACGTCTAAAATTGAAAATTTCTCCATTTATTACACAGTTTGGAAGTCTTCTTGGTATGCCTGTTAATGCAGACTCATTGACTCAAAAACTCGATGAAATGTTAAAAATTATTCGACAAGTAAACGAGCAGTTTCGCGATCCTGTAAGTTACCAGTTTTTATTTACTGCCAGCATCAATTATTCTCCAATTCTAATTTCAGGATCAAACCACATTTGTTTGTGTATGTATAGCAGAGTTTTTGTCATTGTATGAGACCGAACGTTTGGTACAAGAATTGACAAAGTGTGGCATTGATACTCACAATATTATTGTAAATCAGTTGTTATTTATGAAGCAAGATCAACAGCCTTGCGGCATGTGCGCTTCCCGGTATAAGGTAAAGGTTATTCATATATATTTTTTGAAAAAGTTTCTTATAATATTCTTTTAGATCCAAGAAAAATATTTGGACCAAATTGCTGACCTATACGAAGATTTTCATGTAATAAAACTTCCGTTGCTGGAGAAAGAAGTACGTGGAGCGGATAATATAACAAAGTTTTCAGAAAATTTAATAAAACCCTACAACTGTAATTAGAAAAACAGTATAATTTTGATTTCTGTGATTCATACCCATAAATATAAATACATCAATGGTTTGGCTCTATAATTTGTAATAACATGACCTTTTTCTTTAGTTTTTTTCTAATCCCTAAAAATGTGGTTGAAATACATACATCTTCAATCGCACTATTTAAACTAATATACACAACTGATTGTTTATTATGCGCTAGATATACATACATACATAGGCATATACAAGTCAAACATTTCTTTGGGAATGGTTTCAATTCCGTCGATATAATTATAATAATTTTTGGTTTAGCTTTTTCAGCCGCTTGATTTTGTTAATACTGAAAAAGCAAAGTTCGGAATAGATTGACAAATGGGATAAGATTTAGTTAAAAAATTATTTGACAACAAAACCAACATTGTTCTCACCATAGAGAAATATGCGGAAAGTCGAAAAAAACTCAACGAAAAAATTTACTTTTACTAATGCATTCTAAATTTTATCAGTTGAGTTAGGTCTTTGACAAAAGAGTTTCCGACTTGGTGTATTTATCTATGGTTCTCACCACTTAGGTTATTGACAACTGAGTTAAGTCTATGACAGAAGAGTTTTCACTCTGTTTCTTATTCCTTCATATATTCATGCCATACATTTTAAAAATATATACACTATGGTGCAAAAGTGCGTCAATGTTTATAAATATATTAGGAAATTATCAGTAGATTCCCGGAGCATTTTAGAAATTTAAAAATGTTTTTGTTGTTGTAACAGTTCGACTGTGACCGATTGTTCTTTCCTGAAATTATAAGAGTAAATATTTTTAATTATTTGTGTTGATGTCAGTAGGTGGTAGTGGGAGCTGGAGAAACTGCGCCACCTCAGTTGGTCTTAACCACAGGTCTATGGGATGCCAACAGGAACTGTCTAGTCAACAACACATTATGTTGTCTGACCGACAGTAACCTGGTCTCCTCATGTAGATGATCCACATTCGTCATCTAACCGGTTGCGATCCGGAGAACATTATTTAGGACCGTTTGTAAACCTCGCCATTGGGTGTCGCTGAGGATTGAGGTCCATACTGGGGCAGCGTAGTTGAGAAGAGAGCGACCAATTGCAAAAACAGCTGTACAAACCAAAAATGTTTTTAGTTTCATCTTATGAAGATTCAACTATTGTATTTTGCTATCTTTGGACTTGTCTAAGGATTTTGATAGAGATAATCATTCATAGTTGTTGTGGTTTTTCTCGATCAGCATGTACATTTATATATTACTATTTGTCTGGTAGAATGCAATATGTTTTTTGTAGTGGTCGTGCTTCTGGAATACTTCCGGTTCACAGTGGGGTACTTCAGGGATCTGTGCTTGGGCATCTACTTTTTATAATGTTTATGCATGACCTTTTTGATACTATATCGAGTAATGTATGTCTTCCATTTTCTTCTGCAGATGATGTACAGTTGCTGTTTAAAGGCACAGTAGAATTTCCTAATGTCTAGCAGATTGATTATACCGTTGGATTGTTGCATAACTGGGTTTCTATTAATGACCTCTCTGTTAATACTGATAAGACTAAGGCAATGTTATTTGTTGATTACAGTTGTGGTAAGTTTTCAGTAACTCTGGACGGTGATTTGATTGAGCTTGTTAACAAGTTTAAGTGCCTGGGTGAAATTTTGGACACTATGGCAAAATATGTTTCATAACACATTAAGAAAAGGTTGTTCATGGGTTTATTATGCCAGTATTTTTATATGACTTAGATGTGTATTGCGGAACCTTTGGATACATCCTGGAGAAGTTACGATTGGTTTTTAATAGAGTTATAAGGTATCTGTACTCTCTTAGATTATGCCAACATGTTTCATCTTATGTCGTGAAATTTCTGGGATTTCCTTTTTTGGAATTTATAAAATTTAGAAATCTGGTGAACTTTTATAAGTGATATAAGTTGCAAACGCCAGGATATGTAGTTGATTTATTTGAATTTTGTAGATCTACTAGAAATAGGCAATTAAAAAAACCAACACTGACTATGTTGGAGCGATCATTTTGTGTTAGAGTGGCACGAGCTTACAATAGTTTGCCAAACTCCTTGAAATCGTTTGATGTTTCTGCTGCTACGTATAAGAATAAGCTATTTGAAAAATTTTCCCGAAATAATATTTTATAAGTGGCAGTATAATACTATAAAATTTTTGGTATTGGGAAATTATTGCGTACATGTGTGGCTTGGCATGGAATGAATGTTGCATAAACAAGTTATGTATGGTTATTATACCCTTCACCTTCGTGAGAATGGTATATATAAGTTTGTAATTTCTACAATTTTCATTTCCGACCCTATAAAGTATATATATTCTGGATCCTTATAAATAGCGGAGTCGATTAAGCCATGTCCGTCTGTCTGTTGAAATCAATTTTCTGAAGACCCCAGATATCTTCGGGATCCAAATCTTTAATAATTCTGTCAGACATGCTTTCGAGAAGTTTGCTATTTAAAATCAGCAAAATCGGTCCATAAATAACGGAGATATGAGCAAAAAACCGGGACAACCTCGATTTTTTACCTATTTTTGATCTATATCTGGATTACTAAGTCATTAATATAGACAATATGGATATCTAATGATAGATATTTCAAAGTCCATTGCAACGATGTAGATAAAGCAAAAGTAAGTTGGACCTACAATGGGTCAAAATCGAGAAAAATATTTTTTAACCCGAATTTTTTTTTCATCAAAAATTTTTTTTGTCATACATTTTTTTCCTAAAAAAAAAAAATTTTAAAACAAAAAAATTAAAAAAAAAAATTTTAAAAAAATTTGGAAAAAACTTTTTTTAAAAAAAAATTCAAAAATAATTTTTGTTTACCTAAAAATATTTAAAAAAATTTATTTTAAAGTATAATTTGGTGAAGGGTATATAAGATTCGGCACAGCGGAATATAGCTCTCTTACTTGTTTTTGATTAATGTTTCTTTTAGCTGTAAAATTAAGATGTAGTTGCCTAAATATCCTGGCATTTGTAAACATGTGAAGTGTCCTGATTTCTAAATTTGTATATATTTTATTGGTTAAATATCAGAAATTTTTAGAATATGTGAAGCATGTGGTACAACGTATTGATTGAGTTTAGACATGTTAATAACCTGTTAAAATCTAAATTTTTTCCTTTTTATTATGTAGATGGGAAATATATAATTATTGGCATGTTTTGCTTGATATGTTAAAGAAGGATTGACTCTGGCTGTTAAATTTGTGTAAGGTATGATTTACTTTTAATATTATTTTTTTTTAAATGAGTTTTTGATTAAATTTTGTGCTTGAATTGTTCTTGGATATTTAAAACTACTGCATCTCAATTCGATTGCTAACTCTTGGTATAGAAAATTAATCTGAACTGTATATTGCTTGGTAACATAGCTTTGGTAATATGGTTTTGGCTCACATGTCATTAGAAGAAGCCCAGTTAAGTTATTGATTCAAGCAAATTAGTTGTGTTCTATATGCTGATAGGTAATTGTGCTTTGCTTTTACATCTTTGCATATTGTCAGATTTGAGAAACTTAACTATAAGAACCCTGACAGGAATTGGAAGTTATATTTTCGATACATACACTCAAATGTTTCTACCATAGAGAATACACATAGAGCAGAAACTCTCCTGTCAAAGACCTAACTCAGTTGTCAAAAACCTAAGTGGTGAGAATGTATTAGTAAAAAAAAACAATGTGAAAACAAAAACAACACTCGTATGTGTTACTTTGTTTCAGTTTTTTTCTAGTTTCCGCTCAATGTACATTTCCTCTATGGTTGTTCAATGTTATTCAACATATCGTACTCGTTCATCAATACTGTATTAACTCAAAAACTTTTAAGTGTTCAAGCGAGACAAAAATGCTTAAGAAAGTTTTCTTTAACAAAAATTGCGCAATATCAAGAAAATATATCAATACTTGTACATATTTCGCTGTATATCCCTTTTATTTGTTCATTGTCTATTGTATTGTACATATTGTTTTTTGACAAAAAAAAAAAAATATTATATTTTGTTGCACGAGTGCGATATAAAAAATTTTTACAAGAACAAAATATCGTATTTTCAACACCAAAACTTGTTTTTGTTTAGCAGTTTACATTTTAAAATAAAGAAGAACAACATGATGAAATTCAAAAAATTTATGAATTTTAAAGTAGCCGGTTGTGTTGTATACACTATTTTTGTAATGAACCAAATATATTTGTTAAAAATTTTATAATTAGTGTTAAACTTAAGTTATGAAAAATTTTTGTTTACAATAGTTAGTGAAACTTATTTCATATAAATTTGTATAGTCATATTTTTTTTAATTTAAGTCATATTAAATTTATTTACTCAATTAAATTCACCCTTATCGTGGTTGGCGTAAACGTCATACGCCTACGACAGTTTCGTACTAGATTAAAGAAACAGTTTGCATTTTAGCTTTAATCTAGTACGAAACCACGATAAGGGTGATTATAAAAATATGAGTTTCAACTTCAAGATGATACGTTAGGGAGACTTTTTCGATAGAAATTGTTTCTTTTTAAATATAAACTGTCGAACAAGGCAATTTTTGCTGTTGAAAATTTGATACTAATGTAATTTGTTCTTTTAAAAGTTTTTTTATGCAGAATAATATTTTTTCTTAAAGAAGTGTATGCATCGAAAATATTTTTTTAAAGGTTTATTATAATATTGTTCCTGCCTTTAATGTCTAGGCCTTATAATAAGTCCCCTTTTACACTGCAGAAATTGAAAGGCAGACATTTTTCTCATTCTCTTTTGAACTAACCTAAACCTGTGTAAATAACACTCTACCTCTTCAACCCCTTGCCAACAAACTTGTTTAGTTATAAGTAATTAAGGCCCTAATTTTGTATATCACGTCACCAAAGTGATATTTATGTGCAAAGCAAAAACAACAATTCACACATTTCAAAAATTTGTTTTTGTTTTATGTACAAATTGTGAACCAAACAAACGCACAAAAATTCAAGCGTTGATTTGCCTTTCATAATTTGAAAATTGTGCACACAAAACAAAAACAAATTTTTAAAATAGCGGTATTCACTGTTAAGTGCGAATGGTCTAGCATCATTGCAAATGCAAAATTTTACCGTAATCCAATAACAAAATACACACAAAAACATTTACAATTTTGCATTTGCAATGATGCAATACCATTCGCACTTAATACTGAACTCCGCTAATGTGTGAAATGTTGTTTTTGCTTTGCACATAAACATCACTTTGGTGACGTGATTTACAAAATTAGGGCCTAAATCTTATAACTAAACAATTATTGTTCTCTCAGTGGAGAATCATATTTGGTGTATTAGTATGAGTGGTAAATCAGCTCTACGCAGCCATGATCTTTCTTGCGTTACTGTAAGTAGCCTTGCGAGCGGGTTCGGATGTTCTAAATTCGTCCTGAACCAAAGGTAGATTTAAGTCTCTGTGGATGTTCTCTTTTCTTATGTACCATGGAGCTCCCGTTATGGTTTTAAGAATTTTGGATTGTGCCCTCTGCAAGTAATACTGGTATTACTTGCTGTTCCCCATAATTGGATTCCGTATGTCCAAATTGGTTTTAAGACCGTCTTATTCAGGCTGTCTTTGCAGTTAAGGCTTAATTTCGATTGATGGTGGATTAGCCAGTGTAAATTAGAAGCTTTTAGTTTCATGTGGAGCCGCTTGGCTTCAAAATGCCGACGCCAAGTAAGACGTCTATCTAAATGAATGCCAAGGTATGTAACGTGATCAGACTGAGGGATGTTCACACTGTTTAGTGTCACTGGTGGACAACTTCCTCTCCTAAGACGTTATGTGTTTGCTTTTGTTTCATTCACTTGTATTCTCCCATTTTTTAACCACGTCTCCACGTGTCTGAGATAATTATCAAGGTTTCTAGATGCTACATTTAAGCCCACATGAGAACTAAGAATTGCAGTGTCATCTGCAAAGGTGGAAATGGTTAATTCTTCGGTACAGCGTTAGTCCTAGAACACTTACCTGAGGTACACCAGCATTATTCGCATAGTCACTTGTCACATAATCGCCGCATTTTATCCTAAACAAGCGATCCAATAGGTAGGACTCTAGTATTTTGTGTGTACTAGGAGGCAGTAGGCATTTAATCTTGTGTATTAGACCTTTATGCCAAACATTGTTAAAATAAATATTGCCGAACAGTACTTTTTTAGCTCGAAAGTATCTCTCCAGTTAGGCGGTTAACTTGCTCAATTGTTCCGTGTTGCTTACGGAATCCGAATCGATGATCAGGGATAATGTTTTGACTATTTAAGAATGTTAAAATTTTCCCTTGGATTATTCTCTCAAATAGTTTAGACAAACAAGGCAATAAGCTAATAGGTCTATAAGATGATGCCAATGTCAAATAATTTCCAGGCTTGGATATCATAATTTGGGGGATTTTCCAATCATTCGGAGAGCAAAGATCGCATTGAATAATACTGTGAGCACAATAATTGTCACATCTGGTAGGTTTCCAATCATGGAAGGTGTAATTAAATCATAACCTGGAGATTTTTTATACCCTTCATCGTCGTGAGAAGGCTATATATAAGTTTGTAATTTCCACAATTTAATTTTCCGACACTATAGCGATAGCGTAGTCGATTAAGCCATGTCCGTCTGTCTGTTGAAATCAATTTTCTGAAGGCTCCAATCTTCGATATCCAAATCGTCAATAATTCTGTCAGACATGCTTTCGAGAAGTTTCCTATTTAAAATCAGCAAAAACGGTCACAAATGGCAGAGATATGAGGAAAAAACCAGGACAACCTCGATTTTTTACCTATTTTTGACCTATATTCTGAAAAAAGGGAACAAAATTAAAAATATTCACTATTTCGCTACTGATAAAACAATGGAAACTTTTAAACTTCTGCAAGAAAGAAGTGTAAAGGCCCAACTATAATATGCATACACTAGTTTAAGTCAGCTTAAGCAACTGTTCGAATACATATAAAACGTATGTGACAAACTATAATGTACTTAAGAGAGTTTCGTCAAATTTTATTTGCTTAAGCAAAGAGCGAAGCTCGTCGCACATTCCGTAATGCCATATTTCCACGGAAGTCTGAATTACTTAATTCGCGTTTTGAATTACGATTGCGAATCAACCTGTTTAGACGACAACATTCGTAATTCAGTTTGACATTTATTTATTTCTTCTTCTTGTTTTTTTTTTCTGTTTACATGTTTTGTTTTTTGTTTATTTTGTTTGTTTGGTGCGAATTTTAAATTTGTAATTTGGCAATGGATAAAAAAGGTAAGTAAAAACATAAAATTGTTTTAAACATAATTAAATTAATTAAACAAATATAATATAATTATTATTTTCATTATTAGAAAAAAGAAAAAGTGCAAGCAAGTGGGACCAGGGCAGCGAGCGGGCTTTATTAGAAGTTTATAAAATACTTCTACAAATGAATTTAACTTTAATCAGACTTTTTATTTCTTTTAATTTATTTATTTAATACAAAAATCTTTTTCTTTATTTTGTTTTGTTTTGACATTTTTGTTTGGACAGCAGATTTTGATACATAAATAATCGATAAAAATTAGAGATGACAGTCATTCGTTCGTAATTCATAAGGTAATTCAAACTGAATTACGTACGAACAAGGTAATTCGCACTTGAAATTTTGTATGGCGAATCATGTAATTCAGTTCGTAATTGTGGGTTGAATGACGAATGAGAGCGTGAATGACGAATAATGCCGTCGTGTGAACATGGTATAAGTTTGTTTATTGTATACAAAGAAAATAAAGAAAAAATGAAAAGGATGAAGAAAATTAATTTATTTTCATAAAATAATAAGAAATACGTATTTTTTATACCCTTCACCATGAGTGGCAAGGGTATATATAAGTTTGTCATTCCGTTTGTAATTTCTACATTTTTCATTTGTGACCCCACAAAGTTCTGAATCGTTATAGATAGCGGAGTCGATATAGCCATGTCCGTCTGTGTGTTGAAATCAACTTTCTGAAGCCCCCAAATAAATTACATACTCGAATGATACATCAATATCTCCGAAATTCTTCCGGCTCGGTTGCTATTTAAAATCGGTCCACAAATAGCTGAGATATAAGGAAAAAACCAGGACAACCTCGATTTTTGACCCATATCTGGATTACTAAATCATTAATATAGACAATATGGATATCTAATGATAGATATTTCAAAGACCTGTGCAACGACGTATATAAGACCATAGTAAATTGGACATACAATGGGTCAAAATCGGAAAAAATATTTTTTAACCCGATTTTTTTTTTCACCAAAATTTTTTTTCACAAAATATTAAAAAAAAAAAATTAAAAACTAAAAAAAAAATGTTTAAAATTAAAAAAAAAATTTTCAAATTTAAAAAAAAAAATTAAAAAAAAATTTTAAAAAACAATTTCGAAAAAACAACTGGAAAAAAAATTAAATTACCTAAAAATATTTAAAATTTTTATTTTAAAGTATATTTTGGTGAAGGGTATATAAAATATAGCTCTCTTACTTGTTTAATTACGTGTTGCACATAAATGTGCAAATGGGGCTAAATTGTTTTGAATGCACATAAGTACATTATGGCCACCTAAAAGTTTCTTCGGATTTTCTTAAGCATTTGACAGTCTTTTCGTTCGGTTTTGACATTAACTTAAGCTAGCTTATGCATATTATAGTTGGGCCTTAAGTTTTTCGCATAATTGCTTTTTTTCAAAGTTAACGAAAATGGCTGAAGTTAAGATTTGTGAAGACTTAAAAAATAAAATAACAATTTTAAAGCTGGTTTAAAACATAAAAGTATCTGTGACAAATATTCAATAAATAAATCAGCAGTTTCAAAAATTATAAAGACATTTCGTGAGACCGGTTCTGTAAAAACTCAACATTTAGGTGGAAGACCTCGTAAGACTCCTCCTAGACAAGATAATTTAATAGCGAGAGAGTTCAAGAAATTCCCAAAAATACTCCTCGAGAGGTTGTTAATAGCCTAAAATTAGAAATAAGTACCCGAACAGTTAGTCGCAGGGCAAATGAGGCTGGTCTTGGTTGCTATCGTCCTGTGAAAAAACCACTCATTTCTAAAAAGAACCGTTCTGCTCGTCAATAATTTGCCAGGGATCATTTAAACTGGTCGATACAGAAATGGAATACTGTCCTCTTTTCCGACGAATCCAAATACAATTTAAGAGGCAGTGATGGGAGAACATTTGTAAGACGACCAAAGGGAAAAATATTAGATCCAAAGTACACAAATAAGACTGTAAAGTTTGGCGGTGGCAATATTATGGTATGGGGATGTTTTTCAGGGCAAGGTATGGGCCCAATTTATATTATTAAAGATACCATGACAGGTATAGGATACAGAACCATATTAAACGATGTTATGTATCCATACGCTGAGGAAAATATGCGCCTAGTTTGGAGATTCCAACACGACAACGACCCGAAACACACCTCTAGGGTTGTAACAGAGTGGTTACAGTCGAACGAGGTACGTGTTTTGAAGTGACCTGCCCAATAGCCAGATCTCAATCCCATAGAAAATCTATGGGAAATTGTAGATCGTAAAATAAGGACCCAAAATTACACCAGGAAGGAAGATTTATCGGAGGCGGTTATAATGGAATGGCAAAATATTTCAAAGGAGACCATTGACTCTTTAATTGATTCAATGCATCGTCGATGTGTAGCAGTTATAAAAAATAAGGGATACCCAACAAAATATTGAGTTATTGCTAAGTTTAGACCATATTTGTTAAAATAATACCTAAGTTTCCATTGTTTTGTCAATGCCGTAATAAAGAAATCTTTTAATTTTGTTTTCTCATTTTTAGAATTTAATTAATTATGTCCTTTGTTTTTTGGGTGCGAGTGGGATATACATATATCAAAATAAATGTTTTGTAACTCAAGATATACAATTTTTGAAATTTTTCAAAATCAAAAACTTTTTTTAAAATTGTTTTGTTCTAAAGAAAGCTTAGGTCTATTTCCTTTAAGATGTTTGTGGTCGCTTAGTGGGATATACATATATCAAAATAAATGTTTTGTAACTCAAGCCATACGTCTGAATTACTATCCAATAGAACTAACCTTGGTGCAAATTTCATCCCGATCGGATGACATCGATTTCAAAAGTTGGTTCACTTGACATGAAATCCCCCATTATTATTAAACTAAAACAAGTACTAAATGTTACTATAACGTTACATTCAAAAGAATTAATTATAAGGCCTAACATACATATAGTATGTACAGTGGTGGCCACCAATTTAAGACAAATACTTGATTTTTTTTCATCAACTGAATTTTAAGTGCGATAGAGCCAAAATAAAAGGACTTTGGAAAAATCGGTAAAACATATTGTATGGACAAAGATATGTGGAAATGCGTTGACCCACCTCAGCGAACATCTGCTGTTAATAACATGATACGACCGAAACTAATGGAACTAAAAATACGAAATTTGGTCCGAATATTTTATAATAATAAAAATATAATGATATAAATGTGAGAAAATATGTTTATTTAAAAAAAAAAACATTTTTGGTCAAGTTGTAGAAAAATTGTATGTGTTCGTGGTGAATATGTATGAATTGACACAGTCCACGGTGGTAAATTCCGGCCAAAAATGTTTTTTTTTTAATTTTTATAAAATTTGTATGGTAAATTTTTCTTAACACTTCAGAATATACAGTATCATAATTATTTTAGCTATAAAGTAACTTATGGTTATTTATAGAGCTGTAAAGTTAAAGGTTTTTTCTTGTCATTTTAATATTAGAAAAATGTGATTTTTTTACTTTTGAATTGAATAGCCTGTGCTTTCTTCTTTAAAGTTTTTTTTGCAAATTAGCACATGCTTTTATAAAACAATTAGCAGTTAACCATTCTACGTAGTTATTAAGGAGTTTTTGCGTCTTATTTTTTAATAAAAGTGATATGAACTAGTTTAAAATCTATAGAAACTAAATTTAAAAAAAGTTTGAAAGGCCAGAACAAATTAAAAGGGGCTATTAGAGGTTAAGTGTAAATTACATCTAATACTGTAAAGTATCAAGAGTAAGTACTATAAATTTCAGCTGCAATTATCTTCCATTCTAATAACCAGAACGATTTCAGTGCCTACATATTTTACACATTTTTTTGGTCAATTTCAAAAATTATGTAAGTTTGAGAGTTATTTACGTCTATGCTGAATTGGCCAAACCATGTATTTGTATGTCGACATTTTTTCAATGGATCATTTATGTTATTTTTAATTATAAACCTAATTGAAGCCATTTACAAAAATGACATACTTTTTTCGATACTTTTATAACGTCAATGTTTATTTGGCCAACTCCTATATGCAATTTATAATATTTATTGCGATGGATCAAGTGTGTTTTTCTTAAATGTACACCAAATTTAAAATTTTACATGAATAACCTAACTTTTTCGATTATTTCAAAACGTCCACGTTTGTTTGGCCAAACCCTGTACATGTATTCCGAAATTTGTACGACCATTTTTTCAATCACTTAAGCTATTCTTCATTTTTGGACTAAATTTCAGGCATTTACATGAATAACCTAATATTTTTGATGCTTTTAAAACGTCCATGATTGTTTGGACAAACCCTGTATATGTAATCCGAAATTTGAATGACCGATTTTTTTTCGACCACATATTTTATTCTTTATTTTTGGAATAAATTTCAGCCGCTTACATGCAATTTTTTGATACTTTTAGAACATCCAGGCTTTTTTGACCAAACCCTGTACTTGAACATCGAAATATTTATCAATCGGTTGGTTATGTTATTCTTAATACAAATACCAAATTTCGAAAATTTTTATGAAGAAATAAAGAAGTTATGGATTTTTGGCCGGAATTGACCACCGTGCAGTCGAATAAAACACACTTGTGTGTTGCATACATATTTGTGGAAATATTTGAAAAAATAATAGACAATCACGTGGAATTTACCAAACAATTTTTGTCTTAAATTCCTGGCCACCACTGTATATTAGGCCGCACAATGCGGCCAAAGGTACCTTTGTCCGCACTGTGGATCATTGGTACAAAATGATCCACAAATTTGTATATGGGGGTTTTTGGGGTCGCTGATTACGAATCCGTTATCAGAATTTGCAAATTCAAAATGGCCAACCTAATATGGCGTCATTAAATACGAAAAAAAAATTAAATGAATTTTCTAATTGATTAAAAGTTTTTGTTTTGATATTATTAAAACAAATGCAATGAAATGCAATATGGCGATGTTAGAGTGCATTCAACAAATATATGCATACGTATTTGTGTAGCTCTACCTTAGTTCACGTTTTCGAGAGTTTACTGTATATTTCTATATATAAATGTGGTGTTTATTTTATTTTATGTTATTTCATGTAAATTAAAGCGTACCACCTTACAAGCAAAAACAATGCGCCGTAAACCTTCTAGTCAGTATTTTTGCAAGGCAGTTATCAAAAAAAATTACTTTTTTTTTGCCGAAAGGGCAACTTGCAAATACTTGCAGCTAAATTTTATTTTATTTGTTAACTAATACTTTGACTTATTACCTAAAATATCTTAGAGAGCAGGAAAAAAATTTCACTCAATCACATAAATTTTGTTTAACAAATTAAAAATAAACAAGTAAGAGTGCTATATTCGGCTGTGCCGAATCTTATATACCCTTCACCAAATTATACTTCAAAATTTTAAATATTTTTAGGTAAACAAAATTTAATTTTTTTTCCAGTTGTCTTTTTTCATTTTTTGGAAAAAAAAAATTTTCGATTATTTAAATTTTTTTTTTTTAGATTTAAAAATTTTTTTTTTAGATTTAAAATTTTTTTTTTTTAAAATTTAAAATTTTTTTTTTTTGTTTTTTAATTTTTTTTTTTTTTTTTTTTAAAAAAATTCGGGTTGAAATTTTTTTTCCCGATTTTGACCCATTGTAGGTCCGACTTACTATGGTCTTATATACGTCGTTGAAAATGTCTTTGAAATATCTATCATTAGATATCCATATTGTCTATATTAATGTCTTAGTAATCAAAAAATAGGTCAAAAATCGAGGTTGTCTTGGTTTTTTCCTCATATCTCAGCCATTTGTGGACCGATTTTGCTGATTTTAAATAGCAAAATTCTCGAAAGCATGTCTGACAGAATTATTGAAGATTTGGATCCCGAAGATATCTGGGGTCTTCAGATAACTGATTTCAACAGACAGACAGACGGACATGGCTTAATCGACTCAGCTATCTATAAGGATCCAGAATATATATACTTTATAGGGTCGGAAATGAAAAATGTAGAAATTACAAACAGAATGACAAACTTATATATACCCTTCTCACGAAGGTGAAGGGTATAAAAATAGTCCTTACATATCACTTTCTTAAAATTTACTATTTAGAAATTTACATTCAGATTTTGTAGAGGCCATTTTTTTCGTTTGATTTGCTTGATTACAAAAACTTTGACACCTGTTTAACGGAAACTCCTAGTCGATCTTTCCTACGGTAGTGTGTCATTCGTGTGAAGGCCTCAAACTGAAATTATGAATGGCATTTGAGGCAATGACAATGACAAAAAACCCCCAACTAAAAACTTGTTTTTTTCGACTTTTGGCCGGACAAAGGTGACTTTGGCCGCACTGTGTGCCGGGTCGAATTGTATGGACGATAAAAAAGTAAAAAATCGTATAGCAGAAACGCAATCTACGGAAAATTCTAAGAAAGCATTTCGACTTTTATCCAATGACTAGCTGACCCGGTGCGCTTCGCCACCCCAATTAGAAGAAAGAAATAGTACTATCAAGTCTCACTTTGTGAATCTAATTGTAAATGTCTAATTTCATATGTCTGGGTCCATTATTATAGAAAATGCAAAATGTGTTCCTAATTTTAAATTTTTAGGTTTATTATAAAATATTCAAAAAGTACCAATGCAATAAGGAAATAGTACCATTGATTATCACTTTTAAATTCGCATACACTAAACCATAACCCGTCAAGTTTGAATTTTAGATTTGTATATCATTTCCTATATTATCAACTAATTTTGTTTCTATAATACTTAATATTTCATAAATTAACACAAAAGTACCATTAGAATATATAAAAAGTACCAAAAATCCCCCACTTGTGGTTTCCCACTCACTCGGGTCCATATAAGCTTAATTTCATGGCTTTAGGTTCATTGGTGAAGAAATTACAAAAAGTACCATTCGAATAAAGAAAAAGTACCAAAAAGTCTCCCCCTAGAATTCTCACACACTTATGACCATATATGTTTAATTTCGTGTTTCTAAATCCATTGTTATAGAAAATTCAAAAAAGTACCATTAGAATATAGAAAAAGTACTAAAAAATATACACTTGTGGTTTTCCAGTTACTCGGGTTCATATAAGCTTTATTTCATGATTCTAGGTTCATTTGTGAAGAAATTACAAAAAGTACCAATCGAATAAAGAAAAAGTACCACAAAGTCTCCCCCTAGAATTCTCACTTACTTAGGACCATATATGCTTAATTTCATGTTTCTTAGTTCATTGTTATAGAAAATTCAAAAAAGTACCATTAGAATATAGAAAAAGTACCAAAAAGCAGTCACTTGTAGATTCTCACTCACTCCGGTCCATATAAGCTTAATTTCATGTTTTTATGTTCATTGGTGAAGAAATTACAAAAAGTACCATTCGAATAAAGAATAAGTACCAAAAAGTCGCCCCCTAGAATTCTAACTCACTTAGGACCATATATGCTTATACCATGTTCACACGACGGCATTATTCGTCATTCACGCTCTCATTCGTCATTCAACCCCCAATTACGAACTGAATTACATGATTCGCCATACAAAATTTCAAGTGCGAATTACCTTGTTCGTACGTAATTCAGTTTGAATTAACTTATGAATTATGAACGAATGACTGTCATCTCTAATTTTTATCGATTATTTATGTATCAAAATTAGCTGTCCAAACAAAAATGTCAAAACAAAATAAAGAAAAATATTTTTGTATTAAATAAATAAATTAAAAGTCTGATTAAAGTTAAATTCATTTGTAGAAGTAGCAGCTCTGCCATTCTTTCAGCCCACACCTCTAATAAAGCCCGCTCGCTGCCCTGGTCCCACTTGCTGGCACTTTTTCTAATAATGAAAATAATAATTAAATTATATTTGTTTAATTAATAATGCTACAATTTTATGTTTTTACTCACCTTTTTTATCCATTTCCAAATTACAAATTTAAAATTCGCACCAAACAAACAAACAGAAGAAAAAAACAAGAAGAAGAAATAAATAAATGTCAAACTGAATTACGAATGTTGTCGTGTAAACAGGTTGATTCGCAATCGTAATTCAAAACGCGAATTAAGTAATTCAGACTGCCGTGGAAACATGGAATTAATTTCATGTCTCTAAGTCCATTGTTAAAGAAAATTCAAAAAAGTACCATTAGAATATAGAAGTACCAAAAAGCCCACACTTGTGGTTTCCCACTCACTCGGTTCCATATAAGCTTTATTTCATGTTTCTAGGTTCATTGGTGAATAAATTACAAAAAGTACCTTCCAATAAAGAAAAAGTACCAAAAAGTCTCCCCCTAGAATTCTCACTCACTTAGGACCATATATGTTTAATTTCATGTTTCTAAGTCCATTGTTATAGAAATTTCAAAAAAGTACCATTAGAAGCACAAAAAAGTACCTATAGTTCAGTTCACACATTTTGGTACCTAAATATTATCCCCTATTCCTAACACTAACTTCACTCAGATACATATCAGCTAACTTTAATGTCGATAACTGAATTAATTTAAAATGTTAAAAAAGTACCATTAGGAGAAAAGTACCAATTTCCCTTTTCTTCCTTGAACACCCATCAAGTTTGAAATTTAAAAATATTCCATTTTGCCAAAATTGTTTATGCTACAGACATGTCTGAAAATATTAAAATCTGTGTTAATGTGCCCAAGAATAAATATGTTTTAAAAAAAGTACCAAACTGTTAACCCGGATTTGGCCCAATATACACCTTGGTATTCGAATTAACAGGGTGTTAATTTTCAAATAACACCCTGTTAGTTAATTTTTGTATGAATCCAGGAACCAACGTTAAAAAAATTATCAAAATTGGCTTAATAATTTCAAATATAATGTATTTTCCCGATTTCATCCCCTTTTTGGTACCTTTTTTATCCCCATTGAGGTGATACAATTTTATTTAAATAAATTTCTGTAACGTGGTGGGAGCTCATAATAAAATATTCGTAAGTCTATGTCAAATTATAGAAAAACATATTTTATGAAAAAGTACCAAAAATAAACACAATTTTTATCCCTTAAGGTTTCGAATTTCCAAAAAGTACCAAACTTATATTTTTTATTTTTTGATAAGTAAAGAAGACGATTTAAAATTTGATTCTATGTTTATTGGTTTAAAAGATACATAGGGTGCCAAAAAAGTACCAAAATACAGTTTTTACCCGTTTTCTCCCCTAAAAGTTTCGAATTTCGAAAAAGTACGAAACACCTGTCAGCTTATTTTTTGAATAGAGTAACATGCAATTTTAAGTTTTTTTGTATCTTTATTAGTTTTTAAGATATAAGGTTACCGAATTTACCCTTTTTTACCCCCTAAACGTTCGAATTTCCAAAAATCCCTTCTTATCGGATCGTTTTGGGGAGGGAAGAACCCACAGTTAAAATTTCATGATTCTAGCTTCAGCCGTTTGGGCTGTGCGATGATGAATCAGTCAGTCAGTGAGTCAGTAACGTTACTCTTTTATATATATATGTAGATATTTCAGTATACAGTAGCCCAAGAAAGTCTACATACAGTAAAAATTATTATGTTACTTTAATTTAAAGCAGTTTTTTTTAGTTTTTTTGTGAGATATATAATAATACATGGCTTATGTCTATTATATAGCAAAAAATCAAATAACGCCCAAAATTTCACCGTTATTAGAGTTATTGATTCTGAGTAAAATAACGAAAAAAATTATTCTCGGTCACCCCTACTTTTGGGTGGGCGTGGCTATTAAGTTTCGTAATATTTTGAACATTAAAGCCCAAAAAACCTAAAAAAAATTTCGTTATCTGAGTCAGAAAAATTCTAATAACGATGAAATTTTGGACGTGATAGGAAATGTTGCTAAACCCGACTTAAGTGATGTTGTTTTAATTTTTTTGGTGTGAATTTATTTTTTTAACAAATATATTTCATTACTTTTAACTTACAAATAAAGCTTTCAACGAAAGAAATTTAATTTGAATTCCTGTATGTAGACTTTATTGGGCTACTGTATATATTTTTATACCCTTCAACTTCGTGAGAAGGGTATATGTATATAAGTTTGTCATTCCGTTTGTAATTTCCACAATATAATTTTCCGACCCTATAAAGTATATATATTCTGGATCCTTATAGATAGCGGAGTCGATTAAGCCATGTCCGTCTGTCTGTTGAAATCAATCAATCTGAAGACCCCAGATATCTTCAGGATCCAAATCTTCAATAATTCTGTTAGACATGCTTTCGAGAATTTTGCTATTTAAAATCAGCAAAATCCTTCCATAAATAACGGAGATATGAGCAAAAATCCGAGACAACCTCTAAAAATTTCATCAAAAAAAGACAATTTATTGCATGCTTTGACAAAAAAACAACAAAACGTATGTTTGGATGTGTGTTGCTTTCATTTCTTTGCGTATTTTGTTTTTGTTTTTTTTTTGACAAAAAAGTAACAATACGTATGTTTGGATATGTGTTGGTTTCATTGCTTTGCGTATTTTATTTTTTTTGGTGTTTTGTGTTTTTGTTTGTGTTTTGTTTCGTTTGGCGTTGTTGTTGTTTTTTATACAACAAAACGTATACATAGTATTTGGATGTGTGCTGGTTTTATTGCTTTGCGTATTTTGTTTTTTGGTGTTTTGTTTCGTTTGTAACTTCTACAATTTTTAAAAGTGTTCTTGATATATTTGGGATGTTATACGCTGAATGTGGGCAATATACATACAAACATACATACAGTGTTGGAAAAAATAATAGGAACGAATGCTTTTTTTTTCAAACTTTGAAAATATGTTAGTCAAATTTAGTTTTGTTTAAAAAAATGTGTATGCAGTTTTGTTTATCAGACATACTGCAAAAGAAAAAACATAATCATTCCTATTTTCATCTACATACATATATATTAATACATTATATGACTAACAATGTATAGAGTCAATATTTTTACTGGAAAAAATAATAGAAACGAGTAAAAGGATTCAACTTTTCGAGGAACATCTTTATATTTTTTGTTAAAAAACTATCTTATCTTAATATTTAGTTGCTCTACCTTGGTTTTTCACAACTTCATTGCATCTGCGGCTCATAGAATCAACCAATTTCTACGCAAACGCCCTTGCCAATGTCAAATCACTTCCTGGATTTGTTCCCATAATTCGTGCTTATTTTTCGGACTGAAACCCTCTAGCTTCCTCTTGAGCACTCCCCAAAGGTGCTTCATTGGGAAAAAAGTGATTTTTATTCCTGAGGTTAACATATTATGGGTATTACAGTATCGAGGCTATGAAATTTTAGTTGGGTATGTTACATACCATCGGAAAGGCTAATGTGTCTAGTTTCTCTGCGTAAGTTTAATTTTTAAGGTTTACACACAAATATGAAAAAAATTAAAATAGTGCAAATTTAAAAACATTTGTCTTGAGTTACAAAACATTTATTTTGATAGATATCCCACTCGCATCCCACTAAGCGACCAAAAAGGTTTTAAAGGAAAAGACCTAAGCTTTCTTTTGAGAAAAAAAAATTAATAAAAAAAGAGTCCATTTTGGAAAAAAAAAGTCAAAAAGGTTTTTGATTTTTCAAAAAAAAGTAAAAAATTGTATGTCTTGAGTTACAAAACATTTTTTTTATAGATATCCTACTCGCATCCCACTAAGCGACAAAAAGGGTGTTAAAGGAAAACACATAAGCTTTCTTCTGAGCAAAAAAAAAAATTAAAAAATGGGTCCATTTTTTTAAAAAAAGTCAACAAAGTTTTTGATTTTGCAAAAAAATTCAAAAATTTTAAATCTTGAGTTACAAAATAATTTTTTTGATAGATATCCCACTCGCATCCCACTAAGCGACCATATAGGTCGCTTAGGAAAAGACCTAAGCTTTCTTAAAAAAACAAAAAAAAATAAAAAGGGCCCATTTTGAAAAAAAAGTCAAAAATATTTTTGATTTAAAAAAAAAAATCAAAAATATTTTATTAAATTTTTTTAATTTTTTTTTTCGAAAGATTGCATAAATAGCTATCTAAACTATTTGGGACACATTTTGCTAAGAACAATAGGTAATAAGTTATATGGATAAAAAAAAACACCTGTTTGGCCAAAATGTCAAATTTTGACCTGCTATAACTCAGAGAGTTCTTGACCGATCTTGTTGAAAAAAGGTGTCCGAATTACTATCCAATAGAACTAACATTGGTGCAAATTTCATCGCGATCGGAAGACATCGATTTCAAAAGTTGGTTCACTTGATGTGAAATGCCCCATATGTATGTAAATAATAAAAAAAATCATCACAATTCATGTTTTTGGAATTCATATATGTAAGTATTGAGTGTTACACATATCAATTTTATATATGTAGCTAATCTTACTGTAACTGTTTGTCTAGCTTTTCAATTTCAAGCTGCAAGATTTTTTCCTTAAGAGCAATTTTTCCATTAATAATATCTTCATTTCTTCGATATGCCTCTTTTGTTCTTCCAGCTGCTGTTCAAAGATTTTTGTTTACTTCTTATTTTCATCACTAAGTTTATACAGGGTTCTCTTTACATCTTTTATAACTTTAAAATTTTCCTTATTTTGTGCCTTCTAATTTTTTTTGTATTTTAATTTGCTCTTTAAGCAATTCTGGCTTCAAATTTGTGAAAGAACTGTTCTGTGTATTTGCTTCTTCATTCACAGTTTCCAACGTTGTCACATTTTCTTCAATCGACAAATCCATTTCCTGTGTCAATGTATTTTATTCCAACGGCAAATTTATTTCCGAAAGGTTTGAACCTTCAACTCTTTTCGGTAATGGAGTTCTTGAAGCACCGAATTTGTTTATTTTAGCTATTCCATAAACGCTAACATCTTCTTCTGTTTCAGTTAGTGGAATTTCTTTGTATGGACCTCCTCCTGTTCCAGCTAAAGGCTGTTTATTTTGTTACGGATCGGTTGGTCTGGCGAGGTTTCCCACTAGCTCTTGGCATGTTTGAACTCAGGCGGTTCCAACCCTCCTCACCAGCCGCGTATCCGTACAATAAATAAAAAGTAAACACTACAATGAACAGACACTACACTCACAATAGCACACGAAGAATGTCCAGGGACAGGTGTTGGTCCCTATGATGCCCACCCAACCATGTCATAGGCGCATCCGCTTCACTATTCCTATGACCCAATTGACCACTTACCTCTCCATCATTACCTATACCATTTCCAATTTATAAACCCATACTGTAAATATTAAATTTTCTTATTATTCAATACATTATTTATTAATTTTTAGGGAATTTATAATACATAATAAACAATTAAAAAGGTAAAATACTCTTAAAACTAATATTAATTATTCTTTTATTTCGTATGCCTTAACTTCGTTTTCTATATCAAACATTTCTTTTCCAACTATACATATCTTTCATTTCTTGATTCACCCTAGGCTCAAATTCTTATTTTTCCCCAATATAGGCTTTCGAAACTATTTTCTCTACTTCTAAAGGAGCTCCCTGAGATGTACAATATTTCTTTGTCAATCACTAGACACAACATATCTTTCACGCGTAAATTGGCCTAAGGTAATTATCATTTTTTTTTCATACCGGATATATATATGTAATTCCCTTTATTTTCTTTTTAGGTGACAAACGAGGATTAAGTGTAACCAAATAAAAGAACGTTACATACACATAAACTATACATTAAACACTTCACTTATAATTTTGGTACACAATATCACAACTACACTTAATCTTAACTTAAACTATTGGTCGTTATATTGATTTCTAAAACATGTTGTAATGGATCGCATCTTATAGCGCTGAATATTGTCGACGTTAGAATAGCTATTCTTATTTTTGAGCAGACGTATTCACTAGTCATATAAAGTTATCACCACAAATTTTAGCACGTATTTTGTTTTGTTAATGTACCAATGGTTTGTAATTTATAATATAAAAATAGGTTACCTGGCTATTTTCCGGCTGTGTGTTTCTGGTCTAGGTATAGTTGTAACAATTATTTATTTCACGTGAAAATAGCCAGCTGTAAAAACATACAAATTCAGTTTCATACAAAATTATTTTTCCTATTTTGGAAACTTACGATTTTTTTTTTATTATTTTAATTATTTTATTGCCAGAAATTATTTTATTCACACAGACTTATTTGTAATAAATGCCGTATCACGTCTTTCTCTGTTAACTTTATTATTGATTATGACAATTTTTACATATTTACTAGTTCAAATATTTTAGCGGTTTCTTATTTATTTACAGGAAAAGAACCGGTTGCCAATTTTCCTTTGCTACATTTTATACCAATATATATTTGAAAATTATACATATTATATATATACTCCGCTGACATCTTACATATTTATGCTTAAATTTCATATACATTTGGTGTCGCTTAATTATCTTCTAGGGACCTAAAGTCGCCCTCGAGCCCTACAAAATCCTATCTCTCATTATATACTACCAGGCTTGCATAAAATTCAGTACGTATCATAATTTCATTCATGTTTCACTATTTTTAATAATTTTTCATATTCAAATAGTTTTGAATGAAAATACAACACTAATTTTACACATATGCTTACTAAACACAGCCGAACATAATAGAAAACAAAACAGCTGACACACACACTAACATATTATAGTACGACAATAAAGAAGAAGAATTTGATAGTACAACATACATGAACATAAAACAAATAAATAAAACTACAATAATATTACACAAAATTAAATGAAAATCAACATAGGCGAGACATTAAATGGTTTTACAAAAAAAAAATACACAAATATAAAAATAATTAAACAAAGAACAAAATCCGATAAAAGACAAACAAAATTGTTACAAAATACCCAACAAAAACAAACAATAAGGAAACTAAGAATAAAAAAAAGAACTAAAACACAATTATTCCCCGGACAGTGATTTATGGAATACTAGTTTCCAATTGGATAATTTAGGAACTTCACCCGCAACAAAACTCCGGTTTCGCTGGTGCCAGCCAGAGGGAACGGTGTGCGGGTCCTTATTTGCCTGGAAACCCAACGTGGGGAACTCTCACACCCTGAGATTAAGAGTCTCAGCTCTACATTAGAGTTAGCCGGGCAATAAAATCGTAAGTATACATTTAACATTCCCTATGCATTTAATATCCTATAATCACTGGAAACCTCGCAAACATTTCATAGTGCAATTTCAGACAAGTGAAATACCAACACCCATTTCAGTGACACAAGCACTCTGCCTGATCTTTTCCCGAGGAAAACATCGTAGAGGCTACCCATGATAATTTACATAATTAACTTTCTTGTTACTGGATTTAGACCAGTAGGGCACAATTGTGCAAAATATTGACCGAACGCCCGCAATTTATTATTGAGGCAAAAAAAAATATAATAAAAATATTGGGTTACGCCTCATCTCAACATTCCCTAATCGGAAAACTATCTGCCACGTAATAGGCGAAATATCTGAATATCTTTTACAAGTAAAAGAATCAGATATATTTTCGGATTCACCGCCATTGAAATCAATCTACGGGAAGTATATAAATATAACCAAATCGTAATAAGAATCTGTACTTTGTGATAACTTATTTAATTTTTCTTTTTAGAATGGATTTATCTTGGACGATGCACAACATAGAACTTATTTTGCACATAGACTATATTGCACATTGGAAATTATTATAAAAAAAACAAGAGACATTTTTTTTTTTTTTTTTTTTTTTTTTTTTTTTGTTTATTTTTTTTTTTTTTTTTAAATATTAAATGAACAAATAAATAAATAGATAAGAAACAACAATAAATTAGATTTAAGTTAGTTTTAAGTGTATTTCGTGATATTGTGACAAACGAATTATGAGTGTAACGTTTAATGTCTAGTTTATGTGTTTGTATTCTTTGGTTTAGTTACACTAGTCCCTCGATTGCCGTAAAACTGAAAAGAAAGATAATATCAAAATTATTAAATATCTAGTGCCCAGATAAACCGCGGAAATGTTAAATATCACTGTGCAATGGCAGTCAATAGTACTACAATTCAGGGAGCTCCTTTATATGTAGATAAACATCGTAAATTCGCGAAAACTTCAAAAATAAAGCAAAATATTTGAGCCCTAGGATAAAAGAAAAGATAAATAATAACATTTATAAAATATATGATAATCGTAAAGAGAAACATACAAAAAGAAAAGTAACGGCTAAAAGAAGATTTGAAGAGGTGATGTTAAATAAAATATTTGTGTTTATTGTTTACATGTTTATTTTATATATTCTTGTTTAGGGTTAAGAAAATTATTAATAAAAGAAAAAAAATATGTAATAAATTTATAATTATTCTTGGTTTCTTAAATTAGCAAGGTACAGGCAATGATGGAAAGGTAAGTGGAGAAGTGGTCTAGCGGGTATTGGGTCGTAGGAATATGAGCGAATGCGCCTACGGCATGGTTGGGAGGGCAACATAGGGGCCAACATCTGTCCCTGGACATTCTTCGTGTGGTATAGTGAGTGTAGTGTCAGTTTTGTGTAGTAGTGTTATCATTTTTGATTAGAGTTCGGATACGCGGCTGGTGAGTAGGGTTGGAACCGCCTGAGGTCAAAACATGCCCGAGCTACTGGGAAACCTCGCCAGACCAACCGGTCCGTAACAATTTTTCGTAAGTTTCTTTTTTACACCGCTTTTGTAATCTGTCCATACCTACAATACAAGAGCAAGTTATACTCACATAAACAAAATGTAACAAATAAAACTGGCTTACCTTTCTCCAACCGCCGGCATCTTTTAAAGGAGGTCCGGAAGCATTTAGTGTTCGTGCTAAATCTTCCCAGAATTTTTTTACTTCTGCTGGAGCGCGTTGAGTAAAACCACAAGCAATGTCTTCATTTTTTTTTTCATTATATCAACCATTGCTTCTATTTGCAATTTATTTGTGTATTTTTCCCTTTTATTCCTGTAAAAATATTTAAAAAAATCAAAATAATTAAACTAAAACTATTTTTCTTAAAAATTTTACAATTCCTTACAGTTTTGTTCTTTCCGTTAGCTTTTCGTTATAAAATTTGAGCGTAAGCAAAATGGAGAAATATATCTACATTGCGGAATCAATAATATGGCAATACCGTCAAGGTAGAGTTGATACCGCCACAAGTGAAAGATTTTGTTTCCGCAATCGCGGAACGGAATCAATAATTAGACCCATTATTTTCCATTATTTATTGTATAAATTTGTTCATATTTTTGGCTCACTGTTGTCACAGTAATTTGTTAGCAATTTGTTCATACTAACCACTGTAACGTATTTTGGTAATGACTCGTTAGTTTTTATTATTTGTTTCTCACTTTAATTCTTGTAACTAGTATGTTGTTCTTGTTCTTAAAAATGCAATTTATTTATTTTGGAGACTTATTGCATGTCGCAGCAAAAACCTTGCTTACAAATAAGCTAAAAAATAAGGGGAATTTGACGATAAGACATACTTACTATTCTACTGAAAGAATACTTATTTTTGTTCGCAAAAGTAACACATAATTTTTGGTCGGAAATTAGTTGTTTTGTTAGTAGAGTTATTTATAGAATTGTGTATTTACAAACAAAAAATAAAAAAAAAACAAGTAAGAGAGCTATATTCGGCTGTGCCGAATTCACCAAATTATACTTCAAAATACAAATTTTAAATATTTTTAGGTAAACAAAATTTATTTTTTTTTCGAATTACATATTTTAATTTTTTTTTTAAATTTAAAAAAAAAATGTTTGCTTTTTAAATTTTTTTTGGTGTCTGTCCGTCTGTCTGTCTGTGAAATCAATTTTCTGAAGACCCCAGATATCTTCGGGATCCAAATCTTCAATAATTCTGTCAGACATGCTTTCGAGAAGTTTCCTATTTAAAATAAGCAAAATCGGTCGACAAATGGCTGAGATATGAGGAAAAAAACCAGGACAACCTCGATTTTTTACCTATTTTTGACCTATATCTGGATTACTAAGTCATTAATATCTAATGATAGATATTTCAAAGACCTTTGCAACGTCGTATATAAGACCATAGTAAGTTGGACCTACCAAAAAAAATTTAAAAAAAAAAATTAAAAAAAAAAAAAATTAAATAACAATTCGAAAATAATAAGAATCTACATAAATGATTCTATATGTGGTCATAATTTGGTGAAATTCTGCTTCGACATAGTTGGTCAAAAGATCAATTGAAATATTACTTTTGTTCTAGATGTCTACTAACACAAACATTTTAAACTCAATTATTTCGAAATGGCAAACAAATTATACACTATTGTTTAATTAAGGAGACGATATAAGATTCGGCACAGCCGAATATAGATCTCTTACCTGTTTTCCTTTAAAAATATATTTTAAAATAAAATTGAATTCAAAGAAAACAAAACAAAAATATGAAACATCAAATTCAAAATTACCTCATATAGCTTAAAAAGCAAAAATGTAGAGAAGTAAAATAGTAGTTCTAAAGCAGTGATGTTCACCCCATACAACAATTGTTTAAAAAATGTACACACATTTATTGTGCTCTTTTAAAGAGCGTAACAAATGCCTCTTTTTTTAAAGAAATTCATTGAGCATTGTTGTTGGTTGGTTTTTGGATGAAGCATAGCAAACACACGCGTTTCAATTACGATTGAACACAAAAAAGACAAAGTCAAAAATAAATAAACAATTTGAGAGAATTTAGGCCGTATAATGTATATTCTTTCATTTCCTTAAAATTTATATTACATTCATTTAATAAATTGGTTATATCTGGGAAAAATTCTAAATCTAAACATTCTTTATTTTGTTCTTATTTTAAGTGTTTGACATTATGTTTGCTGGGTAGCTCTCTCACCAATACATCTTCATTTTTATTTTTGAACATCACTGTTCTAAAGCAGTAATGCGCAGCCCATACCACAATTGTGGAAAATAAAATCACACGTATTCTTATGCTCTTACATTTTAGTAGTCGTTGTCCCCTCAACGAGACAACTAGGAATACGCATGAGCACTGGTGTATGACTTTTTCTTTATTTTTTCAGTTTTTGTATTTGTGTGTTTGTAGGTGCACTGAATAAAATAAAGAATTGAATGTGTTGGTGAGAGTAAGTGTATTATTGAGAGGATTTATTTTTGCGAACCTCTGTTCTAAAGGTAGGGTCACACATGGCAAATATTTGCTCAAAAAAGCGTAACCACTTTTTTTAGCACAAATTAGTTTGACGTGTTTACTCTTACAAGTGTAGTGATTGAAATACTACTTGTTATTTTGTAAAATTAAAAAATCAATTTATCAGTTTTATGTTTTACAATTTTGTTGTCAAATTTTTTCAAATAATTATTATTCTAATTTTACTTATCTTTCAATAAAATCGACTATAATATTTTTTAATAAATTTTATAAAAAATATAGTTGTATTTATCTATTATAACTCATTGAACACCATAAATTGGCGACACCGACAAAGAACGAAAAAAGTATATGTAGATGTTTCACTCACCATCGCACGGAGCAAGAGAGTCTGCTAATCAAGATCGACTCCAACTGTTTGCTCATCTAACTCAAGAAACGATTCTGTTCAAATCGATGCAGCTTCAACAATCAAGTTTCCTCCCTTTTGGCAAAAGAATCCCAAGGTATGGTTTTTCCAGGTTGAAACTATATTCAGTTTGCAACGAATTACGTCATATGTAACTAAATTTCATTATTTGGTGGCTAACATTGATCCCGGTACACTCGATCTTGTCAGTGATTTGCTAGATAATGGTCAAGCAGGTAATAGGTATGAGACATTAAAATCAAGAATTATATCCCTATTTTCTGAGTCTGATGAACGTAAGTTGAAACGACTTTTAAATGGCCAAGTCCTAGGTGATCAAAAGCCTTCGCAATTTTTGTGTACAATTCAAAATTTAGGACAAGGACAAGTTGGCTATAAAGTAATTAGATCAATTTTTCTTGACCAATTGCCTGAAAGCGTTCGTGCAATCCTCGCAATAAGTGAACAGGAAGATGTTAATAAATTGGCAGTTCAAACTGACAAAATAATGGACATGACACAACCAGCAACAATTTCTAGTTTGGAGACTAATGAAATGTCAATTTCCTCAAGAATCGAAGCCTTAGAAAGAAGTTTTAAGAATTTGAATCAAACACGAAGCCGCAGCAACACGCCACGAAGACGTAGATCAAGATCGAAGTCAAGAGAGAATAATCGTGATTATTGCTGGTGCCATAACAGGTTTGGGAACAAAGCAACAAAATGTGTTAATCCGTGTTCTTATCCAAAAAACTAACAAGGGTTTTTGTTTTTAATGTTTAAGTAAATGAAATAAATATATTTTTGTTGATTTTTTTTATGCGATTTTGCTCTGGATTTTTAATTAAAATTTGAATTTATGCGGTTTTTCAGAATTTTGGAACGAATCATTAGTTCTTATATGACGTTAGAGTATCGTTTTATGCGAATTCAATTTATGCGATTTTTTTTGGAACGCATCTATCGCATAAAACGAGACCTGAGTGTACACTATTTGCCGCAAATGAACGCCAATAAAAACATTCGGTACTATTGTATTACAACTATCACTTGGACTTAGAAGATCATTTTCTGGGTTATTTGTAATTGCTGATGTTAATAAATGCATTATTGGTTCAGATTTCTTAAACCATTTCAATTTACTACCTGATTTGAAAAATAAAAGATTAGTTGATGGAACAACACTTTTGTTTTCTAACTAACGAACCTTCTCTTGGAATCTCCACCATATCTAAAGATCGTATTGAGACTACTGGTTCTCCAGTTTAGGCAAGACCTTTAGATAAAAAACGTCTCAATATTGCTAAAAATTAATTTCAATTCATGTTAGACAATAGTAGTGTTCGCGTACTTAATAATTTGTACAAATTATCACTGGAAGTTACGGGATTCCGTTCGTTTACTTTTAAAAACTTGTAGCGAGAGAGCAAGAGAGTGTTAAAAGTGACAGTTCGTAGATAGAGAACATGATATTTTTTACTGGACATTTTTTCTCCAGTAAAAAATATCAAGATAAAAATATGTTTAAAACATATGGTTGCAAATGTAAACAAAACTAAAATGTTGAAAATTAATACAATTTACAAGTTTTGCAAAGAAAAGAATTAAATTAAAACAAAACAATCGTTTGAAATTGATTTATAATAATATACAACTAATTTTTACAAATTGTTGTTAGCGTACTTTTTTTGGTTATTTTTCAGATTGAGAGTAATTTATTTTTACTCTCTAAAATAAAGTTACTGGATATTTTTTACTGGAAAGTACGCGAACACACCTAATAACATTATACGTCCCTCTAAAAGTAATTGGTCAAATTCATTACACATGGTTCCAAAAAAGAATGACGACTGGAGACCCTGTGGGAATTATAGATTTTTAAACAAAATTGCAGTCCCAGATAGATATCCCATTCCATTCAACACAAATTACACACCTGCACCTTGCAAGTTTTACACGAAACTAGATTTAGTGAGAGCATATCACCAACTCCCAATGCACCCTGACGACATTTGTAAAACGGCTATAATTACACCTTTTGGCCTTTATGAATTCCTACAAATGCCCTTTGGACTTCGCAACTCTGACCAAAGCTTCCAACGGTTAATGGACGAAATACTACGAGGACTACAATTTGTTTTTGTGCACATTGACGATGGCTTAATCGCGTCGAAAACCAAAGGAGAACATCTTGATCATCTTAAAATTGTATTTTCTCGTTTTAGTGAATATGGCATTGTCATCAATCCTGCTAAATGTGAATTTGGTTCCTCTGAAATTGATTTTCTGGGATTCCATATAAACGAATTTGGCAGTACACCTACATCATTGAATGTTCAAGCAATCTTGGATTATAAAAAGCCAGAAACTATAATGGACTTACGAAGATTTTTTTGTATGACTAATTTCTATCGTCGATTTATACCAAATGCAGCACATTTTCAAGCCCCCTTAAATGCCTACATGAAAGGTGCTAAGAAGAAAGACAAACGACCAGTAGTGTGGACAAAAGAAGCCGAAGATGCTTTTACAAAATGTAAAGAAGTAATCGCTAATGCTACACTTCTTGCACATCCAGTCGAAGATGCTGAACTAGCATTAAAAGTAGATGCTTCTGATTTCGCAATTGGTGCTGTTATTGAGCAAAAGGTTAAAACACAATGGCAACCACTAGCTTTTTATTCAAAAAAGTTAAGTCCTGCGGAAGTAAAATACAGCACTTATGATCGCGAACTTTTAGCTGCTTATTCTGCCGTTAAATATTTTCGGTATATGCTTGAATGTCGAGATTTCACCGTATACACGGACCACAAATCAAAAACCCTAGTAAAGCATCACCTCGTCAATACCGCCACTTAGATTTTGTTGGACAGTTTACTACAAAAACAACACTGTTGCAGACGCTCTATCCAGAATAGAAGAAATCTACACTATCGATTATGTCAAATTGGCAGATGCACAAAATATGGATGAAGAACTTCAAAACATTTTAACCTCAGATTCTGGTATTAATTCTGGTATGATGTTTCGCAAGGTAAAGCAAGACCCTATCTTCCCAAGGTGTTTAGAAAATCTGCATTTGATTTGCTTCATAATCTCTCACACCCCGGGAATCGAGCTTCAAGAAAACTGGTAGCTGATCATTTTGTTTGGCCAGCTATGAATAAAGACTGCAACAAATGGTCAAAACTTTGTCAGATGTGGCAAATATGTAAAGTTACACGTCACAACAAATCAACATTTGGACAATTTAAACCAAGTTCAAATCGTTTTTCTAACGTACATATTGACATCGTTGGTCCTTTACCTCCCTCTGAAGGATACAATTACATTTTTACAATGATAGATCGGTTTTCCAAATGGCCCGAAGCCATTCCGTTACAAGATATCTATCTGAAACAGATATGTAGAATGATGGAACTCATCCGCCACTTTCGTGCATATATAAGGGACCTTTCAAAGTTATTGATCGAAAGGAAAAATATTTTAAAATACTTATGAACAACAAAGAAGATACAGTTTCCATTGATCGTCTAAAGCCAGCTTATATGGAAAATGAAAATCTAAATGATATTGAACTTTATTTAAAATCACCTACACCCAATAATTCCTTTCGTAAAAGTATCGCTTTGCTGGAAAGGGGGTAGTGTAGTGATTGAAATACTACTTGTTATTTTGTAAAATTGAAAAATCAATTTATCATTTTTTTGTTTTACAATTTTGTTGTCAAATTTTTTCAAATAATGTCTGTCTGTCTGTCTGTCTGTCTGTCTGTCTGTCTGTCTGTCTGTCTGTCTGTCTGTCTGTCTGTCTGTCTGTCTGTCTGTCTGTCTGTCTGTCTGTCTGTCTGTCCGTCTGTCTGTCTGTTGAAGTCAATTTTCTGAAGGCCCCAGATATCTCCGGGATCCAAATCTTCAACAATTCTGTCAGACATACTTTCGAGAATTTTGCTATTTAAAATCAGCAAAATCCGTCCATAAATAACGGAGATATGAGCAAAAACCCGAGACAACCTCTGAAAATTTCATCAAAAAACACAATGTATTGCATGCTTTGACAAAAAAACAACAAAACGTATGCTTGGATGTGCAAGCTTTGTGTATTTTGTTTTTTTTTGTGTTTTGTTTCTTTTGGCATTGTTGTTGTTTTTTATACAACTAAAGTTTAGTTTGGTTGTGTGTTGGTTTTTTTGACAAAAAACAACAAATCGTATGTTTGGATGTGCATGCTTTGCGTTTTTTTGTTTTTCTTCTGTGTTTTGTTTCTTTTGGCGTTGTTGTTGTTTTTTATACAATTAAACGTATGTTTGGATGTGTGTTGGTTTCATTGCCTTGCGTATTTTGTTTTTGTTTTTTCTTTTGGTGTTTTGTTTCGTTTGGCGTTGTTGTTGTTTTTTGTGTTCTTGATAAATTTAGGATGCTGTACGCTGAAAGTGGGCAATGTACATACATACCTATATACTAATTATAAAAAATAATAATGCATCCACAACAAAGGTGAAGGGTATATAAGATTCGGCATAGCCGAATATAGCACTCTTACTTGTTTTTAATAAATTTCATAAAAAATATACGTAGTTGTGTTTATCTATTATAACTCTTTGAACACCATACAAGTGTTTTGTAAGATCAAACAGCATCAAATAAAATAAAACAAAATTTAATGTTTTGAATCATCCTAAGTAAAATAAGTTTTTCAAATAAATAAAAGAATTCAAATGTATTTTATGTAACCAACCACTAAGGTTACGTCTTTGTGTGACCCTACCTTAATGTATTATTTTGGTTTCTGTTAAACTGCTCTTTTGCTACTTTGCTAGAGAGTGTACTCCTAATTGTGAATACCGCTATTATTTCATAGAAATAATGTTATATGTTCATCATAGAACTATTTTTTTAAAAAATTGAGTTTTCAAAATAACTAATACATTCAGAGTTTACAGACACAGAGAAAACTCTTTCACTTTAAACAGGTTGTTTTTCTCCGATTGATACTTGCTTCAAATAAAGCAAATTCGAACTTAACACGACTTTCAGCATATGCTATTAAATGTTTAGGGTTTTCTTTTTCAATATTGATTTAATATTCTATTCGGAAACATCATCGCTTTGAAACATTGTCTTAGATATATTATAATTTAGCTGATTATGCTGTGAAATTTTTAGGTAATTTACATAAGTTGGGGGTTACACGATCAAGTTTTGCCTTTCAAGTTTTAATACACTCTCACTTTTTTACTAAACACTCACACTTTTAATAATTGAAACGAACTTGCATTCAATTTTTCATTCAAGTTAGTGTTTCAATCAAGAAAACAGCTGATTACATTTTTTTGGACAATTTGTACTAAAATTGTTTTCAAGTTGAGTGCAGTGGGGGATCTGAAAAAAAAAGTGGAAATAAATCTGTAACTTCTAAACGAATAGCCCGATTTTAATAAAATTTCCCATGGCTATAGAGGAGGTGTCGATAAGTTTAAGTTTTGAATTTGGGCTTAAACAACCAAGTGGGACACCTCGGGTATATCAAAAATGAAAAATGATGCCAAATTTTTTTTGCGATCCGATTTGAAAGATTTTTATATATATGGAATGTACTAGACGATATCTACAAAAAACATTGCTTTAGCCATATATTATCTCTTATAGTTTACGAGTTATTCGCATTTGAAAAGTAAAATTTTATTTTGTTTGCCTACCTTGGTCTGCCATTTTGCTAATAACGGATCCAATTCTTTCCCGATTTTCTTTTTCCTGGAGAGGTTCAGGAATTGAGGCAAGATAAAAGTTGAAGAGTATGGGTGACAGTACTCCTCCTTGTGGAACGCCCATTTTTATCTTGCGGTAGTTGGACTTCCGGCTTCTGAACTCAACAAACACTTGTCTGCCACAGAGATAATTGGCAATCCTGCGTTTGACATAGTTGAGCAGAGTAGAGTTCAAGATGTCATTTATCAGCATGGAATGGTCAACCGTATCAAAAGAAATGGATAAGTCCAGGGCTGCAACAATTGTGCGTTGACACGGTCGCTGCTGATTGAGGCCGTTAGCAATTTGAATTGTTATCAAGTTTAAAGCTGTCGTGGTGTAATGGGATTCCCTGATGCCATGTTGGTGTGTGCAAGCGAGAATTGCTCTTTCAGGGATGGTAATAGTAGCGATTCTAAAACCTTTTCTACTGGTGATAATAGAGAAATCGGGCGGTTTTCTCCAATTGTAGCGGGTTTAACAGGTTTTAGAATGGGAATAATTCGCGCAACGTTCCAAATATCAGGAATCACCAACTTGCGAATCGAGAGTTCGAGAAGCTGTGTAACTTTACCAAGATTCTTTAACATAAGCATTGAGATGCCATCAGGACCAAGAGCTTTCGAGGGTTTAGATTTGGAGTGAAGGACTAGGGCATAGTATCTCGTTTGAGATTCTTAGTTTTCCGGATTATGGCTCTTTTGTCCTGGTTCTGAGAGGTGGGGTGTTCGACAAACTGTCGACAGAACTGAATTGCACATTTCCAAGTATGTAGTAGTTTATAATGATGGAAATGTTTGCAAACATGATGAATGTTACAAGCAGTCGTTACAGACCGTTAAATTGAAATTGTTAGTGTAATTTCGTAACAATATTATTTTTCATTTGAGATCTCTGAATTTTGGCATTTAACAACAAAATCTTGTATTTGTTGTCCCTGGACGTATTCTCCATATGAAATTCGCCTCGATTATGAATAATAAGATAATTATTATATTTATTGTTTGTTTTATTAATAATTAACATACATAAACATGTATAAACAATTAAAAGTTACAAAGAAACATATTTTTTAAATTTTGTTTTATTAAGAAATTCGTCATTGGAAACAATCCAATTGGGTGGTGCTTAAGTTCTGGTCAATATCAATATGTATATTTAATTCTATTTATATCTAAATGCAAATGTTTTACACATACATACAATTATTTATTTTTTATTATTTATATATGTATGTAATTATTATTATTATATAGTAGTGTTAAATTATTTTTACGTATGTATGCATATGATTTTTGTCTTCGTAGAATAGTAAAAAAGTACAAATTTAATAAATTGCTTCAATATAAAGTTTACAAGTAGTAATTGTATTGATTTAATATCATATTCTTGTTTATGCGTATAATTTAATACATTATGTACCTACAATACATTAATACATACATACATATCGTCGATGAGCCAACAAGAAGTTCAATGTGTTTTCAGGAGAGCTAAAAAACTGCTGAACTAACAGACATATTTGAGAATAGTTTGACAAGTGAATAACAAAGTGAATCTAAAAAAATAAATTAGTAATTACACATGATACTTTTTGTGGCCGCAACGACGATAAACACTATTATCGCTACCTTAATATAATATTATATAGCATAATTAATAATGGTAAAAACGAAATACATATCTAATACATACATATATACTATATGTTTATTATTATTATAATTACAAATAACTGAAATGGTTGAAACAACATTTTACATTAAGGCAACGATACAAATTTATTCTAATATAAAAGTATTTGAGACCGTTAAAAAAATGATGTAATTGTGTATAACTACCTAATATTATATTTGCTTTTGTATACAAAAAAATATATATTATTGTACATATTAAGGACGTCACTTTTTAAAAGATAAAAACCACATACATATTCTGCAAAATATCCAAATAAACTAAATGTAATTTTGTTTATATTAAATACTACCCTTTTTAAATAAAAGTTCGTTTCATTATTCTTTTATAAATAATCTTTGTTAAGTACTATGCAATTCTACATAAATATTTGCACAAATATTGGATGTAAGCGTAATAATAATAATTTTTTCACAACTTTAATTCGAATTAATGCAATAGAAATACTCATTTAAATACATCATACATACATATAAAAGTTATTGTTTGATATTAGCTATTTTCGCGCAGCTCTTTCTTTCGTTAAGCTCTTTCAAGCTTAACGATGAGAAATTATTATTTTTACTGGAGAAAATGTTTCCAGCTGAAAAAACGGAACTAGCAATACAATAAAATATTGTTAACTTATTGTGAGGCATTTTTTGAAAACGCTGAATATTGTAACAAAAGAAACACAATTACTACTGCGAGATCGAAACTTACTTAGTAAATTATTTTACCTTATTTCAATTGTTTGTGACTTTGTGATTCTCATGTAGAGAATCTATTGTAATAGAAACGAAGTTTCACATATACGAATGCTAACTAAAATGCGTTTTCAACTAACATATAACAATTGCGACTTCTAAGTGAATAAGCCAGTTTTGAATTGGCCGAATATGTTTTCATTCTATGCACCTTTGAGCTATTTTTTACGCTAATGTATGTATTTATTTATTTAAATTTAAATGTAACAATTAATATCATTGTGATTACAAGCAGCTGTGGATATGACTTAGTTTTATATTTTGAAATACTTAAGTTAATTTACACACATGCACAAATGTATGTATAACTTTGGAAATACTGTTTTGGAATGCTGATTGCTGAATAATAAGAAACTACGAGAATTTAATATGACATACATATTTATTGTATACACTGAATATAATACATGCCTCATAGTACGAAAAAGCGTTCTACTTTCTACGTACTATACAAGAAAATTTCGTTTATAATACGGAACGTTATTTACTCCAACCCGTAGGCCGTGTGTGACACGGTAGCAAAGTATGAGGGAAAGTAAATTTTTGATAGATATGAGGTGAATAAAATTTCATTAGCTTATAGGGCTACACAAATTTTTGACAAATGAACCGAAATATTTGACAAACATAAAATATACAAAACTAAAATGTATATTTCTAATTTCATTTGTATTTCATTATTAAATCTTAATAAAATAAAAATATATCAATAACCCCCAGTAACACGAAGTCTGGTTATGTATTAATAGTTAAACTGTCAGTTTTCATACAAAAATATTTTTAACCGACAGTATAACTCATAGGGTAACATAGAGACGAGACGTAATTGTCAAAAACCTAAGTCTGTTGTCAAAAACCTAACTCTTTCAAACAACAAAATACATGCTAGTCAATGTATTATGTTATTTTATCAAACATATGATTTGTTGAATTTTTGTTTGACAAATCGGAGTTTCTCGTCTCTATGTATAATTCTCTATGGTATAACTATTAGTTTGGCCATAACCAGGGTTCGTGTTTATAAGGGTAAAGAGTGAAAAACAAATAATTTGTTCTTAAGTATTTTGGATTTTCTAGAGAATTGTCAAAATTTATTGGAGTCAAATACATATTGGAGTCATTTAGCACAGCAAAATTATGAAATTTTTCCACCATAGGATAATTGTAATTTACCATTGAACTTTGCTACCGTTTCACACACGCCCGTATTCTCTTTTTTCATAGATGTTATGTAATGCATTTTTATTTTACGAAAACTCATTTGTTATAATTTATATAATTTTTCGTAACATAAAAAAAAAAAATATTTTGTTTCGAAACTAATTCTTTACTTTCGTAAATTAAATTAGTTTTAATTCGAAATACTTTCAACTGTACATTAGGGCTATATTTGTTTTCGTTTTTTTAATATTAAAATGGTCCTGATATAGTCGAATAGCCCATAATAATCTGAGGTAATTTGTTCAAAAATGACCCGAAACATGTGTTTTCGTAAATAACACAATATTGACAATCGCATGGAACAAAAATTTGGTTATAGCCTAATGTGCATATGTTGAATTAAGAATTAATTCGTAGTGTGAATTCACGTAATATTTTGTATAATGTAATAAGGCATGGATGGATTCATTTCAGTGTATATAGCAATTCATTTGAAAGTCATATTAGTTGTTTCAATAAATATTTAAGTATGTATGTATATTAAGGTGGCCCCGTTTGTACTGAGGAAAAATAAGGTGTTGATTTTCCCAACTAAAATTAAATTTTATTTAGTTTAAAGAGTATTTGATGGATCAAAGAATAAAAGAGTAATTTTTGAAGGTTTTTATGACTTTTTCATATTTATCGCAAAGGAAACATATGAAATATTGGCATTATGTCAAAGGCCTTGTTTTTGAGAGGCGCATTCATATCTGAATTCTAGTGCAAAGAAACTGAAAAACTCATTTCGCTGATAGTATATGAGGTTTAAAATAATTATCAAAAATTGTAATATGTTTGAACTTACACGATCATCACATGATACCAATATTTTATATTTCCTCTGCGAGAAATATGAAAAAAATCACACAAAATTTTGTAAAAGATCTTATATACTTGGGCCCAGAATATCCGAAACTTTTTATGGACACCCTAATATACATACATAATGTATATGAATCATAATTATTTGCCATTTATACGTAATATAGTGTTAGTGATTTTGTAAATAGTTAAAGATTAATAAGACATATATATATATATATATATATATATATATATATATATATTGTTTTACAAGTTACTCATATTAAAAGTGTAGGCATAATTTTAAAGTGGTTTTTGGTATTGCAGTTTAAATTAAATTTAAACCCTAACTCTACACATCAGGTTTTGTGATATGTTCATTTGTAGAGTAAATTTGTATAAATATGTAATTTGATTTAGATAATTCTTTGGTTTTTATATTTTTCGTTATTCAAATATCCCCTGTATCCATGGCAGTATTAATATCAGCTACGATTTTTCCCATCACTTCCCGATATGGCGAATTTGGTTTAAATGCTGTTTCCAACAGAGTTTGATCGCCAAAAAATTCAAATACTTCATCGATGCGATTTAAAGACTTTTCCGTTAAATGTTTCTCAACAATACATTTCAAAGATGCATGTGATTCTGCTATCGATTTTTGTAAATATGGCAGGTCAAAGCTGTAATCAACTTCATAGAATGATATAACTGATAGCTGAGTATTCTGAAAAATGTGGTTAAAATTATTAATATGAGAAATTTAAGTATGTAAGTTAGTGTGAATTCCAAAACGTATAATTGCAAAGCAACCTAAAAAAGGAATACGTTTTCAACGCAACCGTGTAAAGTTTTACAATTTCACATGTTGCATAATGCATGAAAGACTAAAAACAGACAGTTTTGATAAAGATAGCTTTGCAAATTATTTTGATGTTTTTGAACTCACTCTTATTATGTAAATATGTAGTTATATATTCAACAAAAAAGCAATACCTGAAACTTTCGTTTAAATATTTCAGCTTGTGTCTGTTCTTCAGCACTAAATTGATTGTTACGATGTAAGACTCCAATTTTTATAACAATTTTAATGACATTCTTAATAATTTTCTCTGCTTTAACCTTGTTGCCACTCTGAAAAATAAAAAAATAAAACTTTATTTATATTATATTAAAACTCCATATACATATCGCTCATTTGCTGCAACAACGTAATAATTAAAAAAACCCAAATTCCGAGTTTGCATAGTAAATAAGTTGTTTTAATAACTGACAAAGTATTGCGAACTAGCTTCTAAAATTACATAGAAGCATTTGGAACGCCACACGGTGGCTCATATCTCAATTTCATCGCCCAAAAGTCCAACAAAAATTTTAATGCCATTCAATAGTAAACACATTGAAACTGAGGTAGCCAAAAAATTAGATAAAAATATTGCCAATTGCGTGCGTGGCATGCTGTTAAAGTCAAATATTTTACGTCATTTTATAAAAATGTGATTTTTGTAAATTTGATCATTACTCGCAAACTATTATAGATAATTGGATGATTTTTCTTTTGTTATGTTGGTAGGATAATAGTCTTTAAGAGCTGATATGATTTGTCATTGTACCGTTTATACCTGATGTGTTATTAATTTTTTTCACAGGTACTATATTTTAGCCAAATTTGAATTTCAGTGGAGTAAAAGTGCTTAGGGTCAAAAGGGGTTAAACCAATTTTACAACCAGGAGAAAGTCCAAAGTGTCCTCTTTAAGCCTATATATACTTGTTGACCTGTTTGTTGAACACTTTTTTCATTTGAATGAAATTACTCCCAAATTTTTGTTCTATTTTTATTTTATTTGTTCATATGACTGGAGCAAAGTACAAGTCGCAATTTTGAAGATATTGCGATAAAATTTGGTACATAAATTTCGGCCCGAGGTCGATGTCTATTGAAAATTACTGAAATCGGTCCACTATCGGTCACCTAGCACCCATACAAATGTTCTCCCGAAGTTATACTTTATCGGTCGTAGATGGTTAATTTATATATGTATCTACACAAATTTTGCTCCAAATAAGTTTTATATAAACTGAATTAATGTCGCCTAATTTCATGGCGATCGGTCCATTATTAGTTATAGCTCCCATATAAGACCCGCTTCCGAAAATCACTTTAACGAGCATAAATCTCTTAAAAATGTTGGTATAAACATAAAATTCAATAGAAATAACATTCATATAGACGTAAATCACACGACCTAATTTCATGGCGATCGGTCCATTATTAGTTATAGCTCCCATATAAGACCCGCTTCCGAAAATCACTTTAACGAGCATAAATCTCTTAAAAATGTTGGTATAAACACAAAATTCAATAGAAATAACTTCCATATAGACATAAATCACACGACCTAATTTCATGGCGATAGGTCCATAATTAGTCATAGCTCCCATATAAGACCCGCTTCCGAAAATCATTCACGAAAATAAATTATAGTGTAGGGTATTATATAGTCGAGCTTGGCCGAACATACTTCCTTACTTGTTTTTATCTGCTGATAACTTTTTTAATAAGTATAGCTGATTCAAAAAACAAAAACTTTGCATTTTCATACTAAATGCTATAAAAAATTAAAAGTTCAACTTTAACCTTAAATTGCGCAACAACTGCTGAACCGATTTTAATGAAATTAAAACTGGAGAAAAATTCAAGAAGTTATCTGTCCACCAAAAATTTCGAAAATATCTCTATCGGTTCAAAAGTTACAGAGTTTTGGCCGATGAAAAACGAAAATGAGCCACTGTGCGCCATAGAAGAAGTTTGTCCTAATTTTATAACTTATTGTCTATTACTTGCAATAACGTATTATTTTAGTTGTGCGTTAAGTTATCTAAAAAAGTGACATATTTTGTTATGTGTTTTTTATTTTCATTTAAAAAAAACATATACATATATCGGTTTAAAAACTAAAAATGCGTCCCCTGACCCCCGTTAACTAATAGTTATACTGACAGTTTTCAAAATAAAAATTTTAAACCAAACTTAATGGGGATGAAAAGTTAAACTTTTTGAGTTATGACGTCGCGACGTTGCAGCAAATGAGCGACTGTACATAATATATGGGCATTTCCAACGAAAAATCCACCCAGACCGAAACATTAAAACTGTTTTTCTTTATTGTATTATTTAACCCTCTAACCGGCAAGGCTGCCTTTAGGCGGGTATGTTAAATGTATGTAATGCTGCTTTATTTGGTTATTTTTCCCGTTATAACGGTAAATATGAGTAAAGAGACAAACAATTTACTTATTGTGATAAACAAGAACGTGCACTTGTCTTTTGTTTGTTTTTATTCCAACGTATTTCTTTTTTTTTCATATAATAACCTGGTATATTATTTTACCTCGCAATAAAATTGGCCGGTTAGAGGGTTAAGATAAATATTCAAGCTTAATTAAATTAAAGTGTTGAAGGCCTTCCTTAGTTGCGATGGCGAGATACCGGGTGACAAAGTTCAAGTTCTCATTTTGATCAGTTGTGTTTTATTTTTAAGGGCATCTTCTCATTACAATTTATAATTCTAGGAGTCGCTGTGCAATTGGACTCTTACCACAAAACTTTTGCTACAACAACAGCTAACCGCAAAATAAATGCAAAAGAGCAAAACAAACAATCAACGGTCAATTTTTAATAATATTTTAAAAAAGTTTAATAAAATAAACTAATTATAAAAAAATTTCTGTTATTAAAGATATAGTTAATTTTATATTCATTTTCAAAAATGTGTAACGTCACGCCATATTGTGATTAATTTCCTTGCATTGATTGAACGATGTCCGCCAATTACAGACCGCAATTTTGTTTCAGCCCAAGGACAAAGCCGGGAAATGACTGAAATCAGTCCATTATTTCACCTAGGCCCCATACAAATGTCCGGAAATTGGACTTCATCGGTCATAACTTCTTAATTTATATAGGTATCTACTAGGGTATTCATTCGACTAATGATCGTTCGATTAATCGAATAATTTCTTGCGAATAATTATTCGAACAATTTAAAAATGGCCATTTTCGAATAACGAATAATTCGAACAATTTTATGTAGAATAATCGAATAAAACGAATAAATGTTTATATATTTTTAAATTTATTAAATTGCTTAAAATTTTTCACAATTCCAAATTTAAATATGTAATAATGACTCACAAAAATTGTATTGTTTCTGAAATTCGACAAATAACTAAAGACAAAGGGACTTTCGATCACTGTAGATGAGTGTTTCGATAGCTCCTTCTATAAATATATAAATATTACTGCAAGAAGTTACAATTCTAAAAACAAATCTTTCAAAATTTTTAACTTAGGACATGAACCAATGAAAATAAAAGGTACGGAATAAAATAATTGTTATTAAGCTGGCGAAATTTTAGATGAATCCCAATTAATAAGTGATATTGAGGATCACATTTATAATGATCTTAAATATATTTAAGTGATGTTATTAACCGCGTACGTAAGTGTTGCAAAATATTTAATAAATCGAATGATTTTGACACAAATATTGCAACCTAACGTTTTGTTACAAGAAAAGCATCGTTGAACATCTTTGTCTAACATGGTAATAAACTTCAAATTAGACACGTTCACTGACAATGATATCAAACTTTGGACAGATTCCCTTCATTGTGTAATTTCCCAATACCACTTTACTAAGCAAAGATTCGGCAACGTTGATAGAACTTGATGTATAATACAATTTGTTATAAATAATTTAGAAATAGTGAATAATTAATTTACTAAAGAATTAGTTACTCAATGTAAAACTTGAATTAATTAACGACATAAAAAAGTTCTTAATACGTTTATATTGTATTTGAATTCAGAATCATATCCAACTAGCTCAAATTGTTTAAAGCATAGCTCCAAAACGGAATCTAAAGGGTTTGCCAGTCAATTGTTTTGTAGATTGTTCGGGAGTTAATCTGATCAGAATATTGTGTTGAAATGATTTGTTAATCACTTCAATTTGACATGATTAAAACTTAATCACTTCATTAATCACATACAATCACCTGAATATACCTCAAATCGACTATGATGCAGCATCGGCCACATTTCAGTGTAGTACCGATAAATAAATTTTGACAGAAGTTTTTTTTCCCTTAAAAAACCTTAAATAATTCATCAATGTTCACAATTTCATAATTAAAAAGTTTAAAATAATCTGCTGATATCTTTAATAAAGTATTTATTTCCATATTTAATTCCTTAAAGAAATATAAATTTGTTTGTTGTTTTTTATTTGTCAACTTAATCATTTTAATGTCAACTTAAGCATCTCCAATGAAATGTGAACGGCTTTGATTAACTTAATCAACATTTTGCTTAAACGCGTTTAAAAGCCCAAGTGTGAACATATATTACTTTTTTTTTAAAAAATTTAAATTATTCGAATAATTCATTAATTTTAAACGTGTGATCGAATTATTCGAACAAGTTAAAATCTCTTATTCGAATTATTCGTTTTATTCGAACAAGAGAAAAATCGAATAATTCGAATACCCTAGTATCTACACAAATTTCGCTCCAAATAAGTTTTATATTTACGGAAGTCATGTTATGTAATTTTATGATGATCGGTCAGTAATTAGTCATAGCTCCCATATAAGTCCAGATTCCGAAAAACCATTTTGGTATCCACATAAAATTCAACAAAAATAAGTTTCATATAGACATAAATTACGCGACCTAATTTCATGGCGATCGGTCCATAATTAGTCATAGCTCCCATATAACGCCAACTTGCGAAAATCATTTACGAAAATAAATTATTGAAATTATAAAAATGTTACTGAGTGTAGGTTATTATATAGTCCGGCTTGACCGACCATACTTTTCTACTTGTTTTCTTTTTCTTATTACTTAACCAAAAAATATATCAAATGGAAATTTTAGTAACGTGACGGCTAACAAATAAAACAAGAGGAAAGTTTTTTAAATTTTATAATATAATCATACTTCAAAAAGTCTTGCCCAATTCGCAGTGTTATGCAATTTTGTAATGCAAGTCAAACAGCACTTCTGTTTTTGGTAACGCAACCAATCGTATATGTTTGCTAATATTTTGAACTCCTTAGGGTCAATTGTTGCAATATTTGTTTGGAATAAAGTGATACTTAATTAAGGACTGAGTTCGAAAAATTCTTAACATGCGTATATGTTAATAAAAATTAAACCACTAAACTTACAGTTTTGATTTTTTTATTTGATTGAAATTATTATAACAATTTATAAAAAAAAAAATATTTTTATAGGTCTAATCACTAGCGATGAAATTTTGAACCTTTTGCGGAAACCCTTCCATTATAGTTTTTATAGAGCTTTCTGTCACTTTTTTCGTATAGGTAGTCCATCTCCGATTAAAATCTGCAACATTTTTGAACACTTTTTTTGTGCTCTTCAATTCTTTTTTAACAAGAGCCCAATTCTCTCCCCTGGACTTAGCGCCAGGCAGTTTGGAGGATTTGCCTGTGTGGGTAGAAATACCACATTATTGTTCTTTTACCACTCAAGACCTTTCTTACCAAAGTGACAGGATGCCAAATCAGGCTAAAAATAAGTGGACACATTAAGAAGTCTTATGAGTGGAAGCATAATTTTTTTACAAACATTCCGCAACTGCATATTGCTTGCCATACCAAAAACTTTTTGGGAAAATTTTCCGCTTTTGGGTCCTAAACTTGTCCACAACATTCCCTCGAGCATCAACACATAAAAATATTGACACGGAAGCTGCGAAAGATTGTCCATATGTACGTTTCGTCATCCATTATGCAGCAGGTACATTTTTTGTATAAAATTTTACTTAAATTTCGGTGATCTGTCTTTGTCCTCTAAATTTTTAGCACAGTTCCTGTCAGGAACTTTTTTAGCCTTGTTTGGTTTTAAACATGCTTTGGCTTTTACTTTGCTTTAGAAACATCATGTGGACCATTCCTTCCTACCTGAATCAGGTTTCCTATCAACGGACAAGTTCTACCGCTACTGTTTAATATTATTTGAATCAGTTTGATAATATAATTTAATAATTTTAGTACGTAATTTTTTCTGGTCACTCATTTTAATCAGTTTAAAAACAAATGAATATAATTGACATTAAACATAATAACTGACATGCTTTACAAAGGTAACTCAAATAATACTTGGGTTAAAAGTTTTAATGAAAAATCACTTTCGGAATCACTTTCATATTATTCTACATTCAGTAAATATTTATTATTGAATATCTGGAGAACTATAGCCAGTGATGCCAAGTGTAGGGAATTTTTCCTTTTTTAGTGATTTCCTACAATTGTCGAATTGTAGGGAGTTTTTGCAATGACAATTTAAAACTATATACATATTTTCCAATTATTAAATTAAAAAACATAAAATTTGTTTTAGCGTATCATTATAAATTCGTAAATCTGGTATAATATGAAGTAAGCGTCAATTATACATTGACAGTACCGCCCCCTCCCTTAACCTCTTCCTGGAAGTAATGAGCATCTCAATAAATACTGGATATATTGAGTTAGAAATTCTCATTGTATGTATATATTCCACCCGTCATCAGCATTGGGGCTAGTTATCATCCCAGAATAGCCCACCTTTTGTAAGGAGATAACAAAATTATACTTGGCGATTTCAATGCTCACCACGAGAGTTGCTACTCCCAGCTAGCAAACGGTTCACGCGGTATATCATTATCAGACCAGATAGTCGATCCGGACATCGCCGCACTCAACGAAGCTCACCAGACATTTCAAGCTTCTGCATGTCGCTTCTTGCCCATACCACCTGACAAGCTCAAATGGCATTAAACTCAGATCACATCCCTTTCTTGATCATAGTAGAGAAGTCTAGCGACTTTGTGGATAAGCGCACGTTCGTTAATTACAACAAAGCCGACTGGCAAGGCTTTACGAACTACAAAGACGATTCATTATGTCACTTACCCCCACATTTACCAGAAGGGTTCACCCAATATTTAGAAAAATAGTCCTTTATGCGGCAAGGCGCTTTATCCCAGCTGGAAGAATACCAAATATTAGACCAAATTTCCCATCTCAGGAAGTACGTATGGCACAAGAGCGCGATCTCCTACGTGCTAGCAACCCAGCTAATGAGCAAATTGAGCAGTTGACGGCTAAAATTTACTATATCGTCGACGAGCATTGCCGCAACAAATGGTTAGACCACCTAAATCATTGCACAACTGACTCTATATCGCTAAGGTCTACTATTAAAAGTCTATCTGGAAATAATAATAGAAATCAAAACCTTGCTGCTATTGCGTTTAACAACTCGCACAGCGTTGCCGTTTTGGTTATTTATAACCAAAATTGGATGTGTATTTATTTTTCATTTTGGTTACTTTTTTCAAACATTTTGTTATAGTCGGATTTTTCAATATTAAAATATACGATCCTAACGACCAAAAAAATTTAAAATATATAAACATTTTTGAGAACGAATAATTATTTTAAAAGATATTTACGTTTTAGGGATGTAAATGAGTTCTCAATATTGGTTTAATTTCACAGCGGAACAGACATTTTAGTGCCGAAAATTTCAACAGCGTTTTGTACGCGATGCTGAACCCTCAGTACTATGTTAAACTTGTTTTTTTCCAGTCAACTCTCGTTTTCGAAATATCGCGGTTTTTTTAAATTTTGAGTAATGCAGCTTAGAATGTGATTTTTTTTTGACATGCAACTGGTCTACATATATCTATATGTTTCTTTTGAGTATAATAATGCTAATATATAAAAAATTAAAAGTCATTTTAAACAACAAAAAATATATATTTCAACAAAAAAGTTAACAAAACCTCAATTCCTTAAAAAAATATTGAAGAAAATTAAAGAACATCACAAAATTCATATTTCACTTAAATTCGTACACTTATATTAAATTATAATTTAAACTTTAAAAATTAAAAAAAAAATTAATATTAAATAATACTAATACTTTGCACAGTGGTTTATAAACTTTTTTTTTGGAAATAATTCGGTATCTCGGGAATTATTGGAGATATTATTACAAAATTTCACATGGTTAGAGCTGAGGTGTTTTTGAGTTGAATTACATTTGTTCAGCTTCCTAGGGGTAATACGGGCCAGTTTGTGCCCCCTCAAAGTTGGTCACCTCGGGACTCAAAATTTTTAAAAAAATCCCCAAAAATTCATTCATAAAATATAAATAGTCCTTGAGAAGATCTACAAAAAATACGCTTACATGTGTAGGTTATCTCCTTCAGTTGAAGAGATATTTAGGTTTATTTTTTTTTTTAATTTTGCTCGATTTTTTTTGTTTTTTAGATATGGCGGCCCTACGGAGGGTCGAATTTTTTTTCAAAATATCAGCTATATTGGCAATAAAATTCTAAATAAAATAAAAAAAACTTGGTAACAGTTATCTCGTCCGTGTAAAAAGTTACACGCATCCAAAGTTGGAAAATGTAAAATGGGCCTAATTTTTTACGATTTTTCCTAAAAAAGTCCCTATATTTTTTCTTTTGTAGAAACAAATTTTCTTTGGGACTATATACAATTTTTATATGTTCCGGAAAGAAAACTTAATGCAAAAGCATGTAAAGTAAAATTGGGCTCACTTAAGCGGACACAATTTTAAAAAAAATATTTAGGTTTCAGTAAAAAATTCTAAAAAGACAAAGCACCGATCCTCGAAAAAGTTCCGTATTTTTATAACCCTATATGTTGTTTAAATACTTAGAAAGTTGTTTTACTATCACACGGTAAATAGCGTCACAGTAGGCACTTTTCTAAAAAAACTCAGTTTTTGAAACACATTTTCCCCGTTTTAGGAATTTCGGTATTTGAAAATAAAAAATGTCAATAATTATAATGTCATTAATTTAAGGACATTTGGATCTAAATTAGTTCCCAATTTTGTTATGATATCTTTAACCGTTAAAATTTTACATTAAATCAAATTTTATATTTTTCTTCACGGAAAATCACCATATTATAATTAAATTCTTTAATTTTATTAAAATATGAATCTACAAGTCCTAAGGTTTTTACCAATATCAAATACTTATATAAAAAGCATATATCTACTACTCAGAAGCTCCACAAAAAAAACAAGAGCCCAATTCTCTCCCCTGGACTTAGCGCCAGGCAGTTTGGAGGATTTGCCTGTGTGGGTAGAAATACCACATTATTGTTCTTTTACCACTCAAGACCTTTCTTACCAAAGTGACAGGATGCCAAATCAGGCTAAAAATAAGTGGACACATTAAGAAGTCTTATGAGTGGAAGCATAATTTTTTTACAAACATTCCGCAACTGCATATTGCTTGCCATACCAAAAACTTTTTGGGAAAATTTTCCGCTTTTGGGTCCTAAACTTGTCCACAACATTCCCTCGAGCATCAACACATAAAAATATTGACACGGAAGCTGCGAAAGATTGTCCATATGTACGTTTCGTCATCCATTATGCAGCAGGTACATTTTTTGTATAAAATTTTACTTAAATTTCGGTGATCTGTCTTTGTCCTCTAAATTTTTAGCACAGTTCCTGTCAGGAACTTTTTTAGCCTTGTTTGGTTTTAAACATGCTTTGGCTTTTACTTTGCTTTAGAAACATCATGTGGACCATTCCTTCCTACCTGAATCAGGTTTCCTATCAACGGACAAGTTCTACCGCTACTGTTTAATATTATTTGAATCAGTTTGATAATATAATTTAATAATTTTAGTACGTAATTTTTTCTGGTCACTCATTTTAATCAGTTTAAAAACAAATGAATATAATTGACATTAAACATAATAACTGACATGCTTTACAAAGGTAACTCAAATAATACTTGGGTTAAAAGTTTTAATGAAAAATCACTTTCGGAATCACTTTCATATTATTCTACATTCAGTAAATATTTATTATTGAATATCTGGAGAACTATAGCCAGTGATGCCAAGTGTAGGGAATTTTTCCTTTTTTAGTGATTTCCTACAATTGTCGAATTGTAGGGAGTTTTTGCAATGACAATTTAAAACTATATACATATTTTCCAATTATTAAATTAAAAAACATAAAATTTGTTTTAGCGTATCATTATAAATTCGTAAATCTGGTATAATATGAAGTAAGCGTCAATTATACATTGACAGTACCGCCCCCTCCCTTAACCTCTTCCTGGAAGTAATGAGCATCTCAATAAATACTGGATATATTGAGTTAGAAATTCTCATTGTATGTATATATTCCACCCGTCATCAGCATTGGGGCTAGTTATCATCCCAGAATAGCCCACCTTTTGTAAGGAGATAACAAAATTATACTTGGCGATTTCAATGCTCACCACGAGAGTTGCTACTCCCAGCTAGCAAACGGTTCACGCGGTATATCATTATCAGACCAGATAGTCGATCCGGACATCGCCGCACTCAACGAAGCTCACCAGACATTTCAAGCTTCTGCATGTCGCTTCTTGCCCATACCACCTGACAAGCTCAAATGGCATTAAACTCAGATCACATCCCTTTCTTGATCATAGTAGAGAAGTCTAGCGACTTTGTGGATAAGCGCACGTTCGTTAATTACAACAAAGCCGACTGGCAAGGCTTTACGAACTACAAAGACGATTCATTATGTCACTTACCCCCACATTTACCAGAAGGGTTCACCCAATATTTAGAAAAATAGTCCTTTATGCGGCAAGGCGCTTTATCCCAGCTGGAAGAATACCAAATATTAGACCAAATTTCCCATCTCAGGAAGTACGTATGGCACAAGAGCGCGATCTCCTACGTGCTAGCAACCCAGCTAATGAGCAAATTGAGCAGTTGACGGCTAAAATTTACTATATCGTCGACGAGCATTGCCGCAACAAATGGTTAGACCACCTAAATCATTGCACAACTGACTCTATATCGCTAAGGTCTACTATTAAAAGTCTATCTGGAAATAATAATAGAAATCAAAACCTTGCTGCTATTGCGTTTAACAACTCGCACAGCGTTGCCGTTTTGGTTATTTATAACCAAAATTGGATGTGTATTTATTTTTCATTTTGGTTACTTTTTTCAAACATTTTGTTATAGTCGGATTTTTCAATATTAAAATATACGATCCTAACGACCAAAAAAATTTAAAATATATAAACATTTTTGAGAACGAATAATTATTTTAAAAGATATTTACGTTTTAGGGATGTAAATGAGTTCTCAATATTGGTTTAATTTCACAGCGGAACAGACATTTTAGTGCCGAAAATTTCAACAGCGTTTTGTACGCGATGCTGAACCCTCAGTACTATGTTAAACTTGTTTTTTTCCAGTCAACTCTCGTTTTCGAAATATCGCGGTTTTTTTAAATTTTGAGTAATGCAGCTTAGAATGTGATTTTTTTTTGACATGCAACTGGTCTACATATATCTATATGTTTCTTTTGAGTATAATAATGCTAATATATAAAAAATTAAAAGTCATTTTAAACAACAAAAAATATATATTTCAACAAAAAAGTTAACAAAACCTCAATTCCTTAAAAAAATATTGAAGAAAATTAAAGAACATCACAAAATTCATATTTCACTTAAATTCGTACACTTATATTAAATTATAATTTAAACTTTAAAAATTAAAAAAAAAATTAATATTAAATAATACTAATACTTTGCACAGTGGTTTATAAACTTTTTTTTTGGAAATAATTCGGTATCTCGGGAATTATTGGAGATATTATTACAAAATTTCACATGGTTAGAGCTGAGGTGTTTTTGAGTTGAATTACATTTGTTCAGCTTCCTAGGGGTAATACGGGCCAGTTTGTGCCCCCTCAAAGTTGGTCACCTCGGGACTCAAAATTTTTAAAAAAATCCCCAAAAATTCATTCATAAAATATAAATAGTCCTTGAGAAGATCTACAAAAAATACGCTTACATGTGTAGGTTATCTCCTTCAGTTGAAGAGATATTTAGGTTTATTTTTTTTTTTAATTTTGCTCGATTTTTTTTGTTTTTTAGATATGGCGGCCCTACGGAGGGTCGAATTTTTTTTCAAAATATCAGCTATATTGGCAATAAAATTCTAAATAAAATAAAAAAAACTTGGTAACAGTTATCTCGTCCGTGTAAAAAGTTACACGCATCCAAAGTTGGAAAATGTAAAATGGGCCTAATTTTTTACGATTTTTCCTAAAAAAGTCCCTATATTTTTTCTTTTGTAGAAACAAATTTTCTTTGGGACTATATACAATTTTTATATGTTCCGGAAAGAAAACTTAATGCAAAAGCATGTAAAGTAAAATTGGGCTCACTTAAGCGGACACAATTTTAAAAAAAATATTTAGGTTTCAGTAAAAAATTCTAAAAAGACAAAGCACCGATCCTCGAAAAAGTTCCGTATTTTTATAACCCTATATGTTGTTTAAATACTTAGAAAGTTGTTTTACTATCACACGGTAAATAGCGTCACAGTAGGCACTTTTCTAAAAAAACTCAGTTTTTGAAACACATTTTCCCCGTTTTAGGAATTTCGGTATTTGAAAATAAAAAATGTCAATAATTATAATGTCATTAATTTAAGGACATTTGGATCTAAATTAGTTCCCAATTTTGTTATGATATCTTTAACCGTTAAAATTTTACATTAAATCAAATTTTATATTTTTCTTCACGGAAAATCACCATATTATAATTAAATTCTTTAATTTTATTAAAATATGAATCTACAAGTCCTAAGGTTTTTACCAATATCAAATACTTATATAAAAAGCATATATCTACTACTCAGAAGCTCCACAAAAAAAAGTTGAACGTTTTTTCATATATTGCATGCAAAATGTGTATACTTACATATTAAATGTAACTAATGAATTCAAACGTATACTGACCTTAAAGAAAAGTTGGTATAATGCATTTTTCGCAGTAAAAACAAATAATATTTATTTTCATGTAGGTTAATCTTCATTTAGATATATATTATTTGAACATTTTTATCCTTATATTGTAGGCCATAATATGGGTCCTACAACTGAAGGAGATAACCTACACATGTAAGCGTATTTTTTGTAGATCTTCTCAAGGACTATTTATATTTTAAATTTCAGCTCATTCGGATCATAAATGAATTATTGGGGATTTTTTTAAAAATTTTGAGACCCGAGGTGACCAACTTTGAGGGGACACAAACTGGCCCGTATTACCCCTAGGAAGCTGAACAAATGTAATTCAACTCAAAAACACCTCAGCTCTAACCATGTGAAATTTTGTAATAATATCTCAAATAGTTCCCGAGATACCGAATTATTTCCAAAAAAAAAGTTTCTAAACCACTGTGCTTTGTAGGGTATCCTTTGCTATTTTTTAGTGCCTGTACGATTTTAAATGAAGCGTTGATATTCTGGGCACTGACAGTGTTACCCAATTTTTTTATTTGTAGATAATGGCAATTAAAATTATACCATATTTTCTGATAGGTAATAGCACACACAATATAAAAATAATATTTTAAAATATTTCCAAAACATAAACTTTCTAAAACTAATGAATAAATTCTTACTACGATGGTGTACGATTTTAAGTGCATACTTATTTGTATTAAATTTTATTGAAATACCAATATTTTTAAGAGATTTATGCTAGTTAAAGTGATTTTCGGAACTTGGCCTTATGTGGGAGCTATGACTAATTATGATCCGATCGTCACAAAATTTGGTGATACGAGTTCGGCTTATATAAAACTTATTTGTGCTGAATTTGGTTTGAATATCTACATAACTAAAATATTTATGAGAGCTTAACTATTTTCAGATAGGGCAATTATATGGGGTCTAGGAGAAATAATGGACCGATTCTAACCAAATTTGTATAGAGCACAGTCTGAAGCATAGAGAATATACTTTAGCTGCGTTTCAGGATATAGAAGGCGCCTTTAATAACATTAGAACAGAGGCAATTAGGGACTCGTTAGTGGAACTTAGGGTTAACGACTTCCTGGTGAGTTGGATAGTCTTAATGCTGGAAATCAGGATTATCAACTCAACCCTAGGGGACGATGTGATTAGAAGTGACATCATGCAGGAATCGCTTGGCGATCTCTCGTCCTGGGCTGGGTGTAAACCCATCAAATACTGAGCTTCAATTTGCCGAAATTAGACGGCGTTGAGCTAAGTTTATCAGGGGGAGCCAAGTATTTAGGAACCTTCCTTGACAATAAACTGTCATGGAAAATAAATAAGCAGGAACTCAATTGTTGAGAACTGGGTCTTGCGACCTAGTATGGTTAATTGGATCTACACTTCTGTTGTTAGACCTATTATTACTTATTGTTGCGCAGTGTGGTGGGAGGCAATGAGGAAACGTATCTACAGGACTATACTCAATAAAGCTCAACGGTGTGCATGTCTGGGCATCACAGGTGCCTTAGGTAGTACCCCGCAGGCGGTCTTGGATATAATCCTAAACCTACTACACATTGAGAATTATATTGAGAGTGTGGCAGCAAGGAACTTACTCAGACTATCAGAGTATTCTTTGGTAAAACCCTTGCTGGTAGGTCACACTAGGATACTGTATGAGGCAGGTCTTATTGGTCAGGATATTATTCCTTCTGGAATCTCTGACTATAAGGCCGCGACCTTCAACTTCGGTGCATCACTCCCAATAGAGTTCCCCATTAGGGATAAGTGGGTTGGATCCGATCAACTGTTTGATGGGTGCTCACTTTTCACTGACGGATCCAAGATTAACTCTGGTACAGGGGCCGGGATTTATTTGGTCGACTATAATATTAAGCGCTCATATAGACTCTCTAACGAGTGCAGTGCCTACCAGGCAGAGATTTTTGCGATCTGGAAAGCCACAAAGTTGATAAAGGCACACGTCAATAGAGGGTCTGCAGTGACTATATACGTAGACAGTCAGGCGGCAATAAAGGCTCTGGAATGTAATTTAGTACACTCCAACCTAGACTGTAGGAGAGCTCTAGAGGAGCTATTGCTACACTACTCAGTAAGATTGTGTTGGGTACCTGGGCACCGTGACATACAGGGAAATGAGGTAGCAGATGAACTGGCTAGACATGGTTCTGATCTAGATCATGATACTAGGGAACGGGTGGTTAAACCACCTATATGTCACTACTACAGGTTAATTTACGAAAGATTCCGCGACTATACAAATCAATTCTGGAGCAGTAGGTCAGATTGCAAAGTGTCCAGGGAATTATGGCCAAAACTGAATGCAAACGCAACCGGAACACTGATAGAGTTAGATAGGTATAATCTCAGGATTCTAGTGATAACCGCTCATTGCTCAATTACAGGGTTACAGACTTAGGTGGCTAGGAAATAGATTCCTGGACGAACTTGGTAGTGTTGCTGGCTGCAAACTGAGCAACATACTAAGTTTCATTAAAGGAATAGGGTGGCTATTTAAGGGACGTTCTACGTCGATTCCAAATCCGTAACAAGATCTCTTTCTTTCCCTTTTTAACAGGCGATGTTTGGACTCTTCTCTTATTCTAAATCTATCCTCACTGTTTTATATCTATTGAAGGGAATCACAACGGACCTCAAGGTCTCCGAGTGGAAATGCACATAGTGTACACATAATAATTAAACAATTATTATGCCTTAGCTATGTTGAAAGTTACCCGGCCTTAAAAGCACAAACATATCTTCATACCAAAAATCAGTTTTTTAATATACAAAAATTGAATGCTAATTTTAAAAATTATCTTACATATAAGCTAATCCTAATTTTATTTAAAATAAAAGTTTTAACACTTACGTGAAGTTTGCAAAGGCGATATAAGTTGTCTAATAATGAAGCTGTTGTACCATCAATAAATGTTTTTGCAATATTTTTTGTAGCCATACGAGAAAGGATCTTTTTTTGAGCACGCAGACCAATGTCCCGTGATTTGAAAACCCCATCAGCCATGACTAAATAGTAAAGGAAAAAATTTAATTTATATAAATAAAGAGTATTATTATAAATACATACTACTACATACAATAGTAAATAAAAATATTAAAATAAATATTAAAAATTATACACTAAATTATTGAACAATAACAAATAATTTATTTTGAAGAAAATTAAAAACTGTGCAGATACTTAAAACAAGCTAAAATAAAAAATATCAACAAACGAAATCATAATCTCAAATAGAATTTCATATATAATAATGAAATTTATAAACCATGGGAAAGCAAGATATGCGTTGACTTGCGATAAACAGTCCTTTCTTCTTTACCTTCTAAATTCCAATAGTCAACACTCCAAAGCAGTAGGCATTGACGTATTCCCTCGGCGGCCATAATGGTAACTTTTATGTATTGAATGCATTAAAATAAAGACGATAAATATAGTAATAAATGTACGGGTTTATAAATGAATTCACAAAAAGTAACAAAACCATGTAAACTTAAATATCTAGTACATATTTTTTTTAACTGCAAATGATATCGATGTAATGGACTATATACATAACTTATAACCAGGGAAACCGGAAATATGCGGTTGTTAGCATTGTTTGAAAGTATGGCAACACTGAATGTTTAAGCTGCGAACTTTGATATCGAAAGCTCTAGAACTCGAATATACGAGTTTTGACCGTAGGCTACTAGGCTACTCAGATGCAGATGGAACTGGAAAATGAGTTTATTACATTATAAAGTGTGTCTGTATTTCTACGAATTTATAAACTTGTATAAAGGCACTGAGTGACTATTTAATTCCGTTGTTGTACATTTGAATAAATAAAGAGTTGTTACAATTTTAAACTACTAAACAGCTTTTCACTAAACTGCTTGCAATCAAAAGTATCCGGTTTATTTAACCTTCGCTTTACCAATACCCACCCGGGTGACCACATCGTTTTTATTGGATTAATATTTTTTTTTAATTTTGTTTCGATTTAAATGAAATTTGTACTCACTGAACAAATTTTAGAGTTCTATAGAATTTAATAGAAACATTTTTAACTTTTTATAAGGTTTTTTCAATTTTTTAAAATTTCGTTCGTCGCATATATTTATACAAGAGTAGTGTCACCCGGGTGGGTATTGGTAAACCATGAACATAAAAAACCTTTGGTAAAGCGAAGGTTAAAGGAAATAAACCCCCGTTTTTATACCCTTCACCTTCGTGAGAAGCAACAAAACGTATGTTTGGATGTGCATTCTTTGCGTATTTTGTTTTTCTTTTGGTGTTTTTTTTCGTTTGGCGTTGTTGTTGTTTTTTGTGTTCTTGATAAATTTAGGATGCTGTACGCTGAAAGTGGGCAAATATACATACATATATACTAATTATAAAAAATAATAATGCATCCACAACAAAGGTGAAGGGTATATAAGATTCGGCATAACCGAATATAGCACTCTTACTTGTTAAAAGGTAAAAACGTAACATTATGTAATTGACAAAACCCCCTTCTATATTTATATAAATTTTCAAAGTGGATACTCTTTTAGTTTAGGTGTAGGGTTTTTATCCCAGGAATCAAAAAAGGGTTAAAAGGTTTTTTTACAGTTTTTCGTTTATGTCTCGGCAATAATAGACCGCTTATTATTACTAATTATTTCGGGTTTTTCGAATATTAATTTAAATAGACATACGGACATCGCTTTATCGACTTCACTATCTAAGGAGTGAGATCGAAAAATTCTTAACATACATATATGTTTATAAAAAAGAAACCACTAAACTTACAGCTTTAATTTTTTTTTTATTTGATTGAAATTATTATTACAATTTACAAAAAAAATTATTTTTATAGTTTTAATCACTAGTGATGAAATTTTGAACCTTTTTCGGAAACCCTTCCATTAACGTTTTTATAGTGCTTTCTGTCACTTTGCTCGAACATGTAGTCCATCTCCGTTTAAAATCTACCACACTTTTGGACACCTTTTTTGTACTCTTCAATTCTCTTTTAACAAGAGCCCAATATCTCTCCACTGGCCTTAGCTCCGGGCAGTTTGGAGGATTTGCCTCTCTTGGTACAAATACCACATTATTGTTCTTGTACCACTCAAGGGCTTGTTTGCCATAGTGACAGGATGCCAAGTCAGGCCAAAAATAAGTGGACACATTATGAAGTCTTATGAATGGAAGCAGCCTTTTTTGTAAACATTCCTTGATGTAAATTTCGGTATTTATAGAGCCCGTTGTAACAAATGAGTGGCTTCTTTTGCCGCAACTGCATATTGCTTGCCATACCAAGAACTTTCTGGGAAATTTTGTCTGCTTTTGGGTCCTAAACTTTTCTTCAACATTCCCTCGAGCATCAGCAACATAAAATTTTTGACCTGGAAGTTGCGAAAAATCTGCCAGAACATACGTTTCGTCATCCATTATGCAGCAAGAATATTTTTTTATAAAACTTGACTTCAATTTCCGTGCTCTGTTTTTGGCCTCTAAATTTTTAGTAGCGTTCCTGTCAGGAACTTTTTGAGCCTTGTATGTTTTTAAACCTGCATTAGCTTTAACTTTTCGTACCAAATAGTCCGAGCACTGAGCTAACCGGGCTGCTTTCCTACCGGATGTGTTGGGAGCTCTTTTGAAAATGCGTTCTATTTTTTTGGCTTTAGAAACATCATGTGGACCATTCCTTCTACCTGAACCAGGTTTTCTATCAACTGACAAGTTCTCCCGGTACTGTTTAATAACATTGGAAACAGTTTGACGGCAGACCTTTGTATGCTTGGCCAACTTTTTGTAAGACCAAGTTGGGTTTTGTTGAAAATATTTAATAATTTCAGTACGCACTTTTTTCTGGTCACTCATTTTAATCAGATTAACAAAAAAATTAATATAATTGACATTACACATAATAACTGACATGTTTTTCAAAGGTAACTTGATCAAAAAAAAATTCAAATAATACTTGGGTTAAAAAATGTAATGAAAAACGTGTGTTAAGAATTTTTCGATCTCACTCCTTATAAGGTATACTATGAAATATATATATAAATAATATATATATATTCTTATGGGTCGCAAATGAAAATAGTGGAAACATAACGGTCATGGTATAGAGTTAAAAAGCCGTACGTAAAGTGAATTTTTTCATAAACTGTATGGATCTAACGCACGTTTTTTTCCAAACTTCTGAATATCAAATTATTTTAGATATTTAGAACTTATTCATGTCATATTTGTGGTTGATTTTATTTAAATTTTTATACAAAATGTATAAAAATGGAATTAGGATCAAAATGATTATACGAAATACTGGGGTGTTATTTTGTAATTTGATTCGAAACGAAACACTTTCGTATAAAAACAATGTATAAAACATACAAATTCGAACGAATTTCTTTTCAAAACGAATTACATAATAACCCCCCTAGATTCGGGGACATCTAAATTTAGATCCTACTATCAAAAACATTTCCTTTATATATCACAGGGATACATTATTTCCTTTATATATCACAAGGATACATATTAACACACTTTAGTCTGTTAGTGTGTATCCATAACACAGGGCAACAAAATCGAAAAAATGTTGGAGGCTTTTTAAAAAAAATTTAAGTAAAATTTGTTGGACGATTCTCTACATAATTAATGATAACTTGGGATCCAAATCCACAAAGCATCTCCATCTTATAAGAATTGTTGCAGTTGTTTTTCGCGTATTTCCCATTATTGGAGTATCGTGCGTCTCCATGTACGATGTTGCCATTAGATCCATTGTTATTGTTTGTATCAGTTTAAACGTTGTTGTTCCAGCTAAGTAGGTGATTGGTCTACTGTAGCGGTCCCTCGGATACATGTATGATGTTTCCATAAGGATTCAATCGATTCTTGTTATTGCCTTGTGTTAGTTTCGTTAATCGGTTGTTGTTCCAGCTAAGTAGATGATTGGTCTGTTGTAGCTGGTCTAGGGTAATGGTGCTGCCATCTGTCGTTTCCTAAAACAGAGCCCTCTGTGTATTTGGTCTAGTGCTGGGGAACCTTGCTGATATTTGATTCCTAGATTTTTTTCCCAGGGGATGGCGTGCTGCCTGACCTTTTCCATGATGTTATCCTCTTTTCCAGGTGGAGGATTGGTCAGGGGGCTTCTTAGATGGATTGTTTAGAGGGAGGTTAATTTTAAAAACTCGAAAACCATGATTTTAAATTTTTCGTCCTCTGCCAGGGATCGAACCTGGGTTTTGTAGGCAAGCACTTTAACCACTACACCATAATAAACTTAGAAAAATTTACATAACCTTTAATCCGTTTATATATTAAACTAGTTGATCGCCCCGTCTTCGCCCGGTATATTTACTAATGTTAGTTCTTCAAGTTTCTCCAACCCACGCACACCACCCTGTTCTTATTTATTTGCAAATAAAATATCTAAATTTGTACTGCATACTTTATTACAGTTGACTGGACTCACAAAAAAATACCAAAAAATTTCCGCAATTTTTGATTTTTTTTTCTTTACAAACCATCTCTTGAAAATTTCGAATCGAATAAAAAAAAAATCAGCCAAATCGCTCCAGCCGTTCTCACGTGATGACATTACATACATGGATCATTTCATTTTTATTATAGATAATACTACATGATGGCGGCGGTAAAAAGAAAACTAATTGGAAAAAGAAGCAACTGAGGAATAAGTAGGAGGAGGAAAGAATACAAATAGAAAATGGCAACGGGAGAAGCACCACTGCAACGCATATTTTCATGATGTCAAGGAGTATGAACCCTCCTGGTGAATTTAACTTCCTGAAAAGTGGCCGGTCTGACGAAAAAGGTTTCTAAGATCCAATTTGAACAGAGAAAAGCAACACATGTTTGTATTACAAATTAATAGTGAACATTGAAGAAACTGCTTATGTCATTCGACAAATACTTCTTACCAAAGAAGAATATTATATTTGAACACTTGAGTTCAGCATATATTGTTATAAAACTTACAACCAATTATAAACCTTTTGTAAAAAAAAATTGAATTAAACTAAAAATTATAGAACCTATTGAAGAGGTCACGGTATGGGAAATCCCGATTGTCGTAGTACCGAAACCGAACAATGAGATAAGTCTATGTGTTGACTATACACAATTGAAAAGAATAAGGCAGTTATGAGTCCATATTTTCCTATGGAAAAAGTTAAGAAGAAAGAAGTACTTCCAGCTAGAACGTGAAGCTTTGGATTTGGTGTGGGTTTTTGGATAAATTTTCAGAATACATTTATGGCCATTAGTTCAGATACATCAGACGAAACTAATTGATACCTCAATCCTAAGAATACAAAGATTTGGAATGCGTCTTATGTGATATACGTATACAATTGTGTATATTCCAGGAAAAAAGCTAAGTATACAAGTTACAACAAGAAGTTTAGAAATTTATTCACATGGGAAGTCAGGGTCTGACTTTCATAAATCCGTGTTGACAGAATAGATGATGATTGATGGTACATGTGATCTTAGGTATTACACCGAGCTATCAATACCTCTGTATTGGATATATCAGATTTATTACCAGATTTAAATAATGAAATGATGTAGGTGGCCCTCCAAATTTTTGGAAAATAGCCATATTTAATGGAGGTGTTTAACAAAATTATTAATGGTACCAACGATTGAGCTTAAAAATGGAAAATGCTACTTGGACCATAGTTGGTGATAGTGCTACTAATTTCTAACTCAGCACTAAACATCAACAAAATTATTGCATTAATTTTGCACTATCACTAAGTATTAGTGCAAACTGCAAAATTAGTGCTTGGACCATTTATGACTTGGACCATAATTGTATGAAATCTTTAGTTTATTTAAACTTTCTACGGTTAGCGTATAATGTTTAGGGGTGACTATCAGAGACGTATTGTGCATTTGAATATGTATTAGAAAACATATTACTTATGGGTCGATTATGGATGGCAACCGAACTTCAGTCACGTTGCCAGAGGACAACCACAAAAAAAGACCTGTTTGACCAATATGTAAAATTTTGACCTCTCTTACTCAGAGAGTTCTTGACCGATCTTGTTGAAATTACTGTTAAATAAGACTAGTTTATGTTTTAACAACAGTCCCTAAAGTGTCAAATTATGGCACACCTCAGACATTTAATTTTTTGTATTTCGTACAATTTTAAACATAGAGAAATATACATAGAGTGGAAACTCTGTCAATTGTCAAAAACCTAATTGGTGACAATGTATAAGTAAAAAAACTTTGTGATAACAAAAACAACACACATATGTATGTGTGTTTTTTGGAGTAATTTTAAGTTTGAGTTTTTTTCTAGTTTCCGTTCTATGTATATTTCCCTATGATTTTAAATATTTTACAGCGCCTATTAGCCTAGAAGTTAGTCGGCAATTTCGATTTCCGATAAAGATTCTATTTGATTCTATACAACGCTCATATGATCTTTACTAAACACGATTTATTAAATTTAAATATAATTCGCAATTTATTGTAATATAAAATAAATAAATAGCTCATATATGAGCTGTTTGTTGGAAACCACAAAAATGATAAGCATGAGTCAAAGAAATAAATACAATATATATAAATATATCTTTTTTTTAGTATGTATGTATATAACAAAAATAAGTCATAAATGCTTATACACATGGAAAATGTGGTTTTGTTTTCATATCAATATTTTATAAAAGTGAAATATTCTTAATATACATTAGTTAAATTATACACAAAAATTACTAAACCGCGAAATGAAAAAAAATGTCATAGGACTTATTATTTATGATCTGAAGCCTGGTTTACAATGCTAACAATAATTTCAAACTATGTTTAAAATTTTGATAAGTTACCCGGCCTAAATTTATTTCATTTCTTTAACCCCCGTAACACAAATTATGGTTATGTGCTAACTAATAGTTAAAATGACAGTTTTCATACAAAAATTATTTTAACCAACCGTATAACTATTAGTTAACACATAACCAGGATTCGTGTTAATGGGGGTTAATATATTAATAATGTTTACATTTGTCTTATATATGTACAGTGGTGGTTGACAAAACAATGGAAACTTTTCCAAATATTCCATATGTAGCCCAAAATTTAAAATATTTGTTGAAAATAAAATACTACAAAAATGTTAAAATTTTTTAAAAAATTATTCAGATTTTTGGCCACTAATGAAATATTTGGAAAAGTTTCCATTGTTTTATCAACCACTGTATATTAGAGTTAATTTAAAAAATTTGATTTTGAAATTTTCACTCCATGTGGTGGTTCAACGCACCTAAAGACGCGCACGTTGAGCACATTTTTCTGTAGAGCAAAAACGATGCAAATCTGATTTCACCAGTCGATTTTGAATCAAAAATTAATATAATTGATGTTTTTTGAATCCTTAAAAATAGCTCCAAAAACCCACAACAGGGGGCGCAAATCTCATAAAAAATAACAAAAATAATTTTAGTTTTTTTAAACATGCTCGATTAGCAAAACGGCACCAATATTTCCTTTCTAACACTAACCATTAAAAAGTTATGTGGCTTCAAAGTTATTTATTTAACAAGAAAATAATATTTGGTAAAAAAAAGGTTTAGACATTTTTTATTAGCTTGCCTTAACAAAACATTTTTAAAGCCACATAACTTTTTAACGTATTGTAATAGAAAGGAAATAATGGTACCATTTTTATAAACATAAAATGCCCTTTTGTTTATGAAATTTTCGCCCCCTGTTGTGGGTTTTTGGAACTATTTTTAAGGATTCAAAAAACATCAATTGTATTACTTTTTGATGCACAATCGACTGGTGAAATCAGATTTGAAATATATTCAACCGTTTTTGCTCTACAGAAAAATGTGCTCAAAATGAGCGTCTTTAGGTGCGTTGAACCACCACAAGGAGTGAACATTTTCCAAAAAAATTATGTTCCTCTAATAATTCAATCCTTTTACGCGTTTTTCCAGTAAAAAAATATTGACTCTTTACATTGTTAGTCATATAATGTATTAAAATATAAATGAAAAGAGGAATGATCATGTTTATTCTTATGTTGTATGTCTTAGAGCTAGTTTCTGGGATAAAGATAGGGTAGCCAGATTTGGAATTCTGAAAAACAGAACACCCAGGTCAAAAACCATTACAATTAAAAAAAACAGTACGCTTTTATATAAACATAACAATTTATTAAATTAATAACATTTTAAGGTATTAATTAAAAAAAACAATTAAAATATGAGATCATAGCAATAATTATGATTGTTTTTGCACCAGAATAAATTAATTTCATACGTAGGGGAGAGGGGGCACGTTTGAACAGGGGCACCTTTGAACAATGTTAATAAAATCTCAGTTACCAATTTTTTCCGACCTTAACCGAGTTTTTCACATGGCAACCTTGTTTTCTAACAACGTCAACAACTTTCGCTAGTTTTTTCAGTCGTCGACCGAATGTTGTTGGGTGGTTTTTCTTCATAAATAAATCGAATTTATTATATATAAAGAAAATAGAACTGTTTATGGTATTTTTGTACATAAACACTACAAGATAAAAATTGCCGTTCAAAGCTGCCCATTTGAACATAATGACTTCATCCATTATACAAATAAAAAATATATAAATCGAACTAAAAATATGTTACTTGTAGACTTACCCCCATATGCATAAACAGTTTATAAATTTATCAAAGGTTTATTAAACAAAATTTCCATACAAAATCAGTTTTATAAACCTTTGATAAATTTATAAACTGTTTATGCATATGGGGGTTAAACTAAAGCTAATTTCCATTCATATTAGTTAAATTATATAAAAAGTCAAAAATTCAAAATCATAAATTTTATGAGGCTTGAAAGCAAAAAGTGTTCAAAGGTGGTGAAGAGTGTTGCTGATGACTTCGTTGGTGATAACTGCAGGTTACGTGCAGTGAAGAAATTGTGGATTTCATTGAGATAACCATTAACCATACCGCAAAGCTCATCAACGTTGTGACCTGTTGCCAATATAGTGCAGTCGTCCGCATACGAGATTATCTCTACGCCCTGTGGGGGCACTGGGAGTTTAGAGAGGTAGAAGTTAAACAGGAGTGGCGACAGGACCCCCCCTGAGGGACTCCTTGTTTAACTCTACGGGGTTTTGAGCATTTGTCTGTAAACTCCACGAACGACTGCACGTACGATTGTCCCTCACTCGCGATTTTCCCAGGTTTTAGCAATGGGATCACTCGACCCATTTTCCAGACATCGGGTATAGTTAAGCTCCTCACTGACAGATTAAAAACCATTGTCAGGTACTCGACTCCCCGCTCGCCTAGGTGTTTTAGCATCAGCATGGATGGCTTCTGAAACTTCAGTTGGCGTGTAAAGTTGTGGTGTGTCCGAGACTGGAAGATCGTGTAGTTTGCGGACAATACATCTTTTCGCCTTGTCTCTCTCGGGGTGCTCAATGAATTGTCGGCAAAAAGCTCGCGCGCACCGTTTAGGGTCGGATATGGTGGTATCTGCAAACTTAATCGCGACCCTATCATCCTTCTTAGTCGGATTGGAGAGAGACCGAACCACATTGCTTGGTTCAATGGACAAAAATCAAAAACAAGATCATGTCTTTGATGTTAATGAAATTTATATCTTTCAATAGACAACTAAATAACTCATTCGTGTAAAAATACTTTTTTATAAATATCTCTTTTTGTCGTCACTAGAGGTCGGTAAAGTTAGTACATTTTCAACATAAATTTTATGGAGAAAATTATATTTTTTTATGGTTAACTAAAATCATTGTTAAAAGTTCGTTTTAAAAGATATAAACTCGCGATTGGCTGCAAATGAAAGAATATGAATGTGAAATTATGAAAAATTACTGTTTTTGTCAAAAAAGGTTTAACAGTTTAATCTGCGCAATTTTTAATAATTAACATTTTTTTATTGTAAGCCTGAAATTCTAAAACTTTGTTGGAATATTAGTAAAATATATGTTAATCGATTTTGATTATGTTTTACTACAGAATAGCCTTAAGTATTATCTATAAGAAAATGTAATCATTGGTTGTCCTTTCGCATGAAAACTATTAAAATTTTGTTTTTGTTTAAATGTATAAATTACCATTTCGTAAATTTTCAATTTGATGGTTTGGGGAAATAGCTGCAGATTTTTGGTTTTTTATAAAATAATACCGTTTTTTCTTTTAAATAACTAAGAAATATTGCGTTATTTAACAAAAGTAGTTTAATGGCATAAAGTGTAGTAATAGGTCTTTATTTGGTTCTTGATGTTGTATGTTTTGTTTGCTGAAATCAAAAAAATTCCAAAGTTTGATTTAATTTTGAAAAAAAACGTGTTAATCAATTTTATCTAATGCCTATCTGTTATTTATTATGTGAAATCATTATTTGTCCGTTTTGACTAGAACTTTAAAAAAAAATTGTTTTTGATGGCACCCATAAATAATACATTTTTACCGTAAATGTAAGTAACTCAATAATTGAATATAACCTACATATCCTTAGGTTGAGATAGTAATTTAGAATATTCATACAATATTTCAGTATTTTTTTAAAAAAAGGATATATGGCAGTTATGTAAATCCTTGCTAGAATTGAAATTTTAATAACTAAATTAATCTGATATTATAAGAGAACAATAATTTCTGAAAATAAATAATTTTATTCAGGTTTATAGGTTTTTTAAGGAAAAGGATGTATGACGGCCACCCGAATCCTTGCTGCGATTGTAATACAAATTTTCACAAACAACAATAACTTTATTAAAATGATTATAACCAAATTGGTTCCAAAATAAGAAACAATTTTTACGAATTTTTTAAAAAAAAATTAGATGTTATACAGAATATTGAAATCTTGATGTCTTGGAATTATGAATATCCTTCCGATAAAATTTACATAATTTTGCATCTAATATTATAAGAGAACAATAATTTCTGAAAATTAATAATTTTATACAGGTTTATAGATTTTTTAAGGAAAAGGATGTATGACAGCCACCCGAATCCTTGCTGCGATTGTAATAAAAATGTTCACAAACAACAATAACTTTATTAAAATGATTATTACCAAATTTTAAAATATTAGGAGTATAACTGTGAATTTTATTCATAATTATATGTTCAGGATATATGGGAGGTACCCGTGTCCTTGCACGGATTTTTTCAAGAATTATATTTTTTCTTAAGCTTACCAAAAGGTAATTCTACTAATTTTTATTCGTCTGCAATAACTCATTCTATTTTTGTCCATTGCCTATATGAAAACAAAGCACTGTGCGAACTGTGGACCACAACTTGCCAACTCCAGAACTTAAGTTGCAGTTCTTCAAATGATCCAACCATTTGTTTCGCTTGTCCTCATTTACCAACCTGCTGTTATCGCGGTTCAGCTGGGCGATCCTAGGGTCGTCAGGGTTGGTACTTCGGATGTCATCACGCTTATCTGCGAGTCCCGCTGCTTCTGCTGGGAAGTGCGGTCGCACTACGGATATTCTACCAGCGGGAATGAAGCGAGCGGCTGCTGCTGTGATGGTTTCGCGAAACTTCCTCTCTGCTTTGTGTACGTTGGAGGGAATCGGTAGACCATTGAAGATGCGGTCGGTAAATTCTCTGAAGCCGTGCCAGTCTGCTTTCTTTTGGTTAATGTAAGTTCGGCATTCAGAGACGATGAAATCGTTGGGTCTATCCAGACAAACGATTATGGGTAAATGGTCTGATCCTAGAGAAATAACTGCACGCCAGGTTGTGCAGTTAATCAGACCAGGACTCGCTATGGTGATGTCTGGCGAACTTGCGCAATTACCCATAATCCGTGTGGGGGCATCATCATTTAGTGTGCAGAAGGTGGATTCGTCAATCTGTTCCGCCAGTGACGTTCCTCTCTGGTCTTCCCCATCTAGTAAGGTCCTAATGTCGCGATGGTAGCCTGTTGGACAACTGGCTACTGGCGGAATGTAGACATTATAGAGCTCCAACTCCGTATCTCCCGATCTGACCGCAATACACTGAACTTCAAGATGTTGGTCTCTAGAATTCATATCGAGAGAAAGAGCCCTATACTGCACGGTGTTGTGTATAATAAATGCGATGCCTCCACCGTTGCCTCTGGTGCGGTCTTTTCGGAGAACGTTGTATCCGTTGCAACTTTGCAGACTGGAATTACTCGTATGTTTTGTCTCCTGGAATGCAGCAACCACGATGTTGTGTTGCCGCATAAATCGGGTTATCTCAGATATTTTCCCTTGGAGGCCATTGCAGTTGAACTGCAATATGGATATCACCCCAGGTCTACGGACTGCAATCGATGGTGTGAGCGGCGATGGTTGTTGCTGCTGCTGTTGTTGTATTTGCTGCTGTTGTTGTGATTGCGGTGGGGAAGGTGGAGTTGTGACGTAGAATGACGACGATGATGCCGAAGACGCCGATGAACTACGTCGCTGGCAGCATGGGGCAACGTAATTCTCCGACCACTCCCTTTCATGATTTAGTTCGGAACAATTCCTAAGGTGACACCAGCCCAAACAAGAGTTACACCTTAATTGTGTTGACATGTGGAGCAGTCGGTTCTGGCAAACCGTGCAGAACCATGGTCCGGGATTTACTTCAATTCCGGCACGGACCAGTAGGATGCGGAGCAGCAATGCCAGAAGGTGCAGCTCCGTGATCAAAAATTGTATAGTTGTTGTTGATGGGTTGACAGCCCTTGGCCGAGTAAACTCGGCTCATTCCGGTGCGTAGAACCGGCTGTCGTGGGAATGAAAATGGACACTAATCCTCACCAGCAATATTACATTTTTCAAGTCGAAATTTCTCAAATCTTAAGATTATTTCAGATATCCCACTAATAGTGCATCATTAGGCACCCCTTGGACTACCAAACCTACATAGTGTGTTAGGTGTACTAGGGTATTCAATCGATTAACCGTTAATCGGTTAACCGATTAATTTTGGACGGTTAACTGTTCGAATAATTTGAAATTGCCGATTTTCAAATAACAAATAAACCGATTAATTTGTGTCGATTAACCGATTAACCGAAATTCCTTTTTTTTTGCACTTTAAACTATTTTTTGTATTTATTTTTCCGTTTCAATTCTAATACAAATTTCAAATTAAAATTAGATATTTTTGAACATGCAATAAACATGATTACTGAGTAGTATACAGTGACGGACAATACAATAGAATCACTACATATACATTTAAGTAAATCATTAAAACTACAGAATTTAGTTCAAAAATTTAAATTATTTCAGTTAAAAACTATGACAAATATAAAAAAACTAAATGAGATACGCGACATTAAAATAGAATCAATCAGTCTAATACTTATAAAAATTAAAGAACATCTTAAAAATGCATCGTTTTCCTAATATTTTGTTGCATAACCATTATTTTTGATAACAGCATCACATCTTTTTGGCATTGAATTTACCAATTCCAAAAATGGAACCAAGTCCATGACCAAAACTATGGTCATGATCCTCTAAAGAATTTTTACAAAATTCATATTTTTTGAAAGTCAATTTTCTCAAATCCCAAAATTAGTTCAGCTATCCCACTAATAGTGCATCAATAGGCACCCCTTGGACTACCAAACCTATATAGTGTGTTACGTGTACCATTCCAAAAATGGCCATTTTTACCTACGATCCTCTAAAGAATTTTTCAAAATCATATTTTTTTGAAAGGCAATTTTCTCAAATCCCAAAATTAGTTCAGCTATCCCACTAATAGTGCATCATTAGGCACCCCTTGGACTACCAAACCTATATAGTGTGTTACGTGTACCATTCCAAAAATTACCATTTTTACCAATGATCCTCTAAAGAATTTGTTTTCGAAACAGACATCCAAATTTGTAAATTCTATAAATATTTTAGATATTTCATTATTACAGACCTCATGGAGAACCACTTCAATATAGTTTTGGTCATGGACTTGGTTCCATTCTCCTGTATTAGCCTCCTAAATATACTACCTCTTAAATACTATCTCTGTTAAATGCATAACAGTGCACTGTTAACTGCAAAATAGGCTCTGTTACAAAATGTGGTTTGTGTCTCTACTAGCTAAATACGAATTTATCTTCACACACATAATTTTTTAACATTTAACGTCAGGTCGCTCTTAGATAGAAGTCGCAAAATTGATCTCACAAATACCCTTAATAGCAACAAAATATACATCTGCTTCTTACAAGAATGCCACCTCCGAAGACACAAAAAAATTTTCCTTAAAAACTACAACTTTGTTTCCGATAACTCTCTCATAGGAGTTGCCATTGCATTGAAAAATAGTATCTCATATAAAAAAATTGTAATTGACGACCTAAGTATTCTTGGTACATTTGTAGAAATCCAAATGAAAATACATAACACGAACAAAAGAGTTCTGGTTGAATCCCTATATATAAAGTGTAACACTGCTGCTAATGGTTTACACAATAGCTTGGACAAAATACTTCTAGTGGCAAACGGCTTCGATCTATTTCTTCTCGGTGGTGACTTAAATTCCAGAAATCAGGCATGGGGCGATAGTATTAGAAATCAAAATGGCAATATTTTACAAAATTGGCTTCAAGACTATTCTCTGGATGTCACAAGAATTTGTCATAACACCCCATCATTTCCAAGCGCAAACTCATTTCTTGATCACTATCTTATAAACGCCTATTTAGTTAATAATGACACACCTAACTACAAGATCTCATCGCTCCCATCGTTCTCAGATCATTTTCCATTGAAGTTGGAAATAGACATGAATGCCACGGACATATTACTTACCAATCCTCGTCTTTTTACATCGTACTAAAATACCGACTGGAAACGTTTTCAACAGGATTTATCAATCAATTCCAATATTATAATGCCTCCGAATAACAGAAATTTGGAAAATTCTGAAATTGATCAAATTATAAAAGATTTTAACGAAAGTTTCAAGTCCATTCATGATCTCCATACGACGAAAATCGAATGTAAGGGCGGTAAATTTGTATACTGCTGCCTTTAGACAAGTCTATAACATTGTTGGGAAACATAAATCTCCTTTCTGCAACAGTCTCTATATTAACAATATTACGCAAACCAACAGTGAAATATGTTCAGAGCACGTTAAGGAATATTATTCCAATATATATAGAGAAAAACTTCCGGCTAATCCTGTCGCCGATCTAGTCCAGCGTGTAGGATCACACATAGAGAATATATCTCATCATATATATTATTTCAATGATGAGTTCAACTCCCTAGATAATGAGGACACATACCATTTTACGGATGTCTACAATATTAAATCGATTATAGCGAATATAAGAAATAAAAAATCTAGTGGACTCGATGGAATTTCTTGATAAAAAATTCACAGACACAACTCTTGAGCTTTTGACTATCCTCTTCAACAACTGCCTCAACAACTGCTATTTTCCACGGGCATGTAAACTGGCTAAAATTTTGCCAATTAAGAAGAAAGGCGTTTCTAACAGAACGGAAGACTTCCGTCCCATATCACTGTTGTCAAATATTGGTAAAATGCTTGAACAAGTAATTAAATCAAAACTAGATAATGAGTTTTTGATTGACCCCATCTCATCGCATCAATTTGGTTTTAAACGTTTACATTACACCCAACAAGCCCTAATGAAATTTCACGATGACGTGACTGTGAACCTGAGGAAAAGATGTTATGCGTTGGCCATATCACTGGATATCGAGAAGGCGTTTAATCACACCAGTCATAAATGCATTCTGTATAAACTGGTAGAACTCGCGGTAGATCCATTTGTCGTTAAACTTTTTAAAAGTTTTTTTACCGACCGGAAATTTTGTGTTCAAATAAAGGAAAATGTTTCCTCATGTGGTTTTGTGAACAGTGGTGTACCTCAGGGTAGTATACTTGCTCCATACTTATTTAACATATTTTTATATGATTTCCCACACACAAAAGATATTTCTACAGCTATTTTGTATGCTGACGACTGTATGGTTTGCTGCAAAACATTTGAGTTTGTTGGTGAAAGGGGAAAGAGGAATGAAAAATGGAACTTTGTTTCATGTACATGAAGTTTTTGTTGAGTATGTCATCCACATTTATTCGTTCGTATTCGTACTGTACAGAAATGTCAAAAACTGAAAAGCAAAAACTTCACTGTGTGGACACGAATGCAGTTTCAAAAGAGAATTTAAAAATGTTTTGCAGCAAATGTTTCACAGTGTGGACCGGGACTAAGAAACACTGCCTCACATTTGGCTTCCATTTGTAATTTCTACAATAAATGGTGAATTAAAATAAACGCTGCAAAATCGAAGGCCATATGTATTAGGAACACAACGTAGTATATCTTGGAGTTAATTTCAACAAGCTCTTTAAGTTCAACTGCCATGGACAAACTCTCCTAACAAAAGCTAAACGTATTACTGCGATGTTCTCTAGGTTGCTGAATAGTGTTTATCTTCCCAAACAGACTAAACTCTTCCTGTACAAAGTGGCAATAAGATCTATCTTAACATATGCTTTCCCAATATGGTTTACCATATCTCCAACGGCTGCGAAAGAGTTGGAACTATTCGAAAGAAATATCCTACGTAAATGCATAAACTTTAACTTTAAGAATCGTACGGAAAGATTTTCCAACTCATTCATCTATGAGACTGCATCTATAACTCCATTTTGCAAGTATTCCCTGGATATTCAGAGGAAATTTGTTGAGCGACTCTCGGAACATGAGAACCACCTAATGAATGACATCTATGAGTCACAAAAAGATATCGACTGGGATAGCCGCTATTATCTATCTCCTATTGGGATACTTAATGAGGAGATTACTCTTGCCTACGTACTGCCGGATTTTTACGGGAAATCTGTCCCGGGGACACATAGGTGCTGATATTTTATGGGCTAGATTCCTTTTGAATATATCTGTGATATTTTATTGTACTGTATACTGGTATAATTGTAAATGTTTGTGATATTTTTATATACTTTAATATTTATTTGATTTTAATACCAATTTATGGGGAAAATCCTATTTATTGACTCCCAAACTGCTTTATGGATGGCCATTGAAGTCGATCATAGTTAGATTTAAGATATATTCCTATTTTGTTTATTCTAACGGATAATTTATTACAGTTGTTATTTAATTTTAAAAGTTTTAATAGGCGTAGAAATATGGGGTACAGCTAGCACAACAAACTTAAAAAATATTCAACGAGTTCAATCTAAAATATTGCGAACTATTGTCAACGCAGAATGGTATATTAGAGATGAAGACATACATCGAGATCTAGCTCATCTACAACTCAGGCAGTTGCCGGCAAATGAAATCCTGGCATCCAGAAGACTTAAACGGTATACACCTTCAGAACTAGCTGAGCGATACTAAGGAAGACAAATGCTGTGTATAATAAAAAAAATGTATAAATTACTTATCATTCTAAAATGGGATTTAAGTACTGATTTAAGATAATTAACACCCCACCTCTATAAATTAAATTACTTATTGTCATTTTGTTGACAGGTGTAATAATAAAGGGAAATTAAAAAAAAAAAATTTTAAGACCTTTCGGTTTTAATTAGTCAAATGTTAACAATCTGTTAACTTGAATTTGTTTCTTTATTATAAGTTCAATGTCGTGTTACCGTTATTGACAGTTTTGTTTGTATTGTATATATGTATGGATTTTTATTTAAGTGTTGTTTATTTGTAAGTTTAACAGACACTGCTCTGTTAGTCAACATAAAAGCCGCGAGCAAGCATTGTCATTTCATGAAAAATTAAATAATGTAATTGTTACACTATCCATCCCATTTTGCCGGCAAGTAACCATTCCATTTTACTGTGTATTAGAATAAGACGAAAATAGTTCTAAGATTTGATGTTATATCTTTACTTGTATAAGATTCACGTAGTGTCAAAAAATGAAAGAAAGTCTCGAATAAAATTTACTACTACTACTAGAGAGAAACGCAATCATTGGTTAAATCCCGGCTAAACATGTTTCTGGTTAATATAACAGCGTGTTAAGCTACGTTTAACTAACAAGAAAGAAACTAGCTCTTAGCTGCATTTCCAATTTTTTATGCCGTTTTAAAAAACAAAAATTTCGAAATTTAACAATTTATATTACTAAAACGACTGCGCAGATTAAAAAAAAAGTTTATTCAATACGCGAATATATGTTGTACAACCTCCTCTACTTTCGAAATAACGGTATATCTCGAAAACAAGAGCTAACCTAAAAAACGGTTAGAACCACTAGATTCAGCGTAGTCGAATTAGGTTAACCCAATGGGTGCCCCGCTTGACAGTTTTTTTAACTAGCACTGTGTAATTAGTCATATAGCTCCCATATAAGGCCCACTTCCGAAAATCTCTTTAACTAGCTTATCCCCCATTTTGTCAATATCTGGTTACTTTTTATCGTGACGATAAACAACTTGCAAAACGACCCAGCTTGGGTTATAGGTATGCTAAATACATTACAAATTGTGTATAAAAATTTCAGAAATTTTAGAAATTATTCTAAAAAAAACAATTTTCATTGATGTTCGTCGACTTATCGACAGTTTTTGTCCGACTTTAAATTTTTTAACTGGTTTGGAAAGAAAACTGATTACACTTTAAAATGACGTTAATTATACCCTACACCCCCATAGTGGGGAGGGTATAATGCGTTTGTGCAGATGTTTGTAACGCCCAAAAATATTAGTCTAAAACTCTCCTTAAAGTATACCGATGGACTTTGAATCACTTTCTGAGTCGATTAAACGATGTCCGTCCGTCCGTCTGGCTGGCTGTCCATGTAAACCTTGTGCCCAGAGTACAGGTCGCAATTTTGAAGATATTTCAATCAAATTTGGTACATATTATTTTTTCGGCGCAAGGACGAAGCCTTTTGAAACTGGCTGAAATCGGTCCATTATTTCACCTAGCCCCCATACAAATGTCCTTCCGAAATTGGACTTTATCGGTCATAAATGTTTAATTTATATATGTATCTCCACAAATTCCGCTCCGAATAAGTTTTATATATACAAAATTCCTGTCACCAAATTTTATTACGATCGGTCCATAATTAGTCATAGCTCCCATATAGAAAATCACTTTGACGTGCATAAACCGCTTAAAAATAACTTTCATATAGACATAAATCACACGACCTAATTTCATCGTGATCGGTCCGTAATTGGTCATAGCTCCCATATAAGGCCCACTTCCGAAAATCACTCAAAAATATAAATTATTGAAATTTTAAAAGAAAAATGTTTTTGCTCTTTTACTTAGTGTAGGGTATTATATGGTCGGGCTTGATCGACCCTACTTTCTTACTTGTTTTTTGATACATTTGTTAGACGGTTTTCATTGTTTATTTTGATAGAAGGCTTATAAAAATGTATACCAATGTATAAAGAAAAATTAGTTCTTAACAAAATATGGTTTAAGGCAGAATTAGTCATTACTTTCTGTTACGTTCCGAATCAGCTGTTTCTCTTTTGTACATGAAAAACATGGACGAACCTGTTAAAAACAAAAATTGTCTACGTAATTGTAAGTGACAGCGGCTTTTCAAATAAAGACAAAAATTATTTGTTATTGATTTTGTGAAATTTAATAGAAATTTGGAAAAAACGAGCCGTCTGGTCGAAAATATCAAAGGAAATGGGAATGCCAGGTAAGTTAATGTGTTTTAAAGAGGAATTATGTGTTAAAAGAAAAGAAAAATTGTATATTTTGTCACAGAACAACTAACTGCCAGAAGTAAAATCCAGAACGCAACAGCAACGGAAAGTAAAGACTAATGAAGCCTTTAATTATTAAAATCCGATGAAAATTGTAAAAGTTATTCAACTTTTCATTTACACCTTTTTTAGTATTTTTCCCCTCAGTACATATAAATAAATAAAAAAAAAACTGTACAAAAAAATATTTGTACAATTTTGAATTTATAGGTAAATTTTTTCGAACATTTTTCGAAAAAGTTTAATAACTTTGGCAAAAATAAACTGATTTTAATAAGTAGTATTTCATTTTTGTCTATATAATATTGTAATGTAAAAAAAAATGATTTTCATAGAAAAAAATTAAAATAAATATTGAGGGCATTCATTTCAAAAAAATGGAAAATTACACTCTGATTTTTCAAACTTTACACAACAATCACAAGAAAAAAATTCCAAAAAAAGTTGTATTTTTTTTTTGTGGAATTTTGTTCATGTTTTTGTTGTGTAAAATTGTAAAAAAATCAGAATGTAATTTTCCCTTTTTTTGAAATGAATCATGATACAACCATTAAAAGGTAGAATCACTAGGGAGAGAGTTTATAATGCTATGCCTTGTTACGTCAAATAATAGAAAAATAAAAAAACAGAAATCCAAAAATAATAACAAATGAAAATTGAGAAATATTTTCTTTATATTTGAAATACGAAAAAAAATCATTTACGCCTTTTACTGGCGCAAGAGAAGGTGTCACATTTGGCATCAGACATGATGCAGTTCAATATAATCGGAGTCAATGAAATGATGCATGCAAATCCGTGAGTGTTTCTTCAGCTCAACACCACAGGCTGTACTCCATTATTTAATTTTATTTTCAGGACATTTTATAAATCTTAGGAGACTTTTTTAAAATGAACACTTACACAAACAACATTTAACACGCATGTTTCTTCTTACATTTTTAAAATTGAATTTAAATTATTTTTCAATTTAGTTAATTTTTGATGTTTTATTTCAATTGTACTTTTATTTTTTATTTTATATTAGTCTGACAATTCAAGGCATGTATAATTGAGAACATATTGTGTAGTGATTCCACCTTTTATTGTTATATTATGGAAATGAATAATCTTATTGTTGAATTTGAAAAATTACGAAAAAAATAAAAAGTAAAGCGAAACATTTTATAAAAACTCACACAATTTTTTGGAATACATATACATTTTATGAAAGCTTAATTCTTTGCTTATCCTCAATTGTTTAAAATTTGAAATCGGTATTAAAATGTGTGAGTTAGAGGTACTAAAGTACTACGACCTACCCTAAAACAGTTTTTTCAAAAAAAGTCAAAATTTTGAGGGTGTTTCAAAATCTTTGATAACGGTTTTAATATATACCATGAGTGGCAAGGGTATATGTATATAAGTTTGTCATTCCGTATTTAATTTCTACACTCTTCATTTTTGAACCCACAAACTATATACATATATTCTGGATCTTTATAGGTAGCGGAATCGATATAGCCATGTCCATCTGTATGTTGAAAACAAATTTAATTAGCCCCCAAATGACTTACATACCTGATTCATACATCAATATATCCGCTACAAATCCGGATAACAGATGAGATATAAGAAAAACTTCAACACAACCACGATTTTTTGGCCTATTTTGTATCTATATCTGGATTACTAGATAGATATTTCAAAGACCCTTGTAACGAAGTATGTATACAAGGCTATATATACATATTTAGTTGGAAACTACAATGTGTCAAAATCGGGAAAATATTTTTTAAACAAAATTGTTTTGTCAAACAAAATATATCTTATAAACATATGTAATTCTACATTTCCATCTCCTACAGTTTTTCTTCAAATATAAAATTTGCAGAATTTGCATTAATTTGAGACTATGATAGTATTTAAAAAATAATGGTATACAATAATTTCAAGAAGATGGTACTATAATGCCCTCTTTAAATATATTAACATGTTTTCCAAGCGCTTCAATCTAGTAAGAAACAATCCGATAGTCCCGGATACAACTTCAACACAGTACAGAATCTGTGGGATCAACATTTCGTGTGCTAATTTTGTTCGATAAGTCATACGTAAAGAACCCCAAATTCTACCCAACACAGAATCAATAAAATCAAATCCTATCTTGCGCATTTCGTCTTTTATCCAATGATTTTTCAGTATTTTTTTTAATAGTTTTATTTATTGGATAAATGACTAAATGTGCAAGATTGGATTTGATTTTATACCTATGGTTTCTTGAGGAAACTTAGTTTTTTCAGTAGATTGCGTTTCTGCTATACGATTTTTTACTTTCAAATCGTCCATACAAATCAACTCAGCCTACATCTAAATTAGAACCAAATATCATGGATTGAGTCTTATGTGCTGTTCGAATATCTAACGAGTTCTTTGAATGGAAATTTAACATGTGTTTTGTTATTGTGACAAAAACAAAATACATGTAAAACGTCCACTCAAAACGCTCATTCGCTATAGAAAAACAGCACATTAGTTGTGCTAACCTTTAATGAATTACCAATTACCAGTCATCCAAAGTCTAATATGTAGTAAACATAGTAAAATAAATAGAGTTAAAGGCTTTTGATAAATCCATAGAAATCAAAACACTCAATCTGTCGCTATTGACATTCTCCCTAAGAGAATCAGTAAGACTAAAGGTAGGGTCACACATGGAAAATATTTGACGAAAAATAAGTAACCACTAAATAAAATACATTTAAATTCTTTAATTTACATATATCAAAAACTTATTTTACTTAGGAGGATTCAAAACAAAAAATTTAGTTTTATTTTATTTGATGTTGTTTGATCTTACAAAACACTTGTAAGAGTAAACACGTCAAACAAATTTGTACTAAAAAAAGTGGTTACGCTTTTTTGAGCAAATATTTGCCATGTGTGACCCTTCCTTAAGTAGAAGAGAAGTAGTGTAAGGCGGGGAGTATGGAAATGGGTCGGAGACTATGGACAGCTATGACCTTTGGGATGAGAACTATACGCGCTACTCCCCAGAAAGCTAAGAATGTCAAAATTGAATTTACAAAATAAAAAATAACGTCGGATATATATGGGAAAATTATATTTAAAAAGTAAATCGATAATCCATAAGCCTATAAGTTCTAAATCTCCAACACAAAAAAATAAAAAGGGCCACCAAAATCATTAAAATCAAAAAGTTCAGGAACAGGAAAATCAGAGCTCGCAAAATAACTGTATTAAAGTCAAATGCCAAGTCAGCATCATTAACAATAATGATCCACTTTATCGGTATATTTGTAATTTTTAATAACTCCCAGTGCTATAAACATAGATTGTGATAACCGCCTTCGACTTTATACACAAATGATATAAAAACATAGCTGTATTTTTACACATAAACATTTACGTATTTGTTCTAAAAGGACACAGCCTAATACTTTTTTTAAAGAAATTACACAATAGGATTTCATTGTAGACTTTTCCTTCAAAATTCATTGTTTTTGGGTGGGTCAAACTTACTGTAGGAAAAATTAAACGCAATAGAAAGTCTATAATAAAATAAACGACATAGAAATCATGTTTTTACACAAATATATATTAATAGAAGCTATATTATAATAGAGCTAAATGTAAGCACAACGGGCGGAAAGGATAATTTGTTGAGTATAAATCCTAGGATAGAGTTAAAACTACTGCTAATATAATGCATGACTAACCATCACGATGTTTTCTTTTTATATCAAACATTCAACTTGAATAAAATGATATTGATTTTACTTTTAATTACCTTCTCTGCTGTTTTTTTTTTAATTTTCTATATAAATATTTATGTATTTTAATTCCCAATTAACGCTTTTTTTTATTTTATCCTTAGGTCAAAGAACACATTTCAAAAAAACTTTTTTTGGTAAAATTTGATATTAATAATAAACACTATTTTCCACGATTTGTATGTAAAAAGGAAACACTTTTTATTAAATTTTGTACGCTTATTTGTAGTTGACGTTTATGGTGTTATTAGCCTATTTTTTACGTATTACATTTGTCGAAGCAACGATTGTATTGTCACACACACAAGACGCGCTTTCATTTGATATTTTTGTTGTTTTATCTATGTATATCAGCTGACACTGACAGTAAATACGAGCGCACACACAACCGTATCCAAAAGATAAATAAAATAAAAATACACAAAATTCCGCTACTTTGTGACTTTGTAACAGTGATGGGATTTGTGGCACAATTCAGATATCTTGGCAGTATTACCAGCTTTAAAATTATAATCTACACATGCCTCATATTTAAATTACATATTCGACAAAAAATTGCACTTGTAAATAAAATTGTGAATATATTTTTAAATAGTACGTTCATGAATTGAAAAATTAAGTCACTGTGGAATCTGGGATGTCTGGTTAAAACAAATTAAAATTTAAACTGTAATAAAGAAATTGATTAATTCTATAATACTTCAATTTTTTAGTGATAAATTTATCATTTTTTATACATTAAGCCTAGTACCAAAGTAAATTAATAAAGTAGCGACAGTACTACAACAAATACAACATTTACAAAAACCACAAGCAATTTTGTTTTTGGTTTAAGGTCTGAGCTGTCAAAGTTGCCTGTTGTTGTTTTTGCTTTTGGGCTTGTTGTATTCTTCGCCACAACAACCACAAGTGAATTGACAGTTCAGACCAAAGTAAAAAAAATAGTCAGCTGTTCTACTGAGTCTACTTTATTAATTTACTTTGCTTACAAGTATACCCAATTCTACAACAAATACAACTTTACCAAAAACAACATGTACTTTGTTTTTGTAAAATTATTTGCTAACTGTCAAACAGCTAAACAACAGCAGACTGCAAAAATTAAAAACAGGGGTGAAAATAAATAAATACGTGAAATTTACTTTCAATAAGTACTCCATTCACTTTTATATTATCAATTATTCACTTTTCTTCTATTTTATATTTTTTATTAAAAGAAACAAAAACGTTAAATTAATAACGAAATGTGAACAAACTTTGACAGATAGAAGTGAAAAAACATATCGAGCAAAAAATAGTCAGCTGGCTTATTAACAAGGCGTATTTAACAAGGTGACAGCAGTGGCGAATTGAAATAAATACAGGCGAATTCACTTATTTTTTATATATAGAGTTTGACATACGGGCGTACGGGCAGATATTTTTTATATATGTAGTTTGACATTTGTGCGTGCTATTTCTATAATCAGCTGTGCTGCCGATGGCAAATTATTAAATGCACCTTGGCTTATTAACGTCACCTGTAGTAAATTCGACCTGCTGCATATGTTATTTCTTCTTTACATCATGTTACAACACTACAGTCCACCGCATATGTTATTTCGCAAGGTGCATTTCAAGACGTATTTATCAAGGTGACAGCAGTGGCGAATTGAAATAAATACAGGCGAATTCACTTATTTTTTATATATAGAGTTTGACATACGGACGTACGGGCGAATATTTTTTATATATGTAGTTTGACATTTGTGCGTGCTATTTCTATAATCAGCTGTGCTGCCGATGGCACCTAATTAAATGCACCTTGGTGCATTTAATATACGCCTTGTTATTTCGTGTGGAAAAATAAGGTTGCCAGATGTATTTCACATGTTTTCCACAATAAAAACAGAGTACTGCTTTTGCGAAATTATTTCGCATATATTTCATTCCAAGGCATATTTAACAAGGTGACAGCAGTGGCGAATTGAAATAAATTCAGGCGAATTCACTTATTTTTTATATATAGAGTTTGACATACGGACGTACGGGCGAATATTTTTTATATATGTAGTTTGACATTTGTACGTGCTAGTTCTATAATCAGCTGTGCTGCGGATGGCACCTCTATATATAAAAAATAAGTGAATTCGCCTGTATTTATTTCAATTCGCCACTGCGTTCACCTTGTTATGCATTAAACACATTCAAGACAGCAGGCTACCAACTTCAATCTGTCAAAAATAAAATGCACACGTTTATATGGAGACGATTATTTTAACGACAGGACAGCTACACGGCCACACGACTACTTATGCCGATGTAGCCGAATTAGGCTAATTTCTATTTTTGTCAACTACAAAACAGAAATAGTGTTGCTAATATAATAAAAAAATGTAAATCAAATTAGTGCTTAAAAAATATATTTTTTTACTTAATTAAGAGAAGTTTCTGATAACCATATTGAAATAAATTAATAACAGGTACATAATTAATTATAACCATATATATATTTTTACTCAAAATAATTGTTTCAGTCTTAATTACTTTGGAATTTTGTACGGTTATTTTTTATTAAAGTGGCACCACTGAATTATAAATCAGCATTTTATTTTTGACAGATTGAAGCCTGCTGTCTTGAATGTGTTTAATGCATAAGGTCTGAGCTGTCAAAGTTGCCTGTTGTTGTTTTTGCTTTTGGGCTTGTTGTATTTTTCGCCACAACAACCACAAGTGAATTGAAAGTTCTGACCAAAGTAAAAAAAATAGTCAGCTGTTCTACTGAGTCTACTTTATTAATTTACTTCAAGGTGCATTTAATAAGGTGCCATCGGCAGCACAGCTGATTATAGAAATAGCACGCACAAATGTCAAACTACATATATAAAAAATATTCGCCCGTATGTCAAACTCTATATCAAGGCGTATTTAACAAGGTGACAGCAGTGGCGAATTGAAATAAATACAGGCGAATTCACTTATTTTTTATATGTAGAGTTTGACATACGGGCGGATATTTTTTATATATGTAGTTAGACATTTGTGCGTGCTATTTCTATAATCAGCTGTGCTGCCGAAGGCACCTTATTAAATGCACCTTGCTCTATATATAAAAAATGAGTGAATTCGCCTGTATTTATATCAATTCGCCACTGCTGTCACCAAGGTGCATTTAATAAGGTGCCATCGGCAGCACAGCTGATTATAGAAATAGCACGCACAAATGTCAAACTTCATATATAAAAAATATTCGCCCGTATGTCAAACTCTATATATAAAAAATAAGTGAATTCGCCTGTATTTATTTCAATTCGCCCCTGCTGTCACCATGTTAAATACGTATTTAACAAGGTGACAGCAGTGGCGAATTGAAATAAATACAGGCGAATTCACTTATTTTTTATATATAGAGTTTGACATACGGGCGTACGGGCGAATATTTTTTTTATGTAGTTTGACATTTGTGCGTGCTATTTCTATAATCAGCTGTGCTGCCGATGGCACCTTATTAAATGCACCTTGGCTGTCACCTTGTTAAATACACCTTGGTATTTACTCAAAAAAGTGGTTACGCACTTTTTTAGCACAAATTTGTTTGACGTTGTTTCACAAAGTATAGTTGTTTGCTGTTGCACATGTTTAGTAAAATCAAACTGTATCAAATAAAATAACACTAAATATTTGTTTTGAATTGTCCTATTTAAAAGGAGTTTTGAAATAAATAAAAGAATTACCCCATTCATAAACAAATGTTAAATTTAAAGCTAAATTTCCATACAAAATTTGATTTTAAAACGTGGTTTAAATTTAAAAATTGTTTATAAATATGGCCTTTAAAATATATTTTATTCAGTGGTTACGTCTTTTTTGTCAAATATTTGCCCTACCTTTACTTGGGGGTTACACGATCAAGTTTTGCCTTTCAAGTTTTAATACACTCACACTTTTAAGAATTGAAACGAACTTGCATTCAATTTCACATTCAAGTTGGTGTTCAATTTTTCATTCAAGAAAACAGCTGATTACATTTTTATGTCCAATTTGAACTAAAATTGTTTTCAAGTTGCGTGCTGCCTACGTCACCGCTTTCAATTTTTATAAATTTTGACAAACAGTATATGTAAAAGACTATCAAGAAAAACTTGATCGTGTGGCTGCAGTGTTACACTCACATTCCTAATTTTATAAATTTAAATTGCGACTACCTCAACAACGCACATAATACTGTTTTAGGTACCAACTAAAACCAAAAAAATTAACGGTTTCTCGAAGTTGCATTGGCTACATGCATTCGTTTTGGCTATATTTTATAAGTTCCTAACAAAACTCATGATAATTGCGAGAGTTCCGGCTTAATGTATGAAGGTATATATGGATTGACAGTTCTTGTACAAGCAGTAGTTTGTGATGGCTTTTTATCTTGCACTATTCCAAATAATCCTTCTACAGTGGTGACGTCTGTTGTAGAAGTAACATAAACTCAACAAAACAAAAGTAATTATTGCAAAATAAAAAAGTTATTTTGAACTTCAATGAATTAAACCAATATTCATATTTTACACACTCACAGTTTAAATTAAAACTAGCGGCTGTAATGGAATGCTGTAAATGTAGGGCAGGGTAAACTCATGATTAACTATATATTCTACTTGTTGTAGACAAAATTTACTTCCAAAAATAGCACCATATTTTTCAGAATAGAAAAAATGTACTATTAATGTTGAAAAAATAAAAAAATCTGATCATTGGAAGTTCAATTAATCTTTTATATGTGCTTTATTCAGCTCGTTTTGAGGTCAAAATTTCATTATCTGATTTTCCATCAGTAAGTTTTTGTTCTCTAAATAATTCAATTAATTTTTCTGTAGCTGAGGGTTGAACATCCAAAGGATATGATAGTTCAGAACTTGGATAAGTAATTAAATTATGATCAGGATTGCGCAAGGTAAAGGGCGTCCATGGGCCCTGAATTGATGGTACATCTGTATGCCACATTTTTCGTAAACGGGATGCACTTGAAGGACCATTTTGGGTTTTCAATAGTTCTATCCACTTGAGAATATCATCCTTAGATGAGTTTCGACAATTTAACCACTCACGTTCTCCATTAACTGAAAAAAAAATGTTCAATTAAAAAATAGCCCTTAATGTAAAATGTTTATTACATTAAATGTCTTACGATATTCTCCCACTAATACAGGAGTGCGGTGACGTCTAGGCTTAACATATACTACCACACCAGGATTCTCTTTGGCAAAATCAATTAAATTACTTTCAATGAATTCCCTAAAAATTATTTGTTTATAATACACAATTATGTGGATGCTATAACGATAGTTTACCGCATGCCTTTGCTCGATCCATTATTTTTACAAAACTTCAGAGTAACTCTCTGAAGTTGACACACATAACGACCCAGTCCATTCTGCAAAGGAGCTCGAGGAAATCCAGATTTTAAAAACAAATGACTATTCGACATTTTAATATTTAACAGTATTTTTTTTAATAATATTACAATATTTCTGTTGCTTTAAAATGTTTTCCTCTGTCGTAACAAAAATAACCTCGAAAGCAGAGAACGGCGCCTAACAAATTTCACTGCGACGGCGACAGGTACCAAAACCTTTACGAGCGGCCTAAAACCGGCTAGTAAATAAAATTACAGAAAAAGTAAAAAATTAAATTTAGTGCAGGGCACAATCAAAGTAAATTAATAAAGTAGCGACCAAGGCGTATTTAACAAGGTGACAGCCAAGGCGTATTTAACAAGGTGACAGCAGTGGCGAATTGAAATAAATACAGGCGAATTCACATATTTTTTATATATAGAGTTTGACATACGGGCGTACGGGCGAATATTTTTTATATATGTAGTTTGACATTTGTGCGTGCTATTTCTATAATCAGCTGTGCTGCCGATGGCACCTTATTAAATGCACCTTGGTGACAGCAGTGGCGAATTGAAATAAATACAGGCGAATTCACTTATTTTTTATATATAGAGTTTGACATACGGACGTACGGGCGAATATTTTTTATATATGTAGTTTGACATTTGTGCGTGCTATTTCTATAATCAGCTGTGCTGCCGATGGCACCTTATTAAATGCACCTTGGTAGCGACAGTACTACAACAAATACAACATTTACAAAAACCACAAGCAATTTTGTTTTTGGTTTAAGGTCTGAGCCAAGGTGCATTTAATAAGGTGCCATCGGCAGCACAGCTGATTATAGAAATAGCACGCACAAATGTCAAACTTCATATATAAAAAATATTCGCCCGTACGCCCGTATGTCAAACTCTATATATAAAAAATAAGTGAATTCGCCTGTATTTATTTCAATTCGCCACTGCTGTCACCTTGTTAAATACGCCTTGGTCTGAGCTGTCAAAGTTGCCTGTTGTTGTTTTTGCTTTTGGGCTTGTTGTATTTTTCGCCACAACAACCACAAGTGAATTGACAGTTCAGACTGAATAAAAAAAATAGTCAGCTGTTCTACTGAGTCTACTTTATTAATTTACTTTGGGGCACACTAAGAAAGGTGACTGTGATCAAGGCGAATTCATATATATATATTTATAGCAATAAAAATACATATTACACAAGGCGAATTCATACAAGGTGGTGTCAGTTCTACAAAAACAACGATTGGTCTTAACAAATGTCAAAAAACCAAAATGAAAAATTAAACAAATAAGTATTTAAACTTAATATAATGTAGATAATTCAATAGTTAGGGATTTACTTATTTATGTAAACAAAAAACATTTTGTTAATAAGCTTAGAATATGTAGATATTTAAATGTAAAAACAAGCTTTGACAGTTGTTAGAACCAAAAAGCGAAAAAAAAATTATCAGCTGTTTGACTGATTCCACCTTGTATAAATTCGCCTTGATATTACACTAGTTTTTTGTTAAATTACACCAAGGTACATTTAATAAGGTGCCATCGGCAGCTCAGGTGATTATAGAAATAGCACGCACAAATGCCAAACTACATATATAAAAAATATTCGCCCGTACGTCCGTATGTCAAACTCTATATATAAAAAATAAGTGAATTCGCCTGTATTTATTTCAATTCGCCACTGCTGTCACCTTGTTAAATACGACTTGAATTACACTTTAATATTGAATTCGCCTTACTTGTGTTTTTTGACAGGTTGGGTAAAAAGCAAAAACAAAATGTATGTTGTTTTTGTATTGTTGTACTTGTTGTAGGGATGCATACACCTTATATGAATTCGCCTTGACTGTAATGAAACAGCCAAGGCGTATTAACAAGGTGAGTGCGTCCCGGCAACAAATACAACAATGCAAAAACAACAGGCAATTTGTTTTTGTTAAAATGTACGTTAAATGTCAAAATCAAGGCGAATTAAAATATTACTATGTTATTTACAATAACAAATGTAAACATAAACAATGTTTGACACATAGTGTACATAAAACCACAGCGAATTAAGAAACAGCTGATTTTATGCACTCACCTTGTTAATACGCCTTGGAAACAGCTAATTATTTTTTTTATTCAGTTTGAACCAAGGCGTATTAACAAGGTGAGTGCATAAAATCAGCTGTTTCTTAATTCGCTGTGGTTTTATGTACACTATGTGTCAAACATTGTTTATGTTTACATTTGTTATTGTAAATAACATAGTAATATTTTAATTCGCCTTGATTTTGACATTTAACGTACATTTTAACAAAAACAAATTGCCTGTTGTTTTTGCATTGTTGTATTTGTTGCCGGGACGCACTCACCTTGTTAATACGCCTTGGTTTGAACCAAGGTGCATTTAATAAGGTGCCATCGGCAGCACAGCTGATTATAGAAATAGCACGTACAAATGTCAAACTACATATATAAAAAATATTCGCCCGTACGTCCGTATGTCAAACTCTATATATAAAAAATAAGTGAATTCGCCTGAATTTATTTCAATTCGCCACTGCTGTCACCTTGTTAAATACGCCTTGGTTTGAACCAAGGCAAGGTGCATTTAATAATGTGCCATCGGCAGCACAGCTGATTATAGAAATAGCTCGCCTTGGTTCAAGGCGTATTTAACAAGGTGACAGCAGTAGCGAATTGAAATAAATACAGGCGAATTCACTTATTTTTTTTATATAGAGTTTGACATACGGGCGAATATTTTTTATATATGTAGTTTGACATTTGTGCGTGCTATTTCTATAATCAGTTGTGCTGCCGATGGCATCTTATTAAATGCATTTTGGTTTGAACCAAGGCGAATTCATTCAAGGTGCTATCCAAGGCGTATTTAACAAGGTGACAGTAGTGGCGAATTGAAATAAATACAGGCGAATTCACTTATTTTTTATATATAGAGTTTGACATACGGACGTACGAGTGAATATTTTTTATATATGTAGTTTGACATTTGTGCGACCTATTTCTATAATCAGCTGTGCTGCCGATGGCACCTTATTAAATGCACCTTGGTGCTATCAGTTCTACAAATACAACAATTGGTTTTAACAAATGTCAAAAAACAAAATTAAATTAAACAAATATGTATTAAAACTTAATGTAGTGTAGATAATTGTATAATGGGGGCTTTACTTATTTATGTAAAAAATAAATATTTTGTTAATACGATTAGAATATGTAGATATTTAAATATAAAAACAAGCTTTAACAACTGTTAGAACCAAAAAGCAAATGATCAGCTGTTTGACTGACTCCACCTTGTATAAATTCGCCTTGATTTGAACTGTCAATTCACTTCTGATTGTTGTGGCAAAAATACAACAAACCCAATAGCAAAAACAACAACAGGCAGGGTTTGTTGTATTTTTCGCCACAACAACCACAAGTGAATTGACAATTCAAACTCAATAAAAAAAATAATCAGCTGTTTCATCGCAGTGACCTTTCTAAGTGTGCCCTGACCTACCTTTTAACAAAAACAAAGTACCTGTTGTTTTTGTATTGTTGTATTTGTTGTAGTGATGCAGTCACCTTTCTAAGTGTGCCCTGATTTAGTGTATTTATTAAATTACAAATGAATATACTAGGGTTCTATACCTAAAACAAAAAGTCGACTTTTCGACTATTTTTGACTTACCATCTTTTGTAAAAAATACATGGTTTCTACATTTATTGATGCGCCTTTTGTTGTTTAGTAATAAAAATTAAATTTATCAAGGCGATAATAGTTAGAAGAATGTTGTAAGAATTTTGTGTAGAAAAAAAAAATTTATTTTATAAACATGTATTTATTACATATTTACATACATATTGTTACGAAATTGTACTTGAATTCGAATATAACGATTTTAACGGCTGATTTAAAAGTAGCATAATGCTTTCAAATAACAGTGCTGTAAAACTGTAACATATCTGTGGGCATTGTTGAGTGGAAGCTTTCAGTTGATTTGATCGTAAGTTGGCAACGCTGTATTCGATTTCGAATATTCAGTTAAAGAACATTGTAGAAAGTACACCACAGATGGCGTATGTATTAGAAACCTCTAGACAGTTAAAGAGTTTTCTAGATGGTAATGCAGTGTTATAAATAGTGGCAGAGGTTGCAGTCGTGAGTGAGTTTATCAGAGACGCTTTTCGAATAAACATCATCTAAGTGCCTTAAAGTGTGTTGTGTTTTTCAAGTAAATTCGTGTACATTATAAATTGTGTCTGTAATTCTGAGAATTTATAAACGTGTATAAAAAAACATTGAGTGGCTATTTAATTCTGTTGTTGTTGTACATTTTAAAGAAATAAAGAGTTGTTACAATTTTCAAACTACTAAACGGCTTTTATTTGCAATCAAAAGTATCCGGTTTATTTAAAGGAAATAAACCAGCGTTTTGAAAAGGTTAAAACGTAACAATATATTAGCATACACTACAAAAAAGGCAAGTGTACCAAATTGCAATAATTTTAGTATAATGTTGCAATTAAATATTTTTTTAACAATCTAAAATGTCGACTTTTATCGACTATTTTCTTTTGAGATAACATAATCGATTGTTCGACTCTTTTCCAACCAAAAAGTCGATTTCGACTTTTTGGTTGGACTTTTTCCAAGGAAAAAGTCGATTGTTCGAACAATAGAACCAATAGAAAAATATAGAACCCTAGAACAATTATTTTTATTATGGGAGGCTATGAACTAGGGTTCTATAGTTGAAAGTAGGTTCGCTCCTTTAGTACCCTCTCCGGATTATCTATGAAGGATTTAAGGTGTATAGACTTTATTAGGGAAAGCGGATGGTTGATAAGACCAGACATGCAAATTATGCCTCTTAGGGACCCAGCAACCATCCCATGATGGTTTGCGGTATTCGAATTCTTTGAATTCCCGATCCCTCTCCTCCTTCTTTTCTCTTTTTATATACACTCTATTCTTGAAATTTCACTATAACTTAATCTATAGATTTCCCTTTTCTTTAATTTCTATTTCCCTTTTCCTTCTCTCTGTCTTCAGGTATTACAAAGGGAACGATTATTGGAGCCAAGTGAGCCTTACGAGACGAAGGTTTTGGACGGCTGCCTGAATACCATACCATAATCGATTGTTCGACTTTTTTCCGACCAAAAGGTCGATTTCGACTTTTTTCAGGAATAAGTCGATTGTTCGAACAATCGACTTATAGAACCCTAGAACAATTATTTTTTATTGCCCTATGTCTCCACTTAGCAATGTTTATTGCTAAAAACAAGCAATAACGTCGGCAGAACAACAGCACAGCGATTGCTTTAGGTGGAGAAAACGTTCGTCACAAATATAAAATTTTCAACGCTAGAAGTTCTATTAAAAACTGATGTGTATTTTGCTTATATTTGGTGTTGAATGATTTTTTCACAAATTTTTTTGTTTTTTTTTTTACATTTGGTACTTAAATAAATTAAATATGTATGAATTAATCGCACTGAATCATAGAAAGAAGAAATTTTACATTATGCATTAAACATATTCAAGACAGCAGGCTACCAACTTCAATCTGTCAAAAATAAAATGCACACGTTTATATGGAGACGATTATTTTAACGACAGCACAGCTACACGGCCACACGACTACTCATGCCAAGGCGAATTCATACAAGGTGGTGGCAGTTCTACAAAAACAACAATTGGTCTTAACAAATGTCAAAAAACCAAAATGAAAAATTAAACAAATAAGTATTTAAACTTAATATAGTGTAGATAATTCGATAGTGAGGGCTTTACTTATTTATGTAAACAATTAATATTTTGTTAGTAAGCTTAGAATAGTAGATATTTAAATATAAAAACAAGCTATGAAAGTTGTTAGAACCAAAAAGCAAAAAAAAAAAATTATCAGCTGTTTGACTGACTCCACCTTGTATAAATTCGCCTTGACTCATGCGGATGTAGCCGAATTAGGCTAATTTCTATTTTTGTCAACTACAAAACAGAAATAGTGTTGCTAATATAATAAAAAAATGTAAATCAAATTAGTGCTTAAAAAAATATATTTTTTTACTTAATTAAGAGAAGTTTCTGATAACCATATTGAAATAAATTAATAAAAGGTACATAATTAATTATAACCATATATATATTTTTACTCAAAATAATTGTTTTAGTCTTAATTACTTTGGAATTTTGTACGGTTATGTTTTATTAAAGTGGTACCACTGAATTATAAATCAGCTGTTTACTTTGTAGCTGTCGTCTTTAAAATAATTCAGTAGCTGCCACACGACTACAACTGTAACCAGCAGAATTTGTGTTCGTGTAGTCGTGTAGCCTGTTGTCTTGAATGTGTTTAATGCATTAATGACAACTGAACTGACAGCTTAGCAATAATTGCTCAGGCAATCAGTAACCCCATGTCTCCACGTAGCAATATTTATTGCTAAGCTCAAGCAATAACGTCGGCAGAACAACAGCAGAGTGATTGCTGATTGCTTTAGGTGGAGAAAACGTTCGTCACAAATACAAAATTTTCAACGCGAGAAGTTCTATGAAAAACTTTAGTGTATTTGCTTATATTTTGTATTGCATGATTTTTTTCACTAATTTCTTTGTTTTTTTACTTTTGGTACTTAAATAAATTAAATATGTATAAATTAATCGCACCGAATCATAGAAAGAAGAAATTTTACATTAATGACAACTGAACTGACAGCTTATTGCTTACCCTAGGTCTCCACGTAGCAATATTTATTGCTGCAATTGTCAAATTTGATTGCGTCAATGAAATTTGCGAGTGTAGACCGCAAATTGCCATATGTAGCAATCCATTGCGCAATGATTGCTCTGCTGATTGTCTGAGCAATTATTGCTAAGCAATAAGCTGTCAGTTCAGTTGTCATTAATGTAAAATTTCTTCTTTCTATGATTCGATGCGATTAATTCATCCATATTTAATTTATTTAAGAACCAAAACAAACAAAAAAACAAAGAAATTAGTGAAAAAATCATTTAACGTAAAATAAACCACAGTTTTTCATAGAACTTCTCGCTTTGAAAATTTTGTATTTGTGACGAACGCTTTCTCCACCTAAAGCAATCAGCAATCACTCTGCTGTTGCTCTGCCGACGTTATTGCTTGAGCTTAGCAATAAAAATTGCTACGTGGAGACATAGGGTTAGCAATAATTGCTCAGGCAATCAGTAGAGCAATCATTGCGCAATGGATTGCTACGTAATCAAATTTGACAATTGCAGCAATAAATATTGCAACTTGGTGACTAGTGTCTATAAACCGGTTAACCGAAAAACCGGTTTTTCTTCGAAATCTCGGTTTTTTGCGAACCGGTTAATTTAAAATGTTGATTTTCGGTTAACCGGTTTATCCGGTTTTTATCACTCGGTTAACCGGTTTTTAAAATTTAGGTTTAAAACTAAGAAATCTCATGGTTTTGTGCATTTTTTATATTTATTGTACAAACATTATTGGTCTGATTTGAAATCTAAACTGCTGATTTACAATATAAACCTATTTAGATTGATATTTTTAAGAATTACAATGATTCTAAATAGTAGAGGACGATGAGTTTACTTAAAAACTTTTTCAGAATAAATTGCACATAATGAAACTATTGAATGAAATTAAATTCCGCAGAATTCTAGAAGTTAAGCAAAATCTTAACAATGATTCATTATAAACTTAGTGATGATTTTACCAAACGTCAAGTTGAATTTGATGTGCATACCTTCTTTCAATCAATTTGACTTCATTAGTGTGTTTTGTTCTTAAAATTTTATTTTATTATTAATTTCGTTAGCTTAGTGTACAAAGTCCTTTTCAGAAATAACAACGTTCCAAAATCCATAATTTGAAATATTTTTGAAATCTGATAATGGAGCTTTATTAATTATTTGGTGTGATTTATAATGACAAATAATCACAGCTAAGAAGAAATGCGTTTACATCTTATAGGTCCTTTTTTGGGACTTGCTACATTTTCTGTTCCATATCAGAAAAATTTAATGAATAAACCAATAATTAAAACAAGTATATTATATATTTAGTAACATATTTATACTCAATTCCATTTGACTGAGATAATAATTGTGAAATTTTTACAAAATAAAATGGACTTAGCACCTTTGTATATTTATAGTTATTTAATATTAACCATTCCTGACTAATAAAAACTAAAAATTTTAAAGCTGTATACACTTTATTGGACATTTTATGTTTTCTACATATATATGACGGTTAACCGGTTTAACCGGTTTTTTCGATGTCGGTTAACCGAAAAACCGGTTTTCTAAAAAAGCCCAATTTTCGGTTAACCGACAAACCGGTTTTTTAAAAAGTCGGTTTTTTATAAACACTAGTGGTGACCTGTAGTGCGATTTACTAACTTTTAACGAACCGACAATCGTAATGTTTATCGACATAAATAATCGCTTGCAGTAACGATAGTGTGATTCAGTAATTTATTTTTAGCGATTGTTTAAGATATGACATCTCTGTCTACAAAATATCAAAATAAGCGAAAAGCAGAAAATTTGACACACAATGAAATGATTAACCAGTGGTGTAGTGAGTACAATGTTGACTAGCAATCGGAAGGTTGTTGGTTCGACACTTGTCTGCGACTTACATTTTTTTTATTTATTTTTTTAGTAAATACATAATTTTATAAATAATTCTACTAACAAAACAACTCATTTCCGGCCAAAATGTATAGGATTACTTTTGGGACATCGCGAACAAAAATAAGAATTAGAAACTGTGTGAATATTTTTGTCCCCCTTAAAATCGAACTTCGAAACATTAGATAATTATTTTTCTGAAATGTGCTACCTTATGTTTAGTTTTTCCATATATTTCCATAAGTTATATGTAAATAAATATTTTTGTTGAAATCGGCACGAATGTTGGGGCCTTCGTTTAAAAAATATGGACGATTAAAGATAAATCTGTATGCTGTGTGAATATTTAAGTCGGCACTGTACATACTAAAAATATAAATACTATTTACGAATTACATATAGGCACAAGCTTCATGGTATAAATATTTGTCGCAGTTTTTCCAAAAATATTTTGCCTTACACAATATTTTACGTTGCAGATACACTCTAAAAAACGCATGTAAATTTACTACTATAAAGTATGTAAGTTCATGTAAAATTACAGAAATTGCGTAAATTTAGGCACAATATGCTTATCAAATATAATTAAATATTTTTGTCAGCAAATATACATACAAAATATAGTATTTTGAATTTTGGTAAACATGTTTATAATATAATAAACATTTTAAATTTATAATTACATACATTTTGTGTAAAGTATATGTTTTAGATACAAAGTGTGTAATCTTACTTACTTTAATAAAGTAACATCAAATTTGTCAAATTTTTATTTCTAAAATAATAAAAAGCTGTAAACATTTCAATATTAAAAAATCCTGTCAAAAAAATTAATAAAAAATGAAAAATAACAATTTCAATAGTGCAAAAATTAATAAATTAAATGTGAGTCATATAACAATATATCGAAACAGTTTATGCCCACATAGCAGTCGAATAATTTCTTGTGGACTCGTGTGGGTGCTAATTTAATTGCTTAATATTTACAGCTTACATACATACATGATTGTGATGGCTGAGATCTATGACGAGTCTGTTCTGCAATAATGTTTAAAAGAAATAAAGGTTTGGTTTCAATTGCGAACGGTCAAAAGATAAGATTGAGATGTCCACGGATGACACTAAGAATAAAATAATATATAATTGGCCATTTCACAAATGGTAACAAAATAACTAAAAGTAAGCCACAAATCAGTATTCCAATTCCATTACTGAGAAATATATTGCTGGACACATGTTTTTTTCTTTAACAGCTCCTCTACTACAGAAGTTCTGGTTAAATACAGAAATTGTACAAAATAGTTTTTTAAGTTCGATGTTAATGGCCGCCGCCGAATACGAATCCCCAATAATTTTAATTTGTATAGTTCTTGTTTAATTTCAATGTCCTTTAAAATTCTTGAAATAGGAATCTTATGGTTTGTTCAATATATAGGTAAATAAAACATTTTGAATGTATATATACACGTTTTGCGTATAGTTTTATGCAGTTTAACTGTAACATTACATATTTCATATGTTTTTTTAAACACATAGTAAGTAAAATCACAAAAATTTGTATGTTGCTAAACATTTTTTAAAAATATAAACAATTGTAACTTTACACACTTTGTGTTTAAATATTTGAATTACTGTTGAATGTGTATTTTTACCCCAATTATAGTAAGAGAAAAGTTACCTACTATAAATGGTGTAAATTTACAGGAAAATTTATTATGCCCAGTTTTTGACTTGTTATTTAAATACGTATTTAGTTAATTTTTACTTAAATTTAAATGGTATTTAAATACAGTTTGAGTTTTTCAGTGCTATAGAGTGATAGAAGACAAAATGAAAATTTTTCATTTTTAAAACATATGTATATTTTTGGTTAGCAAAAACAAATGAAATTGCTTGTGTATAATATACAAAAAAATTACTACAAAAACCTCATACATGCAAACAAATTGCAGCGTGAAACCCATAAACTGCAAACGATATGCGCAGTGAAAAATTCAAACAATGAAAATATGGAAGATGCTAAAAGTAGACTGCCAAACCATACGAAGTTGAAAAATGTAAAATACGAAATTGTGCGAAGATCAAAATGTTTAAAGCGAAAATGTTTATTTTTAAAATATTTCCGCCACATATATGGTTTTGTTTTGCCGCATATAGTCATTGAGTAGAAAAATGTGAAAAAAACTATGAAGTTGATTTGGGTGTACGAAATAAAAAATTGTATTGAAATTGTGTTAATAAAGAATTTTAGTGCAATAAAATATAAGTTTTATTTTTTGAGGTATGTAATTGTATGTATTGTGAAAGATAGCAATGCAATGAAAAAACATTAAATAAGATTCTGGACAAAGGTTAGCGGAGGATATTTTTGTATTTTTTGATTGATTGTTTGATTTTTTAATACGAATTCAAATGTATTCATGCTGGTGGTAATAGGAGTCCAGAAAAATTAATAAGAAAAAAAATAATTTTGTATGTAAAGCGGTTAAAAAAGGATATATAATGCAACAACAAAATGTGACAACAACAGCCAAATACCATAAATAACAGGATCAGTCATTTTATGAATAAAATCTATCATAAAGTGTTGTATATTCAAATGTTTCCTTTCGTAAAATTTGTAACAGGAGAACAAACAAAAAAATAAGCAGTGTAGAAAATAATTGTGCAAGAACAATTTTATGTGAAAGATATATGTAAATGCAAAAAAGGCACAGGTATAAGTACAACAGGAGCAAAAGGAAATTAACTGCAACTGATATAAAATTGCTGTATGTGTGTACATACAACAACAATTTATGCAAAAATCATAAACAAATACATAAATAGGTTCAATCGTGATCGTGAGTGATTTTGTAGCAGGAGAAAAAAAGATAACGAGGAATGATAGAAAATGTAAGCATCAACAAAAGAAAGGAAAAGAGTTAAGGGTGGATTAGCCGACTGTAATGTAGTGTAACCTTAACGGAACGGAACAGCTGATCCTTTCTATTGTGTGTAAAGTAGTTAAAGCAGTTATAGTGACAAAATGTAACTTAACTGTAACCACAGAATATACAGAAGTGTCAAATTTGACGTTTCAAAAACGCCAAATCAGATGTTAGGGCAGTTCTCATAAAAAGAGATAGCAATATATTTTGTACTACAATATCAGTGATGTGTTAAAGCAAAACGCTATATACAACACGAATTTGGTAGACAAAGAAATGTGAACAAAACAAACAAATAAATTTGTAAGACAATTTTTTCGTAGTCTGTGGCACCAAATTTTTTAAAATGGAAAATTATAAAAATGTGTGTATTGTTTACGTGTAAATTTAAATGCAACAAAATTCATGGTTGTTTTTTACATTTGCAAAATAAAACTCCACATGTACAATGGCAATTAAAAGTGAAATATTACAAAAATAAATGATTGCATCAAACTAAATCGGAAAGAAATTGAATTATTGCGGCAGAAAATTAAGACTAAAAAAAAAGGAAAGGGCAGTTACTAAAAATAAAACAAATATAGAACTATATTATTTTCTGTCTCGTGACGCCTCTGTATACTTTGTGACTGTAACGTCTGAACCTGTGAAAAACAGAATTTCTTTACGTTTCTACGTGACATTTACTAACGGTGTTGCCAACTTGCTGATTTTAAAAGTCTTGTATGAAAAATACTTATGCTCAGAACGCTTAACAATATTTTCAATGTTTTAAATATTTCAATGATATAAATACATAAATAAAAAACAAAATGTAAGAAAAGATAAACTCACTGTTTATTGTTGATGTTTTGTTTAAGCTTTGATATTTTTACAAATAAGGCTTGAGTGTCTGTAATTCTCATTCACTCTATAGTTTGATTTGTATAATATCTTTAGTTTTTCTAAAGCCTTTTGGGAAAAGGTTTCCTGATGATCTGGCCTAAGTAACCAGTGAAATGCGCATAGTCCACTTTTACAATGCAGAAATTGAAAGGCAGACATACGAAGCTTGATGGCGAGGCTTGATGAAGAGGTACAGTGTGTATTACTTATTATACAAATTAGTTCATACAGGCATTTATAAAATGTATACTAATAATAGTCGAAAGTAATAAGTTTGAAAATATTAAATTATTACAACTTGCCTTTATGTTCGAAATAGTGAAGGTGAAACTTTAAGCAATAGAAAAAGGTACCCTTAAAGTTAACTATTACTATTACGAACATAAAGGCAATTTAATTAATTAATTTTTAAGTTATCGGACCTTTAATAAATAAAGTCTGTAAATGAAGTCACTTCGAAGCACTTCACAATGATGATGAATAATACTATTACCAAAAAAGTTTAATATTTTTTTTTTAAAATCGCAGAAAAAAATTATAAAATCGCTTGAACAGTATTTAAAACAATTGTGTTGATAACACTTTCAAACAGCTGTTTAAATTTGTTTGTTTATGTCAAAATCATATGACACGTTTTTAATGTTCTATAATTGCACTAAAGTGTTACGTTAAGTCAACATTACGGTTACATTACATCAACGGTCGGCTAACCCAGCCTTTAAAAAGGGATAGAAAATGCAACAACCAGATTATGAAAGGACACATGCATGAAAGCAAGAATAATTTATCACTACAAATGAATACAAAGAGGTTATAAATAACAGGAGATACGAAATTCAAGAAAGTTCCTGAAAATATAATTCTGCAATGAAGAAAATTTTACTGTATACAAATATCAAGTGAGAGCGTAAATGATCGACTTTGTTTGTGCTTTTAAATCAGTGATGTTCAAAAATAAAAATGAAGAAAGTTTTGATTTAGAATTTATGTCAAATAAAACCAATTTATTGAATGTAATTTAAATTTTAAGGAAATGAAAAAATATACATTGTAAGTCCGAAATTCTCTTAAATTTTGTATTTAGTTTTGACTTTGTTTTATTGAGCTCAATTGTAATTGAAACGCGTGTGTTTGCTATGCTTCGAACAGAAACAACCAACAACAATGCCTAATAATTTTCTGAAAAAAATGACGATAGTCCGCCACATGTGTTTTCTTCGCATGCTCAGCGATGAATGCACAAAAGTCTTTAAAAGAGAATAACAAATGTGTGTAAATTTTGCAAACTATTGTTGTAAGGCGTCAGGGCTGTCAGATGTGGCGATTTCTCGCCAAACGTGGCTATTTTTCATAGCCTTCATAGCCTGTCTGTCTGTCTGTCTGTCTGTCTGTCTGTCTGTCTGTCTGTCTGTCTGTCTGTCTGTCTGTCTGTCTGTCTGTCTGTCTGTCTGTCTGTCTGTCTGTCTGTCTGTCTGTCTGTCTGTCTGTCTGTCTGTCTGTCTGTCTGTCTGTCTGTCTGTCTGTCTGTCTGTCTGTCTGTCTGTCTGTCTGTCTGTCTGTCTGTCTGTCTGTCTGTATGTCTGTCTGTATGTCTGTCTGTCTGTCTGTCTGTCTGTCTGTCTGTCTGTCTGTCTGTCTGTCTGTCTGTCTGTCTGTCTGTCTGTCTGTCTGTCTGTCTGTCTATCTGTCTGTCTGTCTGTCTGTCTGTCTGTCTGTCTGTCTGTCTGTCTGTCTGTCTGTCTGTCTGTCTGTCTGTCCGTCTGTCTGTCTGTCTGTCTGTCTGTCTGTCTGTCTGTCTGTTGAAATCAATTTTCTGAAGGCCCCAGATAACTCCGGGATCCAAATCTTCAACAATTCTGTCAGACATACTTTCGAGAATTTTGCTATTTAAAATCAGCAAAATCCGTCCATAAATAACGGAGATATGAGCAAAAATCCGAGACAACCTCTGAAAATTTCATCAAAAAACACAATTATACAACTATACGTTTGTTTGGTTGTGTGTTGGTTTTTTTGACAAAAAAGCAACAAAACGTATGTTTTTTGATGTGCATGCTTTGCGTATTTTGTTTTTTTGTGTTTTGTTTATTTTGGCGTTGTTGTTGTTTTTTATACAACTAAACGTTTGTTTGGTTGTGTGTATGTTTTTTTGACAAAAAAGAAATAAATCGTATGTTTGGATGTGCATGTTTTGAGTATTTTGTTTTTCTCTTGTGTTGTGTTTCTTTTGGCGTTGTTGTTTTTTATACAATAAAACGTATGTTTGGATGTGTGTTGGTTTCATTGGCTTGCGTATTTTGTTTTTGTTTTTTCTTTTGGTGTTTTGTTTCGTTTGGCGTTGTTGTTGTTTTTTGTGTTCTTGAATTTATGATGCTGTACGCTGAAAGTGGGCAATGTACATACATACATATATACTAATTATAAAAAATAATAATACATCCACAACAAAGGTGAAGGGTATATAAGATTCGGCATAGCCGAATATAGCACTCTTACTTGTTTCTTCTAAAATGTTTAAGCCGTCATTTTAAAATAATAATAGAAATATTGATAACTTAATATGCTCATTAAAATTGGCTATTGGTTCGACGGATTCTTTGGAATCAGGAATGTATCGATTTTGGCACAGAATTTGAAATGGAATTACAAAATATAAAAATGGAGGAATATGATGTAGAAATTTTAAAAGCAAATTGTTTTTTGTACTTAAAAAAATTCGAAAAAAATTTTTCTACAAAAAATTAAAAAACAATTTTTGCAAAAAAAAATTAAATATTTAAAATTTTTATTTTGAAGTATAATTTGGTGAAGGGTATATAAGATTCGGCATAGCCGAATATAGCTCTCTTACTTGTTAAAGTATGTATATAATGAATTTTCAATATTGAAATGAAATGGAAATTTTCGGTAGTTCAAAATTCATTAACTTTATTTTTCAATCCAAAAGTATCTGCAAGTATCTATATGAATTGCAATGGTCAAAATTAGCATATATCAATTGGACTCAGATCTTTAAAGGTGAAATTATAACAAACTTTATAGTTTACAATTATTGAGATGCAGGTGGAACGGCATTGGCCGTTCTTAATATGTTAATTTTACCAACCAGCAACGCTTGCTTTCTACGCTATATGAACTTTTAGATTCATTGATAAGAATAGTAAGTTATATGAATGTTAATAAATTTTGTTGCAATTCATTTGAACCTACAGATAAAATGTTAAAAAATTTTAATTCTAATACAATGTATACTTTTGATATCAATTTAATATAAATAACTAATGACTAGATTTAAATTAGTATGTATGTATTTTACAATAAAAAAACTCCAAAAAATTATTTTGGCGATATTTGGCGATTTTTCGTTTAGCTTTAGGCGATTGAGGTAAAAAAAAATCTGACAACCCTGTATGGCGTGAACATCGCTGTTTTAAAATTTAATTTTTTTTAACAGTAAATATTTAAAATCAAACTAAAATTTAAATATATGTAAGTATGGATGTGTGTGATGTTCATCCCATACAACAGTGATGTTCACCCCATACAACAATTGTTTAAAAAATGTACACACATTTGTTGTGCTCTTTTAAAGAGCGTAACAAATGCCTCTTTTTTTAAAGAAATTCATTGAGCATTGTTGTTGGTTGGATTTTGGATGAAGCATAGCAAACACACGCGTTTCAATTACGATTGAACACAAAAAAGACAAAGTCAAAAATAAATAAACAATTTGAGAGAATTTAGGCCGTATAATGTATATTCTTTCATTTCCTTAAAATTTATATTACATTCATTTAATAAATTGGTTATATCTGGGAAAAATTCTAAATCTAAACATTCTTTATTTTGTTCTTATTTTAAGTGTTTGACATTATGTTTGCTGGGTAGCTCTCTCACCAATACATCTTCATTTTTGAACATCACCCAGCGGGAAAAAGATGCAGTATAGAGGCCTTTCTAAAGGCCTTCTTTTGCAGACACAAGGACTTCTAGCCGCATTGTAAAATCATTTCAATTTTACACGGTGTGTCATTGCGAGCCAATGCCTTGCGCACTCGCTGCTGTTAGAGGGCTGAGAGAAGGCCTACTTAGGAAGGGCTACTAGAAGGCCTACTTTGCAAGGGCTTCTAGAAGGCCTAATTGGGAAGAGCTATTAGAAGGTCTACTTTGTACAAAAACCTGTTATTACTGATATAATGAAAGGCCTGTAGAGGAATGCCATATGGAATGCCTAGAAAGGTAGGACTACTGCAAAGCCTGCAAAGTCTTATGGAAGGGCTACATGAGAAGACCTAATAAAGTGGCTAAAAGAGAAAAAAAGCATTAGAATAAGGCATCAAAGGACAGCCTATGAAAAGTCGTACATTTTCAAGTTTTATAGAACGTCTACCATGGAAGACCTATTTTGTTTGTTTAATTTTTTGAAACATGATAATTTCTGATTACATACTAACAAAACAACAAAAATAAATAAGAAGCCACATCAAGCAATTTATTGTTGTAAATTTTGTAAAGAGAGTTAATCAAAGAGATGCAGAGTAATTTATTTTTTGATGTAGACTATTTTTATTTAACCACTTGTTATTAGAAGGGGATTCATAGGCCTTCTTGAACACCTTCTAAGAGCAGGCAGTGTGGAATGAGTATCGGATCTTTAAGAATGTGCAAGTATGCCTTTTAGAAGGCCTACAAACTGAAGTCCTATCATTTTTTCCCGCTGGGCACTGTTTTAAATCAGGGAAAGGCAACCTATACTATTGTATTAGTTATACACTCTCTCCGCTCTCACCACGAATCGGTGTTGCCAGTAAACTTTCGTCGCTTTTCCCCAATTAAAAATCTCATATTGTTCATCATACATCTTTAAATGTTGGGACATATTTTTTTTCACTGGCAACGCTGATTCTTAAATTGTCCGATAAAAAACGATACACAACCTGCTTGTTTGAGTTCTCAAGCTAGACTGATTAAAAGTTGTTTATTTCTCTACAATGCGTGTGCACACGTACGTAAGAGAATAGTAATTTTTTTTGTTTTACTTTGGTCTGAACTGTCAATTCACTTGTGGTTGTTGTGGCGAAAAATACAACAAGCCCAAAAGCAAAAACAACAACAGGCAACTTTGACAGCTCAGACCTTAAACCAAAAACAAAATTGCTTGTGGTTTTTGTAAATGTTGTATTTGTTGTAGTACTGTCGCTACTTTATTAATTTACTTTGCACTCATTCATATGTATCCATTCGTAGTATTTCTAACAGGAGAACAAAAAAACAAATAAGCAACAGAGAACAAATTATGCAACGAAGGCACAACAAATTTTTTACATAGGCAGGAGAAAAAGGAAATACAACAACAACTACTTAACTACTACCCAGTGTTGCCACCAAGACAATTATAAACTACACATGCCTCATGCCAAAATTACACATACGAGAAAAAATTACACATGCAAATAAATTTTCGTGATTTCAATAGGAGAAATTGTCTAAATTGTCATGAATATAAAAGGTTTGTCACAGTGAACTCTGGGATGTTTGGACCAAATACGTTCACTTTATTTTAAATGGACAATTTTCACTTACGGTGATTTTAATTTATCCAGGAATTGGATTTTTTAGTGAACTTTTCTAATTTAATGAATTCTTGAGATCAGTCAAATATGTCAATCCCAAATACGCCTTTAACAATTATTAATCATGTCCATTTTAATTTATTCCTAATTTATATTAAGTGCTTTGAAATCAGTTTTGTTTTCAGTTTCAAAGATAAATATTTTTTACTATTTGTTTAAAAATTATAGCTCTGATAATTTTCCTTCCCAGTAAATACTTTACCATAAAATCTTGTAACGTTTATATTTTTAAAATTTGTAGTTATAAATTTGAAATAAAGCTTCCAAAATAGTAAGTCAATTTTATTGTTTATTATTTAAAACACAAACCAGAAACCACACAGACAATAGCATAAACTCAAAACGGTTCTTACGGGTATAAAAAATAACTGGAAACAATTTGTAAATAAATTTTTCTCACACAAATTCCTACGTTCTTGTTTTTATACCCTTCAGCTTCGTGAGAAGGGTATATATAAGTTTGTCATTCCGTTTGTAATTTCTACATTTTTCATTTCCGACCCTATAAAGTATATATATTCTGGTCTGTCTGTCTGTCTGTCTGTCTGTCTGTCTGTCTGTCTGTCTGTCTGTCTGTCTGTCTGTCTGTCTGTCTGTCTGTCTGTCTGTCTGTCTGTCTGTCTGTCTGTCTGTCTGTCTGTCTGTCTGTCTGTCTGTCTGTCTGTCTGTCTGTCTGTCTGTCTGTCTGTCTGTCTGTCTGTCTGTCTGTCCGTCTGTCTGTCTGTCTGTCTGTTGAAATCAATTTTCTGAAGGCCCCAGATATCTCCGGGATCCAAATCTTCAACAATTCTGTCAGACATACTTTCGAGAATTTTGCTATTTAAAATCAGCAAAATCCGTCCATAAATAACGGAGATATGAGCAAAAATCCGAGACAACCTCTGAAAATTTCATCAAAAAACACAATTATACAACTATACGTTTGTTTGGTTGTGTGTTGGTTTTTTTGACAAAAAAGCAACAAAACGTATGTTTTTTGATGTGCATGCTTTGCGTATTTTGTTTTTTTGTGTTTTGTTTATTTTGGCGTTGTTGTTGTTTTTTATACAACTAAACGTTTGTTTGGTTGTGTGTATGTTTTTTTGACAAAAAGAAATAAATCGTATGTTTGGATGTGCATGTTTTGAGTATTTTGTTTTTCTTTTGTGTTGTGTTTCTTTTGGCGTTGTTGTTTTTTATACAATAAAACGTATGTTTGGATGTGTGTTGGTTTCATTGGCTTGCGTATTTTGTTTTTGTTTTTTCCTTTGGTGTTTTGTTTCGTTTGGCGTTGTTGTTGTTTTTTGTGTTCTTGAATTTATGATGCTGTACGCTGAAAGTGGGCAATGTACATACATACATATATACTAATTATAAAAAATAATAATACATCCACAACAAAGGTGAAGGGTATATAAGATTCGGCATAGCCGAATATAGCACTCTTACTTGTTTTTTCTTAAGATTGGCTAACGTTACCCCGAAATAACTGCAATTACCGTTACCGATATAATAGTTTATACCGTTATCTGTAAATACCGTTACCCTTATTCTATAAACAATTTAAAATTATAAAAATACAAATTTTCGATTTTGGTTATTACAAATTGTTATTGGAGAAACGTTAATTTCCAAGATAACGAAAATTAACGTTTTTCCAATAACAATTTGTAATAACTTGTAAAAATGTACATTTATTGAATAGTATTTGTTGTTTTATATTTTTACATGTTAAAAGTCTTATATGTATATAAACTAAAATTTAGTTTCTGTTACCAATATTACGCAAACAAAACTATCACAAACGCCGAAATATCCATCTGAAAAACCAAACATAGCAATCTCCAAATTACTTATCGTATTTTTCTGCAAACCTTAATGTTAATTTAGTTCAAACTTGATTCATATCTTCATCTTATATATAAATAGACCAAACGTTTTTTTGTGGTACACTTTTAAGTATGTTATTGTCCACCAATATTAATAAAACATATTGTTTTCGAATTTCGGCCACCGGGATTTCCTAGTACATATAATTCCATTATACTGAGTAACAAGCGAGTACAATATAATAAATATGAATAAATTTAGAGATACTGGATTTGTATTTATCAACTAAAATAGAGGATATAGCTACTTTCCCTCATATAAATGTACATATTTATTTCAGTCGGTTTTGAAATCTGAACAATCCATAAGTCATTCATTCAATTAAAATCCAAAATATAGACAATATATTTTGGATATAATTGGAATTTAAAATTACACATGAATTACACATTCACTCAATTACACATGGGCTACACATCCAAGTTAAAATTACACACAATAAGTAAGTAAGTAAGTAAATCATTTATTGAGTCTTTTCTTTTTCATTCTTACAGAGTGAGATACAAAATCGACATTTTAACAATATAAAATCTTAAAACTATATTTGTCTCGTTCTAATACACTTTAAAAGATAATGCAACTTGCTGAAAAATATATATGTTACTAACATTGAACTGTTAAATTGATTTGCAAACAATGCTTGCTCCCGGCATTTACAGTAACCAACAGAGAAGACTGTTAAACAAAATAAAAATTAAAACTAAATAACACTTAAAATTAAATAAAACAAAACTGTAAACAATATTGTCAAACAGTGAACATCGATATCACAGATTCTCCTCATAACCAATAACGAAATGTATTCACATACATTGTATGTGAAAACAAAATTCAAAGCATAAAAACGGAATTCAAAAATTCAATTCATTAAACAGTTAAAGTAAAAAAACAGTTCAAAAAACGAAAGTACAAACAAGTACAAAATATTTTAAATATTAAAATAAATCAGTGAATTATATAGAAAAATATATGTCATCATTGCACATCATCCTTATAATAATCGTATCATTATGTATTCATTAGATAAATAAATAAAAAAATAAAAAATAATCCGTCCTCAGCCCCTATGGGTACCTGGTATGGCCCTACAATAGAAATTCGGCAACGTGAATGGATCGGGGTCGGTATTCAACGGCTCCATAGCAATACCAATCGGCGAGAGATACTTATATCTTGTCCAGTCCGTAGACTTCTCTTTCTCATAGATGTCATTCATCAGGGCATTGTCATGAAGACCAAGATTCTCCACAAATTTCCTTTGGAGGTCGAAGGCATACCTACACAAAGGTTTGACCCCCGACTTGGTATATATATACGAGTTGGAGTATCTCTTAGTCAAGGTTTGAAAATTTCTCCCAATGCATTTACGTAATATTCCCCTCTCACATATTTCTAATTCCCTTGCGACTATAGGTGAAATAGAAAACCAGATCGGAAATGCATATATAAGGGCTGATCTGATGGCAACTTTGTACAGAAGGATCTTTGTGTTCTGGTGAAGATATGGACTATTAAATAAAGTGGAAAACATACCAGTTATACGTTTAGCTTTGGTAAGAAATATTCTTCCATGATTATTAAATTTTATCAGCTTATCAAAGTTGACGCCAAGGTACTTTATTCCAGATTTGAATGGAATTTCAACTCCGTTGAGAGAAAGATTCAGAAGTTTACTTTCTGGAACCACGTAATAAGGACATTTACCTGAAGCATTTCTTAAGCAAGTGGCCTCCGATTTTGCTGCATTTATTCTGACGCCCCACATTCCATAATAATCATTGATTGTGCCAAGGTGAAGTTTCGCGTTATGTAATGCCTGTAATGGGGATGCATGGTGTGAATATATTAGGCAGTCATCCGCATATAAGATGGCCTTTGTGTTTCCTACACAGTGAGGAAAATCGTTTAGAAAAAGATTAAACAAGTATGGTGCTAGTACACTCCCTTGGGGTACACCGCTTTTTACATTGTCAAAACCAGAAGTTGAATCGTTGATATGTACACAAAACCTGCGGTTTGTGAAATAACTTTCAAACATCTTCACAAGAAAAGGATCAACATCAAGCTCAATTAGTTTGTAGAGAATTCCCGCATGCCAAGCTGAATCAAAGGCATTTTCAATGTCTAGGGAAATGGCGACGGTACATATCCTTTCCCTCAGGTTTTGGATGACATCATTGTGGAATTTCAAAAGAGCATGTTGTGTAGAATGATGTTTTTTAAACCCAAATTGGAATGTTGACACAGGGTCAATCACAAAATCATTTTCCAGTTTATTCTTGAGAATGTGTTCAAATACTTTTCCGATATTTGACAGCAGTGATATTGGACGAAAGTCTGCAGGGTTGTGACTGCTCTCCTTCTTCTTTATTGGCAAAATCTTGGCTGATTTCCATGCTGTAGGAAAATAATAATTGTTAAGGCAATTGTTAAATATTATAGTTAATAATTTTAACGATGTGTCAGGGAGCTTTTTTAGAATAAAATTGGAGATTCCATCGATGCCGTAAGATTTTTTGTTATTTACTTTCTTTACAATTTGTTTAACGTCGTCAAGATTGGTGAAATGGTAATTGTCAGGATTTAATAATGAGTTTGAGGTTATGTCAAAAGAATAAATATGTTGTGGTAAAACTTCCAGCGTAGAGCAGATACGGGAAGAAATGTTGTTTAATGACCTTTCAGGAATGTTTTCACTGTAAACTCTGCTATAATATTCACGGAAATGATCTGCAATGCTTTCTTCATCGGAAATGGCAATGTTGTTGACAATTATTTGTTGGCAGAATGGGGACTTTTTTTTACCAATAGCCTCGTAGATTTGCTTAAAGGCAGTTGAGCCAGGTTTTATTTTTTGTAGTTTGCTACTAAATATGTTGCCTTGTTCTATATTTATAAGCTCTTTAATAATTGTTCTTAAAAGTTGGATTTGTGATGAAATAGTTTTATATTCTTGAGATACGCGATTTCCTGTACGATGGAAAATTTTCTTCAGGTCACTCTGCCATCTATGTTTAATTTTAAAAAACTTTTTAATATTCTCAGATATTGGGGCTTTGTTATGGTTCAATACAATCTTTTCGGAGTTAGCATTATGTATAGAAGTTAGAATAGAGTTGTATTGCGATATCAGGGAATCTATTTCAAAATTCTGAAGATTCATATATTTAGATGGCATGATGTCATTACAGGCAGCTTCCATATCTTGACGAAAAAGATTCCAGTTTGTATTCTTGTACGATGTATAAAAACGTGGATTATTTAATATTAAATCACAGCGTCTGAGACCCAATTCTAGTTTGACTGGAAAATGGTCTGAGAATGAGGGTAAGGTTGAAACTCTTAAGTTTTGGGAATTAGTATCAAAGAGATGAGGGCTTAACAGGAAGTGATCCAAAAAAGACGCTCCATTTGGATATGACGGTTTGTCGTGACAAATTCGAGTCACTTCAAGTGAGTGGTCTAAGAGCCAGTTATATAAACATTTTCCGTTAGCATTATCCAAAAGATCACCCCACGAGGTATTTTTTGCGTTCAGGTCACCGCCAAACACAAAACCGTCGAATCCACTGGCCACTTGTAGGATTTTTGAAAGGCCATTACTTAAAGCGTTGACTGGAAGATTTCCGGGAATATAAATTGACCCAATTAAATATTTTTTGAGGACGTTATTTGTATTGAGTTTTATTTCAATAAAATTACAAAAGAAGCCCGTATCGCCAATGCTAATACGACTATAAGCAATATTGTCCCTTATGACGATTGCGACTCCGATGGGGGAGTGGTCGTAGACAAAGTTATATCCCTTAAGATAAACTTTTCGATTTACACTTAGGCGGCATTCTTGTATGAAGCCAATGTCAATTTTGTTATAATATAGGGTGTTATATAGATTGATTTGACGATTTGTATCCACAAGTGATCTAACATTGAAAGTTAAAAAGTTAAAAAATCTATGGTCCATAAACGCTTTTAACTTTGGAAAGTAGGCTTAAAAAAACTTTTTTTGCCTCATTCTTTGACATAGTTTTGTAGTCCGAGAGAAATTTATTTATTTCATTCTCCAGTGATATTTCTTCTGGTTCCAAGAAAAGGTTGGCAAGCTTTAAAAATTCATCTATAACATGAGTTTTCTTCTTAAAGGAGTTATCAGCCTGAGTTGGTTGCGTTTTCAACATACTAGCAAATGACTTACCAGGCGAGACTAGGGATGAATTAATGACTTTGTTAACATTAGCATTTGCAGTATTTTTGGCCTCTTTGGCTTTCTGTATACGCTCCTTCTTGCCAGACAGATATTTTTTAAATGCAGGGCATCCTCGCCAGTTTGCCGGATGACCAGAATTGCCACAGTTAACACAGCACGGTTCAGAGTTCATTGAATCATTACGAGGACAAGAACCTGGTTGGTGGGATTCATTGCATTTAACACTGAATTGCAATTCCGAGAGATATGTCCCCAGTGTTGACATCGGTGACATTGGATATCCTGTTCCTTTCTCTTTGGTTTTTCCCATAAAACTGTTTGATTCATTAAATATTTAATGTTGGCTATATCCCCCAATTTCTTGCCTGGAATCAAGGATATTAGAAATAAACCAGTATCCAGGTTGTTTTTCCTTGAAAAAGAAGTTGAAAAATTTGTTACCTTGGATACTGTACCAGGAGCCTGATTATCCAGAGCTGTTTTGATATCATCTACCTCGGTTTTATAATACAAACCACGAAGAACTAAGGATATTTGTTTAAATTCCTTTGGTGTAAATGAGTATGAGTTTATTTTCTTCTCTTTTAGAACTGCCATCATTTCTGTATGAACTGAAGCATCTGACAAATACAATTTACTTTTGTGTTTGTTAACATTCTTTATTTTGAAGAATATTTTTGGTGATTTGGCATCCAGTTGTTCGCAGAGGTGTTTTACATTTACATCATAAAGAATTATTGGTGGGCAGAATGATTTACCAGGTCTTGGAGCATCCTTTGAACCAGAAGCCTTATCCTTCGCCGCATTTCTGTTGTCCGTACAATGTCCGTGGCCATTGTTCTGTAACTCCAAATTAGCTAGGCAAGAAAATTTATTCTGATTATTCGGATCAAACGTCGCAGAGATATTTCCGTTCAGACGCGATACGTCCACGTTAGCATGTGAGGATCCAGCACCATCCAATCTTGGCCTTTTACCATTATCACCAACAGGCTGTTTGAAGCTAGTCCTGTCGTCGTCAACATCCGTCTCCATTCTAGAGCAACAGACACTCTAATCTCCACACCAGTACAATATCAAATATAATCCACTTTTTTGCGCTATCCACTTGTTGAATCACAACTTTGCAAAGGGAATGTCATTACACACAATATGTGTAATTACACATGAAGTGGCAACACTGCTACTACCTCAAGTAATTTTGAAATACAACTGTTGTATGTGTGTCCTCTAGCTGCATAAAGCAACAACAACACATTCAAAAAATAGGAACAAATACAAAGCAAAGGAATTTCTAGACATGTGGTGGAGTACCGTTGCAATTAATTGCATTTTGTTGTTTCTTTACTGTTAATGTAGAAAATTAAAAAGTCAACAACTTGTGCAATCTGAAATGCAATAAAAAATGATCTGTAAAAAAAATGATCTGTAACGGTATTCAACAAAAAATAGTTCTACACAAACAATGCAATAATAATATCATCCGCAATCCTTTGCTCATAACCTTCTTGAATGTACTTTCACTGCATTCCTTTCCTTCACAATACATATTTTTGTTTAGCATTCTATACTTTTTTTTATTTTACTCCTGTTACAAACGCTCAGCCAATCATACTCATTTGCATTTCAGATTACACAAGTTGTTGTTGACTTTTTAATTTTCTTTTTTTTAACCGCTTTACATACAAAATTATTTTTTTTCTTACTAATTTTTCTGGACTCCTATTACCACCAGCATGAATACATTTGAATTCGTATTAAAAAATCAAACAATCAATCAAAAAATACAAAAATATCCTCCGCTAACCTTTGTCCAGAATCTTATTTAATGTTTTTTCATTGCATTGCTATCTTTCACAATACATACAATTACATACCTCAAAAAATAAAACTTATATTTTATTGCACTAAAATTCTTTATTAACACAATTTCAATACAATTTTTTATTTTGTACACCCAAATCAACTTCATAGTTTTTTTCACATTATTCTACTCAATGACTATATGTGGCAAAACAAAACCATATATGTGGCGGAAATATTTTAAAAATTAACATTTTCGCTTTAAACATTTTGATCTTCGCACAATTTCGTATTTTACATTTTTCAACTTCGTATGGTTTGGCAGTCTACTTTTAGCATCTTCCATATTTTCATTGTTTGAATTTTTCACTGCGCATATCGTTTGCAGTTTACGGGTTTCACGCTGCAATTTGTTTGCATGTATGATGTTTTTGTAGTAATTTTTTTGTATATTATACACAAGCAATTTCATTTGTTTTTGCTAACCAAAAATATACATATATTTAGGCAGCAAATGTTTTAAAAATGAAATATTTTCATTTTGTCTTCTAGCTGCAACGTAAAATATTGTGTAAGGCAAACTATTTTTGGAAAAACTGCGACAAATATTTATACCATGAAGCTTGTGCATATATGGCATTGGTTTATAGTTTGTATATTTTCAGTATTCAAATGTAAAAAACGTTTAACTAATTTTAAACCCTGGGTATGTTGATAGTGGCGCTAGCAACCACATGATTAACACCAACAAGCATTTGTATAACGTACACAACATAGAAGACAAGAAAGTCGTTGTTGCTAACAAGAGTGAATTGTACGTTGAATGCGCTGGCGACGTCGACTTAAGTATTTTAAGTGGATGGAGAAAGAAAGAAGTAACGGTTAAAAACGTTGAATATGTGCCGAATTTATGTGCAAATCTACTTTCTGTAAGGCAAATGACTATGGACGGTAAGACAGTTATTTTTGAAGGGGAAACTTGTAGTATATTGAACAAAGACAACAAACTTCTTACATCAGCTACAATTTACAATGAATTATACCGTATAGACAGTGAGGCACATTCAAAGGAAAGTAACGTTTTTGTTGCTAAGAAAGATCTACGTTTATGGCACAGAATAATGGGACACATTAGTGATAGCAATTTAATTGAAGTGAAGAAATCGTCTTTGGGTATTCATTTTGAGAATGAAAACAACGAGCCTTGTGTGATCTGTGTTAAGGGTAAACAAACCAGAAGACCAATTAATGACGATGGAACAAGGGCCACAAAATTATTGGAACTGGTGCACTCCGATGTTGTTGGCCCACTTGATGTGAACTCTTTTTCTGGCGCTCGATTCCTGGTTACTTTTGTGCCCGGAACAAAATGGCACAGCCGAGAGAATTAACAGAATCTTGATGGAACGAGTCCGATGTATGCTAATCGACAGCGGTTTAGACCATCGTTTTTTGGCCGAGGCTGCAAACACGGCATGTTATTTAATTAATAGGGTGCCTTGCCGTGGTGAGAATAGAAGTCCCGAAGAAATTTGGTCTGGTCGACGCCCTAACTTAAAATTTCTAAAAGTTTTTGAATGCCCTGCTCTTGTACACGTACCAAAGGAAAAACGACGTAAGCTGGATAAGAAATCGATTGAATGCATCATGATGGGGTACAGTTCCGAAAGTAAAGCCTACAGATTGTTTAATCCCGATGACTATAATATAATTATAAGCCGTGATGTGGTGTTCTTGGAAGGAAGCAAGGTAAACATGGATGAGAAAAGTGAGTTTTATTATCCAGAATTACTTCAAGAATACGATAGTGTCAATTCAGGGGAGAGAGTCATCGAAGTTGAATCGACACCTGAATGCCATCCCGTTCAAATCGAATCCAACACTGAAACAGAATGTGAATCAGATAACAGCACTTATGATGACTCTGTTGAGTGGTCGTCACCTTTAGTATCACCCCTGGAAAGTGATGGTGGTCAATGGGATCCAAACCCATATGAGGCACAAAATTCCTGTTGTGGAGAATGTTCGTCGGTCTGATCGTATTGCCAACAAAACTCAAAGATCGACAAATTTTTGTGCAATACAGTATATTTCTGATGATCCAGGTACAGTGGAGGACGCAATGTCGTCAGACAACTCATGTAAATGGAAGGCTGCAATGAAGGAGGAAATAGAATCATTAATTAACAACGAAACGTGGGTGCTAACCGACTTACCACCAGGTGAAAGGGCTATAAAATCGAAGTGGGTGTTCAAAACCAAAAGGGATGATCATGGCAATCTCATACGATGGAAAGCGAGACTGGTATCTGAATGCTTTTCACAACGTAAAGGAATCGATTATACGGAAACCTTCTCACCTGTTGTCAGATATGATTCTATTCGATATTTACTGGCGCTGGCTGTTAAGAAGGACATGTATATACATCAAATGGACGCAGTGAGCGCTTATTTAAATGGTACGCTGAAGGAGACTGTTTATATACAACAACATGAAATGTTCGACGATGGCTCCAAAAAGGTGTGCAAGCTGCAGAAGTCAATATATGGTCTGAAACAGTCAGGTCGTTTTTGGAACGAGACAATAAACAACGAATTGCTTAAAATGGGTCTTGTGAGAGGTGAGGTCGACCAATGTGTGCCACAAAGTAGGTGACGGTGAAATGTTGTATGTGGCTATTTATGTCGACGACGTCCTAATTTTCTCCAACAACCTAGAGGCGATAAAGTTACTGAAGTCAAGGCTAGCCAGCAGATTCGAAATGAAGGATATGGGAGAGGTATCGTCTGTGCTTGGCACGAAAATTACAAGAGGTAATGGCTTTATAAAAATAGATCAATCCCGCTATATATGGGATGTCTTGCAACGTTTTGGAATGGCTGAATGTAACCCAACCACGACTCCAATAGATTACAATCAAAAGTTGTCTGCTAGTATGTCTCCAGAAGATGATGAGTCTAAGCGGAACATGTCAGAAGTACCATATATGCAGGCAATTGGTTGCCTATTGTTTGCGGCCCAGATTACCCGACCCGATATTTGTTATGCGATAAATTTCCTTAGTAGATTTGGGATTAATCCTGGCAGACCACACTGGGAAGCCGTTAAACGTGTAATGAGGTACTTGAAGGGTACAATCGACAAAGGCATTGTTTACAAAAAGCAAACGGAAGACGAGATAAAAGGTTTCTGTGATGCAGACTGGGCCGGAGATGTTGACGACCGCAAATCTACAACCGGCTATGTTTTTGTGTACCAATCAGGCGCTATTTCGTGGTCAACAAGGAAGCAGAAGACAGTGGCATTATCTTCGACGGAAGCCGAATTTATGTCACTAACAGCTGCTATACAGGAATCAGTTTGGCTGAAACGTCTAGAAGCTGAACTCAACCCTGATGTCAATGAAACTATGTTGCTATATTGTGACAACAAGGGGGCCTTACAAGTCGCCCTTAATAATAATTATTCACCAAGGACGAAACATGTGGACATAAAAGCTAAGTTCATACGCCAGAAAATCGATGAGAAGGAAGTCGCTTTGGAATACCTGTACTAACGAGATGGTTGCCGATGTATTTACTAAGGCTGTTACTCCTCAGAAGTTGGACTATTTTGGAAAATGTTTTGGCATTTATTAACTAACCCACATGTTATTTTATAAGTTAAATTAATTTGAATTGAAATGTTAATTTTTGTTTTTGATCTCTTATTTTATTAATTTAAAGAGTGCATTGGAAAATGTTTTATCTTGGAAATATTTCATTCAGGGAGAGTGTTGAGAATGAACGAATATTTGTACGATATACTGTATTTCTCCTGCACTTTATTTTGCATACTTGTTATGCTACTCTATACTACTCTTTGAACTAACGACTTTACATTGTAAGATCGTTCGCAGTTTAATAAATGTATTTAAACCAACAATCTAAACATATATAGACAATTCTAAATTAGTACCCAAAATTGAAAAAGTATTTATTTTTATCAGTCCCCTCACATTTTCCGATAGATTGGGTATATACAAGTAAGAGAGCTCTATATTCGTCTGTGCCGAATCTTATATACCCTTCACCAAATTATACTTCAAAATACAAATTTTAAATATTTTTAAGTAAACATAATTTGTGTTTTTTTTTAATTTTTTGGAAAAAATATTTTTCGAATTTTTTTTTTTAAATTTAATGGTTTTTTATTTTTTTTTATTTGGTTTAAAAAATATTTTTTATATAAGAAATATTATTGAAATATGTTATATTGCGTTTTTATAGGATATTTTAGCATTTTGAGTAATAATAAATTAGAATTGTAAAATTAATATCACAATATATATGTACAAGAACTTGCAATTGTACAAATTGTAGTTTACAAGTGCAAAAAGCTACAAGTGTTGTGAAAATTTTAATTTAACACAATTCATCAGCACTTGTAAGAATTAGAAATGTAATTGTAACTTGTAGAATTGTAGTTTAGTGAAATAGGCCCCAGGACTATAATATTATGAATATGTTTTACTTAAAATTTATAACAGTAAGGAAATTGAGCACATTCGCCAAAATATGGACAAAAAATCAGTTTTTCTTGAAAATCGAAAAATTTATATCGCAGGTAAGGAAAACGTGTAAGAGGTATTGACATAATTTTTTCATATTATTATTCCCTATTATGATCTCAATAAATCCCAATGTGATGATCAAAAAATTCTGAAATTTGTAAAATTTTGAAAATGGAGATTCGAAATAGCCGTTAAAAAAATATTTTTTTTGGCCATACCTGCGAATAGGTTAACGGTATCCTACGAAGACAAAAACTCACACACAAGTAAATACGGATATATTTTAAATAAAAATTAGCTTTTATTTTAATTTTTCTCGAAATATGTTAATTTGTTTTCCTAAATTTTTTTGTTCAAGTGGCCTGAAACACGTTAATGGTCGGGCGAATTTGTTTTAACATTTTTTAAACAAATTTTGTCATTTATATCTCACTACAACGATAATTACGTACACATTTCGATTATTTTGCAGAAGTATTTATTTAGTAGCAAAATTTTTACAAAAACTGAAAAAATTGCATTTTGGCGATAATACTGTTTTTGGGTCATTTTGTCCCAAAGGAGATACAGGGTTAATTTCCAAACATTTTTTTAATTAATATTCATTAATATAAATTGTTGAGGTTGTAAGTCTAGATACTTAAGCTACGTATACACGGTTGTCATATTCTTACAATATTGTCAGAACATGCTCATAAAATGGTTAACAAAACTGAAAAAATAAATTAAAAACATAAAAAAATAATAAAAAGTGTCGTGAACATATTGAAAACGGAAAAAAATAATAAAAAATTCGTTACTGCTCTTCAATAGTTCTTGAATTTCATATATCTAAAAAAATAAATGTATGTTGTTGAAAAAAAAATTATATTATAGGTATATGTTTGTTTTGGTAATGTTTTTGACAAGTTCAGTATAGTTTTACACCAGTGATGTTCAAAAATAAAAATGAAGATGTATTGGTGAGAGAGCTACCCAGCAAACATAATGTCAAACACTTAAAATAAGAACAAAATAAAGAATGTTTAGATTTAGAAATTTTGCCAGATATAACCAATTTATTAAATGAATGTAATTCAAATTTTAAGGAAATAAAAGAATATACATTATACGGCCGAAATTCTCTCAAATTTTTTATTTATTTCTGACTTTGTTGTTTTGTGTTCAATTGTAATTGAAACGCGTGTTTGCTATGCTTCGTCCAAAAACCAACCAACAACAATGCTTAATGAATTTCTAAAAAAATGAGACATTTGTTATGCTCTTTTAAAGAGAATAAGAATATGTGTGTTGTTACTCATCGCGAAAGCACAATGAAATGATCATTGTTTTACACAAACAAAATGCCTGTTTTTCTTTTTGTTTTTGAATTGTTGTAGAGTTGCACAGACCTTATTAATAGACCTTGGCTTTACCTATCCATGTGGCCAAGAATGTTTAATTGTAATTGCCTTTATAAATGTTGTGAATTTGTTTTGTCCAGAATGTTTCATTATTTTGTTAAGTATTTTTGTTTGTTTTCTTTAGTTATTTAACTGCGTTAAGGGCACCATACACTATCAAAATGCTTGATGTCACTTTCGTGTACGTGTAATTTGATGTTTTGATGTACACTTGATTGATGACTCGTCAATCTGCATTTTACTTTTGATTTTGTGGTGTTAACACCAATAGCGGGAATTATATTTAATTTTTATTTGCACAAAAAAAATGTATTTAAAAATGTCAATATCGGATGCAACTTTAATTGCAATAACGAGAACATGTTGAGAATAAAGAAAAAATCAAAAATAATAAGCGAAATATGTAATATAAAAAATTATTCTCTTCATCCGACACACTCATCAACCTAACGCCTTGAAATATTTTTGTAAATGACTTCGTGATTGATGAAAAAACACCATACACTATCAAAAAGTGACATCAAGCATGCTAAAAATCAAAATGTTTTTGATTTTCCATCAAGCGTTGTCGGTGTCACACATACAAACACATTTTCACTAATACTACCATAGTGCTTGATGAGTATTTTGATAGTGTATGGTGCGCTTTAGCATCTAATAATTATTTGTCTGGTAAATTATGTTTATTTTGTTCTATAGTTTTGTTTATTTTGATTGTTCAATGTTTGTCATTGTTGATCTGTCAAATTGTGGAACATGAACATTGACAGGGTGATCCCAATATTATTTAAATAGCCTTGAAATTAGGGTACCAAAATACATACGATAATAGGAAGAGAATTGTGAATAAGTTAAATTGAATATATTTCTCTCTTAAAGAATGGCAACATTTCAAGGCCATGGCTAAAGGTACAATGACCCAAGTGTCCATTATTCTGTATGTTTTTTTTAATAGTATTTGTTGGTTACTGTTACTTTTCTTGTGTGAAGTTTTGAAAAGAAAAGTATAGGTAATTGAAAACATAAAGATAATTAAGGTTACAGTACACAAGTAGCAGCTACCAATAGACATTCAAATTAAAGAAAAATTTAAATTGTGATAGTGATAGTGACCAGAGATTTTTTTATTAAAAGGACATATAGCCTGCTGAGCTATCCTTAAAGCTTATAATTAAAGTCAACAGACACAAGTAAATCCAGTGAGAATTAAACTGAAGGAAATATGAAAACCAATTTATTTTAAGGAATCAATTTAGTGTTATTAAAATTAGATTTGTGCCAGGTGATTGGGAAGCCACACAGCGATGTTATAAAGGCCCAATAGAATCATCATTGAGGCCATTAAACAGTTGAAAGTCAATATTTAAAAATCGATAGAAAATTAAGGAAACAAGGAAATATTGTGGAAATAAAAGTATATAATATATTGGTAGCCCGTTGAATCAATGAGAAGATACGCTACCTACTTGTGGAAATATTGCATTCCACAATTGTGAAAGTAATTGGGAAGCCTAGATCAGAACCTAGAACATAGACCAGAACCCATACAGATAAAAATAAGATCCAATAAAAATCCCAAAAACATATATTTATAGTAAAAAAAGCATCAGGGTAGTACAAGTTAGGGTAGGTTAAGTATAGGATTTATTTAAATAGGTTTAGTTAATAGTTATTAAGAAATTTGTTTTATGTTTATTATAATTTGTTTGTAAAGCGATCTAACTAAGGAAGTTTTAGAAAATATAGCGCCTCAACATACATCCTTCAGGGAGCTCCTTTAGGGAGCTATCAGAGTGAAAATTTTGTTTGTTTCATGTATTAGTTAGGTATTTTTTTTTGTTTAGTTTTATTTACATTTAAAATAAGGTTAATATTCAGATTAGGTTAATGATAATAAAATTTAAGCCAGTTATATGAAAAACCCACAATATTATTATAGTTAGCATATAACCAAATATATAATTGGTCAATTCACAAGGTCTCTTATCAGTCATATTGTCATAATGTCTTAATATATCTCGACTCGGCAGCTCGGCTTAACCGACACTTAGGCATTCGGCGAAGGTCTCTACTGGTTGGTTACGATAACAAAATAAACATAGCATACAGAGTACTATTATTTTAGGACATTTTTTTACTTGAAAAACAATAAAAACCCATGTGAAATATTAGGACATTATGACAATATGACATGATAAGAGACCTTGTGAATTGACCAATTGTGTGGATATTTTCACTGTCTGAGAAGACAAGTGATTTTGAAAGAGACAAATAATTTAAAAAGTTTACAAAACATTTAAGCAAATTGTCAAATTTAACAAATAGGTTCAAAGACCGCTCGATTTAAACATAAACGTTTGCAAATTAGAATTTTAGAGAAAAAAGGGACAAATTTTAATATTTAAGACATTTTAGTTATAATTTTTTTTTTTTTTTCATTTATTTATTGTATCTTCATTATTTAATGAACTAACAATAAGTGGTTCAAATCTTATATCTAATAATTATTATTTAATTAGTCTAGCCAGTGCCGGACGAAAAAATTTTGTATTCATGGTTGTTTTGGTTAAATTGGCATTCTTCCTTCTAGATTAGGTCTGCTGTGTCCCTCCTTCTTAATCGAGTGTGGCCACGGTTATCTAATATGTTGCGGGCCAGCGGGTTTAGGTGGACTTCAATTTTTTTTTAAATATTTTTGTCCATTTTTCGAGATTTCAGTTTTTACAATGGGCACGTTTAGATCTTTGTGTATATTCGCGTTTTTGATATACCAGGGGGCAACTGTAATCATTCTTAGAAACTTGTTTTGGCGTCTTTGGATCTTTTCTACATTTGACGCTGAGGCCGTGCCCCATAATTGTATGCCATAACACCATATCGGTTTTATGATCATGTTATAAAGTAGAAGTTTACAATCTAAAGTAAGCGTAGAGTTTCCGCCAATAAGCCAATTAATTTGAATTGATTTCAATTTCATTTGAGTCAACATTGCATCTATATGACTTTTCCATGTAAGGCGACGATCGAGATGTATTCCGAGGTATTTCACTTCCGATTGTTGAATTATTGTTTGGTTATTGATATGAATAGGGGGGCATGATTCTCTACTCAATGTAAATGTTATGTGTGTACATTTTTGCTCGTTGACTTTAATTTTCCATTGTTTTAACCATTTTTCTAATTCAAATATGTGGTTTTGTAAGTAACGAGACGCTTGTTGAGGGTTTTCATGAATGCTTAGAATAGCAGTATCATCAGCAAATGTAGATGTATGAGTGCGATTGTTAGTTGGCATATCAGACGAATATATCAAATATAAAAAAGGTCCCAGGATACTGCCTTGGGGGACTCCAGCCTCAATGGGTTGTGCAGTACTTAAAAAGTTTCCCTCTTTAACCTTAAAAGTTCGACCAGTTAAATAGCTTTCCAACAGCTTATGTGTGTTTGCGGGTAAATTTTGTTTGTATATTAATCCAGCATGCCATACCTTATCAAACGCTTGAGAGATGTCGATGAAGAGTGCGGAACAGTATTTCTACAAGTCTATGGGTTTGTTCGATAGTACTGTGTTTTCTTCAAAATCCAAATTGATGATTCGGAATACAATTGTTTTCAGTTAACATCGGGTACAACTTGTTCATAAGTATCTTCTCAAATAGCTTTGATATATTAGACAATAGGCTGATGGGTCTGTACGATTCTACTTTTGTGTGATCTTTTCCCGGCTTGGGTATCATGGTAACAAGTGAAACCTTCCATTCTGGAGGATAATATTCAAGTCGTAATATAGCATTAAAAATAAAAAGAATTATTTTTATTGCTATCCGGGGTAGTTCCATAAGCATCTTGTTGCTGATCTTGTCGATACCAGGCGCTATCTTGGGATTTAAATCAACAATAGCATTTTCGATCTCTCGAATCTCAAAACGTAGGGGTACGGCTGCTCCAAAATGAGGTGCAACAGGTGGCAACTCAATTGCTTCGTTTGATGTGTTAAATAGTTATTCAATGATTCCATTTTTCGAAATTCCAAGAGCTTTTTAAGTCTTTTTATACAATCTTTAAGCATCGATTTTAGTTGGGGGGATCTGTGCAATTGCCACTCTCTGCGAAATCTTTTTTCATTTAAAAGCCGTTCGACATCTGCAGAATTAATTCTATTATATCTGATTTGTCGGGGGGTTTGGGTAGCATGTTGAGCAGCCAGTTTGAGATTTTTATCGAAATTGATAAGAGAGTGATCGATGTTTTCTGGTGTTCTTAGCGGTATGTTTTCCGAGCAATGTGTACTGAGATATTTTTTATATTTGAGCCAATTTATTCTTGTGCCTGCCATCGCTAAATTACCAGTCGGGGATACAATTTCTAGGGGGCTCAATAAAGTAACAATAGTCATTTCTCTAGGGATATTTTTCATCACGCTAAAATCTATAACATCCGGTATTTTTCGTGGGTCAGTAGGCCAGTAAGTAGGTTGGCCGCTCGAAAGCACATTCAAATCCATTTTAGAAATTGTATCGAACAAAACACGACCTTTAGGGGTAATAAGTCGTGATCCCCAGAATGTGTGTTTAGCATTATAATCGCCAGCAGCCAGGAAACGGGGGTCTAGTGATTTAAAAAATCTATTATATTGACTTTCTGTAATTGAAAATCTAGAGGGTGAGTATATCGATGAAATCACTAAGTTTCGATGAAAACCTTCAAGACAGATTGTAGTAGCTTGAAGATAATCTTCGCAAAAATCACACATTAAGTAGTGTTTGATTCGAGTTTTTATTAAAATTGCCGAGCCTCCGCATGCTCTACCTCTGGGATCTTTGGTGTCATATATTACATATCCATTTATTCGAAAGGAACTTCTGGACGTCAAATGAGTTTCAGAAACCAGCATTACATCAATTTGTTGGTTTCTTAAAAAATATTCGAGTTCGTTTTTGTGTTGGCGTATGTCGTTTGCATTCCAAAAATTTAAGTGTAAGTTTTATTTAATGTTTAGTTTAAGTGGTTTTATGTTAATAAATATGTATGTTTTAGAAAGAAATTTAATATAAATATGTGTTACTAATTGTTTGAAAAGTTACAGGTACAGTGGGCCGAAGAAAAAGAGAGTAAAATGGTATGGTGAGTTGTAATATCGAATGATATAGGGGTCATTTAGGAACATAAATGACTATGGTAGGGTGGGCAACGTATGTGGATGTAACATCTAATCCACTATTAAACTTCATGATGTTCTGTTTAGGTCTAGTTAGTGTAATTTTTGTTTGTGTTAGGTATTAGTGATAGGATTTGTTTTTATTTGTTTATTTGATTTTTTGTTGTTGTGACGATCTCGAGGTGATGTGGATGCGGGATGGGTTCCCACGCCAAAAAAAATGAGCTGGTCGAGGCGGCATCAAAACTCACCAAGATGGAGAAAGAGTTTCGTAACAATAAATGGCGACCAAGAGAAATTCGACAACATAGAATTCATATTCAATTCTACGAATATGTATTCAAAGTTGTAGAAAAGTACGTGTACAACAGCTAAACGTATAGCAATGGAAATTAGATTTTTTTTATATTAACAGGAAATAGCGAGAGATTTTTTTTAGTTCAAAATCGTCCTTAAAATTAACAATAATTAAGTTTGCGTATTTTGAACTAGTTAATGACGAATCATATTTTGTAGGGAAAAGTTTAGGATAGTGTAGAAGAGAAAATTGAAAGGGAAATAGATTCAAAATCGTCCTTAAGATTGATGAGAATTAAGTTTGCGCATTTTGAATCTATTATACACAATACAAATGTGCTGATTTTTGAGATTTTTTGTTTGCACTTTGTATTGGAGATGGTAAAAATAAGTCAATATTTGTCCTAAGAAATAATATATAAACTTATTTGTAAATTTTGAATTATTTTAAACCGAAAACATAAATCGAAAATTGTCCTAAAATATTTAAGTTTAGTTTACATATTTTTGATTTATGTTGATGGAAAATAAATATTTTCAGTAACATCATGGATTAAAGGAAATACGTTATATATCAACAACTCCCATTAATACTCTCTTTTTCAACTGAAATGCCACTGTTCCTGTAATTTTTTTTATATGAATTGTTTTTAGATAAAAAATTGTTGTATGTTTTATGTTATGTGTTGTGATTTGAAAATTTATAATGTTTATTTATGTTCAGATTCATTGTCAAAATTATAGTTGTGTTTTGTTAAATGTAATAAATGTAATAATAGTTTAGTGTTTGTTTAATTTATGTTTAGTAATTTTTTTATGAATTGTTTTTAGTTTAAAATTGTTGTCTGTTTTATATGTTATATCTGTGGAAATATTGTTGTGTAAAATCGTATAATTTGAAAATTTGTAATGTTTATTTATATTTAGATTCATTGTCAAAATTTTAGTTTCGTTTGTTAAATGTATTAAATGTTTTATGTAATAGTTTAGTATTTGTTTATTTTATGTTTAATGTACGTATTACTCTTTTATAAACATTTAAAAAAGAAAAAAAAAGGTAAACAAATAACTCCGATATTAAATTTTGAATATTGAAGGATAATAAGATAAAATACCAGATTTCCAAAATGCCTGTAGGAAGAACACCAATGAATGTAGGGGAGGAACCTAGGGAAATAGGGACATTTATAGATATGTCAGGAACTATTATGACACCAGATACTCACCGTTCTAGCAATAAACCGGCAGAAACACGAAAAGTAGTTCTCGGTCCACAAACCGGAGCAGTTTCAAAAACATTCATTCCTCAGAAAACATACAATTTTCCACCTCCAAACGTCCTTCAAACGCAAAAAGGCTTTTCATCGGGTAATAGTCCAAGAACTTATGCTAATAGCTGAAAATATAAAATGATACAGATCAGAACTAGAGGACAAATTGGATTTAAAAATTCAGGAAAGTTTGGAAGAAGGTTTCTCTTAGATGATTAGGGAGATACAGAAAATGAACATTGTAGGAAAAACAAGCGATGGTATAGAGTCTTTGGCTATTGAGGAGGGTGAGAAAAGATAAGGCCAAATAGAAGGAGCACCCACAAAGAGGAAGCCAGAAACTCAGTCATATCCACAAAAAAGGTTAGATTTTAGGGAATCAACTTCTAATGTGAATACACCTCTGGAAAATGTTTCCCCACAGAACCTTTATGCAACACATAAACAAATCAGAAATCTTATAGGTGTAGATAAATGGGATATAAGTTTCGACGGTAAAATAGATAAGCTATATATAGAGGATTTTATTTTTCGCATTGAATACATTGCCAAATACCATAACATCTCATGGCAAGAGTTACAAGGAGAATTTCATAAACTTCTCAAGGGAGATGGCAAGGATTGGTATTGGCTCCTAGTACAACAACGACCCATTGAATCGTAAGATGAATTAAAGAAAGCTCTTAGAGTACAATATGGTTCTGTTCGAAGCAAGTACGAAGTGCTAAGAGATTTTGAGGAACGTCGCCAACAACCAGGAGAATCAATAGACGATTACTTCCAGGCTATGAGAAGGTTAAGGGCAAGGTTAAAGGATCCTTTACCGGAATACGAGGTCATACAAATATTGAAAAGAAACTTACGTCAAAGTATTTCTCAAATAGTATATTCGGTACAAGTGTTCTCTGTAGAACATTTGCGTGATACGTGTAAGGAAGTTGAAAGGAATTATTTCCGTAAGCAAACATTCAACGTTCCACAAAACCGTTTTTTACCACCTAGGAGACAAGTTGAGGAAATGGAAATGGGAATAGAAATGGAAAAAGAAACTGAAATAGTAGAGGAAATAAAATATAAATCCGACAGTACTTACAGGAAACCTAATAACATTAATACTTACAAAACACTTTGCAGGTTGCCAGGTCATTTGTTTACTGATTGCCCTAGTGCTTAGAGAAACTTGTTTTGTTATAGTTGTGGTCTAGTGGGAGCAGTTACTCCTACCTGCCCTAAATGTACGGAAAACAAGATAGGGAGTGTGACGAAAACGGCGAAGTCACGCTCCACACAAACTTGAGCCGAACAACGAGGAATGTAGGTGTTCAATGTAGTTTTAGTGAACCTGAAGGAAACAAAACAGACGATAGGAAATTAGTTATAGCAAAGGAAAATAATATCGAATCAGTACAGGATAATAGAATCAATAGCAATATAATAGGGACTTATGACGAGCGTTTGAAAAAATATATGGAAGTTAGGAATAGAATTTTTAATGCAGATAATAATGATGCCAAGATAAAGGTATTAGTTTAGTTTTTAAGGAAAGTTTAATCAATTCTGAGGAACAAGAAGAATTTAAATGGAAATTATGGATTCCTAGTTCATTAAAATCTACATTAATAAAAGAGGCTCATGAACCAGAGGACAAGGCTCATGGGGGCATTAGCAAAACATTACAACGTTTGAGAATCAAATATTATTGGCCTAAAATGGTAACATAAGTCAAACATTTTGTTAAAAATTGTACTAATTGCAAAGAGACTAAACCAATGAACATGATATTGAAACCAGAAATAGGAAACAAGTAATAACAGATAGGCCTTTCCAGAAAATTTATATTGATTTTCTTGGTAAATGTCCAAGATCCAAAAGTAGAAATACATACATTTGTATAATAGTAGATCATATGACTAAGTTTGTGTTTCTAAAAGCCATGAAAGAAGCTACGACTGCCATCAGAGCATATCTTCAGAATGATCACAGAGAATGGGACATTAATTTACCAAATATAGAACTGTTTTAGAGAACATCTTGGCATACTGCGACTGGTTGTTGTCCTTTTTCGAGTTATTTGGACAAAATGTGTTCACATGCGGCTCAGACTACAAGTTAGCCAGACAGTTAAAATCTTTAGACGATAATGAGATCATAATCGAAAACTCCGATAGAATAAAACTGATAAGAGAAAGAATAAAGGAAAACCTAAATAACGCGTATGAAGAAAGTGCCTTAAGATATAACCGTGGAGCAAGAATGGTAAAATTTTTCCCTGGACAGGAAGTATTCAAAAGAAGCTTTATATTAAGCGACTTCAAGTAAAATATTAACGCTAAGTTTTGCAGAAAATTTTCAAAATGTAGAATTTTAAGTGTGCCCTGAGTGTGACTTTCGTTGTGGACTGCCCGGCTAACTCTTTGTACTGTCAAAAAGAAACATGAAAAACCGAAATCATGTTTGTTTTCTTACCCCCCATTCTTCTCTAACCCGTGCCCCCTAATCATCGACAAACATGAAAACAGACAAAGTAAATTAATAAAGTAGCGACAGTACTACAACAAATACAACATTTACAAAAACCACAAGCAATTTTGTTTTTGGTTTAAGGTCTGAGCCAGGGCACACTTAGAAAGGTGACTGCATCACTACAACAATACAAAAACAACAGGTACTTTGTTTTTGTTAAAAAGTAGGTGAACTGTCAAAGTTGCCTGTTGTTGTTTTTGCTTTTGGGTTTGTTGTATTTTTCGCCACAACAACCACAAGTGAATTGACAATTCAAACTTAATAAAAAAAATAATCAGCTGTTTCATCGCAGTGACCTTTCTAAGTGTGCCCTGGTCTGAGCTGTCAAAGTTGCCTGTTGTTGTTTTTGCTTTTGGGCTTGTTGTATTTTTCGCCACAACAACCACAAGTGAATTGACAGTTCAGACCAAAGTAAAAAAAATTGTCAGCTGTTCTACTGAGTCTACCAAGGCGAATTTATACAAGGTGGAGTCAAAGGTGCATTTAATAAGGTGCCATCGGCAGCACAGCTGATTATAGAAATAGCACGCACAAATGTCAAACTTCATATATAAAAAATATTCGCCCGTACGCCCGTATGTCAAACTCTATATATAAAAAATAAGTGAATTCGCCTGTATTTATTTCAATTCGCCACTGCTGTCACCTTGTTAAATACGCCTTGGTGGAGTCAGTCAAACAGCTGATAATTTTTTTTTTCGCTTTTTGGTTTTAACAACTGTCAAACCTTGTTTTTATATTTAAATATCTACATATACTAAGCTTATTAACAAAAAAATTATTGTTTACATAAATAATTAAAGCCCTCACTATTCAATTATCTACACTATATTAAGTTTAAATACTTATTTGTTTAATTTTTCATTTTGGTTTTTTGACATTTGTTAAGACCAATCGTTGTTTTTGTAGAACTGACACCACCTTGTATGAATTCGCCTTGGAGTCTACCAAGGCTTATTAACAAGGTGAGCGCATAAAATCAGCTGTTTCTTAATTCGCTGTGGTTTTATGTATACTATATGTCAAACTTTGTTTATGTTTACATTTGTTATTGTAAATAACATAGTAATATTTTAATTCGCCTTGATTTTGACATTTACCGTACATTTTAACAAAAACAAATTGCCTGTTGTTTTTGCATTGTTGTATTTGTTGCCGGGACGCACTCACCTTGTTAATACGCCTTGGAGTCTACTTTATAAATTTACTTTGAAAACAGACGTCTGGGCAAACATGAAAAAAAATCATCATGTAAATTGCGTGTTAGTTTCAGTCATTCATTTCTTGAAGGGAAGTCTAGCAAGGTTGCCAATTTAGCCATTTTCCGGCTAAATCTAGCGATTTTATTTTCATTTACCCATAAAAAAATGGCTAGATTTAATCTAGCCGGAAGATCTAGCAATTTTATTTTTTCTTAGCCTTTTTTATTTTATAATTTTCTTGAACATTTTTGAAATTTTTAAAAAAATAAAACAGTATTTTTTATTTGTTTAATTTATCAAAAAGGAAAAAAAAAACAAGTAAGAAAGTATGGTCGGTCAAGCCCGACCATATAATACCTTACACCAAGTAAATGAGTAAAAATATTTTTCTTTTAAAATATCAATAATTTATATTCGTGAGTGATTTTCGGAAGTGGGCCTTATATGGGAGCTATGACCAATTATGGACCGATCACCATAAAATTAGGTCGTGTGATTTATGTCTATATTAAAGTTAACTATGTTGAATTTTGTGTGTATACCAACATTTTTAAGCGATTTATGCACGTTAAAGTGATTTGCGGAAGCGGGTCTATATGGGAGCTATGACTAATTATGGACGGATCGTAACAAAATTTGGTGACATGAATTTTGTATATATAAAACTTATTTGGAGCGAAATTTGTGTAGATACATAGATAAATTAAACATTTATGACCGATAAAGTCCAATTTCGAGGGGACATTTGTATGGGGGCTAGGTGAAATAATGGACCGATTTCAGCCAGTTGCAATAGGCTTGGTCCTTGGGCCCAAAAAGTAATATGTACCAAATTTGATCGAAATATCTTCAAAATTGCGACCTGTACTCTGCGCACAAGGTTTACATGGACAGCCAGCCAGCCAACCAGACAGACGGACATCGTTTAATCAACTCAGAAAGTGATTCTAAGTCGATCGGTATACTTTAAGGTGGGTGTTAGACTAATATTTTTGGGCGTTACAAACATCTGCACAAACGCATAATACCCTCCCCACTATGGTGGTGTAGGGTATAAATATTGGTATTACAATGTTTATCCCCATTTCCTCAATCTCTGGTTATTTTTTATCGTGACGATATACTGACAGTTCTCATACAAAAATTCTATTAATTGGAAGCAGGGCGAACTTAGAAAGGTGACTGCATCACTACAACAATACAAAAACAACAGGTACTTTGTTTTTGTTAAAAAGTAGGTGAACTGTCAAAGTTGCCTGTTGTTGTTTTTGCTTTTGGGTTTGTTGTATTTTTCGCCACAACAACCACAAGTGAATTGACAATTCAAACAGAATAAAAAAAATAATCAGCTGTTTCATCGCAGTCACCTTTATAAGTGTACCCTGGTTCAAGGTGCATTTAATAAGGTGCCATCGGCAGCACAGCTGATTATAGAAATAGCACGCACAAATGTCAAACTACATATATAAAAAATATTCGCCCGTACGTCCGTATGTCAAACTCTATATATAAAAAATAAGTGAATTCGCCTGTATTTATTTCAATTCGCCACTGCTGTCACCTTGTTAAATACGCCTTGAAGTATATCCAAAGTAAATTAATAAAGTAGACTCAGTAGAACAGCTGACTATTTTTTTTACTTTGGTCTGAACTGTCAATTCACTTGTGGTTGTTGTGGCGAAAAATACAACAAGCCCAAAAGCAAAAACAACAACAGGCAACTTTGACAGCTCAGACCTTAAACCAAAAACAAAATTGCTTGTGGTTTTTGTAAATGTTGTATTTGTTGTAGTACTGTCGCTACTTTATTAATTTACTTTGAGTATATCGTTACGAAAAACTAAATTACGATAAGAAATTTGTTTGCTTTACCAAGTGGACATTTCGCTGTTTGTGATAGTTTGGTTTGCGTAATATTGGTAATAGAAACTAAATTTTAGTTTATATTAAAGACCAAGGTGCATTTAATAAGGTGCCATCGGCAGCACAGCTGATTATAGAAATAGCACGCACAAATGTCAAACTTCATATATAAAAAATATTCGCCCGTACGCCCGTATGTCAAACTCTATATATAAAAAATAAGTGAATTCGCCTGTATTTATTTCAATTCGCCACTGCTGTCACCTTGTTAAATACGCCTTGTTAAAGACTTTTAATTCCAACATGAAAAAATATAAAACAACAAATAGTATTCAATATGTAACTATTTTTACGAATTAGTATGCATTTTTATTGGAAAACGTTAATTTTCAAAATAACCCAAGGTTGACTATCGATTCTGAACGGTAACGCTATTTAGGATTACATATTTCGATAACGGTGATTTAGCGGTAAAAGTTTTGTTTGTCTTATTTCGGTAACGGTTATTTAGCGGTATTTCGGTAACGGTATTTTCACACTGAATTAAATTATGAAATAAATTTACAAAAATTTAAAAATAAGTTGACAATGTTGGTATTTTATTATATTTTAAATTCTGTAGATATCAATAAACAAAACTTTTAAAATCAAAATCAAAATTTTTTATTTTTATAATTTTTTATAATAATAAAGATAATGGTATAAACGATTATATGGGTAACGGAAATTGCAGTTATTTCGGGGTAACGTTAGCCAATCTTAAGAACAAATAACTGGAACGTAGGAATTTGCGTAAGAAAAAATTATTTACAAATTGTTAATAGTGATTTTTTATACTCGTAAGAACTTGCTATTGTCTGTCTGGTTTCTGGTGTGTGTTTTAAATAAAAAATAAAATTGACTTACTATTTACTATTTTGGAAGCTTTATTTCTACTTTATAACTACAAATTTTAAAAATATAAACTATACAAAAATTATACATTTATTTACTTACAAGATCTTACTGGTAAAATGTTCATTTACTTTTTCCTATTTTTGAGTATTTTTGACTTCGTCTAGATCAGGGAAGCGCGAAAAGAGAAATTGTAGTTTGTGTGCATGTATGGGTTAAAAATAAAAAATCCACAACAACATCAAGCAACAGAATGAAATATTTGTATTTTTACGCTCTATTGTTTGCAACTAAATGAGTTATTTGTGTTTTTTACGCTCTTGCTGTGTGTTTTGTTTACTGTCGGGTTGTGTACGTGTAAATTCACGAAAATTTTCGTAATTTCAACAATATGAACGCCTACCAATGGTCTAGATTAAGCCTTTTTTAAACTGAAAACAAAAGGGATTTCAAAGCATTTAATATAAATTAGCAAACAATTCAAATTCGAAAGGAAACCGTGTGCTATTTTTTAAAATATTGTTAAATTTTTAAATAAATGTAACAATTTCCAATGGAACTATCTCCGAAGGAAAATAGATTTATATTTGTTAAACGCGTATTTCGGATTGACATATTTGACTGATCTCAAGAATTCATAAAATTAGAAAAGTCACGAAAAAAAATAGAGATTAATACTTTAATACCCCTCATATATCCAATTCCTGGATAAATTAAAATCACCGCAAGTGAAAATTGTCCACCATTTTGTCCATTGACACTAAAGTGATCGTATTTGGTCCAAACATCCCAGAGTCCACTGTGTCTAACCATTTATATTCATGTACGTTTTAAAAATCTTGTATTCGAAATAGGAGAACATTTAGGCGATTTCTTTTTTTTTGTTTTATTTATTTCATTGGTAATACATGTGGCCTATTGGCCAATAAAAATAATATTACCAGTATTTATATATACTATGAGGCAAATGAAAAACTTAAAATATTTGTTTACATAACAAAGAGAGATCAATATAACATCTAAAACATTTTAACGACTCCAATACACATATGAAAATATAATCCAAATTAAAATATTGTCCAATTAATTATTGACTACAGTATTGTCAAATTGAGAAATTCAGTAAGTCTTCGTTTAAACGTTGCCAAAGATTTCTCCTATTTGCGATCACGAAAATTTATTTACATGTGTAATTTTTTATCGTATGTGTAATATAGATTTGAGGCATGTGTAGTTTATAATTTTGTTTGTGGCAACACTGCCACAGAGCCAAATAAATTTGACAGTTGTATTAAAAACCAACAACCAAAACACACAAAAATAATAAGTGGTTCTGCTGGCATTACCTTGATAAAGGCAAATTTAAGGAAAAATCAGTTTTGACAAGAAAAATGCGCCTGCATTTTGAAATTATTTGTATGTTTGCCGCATTAATTTAGTTTTGAAGATTATAATAAACGTGTGTTTTCATAATAATTATCGCTTACATGTGGATATTGTAAAATTCATTGTATGTATGTAGGTACATAACAACAATTTGAATGCAATCTTCCACGGTGAAAGTGCATAATAAACATTAAAGTATCTCAATAATTAGAAATACACATTTAAATATAATATGACAAACACAAAAACTAGAAAAACAAGTGGAACTTGTAAAGATTCGGTGCACGTCAACAACAGTACAGATTTAGGTGCTGGTGAAAACGAAGACCACACTAACGAAATCGGTGGCGGGCATTGGATGGATGTTACTGACAATGAATGTTTAGCGGGGAATGATGCAAATTACAGCAATAGTGATGAAGATACAGAAGATGCAGATGAAATTGTTAACGATGGTGATACTAGTACATCGTTTAGTTTGCAAGAGTGTATGAATGAATTTCGAGCACGTCGAATCCGACGTACATCTTTATCTCAGCATCGTCAAGAGACTGAAAAAAGTGATACAAAAAGCGGTAAAAATTGTCAAGAAACTACCGAACTAGATTTAATTAACCAAAATCTGTGCAATAAGGAACAGGAGCGTAAATGTAAACCATGCCAGAATGGATTCTGCTATTGCTTTACAAGCGATAGCGGTGATGGTGGTGCCAATTTGGGTGGTTGTCATGCATCTCGAGGCTTGCAGACTAGAAACTCTCGACGCAACCGACGGTCGGATTGCAGCCAGGTGTGTATTGTTTTATATTGCCATAAAGCAAATTTCCTATAAAACCGTTTTTAAAATTTTTGTTTTTTAGTTTTCAAATACTAACAAAAGACATACAAGAACTTTAAGATCTAAAGAAAGGGTTAAAGAAGACATTTCACTTCCTTGCAAATATCCGGAAAATAAAACAGATGTAAGCTGTGTTAAAAGTACAATGACAGCAAGAAATCAATTAACAGCTATAAGTTGCCTTGAGACTAGTACAAAGGATGCTCCTCTTATACACATAGTACAAGAACTTCGAGACAACTGTGTTATATCTAAAGTCAGAGTAAATAAGCATAAGATACAATTTCAAACTCAAAATAATAAAAGTTCGAATGTAAAAGAAACACACAGTACAGCACAGAAAAATGCTCACTATAAGGATCATACCAAATTAAACAAAGCAAATATTCACAAGAGATCATTTCACAGATCTGCGCCTGAAAAATTTACCCCAACTGCACCAACATTAGAGAAACTATCAGAGATGGAAATTCCGCAAACAACGCTTGACATTAAATCTTCCCAAAAAGAAGCAATTAAAAAATGTTCCGAATGCTGTGAAAGACGTCGAAATGTAGGGGGACAATTATTGCAGAAACGATTGTCGAACTCACAATTTAGCTATAAGCCCAGAAATATTAAACAGGCTCCACCAAAGCCACCAAGAAGTTCTCTTATTTATGACGATAAATATTGTGGATCTTCTGCCTCAACTTCTCCATCGGTGCGTGAAGCTGAACGAGTGGTAGATATTTTCTTAAAACAAAAAGGTTTTACAGCCACCGTTGATGCTACTACTAACAACGACATAAAGTCAATGAAAATCACAGAGAAAGCAAATAAAACAAAACACGTCGAATATGTTAAAAGGAAATCCTATCCAATGAGTAAGTTATGTTAAAAAATTAACTTACAATTATAGTCAGTAAAACGAACAAAAATTTTGATTTAAATTCAAATTCATCTCAGATTTTTTAAATTTATAGTATAAAATAATTTCATGCCTCTCGCTTATTTAAGGATCTAAATAAATATAAGTAAATAGTAAATGTAAATTTAAATGTTCCATAGGGTATACTTTTGTTTTAGACATACCCGAGTTAAAAAATTGCTATCTGCAATGAAAAAATTGTATATACTGTTTAGTTGACGTTAATTCGACCATTAAAATAACGCTAATTTTGAAAACAAATATTTTCAATATTTTTCATCCAACTTTTCTAGACAAAAGATTTGTCCGTTTTACTGAATCAGGATATTACACGAGTATGTGATTAGAAGTAGTAGTAATAAATTAGATTAATTTAGTTTCCTCAATTTAGTAACGTTGAATAGTAAAATTGGTGGTTGAATATTTTATTTTTAATAAATCTTATTTAATTGAATGTTAAATTATATTTGTGTTTTTTTTTGTAGTTTTGAGATTAAACTGAAAAATTAATTTTATGACAAACATTATTTTAACAGACAGTATAACATTAAGTTAACATATAACAAGACATCGTGTTAAGAGGTTTTAGAATAATAATTTTTATTAACTCGATAATAAAAAATATATAAACTCGGGTTGTCAGTTATTCGAGTTATTTTTTTTATTTTAATCGAAGAAAAGTTTATAATTTTTTATTATTCGATTAATCGATGATTAATTTTTCAAATTAAAATCCCTACATCTTTGATATTTTCGATTGTACTTTTTTCTCTGACTAACTAACATTTTACTAATATCAGAGGTTTCTCTTTGACAAGAATGTTTGCGAACGACATATTTTTTCTTAAAAGCTTCATTAAGTACACACAGTTACTAAAGTATACAGTATTGGCCATAACTAAAGCAACCCCTCAATGGATTTTTTCAAATCATAATTTTTTTGATAAAAGCGGCTTTTTGGGATGTATTTTGTATATATTTTACTAACTAATATTGTTAATTTTAATATAATAATTATTTATGCTTAAGGTCTTTTTTATAAAAATATTTAATTCTTATTTTGAAATAACAAAAACAACATTTTTTTTCCTGAAGATGCTACACATTGATGTAGCGAAATATTGAAATAAAAATTAAATATTTTTATAAAAAAGACCTTAAGCATAAATAATTATTATATTAAAATAAATTTAAAAGGTCAAATAAAATTAAATAACTATTAATATTGTTAATGTTCATTTAATATTCATTCAGTAAAAGATAATTTTATTAAAAATTAATTTAAAATGATAAATCATATAAAAACTCAAAACGCAACGGACAAAACAAAAGCACCCTCTTATAATATGTTTAAAAATTTGACTCGGTACTGCATATTTGCAATGTGAGTTATCGGGAATAACAATGAATGGACTTAAAAATTCCAAAAGATAAAAATAAAGAAAGACGTAGTGTGCAAAATTTAAGTTTTAAACAGTTTATTGTGAAAAAAAAACAATGACAAGGAACAAGTACTCCAGTGAATTTAAAATTAAAGTTATTGAAGACTGGAAGACGGGCTTATCACTACATGAATTGAGTAAAAAATATTCAATTAACATATCAGTTATTTCCAGGCTCGTTTCATTCTGGAGGTCGTTGCGTAAAAAAAACACGATATTATGATTCCTTGATCAAAAGAGCAATACAAAAAGATCCTACAGCATCAGCTATTCAAGTACGAACAAGCAGGGTTTAATATTCAGCACCAAAATAAATAGTCTCATGTAACTACTGAACTGAAAAAAGTTTAAGTCTTCAATTTCAACAATTTGCTTACTGAAAACAGTTGATTGTGCACACACATTACAACAGCAAGCAGCAATCGATTTTGTTTTTTTCCAGCAGTCAAACAAATCAGCAGCCGCCATGTTTCAGTTTTCAACTCTACCGAACTGATTACACGACTTCAGCAGCAAAAACATTTCTGTGTGTGTTGCTTACGCATTGTCCGTTTCGACTTTTGTTTTTCGTACTACGCAGCGTAACAAAAACTGCTAGCTCGACTGAATAGTACGACTGGCTAGTTTGGCTGATTGGTTAGAATTTGTTGTTGTATACACTTTGTGAAGCTAAGTTGTATCGTATGGTTTTTGTGTTTACATTTCACAGAGAAAATTTAAATGTTGTTATTGTTAATAGAGATAAATGCAAAATTCTTATTTTTTCAGAAAAAAATTTAATATACATATATATTCGATTAACATTAAATTTGATTTCATTACATTTATAAATTTCATAACTTTTCACTATAAAAAATTAAATTAATTAATAAAATTGCATACATATCGGCTTAATATTAAAAAGGAGGAACTCGATTTTTTGTTAGAAGCAGTATAAATCGTAATATCAAATTATTAATATTTTGAAACACAATTATTTAATAAAATAAAAAATTAAGAATCAATTTAAGAAATTACATAGACGTATTTGGTATTTTTTTATATTAAAATTTTTGGGGTGATATGGTTGAAAACGTGTTGAGTAGTAGTATTATCATAAAATATTACAAATTGTATATTGAAAATATATTTATCTGATTTAATAATAACTTACATTTGAGCATTTAAGCTAAGGTGATATAAAATCGCAAATATTTTTGTTTTTGGTAACTTTTTGGTCTGTTATTCTAAAAAATCGAAATTTGTGTTGCAGCTTTATGCAATTACACAAATATGCATTTGCAGATAAAAAGGGGAATTTTGTTGTTCTTTAAAACTAAGTCAGTAATCGACTTAAAATTTTAAATATAGATATTTTTAAGTACAAACATTCACTAACAATTTAAAGGCGAAAGGGTAAAAATAAATGGTTTGGTACTTTTTTATATTTTGTTCTGAAGTTTCAAAATTTATGTTATAGTTTTCTGAATGAAAACAATATTTATTAGAAAAGTACTTTTTCGATAGTCGAAATTTGAGGTGCAAAAATGGTAGTTTATTGTTTTTTATTAGTAATATACAGGCTTATACTTTTAAGTATAGATTTATATTTGGGATACCATACTGGTATCTATGTACTAAATATGTAAATGATATTTAAGTTTTTAATGAAAATAAAGCATTTCATTTTATTAATAAATATATTCCAAAAATCATAAAGCAAGTGATCATTATTCAATATACACACAAAAAATTCTATAGGTTATATTGCGTAAAAATATAGTATAAATTTAACTAAGAGCAAGGGTAGAATGGCATTTACAAAGTTATTTAGTAAATATGCCTAAAATTTTTGTTGATTTCCTTATTCGAAAAATCAACAAAATTTTTTGTTAAACTGTAATAAAAAAATATCAATAATTTTTTATTCTAAACTAGCTGAACCCGGTCCGCGTTGCTGGCCCTTAGAAAACATATGTTTGATATTGCAAAGATTTTAATATACAGTGTCGGACAAAGTCGGTGATCCAACCTTCAATGTTAATACATGTAGTGGTATTACGGCTGGTTCCAATGAATTCAAAAATTTGATATGGAAATTTCTTATTCATGCACCTAATAGGCAAGAGTAAACAAAATTGTTTATCACAGACCGAAAATCAAGAATCTGACTTTACACTGTTACCCAAAAGGCTTTTTTGAAGATTCCGTGAAAATTTCATCAAAATCGGTCCAACCATTTTTGAGTCCATACGGAAAATTTTTATGAAATATAGTGCATTAGAAGTGTAATGTAAAAATTGGATTTTTAAATGCCCCTCCGCCCATAGACCGAATATCAAAAATCTGACTATGCAGTGTTACTCGCTGAGATATTCTGAAGATTCCCTGAAAACTTCATCAAAATCGGTCCAGCCGTTTTTTATATATATAGATGACATTAACGGTATAATGTAAAAAATACTGCCACGCCCCTCCGCCCACAGACCGAAAATAAAAAATCTGAATTTACAGTATTACCCGCTGGATTATTCTGAAGATTCCCTGAAAATTTCATCAAAATCGGTCCAGAAGTTTTTTATATATATAGATGGTATTAGCGGTATAATGTAAAAATTTGATAATGCCACGCCCCTCCGCCCACAGACCGAAAATCAAAAATCTGACAGTGTTACCCGCCAGGCTATTCTGAAGATTCCCTGAAAATTTCATCAAAATCGGTGGAGCCGTTTTTGAGTTCATTCGGAACATACATACACACATACATACATACCCACATACAAACATCCATTTTTATATATATAGAAGATAGATTTATTAATTAATAATTTTATTAAATTTATTTTTTAATAAGAAGTATTTTTAATTAAGATATAATAAATATAAGAATTTCCTATTTATTTCTATTAACAATAATAACATTTAAATTTCCTCTGTGATATGTGAACACAAAAAACAAAAAATCATACGATTCAACCTAGCTTCATAAAGTGTGTGTTGTTGTACACACATTTTAAACAACCAGCCAAACTAGCCAGTCGTACTATTCAGTCGAGCTAGCAGTTTTTGTTACGCTGCGTAGTACGAAAAACAAAACTCGAAACTGACAATGCGTAAGCAGCACACACAGAAATGATTTTGCTGCTGAAGTCGTGTAATCAGTTCGGTAGAGTTGAAAACTGAAACATGGCGGCTGCTGATTCGTTTGGCTGATGGAAAAAAACAGAATCGATTGCTGCTTGCTGTTGTAATGTGTGTGCACAGTCAACTGTTTTCAGTAACCATGTGATCAAAAACTGAATCTAGTTACTTTTTTTTAAGCATGAGACTGTAAAAAGTTAACTATTCAGTAAAATGCGACTGCTTTTAGTAGTTCTTCGAAACCCTGCGAACAAGTTTAAGATTATGCGTTAGCGAAAGAACAATCGTAGCAAAAAAAACATTTCTATCAGTTAAGAACAAGAGAGCTAGACTGAAATTTGCCGAAGAGTGTCCTAAAATGGAAGACAGTACTGTTTCTTGACGAATCCAAATACAACTTAAAAAGTTCCGCTGGAATAAGGCGTGTACGCAGACCAAAAGGAGAAAGATTGAATCCTAAGTATTGCAAAGGAACAATTAAACATGGAGGTGGCAATGTAATGGTCTGGGGTAGCTTTTCTGGTCAAGGATTTGGGCCAAATCATAAAATTTATTTGATTATGGATCGGTTCATGTACCGTGATGTATTAAAAGCTGTAATGTTGCCTTATGCCAGTGAAGAGATGCTAATTATAGGGAGCTTCCAACAGGATAACGATCCTAAGCACCCCTCAAAAGTTTGTAAGACTTGGCTGCAGAGCAATAAGATTCAAGTTCTTCATTGGCCTGGTCAATCTCCCGATCTCAATCCTATTGAGAACTTGTGGCACATTGTTAACATGAAAATAAATCGAGAAAATTGCTGTAATAAGGATCGGAAATTTTCACGATTTATTTCATGCCGTTAAAATAGCCTGGGAAGGAATATCGAAAAACGCCATAAAAACATAATATCTTCTATGCCAAGAGATGTTCTTGAGCCATCCAAAACAAAGGATTTTATATAGTATATCCTTGAAGGGGTGCTTTAGTTTTGTCCGTTTCATTTTCTACCTTAAAATATTTTTTGATTTTAAGTTACCTCTTATAGAAAGGTTATCTTTGAAAGTATATATTTGTTTATCAATACTAAACATATTAACAAATGAAAATAATACATAATAGATATTCAAAACTTTGATTTTATACAAAAAAAATACCATATGAAAAAAATGCATTGAGGGGGTGCGTTAGTTATGGCCAATACTGTACGTACGATCGACTTTTTGGGCCTTTTTTAAAAAATCGATATATTTAAATAAAATTTTGTTTCATTAACTAATACATAGTTATTTTCAATAAAAATATCGCACAAGAGGGTATTAACTAGGGTATTCAATTAATCGGATTTCTGGTTTAATCGGTTAATCGAGCAAATAATTAATCGGGTTTAGATTTATTCGGTTAATAATCGGTTAATTTAAAATTATTCGATTAACCGAATAATATCTATTTTAATTTTAAATTGAAAATCAGAGAACGAAAATAACGGGCTCACTTTCATTTCAATGGTAAATTCTCATTCGCAACCATTTAAAAATATTTTTTGTGATATATCACGGAGAGAGTGATTTATTCGAGAACATTTTAGGTTTGGGGTTGAGAGAAACAGAAAAGAAACAAACACAAATAATCTGGATAAGTAATTTATAATTTATTTTTTTCGTAAAGGTCAGCTTGTGACTTTCATTTGCGAACATGAAAAATAAATCGCAAAAATGCATTTGATGCAAATCAACGATTAAATATATAAAATTTATCAAAAGATTACTAACAAATCAAAAAAAAATTCTCATTTCTCAGACTTCATTACTTCATACTTATCATATTATTTCCATAATTTGTTAAAAATTACTAATAATATGTTATTGTATGTAAATAAAAGAGAAAGTAACAGTTATTAAGAACAAGAACAAATGAATTGTTTATATCACACCAAACCATTAAAAAACAACAAAAACGAATAAAGGTCATACCAAACCATTTAAATAAAAATCATTTTATAACTGTTATTTTCACGGATTTATTTTTATCACAAAAATATAAATCACAATTTGGGTTTTTTGGACGAGTTATTTTCGATCTCTGTTGAAAATACAACAAAACATAAAATACAGCAAAAAAGGTATTTGAGATCATTTTTGTAAACATATCGCCTATTTGCTGCAACAACGTCATAACTCAAAATCCATGTTTTTTGAACTGAGTAATATAACCTTTCATATAGTTTTATCAGTTTTCAAAAAAGTCAATTATTTTTTGTGTGAGAGTGTTTTTTTGTTGTAAACATCAAAATTACAATTCATGTTTTCTCGTATATTTGATAAGTAAAAATTTGGGTTAAATACAGATTAGAAAGATATTAACATCTACTATTTATATTTCTTAAATAGCATGATTTGTTGCAAATTTATTTAAGAAATAGTAAAATGTCATAAAACATTCAAAGACGTTTTTCTCGAAACGACTTTTTTTGAATTATGACGTTGTTGCAGCAAATGAGTTGTTTAGGGTTTTAGTGAGATCATCTGCAATAATTTTTTTTATAAAAAGAATATAATTTAAACGATTTTTTTCTTTAGATTTAATAAAACTTTTCTTGGAAAAAAACTTTCGCTGATTGTATATGTTGGAGAAATCAAAAGCATGATAAAGAATATTCCTTTTTGGATTGTTTTAGATTTTGATTAATTTAATAGTTTCGTTTAGTTATGATAAAGACCCATTTCAAAAAAGTTTCGTCTATACATGTAAATCAGTGATGTTCAAAAATAAAAATGAAGATATTTGGTGAGAGAGCTACCCAGCAAACATAATGTCAAACACTTAAAATAATAACAAAATGAAGAAAGTTTAAATTTAGAATTTTTGTCAAATAAAACCAATTTATTAAATGAATATAATTTAAATTTTAAGGAAATGAAAGAATATACATTATACGGCCGAAATACTCTCAAATTTTTTATTTATTTTTAACTTTGTTTTTTTGTGTTCAATTGTAATTGAAACGCGTGTGTTTGCTATGCTTCATCCAAAAACCAACCAACAACAATGATTATTGAATTTCTGAAAAAATTAGACATTTATTACGCTCTTTAAAAGAGCGTAACAAATGTGTTTAAATTTTTTAAACAATTGTTGTATGGGATGAACATCACTGATGTAAATACAAACAAAGTTTCAAAGACATGTAAATTAAATATGTCAGTTATTATACATACTCACTAATCATATTTTTTGGATGTTCAAAAAATATTTAATTTTAATTTGAAATTTGTATTTGAATTTAAATCGGCAATTTTAAATTATTCGAACAGTTAACCGTCCAAAATTAATCGGTTAATCGATTGAATACCCTAGTATTAACTCAATATTTTTTTATTCTCAATATTTCAGTAGATGTTAAAAACTGTTTGTTACATTTTAAGAGAATTTGTTAATGCGAATACATCATAGTAAGAAAATTCCACTTGAAAATATATTTACATTTTTTCTTAAATTGTTCCAATTATTGCAAAAAAATTTTTTTGAGTTAATACCATTTTTCTGAAAAAATGTGAACAATTTTTTTCTAAAAAGAGTCACATTTCGAATTAAAATCATAAAATAAAACAAACTTTATCAAAACAAGTAAGAGTGCTATATTCGGCTATGCCGAATCTTATATACCCTTCACCTTTGTTGTGGATGCATTATTATTTTTTATAATTAGTATATATGTATGTACATTGCCCACTTTCAGCGTACAGCATCCTAAATTTATCAAGAACACAAAAAACAACAACAACGCCAAACGAAACAAAACACCAAAAGAAAAAACAAAATACGCAAGGCAATGAAACCAACACACATCCAAACATACGTTTAATTGTATAAAAAACAACAACAACGCCAAAAGAAACAAAATACGCAAAGCATGCACATTCAAACATACGATTTGTTGATTTTTTGTCAAAAAAAACCAACACACAACCAAACAAACGTTTAGTTGTATAAAAAACAACAACAACGCCAAAAGAAACAAAACACAAAAAAAACAAAATACGCAAAGCATGCACATCCAAAAACATACGTTTTGTTGCTTTTTTGTCAAAGCATGCAATACATTGTGTTTTTTGATGAAATTTTCAGAGGTTGTCTCGGATTTTTGCTCATATCTCCGTTATTTATGGACGGATTTTGCTGATTTTAAATAGCAAAATTCTCGAAAGTATGTCTGACAGAATTGTGGAAGATTTGGATCCCGGAGATATCTGGGGCCTTCAGAAAATTGATTTCAACAGACAGACAGACGGACAGACAGACAGACAGACAGACGGACATGGCTTAATCGACTCCGCTATCTATAAGGATCCAGAATATATATACTTTATAGGGTCGGAAATGAAAAATGTAGAAATTACAAACGGAATGACAAACTTATATATACCCTTCTCACGAAGCTGAAGGGTATAAAAACAGTATCAACTCAAAATACAACCAAATTTAAATAAAACAATTTGATTACACAGAGGAACAAAATTGACATTTTGGTTTGGTGCAGCGGAAAATGTTTTTGATAAAACATGTATGGGACATTTCATAGTTTAAACTATCTTTAGTTTTTTTTGAGCAGCTCTTGCTTTTAAGATATCGCGGTATTAATTTTTTTGGTTATTATGTATTTTTTTCTCTTTTTGTTTGATTATTTCATAAATGGAGACTAAAATTAAAAGTGAATTTTCGTACTGGTATTATACACAAAATTATCTTTTCTTTGACATCATTTTTGTTTATCTAAATTTCAGAATATATTGGATGTTGAAAATTAACTTTTTTCAGTTTCATCCTTATAAGTTTGACCTATGTTAAAAGGGTTCAAAATTTTTTCACTATATACAATAAAAACATATCAATAAACTAATTTGTATAAAAATAAAAAAAGAAAACTCCATGAAAATATACTAAAATATTTGGCAAATAAATCAAAGTTATACAATATTTTTCATATGTCATTTTTGTATTAAAAAAATTATACAAATGTTACTTGAATGTTTTACACCTGCAAGATTATACATAAACTAAAGATTTATTTTTGTAGATTATTTTGATCACAAAATATCTCCGAATTTTTTATAAATTATAAGAAAAAACTAACTAAACTATCAATATTTCGGTTAGCGAACACCTCTAAAATAAAAATTTGATCTAATTTCCTGTTTTTTTTTTGTTGATAAATATAATTTCTCTTGTTATATTATTTCATTATGGCTAGTAAGATGAGATGCTGTGTTAAAGATCCTAAAATGTTTTGTTACATTTGTGGCGAATATACAGTGAATGTCACTTAAAATCGTACACCATCGTAGTCAAATTTTATTCATTAGATTTAGAAAGTTGATGTTTTGGAAATATTTTAAAATGCTATTTTTATATTGTGTGTGCTATTACCTATCAGAAAATTGGGTATAATTTTAATTGCCCTTATCCACAAATAAAAAAATTGGGTAAGACTGTCAGTGCCCAGAATATCAACGCTTCATTTAAAACCGTAAAGGTACTAAAAAATAGCAAATGATACCCTACAAAGTATTAGGATTATTTAATATTAACATTTTTTTTAATTTTTAAAGTTTTAATTATAATTTAATATAATTGTACGAATTTAAGTGAAATATGAATTTTGTGGTGTTCTTTAATTTTCATCAATATTTTTTTAACGAAATGAGGTTTTGTTAATTTTTTTGTTGAAATACATATATTTTGTTCCAATTAATAAAATGACTTTTAATTTTTTATATAATCACCTATTATTGCCTGTATAATTTCATAATATTTAAAAAAAAAAATATGTTGTACGAATTTGAGTGACACTCACTGTATGTTAAAAGATCAGCGAAAATCAATTACATACACTGTTCTCCAATTGTATTTTGCTTACTTTGTTATTCAAATTCGCAACTTTGACAATTCCTGGATATATAATGTAGAAATGAATCTAAATGTTTGTAAAAATTTATTTTTTTATATGTTTTTAATAAAAATTTTAAGATATTTTCACTAAAAACGCTGTAAATCACGTAAAATATTTATATTGATGTAGTTAGATTTAAATGTGTATTAAGAAATAAAAATTTATTTATAAAAAAAATAGTGTTTTTAGTATGTAAAATTTCGGGATGTTATCAAAATTTTTCTTTAAATTTTTAACTAATTTTTTATTTTAATTAAAAACTATGTTCGCTATAATTCCTTGAATATGCAGTGCTAAATTTTTATTTAAAATTAATTTTCATAATGCACAATAACATACTTAAAAGTGTACCACAAAAAAACGTGTGGACTATTTATATATGTATAAGAAGATTATAACTAATAAATTTAAATTTCATTCCGACAATTTTGATTGGAAACAAATATTTCTGAAGGTTTCATGAACTTCAGTGTACATACATATATCCAAATATTTATTGCTTTTTAATTTTTCAGCTCCAAAAGACATAAAAAATCAAACCGAAAATATTCTTTCAACATATCCATCACTAAGCGATATGGAAAGGGTTGTAGAATCCCAAAAGTCGGCACTCTATGGTAAAAATATCAGACCAGTGGCGAAAAATACAACCAAAGTAATGAGTATTGGTTGGAATGAAGCAAAGATCAACGATATGCTTAATTATGATGCAAATACGAAACAGAAAGAGTTTCATTCAACTGCTACGCAAGCTCAACCCCAACAATGCCCTAGCAGTAATGTAGTGGGGAATGAAAATCCGATCGGATGGCAAGTACCGCCTAGACTAAATCTGGATACAGTAGATGGTATTGTACATCATAATTTAGCATCAAATTTAGAAGATAAGAATACCCCCATAAAAACTAAGTTTGTCGACCCATTTAAAAAGACCAAGGATGCAACACGAACACAAAAATTTCTTTGGTCCGAACAGCTACGTCAGTTATCCCCTTGGTCAAACAAACAAAACATGAATGATGCCAATGAGAGTAAATCAAATTTGCGATCCAGTTCAAAAGCTTTCATTAAATCATCCAAAAATAAATTTTTACGGTTGGTGTCTCCCAAAAAAGAGAATAGAGACCGCTGTAGTGTTAAAATACGCAAAACACCTCATCGTAACGTTGGTGTTCAGACTTCATGTGACGATGTTTCCCGCCGACAACTTAATATTCGCAGTCCATACGAACATAGCTCTAGTCCACAATCTCCACCTGGTAGTTACCATTCGCCCATACAATCCTCATCCTCAACAACACATTCGCAAAACACTACTCCAAATGGCACTGAACATACTTTAACTCATTTTGATTTTTCTCGTACGGTACATTCGCCACCTAAAAAAGCGCCCCGTTCTAGTCAACGAAAGTTAAATTTTCCTCTAAATTGCAATCATGCGTGTAAAGAATTCTCTATTCAAAATGTCGACATTCGTACAACGTCGCAACCCGCAAATGAGAAAAAAACGTATCGTTCATTTAATTCAGAATTGGATCAAGATGTATCAATATCAAAAATAAGCTATATTCTTAGTAATATTCGTGCAAAACTAGAGGCTCGCGATGACCATGCTGTGCGTACATTTCTGGTAAGTTAACATATTTATTTTTGTATTCGAAAACATATTAAGCAGATGTAATTAACAAATACATATTCGGTAAATATGGTCAGTTCATAATTTTTTTGATGAATCTCATTTGTGCCGAATTTTATTTATATGATAATAAATTTATTTTAATTGAATACCCTAAGTGTAGACACATAACAAAGGCATTCCTATAAAAATTCAACATAACATGCCGTCCTACTGCATTGCTCCTGAGATAAAATTTAGACCATTGCAATAAGGTAGTATTGCCCACGTATTCACGCTCAATTTTTATTTATTAACATGTTTGTCACGTTCAAAAATATTGTGCCAACACCCACTTAAAGTATATCAATCTGCTCAGGATCACTTTCTGATTCGATTATGCGATGTCCATCCGTTTTTTCTTTAAATAATAACTTAATTTAACAAAAACAATGAAAAATTAGAAGTTTAAATCACATATGTATGTATGTATATCTATAATCTAGTAAACACTTTTTGATAACACTATTAACTGTAAAAATCTATCCATTTGCGTCAACGCTACATGACTTTAAAAGGAAGAACCCAAATGTCGAATATATTGGACAAAATGTCTGAAAGGGTTAAAGATGTCTAGTCTAGACTCTACAGTGTAATCATGTGTATACAGAACCAGAGTACGGAAATAAACAAATCGAAACGATTGCTATCGTTTTGTTTTGTACTTTTCAGTGAGTAAAACAAAAACCAAACACATACAATGAGAATGATTGTCCCATCAGAGTCATGAGTGCAAACTGTACATTAATATAAACCAGGGGTGCCCACAAGTTCCTTATGGAAGAGTAAAAACCAATACATTTAAAGAAAAGCTACTTTTTATTCAATATTTGTTGTTGCTAAAACCAATTCATACAAAGAAAAAAGAAAAAAAACTCACTTTCAACACACACATTTTTAAAATATCAACGATAAACAAAAACAAAATCTACATGGATGATCGCAGTCGTCAATGTTTACCAGCAAAGCATACGAAAGTGTTGTTGCTTTCAACATGCGTGTATTCAGTGAAGAACGACAAAAAAAATAATAAGACAAAGTTGTTTGTGTATTTTGAATTGCTAGTGCTGAGTGCTCTAGTGAGTATACAAAACACACAGCCTATAGCTAAGAGCAATTACAAAAACAAAAGAGTACCAAGACTATAGGGCTTGGGCATGACTGATATAAACGTACGCAGCAAGGCAAATTTATTTACAGGTATACCCAATTCTACAACAAATACAACTTTACCAAAAACAACATGTACTTTGTTTTTGTAAAATTATTTGCTAGCTGTCAAACAGCTAAACAACAGAAGACGGCAAAAATCAAAAACAGGGGTAAAAATAAATAAATACGTGAAATTTACTTTCAATAAGTACTCCATTCACTTTTATATTGTCAATTATTCACTTTTCTACTATTTTATATTTTTTATTAAAAGAAACAAAAACGTTAATTTAAATTAATAAAGAAATGTAAACAAACTTTGACAGCTAGAAGTGAAAAAACAAATCGAGCAAAAAATAGTCAGCTGGCTTTTCGACTTCACCTTATTAGATACACCTTGGTACGCAGCTAGAAAAGAAAAGAGTAAGAACAATATTGAAACGTTATGATAAAAAACGTTTAACAAACGTTTGGTAATTGATTTACTCATTATAATAGAGAACACAGTACAAAAAAAACAAAACAAATAAAAAATAAGTTTCTCTATCTGTTTTGTACTTAAATGTACGATTGTAACGGTAAATTAAATAATGCAGATGAGTGAAAAGCTAATCGTTTCGTTTTCTCTCTTTGTCACTTGAAAAGTTTTTGTTTTGTTTTTGCTATGTACAATACAATATAAAAATGTTGATTTGTTTTGTACATTTTGCAAACGTTTGCGAAATGTTTTGTTTGTTTTCATACTCTGTACAGAACTCTAGAGTTCTGTATAGGGTAAACGCTCCTATAGTCGGCATGACCCAGTAGTCGGCATTTTTGACTTAAAAGCTTAATAAATAAGAATAACGATAATTTTATACAAAAGTAAGATTTAACTTTAATTAAACATACACTCATTTATCTTTATGTAATGTTTAAATTTGGGTGAGATGAGTATTTTCATCTATTTTTGTCCTCATTAAGTGACCATCTTTAAACTGGTGCGGAAGTGCCTGTTTTTTAAGAAATTATTTAGTGGCAAGGCCAACTAAAACAAGTTAGTAACCATATCAATTTAAGTAATATTTTTACCAGAGTGGTGTTAACAGATAAAACTTTGTTTAAATATTACCTACAATGTGAAAGTTTTCACAAAAAATATTTTTTTTGGTTATTTTAATTGATGCCGTCATTAGGAACAAAAATTTCTATGATTTTCAATAGTCGGCATAGTGATGCCGACTTCAGGAAAATTGCTAATTTTTTGTATTAAGCTCAAATTCTACAAATTTGTTTATTACTCATCTCTCTTGACAATAGATTTGGAGAAAATGAGTTTGAAATGAGTTTACCCAATAGTCGGCACAGTTTTAATTGAGCATTTTAAGAACTGCCGAGTATAGGAGACCAAGCATCCTGAACTCGGCAGCAGCTTTTTATTTGACTGGAGATCGTTAAACAGAGTAATATTTAGAGATTCAGTAGGTATTATTAATTCTAACATCTTAGAATTCCAAATATGGACACTCCAGAAAAAAAAACCCATGCACCAATATCCTGAAAAATCCTTAAAATATTTTCTATGGGAGAGAAGGCCCGATTTCTGTATTAGGTGCCAGTAAACAATATGGAGTTCCGCGTTCAAAAATATAGGACAAATTATACGGTTCCGAAGGTCCTATGAGAATGGGGCCGCAAACAGTGTTATCTAATTCCAAAGAAAGTGAGGATTAACTTAACACGGTTCAATCAATCGTGAAGGAAGAGCAGCAAACCACACCATTTGTATATGATCTACCCGGAAAGAAATGGTATAAAGGGATTTTTAAACTGTTCTCTCTAAAATAATCATGTAAGGTACCTTAATAAACAGGCTCTTTACTAAATCAGTTGGAGTTATTAGTAGGTGATCGGCCTGAAAATGAGAAAAGAAACGGATTTGGATCTAGCTTTTGAAATAGTCAACCGACTAGCTCCTAATATGAGCGTAGAATTGATTCCGATGACATTATCGAAGAGAACAATAACTTAAAAATAAATTATCAAACTATTGAAATTGTGAGTAATCTTACCATAGAGGCAGGCACGTTCATAATTAACAAGGAAAAGTTGAAAATAAGGTAGTATCGCCAACTTTAGCTGCAGAAAATCACAATGAAACGTTGAAACCTGTTCACTACTCATCTCCAACTTTATCAAATAATTATTCAAATACTTGGTTTCAGCCTTTTAACTGTTCAAGTCCAATCCCAACAAGTTGTAGTTGTACATTTCAAATTTTTTCAAAGTTTTTTAATAATATTATGGTCACTGGGATATTGTATATGATTGCGATAACCATAATATGTTTACGTTTACCATTAACATGATTGTAAATAAATATATATTTATGGCAATCATTTTCATGATAATGATTTATCATAATATGTTGATCTCAGAATATGATAACCATAATCCTAGAACAACACAATATGTTGAAGTATTACATCATAAACATGGTTGCCACAAACACATAAATATTTACTACAATCATATGTATATATGATTGCTACAATGATGTGAATGGTAACTTAAACATAAAATAAACATAAATGGTTACCGCAAACATATACATAATTACAGTGACCATAATAGAAAAATAAAATAAACCAAAACAAATTAAAAAAGGAAGATAAAACGAGTTAGGGGCAAATGTGAAGAGGATTTGGACACAGATCCTGAGGATGATGGTCTAAAAACGTAGGATATGATATTTGCCCACAGTGGTTTCACCTCAAATGCACTAATTTATGTTTTTTATTAGTATTTATTTAAATGGCTGATATTTTAAATAAAAAATAACTTGAATTCTTTTAAGATTTTATTCTTTTCTTAATAAAAAATGCTATGCCGACAATTGGGTCACAAATTGCCGACATTAGGATCAAGGGTGCCGACTTCGGGCACAAATCGTGTTTTTTCAAAAAAAAGTAAATTGCTCAAATTTAATAAAAACTGCTTGAAAAGAATTAATTGAGTCTAAAACTATACAAATTACTAAACAACAATAACCCATTTACATCCCAATACCATGTTCGCACTCATAATGGTATCACTTTAAAAACTGAAAAAAAGTTAAACTGCCGACTACTGGTGCATTCACCCTACACATGATTTAAATGAGAGCTATCTGCATGACTTCAACTTTTATGGTTCTTTTGCAAGTATCTTAAAACAGAGTAATGTGATCCAGCCATAGTATTTGTTGTGTTATCCAACGAAATCTCACAAATAAACAAAATAAATATTAGCTAGCTCTAAAGCATATTACATACTTAGATCTTCCGCAATTCCAGAGTATATCACAAAAGGCTCTGGGAGATTTTCTAGATGATAATAAGTTACACATAAAGCATATATCCGTGACTTCATGTCTATTTAAAATACTAAAAATGTAAACTACTTTTTCACGTAGTACTTTATTTAGCTGCACGGCTGAAAATGTAACCTAACGGCATCATTGGTGTATACAAATATTCAACAGGGTGATTCAGTATTGGCCAATGTTTATCTGGCATCACCGATAAAATGCTTATTTGAATCACCCTTCACACAGTGGCACAGATGTTCGAATTTATTAGTGGAGCATTATTTTATTTGGTTTACATCATGTTTTTGTAAATAAATCCATTAACATATAGAATATACGTTTTCTTTGAAATGTTAAAAGTTTTCAATTTGTCCAGAAACGTATGCTGTGTAAATAAAATACAAAGTATAAATACAACAAAGGCAGTTTCTTTTCACATACAATTTGCAGACTTTAAATACAAACGAGTAAACAGTAAAAATTCATTCACAATGCAACGCAAATGGAACCCGAAATTAATTAAATTTGAAAGAAATAATTGCGCTTATGGCGTTCAGAATTATAAACTTTTGTCGTACAACATATTAGCACAGGATCTACTTGTTGAACATCTTCACCTGTATTACAAAATTGACAATAAATTGTTAAGGTGGGAGAGCCGTTTACATAAACTTAAAGAAGAAATGACTATTCTTGCGCCGGACATAATGTGCTTGCAAGAAATGCAATATGATCACCTCAAAGAACTTGTAAATCAGTTAAGTATTGCGAAACAGAATATGAGGTTGGAGTATGTGTTTAAGAAAAAAACTGGCACTCGAAGTGATGGCTGTGCTATTATTTATGATAGAAATAAGTTTAAATTAATATCAGAACAATATGTAGAATATTACACTGACGGTGTGCCGACACTTAATCGTGAAAATATTGCCGTTATGGCAAAATTTCAACCGCTGGAAGACATCTCTGCTACATTTGTAGTTGCCACAACACATTTACTTTACAATCCAAAACGAGAAGACGTTCGAATTTCCCAAGTAAACAAATTGATGCAAGCAATTATGGATTTTTCTGATATTTCTATGTCAGTTGATAACAAAAATCGTCTGCCCGTTATATTGACTGGAGATTTTAATTTTACACCGGATACACGCGCATTTCAATTATTAACTGGTTTACAAAAACGAAAATTGATATCTGAAAAGAGCAAAGACGTGCAATATACAGAGGATTGCTTTCAAATGGATGCAATTGACTTTGGAATGGCCAATGCCGCATCAACATATCAAGATCAATGGATAACCGTAGATTATATATTGAAATCACGGTCACAAAGAAACAAAAAATCAATCCATGTCAATAGTAAATATAAATTGCCATATGCAGACCAATGTTGGAAAAATGGTAGAATACCAAATCAATTTTTTGGTTCTGATCATTTTTCACTGGCAATTCAATTTTCTATAGGTTAAACATTTCTAATTATTTTAAATAATTAAATATGTAATAAATAATCAGTTGATAATGTAGAATAATGCTATAAATTACACTTAAAAAATACTACTACTTTTGAATACACTAAAAAATACCTGGGAAGTGTTAATATTTTTCTGGTAGAAATACACACATATTTCTCAAGATTGCTTAAATAATTCGTTGAGAAACTTAAAATTATTATATATTCAACTAAATTACTGGCTTATAAGAGCCAGTAATTTTTTGAAATTTTTGAAAATGAATTTTTGAAAATTTCATTACCAAACAGAAAACTAGTATCACTTCCCTGGTATTTATACTTCATTATTTTTTGTATCACTGTGTTATTCGACACATCTAGAATTTTTTCGGATATTAGAAAATAACTAAAACTTTGTCTTTAAAATTTGACATTATCATAATTACTTGTTTGGCATCAATCCAAGTTTTCCAAAATTGTTATAAAAATAAAACAAATTTCAAGTTTAAATTAGAGACGAAGATCTCTTTTTATTGTAAATAAATATTACCTCGTAGAATGTACATATATATTGCGTTTTTTAGTAAATTGCACGTAGTGCTTATGTCGAAGACAATTTGACAAGTGTTTTTTTTATGCTAAAATAACAAGCATAATTTGGTGGCAAACAATATTTAAGGACCCGTTAACGGTTTACTGGCTAGAATCTAGTAAAATACTTCAAGCAAAGTTGCATAAAAAAGGAAGCAACAATAGATTCTAACGTTGTTAAAAATAGTATAATACGTTTAATGTAGTTATTACCAAAAGGATGCAACCTAAACATTGCCGGCCACCTTGCATCACTAATGTATGTTGTAATGTTAATAGCATAGGTATGGATTTTAGACAGATCCATAAACTGAATGGTTTTTAGACAGATCCATCAACTGAATGGTTTTTAGACAGATCCATCAACTGACCCTTGCGGGCAATGGTTTTTAGACAGATCCATCAACTGACCATTAAAGGCATTGTTTTTATAAAGAATATAGTAAAATAATACATACTAGGGTAAATCGTAAATATATTTCAATGAGCTTTTTTAATGATAATGTAAATATACAATTCGAATGTTAGTTAAAATGTTGAATTCAGTTGTGTTTAATTCATAGATGTAGATTAATTGTAATGAAAAGAGAAATAATCAAATGACAGCAATAGGTCTTTTAGGAAATCCCGAGTTACTGAAATACCATTAACTGACAATTATATAGAGTTAACTGGACCTGTCAGTATCCAGCCGAAAATTGTTCTCTGGGCCAATAATGACCCTAATACGTCTCGTCGAATTTCCGGTAACATAATTTGCGGCTATAAATCAGCCCCAATAAGAATATCAATAATCGGCGTTTACAGAAATCGAAGGCAAATTCTCCGATATATCTGCCAAAACAAAGGCCGTGGTATTCAGTACTACAGAAGAATCCAAATCAGAGCCGATCTTCAGAGAACAAACCTTTCTCGAAACTACAGAAACCGCATTATTTACGCCAGAAACTTTAGCATTTGCAGAATGCGTGGGAAGTTTAAACCTTTTTCGTAATCGATTACTAACGAATGAACATTCAGAAGCTGAATCAATAAGAGCTCTGACCTGATACCTATTGCCATTATGTATGATATTTACTGATGCAGTTCCTAAGATAACAGATTGATTTTGACGTGTATGAAATACTTGTCGAGTTTGCGTAACATTAGTAGAAGTAGAAGGTCGTTGATAAGTCGGTGACGAGTTAGTGGGTCGAAGAACCTCAGCAGAACTCCGACCGGAAGAAGTCGTAGGCCATTCCATTTTGAATTTTCTATTGGCACTTGATGAAGCATAGTATGGTGTCGATTATCGCAAATTAAACAATTATTATTGCTTTTACAATTGCTGACATGGTGTGTCCTTGAAAGACAATTAGAACAACAGTTATTTTCGTTCACAGCTAAAATTCGGTCAGTTATTGGAAGACTTTTAAATTGTCGACAAGTGCGTAAAAAGTGAGATTGGTTTGGACATAAAATACAAGAAATATTCGAAGAAGTAACATCGTCAGAAAGTACAGAATATTTTACGTGGTTTGACTTTGTTTCCAAAACGTTACCCTTAAGATTGTTAAGACAGTCCAATGTCAGAATTCTTTCCGTCAGAAAGTTATCCAAATCTTGCTAAAGCGACAGAGCCGTCTTGTTCTTTACACTGTGTTCCCAAAGAGAAACTGTCGATGAAGGCAGTCTTTGAATGCATATAAAGACGATAATTGGGTCCCAATTATCCGTATACACTTTATAAATAGAAAGGGATGTAAGACAACTATTAATTCCGCGTTTTAAGGTCTTAAGTCCAGCACTAGTTTCCTTGTCAAAGGAAGGAAGGCTAAATAGAAGTTTCAGTTGGTTGTTAACCAACATACGATGATTCTCATACGCCATCTTAAGATCCCGCCAGGCTGTATCAAAGCCCTCATTACTCAAAGGACTTTTCAAAACAATTTCCTTAGCTTCTCCTTCGGTCTTACGTATTAAATGGCAAAGACGTTCCACATTACTAAGGCGCGAGTTAATATAAATCGCCGTAAATAAATCCCTAAAGGCCGGACAAGAATTATAATCCCCTCCAAATGCGTCGACATCGCAAGGGGGTAGTGTCAAAGTATGCCCACAATTAGAATCAACCGCTGGCGAATCACCTGCGTTCGGTACCGATTTAAATTTGCGCACCTTCTCATTAATCGCACCTAAACATTTAATATAGGCTACATATGTGACCTGATATTTAGACGCAGCTACATCACTAGGCTCTGTATCAGAATTCTCCAAAAAATCTAAAAAGGCCTCATATGTTGCCTTAACTTTCTCCCATAACACTTTTATTTCAGCGCTCTGAACCTCCAAGGTATAAATATTATGAATGTCCTCAGGAAAATCATTAAAATTTGCCTCAAAAGCAATAAGAGCATCCGATGCTCTAATGAATCTATTTAGTGGAGTGATCGGCATTTTCCTTATTCAATTATCGATAATAAATAGAATTAAATTTCTATTTAGTTACAAAAATATGTAAAATTCAACAAAAATATTTCCCAAAACTATGTTTAGTCAAACTGACCGACCGTAGGGTGACCAATACAATTGAATAAGAAGATTTAACCGTATATGTATATTTGTTATTGTAATGTACAGATGTAAATCTGTAAACAAAAAATGTACAAAAGAAAATGTAAGAAATACTAATTTTTATTTATTGTCCGTATAAATTAAGTTTTACACAAATGAAATAGTGTCACCTTTTTTCTTTTTTCTTTTAAACCGAAGAATTTAATGAAATAAAACACAAATGAAATGTGTACGTGCGTCGCGTTAATATCAAGCGAATTTTAATCACTTCACTTTAGCTCACAATTGAAATATATTTACGTACCTTATTTTATGAAAAATAAATAATAAATATGTATATTGCCGGTGGACTGTATTATTGCCAGGGGATGATGGAGTCAATGATGCCCAAAGATCCAGTACTCGTTTAAAAATCCGGTTCGAAGGACCAAATGTTTGGCATCAATCCAAGTTTTCCAAAATTGTTATAAAAATATAAAAAACAAATTTCAAGTTTAAATTAGAGACGAAGATTTCTTTTTATTGTAAATAAATATTACCTCGTAAAAGGTATATATTGCGTTTTTTAGTAAATTGCACGTAGTGCTTATGTCGAAGACAATTTGACAAGTGTTTTTTTTTATGCTAAAATAACAAGCATAATTTGGTGGCAAACAATATTTAAGGACCCGTTAACGGTTTACTCGCTAGAATCTAGTAAAATACTTCCAGCAAAGTTGCATAAAAAAGGAAGCAACAATAGATTCTAACCTTGTTAAAAATAATATAATACGTTTAATGTAGTTATTACCAAAAGGATGCAACCTAAACATTACTATTTATTGTTTTTTAACCCAAAAAAATGTAAAACAGTTTAAATAAATCAAGTGATATTTTTGCATCCATTTGATTTTTTTAAATCTTATTCACTGCTTTTTCCATACAAATATATTCTTTTTGGAAATTACCCTGTTTGACCCCTTTCACAACAACAAAACAGCATGCTAAATTTCCATCTCCTTAACCCGACATTACCTCTGGCATCTACAAACACAAGAGACTTGCGCAACTAAATTGCCTAGTGTGAAAGGTTATTTGTATTTTCATTTGTGTTCTTTTTTAAATGTCGATATTTAAATGTTATTTTTAAGCAGAAATGACTGGAATTTGAATCATATTTGGCCCTTAGGGCTTGATTCTGAATAAATGAAATAGAAATGTAAATAAAAATAAATTCTTCTATTCATTAAAATCATTAAATATTTTGATTTGTCCAAAAACGCCTTTTTTAGTTCAGAACCAATCCAGCAATAGACGATTCATATAATTTTCTTCTTTACTTTGATTAATCTGTCTCTGTGTTTATTTGATTGCTTCATTGCTTCCTAGGAAAACAATTTTGTAAAAATGGAAGTCATGCTTTACAAAAAAACATCTAAATTGCATCTAAACCCAGCTGAAAATGACATGACTAATTGGTTAGATTTTGGTGAAACATGCATTATTTTTACTTTAGCATTTCATTGGAGATCATGAGTTTATGCGATTTTTTAAATATACAGCTCTGCATTTGAATCGATGAATTTTCTACGTTTTTTCGTTGGTGAAACAGTAGCGTTGTCAGAGGGCAACCACAAATTTCTAATTGCCAGTTAAGCTGGCCACACACGGAATGATTTGATCGCCTGATTTGTGATTGAAAATTACTGTTCGTAAAATATTAACGGCTATATGCATAAAAAACCTTATTGTAGATTTAAAACACAATTTTGTTTACGAAAACTTAGCTTTAAAAACCATTTATAAAAGTATTGTATTCATAAACGTTTGTTAAAGGCACAATAACTAATGTACTGATTTTTGTCTAAGCTGGCAATGCTTCTCATTTATTTCCCCTTTTTCGTTGTTAGTGTTGCTTTCAAATAGGATAAAATATTCGTTAATTTTCATTTTTTCATTAATTGTTTTAAGTAATAATATATTTTTGAAGATAACAACTAATTTTTAGATAACAAATGTATATTTGATTCCAGTAAATTTATATTAAGCTAAAATATATTAATATACAAACGTTTTTATATATTTTATTTCAATTATTATTAAAAGTATTCGAATGACGAATATTCTGTGATAAAATAAACATCACAGTTTTATAATTTGTTTTATTAATTTATTTTTATTGACATTTTGTTAAATTTTAACAAAATCTAATGAATTTCTATGAATATTATAAAACTTTGATGTTTATTTTATCACAGAATATTCGTCATTCGAATACTTTTAATAATAATTGAAATAAAATATATAAAAACGTTTGTATATTAATATATTTTAGCTTAATATAAATTTACTGGTATCAAATATACATTTGTTATCTAAAAATTAGTTGTTATCTTCAAAAATATATTATTACTTAAAACAATCAATGAAAAAATGAAAATTAACGAATATTTTATCCTAATTGAAAGCAACACTAACAACGAAAAAGGGGAAATAAATGAGAAGCATTGCCAGCTTAGACAAAAATCAGTACATTAGTTATTGTGCCTTTAACAAACGTTTATGAATACAATACTTTTATAAATGGTTTTTAAAGCTAAGTTTTCGTAAACAAAATTGTGTTTTAAATCTACAATAAGGTTTTTTATGCATATAGCCGTTAATATTTTACGAACAGTAATTTTCAATCACAAATCAGGCGACCAAATCATTCCGTGTGTGGCCAGCTTAACTGGCAATTAGAAATTTGTGGTTGCCCTCTGACAACGCTACTGTTTCACCAACGAAAAAACGTAGAAAATTCATCGATTCAAATGCAGAGCTGTATATTTAAAAAAATCGCATAAACTCATGATCTCCAATGAAATGCTAAAGTAAAAATAATGCATGTTTCACCAAAATCTAACCAATTAGTCATGTCATTTTCAGCTGGGTTTAGATGCAATTTAGATGTTTTTTTGTAAAGCATGACTTCCATTTTTACAAAATTGTTTTCCTAGGAAGCAATGAAGCAATCAAATAAACACAGAGACAGATTAATCAAAGTAAAGAAGAAAATTATATGAATCGTCTATTGCTGGATTGGTTCTGAACTAAAAAAGGCGTTTTTGGACAAATCAAAATATTTAATGATTTTAATGAATAGAAGAATTTATTTTTATTTACATTTCTATTTCATTTATTCAGAATCAAGCCCTAAGGGCCAAATATGATTCAAATTCCAGTCATTTCTGCTTAAAAATAACATTTAAATATCGACATTTAAAAAAGAACACAAATGAAAATACAAATAACCTTTCACACTAGGCAATTTAGTTGCGCAAGTCTCTTGTGTTTGTAGATGCCAGAGGTAATGTCGGGTTAAGGAGATGGAAATTTAGCATGCTGTTTTGTTGTTGTGAAAGGGGTCAAACAGGGTAATTTCCAAAAAGAATATATTTGTATGGAAAAAGCAGTGAATAAGATTTAAAAAAATCAAATGGATGCAAAAATATCACTTGATTTATTTAAACTGTTTTACATTTTTTTGGGTTAAAAAACAATAAATAGTAATGTTTAGGTTGCATCCTTTTGGTAATAACTACATTAAACGTATTATACTATTTTTAACAACGTTAGAATCTATTGTTGCTTACTTTTTTATGCAACTTTGCTGGAAGTATTTACTAGATTCTAGCGAGTAAACCGTTAACGGGTCCTTAAATATTGTTTGCCACCAAATTATGCTTGTTATTTTAGCATAAAAAAAACACTTGTCAAATTGTCTTCGACATAAGCACTACGTGCAATTTACTAAAAAACGCAATATATATGTACATTCTACGAGGTAATATTTATTTACAATAAAAAGAGATCTTCGTCTCTAATTTAAACTTGAAATTTGTTTTTTATATTTTTATAACAATTTTGGAAAACTTGGATTGATGCCAAACATTTGGTCCTGTATTATTGCCTTGCCGGTGGACTGGCAATAATACAGTCCACCGGCAATATACATATTTATTATTTATTTTTCATAAAATAAGGTACGTAAATATATTTCAATTGTGAGCTAAAGTGAAGTGATTAAAATTCGTTTGATATTAACGCGACGCACTTAAAAGAAAAAAGAAAAAAGGTGACACTATTTCAATTGTTTAAAACTTAATTTATACGGACAATAAATAAAACACCTACTATAAAATTTTTACATTTAACAATTGTTTATCAAAGGTATTTTAAGCTATTAATCGTTTATGAATACAACTTTATGAAAATTTACCTATAATTGGTTTATAAACATTTTGTAAATGTTTATGCATATGGCTGTAAATCTTTTATTTAATATAAAATAATATTTATTATAAAGAATCTTTATTAAAGGAAAATTTCTGACAAACTGAAAAATATTTGTTCAACATAAAAACCAAGGCGAATTTACTGTACAGGTGGCGTTGATATTACAACAAGTACAACATTGCAATAACAACATTTGGTCAATTCACAAGGTCTCTTATCAGTCATATTGTCATAATGTCCTAATATATCTCGACTCGACAGCTCAGGGGCCTATTTCACTAAGCTACAAGTTCACAATTACAAGTGTTTTTGCCTGTAAAATTGTGAACTTGTGAATAATTGGGTTTCATCAAAATACAATTACAAGTTTGTGGCCACAAGTGAATTTTACAAGTCACAAGTGTACAAGTCATACTTCTACAAGTGGTTTTGTTTCACTAAACTAAATTTGCACTTGTACACGTAGAATTGTAGAAAAAAAGCTAAGGGTCGACGGAGACCCTCTGAAAAAATTTTACTAGTTACAAGTGAATTATAAATTGAAATAAAATTTGATTTTTAACTATTTTTTAATAAAAATTAGTTAAAATAAACACAAAATCCAAAAATTTTAATATGAATTAGCATTTGGTTATCTTAATATAGAAAGGCCCCTAACTCGTTTTTTTTTAAGTCGAAATTTTTTTGCTAAATATGATAGCGGTGAACCGACCAAATGATCGATCTCATCAATTTGTAAACGTGAGCCTCTTTTGGCCAGTTCATCCGCAATAGCATTGCCAGGTACACCAGAGTGACCAGGCACCCAGTATAACTGCAAGTTAGAATGTCTCGCCATCTCATTAAGAGATACCCGGCATTCATGTACCAATCTGGATGTCGAGTAGACGCCACTGTCGGTACAGATTCGGATATTCACACCAAATAGCCTATAGTACTTCATCCAGTGTATTGCCCTTTTAATCGCTGAGATCTCAGCTTGAATTACACTACATTGATCATGTAGCCTGAAGCACACCCCCTTTTTGCGAAGATGGGGAATATAAAAACCACCACCCACCCCAGCCGCAGACTTGGAGCCATCTCTATATATGACATACGTGTCCCTAGGAGAAGGAGACTCGCCCACCAACGATACAGAGAAGCGTCTGTCAATAAAGGGTAAGGGAGTGCAATAGTCAATGTTAACAGGGAGATAAGATATACTTCCCAAAATAGACGCATGGCCGGTACAACTAGACCTCCATGCTCCTACAGTACTTAACCTAACCGCCGAGTTTATGGCCAGTTGTTTGGCCATTAGATCAGCTGGTAGCCAGTGCATCATTACAAACAGAGCACGGGACGGAGTACTGCGCAGCGCACCCGTAATCATTAGTGCAGAGATTCGCAGGATTTTCTCAACTATCCCACAGTAGGTGGATTTGCTTAGAGCATTCCACCATACTAATGCTCCATACATTAGTATGGGCTTGACCACCATATGGAAAAGCCATTTCGAATTCCTAGGGCTTATTCCCCAGGTACCCCCAATGGCCCTTCTGCAGGCATAAACAGCGATAGCCGCCTTGGATGCTCTCGCATGAATATTCTGGCTCCAGGATAGCTTAGAGTCTAGAATAATTCCCAGATACTTAGCACTATCCGAGAGCTTAAGTTCCACTCCGTTAAGGCAAGGTAATGGGAACGAGGGGATTTTGTACCTTCTGGAGAAAAGCACAAGCTCCGTTTTCCCCGGATTCACACCAAGTCCACTAGCAGTGCTCCACTGGCTGAGTGTGCTTAGTGGCATTGTGATAATGTGTCCAGGTGTTTCCCAGAGACGGCTACAGGAACATCATCAGCATATGCAACAGTTTTACATTTCATGGAATCTAGTTTCATGAGTAGTATATTAATGGCAAGATTCCACAAGAGTGGCGATAAAACCCCTCCCTGTGGAGTGCCTCGGTTCGCTAATCTAAAAATAGTAGCAGTTCCCATAGAGGAGATAATGACTCTATTGGTCAGAAGTCTACCTATGAAGCAGATAATAGACTGATCTATATCCAGACCGCCTAATGCCGAAAGAATCGTCTCTGGCGTCACATTGTTAAAGGCCCCTTCAATGTCCAAAAAGGCCACCAATGCATATTCCTTGTGCTCGAGTGATTTTTCTACGAATCCCACAAGCTAATGTAGAGCCGTCTCAACAGATCTGCCCTTCATGTACACATGTTGAGACAAGGAAAGTCGGTTCGGGTCAATCGATGAACGAAGGTGCAGATCAATCAACCTTTCCATGGTTTTCAAGAGGAAGGACGATAGGCTAATAGGCCTAAAGTCCTTAGGTCTCGTATGAGAAGCCCTCCCTCCCTTAGGAACGAAGGCTACAGTACATGTGGTCCACGACTCCGGAATATGTGACCAAACTAAGCAGGCCGAATATATACGAGTCAACCAGGGTATAATTAATTCCTCATTCCGTTGCAGATCAGCCGGAATGATTCCATCAGGACCCGGAGATATCTCCTCGTTTATGAGAATTGTGACTTCAAAAAGCCCAGCAGAAGATTCCGCAGTGTTACCCTCAGATAGGGGAAAAACAGCTGATATCATATATACACAAAAATGCCAACAATATGAGAGCAGTGGTGCCAACATTTTTGAAAGGGAAATATTTATTATTAACAAAAGAATAAACAAGTAAGAGTGCTATATTCGGCTATGCCGAATCTTATATACCCTTCACCTTTGTTGTGGATGCATTATTAATTATTAATTAGTATATATGTATGTAAATTGCCCACTTTCAGCGTACAGCATCCTAAATTTATCAAGAACACAAAAAACAACAACAACGCCAAACGAAACAAAACACCAAAAGAAAAAACAAAAGCAAAATACGCAAGGCAATGAAACCAACACACATCCAAACATACGTTTAATTGTATAAAAAACAACAACAACGCCAAAAGAAAAGAAAAACAAAAAAACGCAAAGCATGCACATCCAAACATACGATTTGTTGTTTTTTTGTCAAAAAAACCAACACACAACCAAACTAAACTTTAGTTGTATAAAAAACAACAACAACGCCAAAAGAAACAAAACACAAAAAAAAACAAAATACACAAAGCTTGCACATCCAAGCATACGTTTTGTTGTTTTTTTTTGTCAAAGCATGCAATACATTGTGTTTTTTGATGAAATTTTCAGAGGTTGTCTCGGTTTTTTGCTCATATCTCCGTTATTTATGGACGGATTTTGCTGATTTTAAATAGCAAAATTCTCGAAAGTATGTCTGACAGAATTGTTGAAGATTTGGATCCCGGAGATATCTGGGGCCTTCAGAAAATTGATTTCAACAGACAGACGGACAGACAGACAGACAGGCGGACATGGCTTAATCGACTCCGCTATCTATAAGGATCCAGAATATATATACTTTATAGGGTCGGAAATGAAAAATGTAGAAATTACAAACGGAATGACAAACTTATATATACCCTTCTCACGAAGCTGAAGGGTATAAAAATATAATATTTTCAAAAAAACATTGAAATTTAATAAAATAAATATAAATTTCTTTTAATGTATGTACTATTAGAGTGCTCCAAAAAAATAAAATTGCGAATTTTGACCGTCCCCCCCTCTAGAATTGTTCTATGTATTGTAGAAACACATTGTGTAAAATATTAGGATGATAGGATAACGTTAACTGGTGGCGCAACGACGCTGAAGTTTTGAGGTGCATTTACAAGGCGAAAATATGCAATTTTTTCAGTTTTTGTAAAAATGTTGCCATTAAATAATGACTTTCAAAATTTAATTTAAAAGAATCGAAATGTGTACGTAATTGTCGTTATAATAAGATATAAAAGACAAAAATTGGTGAAAAAATGTTAAAGTTATTAAAAAATCGCCAGGCCATTAACGTGTCTCAGGCCACTAGAACAAGAAATTTATGAACAAAATTAACATATTTTGAGAAATATTAAAATAAAAGCTTATTTTTACTTAAAATATATCCATATTTACTTGTATATGAGTTTTTGACCTCGTAGGATACCGTTAACCTATTCGCAGGTATGACCAAAAAAATTAAATTTTTTTAACGGCAGTTTCAAAACTCCAGTTTCAAATTTTTAAAAATTTTGTTAAACAAATTTCAGAATTTTTTGATCATCACATTTGGATTTGTTGACAATATAATAGGGAATAAAAATGTGAAAAAAGTATGTCAATACCTCCTATAGTTTTTCCGTACCTGCGATATAAATTTTGCGATTTTCGAGAAAAACTAATTTTTTGGCCATATTTTGGGGAATGACCAGAATTTCCTTACTGTAATGATTTTTAAGTAAAACCTATTCAGAATAATATAGTCCAGGTAAATTTAAATATAGTCTGAAAGTTTTACTAAAATCGGAAAACATTAACCCTTAAATCGTGAAGGTCAAAGGTCAATTTTTTCAATATTTGGAATTTCTCATGGAAAGATAGCGAAATATTATATATTTTTGGGCCGATTTTGATGAAACTTAAGAAAAATATAAAATGAAGTCTAGTATTCACAAATAACAGTACAAAAATGGTAATTAACCCTTAAGAGTACTTGGGGTCAAAATGAATGTGTTTTTCGTGATTTTAAAAGTTGAGGGTCATTTGGACCCCAAGTGCTATTAAGGGTTAATTTCCATTTTTGTACTGTTATTTGTGAATACTAGACTTCATTTTATATTTTTCTTAAGTTTCATCAAAATCGGCCCAAAAATATATAAAATTTCGCTATCTTTCCATGAGAAATTCCAAATATTGAAAAAATTGACCTTTGACCTTCACGATTTAAGGGTTAAAGTTTTCCGATTTTAGTAAAACTTTCAGACTATATTTAAAATTACCTGGACTATATTATTCTGAATAGCTTTTACTTAAAAATCATTACAGTAAGGAAATTCTGGTCATTCCCCAAAATATGGCCAAAAAATTAGTTTTTCTCGAAAATCGCAAAATTTATATCGCAGGTACGGAAAAACTATAGGAGGTATTGACATACTTTTTTCACATTTTTATTCCCTATTATATTGTCAACAAATCCCCATGTGATGATCAAAAAATTCTGAAATTTGTTTAACAAAATTTTTAAAAATTTGAAACTGGAGTTTTGAAACTGCCGTTAAAAAAATTTAATTTTTTTGGTCATACCTGCGAATAGGTTAACGGTATCCTACGAGGACAAAAACTCATATACAAGTAAATATGGATATATTTTAAGTAAAAATAAGCTTTTATTTTAATATTTCTCAAAATATGTTAATTTTGTTCATAAATTTCTTGTTCTAGTGGCCTGAGAAACGTTAATGGCCTGGCGATTTTTTAATAACTTTAACATTTTCTCACCAATTTTTGTCTTTTATATCTTATTATAACGACAATTACGTACACATTTCGATTCTTTTAAATTAAATTGTAAAAGTCATTACTTAATGGCAAAATGTTTACAAAAACTGAAAAAATTGCATATTTACCCCTTGTAAATGCACCTCAAAACTTCAGCGTCGTTGCGCCACCAGTTAACGTTATCCTATCATCCTAATATTTTACACAACGTGTTTCTACAATACATAGAACAATTCTAGAGGGGGGGACGGCCTGTACCTAGAAAGTTTTTTTCGTCCATACAATCTTGGAGCACTCTAATGTACTATGTATGTAAAAAAAATAGTTTAAATTAAATCATTAACAAAAAATATATGTATGTATTTATAAAAATGTTCACAATAATATGTTGAAGGTCTAAATACAAAAAACACTAAAAATAGTAACAAAATCACCAATATGGTTTTTTGGTTATTATTTTAAAAACAGCTGATACGATCTTACGGAAAAACTAACTACAATATAACAGCATTCAGAACGGCACAGAACAGAAACGTTACAGAGCGCAAAGACTAATGGAGCCTTTACTGATTATATTCAAAATTGTAATGAAAGTTATATATTTTAAAGTATATATAGATATATTTTGAAGTTATAGCGGCTCAAAGTTGTAGTTTGTATGCAACATAGTGAATTTAAAGAATAGCATGGAATTTCTACATTTGGTACATTTTTTCTAACGGTCGCTAAAAAAATTACTGAAAATGCAAGTCTGAAATGCAAGGTATTGTTTACAAATATTGATCATATTATCCGTTGTAATACAAAGTTAAACTTTTTCAACAGAGACAAACTTTAGAAGTGAATTAAAAAAATATATCAAAAATTACTTTTGACATATATAAAATTCAGCTGCCCCAATTTTTTTGGTAAATGTTTTTTAATGTCACATCCCTTCAGATTCGTGATATTTTCAACCTATGTGTAGAGGTAAAACAAAATAAAACAAGTACTGTGATGAATGAATTAAACAATATATAGCAAATCGTTTCCAAAAGGAATTATGTATTGTATTCTGAGGAGCAGAAAATAATTTTTACACTTTTAAAATTCAACAAATATTGGAAGAAATACTCTCGTACGAGAAGCAGATTTGAAGCTGAGTTGAGTGCTGAGGCTAGATACTGATTTATTTAGTGACGAAGTTTGTGCTGTGAGTTATTTTAATTTAACTTATACAAATTCAGTTTGAGTAAGCGTTTTGTATAGGTTCCAAGTACAAACAATTGCAAAGGTCGACCCAAATGAGTTATGAAGAAGCATCCCAACGCACGAAAAGAAGGCGAGTAGCACAAACAATATCTGATGCACAGACAGTTAACAAGTTATCGGTGGAACAAGTATTACCTCTATATATATACATGGATCTCTCTGTTAGGCAATATAATATGATGTGAAAAGTAGTGAGTTCTATTCATGAAGATTGTTTCCCGTCTTATTACTTAATTTTAGAAGCTAAAAAAAAATTTATTCCGGAGGATATTACAGTAAAAAAAACCTTGTTTTATATGGAGGTTAATCCATTTATGTTAATAATAAGTATGGGTATGTCCTTCCTCCCATTCGGAAACAATATTTTATTGACATATTGGGAATGTTATAAGTGTTTCAATTACAAAACTACGTTATGAAAATTTAAGTTTTTGTAATTTTTTTTTTAATTTTTGAAAAAGGACATTTTTGATCCTGTAGTCCTTACTCCGAATGCTCCAAATTTGTTCAAAACGTTAAAAATGTTCCAGAAGAATGTTGTGCAAAATTTTGATTTATTTTTTTAAATTTGTTTTCAGGATATATGGGAAGGACACGAATCCTTGCACCGAATTCATCCAAATTTGGTCAAAACGTTAAAAATGTTCCAGAAAATTGTTGTACTAAATTTTGATTCATTTTTTTAAAATTTTTTAGAATTTTTAATTTTCAGGATATATGGGAAGGGCACGAATCCTTGCTCCGAATTTTTTCAAACTTTGGATTTGACTATCTTTTATCAGGTCAAGTAAGTGTGCCAAATTTCATATATGTACGAAAACTCCTTCTATTTCTGGCCAATCGTTATATGAAATCAAAACACTGTGCGTCGGCTGTTTCCAGAGATAAAAAAGATATTAAAGACTTAGAGCCAGTTTTTGAATTCGTATTTAAATATGAATTATATTTAAGTTCTATTTAAATACGAAAATGAGTTTCTCAGTGCTTTTTTAAATGATACTTAAATGGCCAACGTCGGCCATTTAAATTCTATTTAAGTTTCATAAACTACCATATGTTTTTGACAGCTGACTTTTGATGTTTGGTTTTTTTCACTCTATTGTAGTGAAAAAAAAAAACCAAACAACAGCGTCTTGCTAAAAACAGCATCTTGCTAAAACTACAATTCCGATGCAGGCCAATTGGAGATTCTTTTGTGCATTTTCCTACCAATAATTTTATTGTTTAATAAACTTTTATTTCTTATTGGGCAAAATGTATAAATTTTTGTTTTGGTTGAACAGCTGTTTTCAGCAAAACTATCGATAAATTTTTGATATTTAGTAGTGCTACCATACTTTTATCTTATTTAAATAAGACAAATTATGTAGCACTGAAAAACTCAAACTGTATTTAAATACAACTTAATTTTAAGTAAAAATTAACTAAATACGTATTTAAATAACAAGTCAAAAACTGGGCATTAGAGCCAGTTTTTGACTTCGTATTTAAATATGAATTATATTTAAGTTCTATTTAAATACAAAAATTAATTTCTCAGTGCTTTTTTAAATGATACTATTTAAGTTTCATAAACTACCATATGTTTTTGAAAAACTCAAACTGTATTTAAATACAACTTAATTTTAAGTAAAAATTAACTAAATACGTATTTAAATAACAAGTCAAAAACTGGGCATTACTTATATTTTTACCAAATATTGACAAAGGTTGTTTTAAAAATTTCTTCAAATTTAATTTTTGTCTTAAAAGAAACTTTTTACCTTATATTCTCTTAAAAATGTTATACTAATACTTTAGAAAAGTTTTGTTTACAGTAGGACTGATTTTTTTATTTTTAATTTTAATAAATATAAATACAAAATTTAACTAATAAAGATTTTTATTTCATATTCAAGGGAATTTCCACAGAAAAAATACGTAATACAAAGAAAAACCAAAAAAAATAGCCTGTGTGGATATAGAAAAGACCATAACACACGAATTTTTGTTTTCATTAAAATCTTAATAACTTTTTTTCAATTTTACATAAAAGTGTGTAAATCTATTTGTTTAAAACATCATTCTATCAAGTAAAATTTGAGAAAAGTTTATCTAAACCTTCTTTGTCGTTTTTCTCAATAACAAGTGTTTTCCGTATGGGTCAAACCATTAATATGCTGACGATTAGAGTAACAATCAGTTGTATGGAAAAAAATTTTTGTTAAAATTTTGAAGAGTGCCGGGTGGAATATTGTGACACTAGGCCTAAATGTTAAGTGCTGAAAATTTGAGCCAAATCGGGCAACGATTTCTGGACGCGCATCGAGGTCAAAGTTCAGATACATGCAAAATTTTACTGTTAATATGGAATAAATAGGTGAAACTCGTTAACTTTCTGCATTGTTTTCTAGAAATATGTAGATTTATTTATATTAACGAATATTACATTAAAAAAAAATTTTGGAAATTAGCCCTGTATCTCTTTTGGTTCAAAATGACCCAAAAACTGTATTATCGCCAAAATTAGAGAAAAATGCAAATTTTTCAGTTTTTGAAAAAATGTTGCTACTAAATTAATACTTTTGCAATTGAATGCAAAAGAATCGAAATATGTACGTAATTATCGTTGTAATGAGATATAAATGACAAAATTTGATTAAAAAATTTTAAAGTTATTACAAATTCGCCAGACCATTAACATGTTTCAGGCCACTTGAACAAAAAATTTAGGAAAAAATTAAAATAAGAGCTCATTTTTACTTAAAATATATCCATATTTACTTGTATGAGTTTTTGTCTTCGTAGGATACCGTTAACCTATTCGCAGGCATGGCCAAAAAAAATAATTTTTTTAACGGCTGTTTCAAAACTCCATTTTCAAATTTTTAGAAGTTTTGTTAAACCAATTTCAGATTTTTTCGATCATCACATTGGGGTTTATTGAGATCAAAATAGGGAATAAAAATATGAAAAAATTATGTCAATACCTCTTACAGTTTTTCCGTACCTGCGATTTAAATTTTACGTTTTTCAAGAAAAACTAATTTTTTGTCCATATTTAGGCGAATGAGTCCAATTTCCTTACTGTTATAAATTTTAAACAGTACAAATTTAAACCTATTCATAATATTATAGTCCTTGTAATTTTAAATATGTTCTGAAAGTTTTACTAAAATCGGAAAACGATAACCTTTGAATCGTGAAGGTCAAAGGTCTAATTTTTCAATATTTGGAATTTCTAATGAAAAGATAGCGAAATGTTATATATTTTTGTGCCGATTTTCATGAAACTTGAGGAAAATATATATTGGGGTCTAGCATTTACAACGACAGTGAAAAAATGGATTTTAACCTTTAAGAGGACTTGGGGTCAAAATGGTTGTGTTTTTCGTGATTTTAAAAGTTGAGGGTAATTTGGACCCCAAGTGCTGCTAAGGTTTAATTTCCATTTTTGTGCTGTTATTATAAATTCTGGACTTTATGTTATATTTTCCTTAAGTTGCATTAAAATCGGCCCAAAAATATATAACATTTCGCTATCTTTTCATTAGAAATTCCAAATATTGAAACATTTGACCTTCACGATTTAAAGGTTATCGTTTTCCGATTTTAGTAAAACTCTTAGACCATATTTAAAATTACCAGGATTATAATACTATGAATAAGTTTTACTTAAAATTTATAACAGTAAGGAAATTAGGCCTAAATATGGACAAATAATTAGTTTTTCTTGAAAATCGCAAAAATTAAATCACAGGTACGGAAAAACTGTAAGAGGTATTGACATAATTTTTTCATATTTTTATTCCCTATTTTGATCTCAATAAACCCCAATGTGATGATCGAAAAAATCTGAAATTTGTTTAACAAAATTTTTAAAAATTTGAAAATGGAGTTTTGAAAAAAAATTATTTTTTTTGGCCATACCTGCGAATAGGTTAACGGTATCCTACGAAGACAAAAACTCATATACAAGTAAATATGGACATATTTTAAGTAAAAATTAGCTTTTATTTTAATTTTTCTCGAAATATCTTAATTTTTTTCCTAAATTGTTTGTTCAAGTGGCCTGAAACACGTTAATGGTCTGGCGAATTTGTAATAACTTTAACATTTTTTAATCAAATTTTGTCATTTATATCTCATTACAACGATAATTACGTACATATTTCGATTCTTTTGCATTCAATTGCAAAAGTATTTATTTAGTAGCAAAATTTTTTCAAAAACTGAAAAATTTGCATTTTTCTCTAATTTTGGCGATATGTCAAATTTCATTCAAGGGTTTAGAGTAAGGGTTTAGAAGTTACAGATTTATTTCCATCTTTTTTTATTCTCATACCACTGTGCACCGTCCGACAAATAGAGAAAAAATTCGTTAGACACGAACCGGGTGATATACGTCTGAAACTATAAATTTAATGGAGAAAAACTGTGTTTTCAGTTTTTTATTTCGTGATCCTGTGTCCTTTTTTAAGGACTTCAAAGTCTTAAAGAAGTACATTTCTCAAAAAATATTTTAACATACTTCTACTGATCAAACAATGTCAAATTTGATGTCAAATGAACAAGAAGAGTTGGAAAATATTTTGTATTATTTTTATTTTATATTGTCGGGATAAAAAGATGTCAAAAATGTGCTTTAAAGTTTTTATCCTTTAATATCTATTTAGGTTTTCATATTATTTTTTACGAAAATAGTGCGTCAAAGACCCAATTATGGAATACCAAATACAGAAATTTCGTCCTTATAGCTTCACTACTTAAGTGTTAAATAAAACTTTAAATTTGCATTATTTTATTTTTCAAATTTTATTTATTATTTTGTACCTATCATGTTTTTTGTAGATTCTAAAATAATTGTCACTTAAAAACATCGATTAGATATTCCCAAGGTCTATTAATAAGGTCTGTGCAACTAAACAGCTGATAATTTTTTGTCCCTTTGTGTTTACATACTGTGTTTGTCAAAATTTGTTTACAATTTTAGAGCGCCATTGTATTTTTTTTTAAATTTGTTTACTTTTCTAACGTTTCGTGACAAAATTGAAAACTGAAAAAATAAATTAAAAACATAAACAAATAATAAAAAGTGTCGTGAACAAATTGAAAACGAAAAAAAAAAATTAAAATCATAAAAAAATTAATAAAAAATGCGTTACTTCTCTTCAATAGTTCGTGAATTTTATATATCTAAAAAAATAAATGTAATATACATACATTTATTTTTTTTGTTGAAAATAAAATTATATTATGTATGTTTGTTTTGGTAATGTTTTTGACAAGTTCAGTATAGTTTTACACAAACAAAATGCCTGTTTTTCTTTTTGTTTTTGAATTGTTGTAGAGTTGCACAGACCTTATTAATAGACCTTGGATATTCCTAAATATATAAATGACAATTTTTTTTCCTTTATATCAAATTAAATTGTTTATTTGTATACAAAAAAGGATTATTAAGAAAAGTGTATATTTTTGGTTTTTCGTTTATAGAGACCAGTAGTGTCACGACAAATTGACCAACAATATTCGGTCAGAATGTGGGCGGTATTTTTTCCACGGTACCGATTCTCAATTGTGGCGAGGTCTTGGTAGAATCTCTCCCCGTGTTCATCACTAAAGTCTCCTAAATTAGTGGGGAAAAATCCAGGTGGCTGTCCGAAAAATGTATTTTAAGTGACATATTGACACCCATTATTCCATAAGTATCCACTACTTTCTTAACAAAAGCTTCATAATTTGCAGATTTATTATTGCCCAAGAAATTGTTTATTACATCTTCCAAACATTGCCACGCTGCCTTTTCCACCGTCGTTAATAAATTGGGAAACTCTTTTGATTTCATTAATTTTTTTAATTGTGGTCCATTAAATACACCTAAAAATAAATATAAATAAAACTTTAATAAAAATTACACATTATGATAGTTAAACGTACCAGCCTCGACTATCGCAGCACTTAAATTTAGAAAAACAGTTTTCAAATATTCCAATGCTGCACCATTGCGATCAAGTGCCCCAACAAAATTGCGTATTAAACCCAATTTTATGTCCAGGGGAGGGAGAATTATTTTAGATGATGGACCAAGTGGCATTTGATCTAGGCTATTGATCCCAAGCTGATGACTTTGGCGATATGGCCATTTATGGTCGGTATAATGCAAATCACGTCGTCGACCTTCCCAAAGGCATAAAAAGCACTGATGTTTACAAAATCCATTCTTTATTCCCATGAGAATAGCCACCACTTTAAGGTCACAACAAACTCCCGCGGAATTTTTTATTCCGCTGCCCAAAAAAACTAAACATAGTTTTGAAAATGAAATGTCACATATATATTAAAGGCCTGCACAAGACAACATTTTGTAGAAAAATGTCTTACTTCAAAATTTGATGCTTTGTTTTGTTGTGTCGACGCGCACATCGTGTTGTTCAATGTCATCGCGCCGCAAAAACCATGTTGTACCATGTCATCGCGCCGCGAAAACCGTGTTGTGCCATGTCATGTTTATAACTATTGATGATGCTGTTGTTATGTGTGGTAGCTTGAATTGAATTGATGTTAACAAGTGTCGCATTGTTAGGCAGAATAAAATTGCATAGCAGAATGAAATTGTACATTTATTTAGCGTTATATATTTTTTTTTAAATATTTAGAACAAATAATATAAGGATTTTTAAAAAATATAAATAATAAAGTGTAACACAGGAAAAAGAAATTCATAATTGGAATGAATTTTTTAATAAATATTATTAATCGAACATGAATTTTTTCCAAACTTTTTTCATTCAGAATAAGAACATGTTCATAAATATTATTAATTTGTACATGAAGGAAATTTTTAATTTTTTTACACAAATTTGTTGCTATTTTATAATAAATTGCATTATGTAGTTCAAATATTTTTGTATGATATCCCAATATTGGCCAATATTTCTAAATGTATAGAAAAGTCTGAAACGTATACATATTTTCTCATTGTATAGCTGAAAATCATAAAAAAATTAAATATTTTCCAAGAAAAATTTCAAACATTTTTGAATAACATAAATATATACTAGAAAATTTAAATAATTTTGTTCAAGCCTTCTAGATTTTATTTGAAAACAAAAAATAGGAAAAAAAATTCTGTGAAGTTACGCAATAAATGCCCTACACTTTTTCTTCAAATCGTTGGGCAGTTGCTTTTGTTCCATTGGATCATTTTCGTAGATTTATATTTTTGTAGCAATTATGCCGCGAACGATTCAGAGACACTTCATTAAATTTAAACACGTTTTTACAACGAGTATAATAAACACGTTTGTCTTTAATATCATTAAATATATTATAAACTTCACCGTTAAGGATTTATACATTAATTTAATTTTCTTTAATTAAACACCGTCTAATAGGCCAATTGGCTTTGTTCATGAAGTTTTATTTTATTTAGCAATGTAATTATTAAATGACCCGTTAATAATATTCGAGCGGTTGTACCTAAGTCAGGTAGTATTTAAAATATGTATGTGAAACACATTACATTTTTAATTCCATGAAAATTATTGGCATTTTATGGCTTATATTCCACGTATTCCTTTTTAAGTAATAATATAACAGGTAATATTACTAAATATTGTAAAATTTTCCAAAACAACATTGAAAAACCCATTGGTGTACTTTCGTATTTTTATTTTGACCTACTATATAATATAAATATAAATTTCAGTTGTATTTTTATAGTCAACTAGCTTGACTCGGTGCGCTTCGCTAGCCCTGTAGTAGTAAAAAAAATATATAGCATATTGACGCTTCCCAGTAAGGATCTATCTTCGTTCCAAATTTCAATAAAATCGGTTCAGCCGTTTAGGCGTGATGCACAAACAAATAAACAAACCAACAAACTTACAAAGACATTTACATATATATTAATATAGATTTTTTCTTATTGCACACAATAAATACTACAAGTGAATTGAAATCATCCCTTAAAAAAAAAGGCCTCATACATGATTTAAATGACTTGAAATTATTTTCCATGTCATCCATGCATCTGTTAATTTTTTTAATGTTGTGTGTGTTATGATGTTGTTAAAATGATGCTGCGTTTGTTTTTTGTTTTGATATACATTGCCTTTGCGTGTTGCTGTTAAGTAGGTAAAAGAACATAACATGACATGACAAAAGCATCATGTGGCAATTGTCTTCGTGTTAAACAATGCAGCTTGTGCAGGTCTTTAATATATATATATTTTTTATCAATTACATTTTTCGCTGCGCCAAACCAAAATGTCAATTTTGTTCCCCTGTGTTATCTTTGAAAATGTGACCTGTAGTTTGATTAAAAGGTTTACAATCCTGAGCAGATTGGTATTCTTTAGTTTACCAATCATTACAAATGTGAAAAATATAACTGCGATTAATTGATAATGCGATTAAATGTAACATCTATGGGCTTGTTCGGAAATGCACATTGCTCTGTATCTGATGCGCAAAAAAAACATCAAACAAGCATCACAAAAATGGCTGATTCATTATCTACCAGTCAGCAGTGATGCATTTCAGAAAAGGCCCTATAATCCACTAAGGTGGACCTTATTTTTTTATTTTCGATTTTCCAAAAACGAAGGGCAATTTTGTGTGAGGTTAGGATAGGAAAAAATTTGAGCTCGATCGGTTAAAAATTGGCGTGTCTCACGAGGGTTAAAGTTCGTGAGAACATTTACAAGGGGAAAAATGCTATTATTTCAGTTTTTTTTTTAAAATTGCTGTTTAATCTCCATTATCTCATTGGTGAGTTTTTTCATTGATATGAATTCATTTAATTTTTCCACGAAAATTGTAGCAGCTATATAATCAGCTGAATATTTTTCTCCTGCTGCATTAAATTTGTGAATATAATGGCCCATAATCATAGTCAAAGACTAAAGTCGGTTCTTTTTAAAAACAACTTTAAAATAAAAACCTGCTTTTTATTAATTTGCAACTATAGTCAAAATTAAAGTATGTTTTAAATTGAACCGACTTTAACTGGGTGCCAGCGCAAATGTAGAAAATGTTTTCATACAATATACAACAACGCTGAACAGCTGACATACAAAATTAAAAAAAAACAAAAAAGGTAAACAATAAAAGTAACCGGGACAACTAAAGAAAAAAAGTAGTTTGTAGTGGAAAAATGGAAAAGATAAGATTAATATCATAATTAGGATATTTTGGTAATAATTTTATTGATAACTGTTCAATAATTGCAAAATCTCTACCAATATTTGTAACTTAAACATTTTTTACTTTTTGCCGAACATTTTTACTTGGTGAAGAACAGCTGATGCTGTTGTTAAACGAGTTAATAACAACTTCAGCTAGTTTTATATTTAGAGTCGACTTCAACGTCAGAAGTATACTTTAACGTGTCCATGATAGACCTAAAGTCCACTCTTAAGTAAAGTCGAGTTTAATTATCTTAAAGTATTCTTTATTTTTGACTATGATTATGGGCCAATGTCGCTTTTTTATTTAATTTTGAGTGAAATATTTTAGCCTTTTCTTCGCTGTTAATCCAGAAATTGGAGTTCCTTTAAATCTTTCCTTCCGGAACCATTCATAAACAGAAAAATCTACTTTTGGTTATTCAGCAGTCTTTAAAGTAGTTCGGTTTCGGTAATGAACACTCCGGTCTCGTTTTATGCGGATTTTTTTATGCGGATTCAAATTTATGCGATTTTGAAATAATTTTTTTTTTTATTTTAAAAAATTTTGAAATTTTAGATGTTTTTAAAGCTTTTTAACCATTTTTAAATTAAACCAATTTTGCATCACTGATATAGTGGTTATAGTTTGTTTTTTACAAAATCAAATTCTTAATATAGATTCAGATACGGAAAGAGAATTAAAGATTTATCGCGGACTGACTGATCTGTTTTCCGGATATCAAGAGTTGCATAAGCACCTTAAAAATTCCAAATCGCAAAAGGTTTAATGACAAATTATTTTGCAAGAAAAGAATCTCCTAAAAATTCTTCGATTTCGTCCCCTAGATTAATTCTAGTGATGAAAATTATATTTTACCATATGATGACAATATGATTATACCATGTAGTGATGAAAGTGCCTTTGAACCAATTCCAAACCGATGCAGACAATTATTCAGTGATTCAGATTAATCATACATAATTACAAAATTTCCTTAAACAATGTGTTAGCTCATTTTTTTTTTGACCATTTTCACTTTTTCTGTAATTATAAATATTTTTTTTTATTTTTATACCCTTCAGCTTCGTGAGAAGGGTATATATAAGTTTGTCATTCCGTTTGTAATTTCTAAATTTTTCATTTCCGACCCTATAAAGTATATATATTCTGAATCCTTATAGATAGCGGAGTCGATTAAGCCATGTCCGTCTGTCTGTTGAAATCAATTTTCTGAAGACCCCAGATATCTTCGGGATCCAAATCTTCAATAATTCTGTCAGACATGCTTTCGAGAAGTTTGATATTTAAAATCAGCAAAATCGGTCCACAAATGGCTGAGATATGAGGAAAAAACCAAGACAACCTCGATTTTTGACCTATATCTGGATTACTAAGACATTAATATAGACGATATGGATATCTAATGATAGATATTTCAAAGACATTTGCAACGACGTATATAAGACCATAGTAAGTTGGACCTACAAGGGGTCAAAATCGGAAAAAAAATTTTAAAATTTAAAAAAAAAAATTTTAAATTTAAAAAAACAATCGAAAAAATTTTTTTTACAAAAAATTAAAAAAACAACTGGAAAAAAATTAAATTTTGTTTACCTAAAAATATTTAAAAATTTTAAGTTTAATTTGGTGAAGGGTATATAAGATTAGGCAAAGCCGAATATAGCACTCTTACTTGTTTTTTAACGTATTTTGTTTTTATTGTTTAAGTAAATACAATTTTGTTGATTTTTTTTATGCGATTTTGTTCTGATTTTTTAATTAAAGTCTGAATTTATGCGGTTTTTCAGAATTTTGGAACGAATCATTAGTTTTTATTTGAAGCTAGAGTATCGTTTTATGCGAATTCAATTTTTGCGAGTTTTTTTGGAACGCATCTATCGCATAAAACGAGACCTGAGTGTATAATACTAACAATCCGCACTTCTAAAATTTCTAATATTAAACACGTAGGCATATGTATATTCTTCCGAATCATCGTATGCAATAGAGGGAATTCCCCTTTTTCGTTTTATTTACATTGTTCAAATTGATTGTTCAAAAATAATCGAAAAAAATTATGCTTATAATCACGGTTAATAGAGGTAATCACCCCTATCGCGAATCAACATTTCACATGAAATATTTTCCCTTTTCCTTTTTTCGTTCATCAACTTTGTTCACGTGAAAAAAATTCCCCTTGTTGTGAAATTTTTAGATGGAATTTTGTAAACAATAAACAGCTGTTACGAACAAAATCAACTATTGTGAATGTAAAGTTCATCATAATATTCCCGATAGCAATTTTCCCTTCGAGGGAAATGGATATTTCATGGGAACAAAATTTCACATGTTATTGCCGATAGGGGTGAATTACTGTTAATCGATGCAAAAAAATTAAATCGATCCAAAAATATTTCAATTTTTTTTCCCGGATGTTGCCGGTTAATCGAATCACGGTTAATCGCGGCCTCACTGTAATTGTCACTTGTTTGCTGAGCATCAGCAATTTGAAATTTCAGTACAATTTGAAACCCAGCGGACCTTTTCACACGTTCCCGTACTTTATCTCAATAGAAACTAAACTATTGGTCGGATCGCTTTGATTTTTTTTAAACGATTCTAGATAAAATTTCCTTGGAATACATGTCGGGGCGGGTATACTTCCCATGGACCATCAAGGAGTAATTTCAGTTTGAAAATGAAAAAGGTCACTGGGGTGTCAGGAATATTTGTCAGACTTTGATTTTTATTTTTTTTTGTCAGAAATAATTGCTAATTTTTGTCAGACTATGATTTTTGTGAAAAATGAATGAGAACAAGAACTATTACCAAACGATTTAAAGTTTTATTGATGAATAATGAAAATAATATTTTCATTAGTTATATAAAAAACAAAGCCAACTATGATTATGAAACGATTTAAAGTTTTATTGATGAATAATGAAAATAATATTTTCATTAGTTATATAAAAAACAAAGCCAACTATTTGAAAATGAAAAAGGTCACTGGGGTGTTAGGAATATTTGTCAGACTTTGATTTTTATTTTTTTTGTCAGAAATAATTGCTAATTTTTGTCAGACTATGATTTTTGTGAAAAATGAATGAGAACAAGAACTATTACCAAACGATTTAAAGTTTTATTGATGAATAATGAAAATAATATTTTCATTAGTTATATAAAAAACAAAGCCAACTATGATTAAAATATTAATACAAATTCAAAGTATGTTATGTATTAGGTTTACATTATTAAGTAGAGTAATATTTTCAACACTCCTTCTTAAACCTAATACTAAACATTTTAATTAATATATACTCAATTAATTAATTAAAGTTCATAAGTTTAACAAATTTCGTATGTTTAATCTTTTGTAGATTTTTTGTAAAAAATATCTGCTATCATGTTGTCTGTGCTAAGATACTTAAGATTAATTTGCTTCATGTTAATGAGTTCTCGTATGTGATGGTACTTGATGTCTATATGCTTGCTTCGGTTGTGAAATATAGCATTCGACGCCAATTTAAGAGCTCCCTGGTTGTCCACATTTATTACAACTGGAACATCTTCAATACTATCGAGTTCAAGTAACAATCTTTTTAAATGTCTGTCTGATATGACGACACATCTGCTTTTGTACAATTATTGTTACAAGCTACTTGAAAACCAGGATCAAGTGGAACAGCTGCTTTCTTACATTGTTCCATGTTATACTTTTTCAATAAAGATTTTATATATTGGGTGTTACTCACAGTTAAATCACCTGTTTAACCATCTCTGTTTATTTCCATTCCAAGAAAATGCTGTACTGGACCTTTATCACTAACATCAAATTCGGTTGATAGTTCTAATTTAATTCTTTGGATAACTGTTTTATCTTTACATGTGATAAGTATATCATCGACATATACTGCTAATAAAACAAGTTCGTTATCAACTGTCATTTTATACAAGCATGGTTCGTTATCACAGCTTGTGAATCCAATCTTCTTTAAACATAAGTCAAGCTGAGCATTCCACTCACGACCAGATTGCTTAAGGCCGTATAGGGACTTTCGTAACCGTAGAACCTTATTTGGATGGTTTTTATCAACGAACATCTTTGGCTGTTGCATGTAGACCTCCTCGTTGAGATCACCATTTAAATATGCACTTTGGTGTAAATGCATACCTTTGTTGACAGCTATGGCGAATATTAGTCTTATATTTTCATAACGTATAACAGGTGAAAACGTTTCTTGATAGTTAACACCATATTTCTGGCTGCAGCCCTTTGCCACAAGCCTTGCTTTGTACCGCTCAATATCACCGTTTTTCGTAGTTTTGATGGCGTAAACCCATTTGCAACCTATTGCATTTTTTCCAGCTGGCAAATCAACCATGTCCCATGTTCTATTTTTCATCAAAGCATTGTATTTAATCTGCATAGCATTTTTCCATTCCGCTGAGTTTTTGCAAGAAGTAGCTTCTTTTGGAGTTTGAGGAACGACGTCTATTTTCGTTGATAAACCATTTAACATATTATATTGCTTCCTAGGTCTACCAGGCATACCATCACGAATTATTTTGGGACGACCTCTTCCTCTTTTTGGTATCTCTTGAATTTCATTTTCGGCTTCAGAATTCCTGTTATCGTTAGTTAAAGTGATTTCATCAGATTCTTCTTCGTCAGCAGTATTGAATTCGCCTTCGTCAGCAGTATTAAATCCATTTTCGATTGCTTCTTCATCAACTGAAACATTTAATGCTTGGGAATGATTTTGAACTTCACTAGTGACAAAAATGATAAAATCGTCTTCGTTGTCTACATTGTTTTCTCTGCCAACACAATTTTCAAATGTATTTTCTTCAAATATTACGTCACGTCTTTCAATAACGCTTTGGGTTTCTTTATCATACAACCTGTATGCCTTCGCTACTTGGGAATAGCCAACCATGATGTACTGTTTACCTTTTGCGTCAAACTTTGCCTTTGGACGTTTATTCAAAGCTACTGCAAACGATCCAAAAACCTTCAAATGGCTAACTTTTGGCTTTCAGCCATACCAAGCTTCGTATGGCGTTTTGTTCGACAGGGCTTTAGTAGGAGATCGATTTCGTAAATACACAGCTGTAGCAACGGCTTCCGCCCACAGATTTTTATTCAGATTCGCATGTACTAACATAGATCGTGACATCTCTACTAACGTGCGGTTTGCTCGTTCGACAACACCATTTTGCTGTGGTGTATAAGCAACTGTCAACTGACGCAAAATGCCGTGTTCCTTCAGATATAAATCAAAATCTTTAGTATACTCACGTCCGTTGTCAGTTCTTAAAATTTTTATTTTTTTTCCAGTTTAAAAATTTTGAATTTATCAAAAACTTCGTTCTTTGACTTCATAAAATATACGAATATATGCCTTGTCTTGTCATCGATAAAGGTGACAAAGTATTTCGAGCCTCCTACTGACGATACGTTTATCGGACCACACACATCCGAATGAATTAACTCCAATACGTGTTCGGAACGATATTCAGTTGCTTTAGGAAATGGAATGACATGAATCTTGCTTACCATACATGTCTTGCAATTATGCTCTCTTGCTTAGAAATCTTCATACCATTAACAATACCCTTTTTTCACATATCTCCCAAATCATTAAAATTTAAATGGCCATATCGGCAGTGCCATAACATATCGTTGTTACTTACTGCAAAAATACGTTGTTCGGGTTCTTGACACATAACAAATAAGTTGTCTTCTTTGTAGGCTCTTATGGCAATATAACCATCACTATCCTTTATTTCCACACCATCAGAATTAAATGTAGCAGTATAACCATTTTCAACTGCTTTGCTTATAGTATTTTTTAAGTATTACTTCGCCTTTACCAGTAGCAGTTATTAATTTATCAGCGGCGAGAAAAATCTTTTCGTTACACTGCTCAAGAGTTTTGAATAATTTTCTGTCATTGGACATGTGAGATTTTGCTCCACTGTCAACATACCAGACATCTTGCTTAAACCCCTTTGCTGCTGCAATTAATGCACAAGTCTTTTGATCTGTCGGTCTCTTATCTCGGCAGTCTTTTGCATAATGACCTTTACGACCGCAATTGTAGCATTTGACTGTAACTATCTTATTTTCTTTTGCCCCATTCGCGTTCCAGTTCTTGGCTTTTTTATTAGAACGTGCTGCATATGGTTGTTGTCCACCAACTTCGGCATCTTGCTGTTTATTTCCTCGACGATCACCTTCTTCAAGCAATTTCAGTTTCAAGACGTGAAATGATGGCAAATTATCTCGAGTTTCCATGGCAATTATGAACGGTTCATACAAAGAAGGCAAACTTGACAACAGCACAATCACCATTAATTCATCTTGAAGTTCAATACCGACATCTGCAAGTCGTTCAACTATTTCTTGGAATTTATTTAAATACTGGGTCATGTCTTCGTTATCATCCATCTTCAGATTCATTAGACGTTTATACAGCATTACCTTCTGAATCGGTCCTTTGGGTTTGTGCACTTCAGCTAATTTGTTCCATGCCTCAGCAGATCTCGTACATTTATCGACATTAAAGTTAGCTGATATGTATCTGAGTGGAGTTAGTGTTAGGAATAGGGGATAATATTTAGGTACCAAAATGTAAGAACTGAACTATAGGTACTTATTTATTCTTCTAATGGTACTTTTTGAATTTTCTATAACAGTGGACTTAGAAACACGAAATTAAGCATATATGGTCCTAAGTGAGTGAGAATTCTAGGGGGAAACTTTTTGGTAGTTTTTCTTTATTCGAATGGTACTTTTTGTAATTTCTTCACCAATTGTTTAGGTTGCATCCTTTTGGTAATAACTACATTAAACGTATTATACTATTTTTAACAACGTTAGAATCTATTGTTTCTTCCTTTTTTATGCAACTTTGCTGGAAGTAGTTTACTAGATTCTAGCGAGTAAACCGTTAACGGGTACTTAAATATTGTTTGCCATCAAATTATGCTTGTTATTTTAGCATTAAAAAACACTTGTCAAATTGTCTTCGACATAAGCACTACGTGCATTTTACTAAAAAACGCAATATATTCCTTCTACGAGGTAATATTTATTAACAATAAAAAGAGATCTTCGTCTCTAATTTAAACTTGAAATTTGTTTGTTTTATTTTTATAACAATTTTGGAAAACTTGGATTGATGCCAAACACCAATGAATCTAGAAACATGAAATAAAGCTTACATGGGCCCGAGTGGGTGGGAATCCACAAGTGGCTTTTTGGTACTTTTTCTATATTTTAATGGTACTTTTTGAATTTTCTATAATAATGGACCTAGAAATATGAAATTAAGCGTATATGGTCCTAAGTGAGTGAAAATTCAAGCGGATACTTCATGGTACTTTTTCTTTATTATAATGGTACTTTTTCTTTATTATAATGGTACTTTTTTTAATATTCTATAACAATGGACTTAGAAACACGAAATTAAGCATACATGGGCACACTGCATTATATTTCTAATGCATTAAGCATTGCAGTATTCAGTAAATTTTTACTGGTAATGAAATTTAGATTGCATTACCAGTAAAATTTTACTGATTACTGAAAAAAAATCAGTATTCAGTAAAATTTTACTGATTACTGAAAAAAAAATCAGTATTCAGTAAAATTTTACTGACTACTGAAAAAAAAATCAGTATTCAGTAAAATTTTACTGATTACTGAAAAAAAATTCAGTATTCAGTAAATTTTTACTGAATACTGAAAAAAATCAGTATCATTAAATTGAAGTCTATTATGCATCACCGGTAAAATTTTATGAATTACATATTAATATGTATTTGAGGATTTTCGACTCACTCTTACTAGGAAAGTAAATGAACAGACCTAAAAAAAGAATTAATAATATTTATTTTATTTATTGTTAAAAAAATATTTTTGATGAAAAAAAGTTTATTTTGTTTTCAAATACATAAGTCTTATTTTCCACCGTTAGCTTTTCTTAACACCAACATTTCAAAATTTGCGTCACTTAGTTTTTGTCTTCTAGAACGATTTACAATTCCAGCGAATGAAAATAATCGTTCTACAGGGGCGGACGAGGTATTATATTTTAGAAACACATTTTTAATTGCAGTGTGAGTTTTGAAACAGTTTGTAGTCGTGTCTCGTTCGGCCAGGTATAAAATTGTTTCATGAAATTCTTAAAAATAAATTAGTTTTCTTTGGAAATAACCATTTACTATATCTGTGAACTCAAAATTTCGCTCTAAATTGGGAATAATTTAAAGAAAATCTTGGGGCACCGGCGACCGCATACGTGAAAGTGTTAATAAACAAAAAATGTAAGTAACAGTTATATTTTGTCAATTGGCCGAATTTATTTTTAAATATTTTGTTTAAAACGGCAACAATTTATATTTAAAAATAATTTACATAGAATCAGATAGCTACGCAGTGGTGTTGTCGGTAGAATAGTGGACTACAAGATTGACATCGCTGGTTCGAATCCTAGACGTGTTAAGTATTTTTTATATTTTTTTTTTTAAAACTATTTTATATTCTCAACAAAAACTTCACTTACTATCCTACAATCAGTCATGACAATTTAGCACTTTTTGTAGCAAAAGTAGTAATATGGGGATTTTCTTGAAGTTGCAACTTGAAAAAATAAAAAGTTTCGTTTAAACCAATTTACAAATTTTCTTCTCTTTTATAAAAATACAAACCACAAGTAACCTATTATTTTTTATGTCGAAAGAAAATAAAAAAATACAAAACAAAGAGTGCGTTGTTTACATGCATACATTTTGAATCGAAATATGTATATTTTGTTAATTTGTCTATTTTATTTTTTAAATTGTTTTTCACACGAACAGAAAATATGTAAAGTACATAGTATTTAAAAACGCACAATTAATAAATAAGGGGGTGGTGTTGTGAGTAGAACGGCGACCAACAAACGTGAGTAAAAATTTACTGAATACTGTTTTTTTTTCAGTAATCAGTAAAACTTTACTGAATACTGAAAATTTTTTCAGTAATCAGTAAAACTTTACTGAATACTGAAAATTTTTTCAGTAAAAATCTATTTTTACTTAAATTTTACTGGTACTGCAAAGTGCCCATCTATGGTCCTAAGTCAGTAAGAATTTTAGGGGAGACTTTTTGGTACTTTTTCTTTATTCGACTGGTACTTTTTGTAATTTCTTCACGAATGAATCTAGAAACATGAAATAAAGCTTATATGGAACCGAGTGGGAAACCACAAGTGTGGACTTTTTGGTACTTTTTCTATATTCTAATGGTACTTTTTTTTGAATTTTCTATAACAATGGACTTAGAAACATGAAATTAAGCATATATGGTCCTAAGTGAGTGAGAATTCTAGGGTAGACTTTTTGGTACATTTTTTTATTCGAATGGTACTTTTTGTAATTTCTTCACCAATGAACCTAGAAACATGAAATAAAGCTTATATGGACCCGAGTTCTAGGGGGAGACTTTTTTATTCTAATTATTATTCTAAAACATGACATTAAAACTAAAGAAAATAATTCCCGGGAATTCTCGCACAATTTCCCGGGATTGAAAGTTTCGCGGAATTCCCGTTATTTCTTGTCCCGGGAATTCCCGTGCAAAACTCTAATTGTACAACATACATACATATTACATACAATGTAATGATTGCCGACATCCTGACGAATAACACTGCGGAACAGAGATTTTGGTGCCCGAGATTTGAACTACGTTTTGTACAAGCTGATGAACCATCATTACTATGTTATACTTGTTTTTTTCCATTCAGCTCGCGTTTTCGATATATTGCGGTTTTTGTATTTTCATTGAATACCCAAATTTTTGGGTTTTTCTTCAAAATTTTGGGTATTGCAATTAAGAATGTGAAATTTTTTTAGCATGAGACTGGTCTACATAAACATATGCTTCTTTTGAGTATAATAATTCTAATGGATATTTTGGCATATTTGTCTGATCTTTCGGGAAAGTTGAAATTTGACTTTTTTAGCTTTATCCTTAATAAAATTGTGCATTATGAAAATTTTAAATAAAAATTTAGCACTGAACATTTAAGGCATTATAGCGAACATAGTTTTTAATTAAAATGAAAACTTAGTTAAAAATTTAATGAAATATTTAGATAATATCCCGAAATTTTACATCATAAAAAACTATTTTTTTTATAAATACATTTTTAGGTAGTCATTAGTCTTATTTCTTAATACACATTTAAATCTAACTACAGCAATATAAATACTTCATTTGATGTGTGTGAAGTTAAATTTCGAAATTTATAACCCTAGACACAAACCAGTTGAGTTAACAGAGTTCTGTTTAAAGGCTAACATAGCACTGTTAAACATTGGAAATCAAGGTAGGTGTATTCAAAATGGAATAATAATCACACGGTTGGACCAAATGGACCACTCACGTTGGAAACGGGAACTCATCTCCCGCTTTTTCCAAAAACTAAGTCAAATCATAAATTTCAAACATATTTTTACATTTTTTCGGAATTTTTAAAATTTACTTATAATGGATGGATGAATCTAAATTCCTGGAAATTGGGAGAAGATGGGCAGATGAATCTTGCTGGAATATTTAGGAAGGGTGTTGGTCTATTATGATCCGTGGTCATAACCTCTAACAGTGCGAGTTCTGATAGAGAAATTTGAATTTTTCGGAAATTTAAATTTCTTGGGAGGATGAATCTAAATTTCTTGGAAATGGGAGAAGATGGGCGGATGAATCTCTCTGGAATATTTAGGTAAGGTGTTGGTCTATAATGGTCCATGGTCATAACCTTCAACAGTGCGAGTTCTGATAGAGAAATTTAAATTTTTCGGAAATTTAAATCTCTTGAGAGGATGAATCTAAATTTCTTGGAAATGGGAGAAGATGGGCGGATGAATCTTGCTGGAATATTTAGATAGGGTGTTGGTCTATCATGATCCGTGGTCATAACTTTTAGCTGTGTGAGTTCTGATAGAGAAATTTAAATTTTCCGAAAAAAATTTTTTTTTTTTGGAAGATGAATCTAAATTTCTTGGAAATGGGAGAAGATGGGCAGATGAATCTTGCTGGAATATTTAGATAGGATGTTTGTCTATCATGGTCATTGGTCATAACCTTTAACAGTGCGAGTTCTGATAGAGAAATTTAAATTTTTCGAAAATTTAAAATTTCTTGGGAGGATGAATCTAAATTTCTTGGAAATGGGAGAAGATGGGCAGATGAATCTTGCTGGAATATTTAGATAGGGTGTTGGTCTAAAATGGTCCGTGGTCATAACCTTTAACAGTGCGAGTTCTGATAGAGAAATTTTAAATTTTTAGGAAATTTAAATTTCTTGGGAGGATGATTTTAAATTTCTTGGAAATGGGAGAAGATGGGCAGATGAATCTTGCTGGAATATATAGATAGGATGTTTGTCTATAATAGTCCGTGGTCATAACCTTTAACAGTGCGAGTTCTGATAGAGAAATTTAAATTTTTAGGAAATTTAAATTTCTTGGGAGGATGAATCTAAATTTCTTGGAAATGGGAGAAGATGGGCAGATGAATCTTGCTGGAATATTTAGATAGGGTGTTGGTCTATCATGATCCGTGGTCATAACCTTTAACAGTGCGAGTTCTGATAGAGAAATTTAAATTTTTCGAAAATTTAAAATTTCTTGGGAGGATGAATCTAAATTTCTTGGAAATGGGAGAAGATGGGCAGATGAATCTTGGTGGAATATATAGATAGGATGTTTGTCTATCATGGTCCGTGGTCATAACCATTAACAGTGAGAGTTCTGATAGAGAAATTTTAATTTTTAGGAAATTTAAAATTTCTTGGGAGGATGAATCTAAATTTCTTGGAAATGGGAGAAGATGGGCAGATGAATCTTGCTGGAATATTTAGATAGGGTGTTGGTCTAAAATGGTCCGTAGTCATAACCTTTAACAGTGCGAGTTCTGATAGAGAAATTTAAATTTTTAGGAAATTTTTTTTTTTTTTTTGGAGGATGAATGTAAATTTCTTGGAAATGGGAGAAGATGGGCAAATGAATCTTGCTGGAATATTTAGATATGGTGTTGGTCTATCATGATCCGTGGTCGTAACCTTTAACAGTGCGAGTTCTGATAGAGAAATTTAAATTTTTAGGAAATTTAAATTTCTTGGGAGGTTGAATGTAAATTTCTTGGAAATGGGAGAAGATGGGCAGATGAATCTTGCTGGAATATATAGATAGGATGTTTGTCTATCATGGTCCGTGGTCATAACCTTTAACAGAGCGAGTTCTGACAGAGAAATTTAAATTTTTAGGAAATTTAAATTTCTTGGGAAGATGAATCTAAATTTCTTAGAAATGGGAGAAGATGGGCAGATGAATCTTGCTGGAATATTTAGATAGGGTGTTGGTCTAAAATGGTCCGTGGTCATAACCTTTAACAGTGCGAGTTCTGATAGAGAAATTTAAATTTTTAGGAAATTTTTTTTTTTTTTTTGGAGGATGAATGTAAATTTCTTGGAAATGGGAGAAGATGGGCAAATGAATCTTGCTGGAATATTTAGATATGGTGTTGGTCTATCATGATCCGTGGTCATAACCTTTAATAGTGCGAGTTCTGATGGAGAAATTTAAATTTTTCGGAAATTTAAATCTCTTGAGAGGATGAATCTAAATTTCTTGGAAATGGGAGAAGATGGGCAGATGAATCTTGCTGGAATATTTAGATAGGGTGTTTGTCTATCATGGTCCGTGGTCATAACCTTTAACAGTGCGAGTTCTGATAGAGAAATTTAAATTTTTAGGAAATTTAAATTTCTTGGGAGGATGATTCTAAATTTCTTGGAAATGGGAGAAGATGGGCAGATGAATCTTGCTGGAATATATAGATAGGATGTTTGTCTATCATGGTCCGTGGTCATAACCTTTAACAGTGCGAGTTCTGATAGAGAAATTTTAATTTTTAGGAAAATTAAAATTTCTTGGGAGGATGAATCTAAATTTCTTGGAAATGGGAGAAGATGGGCAGATGAATCTTGCTGGAATATATAGATAGGATGTTTGTCTATCATGGTCCGTGGTCATAACCTTTAACAGTGCGAGTTCTGATAGAGAAATTTAAATTTTTCGGAAATTTAAATCTCTTGAGAGGATGAATCTAAATTTCTTGGAAGTGGGAGAAGATGGGCAGATGAATCTTGCTGGAATATTTAGATAGGGTGTTTGTCTATCATGGTCCGTGGTCATAACCTTTAACAGTGCGAGTTCTGATAGAGAAATTTAAATTTTTAGGAAATTTAAATTTCTTGTGAGGATGATTCTAAATTTCTTGGAAATGGGAGAAGATGGGCAGATAAATCTTGCTGGAATATATAGATAGGATGTTTGTCTATCATGGTCCGTGGTCATAACCTTTAACAGTGCGAGTTCTGATAGAGAAATTTAATTTTTTAGGAAAATTTAAAATTTCTTGGGAGGATGAATATAAATTTCTTGGAAATGGGAAAAGATGGGCAGATGAATCATGCTGGAATATTTAGATAGGATGTTGGTCTATAAATTTCTCTATCAGAACTCGCAGTGTTAAAGGTTATGACCACGGATCATGATAGACCAACACCATATCTAAATATTCCAGCAAGATTCATTTGCCCATCTTCTCCCATTTCCAAGAAATTTTGATTCATCCTTCCAAGAAATTTTAAATTTTCGAAAAATTTAAATTTCTCTATCAGAACTCGCACTGTTATAGGTTATGACCACGGTCCATTATAGACCAACACCCTATCTAAATATTCCAGCAAGATTCATCTGCCCATCTTCTCCCATTTCCAAGAAATTTACATTCATCCTCCAAAAAAAATAATAAAATTTCCTAAAAATTTAAATTTCTCTATCAGAACTCGCACTGTTAAAGGTTATGACCACGGACCATGATAGACAAACATCCTATCTATATATTCCAGCAAGATTCATCTGCCCATCTTCTCCCATTTCCAAGAAATTTAGAATTATCCTCCCAAGAAATTTAAATTTCCTAAAAATTTAAATTTCTCTATCAGAACTCGCACTGTTAAAGGTTATGACCACGGACCATTTTAGACCAACACCCTATCTAAATATTCCAGCAAGATTCATCTGCCCATCTTCTCCCATTTCCAAGAAATTTAGATTCATCCTCCCAAGAAATTTTAATTTTCCTAAAAATTAAAATTTCTCTATCAGAACTCGCACTGTTAAAGGTTATGACCACGGACCATGATAGACAAACATCCTATCTATATATTCCAGCAAGATTCATCTGCCCATCTTCTCCCATTTCCAAGAAATTTAGATTCATCCTCCCAAGAAATTTTAAATTTTCGAAAAATTTAAATTTCTCTATCAGAACTCGCACTGTTAAAGGTTATGACCACGGACCATTTTAGACCAACACCCTATCTAAATATTCCAGCAAGATTCATCTGCCCATCTTCTCCCATTTCCAAGAAATTTAGATTCATCCTCCCAAGAAATTTAAATTTCCCAAGAAATTTAAATTTCCTAAAAATTTAAATTTCTCTATCAGAACTCGCACTGTTAAAGGTTATGACCACGGACCATTATAGACAAACATCCTATCTATATGTTCCAGCAAGATTCATCTGCCCATCTTCTCCCATTTCCAAGAAATTTAAAATTTTCGAAAAATTTAAATTTCTCTATCAGAACTCGCACTGTTAAAGGTTATGACCAATGACCATGATAGACAAACATCCTATCTAAATATTCCAGCAAGATTCATCTGCCCATCTTCTCCCATTTCCAAGAAATTTAGATTCATCTTCCAAAAAAAAAAATTTTTTTCGGAAAATTTCTCTATCAGAACTCACACAGCTAAAAGTTATGACCACGGATCATGATAGACCAACACCCTATCTAAATATTCCAGCAAGATTCATCCGCCCATCTTCTCCCATTTCCAAGAAATTTAGATTCATCCTCTCAAGAGATTTAAATTTCCGAAAAATTTAAATTTCTCTATCAGAACTCGCACTGTTGAAGGTTGTGACCATGGACCATTATAGACCAACACCTTACCTAAATATTCCAGAGAGATTCATCCGCCCATCTTCTCCCATTTCCAAGAAATTTAGATTCATCCTCCCAAGAAATTTAAATTTCCGAAAAATTTAAATTTCTCTATCAGAACACTCACTGTTAAAGGTTATGACCACGGATCATAATAGACCAACACCCTTCCTAAATATTCCAGCAAGATTCATCCGCCCATCTTCTCCCAATTTCCAGGAATTTAGATTCATCCATCCATTATAAGTAAATTTTTAAAATTCCGAAAAAATTTAAAAATATGTTTGAAATTTATGATTTGACTTAGTTTTTGGAAAAAGCGAGATATGAGTTCCCGTTTCCAACGTGAGTGGTCCATTTGGTCCAACCGTGTGATTATTATTCCATTTTGAATACACCTACCTTGATTTCCAATGTTTAACAGTGCTATGTTAGCCTTTAAACAGAACTCTGTTAACTCAACTGGTTTGTGTCTAGGGTTATAAATTTCGAAATTTAACTTCACACACATCTTCATTTGATGTTTTTAAAATATTGCGAATTTTGTATTTACGTGATTTACAGCGTTTTTGGTGAAAATATCTTAAAATTTTTATTAAAAACACTAGCATTTTATAGAAAAAAATTAATTTTTACAAACATATAGATTTATTTCTACATTATATATCCAGGAATTGTCTAAGTTGCGAATTTGAATACCAAAGTAATCAAAATACAATTGGAGAACAGTGTATGTAATTGATTTTCGCTGATCTTTTAATATATATTCGCCACAAATGAAAGAAAACATATTAGGATCTTTAACACAGCATCTCATCTTACTAGCCATAATGAAACAATATAACAAGAGAAATTATATTTAGCAAAAAAAAAAACATTTTTTATTAAATCTTTAGTTTATGTATAATCTTGCAGGTGTAAAAAATTCAAGTTACGAACATTTTTATAATTTTTAAATACGAAAAACATATGAAAAATATTATAAAACTTTGAGTTATTTGCCAAATAGTTTGGTATATTTTCAGCGAATTTTCAATATTTTTATATAAATTAGTTTATTGATATGTTTTTATTGTATATAGTGAAAAAAATTTGAACCCTTTTACCATAGGTTAAACTTATAAGGATGAAACTGAAAAAAGTTAATTTTCAACATCCTTGCGATATCTCCAATATATCCTGAAATTTAGATAAACAAAATTGATGTCAAAGAAAAGATAATTTTGTGTATAATATCAGTACAAAAATGAATTTTTAATTTTAGTCTCCATTTATGAAATAATCAAACAAAAAGAGAAAAAAATACAGAATAACCAAAAAAATTAAAACCGCGATATCTTAAAAACAAGAGCTGCTCAAAAAAAACTAAAGATAGTTTTGACTAAGAAATGTCCCATACATATTTTATCAAAAACATTTTCCGCGGTACCAAACCAAAATGTCAATTTTGTTCCTCTGTGTAATCTTTCTAAGGCAAATTTTATTATACTTTGTATTATTAATCTTTGTGTGTAGGAAATACATACTAGAGTTGTGTAGCTCATGAATGACCTAGTTTAATTGAACGATTCACTCAACTGAGCGAAGTGAATCATTCATCATACTGAGCGTTTTCAGCTCAGCACTGAGCGTTTTCAACTGAGCACTGAGCGTTTTATGCTCATGTTTCTTTCAGTACTCATGAAAGAGCTGCACAAGCACATTCATTTGTCATCTTCAATGTTTCACATGTTTCACTTTACTCGTCAATTCTGTAACATTCTTTCGCTCACTGACATTGAAAAGTGAGTGAGTATTGTGTCCTACAAAAATAAAACGATCATTCGAATGTAGGTTTGTTATGTATGTATATGATCGTATGCTGCCGCGAATATATTTTTGCTTTGATATGATACAACGTTTGTATGAATTGTTTCAAGAATTATTAGAGTTATTCAAATTGTTTTTGTTTTCATAATTTTTATATGTGTGCTATTGAATGAGTGTGAATTTATTTATGGTATGGTGATGTAGAATGAAATAAAGAAAGAGTATTGCTACAGTTTGTAAGTATATTTCATAAAATAATAATGAAAAAGGGAAATACATAATTGTTATTGTTAAAATAATAATTGTAATTGAAATTATGTAATTAGTAAAAAAATACTATTTCAAAAATACATTAGTGGGATTATATCTACCTAAAAACATAATTAAAAAAATACAAAGTACTGATATTCTTAATTAAATTAGCAATATTATTTCAATCACTTTTTTTTAGAAAACATATATCTTATGCACTTTTTTACTATACTGCTACATCAACAGAACATTTGTCAGCTGCCATGAGCGACCTATCGTGGGTTTTCGTTGCTTTTTGGAATGACAGTTTTAGGTTATTTTTTATTTCGTAAAACAATAAAATCTTATTCCTTAAATTCAGAAATTCTATTTATGTATATATTGTTATATCATAAAATAATTAAGTTAATGTGGAAAATATTTTTATACAAATTGTATCACAAAACAATTTTTCTTTCGTATTTTTAGTAGAAATTTTGTTGATCTATATACATAAGTTGTAAAAGTCAGGTAAAAAATATATATTTTGCCAATTGATAACTAACATTATGTAAATGGGAAAACCCCCAAAAAACTGTAAGAATATTCATTTTGGTTTAGTTATTGTCACATTTTTATTTTGGATCACAATTATCAGATCATCAAAATATTTTTCCTTTTTCAAATTCCAGTTAATATCTTGAGTTTTTTGGCTAAACATTTGCTTACCATCGGAAATTAGAAATAATAAAAAATTAACTCTTTTTTCCGCAAAAATATTAGTTTAAATAAAATACAATTTGATTTTTTAAAATTTTAATCAATTATTTCACGCATAAATCTCTAATTGTCAAAAGACTGTGTGTTTTTACAACTAACAACAGAAATAATTGATTTAATTCACTACAAGCAATTCTCAAAATGAAATGGTCATTATACAACATACTGAGCTAATGAGCTAAAAGAGCGACCTAGTTCATTTCAGTGAGCTGAGCTGAAAAGAGCGGTCACTTCACTGAGCTAATAAACCCAACTCTAATACATACATGTTAAGGAGGAGTGTTGAAAGCATTTTTACTTTGCAGCATGTACGTTCTCTATTTTCCTTTTTACGTGTTCTTCATTCTTGTAAAGTAGTAACATAAGTAATTATTTCAACTCAGTAATTTATTCCTACATAAAAACACTTATATATTAATTTCAACACATCTGAGCAATGACGTAACTTAATGGTATATAATACGTTATTGATGAGAGAGTATTCCTTTGATTATTATCTTTTGTTTTGAACTAGTCTCTAAAATTTTTAAAATCTTTTATCGTCTAGAAGACGGTATTCACAAAGGTCCGTGTACACTAGTCTTCTTAACTAATTCATAAACTGATTTCGCCGCAATAAAAATCTATTTTTTTATTTATTTTTTAACTAGGAAACAGAATGTATTGATGATCATCGTTTGACTGGCTTTGATTGCCCTGATGGTCACCACAGTAAACGCATTGGGGATCTTGTCGAAATACATGAACATATGCAAACACCAGCAAATCAAGAAAATCATTTCAACGATCCAATATACTCTGAAATTGAAGATGATAGTGTTCTTATATCAGAGAGTCCAAACTTTGAAAATCACACTGGTATTCAACATTTCATCGCAGCTGATAATCCTCAAATATTGTACGCCAAAGTTAATAAGAACAATAAACGAGTATTAGAAGCAAACAGGATTCAATTAAAGGAACCAAAACCGCAAATGCCTTTGGCGAAAATCATACAGGATTCATTGAAAAATAAAAAAATTATATCAAATATTACTCCACTACCACCACTTCCAGAACCGTCTGGAGATGAAACTACTTCATATTCATCGCCAACGTCAACTGCTATACCTCTGCCACATTGCCAGTCATTAAATAATGTAAGAGTAATGGAGCATAATTCAACCCCGAAAAAACACCGAAATCTCAGCAAATCGGATTTATCACTTCATCGCAGTGAAATATTCTTGGAAAATTTATGTAGAAGTGAATTGGTGGTGGATACTGGAATTGACCGAGAAAACCTGGAAAAAGTACAAAACGTATGTAAAGCATTTTCAAACTTTAATATGACAATTTTATACATATATAACTCGTTTGCTAGGATAACAAGAATATACCAAATCGTTCGTATGTCTCAATGGCTCAGCCATCCCCTAATGATGTTTTTAGCAGGTCATCTGATAGCGAACACGAAGTTTTGTGTCATAATGATACCGTGTCTTATGAATTGCCCAATGATAATGACGATGTTGATGGTGTTGCTGAATCTATTGATGCAGATAACTCTACAACTGCTGGCAGTAATTTGGGTTTAAGTACAATTGTTCCTCCATCATCTCATAACCAAAGTACACCTAAGAAGCAATCCTTTATGACAAAGGTAGAATTTTTTATTGACTCCTATTAGTGCTGAACACATTTTTTCTTTGCTTTATTTAACAAATACAAATTAAAACCATTCTTTATCATTTAATATGTTTACGGATCTGTAACTCTGTAAATTCTGTATTAACATTGAAATCAACTATTTATAACATAGTTCATAAAAAACAGCTTTTTACTAACATTATCACTTTAATTACACTCTGTATACAGATAAACACACATCCATAAATTTATACAAACGAAAATAAAGTTGAATAAGTTTTAACATTTCTTTGGCATGGGTAACATTTCTTTCTAGTTGGAAATATCTTCACTGATTTACATATATCATTATTATTTTCATTAATTTAGGATAAGTCAAATACAGCGGAATTGAATGTTGACGTAGAGCCGATGAACATCAGTAATAGTTGCCCAAATACACCACACAAACAAAACGACCAACGACAACATCCGTCGCATTCTCTTAGTATGACTGAGGTATCCGAATATGGGACGGTATTAAATTCAAATGTAAAGGCGACCAATGCATCCCTTCGTTACAAAAGCTTAAAAAATGTATTGCAGAAATCTTTTCGAAAAAGCAAAACATTTATTAGGGCTGAAGGGAAACGTTTGTCTACATCTTTGAATTTTGCAACGAATAACGGAACAGTAAGCCCGACTTTTGCCCGTGGTAAACAATCATTTACAGAGTCGAATTTTAGTATTGAGGCCCTATTCTCCCTAAATGAATCCGCATCGGTTAGTGAACAAATAGCACAAACAGTGAGCATTTGTCGCAAATTGCCCGATTTGGAAATTTCGACGGAAATGGTCGAGGCAGAAAGACTGTTATTATTTTCAACATTACGTCGAGAAAATAAACAGAGCCCCTCGTCGACAGCAACAAAGAGTCAAACCATGAATCAAAAGCCAAAGATGCGATTTTTTATTGACGATATGTTTTTGCCTGTACTCTCCGATGTTAATCAGGATATATTTTTTAATTATTTTTATATTGTTACCTTTGAATGCGGAGGTGTTATTAAGTCCACACAATCGGCTGAATGTGTGAATGGCACAGCGGTGTTTCGAGACTGTGGCATTGAATTCGTGCTTTGCTCGGAATTGGAAACAAACACAGAAGAGAAGCAATCTTCCTATAAGCACAACGCTGTAAAATGTAATATTTTTATGCTTCGTTTACGTAAAATATCTACAATTTCAATAGAGCCCAGGAAAAAAGTAAGACAAACTAATTTAAATTAACTTTTAATTTTCATTTAATATATGCACATATTACTATGTTTCTTTGCAGACAATAATTGAGGCTTTAACACAAAGTCCTTCCACAACATTGATGTCGACGTCGTCATCATCATCCTCCAATGATGTCGTTTCAAGATTCCGTTTGCACGCAACTTTCACTATAGATGCTAGTGATTTTGTGCCTTACGAGTATGTGCATCAAGAATCGAACAATGCTGATCGGATTTGTACACGTGCGGCAGGCTTTTGTACCATACCCTTAACAGCTCGAACCAAATCCACAAATTTATCAGGACAACTACGCTTAAAAGGACGAGCAGAAGTACGTTTTCCAAAACGTGTGTTTGGAGGTTTTTTAAATGTCGAAGATCCCCATTCACAACATAATTGGAATCGACGTTGGTGTACGTTGGATGGTATATTTTTTTATGTGTGGCAAGATGAAAGTAGTCTGAATATGACACCCCTTCTAGTTCTTGATTTGCGGGATACTAGACGTAATACAAATTACCCTTTGACTTGTTCACCAAGAGAACTTTGCGCACGTCCTCGCTCATTTTGTTTAGAGTGTAAAAAACATGAATCTTGCGAAGATGTATCCAACTTCACGGTATTTTTTGCAGCCGAAACACAGGAGAATTTGGATGACTGGCTAAAGAACTTAAATATTGTGATGGATTTCATTGTCACATGGCTATAGTAAAAATACATTAATTTTAGTTATATAATTAAAATAAATATTAAAGTATGGGAAAATGGCGTACAGTTTGTATTATTTGCAAAAAAATATATACATTGTATGTGGTTAATTAATTGAAATTACACATGATATATGTACACTGATGGACGAAAGTCACCGCCATTTCCCTTCAGAATGTTTAAAGGACTACCACGTTATAAATATAATTGAAACACAAAATTTTATTTTTTCAGCAAAAACAATAATTCAATTTGACTGAAGTATCAGTTAAAACAAGTCTTTTTAACTTAACCTAATTTACAAATACGTACCGTGGCGATCCTTTACACATCCTAAAGAGGAAATGGCGGTGAATTTTGTCCATCAGTGTACATAGAATATTGAAAAAAAAAAAAAAAAAAAACGTTATTGTTTTATACCATGTTCACACGACGGCATTATTCGTCATTCACGCTCTCATTCGTCATTCAACCCCCAATTACGAACTGAATTACATGATTCGCCATACAAAATTTCAAGTGCGAATTACCTTGTTCGTACGTAATTCAGTTTGAATTACCTTATGAATTACGAACGAATGGCTGTCATCTCTAATTTTTATCGATTATTTATGTATCAAAATCAGCTGTTCAAACAAAAATGTCAAAACAAAATAAAGAAAAAGATTTTTGTATTAAATAAATAAATTAAAAGAAATAAAAAGTCTGATTAAAGTTAAAGCAGCAAAGCTCTTCCATTCTTTCAGCCCACACCTCTAATAAAGCCCGCTCGCTACCCTGGTCCCACTTGCTTACACTTTTTCTTTTTTCTAATACTGAAAATAATAATAAAATTATATTTGTTTAATTAATAATGCTACAATTTTATGTTTTTACTTACCTTTTTTATCCATTGCCAAATTACAAATTTAAAATTCGCACCAAACAAACAAAATAAACAAAAAAAACAAAACATGTAAACAGAAGAAAAAAAACAAGAAGAAATAAATGTCAAACTGAATTACGAATGTTGTCGTGTAAACAGGTTGATTCGCAATCGTAATTCAAAACGCGAATTAAGTAATTCAGACTGCCGTGGAAACATGGCATTAGGATCGACAACTTGTTTGTGAAAATGTTATATTCACCCTTATTCTAGTTGTCATCACTTTCTGTCGACATCACCTCGACACTATTTTGGTATTCTGTAATCGTGTTGTGTCGACGTCGGCTGTTTATCGAAAAATGCAATAACAGAAAACACACATCTCTAATATTTAAGTCAGCTGATTCATTTTGTTTTACATTTAAAACAAAAAAACTTCAGTCGTGGAACAGATCTGAGTTGAGAAACAGCTCGCGCCTCATCGTCATTATATCTTAAGAGCGGTCTGGCCGATTTTTGTTGTTTGGCTTTCGAGAGTTGTGCGTCTCACCTCGCATTGGTATTAATTTTATCCGTCGCATAACTGTTTTCACAGTTTTGAGTCGTTTATGTTAATCCACATGCGTTCGTTTTGTTATAATCTTGATTTGAGGTTATGAGAAGACACAGTTGATATACATACATATTTTGTGAAGAGAAACCTGGTTGGAGGACCATTCAAAACTCATTGGAGGAGACCCATTAAAACCAGAGTATGAAAACAAACAAACCATTTCGCAAACGTTTGCAAAATGTACAAAACAAATCAAAATTTTTATATTGTATTGTACATGAGCAAAAACAAAACAAAAACTTTATAAGTGACAAAGAGAGAAAACGAAACGATTAGCTTTTCACTCATCTGCATTATTTAATTTACCGTTACTATCGTACATTTGAGTACAAAACATATAGAGAAACGTATTTTTTTATTCGTTTTGTTTTTTTTTGTACTGTGTTCCCTATTATAATGAGTAAATCAATTACCAAACGTTTGTTAAACGTTTTTTATCAGAATGTTTCAATATTGTTCTTACTCTTTTCTTTTCTAGTTGCGTACGTTTATATTAATGTACAGTTTGCGCTCATGAGAAAAAACAATACAAAACATAATGGGACAATCATTCTCATTGTATGTGTTTGGTTTTTGTTTTACTCACTGAAAAGAACAAAACGATAGCAAACGTTTCGATTTGTTTATTTCAGTACCACATAAAACTCATTTTTGATGAAAATCTGGTGGAGGACCATACAAAACTCATTAGTGAAGAATAACATGGTGGAGCACCATCTTATTCTTCATGGGACTATCTAATAGCTGGTCCAAAGTAGGCAACGCATTAGATTCACATACTGGTTACATAGCGTCAGTTACCTTACTAGCTTTGTAACTGGTTACTTGATCAGCTACTTGACTAGTTATTTTAACACGTACATGTCCTAAGCAGGGGTTCAATTGACTTTTTTGATACAATGTGACTATCTGATAGCTGATCGAAAGTAGTCAACGCTTCTGGTGGGTAAAATAAAGTGCAGTACAAAAAAAAAGTATGAAGTGACTTCTCCATATGTTACTAAGAGACACTAAAGTGACTATTAACTTCATGCTATGTTACATGGGATACCAGATGCTTAAGCAAAAGTAAAAATAAACTGTATGAGAATTATATCAACACAATTTGTATAAAACCAGTTTGTACGAATTACTCACAAAACGTTTAAAGTGACTACACTCCAGATTACTTAGACACTTAAGTGTCTATTGTCTTCACGCTAGATTACTTGGGATGTATAAAGTAACCAATTGTCTTCTCTCTGCACTACAAAGTGCACACACGTGTCAAATGACCAAAATATATAAATTGAAGTTAGCCAAGTGATAAGAAATTTGTGACAATTACTGTCTTTAAGGGATACATTGACTACTTGCTTAACTGCTGGGTTTAATAGTTTGCCATTTAATCTTAAAGTAAAAAAAAATACTTTTTTATTATTATTTTAAATTGTGATAAGGGCGTTATTTTTTAAAAATGTTTATGATTCAAAAAAATAAAGAAAACAACTCCGGCAACATTCTGATATCTTTAAACATCCAGATAATAAGTGCCGCCTTTAAGAATGTTCTGGAAACAATATCGCCTTATTTGAAAGATGGAATTAAATCATCATATATTTCAAAAACAATAAAATTGGCAACAACATTAAGATTTCACAGGGTTCGTATCAGGTTAGTGTTGGAAACGATTTTAATTTGAGTTTGTCGCAACCTGACGTTTCTAAAATATTGCCCGAAACTCTGGATGCTTTAGAAATGAGAGTTTTTGGAAACAGAATTGGTCTTTTCCTTTTCGGAGTAAATATTCTTGTTGAGGATTTCAGTTTGATTTCGCGATGAAGGTCCAGGTATCTCTTGTTCAATGGGGGGCATCTATTGTGTCCAATTCAATAACGTCAGGCACTCCTTCCAAAAATCCTGCTGATTCTGGGATCTCAACATTGGACACCTTGCATAACACCTTCCGGATTTATATGTTTATTAAACTGCCAGAGATTTGCTACATCTTCCTCCAAAGGGGTGAGTGCCAACTGTTTAGATATATCGCCAACTGTAACATTACACTCACTTCTGTTAGTTACCATTTTTTTTAACTTTAAATTTTGAATCTCTCCTTACCTAAAAAATATGATATATTTATATCACCTTTATTCTATTTGGCGTCGTCGACATCGTCGTCAATATTGAGTCAAAAAATTCTGTCGAAAGTTAAAAATTGTTATCGATATCGGAGAAACATATACAATGGAGTCGGGATAGAGTGAACTAATTAATGCAAGGTCTGTTCACTTTATCCAATAAATTCACTTTATCGAGACTGAAAAAATAATAAAAAATCATAAAATTTTATGTCAAAAATGTACATTTTATTATATTTTTATAAAGGAACAAATAAATCATTAATGGTTGCTTGTTTTGTACATGTACTTTTGGCTTTTTGTACTGCTAAATCACGAAATTTGTAAAAGTAAGATATTTTCATAATATTTAGTATTGTTCTCAGCCCAGTCAATGGCTTTTTAAAATTTGAACAGCTTGAGTTGCTGCTTTATACCCTTGAAGCCAGCCTGCGCTTGAATTGAAACCTCCTGATCGTGTAACTGGTGTATTTTTTTTGATTTTGCCTTAAGCATTTCTCCACTGGCAGGCAAATTTTTACATCGCTGCTTTAAAAGTCAATTATGAAGCATTTTTTCGACGCTGGGACATTCCGCTTTTCGCAATTTTTTTTTATTTATAGCACTTTTATTGTGGCATAGGATTCCACTTTGTATTTAATTAATGCCACATATTGTGGACTTTGCTACACCAAATTTATTTGCTAGAACTGTAACTTCCACTCTATTGTCCATATCTTTAATTATTTCTTGCTAAACTTTTATAGTAAGATTTTTTTGGCTTATACAGCAATAGGCTCAAACAAAGTCAAAAATCTCAGAAAAACCAAAACAGAAATAACGGTGTTGTATAAAAAATGTGTGTAAAAAAATAATGAAACTTAGTTTAAGTGGTATAATAATACTGATAAGAGTCATAACTGTCTGTAGACAAAAAATAACAAATAAAAACTTTTGATTTTAATTTTTTTTGCAAAAAAAAAAACTAAAGTTCACTATATAGAGGTAGGCGATGTTCACTCTTTAGAGTCTCCAATGTAAAAATTTATGTGTTCATACTATCCAGTAGTTCATATTATCAAGTGTTAACTTTAACCCGACTCCACTGTACCATTTTTTGACTCAATATTGACGACGATATCGACGACGCACAGTGCTTTGTCCCCATATAACGATGGGACAAAAATAGAAGGAGTTGTCGTAGAGCTTTGAAATTTGGTATGCCAATATAAAATACCTTAGTTAAGAAAAATTAAATCTTTGGAAAAAATCGGACCAAGGACACGCCTACCTCCCATATGTGCCAAAAATATAATTTTTAGTTTTGGCTATATAGTTGATCTAAAAATCATGAAAATCTGCATTTGTTATACGCTCTAATCTTACAATCTTTCTCTTAATTTTTATTGTGATTGCAGAAAGGATTCTTGGTCCTGCCTATATCCTTAATTGTGAAAATTCTATAACTTCAGCAAAAATGATCTGATTGTAATGAAAGTTGGTATGTTTATTTGTATTTACTGAATAACTTTTTGGGTGGAATAAGATTTGTCCGTCCGCCAGTCTGTACGTCTCACAGTGCTTTGTCCCCATATAACGAATGGACAAAAGTGGAAAGAGCTTGTGTAGAGATATGAAATTTGGTACACTAATACTCTTTTGCATTGATAAAGAAAATACAAACCAGTGGAGTTATAAAGAGTTTTCGAGTAAAAATAAATTACTCTCCATCTGAAAAATAACAAAAAAAAAAGTACTCTAGCAACAATTTGTAAAAATAAGTTATATTTTATTATAAATCAATTTAAAACATTTGTTTTGTGATATTTTACTTCTTTTCTTTGCAAAACTTGTAAATTGTATTAATTTTCAACTTTTTAATTTTGTTTACATTTGCAACCATATGCTTTAAACATATTTTTTACTGGACAAAACATATCATGTCACTTTTAACACTCTCTTGCTCTTTCCTTACAAGTTTTTAAAAGTAAACGAACGGAATCCCGTAACTTCCAGTGATAATATTTGTACATATCAAGTACGCGAACATAACTATAGTAAATATTAATAAACATTACAAACAATATTTAGCTACTCCAATGAACCAATTATTGAAAATAACAAAAAACGTCAAATTTTTAAAGAAAATTTATTCAAAATTTAAAATACATACATAATCACCCCTATCGTGAAAAACATGTGAAATTTATGTTCCCATGAAATATCCATTTCCCTAGAAGGGAAAATTGCTATCGTGATATTCCCCTGAATTTTCATTCACAATAGTTGATTTTGTTCGTAACAGCTGTCTATTGTTTACAAAATTTCATCTAAAAATTTCACAACATGGGGAATTTTTTCACGTGAACAAAGTTTATGAACGAAAAATGGGAAAAGGGAACATATTTCATGTGAAATATTGATTCGCGATAGGGGTGAATTTGTACAATTGATATTATAATTTAAATGATTTAATTTAATTTTCAATTTGGGAAATTATTAACATTTTATACTAAAATGAACCATAATAAGCATTTTTTAAAAATAATTTATTTCAAAGATGCGGCAAAAATTCCGTTAATTTTATTTTTATTTTGAATAAATAAATGTATTAGCTGTAAAAAACAGTAACAAAATACTACATTTTACACACATTGTTTATATTTTTCACCAAAGTGAGATATTTTTTAATTTTTTATATGCAATTTTTAAAGCTATGTAAAAACATTCTAAGGCGTTTGTGAAATGATAGCAATGTTCTATGGTAAATTACAATTTTCCTATGGTGGAAAAATTTTATAATTTTGCCAATTGTCTAGAAAATTCAAAATACTTAAGAACAAATTATTTGTTTTTCACTCTTTCTTGATATATTTTCACTTTATTGAAAATTTAAAAATTAAATACAAATGCAATTAGAAAAATATTTTTTAGTTTTGTATATTTTATTTATTTTATGTTTGTCAAATATTTCTGTTCATTTGTCAAAATTTTGTGTAGCCCTATGAGCTAATGAAATTTTATTCACCTCATATCTATCAAAAATATACTTTCCCTCATACTTTGCTACAGTTTCACACACGCCCTAAGAGTGAAATTTCACAACAATTTTTTTGGTTATTGAATGTATACATAGTTATTTAAAACATTAAACCAAAAAACATTTTTTAAACACCTAACTTTTTATAATATTTTTTGTAAATCTATCTTCAAAAGCAATTTCATTTCCCTGAAAAAATTTGACTTTAGAGCCCTCTCAATAATAAATACAGTCACAGGGTAACATAGAGACGAGGCGGAATTGTCAAAAACCTAAGTCTGTTGTCAAAAACCTATCTCTTGCAACAACAAAATACATGCTAGTCAATGTATTTTGTTGTTGTATCAGAAATATTATTTGTTGTATTTTTGTTTGACAAATCAGAGTGTCTCGTCTCTATGTATAATTCTCTATGAATATAGTCATATCAAAATAATTTTTTGATACGTACAGTGAGTGTCACTCAAAATCGTACAATATATTTTTTTTTTTTAAATATTTTGAAATTATACAGGCAATAATAGGTGATTATATAAAAAATTAAAAGTCCTTTTATTAATTGGAACAAAAAATATGTATTTCAACAAAAAAGTTAACAAAACCTCAATTCGTTAAAAAAATATTGATGAAAATTAAAGAACATCACAAAATTCATATTTCACTTAAATTCGTACAATTATATTAAATAATCCTAATAATTTGTAGGGTATCATTTGCTATTTTTTAGTGCATTTACGATTTTAAATGAAGCGTTGATATTCTGGGCACTGACAGTCTTACCCAATATTTTTATTTGTGGATAAGGGCAATTACAATTATACCCAATTTTCTGATAGGTAATAGCACACACAATATAAAAATAGCATTTTAAAATATTTCCATAACATCAACTTTCTAAAACTAATGAATAAAATTTGACTACGATGGTGTACTGGTGTATATTATTTGTCTTCTTAGCTTTAAAATTATATATATCTTATTAAAATTTGGAAGAAACAAAATGTACTTTTTCGCAGCTTATCAAAAATTGTTTTTTTTTGGTATTTTTATAATTAGTCAGGGTTGAAATCTACTAGAAACAATCAAGTAAAAAAAATCTATTCGTTTAGAAGTTACAGATTTATTTCCACTTTTTTTCTCAGATTCCCCACAAAGGAAAATATATACGAACCCTAGGCTTCCACTTGTGCAATACCCTGGGATTATCCCCCATATTAATTTTAATAACGATATATTTGATATGGCTTAAAATTTTTAAATTTTTAGTCCACAGGAGTCCTTAATGTCTCTTGAATTCATTTCAACAGGAGTCCTAAATTAGTTATTATTTCATTTCAATACTCTTATGTGTTGTAATGTGGCCGGCAATGTTAAAGTACAAATCCATTATTTGCGGTATTTTTTAGCTACGTGTAAGTCAGAGATGTGCATTAATACCATTCAAATGACATATTTATTATTTTGCAAAAGTGAATACATACTGAGTTATCACTATACTACATAAATTAAACGAATACTGTCATTGCATGATTCATTACAGCAAGTATTTTGTTACAAAAATGCAGCAAATCATTCACAAATGCAGCAAATCATTTTTATAACAAAAAACAACAAAATAAGCAACTCTCCCTTTGTTTACCTTAATTAATCTGAAAATTGAATTTCAATAAATTCCGTTTTAAACAAATTCGAATTTGAAACTAATATGACAAAACGATTCAAACAAACACATCACACCTTTTGTCGTTTTCAAATCATTTTTGCATCTAAATCGTTTTTCATCATATACCTGAATATGAGTGTTTTGAACATACGCTGAGTTTTTTGAGTAAATATACACTTTCCTATATGAGTATGCTTGAATTCATTTAAGGAGCATTTTTCATGCATATTTATATTTTTTATAATACGGAAAACGCCATTTTCAATATTTTTTATTATTTCGGAGTTCAGTGTATCAAAATAAGACGAAATTTATTTCTTCAACCACGCGCCAAATATTATTTAAATCAAATTAATGCACTGATTATGTACTATGCATTCAACTTATCATCGAGCTCTTATGAATCATTTGAATACTTTGCATATGATTCAAAACAAAGTATAACAAGTAGTTCAACTCTTTGACAGCAGTACCTAACTCTATACATGTGTTAGTGAAAAAGTACCTAAGTCTAAATATGTGTTAGTAACAAAAATGTACATGTGTTGGTTCCTTTTTAATTTTCACCAGACACACAGAGTTCTATAAAAATGTTTAAATTTTAATTTATTTAAATTTTGTTCTATTTTCAATACCAAAAATTGAAACTGTTCTATATTTTAAACCTACCACAAACAAAATAAAACGTCAAAATTAATAAAAAAAAATATTTTTTAGTTTGTGCGAAATGGACGTGATTCGGAAAAGAAAAAGTGCTAAATGTGTTGAAAAAAATTATAAAATAGTGTGTGTTAGTGAATTTACGTGTATCAAACTATATTTATTCGACAATTTATAGTTAAAATCTCGAGACTTTTGATGTGTATAATTCTCTCACAAGGGTGTTGAATTTACACCAGTGATGTTCAAAAATAAAAATGAAGATGTATTGGTGAGAGAGCTACCCAGCAAACATAATGTCAAACATTTAAAATAAGAACAAAATAATGAATGTTTAGATTTAGAATTTTTGTCACATATAACCAATTTATTTAATGAATGTAATTTAAATTTTAAGGAAAAGAAAAAATATGCATTATACGGCCTAAATTCTATTTAATTTTGTATTTATTTTTGACTTTGTTATTTTGTGTTCAATTGCAATTGAAACGCTTGTGTTTGCTATGCTTCGTCCAAAAAAAACCAACAACAATGCTTAGTAAATGTCTGAAAAAAATGACGATAGTCCGTCGCATGTGTTTTCATCGAGAGCTAAACGATGAATGAACAAAAGTTTTTAAAAGAGCGTAACAAATGTGTGTAAATTTTTCAAACAATTGTTGTATGTCGTGAACAGTACCCGTATATGTGAGAGAGTAATTTTAAAAAATAGAGAGTTGGACTACTTGTTATACTTTGATTCAAAACTCAGTAATCATTTTTGAGTTGTTATTGCTAACCAAAGTATACCAAGTAGTCCAACTCTCTATATTATAAATTTACTCTCTCACATATACGGGTACTGTGTAAATTCAACACCCTTGTGAGAGAATTATACACATCAAAAGTCTCGAAATTTTAACTATAAATTGTCCAATAAATATTGTTTGATACGCGTAAATTCACTAACACACATTATTTTATAATTTTTTTCAACACATTTAGCACTTTTTCTTTTCCGAATCACGTCCATTTCGCACAAACTAAAAAATATTTTTTTTTATTAATTTTGACGTTTTATTTTGTTTGTGGTAGGTTTAAAATATAGAACAGAGTTTCAATTTTTGGTATTGAAAATAGAACAAAATCGCACAAACTAAAAATATTTTTTTTTATTAATATTGACGTTTTATTTTGTTTGTGCTAGGTTTTAAAATATAGAACAGAGTTTCAATTTTTGGTATTGAAAATAGAACAAAATTTAAATAAATAAAATTTAAACATTTTTTTAGAACTCTGTGTGTCTGGTGAAAATTCATAGGGCACCAACACATATACATTTTTGTTACTAATACATATTTAGACTTAGGTACTTTTTCACTAACATATGTATAGAGTTAGGTACTGCTGTCAAAGAGTTGGACTACTTGTTATACTTTGTTGCTAACGGTATTTAAAAACTGATTGAGAAAATGGCAATCAATTGTGAGAGCGCAAGCATTGCAAGCAATATTATTAGCCACATGTTGATGATACCTCTGGACACGGTTTCCGGTATCAATGACAGGGAAAGGACCTGCTACATCCATTGCAATCCGTTCAATTGGGGCACCGGAGTTGTACTGCTGAAGATGTCCACGACTTCTGCTGTTATACATTGTGGACAATTGGCTAGCCAATCGGCTACTGCATGCTGACACCCAATAAAAACGCTGTTTTAACTATTCTAGGGTTTTGTCACACCAAGATGACCACTGGGATCGGCATGTAATTCTTTCATTACTTCGTTTTTTAGATTTATCACCGTTTTGCAGTCTGCACTTTCCCTATATTTCTCTCATTTTCAGCGATGACCTCGATATTTCACACCTTGCTTATTTGCGGCTTAAAAATTAATTTCGCTCTTTCTTGTGCCAAAGCTTCGCAAATGATGACTCTCGTGTGGCATAAACCGCATGTTTTACATCAGGGTCATGTTTTACATTCATAAATGCCTCAATCTTAAAATTATCTAATTACGGATGGTTTTCGTCGGGATATGTAAGCTGCATCAAGAGTTTGATTGGTATGCTATGGAGAACTATGGCTACATTTCTTTTCAAGACCAAGATCAATTCTATAGCTTTTTATTCATTGTTCCATAAGTTTCTCTTGGCAACTGTATCAAACTGGAACTTGAAAATAGCAAATGGTGCCATCAAAACTAGGAACCTTTATTTAAATCTGGAATAATTCTCACCGGTCCATCTTGGCATTGAAGATTATTCACCTTTATTTCCAGATCATGCAGTTTTTTATCTACATCATTCTCTAAATCGGACACCTTTTTGTCCGAATATTTCCATAATTTTCTAGTCTGTGGCTCTAGAAAAATCTTGAAATTTTGCATCAATTTCATCTAGGAGTTTCTCGTTGTTGCCTTGAACTTCAGCTAACAATTTCTCGTTGTTTACTCTAGAATTTTCTTCTTTGTAATCAAATTCGTAAGTACTGATATCAATATCACGCAGCTTGCATTCATCAATCAGCCTTTTTTGCAGTTCTGCCTTATTACCGGCTGTCGGTAACTCCAACTTACTCAACATCAACCAAGAGGTGCCAAACGTACTGATCTGCATACCCTTCACCTTCGTGAGAAGGGTATATATATATAAGTTTGTCATTCCGTTTGTAATTTCCACAATATAATTTTCCGACCCTATAAAGTATATATGTTCTGGATCCTTATATAGTCGATTAAGCCATGTCCGTCTGTTAGTTGAAATCAATTTTCTGAAGACCCCAGATATCTTTGGGAACCAAATCTTCAATAATTCTGTCAGACATGCTTTCGAGAAGTTTGCTATTTAAAATCAGCAAAATCCGTCCATAAATAACGGAGATATGAGCAAAAATCCGAGACAACCTCTGAAAATTTCATCAAAAAAAGACAATTTATTGCATGCTTTGACAAAAATGCAACAACGTATGAATGTTTGGATGTGTGTTGCTTTCATTGCTTTGCGTATTTTGTTTTTTTTTTAACAAAAAAGCAAGAAAACGTATGTTTGGATGTGTGTTGGTTTTATCGCTTTGCGTATTTTGTATTTGTTTTTTTCTTTTTTTTTGTGTTTTGTTTCGTTTGGTATATATAAGATTGTAAACTTTTTAAAAGTTTTCTTGATATATTTAGGATGCTATAGGGTACTGCTACACGTTCAATATATATTGACCGCGATCCAGTATCGCGATATATATTGAACGTGTAGCAGTGCCCTTACGGTGAAAGTGGGTAATATAGATATATACTAATTATTATAAAAAATAATAATGCATCCACAACGAAGGTGAAGGGTATATAAGATTTGGCATTGCCGAATATAGCACTCTTACTTGTTTTCAATTGTACTGTTTTATTCACAACACCCAAATCAGTACGCAAGAGTACTGTTTTCACACTTTGTATTGTTTTTTTTTTGTTAAATGGTGTTTAATGCAACAATACAAAACATATGTATCTCTATTTTAAAATTTTAGAACAAAAAAATTCTATGAATCAAATTCCGAAATGTATTGCTGAATCGTTGACGTCTAAATTGGAAGATCGAAGTTTAAACTTGGCCAACGTCATAAGCTTTTGTACAGATAATGCAAATGCTAATTTCGGATACAAAAAAAGTTATTTTGTTGAGCTTAAGAAAAATAATCGGTGTGTCATATCATTAATAAAGTATTTTTAAATGGATTGAAATTTTTAAACTCGATTAAAGAATATTGTAATCAAGGTTTTTAATGAATTTAGCTCATCAACAAAGAAGTCTTCAAATCAAAAAGAAATGTTCGAGTCGTGTGAACTAGAATGGAGCGAAATGCTTCAAGTGCCGACACGATGGTTTAGTTTAACTCCAGCTTTTTTGAACTTGAGACTTCAAAATCTTACTTGGGATTTGTCCACAATACACGTACTGCATTGTTATCATCAATTAAGAAATTAGAACAAAACAATTTAATTATAATCGACGTTTATAAAATAGTTAAAATGCTTCGTGACAAATTTGAAGAACAGTAAAATTAAAATTATTATTGAAGATCGATTTAAATTAAAAAATAACAAATTTTAAAAACTGAGTATTTTCAACATTTTGTGCACAATTTTTTAAGGATTGGCGCATATTCAACATATTTATGACTGCTCAAACAGTATTCCGGGAGACAATTGTATGGGGCTAGGGGAAATCATGCACCATTTTCAATACCGACATTTTTCAGGCCGACATTTTTTGTAATATAATAAAACAATACTTTTTATTTTTAATATTGTTACGTTTTAACCTTTTCAAAACGCAGGTTTATTTCCTTTAAATAAACCGGATACTTTTGATTGCAAATAAAAGCCGTTTAGTAGTTTAAAAATTGTAACAACTCTTTATTTATTTAAAATGTACAACAACCACAGAATTAAATAGCCACTCAATGTTTTTTTATACAGGTTTATAAATTCTCAGAATTACAGACACAATTTATAATGTACAAGAATTTACTTGAAAAAACACAACACACTTTAAGGTACTCAGATGATGTTTATTCGAAAAGCGTCTCTGATAAACTTACTAACGACTGCAACCTCTGCTACTATTTATAACACTGCCATCTGCACTCTAGATTTCTCTTTAACTGTCTAGAGGTTTATAATACACAGCCATCTGTGGTGTACTTTCTACAATGTTCTTTAACTGAATATTCGAAATCGAATACAGCGTTGCCAACTTACGAACAAATCAACTGAAAGCTTTTATTTAATAATGCCCACAGATATGTTACAGTTTTACAGCACTGTTATTTGAAAGCATTATGCTACTTTTAAATCACTTCTCCCATAGGCGGCTAGTCGTTCTAGATGTACGACCTTCATTTTAGATCTCGGGCTCTTTTCTTTCTGTATTCTGTACACCACATCGTTTAATTTCTTAATCACCTTGTATGGTCTATCCCAATGGGTTTGTAGTTTGGGAGACAGTCCCTTCTTGCGTTGTGGGTTATACAGCAGTACAAGTTGGCCTTCATTAAATCCCTCAGAATTCGCTGCTCGATCGTATCTGGCTTTCATTTTGTCGCTGGTCATTTTTATTCGTCTGCGTACGAATTCGTGAAGTTCGTTAAGGTCATCTTGCTCTTGGGAAGTGTTTTCATTATTTGATGAGGGCTTAATACCGAATTCTAAATCACCAGGCAACTTGAGTTCTGTCCCAAAGACAATTTTTGCAGGTGTTCGAGAGGTCGAGTCATGAACAGCTGACCTGTATGCCAATAGAAATTTTGGTATGTGTTCATCCCAGTCCTTCTGGTGTGCACTGACCACTTTTCTTAAATATTCCTCCAGGGTGCGATTGAATCTTTCGAACATGCCACCAGATTGAGGATGCACTGGCGTTGTTCTGGTTTTTCTTATTCCGTATAAATCGCACATTTCCTTGAATACGGCGGATTCAAAATTTCTACCCTAATCCGAGTGCAACTCCATTGGAACACCATAGCGACACACCCAGTTGTTCACAAATGCGCTTATAACCGTTTTAGCTTCCTGATTGGGTATTGCATATACCTCTGGCCATTTGCTGAAATAATCCATAACCACTAGAACGTAACGGTTTCGAGCATCACTGACAGGGAAAGGGCCTGCTACATCCATCGCAATCCGCTCGAATGGCGCACCTGAGTTATACTGCTGAAGTTGTCCACGATTTCTTCTTACTGGGCCCTTCGCTGCTATGCATTGTGGACAATTGGCTACCCAATCGGCTACTGCTTGCTGACAACCCACCCAATAAAAACGTTGTTTTAGCTTCTCTAAGGTTTTTGTCACACCAAGATGACCACCGCTGGTACCGTCATGAAACTCTTTCATTACTTCGTTTATTTTAGAGGATGGTACAACAATTAGATTTGTCACTGTTTTACCGTCAGCACTTTCTCATATGCGGTATAAGCAGCCATTTAACAATTGTAGACTATTCCATAGGGCCCAATATGATTTCATCATTGGACTTTCGGCCGATATATCATTGCGGGCTGGCCTTCTGCCTTCTTCTTTTGCCGATATTATTTTAGACAGTATGGGGTCATTTCTCTGCGATACAGACCAATCTGCACTGGACTCTATATGCATTAGTCGAACGTCAATGACACATTCCTTTCTCTCGGCTTTTGCGCAATGCTTGCATTCCACGTTGCAAGGTCGTCTTGAGAGCGCGTCCGCATTGCCGTGTTTCAAACCCTTCCGGTGTTCGATGCTAAAGTCATAGCTCTGAAGCCGCTCAATCCAACGAGCCAGTTGTCCTTGAGGTTGTTTAAATTGCAACAACCACCTGAGGGCAGAATGATCGGTTCTCAGTTGGAAGTTCTGTCCATACAAATACTTGTGGAAATGCTTCACACACTCTGATACTGCCAGGAGTTCACGTCGCGTTACGCAGTAATTTTTCTCAGGCTTGGAAAGTATTCGGCTGTAGTAGCGTATAACCTTTTCCGTCCCGTTGATCACCTGCGAAAGCACACCGCCTATTCCGTATCCACTCGCTGTCTAGCACAAACTTCGTCCCTGGGATTGGATATGCCAAAATTGGTGCTGTACACAACAATTCCTTTAACTGAAGGAATGCCTGTTCTTGAGATTCACTCCACAGGAACGCTCGCGACTTCTGCGTTAGCTCATGTAGGCTTGCGGCAACACTGGCAAATTCGGTACAAATCGTCGGTAGTACGTGCAAAGGCCTAGAAAACTGCGCAATTCGTGAAGATTTCTCGGACGAGGCCAGATCTTTACGGCTCGTATTTTATCCCCATCTGTTGATATGCCGTCTGCTGTTACGCGATGCCCTAAATACTTAACTTCTTTCTGGAACAATGCACATTTCTTTACGCTAAGTTTTAGTCCAGCCGCAGCTATTCGTTTAAGGACTTCTTCAACGTTTCCCAAGTCATCGAAAGACTTCCCCATGACAATTATGTCATCGAGGTACACCAAGCATGTCTTCCAGTGAAGTCCTTTCAACACATGTTCCATTAAACGCTCGAATGTGGCTGGAGCATTGCAGAGTCCAAAGGGCATCACATTAAACTGCCAATAACCACTTTGCAAGTCCAATGTGGAGAACCATTTTGTTCCAGCTAATGTGTCCAGGGTGTCGTCAATTCTTGGTAGCGGGTAGCTGTCTTTTTTGGTAACGTCGTTCAGCTTTCTATAATCGACGCAAAACCTAGTGATCTTTCTTTTTCTAACACAACAGGCGAGCTCCAAGGACTTGAAGATGGTTCGATTACTCCATCCCGCTCCATTTCGTTAACCAACTCCTTCACCTCACTTCGTTTTGCTAGAGGAATACTTCTGGGTGCCTGCTTTATGGTTTTCGCTTCGCCAGTATTTATTTGATGCTTTACAATTGCCGTTCTACCTTGGCTTTGACTTTTGCGAAGACCGAGGTATGATTCTTCAGAAGGTGTTTGGCCTTATTTCTATCGGGCGGCGCTAATCCTCCTACCCATTTCCCCACATATTCCGCTAGTAGCTCGTGTTCCTTGGTGGATTTATTGGCATGTTCCGGGTTTTTCTCGCAATTGATTACTGCCTCTGCTGAAGTGCATCGACCTATTTCGGAATTTGGCTTAACGACTTTTTCAGAGCTGGACGGGTTAAGCACTATTACAGGAACTATTAACGAGGGCTTTTACTGTTATAAGATCACTTTTTATTTCTGCTGGTTCTACCACCCACAAACTGTTGTCCTCACAATCTCCCTCCATACAGGCCCATACTAAAGTTTCTGACTGTGGTGGTAGTCTCAGATGCTCGACGGTAACTAGCTTTCTTACTTGAGTCCTATTTTCATATCCGACGTCAAGGGGTATTTCCACATTTCGCCAAATCATAACCTTTTGTCCCATATCCAAAGTAATGCCATGACTAATCATGAAATCAGCACCAATGATTACTTCGTCCACAATATCGGCAACAATAAATACATGATTGACGCTAACATTGGTAATGGTTACTTTCACATTTACTTTACCATAGACAGTGGCTGGCTCCCCAGTAGCTGTGCACAGACTTACCCCACGTAAGGGTTCAATTGTGTTTTTGACTAAATCGGGCTTGACGATAGACTGTGATGCCCCAATGTCTATAGTAAAAACGTGCTTCTGACCGTTTATGTACCCACAAGCAGTAAGGTTGCTATTTTTCTGCTGAATTACGGATATGGAGATTGTGGGGCCCTCAGATGTGGGAGCCAGTTCTTGCCCCATAGCGCTAGCTCGTTTTAGTTTAAAGGTGACTCTTGTGATGAACTACGATTCGCCTGCTGCTCGTTTCTTGGCGAAACAGATCTGGCTCGTTTTCTCGATGCTTTGCAGTTTCGCTGAATATGACCAGTTTTTCCGCAGTTATAGCATTTGATTTTAGCTTTACCTTGCTTCTCATTTAAAGCCTCTAAACTGCCTCTTTTATTTCACTGACTATATTTCTCTCATTTTCAGCTATAACCTCGATATTCCGATCTTGCATATTTACGGCTTAGACATTAATTTTGCTGTTTCTTGTGCCAACGCGAATGAAACGGTTTCCGCAAATGTTGACTTCCGTGTGGCATAAACCGCATGTTTTACATCAGTGTCACGAAGCCCATTCACAAATGCTTCAATCTTGAAATGGTCCAATAACGGATGGTTTTCGTCTGGATATGTAAGCTGCATCAAACGTTCGATTTCTGCCGCAAAGTCTTGTAGCGTCTCATTAGGTTTTTGTACTCTACCACGCAATTCCATTCGGTATATTTCTTTCATGTGTTCTCCACCATACTTACGTTGTAGAGCATCCATTATGTCATCATAGCTATTTCTGTTACTTACTGGTACGCTTTCAAGAACTATTGCTGCGTTCCCTTTCAAGGCCAAAATCAATTCTATAGCTTTTTCTTCATTGTTCCACATGTTTCTAATGGCAACTGTATCAAACTGGAATTTGAACACATTAAATGGTGTAGTGCCATCAAAACTAGGGGCCTTTATTCTACTATAGGATTCTGGAATAATTCGTACCGCTCCTTCTTGATACTGATGACTATTCACTTTTGTTACCAAGTCGGACACCTTTTTGTCAATTTCATCCATTCTGTTGTTAATAACTGCTCCTTCTTGACATTGAACATTATTCACTTTTGTTTCTAAGTCCGAAACCTTTTTATCAATGACATCCACTCTGCAGTTAATAACCTCAGACATTTCCTGAATTTTCTCATCTGTTACTCTAGAAGATTCTTGAAGTTTCGCTTCCATTTCCGCTAAGTGTTTAATAGTTTCTTTGACTTCAGCTTTAACCGCAGAACGAAGTTTCTCATTGTCGGCAAGAAGTTTCTCATTGTTGACTCTAGATGTTTCTTCAAATTCTTCTTTGACTTCAGCTAGAAGTTCAGTTTTAACCTCCGCAAGCTGTTTCGAATTTTCGTTCAATTTCGCTTTAAGCTTTTCAAAACGCTGGTTTATTTCCTTGAAATAAACCGGATAAAAATTGTAACAACTCTTTATTTATTTAAAATGTACAACAACCACAGAATTAAATAGCCACTCAATGTTTTTTTATACAGGTTTATAAATTCTCAGAATTACAGACACAATTTATAATGTACACGAATTTACTTGAAAAAACACAACACACTTTAAGGCACTCAGATGATGTTTATTCGAAAAGCGTCTCTGATAAACTCACTAACGACTGCAACCTCCGCTACTATTTATAACACTGCCATCTGCACTCTAGATTTCTCTTTAACTGTCTAGAGGTTTCTAATACATACGCCATCTGTGGTGTACTTTCTACAATGTTCTTTAACTGAATATTCGAAATCGAATACAGCGTTGCCAACTTACGATCAAATCAACTGAAAGCTTTTATTTAATAATGCCCACAGATATGTTTCAGTTTTACAGCACTGTTATTTGAAAGCATTATGCTACTTTTAAATCAGCCGTTAAAATCGTTATATTTGAATTCAAGTACAATTTCGTAACAATATTAATATAGGGGTGGAGCAAACATTTACGACAAAAATTGTGTAGTTTCAATTGCAAATAACTTTTAAACTTCATTACCAATTTTTACATGATTGGTCTCATAGTAAGGGCAATGTACGCTTTCCTAAAAATCCTCTTGCTATGAACATGGCATATGTACTCCATACAAAAGTTATAAAATTTTCAATTTTGTTATGGATTTATCACGGTTAAATTTATTTTAATTCAATGCATTAGTTTTTGCTTTGTTATATTTTTTCTTATTCATATTAACGAAATAAATAGTTTTTATTGTAGAATTTGATGTTTTTGACGTTTAACTAAAATCCCGAAGTCCTGAAAAATCCCGGGATCCCGGGATTTACATTTCTAAAATCCCGAATCCCGGGATTTGTAAAACCCAGTCCCGTTTGACATCCCTAGTTTTTACACTTACGTACATTTTGGCGTAACGTATGGAAGATGTTGAAAACTTGAAAGATTTGTTCACACTTGCAACATCTACCATCAGTAAAATTGCAAAAATATTAAAAATCATATTGTTTTTATGAAAACAAAGTGAATTGAGACTGGTTTTCTTTTTTATAATATCAAATTAAATAAGAAAATAATTTCACAAACACATTACAAACTAATAAATGTCCTCTCATTATTATACAAATATTTGTTTACATTTTTTTAATATAAATGCCATTTTATTAGTGGTGACACTAAAATAATCGAAAGATGTTAGGTGGAACGAAATGAGAGAGGAACATTTTTTAAAGATGTAGAAAGATGTTGGCACTCAGCCCTATGTAGTTATTATGGGAAGATGTTAACATCTTTGCAAATTGATTGTAGATGTGCGCTAGTGTAAAAACTAGTTTCCAAAAATCCGAAGAATTTCAAAACCGCGGTTTCGGTTTTAAAAAATTGAAAACCGATCGGTTTCGGATTAGAGATAATTTGTTAAATATTAATGTTATAGAAACAAAATCAGTATATCATAATATATGAAATGCTATACAAATTTAAAATTCAAGAGGGTAAAGGAAAATTGGTACACTTTTTTTTTAATGGTACTCTTTTAATATGTATTTTAAATTAGTAAGCTTATATACATTAACGTTGGCTAATATGCTTCTCAGTAATGAAATAATCAAGAATTGGGGGCTCAATGGTATTATGATACAAAAAAGATAAAAAAGGACAACTAAACCAAACTAAGGAGTACTTTTTTGGTCTTAAAATTATACTTTTTGAATGTTCTATAATATTGAACATAGAATAAGGAAATTACTTTGATTTCAAACTTGACGTTGGTTCAAGCAAAATTGTTAGGCACACATGATTCTGAATGAGTTAAAATTCACCAAATGTGACTTTAGTGTTACCTTTCTTTAGCATTATCTATAATAGTGGTCCGAGAATAAAGATGCTGAGTGGGAATACAAAATGTGGGTATTTATGGTACTTTTTTATTCTAATAATACGTTTCAAATTAGATAGAATCCACTTTACAATGAATCAATTAACGTGGAACTAGAGACATTTAATCCTGAATTAGTATTCATTCACAAAGGGAGACTTAATAGTATTATTTCTTTCTTCCAATTGGGTTAGCGAAGCACAAGCAGCTAGTTCTCCATACTTTTATCGGATATTTGAAAATAACTAAGTCTTTGTAACAAAAATTTTTAAATTAAATAAATAAACAGCCACTATTTATACACAGCATCCACTATTTATACACAGCGCCCTCTTCCTTCCAGTAGCTTCATAAATTATCTTAACGAATAAAACTAGAATGCAGAATTCAGCAGCTTCAATGTTAATGTTAGCAGCTTAAACATTCAGTGTTGCCATACTTACAAACAATGCTAATAACTGCGTGCTATCAACATTGTTGATAAGTTTATAAACATGGCGAATGTTGCAAGCAGCCGTTACATACCGTTAGTGAATGAGCAATTTCATAACAATATGTTTGAATTCATACACAATTTGCATGCAATATATGAAAATGTGGTTTTAAATAAACGAATTGGAATTGGCAAATGGAGAAGATTAACAATAATCTTCATCCGAGGATGGCTAAAAAAAACCGAGCTTTTGGGTCACAGTGGGAAAATAAAAAAGTGCAAATAAGTCTGTAACTTCTAAACCGATTTGAATATTACCCACGACTATAGAGGAAGTGCGGCTGATCGTATGTTTTGAATTTGGACTTTGAAGACTAAGGTGGGGCAAAACCTCAAGGTTCCAAATTTTAAAATTAAAAATTATGCTATGAAAAACGAAATTGGTGAATTGTTATTGACAATCCAACAATTCCCAAAAAACGTTTAAAAAATCCAAAAATGGTATTTTATAGATTTTTGACACTGTTGACGGTACTGAGGTCCGGGCTATAAATTCCCTTTGCAAAATATTTGTGAACATATGAACGGCTGGACCGATTTTGATGAAATTATCAAGGAATCTTCAGAAAAGCCAAGCGGGTAACACTGTAAAGTCAGTCTGTGGACGGAAGGGCGTGACAAAATCAAACTATTATACTATACTGCTAATGAATTCAACAAAAAAAAATTATTGTATAATTGTTGATCATTGTTGTTGTTTCTTCAATTCTTATAGTCAGTTCAGTAATTGTTGTAAAAGAAAGTTCTTATTCATGCAAGAGTTAGGCTTGCCAGACGTACTGTTTTCAGCAGTACGCGTACTTTTTTTTAGTTTTTGTACTTTTAACTGCATAAACCCTAAAGAAGTACGCAAATGTACTTCTTTTTAGTATCTGTACTTCTTTTTGTACTTTTTTTGTCTACCTTTTTTGTACTATCACCATAATTTTATAGAGGTAAACATGTCACTTAAACGACAAATTTGAACAACAGCAGGATGAAAATTGGGGTTTTCTATGGGTTTTTAGCCGAACGTATATGTAGCAGTTGCAATAATCAGCAAGAGATTTGTCTTTTTAAAAAAACGCTCAGCAGAGTTTTTATTGAATATAAGTACTTATATAAAAGGTCGTTTCAATTTAGAAAATAATAAGTTTGAAAAACTTAAAATTTTCCATCTTAATTACATTATTTTCAATCAAAAATATTGATTTAGATCAACTTTTTGACGAATTTACATATATCATTAAAAACATTTATTATTTATTTATTTCATCTACAGATAATTCTTACAGATTACTTACATTAAATTAATTGTACAATATAAATAAGTTTAATTTAAATCTATTCAGACTGACATTTAATATAGGAGAAATACTATTACATAGTTTTAGACATCTTGTAATTGGCTCATTTAAAGCATAATTTGCCCTATGTAAAGTGTCCTCAAAAATGCGGTTTCTCCTCATATCTCTCGGCGGATTAAATAATGTAAAATGTTCACAAATTTCGGTACATAATATTTGACCAGACAAAACTTTATAAACAAACATTACACAACAACAAGATCTGCGATCATCCAATGTTTGAAGACCAAACAATTTCCTCTTAGATGCATAAGAAGGATCATTAGGCCAACATAATAATGTAAAAGCTAAGTTTACAAATTTTTTTTGGATCCGTTCAATACGATTAGATTCCTTTTTATAAAATGGACTCCAAATAATTGAGCAATATTCCAATAAGCTACGAACAAGCGAAATGTATAAGGATTTAAGAGTAAAAGGATCCTTAAACTCCCTTGAATTTCTTCTTAGAAACCCTAACATACTATATGCTCTAGATGTTATGTAGTCAATATGATTCACAAATGACATTTTAACATCAAAAATAACTCCCAAGTCTTTAAATTCAACATCACGTTTGACTTCAATTTTATTTATTATGTAATTAAACATAATAGGGTTTAAACTACGCGTATAAGAAATTATACAACATTTTGAAACATTAATATTAATAAAATTTTTAGAACACCACTCTGATAAGTGATTTAAATCGGTTTGTAGTTTACTACAATCATTCACATTAGTTACATTTGCAAATAATTTCATATCATCTGCAAATAAAAGACATTTTAAAAATTTAAAAATTTGAGGCAAATCATTAATAAATATTATAAATAATAAAGGTCCAAGATGAGTTCCTTGAGGAATACCAGAATATGCATCAATTAATTTATTAGAATTAAAATTTCCAAGGGCAACATATATTTTCCTGTTCACTAGAAAATTTTTAAAAAACAGTAAAATATTATTGGATATGCCAAAATTATTTAATTTATGCAAGAGTATATTATGATTAACGGAATCAAACGCTTTAGCAAAGTCTGTATATATAACGTCACATTGTGACCTGTGTTCCATTGAGTTAATTATCTCATGGGTTACTAAAGCCAAATTAGTAGTAGTAGATCTACCTGGAAAAAAGCCATGTTGGCAAGGAGATATTGAATGTCCAATTAATTTAAAAAGTTTATCTTTTACAATTTTATCCAGAAGTTTGGCAAAAGTACACTGTTTGATAATAGGTATATAGTTGGTTACCTTACTACGATCGCCAGATTTAAAAATAGGCACTATAGAGCAAAGTTTCCAGTCACTTAAAAACAACCCATGTTTAATACATTTGTTGAATAGAAACAGAATTGTTTCCGCAATTTGTTCGGAACATTTTTTAAAAAATATAGGGGGATAATTTCCGACAGAAGCTTTAGTATCATTACTTAATGAATTTATAGCATCAACTACGTCCTTTATATAAATATCAAAATTATGATCAGTATTACAAAGTTGACCCTGGATATCAAAAATATTAGAATTTTGTTGACTAAATGTGCTTTGAAAGTAATCCGCAAATAATTCGCAAGATTCCTGATTGCCGTTGGAAGATGTATCTTCATAAAACATACGTTTTGGAATACGATTATTATCTTTTTTATTATTAATAAAATGCCAAAATGCAGAGGAATCATATTTTATTTTCCATTTTGGAAATATACTGTTTATAAAGAAAATTTTGCAAAAAATTAAATTCATTTCTTGCTAAAATAAAATTTGCACGATCAATGTCGTTACCAGATTTTTTAAATTTCTTAAAAGCCTTATTCCTTATATTCTTCATGTGACATAACCTAGAATTGAACCAAATAGGTTTATTATTTAGTTTGGGTTGAAATTTGAGTACATTGTTTGTAATTGCAGCATCAAAATTGTTGCATATATTGGAATAAATATTATTTGGATCGTCGGAATTATAAATTAAAGACCAATCCACATTCTTCAAATATTCAATTAGTCCAACAAAATTTGCCTTATTAAAATTATGTTTTTGAACCTGACTCAAGAATTCTTTATCATAAGTAAAAAATTCAAAGTTAGGAGAAACCGGATTTGGAGACAAATTACATGATGTTTTTAAATAATCAGTAGCAATATTACCTGTTATATTATTACTTAAAAAGGAATGCGTATTCCACGCATAAGCCATAAAATGCCAATAATTTTCATGGAATTAAAAATTTAATGTTTTTCACATATATATTTTAAATACTACCTGACTTAGGTGCAACCGCTCGAATATTATTAACGGGACATTTAATAATTACATTGCAAAATAAAGTAAAACTCCATGAACAAAGCCAATTGGCCTATTAGATGGTGTTTAATTAAAGAAAATTAAATTAATGTATAAATCCTTAACGGTGAAGTTTATAATATATTTAATGATATTAAAGACAAACGTGTTTATTATACTCGTTGTAAAAACGTGTTTAAATTTAATGAAATGTCTCTGAATCTTTCGAGGCATAATTGCTACAAAAATATAAATCTACGAAAATGTTCCAATGGAACAAATGCAACTACCCAACGATTTGAAGACAAAGTGTAGGGCATTTCTTGCGTAACTTCACAGAAATTTTTTTCCTATTTTTTGTTTTCAAATAAAATCTAGGAGGCTTGAACAAAATTATTTAAATTTTCTAGTATATTTTTATGTTATTCAAAAATGTTTGAAATTTTTCTTGGAAAATATTTAATTTTTTTATGATTTTCAGCTATACAATGAGAAAATATGGGCTAAATTTACTGCATTTTTGAAATTTAATTATATTATTTACGTTTCAGCCTTTTCGATACATTTAGAAATATTGGCCAATATTGGGATATTATACAAAAATATTTGAACTACATAATGCAATTTATTATAAAATAGCAACAAATTTGTGTAAAAAAAGCAAAAATTTTCTTCATGTACAATTTTATAATATTTATGATGATGTTCTTATTCTGAATGAAAAAAGTTTGGAAAAAATTCATATTCGATTAATAATATTTATTAAAAAATTCATTCCAATTATGAATTTCTTTTTCCTGTGTTACACTTTATTATTTATATTTTTTAAAAATTATTTGCTCTAAATATTTAAAAAAAATATATAATGATAAATAATAATAGTTCTCAGATTTTCACAGTTCAGCAGTTGTGTACAATTTCATTCTGCTATGCAATTTTATTCTGCCTAACAATGCGACACTTGTTAACCCTTTCGCTACAAGTTTTTATTGGCAGGTTCAAAAAATCTAATTTTTTGGATTTATGCTACTATTGACCCTAGAAACAATAATCATTAAAAAAATTTTAAAAATTTTTACCCCAAATGTGTTTTTTAGAATGTATCCATATGGATACAAATTTACTATAAGGGAAAGAAAAATGGAAAAATTTTATTAATTTGATATTAAAGTTTTTTTTTATTTATTTTTTTATTTATAAACATAAGATAAATTTTTGGTATAAAATAAAAATAAATAATTCATGCAGTTAAAAAACATAAATACAATTTTGATTAATACATAAAATATAATAAAATATAATTTATTCCATCGATAAATAATGATAATCCTTAAAACAATTTCTGGATCCATTCGGTACACATAGAAGAACATCACACTTGGAACATTTATATCTTGTTTGACCCTTACAGTCCTTATATTTACATCTGCCTTTATCAGTCACATGTTCCGGCCAATGTTGGTTTCCGTCATATCGCACAGAATTTGCTGGAGTTATTTTTCGACTTTTACCGGATGTTGAAGGACTTACTGAAATATCATTTGAGCACGCTTTTGGACGCCCACGTTTACGAGAGCATGCTTGCTGATTGGATCGAGCAATGAGGCCATTTGCAACGTCATTGCGAAAGCTCAATAAGTCCATACATTTATTTTTGATATTATTGTGTTCGTTGTCCATTTTGTACTCTAACCAAGAGTTACAAATAGCCATATCAATGAAATTATCATAAATTTTTAGAGTCCACTTTGTAGATCTAATCGAAATTCTGTACAAAGACAGAAGGAAATCCATTTTGTCTACGCCACCCATATTTTTGTTGTAATCGGCTATTATTTTTGGCTGTGTTATTTCAATATTTTTTTTTTCTACGACGGAAAATCGGCGCACTGAATTTAGGGGTTCAGAACCATGAATTGAAGACACTAGTTGAACAATTCCTCCGTCAAGCCACCTCAGAAGTATATTTCTTCTGAGGTGGCTTGACCGCTCTATGCGATAATCAAAACTTCCACGGCCTTGTTTTTTTAAATCTTTTTCTGATTGTAGATCAATTTTTCCAAATCTATTTCCTCTTATGGTTCCTGTTGACCAAATTCCTTTTTCGCGTAAATATAAAACTAAATTTAATGTTGTGAAATAGTTGTCAAAATATAGTTTGTGATTATTTTGCTCAGATATAGTTTTTGAAAGATGAATAACTATATCTGAGCAAAATCCAAAAGACGGTTCACTTATAATTGTTCCTTTTCCCTGATATATTTCAAAATCATAAACAATGCCATTCGAACTACACAAACAAAATATTTTTATACCCCATTTTGTAGGTTTCTTTGGCATAAATTGCCTAAGTGATGTTCTTCCTTTGAAAGGAACCATCATTTCGTCAATACTAAGATTTTCATCTTTTTGAAGAGAATACGATTTTTGAGTAAACATATTTATAATGCTACGGATTTTATATAATTTATCATTTTGAATATCATTTGCTGAAAATTTTAAATTATTGCGCAATAAGTGAAATCTAGTTCTAGTCATGTTGTCTGGAAACGAAGGGATTTCCGTACCAATTGTCCAGTACATTTCTAATCTAGGATATCCAATTGTACCAATAAATATCTGTAACGCTATGAATTTTAGAAGTTCTTCATAACTCATATTTATAGATTTTCCATCTCTTATGAGAGAAAATTGGTTTGTCCACGAAACAATATTTCCAAGAAAATCTTCATTAAAATACTCTAAAAAATATTCTACAGGTAATTTATTTACTTTCTGTTTCTCTGTTTCTGAAAAAATATTTTCTGGACAGTCCCACGTTGTCTTTTTCCAACGAAATTGATCTACTTTTTTCGGTTCAAAACTTTTAGAAGTTGAAAGATTGTTCTCAACTATTCCTGTTGAGCATCCTTGCTCGGCTATATCTTTAGATATAGTAGGATGGTTATTATCATTGTCTAGATCAATATCTTGTATATTTATTTCATATGGGCCCTGCCGAGAAAGCTCCTCCAACATAAAACTTTGATTACTTTCAAAAGCATCAAACAAATTATTAATAATATCTGATTCCTCCGTTTCATCATCAGAAATATCGGAATCATCGAAATTAGTTAAAATTTTTTCAATTTCAGAATCATTTATTTTTCTAGGCATTTTTTTATTTCAACAAGTACAAGCGTAAATGAAAATAAACGTCTGTACCGTATCAGCATGTGAATTCAAATGACAATGTTTGTTTATTTTTTACACCAAAACGTTAATTTGTATCCATATGGATACATGCAACTTTTAAAAAATTCCTACGGCTTTCGGAATTTTTAAAACTTATAACTTTTAACGGAATGGATTAAAATGAAGATTTCTGTAGGTGCTTGATATGTTTTCATAAAGAAAAAAACAAATTTATGTATATTTTTAGTATAATAAAAAAATCAATTTTTGACCAAAAAAAAAAAAAATAAAAATCTTTTTTTTTAAATAAAAAATTTTTGAATAAAACCTATAACAAAACTCATAAAAAATATTTTAAATAATTAAAAAGGTCTTAAAATAATATAAACTAAAAAATCCCAAACTTATTTTTTGTCCTGGAGAGTGTAAAGTGCTCCTAAAGTTACGTGTATCCATATGGATACTATGTAGCGAAAGGGTTAACATCAATTCAACTCAAGCTACCACACATAACAACAGCATCATCAATAGCTTTAGACATGACATGGCACAACACGGTTTTCGCGGCGCGAAGACATGGCACAACATGGTTTTTGCGGCGCGATGACATTGAACAACATGATGTGCGCGTCGACACAACAAAACGAAGCATCAAATTTTGAAGTAAGACATTTTTCTACAAAATGTTGTCTTGTGCAGGCCTTTAGTAGCAACATTTAGAACATTTGAACTATGTGCTCTTTCACTGCGATGAGAAGTCTCAGTGTTACAAGAGGTTAATGACCGAACATCCACATCATTATTTGGCCTTGAATTATCTACGTTGTTGTTAATGTTTGTAAAGGGTGGATTAGCCGACTGTAATGTAATGTAACCTTAACGGAACGGAACAGCTGATCGTTTCTATTGTGTGTAAAGTAGTTAAAGCAGTTATAGTGACAAAATGTAACGTAACTGTAACGTCTGAACCTGTTAAAAACAGAATTTCTTTACGTTTCAACGTGACATTTACTAACGGTGTTGTCAACTTGTTGATTTTAAAAGTCTTGTATAAAAAATACTTATGCTCAGAACGCTTAACAATATTTTCAATGTTCTAAAAATGTTTTAAATATTTCAATAATATAAATACATAAATAAAAAACAAAATGTAAGAAAAGATAAGCTCACTGTTTATTGTTGATTTTTTGTTTAAGCTCTGTTTTTTTTTACAAATAAAGCTTGAGTGTCTGTAATTCTCATTCACTCTATAGTTTGATTTGTATAATATCTTTAGTTTTTCTAAAGCCTTTTGGGATGATGATCTGGCCTAAGCAACTAGTGAAATGCGCATAGTCTACGTTTACAATGCAGAAATTGAAAGGTAGACAGACGAAGTTTGAATGCGAGGTGTTGAAGAGGTACAGTGTGTATTAAACAGGTTTAGGTTAGTTCAAAAGAAAATGAGAAAAATGTCTGCGTTTCAATTTCTGCATTGGAACTAGCATATCCCACAACAATAAATTTCATTCCCACAACAGCCAGTTCTACGCACCGGAATGACCCGAGTTCACTCGGCCAAGGGCTGTCAACTCAGCAATCACTGCTGCTACAACAACAATAAATGTCAGTGAATTTATCAATAATTGCAAAATTTAGCACAATTCTTACTAAAAACTAAATTTTTTTATTGTTATTTTAATATTTAAGGTAGGGTCACACATGACAAATATTTGACGAAAAAGACGTAACCACTAAATAAAATACATTTGAATTCTTTTATTTATTTCAAAAACTTATTTTACTTAGGATGATTCAAAACAAAAAAATTAGTTTTATTTTATTCCATGCTGTTTGATCTTACAAAACACTTGTAAGAGTGAACACGTCAAACAAATTTGTGCTAAAATTTGTGCCGTGTGTGACCCTACCTTTACTTATTATACAAATTAGTTCACACAAGCATTTATAAAATGTATACTAATAATAGTCGAAAGTAATAAGTTTGAAAATATTAAATTAATATTTTGTATAGACAAATTAAATTAACAAATTAGGGCCATTATTACAACTTGCATTTATGTTCGCAATAGTGAAAGGTGAAACTTTAAGCAATAGAAAAAGGTACCCTTAAAGTTAACTATTACTATTACGAACATAAAGGCAAGTTGTAATAATGGCCCTTAGTATAAAGTACAATACAATATTAATGAATTTTTAAGTTATCGGACCTTTAATAAATAAAGTCTGTATGACAAGGTAATAAATAATATTTATAATTGTCTCCTAATGGGTTAATGTAAACATATATGAAGTCACTTCGAAGCACTTCACAATGATGATGAATACATTATGTGTAAAAAAATACGGTTTATATGTAAGTACTATTACCAAAAAAATTTAATAATTTTTTTTTTAAATCGCAGAAAAAAGTTATAAAATCGCTTGAACAGTATTTAAAACAATTGTGTTGATAACACTTTCAAACAGCTGTTTAAATTTGTTTGTTTATGTCAAAAACATATGACACGTTTTTAATGTTCTATAATCGCACTAAAGTGTTACGTTAAGTCAACATTACGGTTACATTACATCAACGGTCGGCTAACCCAGCCTTAAGAGTATTTTTAATATTTGTTAGCTCTCCGGAGATTTTAAACACTTCATCCGAAAGAGTTTTAACTTTTGATAATAATCCAAGGTTAGCAACACTAGAGCAAGAATTACATAGCCAAAATAAATTAGGCGAAATGTTTATAATGTTTAAAATGTTTTTGAATATCCATATCATCAGTGATTTGACCGGAACAAGCACCACACACTTCGTAAGGCATTTTTACAAATTTTATGTACAATAAAAAATAAAAGAAATAACGTCCGTACTCTTACGCATTCAGCTGAGAACTGAGAACGCATTTGCTGAAAACATTGAAAAAGAAAAATCTGCAGAAGAAAAATGGAAAGAATTCTTAAATAGTGGATCATTTCCTAATTTTGAAAAGATTTGTTGATTCGCCTTTTCAATTCCTTATTCTAATGCAGCCAGTGAACGAATTTTTAGTTTAATGTATAATTTTTGGAGGAAGGAACGAAATAAACTTTTAATAAAAAATTTGGAAAGCGAGTTAATAATAAAAACAATCTTTGAATACAGTTGTACTGAGTTTTTCAATTTTTTAATAACCGAAAAAGGTAAAAATGAAATTGTACAACAAATACAAAAAAGTGAAAAATATTTATAATTTATTTAAATGTATCAGTAAATTTTAAAGTTAATAATTTTCAAAAATTAAAAATGTATATATGTATTTACTTATATCAAAGTATACCATTAAAATTATACTTTTTAAATTAATTTTGAAGTATTAAACAATGAAAATTAGTTTTTGAGTTTTTATTCAGTTAAATTAAGAAACCAATAATACTATTATAATATAAATTGTTTTTAGTCTAGTCTGAAATATATATAAATTCAAATATATTAAATTTTCATTTCATTTTTCATTTTTTCATTTTTTTTTATATTAAATAGAAATATGTAGTTATGATCTCTTTTTTTATGTTCTGCATTGTTACTGTTGTGAACTATTTTTTGTTAGTTTTTTTATTGAATTAAATAAATTTTGAAAATAAACAATTGTACTTCTTTTTACTCAATTGTACTGCTTTTTAACTTCGATGTACGTTTTTTGACAATTTCAAATCTGGCAAGCCTAGGTGCAACAGGTGGCAACTCAATTGCTTCGTTTGATGTGTTCGGTGTAAATACTTTTTTTAAATGATTAACAAACAGATTCCCTTTTTCAGTATCATTTCTTGCCCAACCACCACTTGAATTTCGCAAAAAGGACTTACATATAACGGGTCTTTTAAGACTTTTTGTTGCTCGCCATAATGAGTAATCCGATTGCGGCGTTGCGTCCAGACTTTCTAAATATTTATTCAATGATTCCATTTTTCGAAATTCCAAGAGCTTTTTAAGTCTTTTTATACAATCTTTAAGCTTCGATTTTAGTTGGGGGGATCTGTGCAATTGCCACTCTCTGCGAAATCTTCTTTTTTCATTTAAGAGCCGTTCGACATCTGCAGAATTGATTCTATTATATCTGATTTGTCGGGGGGTTTGGGTAGCATGTTGAGCAGCCAGTTTGAGATTTTTATCGAAATTGATAAGAGAGTGATCGATGTTTTCTGGTGTTCTTAGCGGTATGTTTTAAGAGCAATGTGTACTGAGGTATTTTTTATATTTGAGCCAATTTATTCTTGTGCCTGCCATCGCTAAATTACCAGTCGGGGATACAATTTCTACAATAAAGTAACAATAGTGGGTGAGTGATCTGAAGATAGTTCCAGCGAGGATTCAATTTGAATCATTTCTCTAGGGATATTTTTCATCACGCTAAAATCAATAACATCCGGTATTTTTCGTGGGTCAGTAGGCCAGTAAGTAGGTTGGCCGCTCGAAAGCACATGCAAACCCATTTTAGAAATTGAGTCGAACAAAACACGACCTTTAGGGGTAATCAGTCGTGATCCCCAGAATGTGTGCTTAGCATTATAATCGCCAGCAGCCAGGAAACGGGGGCCTAGTGATTTAAAAAATCTATTATATTGACTTTCTGTAATTGAGAATCTTGGGGGTGAGTATATCGATGAAATCACTAAGTTTCGATGAAAATCTTCAAGACAGATTGTAGTAGCTTGAAGATAATCTTCGCAAAAATCACACATTAAGTAGTGTTTTATTCGAGCTTTTATTAAAATTGCCGAGCCTCCGCATGCTCTACCTCTGGGATCTTTGGTGTCATATATTACATATCCATTTATTCGAAAGGAACTTCTGGACGTCAAATGAGTTTCAGAAACCAGCATTACATCAATTTGTTGGTTTCTTAAAAAATATTCGAGTTCGTTTTTGTGTTGGCGTATGCCGTTTGCATTCCAAAAACATATTCTTAGGCAGTTCATGGTCTGTTAAGCACAGCCTGCAATAACATTGATTGCATCTTAAGCATTTCTTGCATCATGTTACTCATTGAGTTTGTAAAGTTATTTACCGATTGCACAAGAGTTTCTATTGTAGATTCTAGTCGGGTAACATTGAAAATTGGCGTTTGCTCTCTTACCTCTGGGTTCAGATTTTCGTTTTGGAGTTGACGGACTTGCGTCTGAGTTTGGTTGTTTCTAAGTACATTTGCATATGTTACTTTGTTGTCATATGTCTGTTGCAACGGGGGGTAGTTCAAATTGATGTTATTTAATGGCTGAGCGGGGAAAATCGTCGGTTTCTGGCTTTGTGATTTTTTAACAATTGAGTAGACAGGACAGCCCCTGTAGTTTGCTGTGTGGTTACCTCCGCATTTTTTTTTATTTTAGGATCATCTTTGGATTTGTTACATTGGAATGTGTTATGCAACTCCCCGCAAATAACACATACTGGTGGCAATTTGCAATATGCCTTGGTGTGTCCATATTCTTGGCAATTCATACATTGGACGGGGCCAAATCGTTTGTGTGGTTCTTCTATCGTAATCTTACGATGCAATATGTACTTTAGGTTATATATGGGATGCGTTTAATTTTTTTCAGGTTTATGTCACCGGGTTCAAGTTCAACACGGAAGAGTGGTTGGGGTTTTTTTTTCGCGATTTCTAATATTTATCACATTTTTTGTCTTAAAGCCTTTATCTTCTAAGATTTGCTTTATTTCGAGTGGTTCAACATCACAGTCAATACCCTTTATTACAACTTGTAGACCCTTGCTTCCTTTCAGCTGATAAGTGTAAAAACTTTTCTTTTGAGTTTCAAAATATGTTACAACCTTTCTATAATCGTTTTCACTATTGACCTGTATTTTAGTTTCATGAATCGTGCCTTTCTTGATTGGGATCAGGCTCTGAACCAGTGAATTTGAACTATTTTCTCTCAAGTAAATAGGGGGTGGTTTTGTAGAGGTAATTTTATTTACTGGTTCATCTGTTTCACATTCCAGAATAGAAAAACGATTTTCATTGTTTAGTCTAGCAGGTTCACTATCCTTATATAATTTAGCCAAGGGTGCCGCTTTCGAAGACTTGGGACTTCGTGCCCGTTTTAATACTGTAACATACCGGTCCATTCCAACCTGTATTTGGGATTTATTATCTTTATTTAATGGTTGACTAATCTTGGGTATAGCGCCGCTTAATGGGTTAATTTTATTTGTAGTCGGTGTGGTGGATTTCGTTTCTGAAGCTGATATAGCTAGCACAGTTTCAGGTGTTAATAAATTATTTGCATTTTCTGGTAACTCCAGATTAACAGCTGTTGGGTTTTCTTTCGTTTGACAATCATTAGTTGTTGACAATGCGGTGGTACAAGAACGAGCACTGTTAACTGGCTTGGCGGTTAAAAACAAGCTGTCATCTATTCTTCTGTTTGTTTTGTTTATATTTTTTTCTTCTGCATTAACTGCAACGTATGCATCAAGGCGAATTTATACAAGGTGGAGTCAGTCAAACAGCTGATAATTTTTTTTTTCGCTTTTTGGTTCTAACAACTGTCAAAGCTTGTTTTTATATTTATATATCTATATATTCTAAGCTTATTAACAAAAAATGTATTGTTTACATAAATAATTAAAGCCCTCACTAATCAATTATCTACACTATATTAAGTTTAAATACTTATTTGTTTAATTTTTCATTTTGGTTTTTTGACATTTGTTAAGACCAATCGTTGTTTTTGTAGAACTGACACCACCTTGTATGAATTCGCCTTGGTATGCATTTCTGCCGTTTACACTTATGTGCTGTTTTTTTATAGCGAATGAGCGTTTTGAGTGGACGTTTTACATGTATTTTGTTTTTGTTACAATAACAAAACACATGTTAAATTTCCACTCAAAGTACTCGTTCGCTATAGAAAAACAGCACATTAACCTTCGCTCACTGTTTTCGTTAAAGAGACTCATTAAAGAGTAGTTGTAAATACTTTAGTTAACACTCTTGATCTATATTTCTGTGATCATAAGCAATAACCACCTAAGTCGACTTAAGAAAGATTTGAGTTATATATGCTACATTATTCTGTTCATAGAACTGTATGTATACGTGAAATCCCTACCTTCCTAACTTTCTTATTTAAAAAGTTATTAATTAGAAACATATTGGCTTAAGTCCTAAGGAAGACTATTGCATTTACAATAAGCGCCAAAATATACTTAAGAAAACATTCAATAATATTTTATTTTGTTTAAATAGCTTATAATGACTATAGTTGTTATTGTATATTTTTCACGAAATAAATTTGCATAAGTAAGAGTGCTGTTATAAGAGCCAAAGTAAAGATAAGCGATTATTGCAAATTGGCTTAATTACTTGAGATGTCAATTTTTAAATATGTAATAACAGCTTAACTCAACATATGCCAAGAAACAATCAAAACATTTATTTTCAACAAACGCCTAATCAGACATTAGCATTTTCAATTTAGTATTTCTGAGTTGCATTAAGCGATGATATTTGTTTTTATTAAATATTTCTCTAATAAATAAAGCTTTTGTTATAATTTTTCATTTTAGCATTGTGGGGGTAAGAATATTTGATTCTGCATTCTACTTTTTCTCATGCACTCTTTTATTTTTTCAGAAACGCTTTTATAACTATAAATTGCTTTTTCTCAAAAACATGTTTTTTGAATTAGGCGGGTATTGCTTGTGACCACAGATTTAATAGTTAATGCTCAAAGTTCAAAGAAAAAAATAAAGAATTTTCACTTATTTGTCTTTTAGTTGTTGTTTTGATTTTTTTATTTAATAATATTATTAAAATAAAAGCGTCCTTTCGCGTAAATAATAAACATGTGATATTTATATTTATTTTCCGATAGATACATTAAAATAACGAATTAACTCGGAGTAAAAATAAAACACGCCCAGTTTCAATCACGATCAACACGGAGCTCTGATCTTTTAAATGCATTTTTTTTTTATATTGTACTAAAAGTGAATTGTGATTTATTATTTTTTTGTTTAGTTAATAAGTTTTCTAATTGTTTTACTGTTTTATGTGAACGAAGCCTATTTTGTTTAAGTTTTATGTAAAAATGTTTATTTTTTTTTTTTCAATAAATAAAATGTATAATATCTTTATATCAAAGTATTTGCTTTGTGGTTCATTAGGTTCTTCATTTACATGTTCTATTTCTTCACTATTTCACACTCGTCTTCTACTGGAACGTTAAAATGATTACAAATGTTATGCAAATCTCAACAAACACTTGTAATTTTCACCACTTTTAATGGAGTGTAGGAAAGACACATTTGAAGGCATCTAAAATCGCTCTTTAAATAGCCTATAGTTCTTTCAACAATATTTCGTGCAGATGAATGACGTAAATTAAATTTGTGCTTCATTGAACCAAACGCAGCGGATTTGTATGGTACTAACACATAGGGCTGTAAGGCATTAGCTGAGTCGGCTACCAACCAGTTACCACGGTTACCATTGGAATACCTTTCAGTGTAGTACGAATTATCATCGCTTAAATTCCACACAAAAGCATCGTGACAGGAACCAGGCCTAGTTGCGACGACCGCTCGTATCTTCATTTGGTGATCACAAATCTACATGCACAATAAATACTTCGTAAGAAATTATTCGATTAATACACTTTCATGAAACCAAAAAGTTTTAATATATACAAGTAAGAGAACTATATTCGGCTGTACCGACTCTTATATGCCCTTCACCAAATTATACATATGTAATTCAAAATAAAAATTTAAAAAATTTTTAGGTAAACAAAATTTATTTTTTTTTGCAGTTTTTTAATTTTTTGGAAAAAAATTTTTTAGATTTTTTTTGAAATTTTTTTTTAAAAATTTTTAAAACATGTCTGACAGAATTATTGAAGATTTGGATCCCTTTAAAGGGTCGGAAATGAAAAATGTAGAAATTATAAAAGGAATGACAAACTTATATACATATACCCTTCTCACGAAGGTGAATGATATAAAAAGGAAAAAAAAATAAAAATGTAAAATAAATTTTAATTTATTTCCCCCTGCCCCTTCTGCGTCTGTATTCAAGTACGTAATACATGTTAATTTTTGACAACATTAAAGTGATTCTATTTATTTTATGTTTACATATTATTTTAAAACAACAAAGGAATTAAGATAAAACTTAAATGACATTCTTATGTTTAATGTTTAAATTAGGTAAGTAATATACATAAATGTGTAGTATGTATGTATAATGTGTATGAATGTACTGTGTGTAAGTATATATGTACGTATGTATATACCTGTACTTAATAAATATGTTTATATAAATGTAGCTATGTATGTATGTATGTATGTATGTATATCCGTAATTGCACAAAACTAGTTATATTTATCTCGTATTTAATTGTGCTTTTATTTTAAAAATAATCCTAGAGATCGACTTTAAAAAGTATCTCTGTTAATATACTGTATGTATACTGTTGTTAGGTACTGTAGATATTGTAAGCATTTACCCATTTTTAATCAAACTTATTGGATCTAAACTAAAACATATTTCCAAATACGATTTGTTTGATGGTTTGTGCCAATTTCACTGACATATAACGCTGAACCATTCACGCAAACAGCAATGGAATGGGGATTTTTAAATTCTCCCCAATGACCAATAATTGTTTCGGATCGAGGATCTATGGTGAAACCGCGCACAGGTAACATAGATGTTGGGCCATTAACAGCATATACAATGTCCCCATAAGCTGCAACACCAAACACCCTGCCTAAATCTGGTTCTTGTATTGTTGCAGCTGGTTGTCCTTCGCCTTGGGATGATTTAAGACCAGCTCTGAAAAATAAATATGTATAAGTATTTAAGTAAATGGTTATAATAAAGTTGGGTCTTTTCTCAACAACAGTTCATACTTGGGACAGACAACTCGCATATTTTCCCGATCGGCGATACATAGCAGATCTAAGTGTTCCAGTAATGTGATGGCATGTGGCACTTGTAACGAAAGAAACTCTTACAAAGAAATTATTAAAATTGTAATTGAAAATTAGTAACAGTAATTTGAAATAACCTTACCGGGAGGTTGAGGAATAACACGCAAAAGCCGACCGGCAGCATTAAATTTCAAAATTCTCTGATTACAGTATCCATCAGCAATAAAAAACTGAAAGTAAAATTATTATAATGAAATATTGTGACACTAGGCCTAAAAGTTAAGTGAAATAAATATGTGCAACTTGTTAATTTTCTGCATTCGACATGAAATTTTAGAAATTCGAACAACGGACCACAAAGTCCACTCAGGATCGGAGCTGTGCACAGTGGGGCAGAATCGAAATTTTTTGGAAATAAATCTGGCATTTCTAAACGGCTGGTCCGATCGGGATAAAATTTGAGTTGGGTGTAGCCAAGGAGAATTCGAGTTTAAGTTATTAAAAATAAAGTAGGGTACCTTCGACATGTAAAATTTTTAAACACTTGCCATTTTTTTGTTTCCCATCCGATTTCAAAGAATTTTATATTTTTGGAAAGCGCTCGGCTAGATCTTGAAAAAACATGCTTGCTAATATTTGTAATCCTATTAAAATTTTGATATAAATTTTAGTTTTAGAAACTCAATGAATATGTAATATGTAATAAAATCTTTATTATCAAATCAAAAGGTCAAAGAGAATCCCGCAATTCCTAAAAATTGGAGCGAAAATCCCAAAAATGGTATTTTTTACAATTTTGTCTATAGGGTCCACATTTCCTTCGGGGCTGGGAAAATACTTTAGGGATAAATAGGGAACACATCAGGGTATTCAAAACTGCTTTCCGTTTTCTGATCCCAGCTTTGGGATTTTAGAACATGTGGCCCAAAGTTGAAATTTTGATAAAAAATAGGTCAATTTCCAAAGGGCGTAAAAAAATGTCCTATTTATCGAACATGTCGGCCCGAAAAATAGGACATGTTTTTTATACCAAAATGTTCTCCGTAAAGAAAATTTATAGAAAAACATAAAATTGTTATATGTTCATAAAGAAAGTTGTTTTTTAATAAAAAAAGAGTTATGTCGCCTTTTTGTCCAAAAAACAGCAAAAATATACTATTTTTTGAATTTTTAAATTGAAAATCTGTTATTTTTGGATTCGTAATTGATATTGCTCTGAAATCTTTTGTATGTTGTTGGTAATTTAGTTGTCTAACTAACTAACAAAAAAAATTTGAGTCCATTCGGTCCAAAAGTGCGACCTATATTTTTAAAAACACGGACCAAGGTATGGCAAAATTTTAAAATTTCAATTTTGAAATGCCTATAACTAGGAAATTTTAAGAGATAAATAGCACACGCAAGCATGTTTTTCAAGATCTAGCCGAGCGCTTTCCTAAAATATAAAATTCTTTGAAATCGGATAGGCAACAAAAAAATGGCACGTGTTTAAAAATTGTACATGTCGAAGGTACCCTACTTTGAGCCCCCTGGATTATTTGTAGGGCCCATTTTAATAACTTAAACTCGAATACTCCTTGGGTACGCCCAATTCAAATTTTATCCCGATCGGACCAGCCGTTTAGAAATGCCAGATTTATTTCCAAAAAAATTCGATTCTGCCCCACTGTGCTGTGGTACTTCAAAGTACTACACCTACATTTTTTGTGGGTTGTCTAAAATTAAAGATAGTTAATAAAATTCTTGATTAGTGGCGTGCAGGGTTGTCAGATTTGTTTAGCTCCATCGCCAAAAGCTAAACAAAAAGTCGCCAAAATATTTTTTTTGGAATTCTACATACTTATTTTATGAATTATAAACAGAGTTTAAAATTACTACTATATTAGTCAAAAAATTGCAAAAAAATTCATAATTTTACATGAAAACTGCAACAAATATTTAACAAGATAATATTTCATTGTATACATACAAAAAATATAAATACTATTTACGAATTCCATATATGCACAAGCTTCATGGTAGAAATATTTGTCGCAGTTTTTCCAAAAATATTTTGCCTTACACAATATTTTACGTTGCAGCTAGAAGACAAAATGAAAATTTTTCATTTTTAAAACATTTGCTGCCTAAATATATGTATATTTTTGGTTAGCAAAAACAAATGAAATTGCTTGTGTATAATATACAAAAAATTACTACAAAAACATCATACATGCAAACAAATTGCAGCGTGAAAACCTTAAACTGCAAACGATATGCGCAGTGAAAAATTCAAACAATGAAAATATGGAAGATGCTAAAAGTAGACTGCGAAACCATACGAAGTTGAAAAATGTAAAATACGAAATTGTGCAAAGTTAAAAAATGTTTATTTTTAAAATATTTCCGCCGCATATATGGTTTTGTTTTGCCGCATATAGTCATGGAGTAGAAAAATGTGAAAAAAACTATGAAGTTGATTTGGGTGTACAAAATAAAAAATTGTATTGAAATGTGTGTTAATAAAGAATTTAATGCAATAAAATAGAAGTTTTATTTTTTGAGGTATGTAATTGTATGTATTGTGAAAGATAAATTAAATTAAATAAGATTCTGGACAAAGGATAGCTAGCGGAGGATATTATTATTGAATTTTTTGATTGATTGGCTTTTTTAATACGAATTCAAATGTATTCATGCTGGTTTAAAAACACAAACAAAGTCGCTCTCACTTGATATTTGTATACAGTAAAATTTTCTTCATTGCAGAATTATATTTTCAGGAACTTTCTTAAATTTCTTATCTCCTGTTATTTATAACCTCTTTGTATTCATTTGTAGTGATAAATTATTCTTGCTTTCATTCATGTGTCCTTCCATAATCTGGTTGTTGCATTTTCTATCCCTTTTTAACTCTTTTCATTTCTTTTGTTGATGCTTACATTTTCTATCATTCCTCTTTATCCTTTTTTCTCCTGCTACAAAATCACTCACGATCACGATTGAACCTATTTATGTATTTGTTTATGATTTTTGCATAAATTGTTGTTGTATGTACACACAAACAGCAATTTTATATCATAATTACCTACTTGTGTGTATAAGTTGATGTTGTTGCAGTTAATTTCGTTTTGCTCCTGTTGTACTTATACCTGTGCTTTTTGGAATTTTTGAATTCGTATTAAAAAAGCCAATCAATCAAAAAATTCAATAATAATATCCTCCGCTAGCTATCCTTTGTCCAGAATCTTATTTAATTTAATTTATCTTTCACAATACATACAATTACATACCTCAAAAAATAAAACTTCTATTTTATTGCATTAAATTCTTTATTAACACACATTTCAATACAATTTTTTATTTTGTACACCCAAATCAACTTCATAGTTTTTTTCACATTTTTCTACTCAATGACTATATGCGGCAAAACAAAACCATATATGCGGCGGAAATATTTTAAAAATAAACATTTTCGCTTTAAACATTTTTAACTTTGCACAATTTCGTATTTTACATTTTTCAACTTCGTATGGTTTGGCAGTCTACTTTTAGCATCTTCCATATTTTCATTGTTTGAATTTTTCACTGCGCATATCGTTTGCAGTTTATGGTTTTCACGCTGCAATTTGTTTGCATGTATGATGTTTTTGTAGTAATTTTTTGTATATTATACACAAGCAATTTCATTTGTTTTTGCTAACCAAAAATATACATATATTTAGGCAGCAAATGTTTTAAAAATGAAAAATTTTCATTTTGTCTTCTAGCTGCAACGTAAAATATTTTGTAAGGCAAAATATTTTTGCCTTGTGCATATATGGCATTGGTTTATAGTTTGTATATTTTCAGTATTTGTGCACATTAATATGAAAACGATTCATATTTATTGCGCAGTCGGTAGTCAAATGTAAAAAACGTTTAACTAATTTTCAAAAATTAATTGCAGTTTCATTATCACTGCATTTTATCTGGAGGATGAAATCAATTGCAACACAATTTATTAACGTTCATAACTATAAAGGTAGGATCACACGATTGCCGCAATGCACCAATTATTGGTCTATTTTATACGTCAATCGTGTGATTTCACAACTTATTGGCTCATATGTCAAACCACAACAATATTGTGCTTATTTGGCCCAATCAAATGCAACCCTGGTACGGCAATCATGTGAATGCTTGATAGGCAACATGCACCAATAAAAAAGTTAAAAATACACCAATATTTATTGTGTTCTAGTGCGGCAATCAAAGAAGACAATTAGCGCCAATATTAATTTTTGTAAATGAAATATTGTTTTTGTCAGCCACTCTCTGACCCACATACATCTTTTAACATTTCTTTATTAATTTTTTTATATGATAATTAAGGCCGACGCAATTTTCTTTTTTTATTTAACAAATATTTTTTTCAAAAATAGATTGTTTTTACATTTATGTAAACAAAACAAAATTTAAAATCTAGCACAACAGCTGTTTCTCTGAGTTGCCGTAAACTAGAACAATCGTGTGACTGAAATGCGACAATTATTGCCACTAAATCGCTTTGCGCCAATTTACGACAATCAAATTTATATAAAATGAAGCAATCATGTGACTGCAGAGAATTTGATTGGGACAATTTCTTTATTGGGCCCCAATTCAGCACAATAAAAATTGTATTAAATTGGTTCATTGCGGCAATCGTGTGATCCTACCTTAAGTTATTATTCTTATCAATGAATCTAAAAGTTCGTATTGAATTTTATTACGTAAATTTTATTGGTAAAATTAACATGTTTAGAACGGCCAATGCTAAGCCTTTAAAAATTCCAGCTGCATCGCAATAATTGTAAACTTGTGGCCAAAAATCTAACAAATTTGTTGAAATTTCACCTTTAATGATCTAAGTTTAATTGATATATCGAGCCCTAACCGCGAAAATAACGTAAGCGCCAAAAATCAAATTTTATAGGAGAGAGTTTTTTTCGTTTTTTTTTCAAGTTGTGCGAAGGATTTCTTTAAAAATTTGAATGTAGTCTATTAATGGTATCATACATGCGATAAGTGTATTTTTAAGTTAATTTTGTGACCAACAAATTTGTTTTGGAGCTTACGTTATTTTTACCGTCTCTATTACAGGCAGGTGAGACTAAATTGTGGCGCATACGATAAATGCTTTACAAAGAAAAAATATTTTCTAAATTAAACACTAAATTAAACATTTGTTATAAATCATAGTAAAGATTTAACATAATATAGTAGGTGCTTAGGAAATTAAGGCACATCTTCTTCATATGTTTCGTTTAAGGCGTCTTTAATATTTTGGGAATGTTTTAGGCCAATATATTCGTTATTTGAGGAATACTATTTTTATTGCAAAGAGTTTTTATATCATTGAATTTATGTGACGAAATTTTTTAATTCTGTGTTGTATAGCGGAGGAGATCCACGGACCGTAGAAGTATTTAAATCAATGTTAATAGTCTTTTCCTCGCTATTGTCTAAATAGATGTATTTAATTGTAATCTTATTTTCTTTGGAAGAAGCAGATCAGAAAACATTTTCTAGTTTAGAAAATCAGAGTGCTTTAATGATATACACTCATAACCGTAAGGGTTTGTTCTTGCACTTCGAATAACTGTAGGCCACTCACTAGGAACCCATACAGTTCAGTTTCGAGTAAATGATTCTATTGTGCTATGAATAGAATCAACAGGCATCATGGTAAGACCTGGTAGTAAGTAAGTAATTTTAATAGATTTAATGAATTTGGATGATATAATGAAATAAGCTATCATGGTTAACATGGTTTTATTATGATTTTGCCAGGCACAGTTATCGCAATACAAACTTAAATCGTTCACAGTTTTCCGTTCGTCTAAAATAAGGAGATATTTGTACATTGCAGTACAAATTTCATTACAACATCGTTTGCCGTCTTTTTCACCCCATAAAAAACACAATCCATAAACACTTAAATTGTAATACTAATATTTTCTTGAATAAAACAGTGTAATATTTATACCCTACACCACCATAGTGGGGAGGGTATTATGCGTTTGTGCAGATGTTTGTAACACCCTAAAATATTAGTCTAGGACCCACCTGAAAGTATACCGATCGACTCAGATTCACTTTCTGAGTCGATTAAATAAATTTTTTCGGCCCAAGGACGGAGCCTATTGAAACTGGCTGAAATGTCCTACCGAAATTGGACTTCATCGGACATAAATGTTTAATTTATATGGATATATCCACAAATTTCGCTCCGAATTAGTCTTATATATACGGAATTCATGTCACCAAATGTTATTGTGATCGGCCCATAATTAGTTATAGCTCCCATATAAGACCCGCTTCCAAAAATCACTTTAACGTGCATAAATCTCTTAAAAATGTTGGTATACACATAAAATTCAACATAGTTAATTTTAATATAGACATAAATCTCAACTCTCTTTTTCTTAGTGTAGGGTATTATATGGTCGGGCTTGACCAACCATACTTTCTTACTTTTTTTACTATGAGGCATATTCAAAACTTTTTGAAGGTCGAAACTAGCACATAAAAACAAAACATTTTCCCTTTGTTTTTGATCCTTCAAAAAAATTCTTAAACTTGAATTCTTCTGTTTGGATGTGACTGCTGTCTAAATTTTTTCCTTGATCACATTTAGTACATCTATCTTTTTATATTTCAATTTCTTTTGATTTTCTCTCTAGTTCTTCGGCTACTCTTACTTTCATTTACCGCCCCTTTTTGCTTTTATGTCGCTTACGTTATTTTTGCGGTAAAGCAAAAAGGTGAGTGTCACTTACGATATAATTGAATTTGCGATATCTCTGTATATATAAAGACTTAATTTTCATTATTTCGTGTTTTGATGCGCACGAAAGTTTTCTATCGATTTTCATTAAAAACTCAATTTTGAAAAAATGGCGCTTACGTTATTTTTGCGGTTAGGGCTCGATATGCTAATTTTGAACATTACAATTCATATTCCCCTGCAGATACTTTTGGATTTAAATAAAGTTAATGAATTTTGAACTACCGAAAATTTCCAAAATGTCTGAGTTTGAGTATTAAATGAAATAATTACACAAAAACATTCATTCACTCCCAGATTTCAGTTTGCTTTTAACAATTCAGTTTGCTTTTAACAATTCCCAGCTGCATCGCAATAATTGTAAACTTGTGGCCAAAAATCTAACAAATTTTTTGAAATTTCACCTTTAATGATCTAAGTTTAATTGATATATGCTAATTTTGACCCTGCAGATACTTTTGGATTTAAATAAAGTTAATGAATGAATTTTGAACTACCGAAAATTTTCACATTTTAATATTGAAAATTCATTATATACTTTAAAAAGAGTTATATTTTCTGGTAAAGCTTCGGAACAATTTTTATTTTTATATGTAGTTTGAAGTCTCTCTCAAAAATAGAACGTCAAACTACATATACAAAAAAATGTCCCGAACAAAAAATGTTTCAGAAACTCATGAATTCGTGAATTCAGCTTAACTGTTTAAGCATTTCTTTTAAAAGTTTTTTAAGTACAAAAAACAATTTTCTTTTAAAATTTCTACATCATATTCCTCCATTTTTATATTTTGTAATTCCGGTCAAAATTTAATGAGCATATTAAGTTATCAATATTTCCATTATTATTTAAAAATTACGTCTTACTTATTGTTACTTATTGTTAAAAATGTACAACAACAACAGAATTAAATAGTCACTCAATGTTTTTTATACACGTTTGTAAATTCGCAGAAATACAGACACAATTTATAATGTACACGAATTTACATTACCATCTAGAAAGCTCTATTTCTACAATGTTCTTTAACTGAACATTCGAATTCGAATATACGGTCGCAGCAAACAGCGTTGCCAACTTACGATCAATGGTCAACTGAAAGCTTTTATTTAATAATACCCACAGATATGTTACAGTTTGCTATTACAGCACTGTTATTTGAAAGCATTATGCTACTTTTAAATCAGCCCTTAAATCGTTATATTTGAATTCAAGTACAATTTCGTAACAATATTTTAGAAGAAAAAATTAATATTGTTCACACTATTTGATCGTGTATGCTACCTGCATCCATATGATCAGATAATACGTGATTAATTTTAACTATTAATTATTGTGTTAATAAATATCAAAGAAATTATTTCAAGAAAAACAAATAATTTGTTAAAAATCGCCAACAAGTATGTAAATCGCCAAAAATCCAATTGGAAATTTTGGTCGCCAAAGGCAATGAAAAATCGCCACGTTTGCCGAGAAATCGCCACATCTGTCAGCCCTGGTGGCGTGTGCTATTTATCTCTTATAATTATTGAGTTATATAAATATGTACATTAGGTATATAACTAATTTTGGCGAAATTTTTGGCATACCACCACGTGATGGCCAATGTTGTACAAATAATGAAAATCGTTTTTTTAGGTAATTTTCTCTGAAAAATTATATTAATAATTTCATATTTTTTTTGCAAGTATGAGGGATACTTCCCTTATTTCAAAATTATATTTTGAAGTATGTATGACCCTGTATTCGTTGAAATATGTTTTTTAAAACCCTCAAATAACCCACTAGGTGAGTGGGTGACACCCACAAGGGGTATAAATATACTTACATATCACATATAGTCATGAGAATTGAAAATCAGTAAAATCGAGCCATAAATGACTGATATAACAAAACCCATGCTACCTAAAAACTCTTATATATGTCAAAAATACTTTTTGAATTGTCTGTGTTTGAATCATCATCATTTCTTCATAAATGGGGATATTAGACGATTAAAAAAAACTAAAATCGAAGTCACAGTTTTAACAGCTTCACCGTTTAAATATTTTCATAAAAGTTTGTAATGTAACTTACTTCTCCAGTTGTAGATACGGCAATTGATGTTGGCTTACATAAATGTTTAATAGATGATCCAGGTCGAAATCGTTTTCCGATCGTTAATATCGGCTGGGTCTCCCGAGGCTTAAACTGCAATAAATTAAAAACAATTGTAAATTTTTAACTAATGTTTCTTTAATCTTCTTTCTTTATACATATATAAAAATTAATGTATGTACATTAGAGTGTCCCTTAGAATTAAATTTTTTGAAATGTTGAAACGGTAATGAAAACGTTCGTAATGACCTAAAATACCACCAAAAATTTTTTTAGCTTGTTCTAAGAAGGGCAACCCGTGCCCTTCTTACAAGGGGAAAAATGCATTTTTTGTCAGTTTTTTAAAAAATTTAGCTATTAAGTAATTACCTTTGCAATTTAATTTAAAAGAATCGAAATGTGTACGTAATTGTCGTTCTAATGAGATATAAATGACAAAAATGTTAGTTATTAAAAAATCGCCAGGCCATTAACGTGTCTCAGGTAGAGATGCCAAACGGGGAATCCCGATCCCGAAAATCCCGGGGTTTTCGGGATTTCTGAAACCCCGAAGCCCGGGATTTTTTAATTTTAAATCCCGGGATTTTCCAAATCCCGTTTTTCATAAATAAATAGGGGAAATTGTCATTTTTGTGTGCCTTTTTTATGCATTTTGACATTGTACATGCCCGAATATCGCAAAAAATTGTTCAGCAAAGTTGTTAAGCTCAACTCCTGCTACAACATAGTTAATAATAATTTTTGGTTTTCCTAGAGTGGGGCCCTGGAAAATCAATTCTTTACGTTTTTTTGTAAGTTCTTTAACAAACCTACATTTAAATCCTCTTCAAACGAAATTGATTTTATCTCAGATGAGGAGCTCGAACAAAATGAAAATATTTCGATTGGTCAAAGCTAAAAGATATTATTAATAAATGTAAAAACCCCAAATAACAATAACGAAACCAAATTATAATGTAGATTTTCAACTTGCAAAAGAAAGAGATCACTTTATTTCTGAAGGAACAAGAGGAAAATACTTGCAGATTTGAAACAAAATTCGTTCCAGAAAGGTAGACGAAACCATAGATGCAATAGTATGCTTTTTAGTGTCTAATAAAAATTAATTGCTAAATAAAAAATTTACTTTCAATTGTAAAGACATAATTATGTACGTTTCTTTCTTATAATTTTCGGGATTTTAGATTTCCCGAAAATCCGGGTCGGGATTCTTTACCAAATCCCGATCCCCGGGATTTTCAAAAATCAGTCCCGATTAGCATCTCTAGTCTCAGGCCACTAGAACAAGAAATGTAGGAACAAAATTAACATATTTTGAGAAATATTAAAAAAGTTTATTCTTACTTTAAATATATCCATATTTACTTGTATATGAGTTTTTATCTTCATAGGATACAGTTAACCGAAAAAATTTATATCGCAGGTTCGGAAAAACTATAGGAGGTATTTGTAGTGTAAGATGCAAAATATACGAAAACACCTATTGTAAATAAACCACACTCGCGACATCTAGTTGCAATTTAATAAGAGAATGTCATTATAGATAATTACAAATAATAGTCATTTTACACTTCCTTCTTAACCTTGATCTGGACACGTGATTTTGTAATAAAGATAAAACCCAATTCTTAAGAAACGTGACAAGTGTTTTATTTAAATATATTGGTTAGCCCTCTTGGCAAATTACACATGGTGGCAGCGGTAAAACCGACTTTCTTGCTAAAAAAAAATAAAAAGTTTTTCTCTCAAAGCAAAAAAGTGATTATGGCCCTAACAGAAGACAAAAATTAAAAGACTTTTGTCGCAAATATCGCTCCTCCTGAGCCTTTAAATTTTTTACAACCAGAAAGTTGGACTAAGTGGCGTAAAAGATTTGAGCGTTACATGAGTGTTTCCGGACAATCTACAAATCATCCACAGGAACAAATTGATTTACTATTCTACATAATGGGTGACAAAAGTGTAGAAGTTTTGCTACAATTTGGCAATTCACCAACAACTCTGGAAATTGCCTTAAATCTGTTTGACAACTACTTCAACCCAAAGAAAAATGTTATCTTCGAACGATTCAAGTTCAACTCACTTACTCAAAAGCAAGGAGAATCGATTGACAGTTTCATTCTTTGGCGGAGAACTGCGATTATGGAAACCTTAAAGATGATTTAATCCGCGATCGAATTGTGGTCGGCATGCTGAACACTAAAGTCAGTGAACAAATGCAAATGAAGTCTGACTTATCCCTAAAAATTGCAATGGATACGGCACGACAAGCAGAGATCCAGATAAAACAAACTAAAATTGTTACAGACGATAAACAAGTTTACAACGTTCAAAAAGAAGCTAAACAACGAAATTATGGTGGTCAACAGCGAACTCCAATGTATCAAAAATCCAACATCAGTGGTAACTATAATTTAAGTCGTAATAATAGTATGTGTAGTTATTGTGGATATAAATCACATAATAGAAATAATTGTCCCGCAAAGAATAAAAATTGTGGTCTACGTGGGCATTTTGCAAATGTTTGCAAAAAGAAAAATGAGAAATTTAAATCCGATGGAAATAGAAAATTAAATATTATTGAAGTGAATGAATCAGAAAATAATTCTTCTAGAAATCATGAACATTCTGAGTACATGATTGGATCAATTAATAAACTGTTCGTTGGAAATATTGAAAAATCACGTGTAGAATCATGGTTCATACAGTGTTTCGTATTTGAGTTGCAAAATAAATTTAATTTTCTTATAGATACGGAGGGCAGATTCTATTTGCATCCCTGAAAATTTAGTTCCGGAAAATCATAACTTAAATATATTTCAGACCACTACGAGTTTAAAAGGACCCGAGGGCAACTCTTTAAAGGTTGTAGGTGTTTCTAAAATGACCCTGATTTACAAAGATAGGAAATTTTTTGATGATATTTACATAGTCAGTGGATTAGGTACTCCCATATTGGGGAGAAAGGCAATTGTCAATTATTCAGCCGCCTGTATTAGATAATTTTTATGTTTCAGAGGATAGGGATAAATCTTCTGGGGGTTACTCTCTATTGCGATGCGAGAGAAAAATGGTACAATTGGTACCCTTTATTGCGTTTTCGCATCGCACAAAAAATTAGTTTTAAATGTTTTTATTTACAAGTTTTGACATTTAATTTTGTCATTCTTCGCTATTGTTTATTTTGTGGTGTCAGTATTGCTTCTTTTTGCGAAAGCGTTTGCGTAGACGATACAGAGTACAAAATTGTATTCTTAACGCATTTACCTTTCGCGTCGCAATAGAGAGTAACCCCCCTGATATAGTTTCCAGATTCCCCGGACTACTTCGGGAAATAGGAGAGTTTAAGGGAGAGATTAGCATTAGATTAAAGGATAATGCGATTCCCTTTGTGCAAAGTATACTAAGTAGAGTACCAATCCCTTTACTTCCTAAACTGAAAATCGAAATAGATAGATTATTGAACCTGGACATAATTGAGCGCATGGATGACGCAACTGAATGGGTCAGTTCCATTGTAGTTGTTCCAAAACCCAACAATGAAATTAGACTGTGCGTAGATTACACTCAGTTAAATAAATCAGTTATTAGACCATATTTTCCAATGCCAAGAATTGAACATTCCTCAGCTGAAATTCGGGAAGCAAAAATATTTTCGAAAATTGATGCTAATAAGGGATTTTATCATATAAAATTAACACCTGAAAGTCAATTGCTAACTTGTTTTATATGCCCATTTGGACGTTTTATTTTCAAAGGGCTACCTTTCGGAATTTCGTGTGCGCCTGAATATTTTGTTTCAAAATTTAATAAGGTTTTAGATAGAATAGGAAACTGTATTTCGCAGTACATATTGATTTTTGGTAGAAATCGCGACGAACATGACAACGCACTAGAGAAAGTCTTGGAACGCCTGAGTAGGGAAGGAATAACCATAAATAAAGAAAAGTCATGTTTTGGTGTGAACCGTGTTACTTATTTAGGTTACGTCCTTTCAGCAGAGGGTATTTCGGTTGATCCAGAACGTATACAGGCTATAGTTAATTATCCCAGACCTGAAAATAAGACGGAAGTCCAAAGGTTTCTAGGTATGGTTAATTTTGTTGCAAAGTTTGTTGCTAATTACTCAGAAATATTGGAACCTATAAATGTTTTAACGGGTAAAACTGATTTTGTATGGGACGAATTTCAAGAGAAAGCTTTCACGGAAATTAAGAATAGTTTGACAAAAGCACCGATTTTAGCCTTCTATGACACCTCAAAGAGAATAATCATTAGCTCAGACGCATCGTGCTATGGTATTGGTGCATGTCTGTTTCAAGTAGACAATCAGGGAAATAGACAAGTAGTACCGTATATATCCAGGACCATGACGGAAACAGAGAGACAGATTGAGCGTGAGGCACTAGGTATAACGTGGGCTGCGGAGAAACTAGCAGAATATATAACGGGGATTCATGTGATATTTGAAACGGATCACAAGCCGTTGGTTCAGATTTTACAATCTAAAAATTTAGACACTTTGACCCCTAGACTTCACCGATTTAGAATGCGCCTCATGCGATATGACTACTCGGTAATATATATACCAGGAAAGGACCTAAAAATAGCCGATGCTCTATCGCGCTGTCCAATAGTTCTTAATTATATACATGGGTATTACGAAATGTCGTAGATTGGCACAAACGTCAGTTATGTGGTTAGGTCTTAGCACACAGTTAGAGAACTTAGTAAAGAATTGTCCAAAATGTATAGATGAACGAATTAACACAAGGGAAACATTCGAATTTGAGACCCTACCAACTCGTCCAATGGAAAATAAAATATGCAAATGCATATTTTTTCTGGTGAGTCTAATGAGCACATGGATAAGATATTTACACGTTTCAGAACTATTTAAGAATTTTGGCATCGATTTTTTAGTGCATATTTTTGCATATTTTACCCTTAAATGCATTTTTTTGCATGTATTTGTTTTAAGAGCATATTTATGTCATATTTTGCGTTTTTAGAGCATATTTTACTGTTTAATAGCATATTTTGACTTTTTCAAAAACAAATATTGTCTTACTTATTTTTCGCTGTTGCGTTAAAGGTTTTTACTTCCTTTGTTTAAAATTCAAAATTGAAAAATAGATTGCTTTTTTTAATATAAAATAAGCACTTTTTTAATAATAGCGCCATCTAAATATCAAATTTTAGTTCTAATTCAAACTTAACTGTTCTAAGTGTTAAAGAAATATTATCTTTTAAATTTGCTCCTATAACATCAGTTGATGTCGAAAGAACATTTTCTATGTATAAAAATGTTTTCAGATCCAATAGACAACGATTTTTATTTGAAAATTTAAGTCAATATTTTGTAATTTATTGCACAATAACTTTAATTGAAGAAGTGACTTTATATTTATATAAAATATCATCAAAAATACCTCTCGAGGCCTTTTCATAGCTTATTGTTTTAATGTTGTATTTATTTTTTGTTATACTTGTTTTAGTTTATGTTATTTTTTGTTTATTTTATGTTACTTTACCTATTTAGAAATGAATTGTATTGATTTTTTTAAATAAAAGTATATTTTTAGGTTAAAAATTATGTAAAAGTTTGTTTTTTTAAGAGCATATTTTTTAAATTTTAAGAGCATATTTTTAAGTTTTACTGCATATTTAAAGCGCTTAAAACGCTTTTTTAGAGCATATTTCCGGTTTCTCTGCTGATTACTAATCTCGTTATTTTGAATTTTTTCCTTTAACCTCTATGTCCGAGGAAGACATAATTGAAAATGTGAAAATATTTTTTTCACGGTTTGGAATTTGTTCTGTATGTAGAAGCGACAACGGCCTTCAGTTCCAATCAAAGTTTAAACAGTTTGCACATGATTATAACTTCCAACATGTGACAAGTAGCCCTTATTATAGCCAATCAAATGGTGCTGCCGAATCGGCAGTTAAAGTGGCGAAACAATTGTTGAAAAAATGCGACGACATACACGATGGTCTACTCAATTATCGTTCGACCCCGTTAGCAAACGGATTTTCTCCCGCAAAATTAATGATGGGTCGAAAATTTAAATCATTGGCTCCGATGTTGCAAGGCATTGGAAAAGGAACTACTAGTTAAGAAAAAACAAATTGAGAATTATAATAAAAGACACGGTACTAAAGATCTTTCGGAACTAAAAACAAGGGATAGAGTATGGATAATTGATTTGCGAAAATACGGAAAAATTTTACGAAAATTGGATGAACCAAGATCGTATAGACGAAACAGAATTCACCTTATTCCTGTCTCAAGTACTAAAAATTTTTATGTTTCAGAAGAATTATATAACCCAGCTAGGCAACGAAAAACGCCCGCATGGGTGAATGATTATGTACTTGAATAATATGCATACTCAAATAATAAATATTTGAAGTTTGTAAATAAAAATATATGTATTATACTATATCATTTAAATTAAATTTGCTATATAAAAAATATATGAATTAAAAAGAAATTGATATAAAATCTTCTACTAATTTTGAAATATAACAGTATTACAGAAAACATAAATTTAATTAATATTAAAACTATAGTATTAATGTAATGTAAGTTGAATTACTGAACTATTGTAATATTAATTAAAATTTTAAATATTGATCTTAAAAAGGGGGATGTAGTGATAGATGCAAAATATACGAAAACACCTATTGTAAATAAACCACACTCGCGACATCTAGTTGCAATTTAATAAGAGAAAGTCATTATAGATAATTACAAATAATTGTCATTTACACTTCCTTCTTAACCTTGATCTCGACACGTGATGTTGTAATAAAGATAAAACCTAATTCTTAAGAAACGTGACAAGTGTTTTATTTAAATATATTGGTTAGCCCTCTTGGCAAATTACACAGTATTGTCATATTTTTTCACATTTTTATTCCTTGTTATGTTGTAAATAAATCCCCATGTGATGAAATATTGAAATTTGTTTAAGAAAATTTTTAAAAATTTGAAATTGGAGTTTTGAAACTGCCGTTAAAAAAATATTTTTTTTAGTTATACCTGCGAATAGGTGAACTATATCATATGAAGATATACAAGTAAATATGGATATATTTTAGCCCATAATCACAGGCAAACATAAAGTATATTTTAAGAGAATATTGGGAAAGATTTTGTAATTATTTAAAAGTTATCAATACAATTGGAACCAAAATATCCTAAGTATGATATTAATCTTATTTTTTCCATTTTTCCCCCACAAACAGCTTTTTTTTCTTTAGATTCCATGGTTACTTCTATTGTTTACCTTTTTTAGTGTTTGACTATGATTATGGGCCAATATCTATACGAAATACAATTTGAAATGTTCTTAATCACTTCTACATTATTTTGTTTATTTATAAAAATTTTACATTTTAAATATATTCCAAAAATTAATTAGTAAATAACAACAAACTTTAACAAAAATATGAATTCAAAGAGCCTACAACCTCTTTGTATATTTTGTGACAATTTTTATTGAAAATCTAACTAATCTGATACATCTTAGTTTTTCAGGCAATTATTTAATAATAATTGAACTTTAGTACAGATGTTTAATTTAATGACTCGATTTGAAGAAGAAATTTTATTTTGTATTGCAAAAAGTGCTGGTATCGGTCAAGCTTCGTTATTTTTAAAATAAAACTTGATAATTTTTAATATCAATTTCCGTAATTAATTAAAAAAAACAATTTTTATTTTGATTTATTTTGAAAAGTGCCAAAATAGTATCGAGTGTGCCATTGTGCCCCTCAAAAGTTAATAGTGCCAAAAATGGCACAATGCCACAAATCCCATCACTGACGGGATTCTGTTCGTTTACTTTTAAAAACTTGTAACGAGAGCGCAAGAGAGTGTTAAAAGTGACAGTTCGTAGATTGAGAACATGATATTTCATACTATACATTTTTTGTCCAGTAAAAAATATCAACATAAAAATATGTTTAACCTTCGCTTTACCAAAGGTTTTTTATGTACATGGTTTACCAATACCCACCCGGGTGACACTACACTTCTATAAATACATGCGACGAACGAAATTTTAAAAAATGGAAAAAACCTTATAAAAAGTTTAAAATGGTTCTATTAAATTCTATAGAACTCTAGAATTTGTTCAGTGAGTACAAATTTCATTTAAATCGAAACAAAATTAAAAAAATATTAAACCAATAAAATCGATGTGGTCACCCGGGTGGGTATTGGTAAAGCGAAGGTTAAAGCATTTGGTTGCAAATGTAAATAAAACTAAAAATTTGAAAATTAATACAATTTACAAGTTTGCAAAGAAATTATGTAAAATAACACAAAACAAGCGTTTTTAGTTGATTTATAATAAAATACAACTTATTTTTACAAATTGTTGTTCGCGTACTTTTTTTGATTATTTCTCAGATTGAAAAAAATTCCCCCGGAGTTTTTTCCCTTTTCATAGAATTTAGAGTGTCCAAAAAACCGGCAAATTTAAGAAACCGGTTTCTGGTTTAACCGAAAAAGTGTGTTTTAGATAAAACCGGTTTTGATTATTGTGTATTAAAAAACCGGTTAAACGGTTTCGGTTTTTGTTTTTAAAAAAACCGGTTAACTAACCGGTTATTTAAATCGTTCCAGCCGTTTGGCTGTAATTAATTATGGCCAAAAAATGGGGAAAATTTCCTATAGTGCTATGGTTTATATTATAGAGACGAGACGTAATTGACAAAAACCAAACTCTGTTGTCAAAAACTTAACTCTTGTAACAACAAAATGCATGCCAGTCAATGTATTTTGTATTTGTATCAGACATTTGTTTGATTTGTTGTATTTTTGTTTGACAAATCGTAGTGTCTCGTCTCTACATATGTATAATTATATTATATATAATGGCTTATATACCATAGAGAAAATATACATAGAGCGGAAACTGGTGAGAATGAATTAGTAAAAAAAACTATGTGAAAACAAAAACAACACCCGTATGTGTAACATTTTTGAGATATTTTATGTTTGAGTTTTATTATAGTTTCCGCTCTATGTATATTTTCTGTATGGTTATACTAGTCATAGAGAATAGACATGTTTTGTTTGAGTTTTTTTCTAGTTTCCGCTCCATAGAGAACATAGAGCGGAAACTAGAAAAAAACTCAAACAAAAAAATTACTCAAAATAATCACACATACGAGTGTTGTTTTTGTTTTCACATAGTTTTTTCTACTAATACAATCTCACCACTTAGGTTTTTGACAACTGAGTTAGGTCTTTGACAGGAGAGTTTCCGCACTATGTCTATTCTCTATGTTCCGCTCTATGTTTCTCTATGATACTTGTCATATACAACGTTTATACGTAGCCTATTCGCAAATAAAAACTCTCTGTTTATATGTCACATTAGTTACGGAAAATTCTTGTTTTTATGAGATGCCGGATGGTAAAATGTAATTATTTGGTAGCTCTTTTATTGAATAAAATATGATACATTTTTTATTTTTTTAAATGTAAAAATTATAGAATCAAAAATTCTTGTCCGTCTTGCAATCCAATTAATTCAAAAACGCAATGAAATATTTAAAAAACGTCTTAATAAACTAAAAGCGTTAAAACATATGGCAATGCTTAATATCTTATTTGCAAATAGTGTCGTTAATCAGGAATTGTTTTCGTGAGTTAGCTATTCGCAAATAAAAAATTAATTCACTGTTTATGCGGCATTTTTTTCTAATTGCAATATTTTTATTTGCGAATAAGCCGTGCGTATAAACGTAGTAATAGAGAAAACACATAGAGCGGAAACTCTCCTGTCAAACCTAAGTGGTGAGAATGTATTAGTAAAAAGAACTATGTGAAAACACAAACAACACTCGTATGTGTAACTTTTTGAAGTAATTTTTTTGTTTGAGTTTTTTTTTGAGTTTCCGCTCTATGTTCTCTATGGCGGAAACTCTCCTATCAAATACCTAACTCAGTTGTCAAAAATCTAAGTGGTGTGAATGTATTAAGAAAAAAAATATGTGAAAACAAAAACAACACTCGTATGTGTAACTTTTTTGAGTAATTTGTTTGTTTGAGTTTTTTTCTAGTTTCCACTCTGTGTATATTTACTCTATAGCCTAGTACTCTGTTCCTATTTGCGAAAAATTATGGTTTTTTCATGCGAAAAATTCTATATGCTGTTTGACAGCTAGCTGTTAGTTTTAATTTCGTGCGAAATAAGTGCTGCATATGTTATTTCGTGTGGAAAAATAAGGTTGCCGGATTATTTCACATGTTTCCACAATAAAAACAGAGTACTGCTTTTGCGAAATTATTTCGCATATATTTCATTCCAAATATTTTATATGTAGTTTGACAGCATTTCGCACGAAATTTTGAACAGAGTACCTAGCTTAAGATACTAGTAGTCAATGCCATAGAGAAACAACAAGAGTAATCATACATACAAGTATTGTTTTTGTATTCACATTGTTTTATTTACTAATACATTCTCACTACTTAGGTTTTTGACAACTGAGGTAGATCTTTGACAGGAGAGTTTCCGCTATTTGTATATTTCTCTATGGTCAATACTTTGTATACATCCGTATTAAAAATCTATAACAGAAAATACACAAATAAAGTTTTGAAATATCTAAATATATTATGAATATTTAGATACTTTTTTCATTTGTAAATAGTTTTGATACATTTTTCTGACCTGAAAATGGTATAGCGTTTGTTTGTTCATACATATTTTTATATGCTAATAAAAAACGGTTAATAGGTTTTTCATTTAAACTACTCAAACATTATCAAAATTCAGATTTCATTGTGTCAACCGAATTTGGAGCAAATCTATTTGATTGATCCAAGTTTTCAAGTTTGGAAGTTTCTGCAGATTAAATCTTATATATTGACAATTTAAAAAAAAAGAAAAACATTTAGCAATAAAACTATAATAATTTGGTTGCTACAATTAACGTTATGTGGACTTGTAAATTACCTTAAATGCTTGATGCATAGCAACATCAGTGATCCAATAATTTCCATGAACATCGATTGTCATACCGTGTGGCATATAAAATAAGTCCTCACCCCAACCAGATTTGATTGAACCTGTTTTTGGATCCAATACATATATGGTCTTTTCCTGGATAGGCCCGTATTCAATCATGTAATAAATGTTGCTATCATTGAAAGTGCTTTTTTTGGAAATAAAGAATGATTGAGAAGTAATAAATAATTAAGGGGTTTTAATGGTTTAAAAGTGTGTGAGTACGTATTTGTATTAGAGTGGCGCCCTTTATATGGAGCCAAAAAACTGGTCAATGTTCCAATTTAATTTATAGTTTACTTCATTTTAAGATACCATTTCTTTAGGTTTTATTTGTTAATGATTGAGTAAATAATTTTGCATATACATAAGTAACTAAAGAGCCAAAATCATAGAGAATAGACATAGAGCGGAAACTCTCCTGTCAAAGACCTAACTCAGTTGTCAAAAACCTAAGTAATGTATTAGTAAAAAAAAAATATGTGAAAACAAAAACAACACTCGTATGTGTAACATTTTTGAGTAATTTTTTTGTTTGCGTTTTTTTCGAGTTTCCGCTCTATGTTCTCTATGGCCAAAATATTGTATGGAAATCATATTAGAAGTCACTAAAAATATTTATTCAGTTCTGATAGTGTATATACATGATAAAAATATAGAAGGTAGTTTCAATCAAAATTTTTTTTTTTCAAATAAGGTTTTTTGAAGTTTCCTTATTTTGTGAGCATTATAAAAAGCGTTGCCATATTCCTAAAAATTATTTTTATTTCAGAGAAATTTTTTACAAAAAAAGGGTAATTTATAATTTAGTATTTAAATAAAAATGTATTAAGTATGTTGCGTTGGAAGTTAATGTATTAACTGAAATATTGCTTTTAAGGAAATGGTCGGAGCACACCATTGGATCTTTTGGCAAATCTTCTTCGCAAGTTTTACATACATCCAGCCACTGTTGTCGTTTGTTATGTAATGTAGGGACTTTAAAAAAATTTACATTTGAATTTTTGCAAAAATATTTGGTATTTTCGCAGTTGGGGAAAATGCAACTCATGTTTGTTAAATCTTAAAATAATGTTCACAAATTAGCTTTGAAATATTTGAAAATGAAAATCTTACCTTTGATCCCAATTTGATAGTAAATATTTTTTTTAATATTTTTCAAATTAATGAAAATTATGTATTAATTTTTTCACAAACTTCAAAGAATATATGGGAAAATTTTTAATTAATATGGTATTACTATTTTAACGAAAACGTCAAAATCCTTAAGCATGTCAGACGTAGAATTTTAAAAAATAAAGAGAGAATGAAACTACCTTCTATTTTTCTACTACGGTGTATATATAGTATATATATATATATATATATATATATATGTACATTAGGGTGGGTCGATTTTTTCACGAAAAATCGTATAGCAGAAACGCATTCTATGGGAAATTCTAAGAAATTTTCCCAAGAAACCATAGGTCTAAAATCAAATCCTATCTTGCGCATTTCGTCTTTTATCCAATGATATTTCAATATAATTTTTTTTTTAATAGTTTTTTTTATTGGATAAAATACGAAATGCGCAAGATAGGATTTGATTTTAGACATATGGTTTCTTGAGGAAACTTTCTTAGAATTTTCCGTAGATTGCGTTTCTGCTATACGATTTTTTACTTTTTGATCCTCCATAAAAACTGTTCGTGGCTACATTTTAAGAGAATTTGAAAGTCTGAATACATCATTATTTTGTAAATTCCATTTAAAAATATAATTACATTGTTTTTATTTAAAATTTTTCCAATTATTGCAACAAAAAAATCTGTTTTTTGAGGTAATACCATTTTTGTGAAAAAATGTGAACAATTTTATTATAAAAAGAGTCACATTTCGAATTAAAATAAAGTACAACCAATTTTATCAACAAAACAGTATCAACTCAAAATACAACCAAATATAAATAAAACAATTTGATTATTTTTAACTTGAATAAAGGCTCAACTCAAAATAATACCTTTTTATGAAAATATACTATGTATTTCTATTTCAACTTTTGTATTAACTTGAAATAATACCTTTTTGTTGTATAAAAGTACTCACTACATTATCACGAAAATGGTCTCAAATATTGTTTTCGGGGTGAAATAGTAATCGGAATACGTTGAAATTTTTACATTATATAGATATTGATGTTGTTAGTTGATTCCTTGAAAAAAGTGAAATTTTAAAAATTTTGAGTTAATACCCTCTTGTTGATCAAGTGCGATATATTTTTTAATTTTACGATGGCACTTCAATTACTTTGCTAAAATTAAAAAAAATAAACGTATTCTCGACTTTACCACTTTGGCATTCTTAGGTGATGATGGCACATAAACTTATCGTAGATGAACTAACTTAAATTTTAGAAGACACTGTATCAAAATATTGACGTAGCCCGCTGTAAATAATTTAAAGTTTTTAGTTCGTCTCAATCTATTTTTTTAAAATTCCAACTTTGACTAACTTCTTAACTTATAAACGCAGTTAGTTTTAATCCATCGACTTTCGAAACTTAGTGATCAAAGAATCGTTAATGCAATAATGTAAATAAAATTTAATTTTTGAATAATTGGCTAGTATAAGTCAGTTTCATTGACGTGAAAATGTTTTGGGATTTAACCATATATGAAGTAACTTTTATTACAGTTGGGAACATTGACATTTTTTTTTGGGGAGGAGGGGCCACCCAAATGTGTAACAGATGTTAACCTACTTAGCATCCCAATATCTGTCAGCCCGATGAAAAATAACAGGATTACCTTGAGGGTCTATTGAGACAGCTGTTACTTGCCCGAAACTGTGGCTACTTGCTGGCCAATTCTCAACTAGTACTGGTGTTGGGACATATGAAGGTGCAGTGGGAATTACATCAAAGTTGGAAGCCGCAGAGATTTCTTTATCGCTTAACACATTCTTATCACTTTCCAAATGCAATTTCTTTATCTGTAGGAAATACCAAAATTATGTATATGTAATATTTATGTTGTTAGTGGCACTTTAAATTAAAATTACAGCAGCATTTTCCGTCAAGCGCCGTTTTATGAGAGCTCTGACATCGTCAAAGAACCTTTCATTTAGAGTTAGCGTCTCATCGGGAAAGTCATCCACATGGTGTGTCGGCATATGTTTGGCCGTCACACTTGCCATTATGGTTGTCACAACCCCAAGAATAGTGAAAACATTCAAGGTTGTGGTAATTTCAAGTTTCCTTTAAAATATACATATTTTTTATATTTACTTTGTTCAAATAAAATGTTTATTTACAGATTTTCTTTCTTACATCGTTTTGTATTATTTTTGTTTTTGTCGTTTGTAAAATGTTTTTCCAATTATGTGTACACTACTTTATCATACTGGGACGCGTTCAATTCTTATTAGTTTGCAACAATTATTTCGAATGAAAGTAAAATTGTGTGGATTGGTGCAGTTTTATGTATGTATCTCCGTACGAATACTTTTAGAGCTATCAAGAACTGAATACCACGTAAATACTAAATATTAGCGCATGCGTCACAAATATGTATATATCAGTTGATACAGTGGTTTGGTTCCAATATAAAAGTTGTAATATTTTTTATTAAAATGCTAACAACTAACTGACTTTATAAACTTTTTAATAGTACGTTGGGTACATTGTTTTATGTTCCAAGCTTCATAAATTTAGAAAAGTACATCTTTCAGCATTCTCATTCATTCAGGATCATAAGTGTCTAATTCATTATAATAGACAAACATAATTAGAAAAGAGAAAAGGTACCCATAAATGTTTAATTTCATGTTTCATTAATATAGAAAATTAAAAGGAGCCATTGAAAAGACGAAAACTTACCCCTTTGCGTGAATTCATTTCATATGAGATCAGAGAGCTTAAAATTTAATTTGTCTATTTGTATTATTACAAACATTTCCAAAAGATCATTAAATGTATCCAATTTAATATTTCAGGGTTCATTATTAAAGAAAATTAAAAAAGTACCATTAGAAGACAGAAAAGGTATAAAGTAAATCAGTTTAAAAAATATTTTTCCCGATTTTGACCCATTGTAGGTCCGACCTACTATGGCCTTATATACGCCGCACAGTGCGTTCAATAGTGCCTAAAGTGGCGATTAGGTACTCATAGAAGCCGTAGTTTTAAAATATATCTTTTTATCTTACTATAAGCACATAAAAACGCAGCATTTTAGAAAAAAAAAAAGTTAAAAATTGTTTTTAATCCGTTAAGCGCTTTATTGTTTTATGGAAAAAAGACCTTAGTTCACAATTTATGCTGTAACTATGGAATGGAAAGCGATAAATTAATGAATAAAATTGGAAATTAAAGCAAACTTAATGTGCTATCAAAACATTTAAATAATAAATTTATTGTATGTATTTACATTAGTATAAATTTAATTTAAAATCTAATATTTGTTTTTTCACAAAATTTTATAAATGTAAAATTTTTTTTAAAAAAATCGCAAAAGAGAATATTATCATTTTTTAGTAATGAATAATCATAAATACATAAAAATACAACTTTAAAAAAAATTTAAGAAAACATTTTTTAACCTGTTTTGTTCCAGCTAGGGTTTGGGGTTTCCCGGATAATTTAATTTCCCGGGAAACGGGAATGAAAAATTCCCGGGAATGCTTTTTTAACTAGAAAAATAAGTAAAAAAAAATTATTTCATAAAATTGTGTAATTTTATTAAAAAAAAGAAAAACAATACATTACAATTTAATTATACCCACATAAAACCAAAAAAGTTTGTTAAAATATTTGGAGATCATGATATAGTAGAGTATAAGAGCAATTAAGTGTCAACAAATTTTATAAATTGTGAACGTATCTTTATAATTCGATGTCGATTAATATGTTAATGGGATTTTTAATGCACTTTTTGGATTATTTCTTTTGATTTTTATGTTATATGTCCCTCATAGAACTATTTTTTTAAAAAATTGATTTGTCAAAATTACTAATGCATTCAATAAGTCATTCGACGAGAAAACTCTTTCGCTTTAGACATGTGTTGGCTTTATCGTTATTAATGCATTATAAAGATAATCAAAATGTATTCTCCGATTGCTACTTGCTTCAAATAAATCTCATTAACCCTTAAAACTTTCAGCATTTGATTTTAAATGTTTAGGGCTTTCCTTTTCAATATTGATTGAATATTCTAATTGGTTTTTAAAATGTTTCTCCATTTGTATTTCGGAAACCTCATCATCAACGCTTTGAACAGATGAGGGAACATTGTGGTCAAATAGACGTTCATACATTTGCTGTCCATACATTTTTAACATTGTGTTTTTATATTATAATTTATCTTATAATGTTGAAGTTTTTAGGTTTAATTTAATTGAATGAACCGTTTTTTGAGAAATCGTTGAATTTTTAGATAACTGCTGTTCATAAAGTGTGTTCATTATATCATCACCTATCAGAAAAATGGTTTCATTTAGGCTTAATGCTTCTACTATATCCTTAATGGTGTTTAAAACCTCCACTAATATTTGGAATAAGCCATTTATCAAGCAGAGATGTCATATTTAAATATATTAAAGTATTTTTAATTAATTTTAAATTTCCCGTTTTTCCCGGGAAAAAATTTAAATTTCCCGGGAATTCCCGACAATAATTTTACGGGAAATCCCGGGATTTCCCGGACCCAAAACCCTAGTTCCAGCATATGTTTCTTTTAGCAACAGGAGTTCTTTCACTATAACTTAAATAAGTAAAAAACCTCAATAAACCTGCGCTATTTTTTGGATATATAAGCTGAAATGTCATATTTTAAGAGCATTTAATGAAATTTATCCGATCTCGCCCTGAACTTTTTTAAACTCAATCTATATATCGAAAATAACCCAATAATGAAGCACTTTAAAAAAAATATAAAAAATAATTTGCAAAACATTTATCTAAACAAAAAATATTTACATATTATTGTTCTCAAATACCTGAACAGGCTTAACAAAAAAAGTAACAGAGCTATATTCGGCTGTGCCGAATCTTATATACCCTTCACCAAAGTATACCTTAATTGTATGTGGAAAAAAATAACAAGAAAAATAAAAAAAAATAAACCAAACGCACTCAAATACTATATACAAATTATGCACGCGTGTGTTTGATTTGTAATTCTCAATGAGAATTATTAAATGTCCCGTTAATAATATTCGAGCGGTTGTCAGGGCTGGTCAGGTCAGATGTGGCGATTTCTCGCCAAACGTGGCGATTTTTCATTGCCTTTGGCGACCAAAATTTCCAATTGGCGATTTTTTGGCGATCTACAGACTAGTTGGCGATTTTTAATAAATTATGTATTTGTTTTTCTTGAAATATTTTTTTTTTGATATTTATTAACCCAATAGTTAATAAAATTAATCATTTATAATCTGATCATATGGATTCAGGTAGCATACATGATCAAATAGTTTCAACGATATTAATTTTTTTCTTTTAAAATGTTTAAGCCGACATTTTTAAATAATAATGGAAATATTGAGCATATTGATTAATATTGAGTGAGCATATTATCTCACTAAAATTGGCTATTGATTCGACGGATTCTTTGGAATCAGAAATCTATCGATTTTCGCATAGAATTTGAAATGGAACTACAAAATATAAAAATGGAGGAATATGATGTAGAAATTTTAAAAGAAAATTGTTTTTTGTAATTTTTTTTTTTTTAACTTTTTATTTATTTATTGAATCTGCCTATAACATTAGGCCTAACAATAAGTGATTAAATCTTATAACTAAAATTAAAACTAATTGCTCTCTAAAGAGAGCATTGTTTGATGGATGGACCACATCTTAGCGGGGTGGTAGATCTCCTCTACAAAGCCTTGATCTGGTTTGGCTCTGTGCGAGAAGCCGAGCAACGGATTTGGGTGTGATTGCAGTTTCAGTATATGTTTATCGCGGACTTTCTTAAACTCATCCTTAACTAGTGGCACTTCCAAGTCCCTGTGGATGTTTTCATTTCTTATGTACCATGGTGCACCCGTCATGGTCCTAAGAATTTTCGACTGGGCCCTCTGTATAAGCTCAATACTGGAATTACTGGCCGTTCCCCACAATTGGATTCCATATGTCCAAATTGGTTTTAAAATGATTTTATACAGGGTGACTTTATAGTCCAGGCTTAACTTTGATCGGTCACTTATTAACCAGTGAAGGCTAGATGCTTTTAACTTCATGTGAAGTCTCTTGGTTTCTATATGACGGCGCCATGTAAGTCTTCTATCTAAGTGAATACCAAGGTATGTAACATAATCGGACTGAGGTATATTAACATTGTTAAGTGTGACAGGTGGACAGCATCCCCTCCTCAGTGTGAACGTAACATGTTTGCTTTTTAACTCATTTACACGTATTCTCCATTTGTTTAACCATGTTTCAACACATCTTAAGTAGCCATCTGGTACACTAGATGCTATATATGGGTTTTCATGCGAGCCAATAATTGCGGTGTCATCAGCAAATGTAGAAATAGTCAATTCATCGCTCGTTGGCAAATCAGAGGTGTAAATCAAATAGAGGGTAGGTCCAAGAACACTTCCTTGTCACGTAATCATTGTACTTAACTGTAAATATACGGTCCGATAGATAAGATTCCAATAGTTTATGAGTAGATGGTGGCAGCAAACATTTTATTTTATATACCAGTCCTTTGTGCCATACTTTGTCGAAGGCTTGAGCGACATCCAAAAATATAGCTGAACAATATTTCTTTAATTCAAAGGATTTTCTTATATCTCCGGTTATACGATTAACTTGTTCTATTGTTCCGTGGCGTTCCCGGAAACCAAATTGATGAACTGGGATTATATTTTTCTCATGTAATAATGGTATGATTTTCTTTTGGAACACTTTTTCGAACAGTTTCGATAAGCAAGGAAGCAAGCTTATTGGTCTATAGGAGGATGGTACGGTCAAGTCCTTACCTGGCTTTGGTATCATTATTATCTGAGAAGTTTTCCAATTTGTCGGAAAAACTCCATGTTTAAAGATCGCATTAAATATTGTAGACAGCACAATTCACACTCGGTAGGTTTTTCATCATAGTAGGTGTAACAGAATCATTTCCAGGTTATTTTTTTAATATTATATTATCCTTGATTACTTCGTTAATGTCTTCTGGGCTTATATCTAATATGTCATCATTAGATAATGTTGACACAGGTGGCTCTACAAGTTCAAAAACAGTAGTTGGCGAGTTTGGTTGAAAGACTGTACTTAAGTGATCGGCAAATATTTTAGCCTTTTCCTCCGTGCTGCGAGCCCAGGTGCCGTCAGCTTTCCTTAAAGGGCTTTGCCCCTCTACCGGTGGCTTGATATTTTTCGTTGCCTTCCAAAGGGAAAAATTTGTGTGTTTGGTATTTGTTAAACTTTGAATGTAATTTCTATTTCTGCGATCCTCCTCTAATTGAAGGGCTTTTTTCAGATTTTTACTAGCAGCAGACAGCCTCTGCTTTGCAGCAGGTGATCTACTTTGTTGCCATTCTCTTCTGAGTTTTCTCTTTTCTAAAAGAAGTCGTTCAATATCTGAGTTGGAAATGTGCATATCAGTTTTAGGAAATATTTGACTCTTTGAATGATTTAGAGCCGATACAATTAATGACGTAAAGTCATTGACACTTTTATCTACATCTTCCTCACACTGAATACAAAGATCTGTGTGGATATGACTGCTTATATATTTCTTATATTTAAGCCAATTTGTTTTAAAGTAATATGTTTCAGTATGAAATTTTGAAATGTTAGTCCTCCCGTAATAAGAAACTATAATTGGGGAATGATCAGAAGATAAATCATATGACATTTCTGTAGATATTGAATTTCGATTAATATTTTTTGTTATGGCAAAGTCTATGAGATCAGGAATTTTTTTAGGATCAGCAGGCCAGTATGTTAGTTGTCCAGGGGACACAATATCCAGGCCATTGTTGCGATCAACTAATGCTTTATAAAGCTGTCTACCTCTGGGATTCATTAGTCGAGAGCCCCAGTAAGTGTGTTTGGCATTATAGTCGCCACATGCCAGAAAGCGACCTCCTAGCGTGCTAAAGAATTCTTCAAACTTCTCCTTGGTCATTGAAAAGCGTGGTGGGCAATAGATCGCGCTTATATTTAAATCTCCAGCAAAGCTTTCCAAATGAATGGATGTTGCCTGCATATAGTCTTTTGAGAATTCATCTAGGGGATAATGTTTTAAACGATTTCTAATTAAAATACCAGTGCCGCCATGTGCCTTACCATCAGGATGATTTGTACAGTAGAATGTATAACCCGAAATATAAAAGTTATACCTATTGGTAAGATGAGTTTCCGAAACCAATAGCACGTCGATGTTTTTATTCTGCATGAAGTGGGATATCTCTGATTTGTGTTGGTTTAAACCGTTTGCATTCCAGAAACATAGTCTCAAATAACTCATTTTTTTGTTAAGAGGATTTGTATCATTTGGTTCTGCGCTCTTAAAAGCTCTTGTATTGTGTTTTGCATGGATGACATAAAATTTGTCATATTTTGATTAAGAGAGGTAATATTCTGGGTAAGCGCTTGCATAAGTGCTTCCAACCCTCCCGTATTTTGGGGAACACCAGGCTGCTGATAACCCGTTCTCAAAACATTGGCATAAGAACCTGCTACATTCTTAGGCTGATCAATTTAAATGGATTGTGAATTTAATTTTATTGAGGCTGCTTGCTTGTTCAATAGCGGAACCTCAGAATTGACTGGTGGATAGGTGTTTTCAAATTTGTAGGCTGGTACTTCAGATGTTTTCCCTCTTATTAGCTTTTGCCTCTCTCTCAATCTGTTGAATAACTCCTTATAAACTGGGCACCCGCGGTAGTTGGCTGAATGATCGCCACCACAGTTACCACATTTTCTTCTGAGGCCATTCTTTAGGATATCACATTGTGATGAAGAATGAAGGTCTCCGCATGCCACACACACTGTTCGCAAGGTACAATAATTTTTAGTATGTCCAAACTCTTGACAATTGCCACATTGGACAGGACGATTTCTTTTAAGAGGCTCCTCAATGGTTATTCTACGATTTAACAGATATCGTGTTGAGTAAATTGGGTGAGTTTCATTTCCCCTCAATTTATTTTTTTCTGGCTCCAACTCGACTCTAAACATTGGCTGAGGAATTTTATCTTTGTTAAATATATTAACTACAGCTCTTACTTCGTAGCCCAATTCTTGCAGGGCCTCCTTGAAATCATTAGTCTCAACACTGGACTCTATGCCCTTAATGACAACTGTCAACCCTTTACTACTTTTCAGTTGATAGGTATAAAAATTCCTTTTATTATCATTCAAGTATTGAGAGATTTTTCTATAAAAATCCTCAGTGTATACGACTATTTTCGTCTCTTGCACACCGCCTTTTCTTATTGGAACAATATGGAAATTATTTTTTCCAATGAGTTCAACAAATGTTTTGACCAAATTATTCGAGCTGGACTCACGCAGATATATTGGTGGTGGCTTTAATGATTTCTTTTCGTAAGCACCAACTTTTATACTCTTATTATTATCCTCGCTCAAGAGTGCGAAACGATTGCCTATCAATGGATTATCAACTATCTTCTGTTTCTTGACAGACGTTCCATTATTTTGGGGACTTAAATTTCTTTTATTAATACTTACATATCTAAGCATACCTGGTAGTACTGGTGATTTCAATGTACTTATCTTTTTTTTTGGTATAGCGCCCTTCAGTGTACCATCATTATTAATTGTGGTTTGTTTAGTGTTAAAAATATTCAAACTCTCACTATTTTTTGTTAGTGGATCACAAGCTTGTTTATTAACAGTATTTGTCTGTGTTTTTATACCCTTCACCTTCGTGAGAAGGGTATATATAAGTTTGTCATTCCGTTTGTAATTTCTACATTTTTCATTTCCGACCCTATAAAGTATATATATTCTGGATCCTTATAGATAGCGGAGTCGATTAAGCCATGTCCGTCTGTCTGTCTGTTGAAATCAGTTTTCTGAAGACCCCAGATATCTTCGGGATCCAAATCTTCAATAATTCTGTCAGACATGCTTTCGAGAATTTTGCTATTTAAAATCAGCAAAATCGGTCCACAAATGGCTGAGATATGAGGAAAAAACCAAGACAACCTCGATTTTTGACCTATTTTTTTACCTATATCTGGATTACTAAGACATTAATATAGACAATATGGATATCTAGTGATAGATATTTCAAAGACATTTGCAACGACTTATATAAGACCATAGTAAGTTGGACCTACAATGGGTCAAAATCGGGAAAAAAAATTTTAACCCAATTTTTTTTTTTTTTTTTAAATTTAAAAAACAAAAAAAAAAAAAAAATTTTAAAAAATTTGAAATTTAAAAAAAAAAAATTTTAAATTTAAAAAAAAAAATTATAATAACAATCGAAAAAAATTTTTTTCCAAAAAATTTAAAAAACAACTGGAAAAAAAATTAAATTTTGTTTACCTAAAAATATTTAAAATTTTGAAGTATAATTTGGTGAAGGGTATATAAGATTCGGCACAGCCGAATATAGCACTCTTACTTGTTAAAACTGGTATAGTTGTTGTTGTATTTAAATTTTTCATATTTTCTTTTATGCTTTGTTCTAAACATAAATTGGTTGGTGATATTGTTTGTGTATTATTTTGTTCGTGTAATTGTATCACGGGGGAACAAGAGCGTGCTCTCTCAGCTGGTTTGGCGGTTAAATAATTTTTGTTGTAGCTGGGGTCATTTATTTTTTTGTTTTGATCACTCTCCCCGTTAAGAAATATGTAGGCATTTCTGCCGTTCATACTGAGCCTCCTCTCATCATGAGAATTCATGTGCTCTTTTAAAACAAACAAAAGGAATTAACACTTTTTATTATTTTTTTTTTAAACCAGTTGTTTTTCTTTTTTTAAACAAAATTGCTTTTGCAAATTTTTTGTATTTATCACTAGACACAAATATAATTTCAAAGCGTCCAATCGCTAATTTTTAAAATTTTTATTTGCACTAAAAAACAATAAAATTTTAATAAAATCGCGGAGCGAATAAAATGCACGTCTGTTTGTAGAGAAAGCAAACAGATTTTGTAATTAAAAAGCTTTTAAAAGAAATGCTTAAACGGTTACCAGAAAATATAACTCTTTTTAAAGTATATAATGAATTTTCAATATTGAAATGAAATTTTCGGTAGTTCAAAATTCATTAACTTTAATTTTCAATCCAAAAGTATCTTCACATGTTGTAAGTGAAGGTGTTGATTTTAGTGCCGTAAAAATTATAAATAAATTAAATGAAAATTTAAGGTTTTTTCTCCAGAAATTTATATATGAAAATATACAAAAGTATTCCTTCAATTACGAAATCAGTATGCATGGTACTATTCCTCAACTTGCAAATGCAAATAGGATTGTAATCTACATTTATTACATTTTAATTTGCAAGTCTTTATAGGCGTATCATCAAGTTCGCTTAGAACTCCGCTTTTAATGTAAATTAAATAGTAGTGACACCTACTGATATTGTGGCTTACACTCTAAGCGAGAGCACACCGATTATACAGCCTATGACACTTTTATGTTAAATCTAAGTGGGAAAATAAGCGAAAGAATCACCAATGACTGCTACGAAATATGGCTTAGATAAGCGCTTACGTAATGTGTATTTTTACCGCTGGGTCATTATAAACAACTCTCTCTATTTTGTTAGAGAATAAGATTTACAAAGAAACAAAATAGAATTGGTGAATATACTCAATGTGTATTACACACATCTACATACATACATATATACACACAACTAAACTTTTGTTTTCTTTTTATTATGCTATTATGATTTCATGAAACACTAACAAAATACATGGGTTTTTGGGTTTTTTGCTTATATCTCGGTTTATTCCATACACACAAAAAAAACTATTTCTTAAACCGTTTCAATTCAAATATTTGTCACATATTGAACTGGATTCAATTATTTCATAATTAAATCAAGTATTCATGTGCTCAAAAACTAAATTTTCTGACATTTTCTATTGAATTTTTAGTTTGGAACATGATACAACAACATAAGGTACACCCAGTAGAAAATAAATACTCAATTATACAATTCTTGTAATGTCAAACAAAAGAAAATATAAAAAAATATGAAAAAAATCAACCTTAAAGTTTGACGTTATAGGGCTAAATATTGAAAACTCTCCCTAGTGATTCTACCTTCTACAATTATTGTATCATGGTTTTGAATTTGATAATTTTGATATTTGAATATACAATTTTCGTTATTGGTTGAACTTCAAATACAAAAATTATTGAAAACACATTTTTGTTATTTTTTGTTTTTTTCAATTACAAAAATTATCTATTCAATAATTTTTGTATTTAAAGTTCAACCAATAACGAAAATTGTATATTCAAATATCAAAATTATCAAATTCAAAACTAAACATTCAATAGAAAATGTCAGAAAATTTATTGATTATGAATCATATATGTATGTAAGTTATTTGGGGGCTACAAAAAGTTGATTTTAATATACAGACGGACATATCTATATCGACTCCGCTATCTATAACGATCCAGAAAATATATATGTACATACATTGTGGGGACGCAAATGAAAAATGTATAAATTACAAACGGAATGACAAACTTATATGTATATACACTTGCCACTCATGATGTAGGGTATAAAGATAGTAGGAGACACATGGGTAAGTCCCAGAAACAGTCTACTAACAAAAGAAATTTTTAAATGAATCAAACATCAAACTTCAAAATTTTTAATTGTAATATTAGACTAGATAATTATATTATATTTTATATACATACATATAAACAAAATGTATTTCGATGATCATTCACACAAAAATGATTACTAAATCTAACACTAGCTCAGATATCTTAATTTTATACAAAAAACAAGTAAGTGTGCTATATTCGGCTATGCCGAATCTTATATACCCTTCAGCTTTGTTGTGGATGCATTATTATTTCTTTTTATAATAATTAGTATACATATATGTATCTATATTGCCACTTTCAGCGTATAGCATCCCCAATATATCAAGAACACTTTTAAAAATTGTAGAAGTTACAAACGAAACGAAACAAAATACCAAAAAACAAAATACGAAAAGCAATAAAACCAACACACATCCAAATACTATGTATCCCAGCAGTTAAGCAAGTAGTCAATGTAGTCAATCCCAGCAGTTAAGCAAGTAGTCAAATGTCTTGGCTGACTCCATTTTATATATGTATTTTGGTCATTTGACACGTGTGTGCACTTTGTAGTGCAGATAGAAGACAATTGGTTACTTTATGCATCCCAAGTAATCTAGCGTGAAGACAATTGTCACTTAAGTGTCTCTAAGTAATCTAGAGTGTAGTCACTTTAAACGTTTTGTGAGTAATTCGTACAAACTGTTTTTTTACAAATTGTGTTAATATAATTCTCATACAGTTTATTTTTATTTTTGCTTAAGTATATTAATATCGCATGTAACATAGCATGAAGTCAATAGTCACTTTAGTGTCTCTTAGTAACCTATGGTGAAGTCACTTCAAACTTTTTTTTGTACTGCAGTTTATTTTACCCACCAGAAGCGTTGACTACCTTCGATCAGCTATCCGATAGTCACATTGTAATCAAAAGGGTGAATTGACCCCTTGCTTAGAACATGCACGTGTTAAAATAACTAGTCAAGTAGCTGATCAAGTAACCAGTTACAAGGCTAGCAAGGTAACTGACGCTATGTAACCAGTATGTGAATCCAATGCATTGCCTACTTTGGACCAGCTATTAGACAGTCCCATTGTAATCAAAAAGAGACAATTGGCCCCCTGCCTAGGACATGCCCGTGTTAAAATGACTAGTCACGTGGCTATTGAAGTAACTAAATGATGGGTAAAATCACTAGTTCGGTACTGTCTCCTAGAACTGCTGGGATACGTTTTGTTGTATAAAAAATAACAACAACACCAAACAAAACAAAACACAAAAAAAAACAAAATACGCAAAGCAATGAAACCAACACACATCCAAACATACGTATTGTAGCTTTTTCGTCAGAACCCAGCAAGCAATTTTGTAGTCGACTACTAAAATAATCCACTTTTAGTTAACTTTTGTAGACTGACTATAAGCTGACTGCAATATAATGCAGCACTGCCGAAAAATTTGGTGTTCGACTACGAAAATAACACACTATTAGATAACTATTTTAGACTAACTACAATGTTATGCAGAACTCCCCTAAATACATAACGTGTATTTATTGTTGAGAGCTTGTTGTTTGTAAGATTTGTTCTCTCTCTGTTCTCTCTTTTACAAGATCAGACTTTTGATGATTTTTTTTGATTAATCATAAACTAACTACAATGTTATGCAGAATTTCCCCAAACTTTTAAACGTTTTTGCTTTTTGTTGATAAAATTGTTTTTACAATTGAACATTTTGTGAACTATTTTTAGATTAACTATAAGCTAATTGCAATGTTATGCAGAATTTATTCAAAATGAAACCGTTAGTTTTTTATTCTCTATTTTTACTATTTGCAATTTTGTGTTACATTATGAAATTAAAATCAGTCCAGTGCGTGATTTTAAGTGATATCGTGGTTATAAGAATTTATATATTTTTTATTTTTTAAAATGGGTGGTACCAGTAAGACTTTTTAAGAAAGAAAAAAAATGAATTTTTAAATAAATTAACAAATAATAATTTAGACAATTAAAATAAAAAACAAAATCGATCAGAACAATTGAAAACCCCTTTCTTCTCCAAATATACTTTTTATGATGGAGAAAGTGTCGAAAACATTATTAATATCAGTGGTTCCAATGATCAATTTGAAGAAAAAAAGACTTTTAATGAAAAAATTTGAGAATGGTATTTTAAAAATAGGCCATCACGAAAGTGTTTCGAAGAACTATTGAACATTTTAGTCGAAGAAAACTTGGATATGCCTTTAAGTGCCAATTCATTTATTAAACAAATAATGAGATGTTTAAGTGCAATACTCGATTGCCAAAAAATTACAATTGATTTAAATATGGATGGACTACCATTATTTAAGAGCTCCAGAACCCAGTTGTGGCCGATTTTGGCAAAAATTGTTAACATCCACAATATTTCCGTATTTCCCATTGGAATATTTGTATCTTGGAAAAAGTAAACCAAGCAGCATTTCTAGCTTTTTAAATGAAATGATATGTTATGAATGAATTACTTAATTGTTTTGTTTTTTTTTTATAAGAATACATACATATATATATTCTTTTGTTTTTATGCTTTTTATCTAAATTAAATAAATAAAATAGTTTAAAAAATAAAAATGGGTTCAATATTATAATTTTTCAAAAAGGTAAATCATACTTTCAGGTAATTTACTAACAGTTTAATTGAAAAGTGGACTTTTTGCTAATAAAACTATAATTCTTCTATAAATAACTATAGATCTTTTAAAACAAATTAACAAACTTTAAGTTAACTTTTAAATAGCTAACTTTAAGTTAGCTAAAAATTAGTCAACTTAAAGTTAGCATTTAAATAACAAACTTTAAGTTACATAAAAATTAGCCAACTTTAAGCTAACCTTTGAATAACCAATTTTAAGTTAGTTAAAAAATTGCTAACTTTAAGTTAACTATTAAATAGCTGACTTTAAGTTAGTTGAAAAGTTATGTAGAGTCGGACAATGGACTACTGCCAATGACACCCCCATGCTAAAATAGTCAGTTGGCTTCATTGAAAATAATCTAAGAGTCAACCACAACTAGCTGAGGAAAAGCTAACATATCGAGCCCTTAGCGCCAAATTATCGTAAGCGACATTTTTAAAATGTTTGTTTTATTGCAGAAATTAAAATTTTATGGACCGACTGATGTTTTAGCGTTCTCAGATTATCAAAATTTTTAATAACATATAAGATTGTTACATTTTTAAAACGATATTATTTCTTGGTTTGAGTTTTGATTTCAAAAACATTATACATGTAGAATCTTCATATCGAGCACTACTAAAAACCTCGTCGTAGCTATCAATTATCTATTAAAGCTTAGGAGATATTCGCATTTGAAAATTAAATTTTCAACATTTTTACACACCCTATTTCAGTTTTTTGATAACAGCGTATCCAACTATTTCCCGATTTTCTCCAGTTTTCCCTTATTGGACTAACAACATATGTATGTGTCAAATGGAAAAAAACTGTTTAAAAATAATGACTAAGTCCAAAGTTATATGCATTTGAATTTAAAATTTTTTTAAAAAGGGATTTTTCGCTATTTTTTTGGGAAAAAAAGAACTTTTTTTCTTTTTAAGTTATCGGAAAAAGTTTCTAAGAGGATGTATAAGAGATTTCTACTTTCTGAAAGCTTAGTTTTCATAAAATATTTTAAAGGAAAACCAATTTCAAACTTGTTGTTACCGAGGGGACCAGGTCCTTTCAAAAAACACCTATTTTTTATGTAAAATAAAACTTTAGGGCAAAAATTCTAAAATCACGTATCCGATATCAAAATATTTTAAGCGATTATAGGTGGCCCAATATGCATTTAATTATTTTGTAAAGGGTCCCGATAACCCCGACCCTGGTATGGATATTATAGCCAAAAAACTAAAAATTACAATTTTTGGAATTTTTCAACACTTCTTTGGGAATTGCGGGATTGCTGATAATAAATTTCAAAATTCGTTTTTATTTTTCCATGTTAAATAGTAAAATCTACATAACTGTGAAATTTCTTTAAAAACTGTTTATAAATAAAAATTTAATTTCAATTCGAAAAATTTTTATCTATGCAAAAATTCAATAAAAAACATTTCTTGTCATATTTTTCTATAAAGTATTCCATGAATTTTTAATTGTCAAAAGTTATAAATATTTTTGAAAAATATACAAATAGCTTGAACGAAATTATATTATATCGCATCATAACATTTTGAATTCTATGTATAAATTTCGAAATAATCAAAAAAAACCTTCTCCTGTAAAATTTGTGTTTTGTCGCTTACGATAATTTGGCGCTAAGGGCTCGATATAATGCATTAAAAGTTAGTTGAGTTGCTTGCAGAGAAGTTACGAACGAAACAAAAAAAAAAAAACACTTAAAAACAAAATACGCAAAGCAATAAAACCAACAAACATCCAAACATAAGTTTTGATGTATAATGCATTAAACACATTCAAGACAACAGGCTACACGACTACACGAACACAAATTCTGCTGGTTACAGTTGTAGTCGTGTGTCAGCTACTGAATTATTTTAAAGATGACAGCTACAATTAAACAGCTGATTTATAATTCAGTGGTGCCACTTTAATAAAAAATAACCGTACAAAATTCCAAAGTAATTAAGATTGAAACAATTATTTTGAGTAAAAATATATATATGGTTATGATCAATTATGTACTTGTTATTAATTTATTTCAATATGGTTATCAGAAACTTCTCTTAATTAAGTAAAAAAATATATTTTTTTAAGCACTAATTTGATTTACATTTTTTTATTATATTAGCAACACTATTTCTGTTTTGTAGTTGACAAAAATAGAAATTAGCCTAATTCGGCTACATCGGCATGAGTAGTCGTGTGGCCGTGTAGCTGTGCTGTCGTTAAAATAATCGTCTCCATATAAACGTGTGCATTTTATTTTTGACAGATTGAAGTTGGTAGGCTGCTGTCTTGAATGTGTTTAATGCATAAAGAACAACAACAACGCCAAATAAAACACAAAACATAAACAAAAATCAAAATTAAAATACGCAAAGCAATGAAACCAACATACATGCAAACATACGTTTTGTTGTATAAAAAACAACAACAACGCCAAACAGAACAAAACACCAAATAAAACACAAAACATAAAATAATCAAAATACGCAAAACAATGAAACCAACACACATCCAAACATACGTATTGTTGCTTTTTTGTCGAAAAAACAATATACGCAAAGCAATGAAACCAACACACAGCCAAACATACGTTTTGTTGCTTTTTTGTCAATGCATGCAATAAATTGTCTATTTTTGATGAAATTTTCAGAGGTCGTCTCGGATTTTTGCTCATATCTCCGTTATTTATGGACGGATTTTGCTGATTTTAAATAGCAAAATTCTCGAAAGCATGTCTGACAGAAATATTGAAGATTTGGATCCCGAAGATATGTAGAATGTAGAGTTTCTGTCATGGAGCCAATTTATTTGAATTGTTTTCAATTTAATTTGGATTAACATTGCGTCTATAGGAACCATTGGCGCATCTGCCCACCCCAGATAAAAAATTGAAAAGTCGCAGAAAGATTTTTTTGGATTTGTAGATTGTTCCGTTAAGAGATTCCTGTGCCCTAGATCATGGGGTTTTTGGAACCCCAAAAGTTAAAAAATATTCCAATGCCAATCGTACAACGGAGCACATGTAATGTTTGGTTTTTACAAGCTAAAATAAAGGAGTCAAATCCGCAAACCTTTTTGGTTCATTTTTTATCCGACAGGCTAAACTTAGTTATTGTGGCTTCGTGTTCACACATATCATCAGCGCAAACATTCTTATCATAGAGGAATTATGCGTTACTATTAGTTCTGCTAGTTGCGAAAGAAGTTTCTCAGCTATGCGTAGAATATAACAATGCTTACGTAGTGCAATGCTTCAGGAACGATTTTCAAATTTAGCAGTTTTTTTTTTTCAATTCAATTCTTTATTTATAAAATTATTTGTACAAAGGCATATATACATATATATTTATACAATATTCAATTTTTAAATATAGAGAATTTAGATATAATTATATCTTTTCAACTCAAAAATAGTATTTTGTCTAACTAATATAATAAGGAACAAATAGATCAAAAAAAAAAAATTAAGTAGTTATGTTAGCAAACTGAATTTTTGTGATATTTTAGTTTTGTTTTAATAAAAAATTATTTTTTTTATACAAAAAATTGTTTATTTTTACTATTTGGGTAGAATAATAGTCTAGCTACGCTTATGATAGGAACATATATGGCACATATATAGCGAAATTTAATAATCCACATTGTGGATTTGACACATTATTTCATGTGTCAACAGAAGAAAAAGAAGAGTGTATAGCGAGAGGCGTCGTGAAATAAGGGCATAAAGTCATATTCAATAATTGGTCAAAGTGGAAATAAAGCCATATCAGTGTAAAATAGCTTGTTCTAATTACATACAAATTTATAAATACTAGGATCGCCTGGTGGTCAAAATTCGACCACTAATAACAAAATTATACAGTTACTTTGTGTATACGCAAAAATATTTTTCACGTTTGTGTACACGTGTATTTAGATGTGCATAAACATGCTGTTGTTGTTTTTCAAGCAAATTTAAAACGCATTTTAACAATTTTATGGAAAGAATTTTTTAAAAAAATTATATTGTGCACATCTAGAGAAAATAATAAACCCGACAAATGAATTGTTGTTAAGTGTGGCTAAAAAAATATTAATGTCTTTCATTATGTTTCAATTGATATATATTTATTTTCGATTTCTGAAAAATTAAAATATTGAGTTGTGTCACTTTTGAACTGGGTGTGCGATATGGTCTTATTTCCCAACTCGCAATACACCCCTATGTCTTTATTTCTCGGCGCCACACAGTGTCAGATTTTGGCATTTTGGGGGGACTAAAATCTGTATTTTGAAAATTATTAATGGTAAAGCTACGAATTTTTGAACAAGTTATTATGTATCATGAAAAATTGGGCGAAATCGGACAACTGCAACGACCACCGCCATATAACAGTAAGAATAAATATGTGCAGCAGAGTGCTCCAAAAAAATAAAATTGCGAATTTTTCCGCCCCCCCCCCTTCTAGAATTGTTCTATGTATTGTAGAAACACGTTCACCCCTATCGCGAATCAATATTTCACATGAAATATGTTCCCTTTTCCCATTTTTCGTTCATAAACTTTGTTCACGTGAAAAAATTCCCCATGTTGTGAAATTTTTAGATGGAATTTTGTAAACAATAAACAGCTGTTACGAACAAAATCAACTATTGTGAATGAAAAGTTCAGGGGAATATCACGATAGCAATTTTCCCTTCGAGGCAAGGCGAATTTATACAAGGTGGAGTCAGTCAATCAGCTGATTACTTATTTTTTCGCTTTTAGGTTCTAACAGATGTCAAAGCTTGTTTTTATATTTAAATATCTACTTATTCTAAGCTTATTAACAAAATATTTATTGTTTGCATCAATAACTAAAGCCCTCACTATTCAATTATCTAGTGTAATATTAAGTTTAAATACGTGTTTGTATAATTTTTCATTTTGGTTTTTTGACATTTGTTAAGACCAATTGTTGTTTTTGTAGAACTGACACCACCGTCTTGGTGGTCGCCTTGCTTCGAGGGAAATGGATATTTCATGGGTTCATAAATTTCACATGTTTTTCACGATGGGGTTGGTTGTGTAATATATTAGGATGATAGGATAACGTTAACTGGTGGTGCAACGACGCTGAAGTTTTGAGGTGCATTTGCAGGGGAAAAAATAAAATTTTTTCAGTTTTTGTAAAAAATTAGCCATTAAGTAATTACTTTTGCAATTTAGTTTAAAGGAATCGAAATGTGTACGTAATTATAGTTCTAATGAGATATAAGAGACAAAAATTGGTTAAAAAATATTAAAGTTATTAAAAAATCCCCAGGCCATTAATTTGTCTTAAGCCACTAGAACAAGATACATATGTATGTAGAAACAAAATTAAGATATTTTGAGAAATATTAAAATAAAAGCAGGGACCGTAACAATTATGACATTTATAATAAAAATCACAACATAATTGTTATTTTCTGATTTTTATTTTTTTTGTCAGAAATAATTGTTATTTTTGATTTTTATTTTTTTTTGTCAGGAATATTTGTCAGACTTTGAGTTTTATTTTTTTTGTCAGGAATATTTGTCAGACTTTGATTTTTATTTTTTTTTGTCAGAAATAATTGTTATTTTTTGATTTTTATTTTTTTTGTCAGATATATTTGTCAGACTTTGATTTTTATATATATACCCTTCACCACGAGTGGCAAGGGTATATATAAGTTTGTCATTCCGTTTATAATTTCTACATTTTTCATTTGCGACCCCACAAAGTATATATATTCTGGATCGTTATAGCTAGCGAAGTCGATATAGCCATGTCCGTCTATTGAAATCAACTGTATGTTGAAATCAACTTTCCGTAGCCCCCAAATAACTTACAAACATGATTGATACGTCAATATATCGGGAATTCTTCCGGCTCGGTTGCCATTTAAAATCGAGAAAATCGGCCCACAAATGGCTGAGATAACGGGACAACCTCGATTTTTGGCCTATTTTTGATCTATATCTGGATAACTAAGTCATTATGACAAAAAAATTTTTTTGGAAACAAAAAAATGTTTGACAAACAAATTTTTTTGGTAAAAAAAAATTTATGACAAAAAAAATTTGTTGTTAAAAAAAAAATTTGTTGGTAAAAAAAAAAATTTATGAACAAAAAAATTTTGTTCAAAAAAAATTTCAAAATTTCATTTGCGACTTTGTGGGGTCGCAAATGAAAAATGTAGAAATTACAAACGGAATGACAAACTTATACCCATGCCACTCACAGTGAAGGGTATAAAAATAAAAATCAAAGTCTGACAAATATATCTGACAAAAAAAATAAAAATCAAAGTCTGACAAATATTCCTGACAAAAAAAATAAAACTCAAAGTCCGACAAATATTCCTGACAAAAAAAAATAAAAATCAAAAATAACAATTATTTCTGACAAAAAAAATAAAAATCAAGAATTTAAAAAGCATGTTATTTTATGAAATTATAGTTGAAAACAATCAAAATGGTATGCTTGACTTGACTCTCCGATATTATCCTGTGATGGCTTTTTTCCTTAGAAATTTCAAGAATAATTATTATTTTCGGTCCCTGAATAAAAGCTCATTTTTACTTAAAATATATCCATATTTACTTGTATATGAGTTTTTGGCTTCGTAGGAAATCGTTAACCTATTCGCAGGCATGACCAAAATAATTTATTTTTTTAAAGGCAGTTTCAAAACTCCATTTTCAAATTTTTAAAAATTTGTAAAACAAATTTCAGAATTTTATGATCATCAGATTGGGATTTATTGGGAATATAATAGGGAATAAAAATATGAAAATATCTTATGTAGTTTTACCGTAGCAATTTTCGAGAAAAACAAATTATTTGGCTATATTTTGGTAGAACCTATTCAGAATATTACACCGTCTGACAAATAGAGAAAAAATTCGTTAGACACGAACCGGATGATATACGTCTGAAACTATAAATTTAATGGATAAAAACTGTGTTTTCAGTTTTTCATTTCGTGATCCTGTGTCCTTTTTTAAGGACTTCAAAGTTTCAAAGAAGTACATTTTTCAAAAAATATTTAAAAATACTGCTCTATTCCAACAATGACAAATTGTATGTCAAAAGAACAATAAGAGTTGTAAAATATTTTGTATTATCTTTATTTTATCCTGTAAGGATCAAAATATGTCAAAAATGTCCTTTAAAATGTTTATCCTTTAAGATTGCCAATAAATTCCTTTTAAAAAAATAGTGCGTTAAAGACCCGAATATTCTATACTAAATGTCAAAATTTCATCCTTTATATATAAAAAGGTCAAATTTAAATATAAAAAAAAAAATTATTAGTATACAAAAAACTTTTATTAAGAAAAGTGCATGTTTATAAACTACACCACCATAGTGGGGGAGGTATAATGGGTTAGGGTTAGGGTTGACAAATTCAGATTTGCAAAAAGCTGGACATTGGGGTATAAAAAACTGGACATTAAAAAATTACTGAGAAAATGTTAATTTTGGTTTTGTGTACATAATTTGTATTACAATATATTTTTGTCCATTGTAATCAACATATATTTGTATTACACCGTGCTACAGTGAAAAAACCTGGACAAAGCGTGGGTTATAGGTCTTGTTGAGTACATAACAAATTGTGTAAAAAACTTTATCTCACATTTTTTTGAAAACAGTTTTTTCAAAATAACTCCAAATTTTGAGGGTGTTTCAAAATCTTTCAAAACGGGGGTCTACAACCCCCACTTCAAAGAAAATACGAAACATATAACTTTTCTTAAATTCTCGAATTCATTCCTTTCACCTTTGGTAAAAAAATATGACCATATCATTATACAAATCTCTTGGTATTTGTTTATGAACTTCACGAAGGCTGCAGTAATCGATATATGTATAGTTTATCGTTATCTATTTCTTCAGATATTTGAAGGCTTTGCGGAAATCTTCCCAAGAAAATAAGTTTTTTTTTAATTTAAAAATGCTATTTTTTTAAAAAACGATTTTCTAAATAGCTGACCGCTGTTTTTAAAAAGTCTTCTATTCAGTTTTAAAAGTTTTTTTTCATCCGGCGAAATTTTGGTGCCAACAAATTTGTCATTTATTCTACTTTTGAGGCTATTTATAAGTGCGGTCATTATATCGATCAACTCTAAAACTGTACAAGAGTCATTCTCAAGATCTAAAATAGTTGTATGAAATTCCTGCATTATGTTTTGCATAAAATATAAAAATGCTTCTGATAATCCTCAACTTTTACATTCTTCTTCTTCATTGACATCATTATTAGAAATTCCATATGACACGTATTCCCATAAATCTTTTGGCATTTATTTTTTCATTTCTTTAAAAAATATTACATGTGTGTACTAATTAGTCATAAGTAAATTTGAAGTAATAAATAATATAGATATTATTGTCGAAAATTTCTATTTAGCTGGACAAATGAAATTTTAGCTTGAAACTGGACAGGCATCAAAAAAGCTGGACAATCCAGCCAAGTCCAGCCAGGCTGGCAACCCTAGTTAGGGCTGTTGTTTGCAACATACAAAAATATTGTCCCAACACCCACCTTAAAGTGTACCAATCTGCTCAGCATCGCTTTCTGAGTCGACTAAGCGATGTCCGTCCGTCTGTTCGTGCATCCATGGAAACCTTGTAATCAAACTACAGGTCGCAGGTTTAAAGATAATTCGACAAAATTTGGCCCCAAGGACAAAGGCTATTGAATTTGGTTAGAATCAGCCCATTATTTATCCTAGCCCCCATACAATTGGCCTATTTAATTATAAACATATTCAAACCAAATTCAGCACAATTAAGTTTTATGTAAGCCGAACTCTCAATATTGTCCTATTAACCTTAAAGCAGATAACGAAAATGTAGCTCAAATTTACAGACATCTAGTACATAAGAAATAACACAACAAATTATAAATACAATGTTTATAAATTTTTGTTTGTTATGTTATATTCCTTTGAAAAAACTAATTTAATATTTTTTGTGTGTATATTTAAAAAAAATTTACATACATACATATGTATATACTTTTTCATATGACAAATAATTTGAAATAACAAACACAATTTTTTTCCTGAAGATGCTACACATTGATGTAGCGAAATATTGAAATAAAAATTAAAATATTTGTATAAAAAGACCTTATGCTTAACTAATTATTACATTAATATTATAAAAAGGTCAAATAAAGTTAAATAACTATAGTCTGAAAAACAACTTTAATCCTGATAACTATATTGCTGAACTTTTGAAAATTGTGTATGGTGTATGCAAAAAGGTGTAAAAAATATTTTGTAAATCCAATAGGTTATATATCAATTTATCATGTGATGACAACAGAACCCTGGAATCAAATGGTATTCAATATTTTTGAGTCCATGAAAGATTTCTCACTTTCCAGATTTACTTACAATAAAACGCTTTACATGAACCGGCCCGGAAAACTTATTCTCATTTATTTCTTAAACTTATTACTTATTACCAGGGAAACCAAAATATGCAAATGCATGTTTTTTCTGGTGAGTCTAATGGGCACATGGATAAGATATTTACACGTTTCAGAACTATTTAAGAATTTTGGCATCGATTTGTTAGTGCATATTTTTGCATATTTTCCCCTTAAATGCATATTTTTGCATATATTTTTTTTTTGTTTTACTTATTTTTCGCTGTTGTGTTACATTACAGGTTTTTACTTTCTTTGTTTAAAATTCAAAATTGAAAAATAGATGGTTTTTTTGTAATATAAAATAAGCACTATTTTAATAATAGCACCATATAAATATCAAATTTGAGTTCTAATTCAAACTTAACCGTTCTTTAATATTAAGAGAATGTACAATAGTTTTCATGGTTTTCATCGTTCGTGTGAACGTATATGGGACTCCTACAAAGACGTAAACAAGGTTATTGCAAATGTGAAAAAGGTTAAAAGATTAAAAGCTGTTAATTATTACGCCAACAATTTGAAAAAAATTTTGAAGTTATCAATGCTTTAAATGCTGAGGAGTCACCTATATAAAAATTACTTAATTTTTATAACGTAAAATTTTGGATTTATTGAAACATTTATTAAAAAACTTCAAACAGCTGGGCTTACAATGACCGAACGGTATAATTTAGTGGAACAAACTTTTAAAAATATTGATAAAATACCAAATTGTAGTGTTAAAACTAATATTAAAATAAAATTTGAACAAATAATAGGAAAAAATTAAGGATTCAAAATTATAGAAAGCATTTGTAAACAGTTTAAAGGACTTTCCTCAAATCAGATTTCAAAATTAAGAGTTCAAGAAATATTATCTTTTAAATTTGCTCCTATAACATCAGTTGATGTCGAAAGGACATTTTATATGTATAAAAATGTTTTCAGATCCAATAGACAATGATTTTTATTTGAAAATTTAAGTCAACATTTTGTAATTTATTGCAATAATAACCTTAATTGAAGAAGTGTCTTCATATTTATATAAAATATCATTAAAAAATACCTCTCGATGCCTTTTCATAACTTAAGTTCCTATTGTTTTTGTGTTGTATTTATTTCTTGTTATACTTGTTTTAGTTCTTGTTATTTTTGTTTATTTTATGTTACTTTACCTTTTTAGAAATGCATTGTATTGATTTTTTTAAATAAAAGTATATTTTTTGGTTAAAAATTATGTAAAAGTTTGTTTTTTAATATTTAAAGCGCTTTTTTTAGAGCATATTTCCGGTTTCCCTGCTTATTACTATTATTAAATAAAATAAAAACCTTTAAAAAACTAAAAAAACTTGGCAAAAAATATTCAAAAACAAAAAAGTTATAATGGTTCAAAGTAAGTGAACATGCAGCGGGTAGAAATTAGAAAACACAACATTCGGAGTACCTTTACCGTGTTTTGGTTCACATTTCTTCACTTTGATTTATATTTCTAAGACGACTGCGAAAATTAAAAACGTGTTAAGACTTTCTTAAGGATAATTTAATTGCGGAATTTCGGTTTTTTCATTTTATTCAATAAACTGAACCGTTTTTGAGTTACGGGAATATATGTTGTGCAACCTCCTCCATTTTCGATATAAGGGTATATCTCGAAAATACGAGCTAACCTTTAAAAAACGATTAGCACCACTGAATTCAGCGTACCCGAATTAGTTTAACCCACAGGGTGCCCTGCTTGACAGTTTTTTCAACTAGCACAGTGTTATTATTACTTGACTTACTTTATTACATTGAAATAATTTTGTGTAAAAGTACGTATGTTAAGACCACTGTGTTAGAAATTTGTTCGGAATTTGTAATAGATATCGATTTTTCTCAGTTTCCGTGACGTCAAAGAAACGCTGGATACATACTATTAATGAATAACTCTGCATGTAAAAGAAATCACGTATTTTCCTTGTTATCTAGTTCCACAAGAGATATGTATGTATGTATTTTCAACCATTATTAAGTAGATATTAATGAACATTGGGAGTATTTAATGTATGGATTTCAGACATATTTAGTTAGTAATTATGTTAACATTAAAATTTTATTGATTAGATCGTTGATAAAGTAACAATAAGACACATTTATGTTTAATTTATTGTAAATTGAATTTTGAATCGTTTAAATGGAAGTCCAATGAATACCGGACTAATGACCATCAATCGTAGACAATTCAAATAAGTTTTGAGTGTGCTGCTGCACAAGACACTTGTAACATTTTTCCCAATTTTATTGATCTAAATATTTGGAAATGCTTGGGGTCCCCAGTCCCATGTAGGTTGCGTCCATATGTAACCAGTGTCGGTCATGGAGCAGTATGCATTATAATAACGACCAGGAGAACTAAAAGGAAAAAGCCATTTATGGTGCTATATTTATTATTTATTTATTTATATATGATGTTTTTACCGGCAATAAGAGAATTGGGGACATTTGCATCGAAATTGATTTTGAAATTCTTCTTTGCACACTTCATTCCACCAACAAGTTCGCTGGTAAAACATGAAAGAAAACAAATTTTTAAATCATTGTGGAAATAATGGTGGATCTTACCTCGGTCATGTAACCATGAACGCTTTGGTCGGAATAACTTCTTTTAACAATGTGACCATTTGCAGTTGTTGCCGTTGCCAATGTCACTGTATGCAGCATGATGGCGTATGCAACAATCAAAATTGGAACCTATAAATGTAAAACTTGACTTTTATTATATGTAGTGAACTCAGCGACTATTCACAAATGTTAACAACCATTTATAATCCCAATCGACGCTTTATTCGACCTGTCGAAATCCTTGTTTGTCAATTTCAATCTTATAATTAAACTTTCTTGTTTTTTTTTTGTCACAAAACTCTGGCATTAATGTCTTCTTGCAATTATAATGTTCTTGTGTGTTTATTTATATTAGCCCCTACACGTAGGATGCAATATATAGAAGAGTTTAACGTGTTTGTAACACCCACCATCAAATAAGATGGGGGTATATTGATTTAGTCATTTTGTTTGTAACATATCGACATATGTATTTCAGACATATTCTGGGTACTGTGATATGTCCGTCCGTCTGTTGAAAACACGATAGGACCCAAACGAAAGAAGCTATCTGGCTGAAATTTTCCAAACATTTTCTCTGTTGATAAGATTTGTTTGGTGTTGAAAATCGGCAAAATAGGTCCATGATTTCACCTAGCCCCCATACAAATGTTCCCCCGGAATACTGTTTGAGCAGCCATAAATATGCTGATTACGTGGCAATCCTGATGCACAACTTAGTTCTAAATAAATTATACTGTAAAGTATTGCGAAAATCAGGAATCATTTGTCCCTAGTCCCAATACAAAGCTCCCCTCAGAAAATGACTTGAAAATTCATACTGGTCTTATAATAATTAATATCGTGATGAAATTGGATATACACAATTTATACCTCAATCTTTCTACCAATTATTGTATATTTATAATCACTATATCAGAAAATTATTTTGTCACATATTGATGGTGGGTATACAAGATTCGGCACATAGAAGCGTAACTGAGAGGAAAATTCTAAGACTGCTGTCAAAAAACTAACTCATGCAACAACAACATGTACATATGTATGCATATAATTCAATGTGCTTGTCAGACATAATATGTGATGTAACCTGCCTACACTAAAGTGGTGAATGAGGAGGGAGTAATAAGTTTATAATTACATAAGTACGTAACAGAAATAAATAAAATGTATCCAGAATGTTTGCCATTCTTCTAAGAAGCTTGGTACTAAAAGTCATCAAAATCTGTTGTGTACCAAAACGAAAGAAAATCTTGAAAATTATTGATATTTTTCACATCTTTGCTTAGTTAGTTTTTTAGTTTTTTGATACAAAATTCTTCCCTGAAGGTTGCTTTATGGTTCATAACTACCATTAGAATAGTGGTATCCATACATATTTAACTGACAAAAGTTTGACCACAGCTCTCATCTAAGGTCCACTAACATACATATATCTAATGTCCAATTACACATAAATATGAAACCACAATTTAACACAGATTTGTTTTATGTATGCAGAAATCATACACCGAAAAAAGTTCCAACATATGTAAATATTATGATTTGATTTCAATTCATAACATTTATAAATAATTCATTAAATAGTATGATTTTTTCATATTTTATGTTTTCAAACAAAGAATAATAACAAGAAGTGAAACACTGTCAAAACAAACTTAAGTCGGTTGTCAAAAAAACCTAACAACAATACGAATGTATTGGTAACATTTTGTTTATTTATATGTATTGGTGGTCAACCAACTTTCACCACACTCCTCAAACACACATAGTTGTAAAAAAACGACCTTAAAAATTATAACAAAATTTTATTACAATTAAATTTAAAAATTCAAACAATTCTCAAATTATTTAATGTACATTTGACTTAGAAAGGTTTTATAATTAGATTTTTTTTTTTAACTTTTTATTTATTAAATCTGCCTACTTCATTAGGCCTAACAATAAGTGATTAAATCTCATAACTAAAATTAAAACTAATTGCTCTCTAAAGAGAGCATTGCTTAATGCATGGACCTCATCTCAGCGGGGTGGTAGATCTCCACTACAAAGCCTTGATCTGGTTTGGCTCTGTGCGAGAAGCCGAGCAAGCGGATTTGGGTGGGATTGCAGTTTCAGTATATATTTATCGCGGACTTTCTTAAACTCATCCTTCACTAGTGGCACTTCCAAGTCCCTGTGGATGTTTTCATTTCTTATGTACCATGGTGCACCCGTCATTGTCCTAAGAATTTTCGACTGGGCCCTCTGTATAAGCTCAATACTGGAATTACTGGCCGTTCCCCACAATTGGATTCCATATGTCCAAATTGGTTTTAAAATGATTTTATACAGGCTGACTTTATAGTCCAGGCTTAACTTTGATTGGTCACTTATTAACCAGTGAAGGCTAGATGTTTTTAACTTCATGTGAAGACTCTTGGTTTCTATATGACAGCGCCAAGTAAGTCTTCTATCTAAGTGAATACCAAGGTATGTAACATAATCGGACTGCACAGAAAAAAATATTTTTTAAACCGTTTCAATTCAAATATTTATCACATATTGAACTGGTTTCAATTATGAAATAATTGAATCAAGTATTCATGTGCTCAAAAACAAAATTTTCTGATATTTTCTATTGAATTTTGAGTTTTGAATTTGATAATTTTGACAATTGAATATACAATTTTCGTTATTGGTTGAACTTTAAATACAAAAACTATTGAATAGATAATTTTCGTAATTGAAAACACATAAATTTTTACTTTGTATGGGAGGTGCCATGTCCATTATTCCTATATAAGTCAATTGTGAATCTAAACCATCCAGTGACCCACTCAAACACACACAACAAATTTCATCGCAATCGGCCCAGCCGTTAAGGAGGAGTTTAGTTACTAACACACGTACAGAAGAATTATATATGTATATAAAGATAATATATAGCTAAAACATGTTTTTTTTAGATCTCGTCTAGTAGATTCCATATATATAAAAAAATCTTTCAAATCGGATCGCAAAATTTGTCATCATTTTTAATTTTTGATATACCCGAGGTGCCCCACTTTGGGGCATTGTGGCTCGCCCCCCCCTTTGGTGTTATAAGCCCAAATTCAAAACTTAAACTTATCAACACCTCCTCTATAGCCACGGGAAATTTTATTAAAATCGGGCGATTCGTTTAGAAGTTACAGATTTATTTCCACTTTTTTTTCAGATCCGCCACTGTGTACCGGTGGCTTGATATTTACCAGTACCACCATGTGCCTTACCATCAGGATGATTTGTACAGTAGAATGTATAACCCGAAATATAAAAGTTATACCTATTGGTAAGATGAGTTTCCGAAACCAATAGCACGTCGATGTTTTTATTCTGCATGAAGTGGGATACCTCTGATTTGTGTTGGTTTAAACCGTTTGCATTCCAGAAACATAGTCTCAAATAACTCATTTTCTTGTTAAGAGGATTTGTATCATTTGGTTCTGCGCTCTTAAAAGCTCTTGTATTGTGTTCAGTGTTGCCAACGATTGTATATAAAAAGGCGCACAAAAAATTAAAAAACGGGTAAAAAAGCGTATTTTTTGAGCTTAAAAAGGGTAAAAAGGCACTACCGTTTTTTAGTAAGAAAAATCGTTTATAAAACTTTTACTTTTTATTATTCTTTATTTGATAAGTAAATATTATGGTTAAACTAATAAAATATAGTTACAAAACAAAAGAAAACAATTCATATTATATAGTATAGTTTATAAAATTAAGATTTATAATTAAAAAAAATTTCCTTATACAAAATTCCTTATTAAAAAAGTTTTAAATAAAGTTACTTAAATCTTCGACAAATATTATATATATTTTTGAAGCTTAGGTTTATTGCAAATGTTTAAAAAACTGTATTCAAATATGGAATTTTTTTAAGATATCGGAAAAGTACCATTATTTACCCAATTTTACAACTTTCAATCGATTTCCGGCACGTGTTCTAGTTATCCGATTGCACTTAAATTTTGCAGTAGTTAGTTTTAGCTGCTAATGAACAAAATAAGACCCATCCAAAGCAAATCTATTTTTTAAGGGCATGTCTAATGTACATTTATTATATGTATGCATATTTTTTATTATTTTGCAAACGCTGTTGGTTTTCATTTCTTCTTTGTATCACATTTTAAAGTACCGTTGGTTTTTCTGAAGATACCACACAGCATTTCTTTAAATTTTTTTAGTAAGCTACCATATCGTGTTGTAAATTTTACACTTAAAAAAAATTGGGACATTTTTCTTTGTAGTTTCAATATAAAAGCTATTAAAAATCAAAAAAAGCACTGAAAGCACTGTAATGAAATTTGAAAAGCTCCATAATAGTGCCTTCCCGTAAAAAGGCACTATAAGAAAAAATTTACGCGTATGACGTTTCATAAAGCACCATAAATAGCGCGAAAAGCACTAAGTTGGCAACACTGATTGTGTTTTGCACATAAAAAATTCTATAGGTTATATTGCCTAAAAATATAGTATAAATTTAACTAAGAGCAAGGGTAGAATGGCATTTACAAAGTTATTTAGTAAATATGCCTAAAATTTTTGTTGATTTTCTTGTTCGAAAAATCAACAAAAATTTTTGTTAAACTTTCTTAAAAACTTTTCAAAATTACAAATGATAGCAAAGCTAATTTATACTTTTAGTTTTGGTAAATTATCTATGTAATAAAATATCTGTGTAGTTAAATTAACTATTTTTTCTATGCTATTACTACTAATGACAATGAAATTGATTTTTTATTTAATTTATCTTTATTTATTGATAAAATGAAAACTTAATGAAGTAAAACATTACAAATAAAATTGATTTTGGATACAATTAATATCTAACCTTATGAATGTAAATGTTACTATGTGGAATGTCTGTCCATCTCTATCTTTTGATCTTTTCCAGTACTAGTCAGATTTAAAGGTTTTGTTTTATTAATAATAAACTTAAGAACCAATTGTTATAGTATCACTATTTTCGATTGAAACCTGCAATCTGAGATAGAGATGGACATTCCACATACTAACATTCAAATTCTTATTATTCTTAGGTCCATTATACAACATGCCTTTATAGTTAAAGTTAACTTTAAGGGTACCTTTTTCTATTGCTTAAAGTTACCTTTAACTATAAAGGCAAGTTGTAATAATGGGCCTTAATAATACCAAATAATTTACTAAACACCATTAACAGAACAGTTAAATAAAATATTGAAACATTTCAATACCGGTACTTCTGGGAGATAACTTGCAATGTAGATAGATTTGTCGGGAGTTGAGCTTGTTGTGGGCTGCTTGATTTTTTGAGTTTTGAAAATAATCTCTTTCATTGTCCGAAGACATTATTGTGGAATTTTGATTACTTTTGGGGACTTGTTTCACCAAAAGTTTCGTAGGATCTCGCGTTTGTAAATTTATTTGAGTTTTTGAACGCCTTTGCTGTAATTGTTGTTGGCAGGCTTGGGGGGTAATGATTACATATATTACTGGTAAATTACCATTATCTTGTAATTGTAATTGGATTTTTGCAATTACAATTACTTGTAATGTGTAATTGACCAATAGCACATTACAATTACATGTAATTGTAATTGAATTTTTCAATTACAAGTAATTGTAATTGCAAAATTTTACATTACAATTACATGTAATTGTAATTGAAAAATGTCAATTACAATTACAAAATTAGGAAAAAGTAATAGTAATATGACTAAAACTATCTAATGATTACTTTCAAAGTATTTATTATTAAAAAAATATAAAATTACAGAAGTTACCAATTACTTATTTTTATAGTGTGCATAATAACACATACATATCTACTGATGCATACTCGATTAATTAAATTAGTCTTCAGTTTCCCAACAAAGATTGAAAATCTTGATATAAGTATAGTTTGTAAACAATAATTTTTAAATTTTTTCGAAGTACATATGTATATGGATTTTTAGCAACTTCGAATTCTCTGAAATTCAAAGTATACATTCTACTCATTTCAAGACGTATTAACTCGAAACTCCAACTCCATATAGTATATGTTTCATATTTTATATCCCTCTAAAATAGGACATTTACTTCTCAGAACTAACATTTGAAATATGATGTACGAATATTGAACAAAATTAACAAACTATTTTTAAAACGAAGTAAATTTGTAAGTTATGATTTACATTTAAAAACAAGTAAGAGTACTATATTCGGCCGTGCCGAGTCTGAAATTATGTATGATCCTATTATGTATGAGGATTGAGAAAATGTCATTGAAATACTATTAAAGGTATTTATAGACGGCAATACTGAGTATTAACACTTTTCAAATTTTAAATATTATTGAAATCTTTAGGTATGTCAAGAAATCGTTTCGAAAAATACATATCTTGTTTACACGATAGTATTACAAATATTCTATTTGTTTGTTGATTGATATTTTTCTGCTAACTTTATTTTTATTTTATATTTTCTTACATTTTTGTTTGCCTTATTTGTTTTTATAAATACATACCCGATACATATGAAAATAAAAAGTTTTTTAATTGTTTTAAACAAATTTTCAATACCGACCGTAAATCAAAAAAATCATTTGTATTTTTTGAAAATCTAATACAAATTTTGTTTAGACGATGAAATTGTATTATGATACTTGAGTTTTTGACAAATATTAATACTCAGTATTGCTGTCTACAAATACCTTAAATAAATATATGAAATAATATAACAATTGTTAAAAATACTATTTTGCGCAGAAGTTATTTCATTTCGAATGTAAAATAATTATATATAATTCAAGTGAAGAATCCGATTATAAAAAAGGGTATACAAATATATTTAGACATAGTTCAAAATTTTGCATACGAAAATGAGTTACTTATATCACAACATTTTAATATACATATGTACAAATATTCGCGTTTAATGAATTTTCCGGATATGAGCCTTATATACAGTATTGGCCATAACTAAAGCACCCCCTCAATGAATTTTTTTCATATGGTATTTTTTTGTATAAAATCATAGTTTTAAATATCTATTATGTATAATTTTCATTTATTAATATGTTTAGTATTGATAAACAAATACTTTCAAAGTTAACCTTTCTATAAGAGGTAACTTAAAATCAAAAAATATTTTAAGGTAGAAAATGAAACGGACAAAACTAAAGCAACCCTTCAAGGATATACTATAAAAAAAAAATTTAGTTAATTTTTTGTTGCAAATCCTTTGTTTTGGATGGCACAAGAACATCTCTTGGTATAGTAGATAATATGTTTTTATGGCGTTTTTCGATATTCCTTCCCAGGCTATTTTAACGACATGAAATAAATCGTGAAAATTTCCGATCCTTATTTAAACAATTTTCACGATTTATTTTCATATTAACAATGTGCCACAAGTTCTCAATAGGATTGAGATCGGGAGATTGACCAGGCCAATGAAGAACTAGAATCTTATTGCTGTGTAGCCAAGTCTTACATACTTTGGAGGGGTGCTTAGGATCGTTATCCTGTTGGAAGCTCCCTACAGCTTTCAATACATCACGGTACATGAACCGATCCATAATCCCATAAATTTTATGATTTGGCCCAAATTCTTGACCAGAAAAGCAACCCCAGACCATTACATTGCCTCCTCCATGTTTAATTGTTCCTTTGCAATACTTAGGATTCAGTCTTCCTCCTTTTGGTCAGCGTACACGCCTTATTCCACGGAACTTTTTAAGTTGTATTTGGATTCGGCAGGGAACAGTACTGTCTTTAATTTTTGGACACTCCAGTCGATGTGGGCTTTGGCAAATTTCAGTCTAGCTTTCTTGTTCTTAGCTGATAGAAATGTTTTTTTGCTGGTCGTCAGCTGAATAATCGAGCTTCTACTACTCTTCTACGGATTGTTCTTTCGATAACGCATAATCTTAAACTTGTTCGTACTTGAATAGCTGATGCTGTAGGATCTTTATGTATTGCTCTTTTGATCAATAAATCATAATATGGAACGACCTCCAGAATGCACCGGAGATTATCGACCAGTCTTAAAAAATTTTGAAACGAGCCTGGAAATAACTGATCTGTTAATCTGTTAATTGAATATTTTTTACTAAATTCATGTAGTGATAAGCCCGTCTTCCAGACTTCAATAACTTTAATTTTAAATTTACTGGAGTACTTGTTCCTTGTCATTGTTTTTTTTGCAATAAACTCTATAAAACTTAAATTTTGCACACTACGTCTTCCTATATTTTTATATTTTGGAATTTTTAAGTCCATTCATTGTGATTCCCGATAACTCACATTGCAAATAAACATCTTATAAGAGGGTGCTTTTGTTTTGTCCGTTGAGTTTTGAGTTTTTATATGATCATTCATTTTAAATTAATTTTTAATAAAATTATCTTTTACTAAATGAACATTAACAATATTAGTTAATAAAATATATACAAAATACATCCCAAAAAAGCCGTTTTTATCAAAAAAATTATGATTTCAAAAAATCCATTGAGGGGGTGCTTTAGTTATGGCCAATACTGTACGTGCAATATATAATTATGAACCCATAGTCTCAAAATCAAATAGTATGATTTCTGTCTACTTGAAACTGATTTCTGTTAAATTTTTGATCGATATAAATGTGCGTTAATGTATTTTTGGGTTGAGGGACATATGTGGGGCTATGACCTACTTGGTTCAGTAAAGATTTATTTTGGAGGTTTGTGAAGGTTAATGAGTTTTCCGGAAATGTTTCTCATGCGAAGGCTATGACGATAATTTATCTTCATAAAATTGAGTACAGTGATTTTTATATACATATGTATATTGAAATTTTTTGTTTCGAATTTCAACTTGATAACTATATTTGTAAGAAATTTATTACGATCTTATTCGGGAGTTGACTTTATATGGGAGGTATGGCCAAATATGGACTATATTCACAAAATCCTGTAGTATGATTTGCAAATATAAATTACGGATAGGTATGAAATTTTTGTTCATTATTAATATTTTTTAGACATTTATGCAGCTTAATGTGTTCGTAAATGGTCCTTATATGGTCCTTAAGAATTGAGTAATAAATCCTCGAAAATTTTACATTTTTCAATTCTTTATGTAATTATTTTATATCTTTAACGAAATAATATTTTTAAAAATAGTATCAAAGTTGAGCTTTAAAAAAATATATTTCATTAAAACCGTTAAAGAAATCCGAAACCGGTCGAGTTTACAAAGATGAAAAAAACGGTAAACCGGTTTAATATTTATAAATGTAATTGAATTTAAAGTTATTAAATTACATATACTTTTTCTATCAATTACAATTACTGGTAATTGTAATTGCCATTTTTCATATTACAATTACTGTTAATTGTAATTGTATTTTTCAAATTACATGTAATTGTAATTGAAAAATGGCAATTACAATTACCAGTAATTGTAATCATAATTCTTCAATTACATGTAATTGTAATTTGAAATTATCAATTGCAATTACACCTAAAGTAATTTAATGGAAAATGTAATTGGCATCGCCCAAGCCTGATTGTTGGGCCACTGCTGAAGTTGAAGGTCTATCAACAAAGTGAAAAACACTTTTACTTCATTCTATACATGTCGCGTGTCTCCACGCATTTGATTATATTGCTAAAAATATAATTTATTTAAATTTTCATATTTTTAAAGTTAATTTAATATATACATACCCTTTTGCACCAAAAATATTTTAAATTGACAATTAAATAAACAAATGAAACTTCGTACAAATAAATTCGAAGATTTTACTAATTCCACTAGTTATATTAACATAGTTTTTAGGTAAAGTGTATTGCTTGAATTACCTATAGATAATAAAACTTAGTTTTTCATTTTCATATAAAAAGAAATTAACTATGCAAGCTTAGTTAATATAGCCTCGATTATTTTTTTTTTGTGTGCATGGATGACATAAAGTTTGTCATATTTTTAATCTTTTTTCTTTATTGAATCTTTCTTTCTAGAAATTTACAATAAGTATTTAAATCTTAACCTAAACTAAAACTAAAGTTGTTATTGCCGCTGCAATGTCCAACATGAGGGCTCGTTAAATGATTATCTGGCCAGATCCAGTGTTTCCAATCGCCTCAGACGTCTATGACCCTCAAATGACAGCAACTCCCTGGCGAGGGGGTTTGGATGATCCATTAGTTTTGAAATGTATTTTAGACTGGAGAGTTTGATCTCCTCGCGTATTATGGGGACATTGATATCCCTGGATATTACTATTGCGAATGTACCATGGGGCACCTGTTATTGTCCTTAACAGTGCAGACTGCTTTCTTTGTAATTTTTAAACGTTAGATGAGGAGGCTGTTCCCCATAGCTGAACGCTCTATAGCCATATCGGTTTTATAATTGTTTTGTATAAAAGCACTTTGTATTCCAAGTCTAGAGCAGACCGTGGGCTAATTAACCAGTACAACTGAACTGACTTTAATTTAATTTGCGTAACCTTGGATTCAATATGGTGGGACCATGTTAAACGGCGATCAAGATGGATACCGAGATATCTCACATGCCTCTGTTCTGGGATTTTGATATTATTTATCTGTATGGAAGGGCAACTTTCTCGTCTTAAAGTAAATGTAACGTGAATACATTTTGTTGCATTGACCTTAATTTTCCATTTGTTCAGCCATTTTTCCAAATCGCCGATGTGAGACTGGAATTGTTCAGAAGCTATTGCGGGGTTTTCATGCGTACTTAAAAAAGCGGTATCATCCGCAAATGTAGATGTGTGAGTCAGTGCACTCGTAGGCATATCTGCAGTATATAAAATATATAGGAACGGCAATAGAATACTTCCCAGCGGATATTTTTCGACGTGTTGAGATCACATCCTTTGATCTGATTTGGAAAGATCTTTCTTATATGTAATTTTTAAGCAGTTTATGTACGTTCGCAGGTAGTAATCTAGTAATTTTGTGTATTAGTCCATCGTGCCAGACTTTATCGAAGGCTTGAGATATGTCAATAAATAATGCGAAGCAATACTGCTTGCACTCGAAGGTTTTCCGAATAAGTGTACTTATCCGATGTACCTGTTCGATAGTACTATGTTTCCTTCTGAAACCAAATTGATGGTTAGGAATAATGCAATTTTCGTCAAGGTGCACTATAAGTCTCTCAAGTAACAACTTTTCAAAAAGTTTTGATAATATTGACAATAGGCTAATGGGACAGTATGATGTCACTTGAGTGACATCTTTTCCCGGTTTTGGTATCATAACTATATCAGATATTTTCCGATGAGGATGGGAAATATCCAATACGTAGTATTGAGTTAAATATGAACAAAATAATTCTCAGTGCTGATTTGGGCAGATTATTTATCATCGTGGTAGTAATTTTATCTATACCAGGTGATTTTCCAGCCTTAAGACCTTTGACCGTCGTCCTCACGGCAGAGAACCGGAATTTTAGTGGGGCTGGCACCACATTATTTATGACATTATATCTAATATATGAATTTGTATCATTTGGGGTAAATACATTCTCCAAGTGATTGGCAAATGCTTCGATTTTTTCTGAAGTATTTTTTGCCCATTCTCCGTTATGAAGGCGTATGGACGACTCATACACAATAGGACATTGCATATTTTTCACAGCTTTCCAGAGACTATATTCTGTTTTCTTAGTAGGGTCTAAGTTTTTAAGATAATTTCTCAGGTTAGATTCTTTATTAATCTTTAGGGCGACGTGAAGTTTTCTTTGGCACTGATTAAGTTTAGCCTTTACGTTCGGAGATCGTGATTGCTGCCATTGACGTCTGAGTGTTCTCTTTTCTTTGATAAGAGACTCAATGTTTTTAGGACATTTTGAATGTCTGTAATTCCCCAGGGTGACTGGTGGAGTGGACACTTTAACGGCGTTTGTTAAAATGTCTGTAAATATATCGACAGCAGATTGTATTTCATATTCATTTTTCAATGAGATGTTCTGTGGCAAGCGTGAGCTAACATACATTTTGTACTTTAACCAGTTCGTTTTCTTGTTAGGGAAACAAGAGTAAGAGTTTTCCAATTTACTTGGAACTTCTAATAACGTTAAAACTGTAGGCGAGTGGTCTGACGAGAGGTCCAGCGAAGGGATCACTGAAATAAATTATCGTTTTATATTCTTGATTACAGCGAAGTCAATTAGATCGGGAATCTTATTGAGGTCTGTAGGTCAATAAGTAGGTTGGCCACTAAATATGGCATCTAGTCTGTTAGACGATATTGCTTCTAACAGTTGCCTCCCTCTAGGATTAATAAGGCGAGAGCCCCAAAATGTATGTTTTGCATTGTAATCACCAGCTGCTATAAATCTTGGACCTAGAGTCCTAAAATATTCGAGAAACTGCTCTCGATTAATATTATACCCAGGAGGACAATATATTGAATATGTTGTAACTCTACCATCAGGTATATTTATAGATGTGGCCGTTTTATATTATGGCATTGGGAAATGTCTAATATCCTTTCTCACTAATATAGCTGTTCCACCACAAGCTCTACCACTTGGATGTTTTGTATCATAAGTATAGTATCCGTTAATTCTGAAACAGTTCTTTATGGTAAAGTGTGTTTCAGAAACGAGTAGTACATCAATTTCCTGAAGGTGGAGAAATTGTTGTACTTCATTCTTATTTTGGCTAAGGCCGTTAGCATTCCAAAAACAAATTCTTAGAGAATTAATTTTTTATTTAACAGGATCTGCATGAGCATGCTTTGATTCTGCATCAATTGTTGAAACATATTTTGCATATTCGCCATGAAACTGTTCATGGTTTGAATTAAATTCTCAATAGAGCTTTGAGAGTTAGTGTCGGGTGTACCAGTACCCTCTTTTAATGCATGTGCATATGAAAATAATAAATGGAAATCCATTGCTTCTTTTCATTTGGATAACTGAACCCTCATTTGTCGTATTGGCATACGATTTGTTTTGATAATTATCATTTATGATACCTCTATATTGAGCACTAGAAGTACCATTGTTTGTTTTCACTTGGGTAACTGAACCCTCTTTTGTCGTATGGGCATACGATTTATTTTGATTATTGTTTTTTATGATACTTCTATATTGAGCACTAGAAGCATCAGGAAGGCTTGGAAAGTTAGAAGCCTTATATTGAGCATATAAAGGTCTTCTTGCCTTCGTTGATTCCTATATGCGTAGGAATACTGGGCATCCCCGGTAGTTTGCGGTGTGATTTAGACCACAGTTACTACATTTTCTTATATTATCTGTTTTTGAGTGGGGACATTCTTCCCTTTTATGAATATCTCCACATCTTACATAAAGAAGGTAATTTGCAGAATGTTCGGGTGTGACCGAACTCTTGGCAATTAAGGCACTGAGGTGGACCTTTGCACTTAATTGGTTCCGTATATGGGATGAGTGTCACCCTTTTTCTTTAATTGAGAAGAGTTGAATGTAATTTCAAGTCTAAAAATTGGTTGAGGAATTTTGTTCTTATTTATTATATTGTGAATGGACTTCACTTCAAAGCCTTCAGACTCTAACGCCTTCAGACTCTTCTCCTTACCTACAAGTTGGGACAATTTGTTCACCAAAATATTTTTAGAGGGTTCGCGCAAATATAGCGGAGGTGGCTTATAGTCTGTTAAAGGCTTTGCGGCTGTTTTTCACTTTCTTGATTGGCAAGAATTGCAAAACGATTTTGATTAAGATAGGTAATATTCTGGGTAAGCGCGTGCATAACCCTCCCGTATTTTGGGGAACACCAGGTTGCTGGCAACCCGTTCTCAAAACATTGGCATAAGAACCTGCTACATTCTTAGGCTGATCAATTTGAGTGGATTGTGAATTTATTTGAGTTGAGGCTGCTTGTTTGTTCAATAGCGGAACTTCAGAATTGACTGGTGGATAGGTGTTTTCAAATTTGTAGGCTGGTACTTCAGATGTTTTCCCTCTTATTAGCGTTTGCCTTTCTCTTAATCTGTTCAATAACTCCTTATAAACTGGGCAACCGCGATAATTGGCTGAATGATCGCCACCACAGTTACCACATTTTCTTCTGAGACAATTCTTTAGGATATCACATTGTGATGAAGAATGAAGGGATCCGCATGCCACACACACTGTTCGCAAGGTACAATAACTCTTAATATGTCCAAACTCTTGACAATTGCCACATTGAACAAGACGTTTTTTTCTACGATTTAACCGATATCGCGTTGAGTAAATTGGGTGAGTTTCATTTCCCCTCAATTTATTTTTTTCTGGCTCTAACTCGACTCTAAACATTGGCTGAGGAATTATATCTTTATTAAATATATTAACTACAGCTCTTATTTCGTAGCCCTAATTTGTTATTAATTGTTGAAATACTTACAGTGAATCCAAAAAGTTTTGGCACACCATGATGTTCAAGATAAATCTGTGAATAACTCTGTTTCTTTTCAATTTAATAAAATAATTATGATGAAGTTTCATGAGTTGGTCGCTTTATTGATCATTCAACACAAACATATTTTATATTTTATTATTTGTAACAAAATACGCTAAAAAAAAACTAAAAAATATCATAAATCCATGTAAAAAAAGTTTAGGCACAAAGGAGATAAGTTTGGATTTTTGTACATTTAATATTTGGTTGGGCCTCCATTGGCCTGGATTATTGCTTCTAAGCGGCGAGGCATACTTCTTACTAGGCTAGATGTCTCACCCGGTGTAATGTTTTCCCATTCTATACGAAGAGCAGTTTTAAGAGATTCTTTGGATGTGATATGATGTTTGCGTATTTTTTTCTCCAATAAGTACCAAACGTGCTCTATAGGATTAGTGTCTGGCGATTGGGGTGGGGTTTTTAGTTGTTTGCAATGGTAGATAAGCCACTCCTGCACAAGATATGAAGAATGTTTAGGGTCATTATAAAAACGAGACTCCCCACCCCAGATGCCGCCATACACCCCCACACCATAACATTTCCGCCCCCATGTTTTACTGTTTTTACAACATTATTCTCCTGAAGCTCTTTATTTGCTTTTCGCCAAATTTTTTGTGCGCCATCCGATCCAAATATATTAAACTTTGATTCATCGCTAAATATCACACTATTCCAGAATTCTTCCGACTTTTGGATATGGAGTTTTGCGAATTCTAGCCTCTTTTTTTTGTTTTTGTCAGAAAGAAATGGCTTACGACGAGGAACTCTACCGTAATAACCAGCTTTGTACAACGTATTTCGAACTGTTTGTGGACTGAAGTTTTCCTTAAAACTTTGTTTCATCTGTTCGCACAATTTCACAGCCGAAATCTTTGGGTTTTTAGCCACTTCTGCCACAATAAGCCGTTCCTGACGTGATGTAAATTTTTTTGGGCGACCACATCTGCTTTCGCGCTCTAAATGTTTAGTTTTTTGATAGTGCTTTATAATATTTCTTACGCTGGTATAAGGCCTCTGTACAATGGCACCAATTTGGCGATAGGATTTTCCTTTCGCGTGAAGATGAATAATAATTTTACGCACGTCTAAGGAAATTTCAGAACGGTTGCTCATTTTGCTGTTTTCGGCAGAATTTAATATCGATAAATAAATGTTGACATTTGAAACTTGGCTAATATGCAATTCACATTTTTAGAAATCCAAAACAAGGTGGAAAAATTAGCGTTAAATTAGTAAAATAAAACGTATGTGCTTAAACTTTTTGTATGTGGGTTAACGTTGTTCTTTTAGTTTTTAATGCATTGTATCTTAGAAATAATAAAATTTTAAAGTGTTGTTGTACTGAATGGTCAGTAAAATAATCCAGATATTATTCGACATCAAAATTATTTCTTAAAATGAAGAAGAAAAAAAGTTATTGGCAGATCATTCTTGAAAATTATAGTGTGCCTAAACTTTTTGGATTCACTGTATGTAAAATCTCATAAATTTTAAACTTGAAAAATTTGAATAAAGGAAAAAATATATAATAATAATATTTCGTAGCCCAATTCTTGCAGGGCCTCCTTGATATCATTAGTCTCAACACTGGACTCTACGGCCCATAATCATAGTCAAACACTAAAGTCGGTTCTTTTTAGAAACAACTTTAAAATAAAAACCTGCTTTTAATTATTTTGCAACTATAGTCAAAATTAAAGTATGTTTTAAATTGAATCGACTTTAACTGGGTGCCACCGCAAATGTAGAAAATGTTTTCATACAATATACAACAAAATACAGACAAGTGGCAACGCTGAACAGCTGACACAAAATTTAAAAAAAAAAAAGGTAAACAATAAAAGTAACCGGGACAACTAAAGAAAAAAAGTTGTTTGTTGTGGAAAAATTAAATATATAAGATGAATATCATAATTAGAATATTTTGGTACTAATTTTATTGATAACTGTTCAATAATTGCAAAATCTCTACCAATATCTTGTAACTTAAACATTTTTTACTTTCTGCCGAACTTTTTTACTTGGTGAAGCTGATGCTGTTGTTAAACGAGCTAATAACAGCTTCAGCTAGTTTTATATTTAAAGTCGACTTCAACGTCAGAAGTATACTTTTACTTGTCTATGATAGATAGGGTTGCCAGACGGTCTTGATTTGGCTTGATTGTCAAGCTTTTTCAATGCTTGTCAAGAATCAAGAAAAAATTTCATTTGTCAAGCTAAAAAGGAATTTTAGAAATTTTTCCATCAAATTAATTTACCAAGTCAAAAACATAGGCGAATTCCTTGTACAAAATTGTTATGAAAATTGTAGAAATTTTCAGCAGTACATATTTACTTACATTAATTCTCAATGTATCGACAAACTGCCTGTTACTAAATGTCGGCATAAAATTATTAGGCCGCTAAACTGTCCGTTAACAATTTTGGTTTTCTCAATATACCGACAAAAAACATTATTTTCAGATGGCAATACCAAATACATGTGGCAAAATAAATAGATTTAAACATTAACTGTGCTTTAATTTAAATTTTTGTTTTTTCTTTAAGTTTTTGTCAATATTAGCTGATAATGAAAAGTCTGAATTAAATGTAATTTTATTACTTGTTTTTGTTAATAAAAAATTATTTACGTATTAACGTAGTTGTATTTTTAACTGTTTTATTTGAAATATCCTCTGTTAAATATTCATTGTTTAAATTAAATCAAATGAAAAAAATATAAAATTTTACTTTTGTTAATTTAACTGAATTTTAAATTGTCAAGAAAAATCAAGTTTTTTTCTTTAACGTCAAGAAAAATCAAGCTTTTTCTTCTGAATGACAAGCTTTTTACCGATTTCGATCTGGCAAGCCTAATGATAGACCTAAAGTTCACTCTTGAGTAAAGTCGAGTTTAATTCTCTTAAAGTATTTTCTATTTCTGACTATGATTATGGGCCTATGTCTTTAATGACAACTGTCAACCCTTTACTACTTTTCAGTTGATAGGTATAAAAATTCCTTTTATTTTCATTTAGGTATTGAGAGTTTTTTGAAAAGGATTTTTATAGAAAAAACTTTTTTCTATAAAAATCCTCAGTGTATACGACTATTTTCGTCTCTTGGAAATTATTTTTTCCAATGAGTTCAACAAATGTTTTGACCAAATTATTGGAGCTGGACTCACGCAGGTGGCTTTAATGATTTTTTTTCGTAAACACCATATTTTATACTCTTATTATCCTCGCTCAAGAGTGCGAAACGATTCCCTATCAAGGGATTATCAACTTTTTTTTTCTTGACAGACGTTCCATTATTTTGGGGACTTAGATTTCTTTTATTAATATTTACATATCTAAGCATACCTGGTAGTACTGGTGATTTCAATGTACTTATCTTTTTTTTTGGTATAGCGCCCTTCAGTGTACCATCATTATTTATTGTGGTTTGTTTAGTGTTAAAAACATTCAAACTCTCACTATTATTTGTTAGTGGATCACAAGCTTGTTTATTAACAGTATGTATGTGTTTTTAAAACTGGTATAGTTGTTGTTGTATTTAAATTTTTCATATTTTCTTTTATGCTTGTTCTAAACATAAATTGTTTGGTGATATTGTTTGTGTATTATTTTGTTCGTGTAATTGTATCACGGGGGAACAAGAGCGTACTCTCTCCGCTGGTTTGGCGGTTAAATAATTTTTGTTGTAGCTGGGGTCATTTATTTTATTGTTTTGATCACTCTCCCCGTTAAGAAATATGTAGGCATTTCTGCCGTTCATACTGAGCCTCCTCTCATCATGAGAATTCATGTGCTCTTTTAAAACAAACAAAAGGAATTAACACTTTTTATTATTTTTTTTTTAAACCAGTTGTTTTTCTTTTTTTTTAACAAAATTGCTTTTGCAAATTTTTATATTTATCATTAGACACAAATATAATTTTAAAGCGTCCAATCGCTAATTTTTAAAATTTTTATTTGCACTAAAAAACAATAAAATTTTAATAAAATCGCGGAGCGAATAAAATACACGTCTGTTTGTAGAGAAAACAAACTAATATAATTAGATGTTTCTGCTTTTTACTCCATAAATTCTGCAAAAATTAAATTTATTTGTATTTTTTATTAATTTTCAGTTTTAATTTCAACCCCCAAAAATTAAATGTCAAAAAAATTAAAAAACTAAATTTTTCGTTTGTGCAAAATATACATGTTTCGGTTATTTTCAAGGTTTATATGTGTCGAAAAAAATAAAAGAATATTAAGGGAACTCATTTAAACGGTTAAGTTTCCCATGTGACATATTAGTTATTTAAAACAATTTATGTATATGGAGGATTTCATGTCAAGTGAACCCACTTTTGAAATCGATAGTAATTCAGACACAATTTACAACATGATCGGTCAAAAACTCTCTGAGTTAGAGCGGGTAAAAATGTGTGTTTATGTTGCATCCTTTTGGTAATAACTGCATTAAACGTATTATACTATTTTTAACAACGTTAGAATCTATTGTTGCTTCCTTTTATATGCAACTTTGCTGGAAGTATTTTACTAGATTCTAGCGAGTAAACCGTTAACGGGTCCTTAAATATTGTTTGCCACCAAATTATGCTTGTTATTTTAGCATTAAAAAACACTTATCAAATTGTCTTCGACATAAGCACTACGTGCATCTTACTGAAAAACGAAATATATTCCTTATACGAGGTAATATTTATTTACAATAAAAAGAGATCTTCGTCTCTAATTTAAACTTGAAATTTGTTTGTTTTATTTTTATAACAATTTTGGAAAACTTGGATTGATGCCAAACATTTGGTCCTAGCGAACCGGATTTTTAAACGAGTAATGGATCTTTAGGCATCATTGAACTCCATCATCCCCTGGCAATAATAAAGTCCACCGTCACTATACATATTTATTATTTATTTTTCATAAAATAAGGTACGTAAATATATTTCAATTGTGAGCTAAAGTGAAGTGATTAAAATTCGTTTGGTATTAACGCGACGCACATACACATTTCATTTGTGTTTTATTTCATTAAATTCTTCGGTTTAAAGAAAAAAAAAGTGACACTATTTGTTTAAAACTTAATTTATACGGACAATAAATAAAAATTAGTATTTCTTACATTTTTTGTTTACAGATTTACGGTTAATTCTTCTTCTTCAATTGTATTGGTCACCCTACGGTCGGTCAGTTTGACTAAACATAGTTTTGGGAAATATTTTTGTTGAATTTTACATGTTTTTGTAACTAAATAGAAATTTAATTCTATTTATTATCGATAATTGAATAAGGAAAATGCCGATCACTCCACTAAATAGATTCATTAGAGCATCGGATGCTTTTATTGCTTTTGAGGCAAATTTTAATGATTTTCCTGAGGACATTCATAATATTTATACCTTGGAGGTTCAGAGCGCTGAAATAAAAGTGTTATGGGAGAAAGTTAAGACAACATATGAGGCCTGTTTAGATTTTTTGGAGAATTCTGATACAGAGCCTAATGATGTAGATGTAGCTGCATCTAAATATCAGGTCACATATGTAGCCTATATTAAATGTTTAGGTGCGATTAATGAGAAAGTGCGCAAATTTAAATCGGTACCGAACGCAGGTGATTCGCCAGCGGTTGATTCTAATTGTGGGCATACTTTGACACTACCCCCTTGCGATGTCGACGCATTTGTAGGGGATTATGATTCTTGTCCGGCCTTTAGGGATTTATTTACGGCAATTTATATTAACTCTAGCCTTAGTAATGTGGAACGTCTTTGCCATTTAATACGTAAGACCGAAGGAGAAGCTAAGGAAATTGTTTTGAAAAGTCCTTTGAGTAATGAGGGCTTTGATATAGCCTGGCGGGATCTAAAGATGGCGTATGAGAATCCTCGTATGTTGGTTAACAACCAACTGAAACTTCTATTTAGCCTTCCTTCCTTTGACAAGGAAACTAGTGCTGGACTTAAGACCTTAAAACGCGGAATTAATAGTTGTCTTACATCCCTTTCTATTTATAAAGTGTCTACGGATAATTGGGACCCAATTATCGTCTTTATATGCATTCAAAGACTGCCTTCATCGACAGTTTCTCTTTGGGAACACAGTGTAAAGAACAAGACGGCTCTCTCCCTTTGGCAAGATTTGGATAACTTTCTGACGGAAAGAATTCTGACATTGGACTGTCTTAACAATCTTAAGGGTAACGTTTTGGAAACAAAGTCAAACCACGTCAAATATTCTGTACCTTCTGACGATGTTACTTCTTCGAATATTTCTTGTATTTTATGTCCTAACCAATCTCACTTTTTACGCACTTGTCGACGATTTAAGAGTCTTCCAATAACTGACTGTTGTTCTAATTGTCTTTCAAGGACACACCATGTCAGCAATTGTAAAAGCAATAATAATTGTTTAATTTGCGATAATCGACACCATACTATGCTTCATCAAGAGCCAATAGAAAATTCAAACGTGGAATGACCTACGACTTCTTCTGGTCAGAGTTCTGCTGAGGTTCTTCGACCCACTAACCGTCACCGACTTATCAACGACCTTCTACTTCTACTAATGTTACGCAAACTCGACAAGTATTTCATACACGTCAAAATCAATCTGTTATCTTAGGAACTGCATCAGTAAACATCACACATAATGGCAATAGGTATCAGGTCCGAGCTCTTATTGATTCAGCTTCGGAATGTTCATTCGTTAGTAATCGGGTTTCTGTAGTTTCGAGAAAGGCTTGTTCTCTGATTTGGATTCTTCTGTGGTACTGAATACCAAGGCCTTTGTTTTGCCAGATATATCGGGGAATTTGCCTTCGATTTCTGTAAACGCTGACATTAAAGGATTATTGCCAAATGTTCATTTGGCAGATTCCAATCCTTTCGATAGTCGGCCTGTTGATATTCTTATTGGAGCTGATTTATATCCGCAAATTATGTTACCGGAAATTCGACGAGACGTATTAGGGTCATTATTGGCTCAGAGAACAATTTTCGGCTGGATACTGACAGGTCCAGTTAACTCTATATAATTGTCAGTTAATGGTATTTCAGTAACTCGGGATTTCCTAAAAGATCTATTGCTGTCATTTGATTATTTCTCTTTTCATTACAATTAATCTACATCTATGAATTAAACACAACTGAATTCAACATTTTAACTAACATTCGAATTGTATATTTACATTATCATTAAAAAAGCTCATTGAAATATATTTACGATTTACCCTAGTATGTATTATTTTACTATATTCCTTATAAAAACAATGCCTTTAATGGTCAGTTGATGGATCTGTCTAAAAACCATTCAGTTTATGGATCTGTCTAAAAACCATACCTATGCTATTAACATTACAACATACATTAGTGTTGCAAGGTGGCCTTCAATGTTTAGGTTGCATCCTTTTGGTAATAACTACATTAAACGTATTATACTATTTTTAACAACGTTAGAATCTATTGTTGCTTCCTTTTTTATGCAACTTTGCTGGAAGTATTTTACTAGATTCTAGCGAGTAAACCGTTAACGGGTCCTTAAATATTGTTTGCCACCAAATTATGCTTGTTATTTTAGCATAAAAAAAAACACTTGTCAAATTGTCTTCGACATAAGCACTACGTGCAATTTACTAAAAAACGCAATATATTCCTTCTACGAAGTAATATTTATTTACAATAAAAAGAGATCTTCGTCTCTAATTTAAACTTGAAATTTGTTTGTTTTATTTTTATAACAATTTTGGAAAACTTGGATTGATGCCAAACAAAAATTAAAAAACTAAATTTTTCGTTTGTGCAAAATATTCATGTTTCGGTTATTTTCAAGGTTTATATATGTCGAAAAAAATAAAAGAATATTAAGGGAACTCATTTAAACGGTTAAGTTTCCCATGTGACATATTAGTTATTTAAAACAATTTATGTATATGGAGGATTTCATGTCAAGTGAACCCACTTTTGAAATCGATAGTAATTCAGACACAATTTACAACATGATCGGTCAAAAGCTCTCTGAGTTAGAGCGGGTAAAAATTTCACATTTTGGCCAAACATGTGTTTTTTCTCATCCATGTAACTTATTACCTATTGTTTTAGCAAAATGTGTCCCAAATATTTTAGATACATACATTATTACATAGCTATTTCTTTAATCTTTCGAAAAAAAATAAAAAAAATTTGACATTTTTATACCCTTCACCTTCGTGAGAAGGGTATATATAAGTTTGTCATTCCGGAGTCGATTAAGCCATGTCCGTCTGTCTGTTGAAATCAATTTTCTGAAGACCCCAGATATCTTCAGGATCCAAATCTTCAATAATTCTGTCAGACATGCTTTCGAGAATTTTGCTATTTAAAATCAGCAAAATCGGTCCACAAATGGCTGAGATATGAGGAAAAAACCAAGACAACCTCGATTTTTGACCTATATCTGGATTACTAAGACATTAATATAGACAATATGGATATCTAATGATAGATATTTCAAAGACATTTGCAACGACGTATATACGACTATAGTAAGTTGGACATACAATGGGTCAAAATCGGAAGAAAAAAAAATTTAACCCGAATTTTTTTTTTCGAAAAAAAAAAATAGAAAAAACCAAAAAAAAAATTTAAAGTTTAAATAACAATTGAAAAATTTTTTTTTCCAAAAAATGAAAAAAACAACTGGAAAAAAAATTAAATTTGGTTTACCTAAAAATATTTAAAATTTTCAAGTATAATTTGGTGAAGATTCGGCACAGCCGAATATAGCACTCTTACTTGTTTTTACTAAAATCAAAAACTTTTTTGATTTTTTCAAAATGGACCCCTTTTTTCCTTGAAGACCGCATAGTGGGATTCGTGTTGGATATAATCAAAATCTATTTTTTTCAAAATGGGCCAATTTTTTGCTCAAAAGAAAGTATGCTTTTTTTTAATATTTTTTTCGAAAGATTGAACACTGAACCAAAAATCCGTAGGTAAAAATAATAAAAAAGCATAGGTAAATTTTAACTAAAAAAATATTCAAATCAACTGGGTTTTTATTAAAATACACAAAAACATTCGTCAAATAAACTATTTTTTATTCAAATATTTAGTTTATTTAGTTTAAAGATTATTTTAGTCACATTTGTTAATTTGAATAAATTTTTTCAATATTTAACAACATGCAGTGGACAAGCAAGCGATGCTTATTAGTTGTCATTTCGTAGTTAAAGTGAGTGTTTCAAATTAAAATATTTATAAAATATTAAAATAATTATAAATATTAGTTATAATGATATGAATTATCATTACATCTTTTAATGTTGATTTATAAGATTCAGTTTGTTTTTATTAATATAAAGTCAAGAACATAGTCTATAAATAATATATGGTTATGAAGTGTTTTAAATGTAAAAAAGCATGGACGGAAAATTTCTCATCTATAACACATGCGAAAAAGCATCACATATCCAATTGAATAATCACGAAAGAATTGTTGATTACTATTATAAAATTCTCAATAATATCCCGAAATGCAGTGAGACCAATTTGGCAACATTAGCTACAATACCCAGTGACAACACAAATATTAATTCATGATCAAACTCTTGGATGACACCAAATGCCAAAGAAGTTTAAAAACTACTAAACGAATGAAGTTTTGGAAGTCTTTTCCTTGTATTTTCTGGTAATATATACAATGGACTTTATAAATGAACATTTTGTTAATCAATTTTTAATATGTATTTTGCAGGTGAATGTATAGATGTAAATGCAATAAGTCTTCTCCAGCTGTTCAAAAGGGAGTTGTTAATCTAGGTAAGAATTCTAAAATGTGTATTATTTAATATCAGTTGTGATTAAGTATTTTATTTAGATCCTCCAGAAGTAAATATTGGTGAAAGCATTGAAGCAATATTAAACGACATCTGTTCATGAAGAGCGTTATAAAAGTCCAAGCAAACAAGCTCCTATTTCAAAATATGCAAAAAATGGAAAATATAACTCAAAGTAGGTTTTATTATATTGATCATTCAATACATTAGTATTAATAATTTTGAATCTTTTCAGATGGTCGATTCCTTGGTATATTTTGTTCAATATGAAAAATGGAAAAAAGATATGTACAAGGTTCTCCATAAGAGACTCACAAAAGAGTTTCATATTTGATGGAAGCACAGTTGCGGCCTGAGAAATTCAAACCATCAACATTAATTTCAGGTTCTTTTTTAGAACCACAAAAAATCGCGGTATGTTTTGAAGGAATGCAATATCGAATGCATTCCATAGTAAAAGCTATAGACACATGTTTCAAGATATTTGTTTTATATTTAATTTAGAATATTCTAAAGAATCGATACTAGTTTGGTTCTTCATTCAGAAATATTTTTATAAAATTAAAACTAATTGTGATTATGACAGTCCCCAAATAAATTCCTTAATTTCAAACTTAAATTAGTATATTGAAATGTTTAAATGTAAGTTTTCTCCTAAATTGTATTATTTGTTTTTATTATATAAGAGAGATTTTTACATTCTTCTATACTTTGTATGATAGAAAGTATTTTGAAATTTTGGTCCATTATATTTATTTAATTTTAATACTGTATATATTTGTACTGTCCACATCATTAACATTTTGAATGTTTCCTTTTTAATTTTTTTTCGACATTTATATATTTATGGCATGAAGTAAGAAATGTTGTTTTTATGGAAATTAAAATTAAAAATAATATTTCGTAAGAAAACTATGATTTAACTATAGGTCCATATAGTAACTACTAACGGCCATTCTCACAATGTACGATTAAAAGTTAACGTGAACTTTAACCGCAAGTTAGGCTAATTTGAATTTCACAATGTACGATTAATTCTTAATTGACACTATTTAACAACAAAGTTGCTGTTAAATATTACCGAACAAATTTCGCCGGTTACCATCTTAATTGTAAGAAATATAATAAAAGAACATGGAAAAACATTTATATTTTTGTAATATTTATAATTTTTAAAAGTGTAAAGCGAAGAAAAGTAAATTTTGCACGGGGTGATCCATATACCACCCGGATATTGCACTTACAAACCAAACAACAAATGTGCACTTTTGCTTGTTGGTTTTCAGTAATTGTTGTTCAGTTTGTTCTGTAAATTTTACAGTTAGGTACCTTAATATTTTTGAGTTTTATACGTTTTTTTTTATTATACCACTAAGAAAACACAAACTATTATTTTTTATGCCGTCTTTTAGACAATTTTTTATATTTCAATCTTTCATTACACTATTTTTCGTAAACAAATGTATGCATTATTACCATACTTTCTACTGAATGCTTTGGTTAAGTAATCAAATGATGGTGAAACGTAAATCGGTAACCGTTGGTTAAATGGTCCCCGTTAAACAAACCGACAGTTAGTTAATTTTCCGGTTAAAATGAAATAATCGTACATTGTGAAAATGGCCGTAAGAAAACACAAACTATTATTTTTTATGCCGTCTTTTAGACAATTTTTTATATTTCAATCTTTCATTACACTATTTTTCGTAAACAAATGTATGCATTATTACCATACTTTCTACTGAATGCTTTGGTTAAGTAATCAAATGATGGTGAAACGTAAATCGGTAACCGTTGGTTAAATGGTCCCCGTTAAACAAACCGACAGTTAGTTAATTTCCCGGTTAAAATGAAATAATCGTACATTGTGAAAATGGGCGTAATATGTATAACAATTGTCGATATTTTATGCACACGTAATTATATATTACCGTTAACATGCTTATAAGGTTATACACATTTAATTTATATTTATGTAATTTTTATATAATAAACAATGTTCATTTGTTGCAATGAAATAGTTTTTGTTTTGTTTTTATATCATTATTTAAAATTAATGCAATTTTATCTTATTTATGTATATAACATTATGTTATATAAAATCATATTGTGTATAAACCATACAATATTGCTTTTAAAAAAATCCAACTGGAATATTAAAACCCTTTTAAAAATTAACGAATATTCGTAGAATTGAATAGAATGCAATAATTAAAATGAAGAATTAATTTTCATTTTGAATATTAATTTTTGTTAATTTAACTATGTTTTTTTATTTAATTTAACAAAATTTTATTCAAATTAACACAATGAATAATTACAAACGCATTTATTCAAATTGACGATGTTTCTTCAATTTGACTATTTTAATAAAATTTGCAATTTTACTAAAAAATGTGTATTAAATTCCACACCCCATTTTGCGTTATTTACCTACCACTTTTGGTTCTGTGAAGAAATAGCTATCTAAACTATTTGGGACACATTTTGCTAAAAACAATAGGTAATAAGTTACATGGATGAGAAAAAACACATGTTTGTTTTGAACCCCTCTAACTCAGAGAGTTCTTGACCGATCTTGTTCAAAAATTGTGTCTGAAAAACAATAGCACTAGCCTTGGTGCAAATTTCATCACTGTCGGAAGATATCGATTTCAAAAGTTGGCTCACTTGACATGAAATCCTCCATGTATTAAAAAATTGTTCTGCAATTCTGTACCCTATTGTATCGTATTTTGATCTCGTTTTTGGTTCAGTGTATCTAAATATGTTTTGTACGCTGCGGCTACTTCCGATCCAAAGTTTACTTGTATGAGCAAATATCAATTGTAATTTTGTGCTTTTATCAGAAGATCCATGATTTTTCTAGATTTTAGAAATATGTATTCAAAATACATTTATTTATTTCTGCAGTCAATGAATAACGCCAATATCCAAGTTATAAATATAAACAAAACACAAATAATTTTCCCACGCGCTCTTTAACAAAAATATTACAATATAATAAACATTCGCACAGTACCAAAATACACTAAAAACACACCAATAAAATGACGTTCATCTAAAATTAGAATATGAGAAATATATATGTATGTAGTATGTACATTCGTATGTATCTACATATGTATGCATGTATGTACAAACATTTATAGAGACGTACGCCAAATATTTTGTTTATATTTGATTCAAAATTTTGTATCTTCTACAGAACAATTTAAGATGCTTTTCTTTTTTGAAAATAATAGGGTAGCATGGATTAATAGACATTCAAAATCTGTACATATTAAACTTGGAAAACAAAGTAAATAAATACAACAAAATATGCATTATTTTTTACAGAATTGTTTGTGTTTTCATTGTTTATCAATTATAAAATATTAAATAAAATAAAAAAATTTAAAAGAAAAATCTTCTTTATTTTTACCTTTGACCACGATTGGGACACATACAGTGGGGAGCTCAAATGAGTACATGTTTCTATTTTGTGCACTTCTTATCATCACGTTTTTGTATATAAATGAGAAAATCCTGCAGAAGAAGTAAATTATCAATAGGATGGTGACCCAATACAGACGTCAAAAATCGTAAAGAATGGTGTTCCTAGAAAAATTTCTTATTAATGCAGTTATCAGCTCAATGTCCTGAGTTCAATCCTATTGAGAATTTTTAGTGAATTGGCGGTTGAAACAATACCGATTAACTCCTACCAATTTGTACGAGCTTTAACAGCGGATTGAGCACGAGAGAGAGAGTATTCCAAAAAAAGTTAATGAAAAATTTATAGAAAATATGCCGATGCGTGTAAAATTTTACTTACGTAATAAAGGATTTTGAAATTTTTTTTAAAAAATGCAATTCTTCCCTAAAGTTATTGTGGTGTGCAAAATTGAGTACATGCGATTTATTTTAGTTTTGTCTGTTTTTTTATTTAGAACTGGATGTTTTTGTTTTGAATTGTAATTCATTTTGTTACATATTAAACATAAAATAAATGACAGAAAAAATTTTTGGATTTGCTTTATTAGTTTTATATTTATTCCATAAGAAGTGCACAAAATAGAAACATGTACTCATTTGAGCTCCCCACGTATGTCCCATCATATTTTCAGTCCACCCGGGAAAAGTATAGAACCGATTCAAAATGCGTTGGTCTATTAATTTACATAAGGCATTGGTACATCTAAAAGTTTATCAAACATTATCAACTAGAACTCAAGATATAAGAAAACTAAAATTTTCAAAAAAAAAAAAAATACAAATTTCTGACTTTGAGAAACCCGAATACCAAAGAACACATTTGTTTTTTATCGAACAACACCGCTTAGATCAAAATCCAATGAAAAAAGCAAATGGGACATATGTGTCCCATTCGTCCTCAAAGGGTTAAAAGGCTCTGGAATAAGTTGTTTTATCATTGATTTTTGTTTAAAATTGTCAACCACTCGAGTGCACTCCATATTAATAACAGTACAGAAATACAGAATATATCATGTTTTCTAGTTTGGCGTTCCGATCAATCTGTCACCTTCAAAACAAGTTAAATCGAATTGCAACGGAGCCAGTAGGTACACAGAAAAAACAAAAATTCAAATCAATTTGAATTTTCTGAAAAATCAGAACTATCATCTATCACTGTTTGAAGTTTAACTAAAAATGGGACGGATCGGAACAGGGGTGTGACACCTCCCATACAAAGTAAATAGTTATTTTCAAATATATGGTGAACTATAATTGTGGAAGTCTTGAAATTTAGTACGAATAGCACCCTTATCATTTTACATGGTTTGGCTGAAAATGGGCTGTATTAAATTAGTAGGCGTGGCACCTACCATACAAAGTATATAGTTATTTTCGAATATCTGGAGAACTGTAAATGTGAAAGGCTTCAAACTTCATATGAGTTAATTTCTGTGTTAATAATCTGTGCAACAAGTTAATAAAAAAAAATGGGAAGGATCGGAACTCGGGGTGAGTCACCTCCCATACAAAGTAATTAGTTATTTCTAAATATCTTAAGATCTATAATTACTAGATTCTTCCAACTTTGTCCGAATAGCTCTCTTATCATTTTACATAGAATAACTGAAAATAGGCGGGCGTGGAACTTCACATGCAAAGTATATAGTATTTTTGAATATCTGCAGAACTATTATTGCGACAGCCTGGCACCCCTTCTTAATTTCTGGCATAACAGGACACTGGCATCAACGTAATTTACACAAAGTTTAAAGACTCTTACAATTAGATTCACTTGATATTCGAATATTTATATATTTTATCTACAATGGTAACAAAATAACTCATTTGAAGCATTACTATAACTATTATAATAAATAGCTTTCATATCATTATAAGGAGCCTGACTAAAAATAGGCGAATGTCTTAAAAAAAGCTTCAAGATTTTTTAAAATCACAGGATATTTTTTATACCTTCAACGGCATAGTATGCAATTAATCACAAACAAGAAATTCCGGTATTAATTATATTCATTTAGTTGCTTATAAAATCTTTCACATTTTTTTTTATTTTACTTCGACAGGGGTAGCAAAGCGCACCGGGTCAAGCTAGTTCCACATAAATTCAAACAATATTTTTAATAAAACCATACAAACAAATGTTTGGTTTTGAATAGTTATTCAAACAATATTTATTATTAAATCAATTAAAATATTAATAACATTTAAATTCAAAATCAATAAATATTTTAATTAAATATAACAAATTGCAAACACCATACACATATTTTCTATAGAAACTACTGCTATACACAATGGCCCATAATCATAGTCAGAAATAAAGAATACTTTAAGAGAATTAAACTCGACTTTACTCTAGAGTGGACTTTAGGTCTATCATGGACAAGTTAAAGTATACTTCTGACGTTGAAGTCGACTTTAAATATAAAACTAGCTGAAGCTGTTATTAACTCGTTTAACAACAGCATCAGCTGTTCTTCACCAAGTAAAAAAGTTCGGCAGAAAGTAAAAAATTTTTAAGTTACAAGATATTTGAACAGTTATCAATAAAATTAGTACCAAAATATTCTAATTATGATATTCATCTTATATATTTTATTTTTCCACAACAACCCGTTTACTTTTATTGTTTACCTTTTTTTTTTTTTAATGTTGTATGTCAGCTGTTCAGCGTTGCCACTTGTCTGTATTTTGTTGTATATTGTATGAAAACATTTTCTACCTTTGCGGTGGCACCCAGTTAAAGTCGATTCAATTTAAAACATACTTTAATTTTGACTATAGTTGCAAAATAATTAAAAGCAGGTTTTTAAAAAGAACCGACTTTAGTGTTTGACTATGATTATGGGCCAATATTTTCTACATAAAATACTGTTATACACAATAGTTTCTAAAGAAAATACTGTTTCTATATTTTCTATAGAAAAAATTGTTATACACAATAGTTTCTACATAAAATACTGTTATACACAATATTTTCTATAGAAAATACTGTCATACAAAATATACCGGAAGGTTTAACAATAATATAATAAAGAATTTTAAGTTCATACATACTTAAGCCCTTGAACTCCTGTTTCATGAATACCAAAACTTAAAAATTATGTACATAATATTTTTTTCAAAATATATAATTTATTTTTATTTTACAGCTATTGCCAAAATTCACTATAAATTTGTTTTTGTTTCAAAGTAAACTAAATTTTTTTCAATCATTAAAAAAAATGTTTGATTCTATAAAAATTTTTGTTAAAACCAAAAAAAATTTTTGTAAAATATTTTGTTATGTACAAGTGTTGTCTATTATTTTTAATATTATAAAAATGTATCACAAAATGAAAACGTACTTGATTTTAAGTACATTATGTTAAAAGATTTACAAAACAACAAGTTGTTAGCATTGTGAACCATAAAATTTAAAACCAAATAAAATACAAATTTGATTTCAAACATGCATATTAGAGTGACAATCAGTTGTATGGAAAAAATGTTTGTTAAAAGTGCCGAGTGGAATTTTTAAAAATTTCAAAATGGAGAATCGAAACGGCCGTTAAAAAAATATTTTTTTTGGCCATACCTGTGAATAGATTAACGGTATCCTACGAAGACAAAAACTCATACACAAGTAAATACGGATATATTTTAAATGAAAATTAGCTTTTAATTTAATTTTTCTCGAAATATGTTAATTTTTTTCCTAATTTTTTTGTTCAAGTGGCCTGAAACACGTTAATGGTCTGGCGAATTTGTAATAACTTTAACATTTTTTAACCAAATTTTGTCATTTATATCTCATTACAACGATAATTACGTACATATTTCGATTATTTTGCATTCAATTGCAAAAGTATTTATTTAGTATCGAAATTTTTTCAAAAACTGAAAAATTTGCATTTTTCTCTAATTTTGGCGATAATACAGTTTTTTTGTCATTTTGATCATTTTTTTATGTAATATTCATTAATATAAATAAATCTACATATTTCTAGGAAACAATGCAGAAATTTATCGAGTTTCACCTATTTATTCCATATAAATATTAAAATTTTGCATAAATTTGGCTCAAATTTTCAGCACTTAACATTTATGCCTAGTGTCGCAATATTCCACCTAGCACTCTTTGAAATCTAAAAAAATAAAAAATCGGCTGTCACTGTAATGCATATATTGGAAAATATTTTAGTCATAATTTTATCTGTGTATATATTTATTGAACAAAATACAATGGGGAAAAAATAAATATATTCAATAGCATCGAACCGCCCTAATAAACAGACACATTTTAAGTTTCATTTGCACAATTTATTTTTGTATCATGCAAATATATATGTATGTACGAATACATATGTATATCAGTCAGAATGTTTATAGAATGATGATTATGAGGATGATGAAGAAATAATGAACGGGCAAAATTTGTTTAATATAAAAACTGTTGGAAAATTGAAAAATCGTATTAATAATTTTAGAATCTCGGACGTGAAAACATCTCAGGTGAAAATTTATTTTTAAATAAGTTTAAGAAAAGGTGCGAATATTTTACATACATACGAGTGAATCATAAGTTTTGAAAATTATTAAATAAAAAAATTATTGTATTAGAAAATGGTGAAAAATATTGTATTATGGTTTAAAATTTTACAATACTAAAGTTAATAAAATAATACAAAATTTAAATCCGTATAAAACATAAATAGGATATGAAACCCAAAACAAAAACAAACAAAAATTATTCGATGTTCGTGTAACAAATTAAACGATTTTTTAAACATTTAATCATAATATTTATCTTATTTTATATTTTTTCTCTTATCAGTCATATTGTCATAATGTCTTAATATATCTCGACTCGGCAGCTCGGCTTAACCGACACTTAGGCATTCGGCGAAGGTCTCTACTGGTTGGTTACGATAACACAATAAACATAGCATACAGAGTACTATTATTTTAGGACACTTTTTACTCGAAAAACAATAAAAACCATTGTGAAATATTAGGACATTATGACAATATGACATGATAAGAGACGTTGTGAATTGACCAATTATTATTAGTGTTTCACATTTTGTTTATTTTTTTGTTTATCATGTGTAGATGTCAGTAGTACCTTTAATGTTTCGTGACTGGTGGGATGAACTTGAATTTCCAACTCGCACATCGCGGCTCTTGGATCAACATTTTGGTACCGGATTAAAGTGAGTTTCAATTAGTTACATACATATGTATGTATATGCTGATTTATTTGTGTTTGTAAATACATATGTACATATTATGAAATTTGAATTTTTATTAGACGTGATGATTTGATGTCCTCTGTATGGAATTCGCGGCCAACAATGTTGCGCTCGGGATATTTACGCCCTTGGCAGCGTACAACTGGCTTGCAAAAGCAAGACTCTGGATCCACCTTAAATATCAATGAAGAAAAATTTGAAGTGATATTGGATGTCCAACAGTTTACACCGAACGAGATTAGTGTCAAGGTCACCGACAAATTTGTCATTGTAGAGGCCAAACATGAAGAAAAGCAAGACGAGCATGGTTTTGTATCCAGACAATTTACTAGGCGCTATCTTTTGCCAAGTATGTATCTACCATAAGGAATATTTTTATCCAAAGTTTCCTAATTATTTGTTATCTTCTTTTAGATGACATCAACCCAGACTGCGTCACTTCATCGCTGTCGTCCGATGGACTCTTAACTGTTACCGCTCCCATGAAAAAGTTGCCTCCACCGAACACAGAACGCGTTGTTCCCATCTCTAAGACTGGTCCTTCTTCACAAGAAGAAAAAGAAAGAAAAGTTGAAACGACAACAGCTTAAACAATAAGAACCCACATTTAATTGCGTATTTGATTATTAACAGAATGCTTTTTATTTTTTATACATACGAGTATCTATCTATTATGTTAATTAAATAGTTAGGTAAAAACATATGTAAACAATTTTTAAAGCTTTAATTAATAGAGGAGGATTCTAGTTTCATTTCACCAACAGGGATGGAAAATTCAAAATTTACTGAAACCATACCAAATTATTGCTACGATGATACTTTATAGGATCCCGTAAACATAATCCATTTTATACCGCCGCGCCGTTGCTGTAAAGCAACACTAACTTAAAAATTTAATTTGCAAAAATTCGAAATAATAAATACATTTTTTTATGATTACAAACTGCTTTCTTTTTATAGACTAGGGACCACTTCGTGAAATATGCACCGACAACTTAACGAATATGTCAGAGATACCACACGCTCATTGATCGCAATTAAAAATATTCCTGACAGAATCTATGAGACTAGGTCCAGAATTTGTTTTTACAATTTTGTTTGCCAAAACCTTATTTTTCGCATGTTTTTTATTTGGCATTAATCGAGATTTTAGTATTTTGTATGAGCAATATCCAAATATCAATATTTACTTATTTTTATTAAATTTTTTATATATTTTTGGTAGGTCCGAAAATAGGTCATAAAGTACACCCTTTTCTGTATATTTTTCGCCAAAAAATATTGTTGGTATTTCTCTTCATTTGGCATCAAAAATACTTACATGTATTGCCTAATTCATTTAGAATATATTTGTTATTTAAAACCAAAATATTCACTACAAATAAATTGTAAGGCAGAACAACGTTTGCAGGGTCAGCTAGTACATATATATAAGATTTTTAAGAATATTGTTACGAATTTGCACTACCGATTTGAATTTAACGGTCTGTAGCAACTGCCAGCAACATTCATAGTGTTTATAAATATTTCACCGGTAGAAACTTCTACTTATCAACAATGTTGATAGAATGCGGTTGTTAGCATTGTTTGAATGTATGGCAGCACTAGGGTGGTTTTTCAAAATCGATTTCCGATTTTTATACCCTGCACCACCATAGTGGGGAGGGTATTATGCGTTTGTGCAGATGTTTGTAACTGGCTGAAATCGATCCATTATTTCACCTAGCCCCCATACAAATGTCCTTCCGAACTTGGACTTTATCGGTCATAAATGTTTAATTTATAAATGTATCTCCACAAATTTCGCTCCAAATAAGTTTTATATATACAAAATTCATGTCACCAAATTACGATCGGTCCATAATTAGTCATAGCTCCCATATAGACCCGCTTCCGAAAATCACTTTAACGTGCATAAATCGCTTAAAAATGTTGGTATACTCACAAAATCACACGACCTAATTTCATGGTGATCGGTCCATAATTGGTCATAGCCCCCATATAAGGTCCACTTCCGAAAATCACTCAAAAATACAAATTATTGAAATTATAATTTGAAAGTAAATTTTTAATTAGGCTTAAAAGTTCATTTTTATTATAATTTATTTGTAATAATTCAAAGAATATCACTGAATACTAAAATTTTTAGACAATTGGCAAATTGGAATGCATTTTCTACCCTGCCAAGGGCGTCATCAACAATCTTCATTGTCAAGGTCTATTTGTAAATATCATCTATTTAACTTACTTACTTACGAAATTTCAAATATTTTTATTATATATGTGTATTCAAATTATATATATAAAAAGTTCGAATAATTACCAAAAAAATTATTGAAATTTTAAAAGAAAAATGTTTTTACTCTTTTACTTAGTGTAGGGTATTATATGGTCGGGCTTGACCGAACATACTTTCTTACTTGTTATAGATGCTCACGTCTAGAATTGTGCCATTTAGTGTAAAAATACGATTGTGAAAGTTTTAAACCAATCGGACTTTGCCTTCCCGTACCGAAAGTGCCTCGTTGTTTTAAAAATTACTACTAATTTTTCTCATTTTGACAAGAAATTTAGGAAAAAAATTAACATATTTCGAGAAAAATTAAAATAAAAGCTAATATTTATTTAAAATATATCTGTATTTACTTGTGTATGGGTTTATGTCTTCGTAGGATACCGTTAACCTATTCGCAGGTATGGCCAAAAAAAATAAATATTTTTTAACGGCTGTTTCGAATCTCCATTTTCAAATTTTTAAATATTTTGTTAAACAAATTTCAGAATTTTTTGATCATCACATTGGAATTTATTGAGATCAAAAAAACACTTGTAGCTTGAAAGTAAAACGAACACTTTGTTTTTATTACTGAACATATTTTCCAATTTTATTGAGTTATTTATACTAAACTAGCTGAACCCGGTCCGCGTTTCTGATTTTAATATACTGTGTCGGATAAAACTAAAGCACAGACTCCCCCGACGTGACCTCGCACCCCAAACACTTATAGGGTCTTTACACTTACGTACATTTTGGCGAAACGTATGGAAGATGTTGAAAACTTGAAAGATTTGTTCACACTTGCAACCATAGAGCGGAAACTCTCCTGTCAAAGACCTAACTCAGTTGTCAAAAACCTAAGTGGTGAGAATGTATTAGTAGAAAAAACTAAGTGAAAACAAAAACAACAATCGTATGTGTGATTATTTTGAGTAATTTTTTTGTTTGAGTTTTTTTTCTAGTTTCTGCTCTATGTTCTCTATGCTTTCAACATCTAACACAAGGCGAATTTACTTTACAGGTGGCGTTAACAGCACAGCTGATCTACTTTTTTTTCTTCGCCTTGGAGGTCGACTTGTCAAAAGTTGTATTCAGGCGAATTTATTTTATGTCAAAAGTTGTTTTGTTTGTTTACCTTTTCAATTTCCAAAAAAGTTACTTTCAAAATTAAATTATTTGAAATTTGTTTTTGTGAAAATAAAATGAAAAATTGATGCATATGCAAAAACAGGAAACTGTAGCTTCTTTCCGCCGGCTTAAGTGGAGCAAAATTTGCAGTCTGGATTGTGAGTTCTTGTTGGAGCTGTCCGCCTTGGAGTTCTCTTGTTTTTTACCGCAAAACATTTTAAAAATGCGTTTAACAAGCCTTAATTATTTTTTTGTATTTTATTAAATTTTTGTTTTTTTTTTCACATTTGACACAAATTTTTGTGTCCATGCTTTGACACATTTGCCCCTCAGGCAACAATAAAATACAATGTTGTTTTTGCAATGTTGTACTTGTTGTAATATCAACGCCACCTGTACATTAAATTCGCCTTGATCTAACATCTACCATCAGCAGTGTTGCCACTTCATGTGTAATTACACATATTGTGTGTAATTTTAACTTGGATGTGTAGCCCATGTGTAATTGAGTGAATGTGTAATTCATGTGTAATTTTAAATTCCAATTATATCCAAAATATATTGTCAATGTATGTCTTTTATCTATATTTTGGATTTTAATTGAATGAATGACTTATGGATTGTTCAGATTTCAAAACCGACTGAAATAAATATGTACATTTATATGAGGGAAAGTAGCTATATCCTCTATTTTAGTTGATAAATACAAATCCAGTATCTCTAAATGTATTTATTATATTTATTATATTGTACTCGCTTGTTACTCAGTATAATGGAATTATATGTACTAGGAAATCTCGGTGGCCGAAATTCCAATAACAATTTGTAATAACCAAAATCGAAAATTTGTATTTTTATAATTTTAAATTGTTTATAGAATAAGGGTAAAGGTATTTACAGATAACGGTATAAACTATTATATCGGTAACGGTAATTGCAGTTATTTCGGGGTAACGTTAGCCAATCTTAAGAAAAACAAGTAAGAGTGCTATATTCGGCTATGCCGAATCTTATATACCCTTCACCTTTGTTGTGGATGCATTATTATTTTTTATAATTAGTATATGGGGCATTTCACGTCAAGTGAACCAACTTTTGAAATCGATGTCTTCCGATCGCGATGAAATTTGCACCAATGTTAGTTCTATTGGATAGATATAGATATAGGAGGTCAAAATTTGACATTTTGGCCAAACAGGTGTTTTTTTTTATCCATATAACTTATTACCTATTGTTCTTAGCAAAATGTGTCCCAAATAGTTTAGATAGCTATTTATGCAATCTTTCGAAAAATAAAATTAAAAAAATTTAATAAAATATTTTTGATTTTTTTTTTTTTAAATCAAACATATTTTTGACTTTTTTTTTCAAAATGGGCCCTTTTTTTTATTTTTTTTAAGAAAGCTTAGGTCTTTTCCTATGCGACCTATATGGTCGCTTAGTGGGATGCGAGTGGGATTTAAATCAAAAAAAATATTTTGTAACTCAAGATTTAAAATTTTTGAATTTTTTTGCAAAATCAAAAACTTTGTTGACTTTTTTTAAAAAAATGGACCCATTTTTTGCTCAGAAGAAAGCTTATGTGTTTTCCTTTAACACCCTTTTTGTCGCTTAGTGGGATGCGAGTGGGATATCTATAAAAAAAATGTTTTGTAACTCAAGACATACAATTTTTTACTTTTTTTTGAAAAATCAAAAACCTTTTTGACTTTTTTTTTCCAAAATGGACTCTTTTTTTATTAATTTTTTTTTTCTCAAAAGAAAGCTTAGGTCTTTTCCTTTAAAAGCTTTTTGGTCGCTTAGTGGGATGCGAGTGGGATATCTATCAAAATAAATGTTTTGTAACTCAAGACAAAGGTTTTTAAATTGATTTTTTTCATATTTGTGTGTAAGTGTTTCTAAAACCTTAAAAATAAAAACCACAACAACTGACCGATAATAGCCACTGGAGGGGTGCAATATGAGGCCGACCGCTATTAATTTTCCACCCCCAAAATAAAAATTAAAAAATGGGTCCATTTTTTTAAAAAAAGTCAACAAAGTTTTTGATTTTGCAAAAAAATTCAAAAATTTTAAATCTTGAGTTACAAAATATTTTTTTTGATAGATATCCCACTAAGCGACCATATAGGTCGCTTAGGAAAAGACCTAAGCTTTCTTAAAAAAAAAAAAAAAAAAAAAAAGGGCCATTTTGAAAAAAAGAAAAAGTCAAAAATATTTTTGATTTAAAAAAAAAAATCAAAAATATTTTATTAAATTTTTTTAATTTTTTTTTTCGATATATGGAAAAAAAACACCTGTTTGGCCAAAATGTCAAATTTTGACCTCCTATAACTCAGAGAGTTCTTGACCGATCTTGTTGAAAAATGGTGTCCGAATTACTATCCAATAGAACTAACATTGGTGCAAATTTCATCGCGATCGGAAGACATCGATTTCAAAAGATGGTTCACTTGACGTGAAATGCCCCATATATGTATGTACATTGCCCACTTTCGGCGTACAGCATCCTAAATTTATCAAGAACATAAAAAACAACAACGCCAAACGAAACAAAACACCAAAAGAAAAAACAAAATACGCAAGCAAATGAAACCAACACACATCCAAACATACGTTTATTTGTATAAAAAACAACAACGCCAAAAGAAACAAAACATAAAAGAAAAACAAAATACGCAAAGCATGCACATCCAAACATACGATTTGTTGCTGTTTTGTCAAAAAAACCAACAAACCAAACAAACGTTTAGTTGTATAAAAAACAACAACAACGCCAAAAGAAACAAAACACAAAAAAAAACAAGATACGCAAAGCATGCACATCCAAAAACATACGTTTTGTTGCTTTTTTGTCAAAGCATGCAATACATTGTGTTTTTTGATGAAATTTTCAGAGGTTGTCTCGGATTTTTGCTCATATCTCCGTTATTTATGGACGGATTTTGATGATTTTAAATAGCAAAATTCTCGAAAGTATGTCTGACAGAATTGTTGAATATTTGGATCCCGGAGATATCTGGGGCCTTCAGAAAATTGATTTCAACAGACAGACGGACAGACAGACAGACATGGCTTAATCGACTCCGCTATCTATAAGGATCCAGAATATATATACTTTATAGGGTCGGAAATGAAAAATGTAGAAATTAAAAACGGAATGACAAACTTATATATACCCATCTCACGAAGCTGAAGGGTATAAAAACAAGAACATAACAATTTGTGTGAGAAAAATTTATTTACAAATTGTTTCCAGTTATTTTTTATACCCGTAAGAACCGTTTTGAGTTTATGCTATTGTCTGTGTGGTTTCTGGTTTGTGTTTTAAATAATAAACAATAAAATTGACTTACTATTTTGGAAGCTTTATTTCAAATTTATAACTACAAATTTTAAAAATATAAACGTTACACGATTTTATGGTAAAGTATTTACTGGGAAGGAAAATGATCAGAGCTATAATTTTTAAACGAATAGTAAAAAATATTTATCTTTGAAACTGAAAACAAAACTGATTTCAAAGCACTTAATATAAATTAGAAATAAATTAAAATGGACATGATTAATAATTGTTAAAGGCGTATTTGAGATTGACATATTTGACTGATCTCAAGAATTCATTAAATTAGAAAAGTTCACTAAAAAATCCAATTCCTGGATAAATTAAAATCACCGCAAGTGAAAATTGTCCATTGACAATAAAGTGATCGTATTTGGTCCAAACATCCCAGAGTTCACTGTGACAAACCTTTTATATTCATGACAATTTCAGACAATTTCTCCTATTGAAATCACGAAAATTTATTTACATGTGTAATTTTTTCTCGTATGTGTAATTTTGGCATGAGGCATGTGTAGTTTATAATTGTCTTGGTGGCAACACTGACCATCAGTAAAATTGCAAGAATATTAAAAATCAAATTGTTTTTATGAAAACAAAATTAATTGAGTCTGGTTTTCTTTTTTATACTATCAAATTAAATAAGAAAATAATTTCACAAACACATTTCAAGCAAATAAAATGTCCGCTCATTATTATACAAATATTTGTTCACATTTTTTTAATATAAATGCCATTTTATTAGTGATTACACTAAAATAATCGAAATATGTTATGTGGCACGAAATGAGATAGGAACATTTTTTAAAGATGTAGAAAGATGTTGGCACTCAGCCCTGTGTAATTCTTATGGGAAGATGTTAACATCTTTGCAAATTGATGGTAGATGTTAAATGTGCGCTAGTGTAAAAATCCTATTATTGTCTGTAACCAGCAGCCCGTTTCTGTATTTCTCAAATCGAAAAACTTTCCGTATGAAACGATTGAATTGCAACAAAAACAGTGTAAAATGAAACAAAATATGTTGTTTCTCGCACAAGTGTTTCTATATCTTGAGTTTGCGAGAATTATCTGACATTTAAATAATTTTCCGGCAATTATTGGAAGGATGTGAGAAAAAGTGTTTCTGTAACAATATTTTGCGAAAAGTTTCTCACAAGAACTGTCAAAACAAGTCACATTTGAAATTGGTGTGAAAAAAAATAAATTTTAAAATATATAGATATTTTTAACTTCGTATGTATAAATATGGAACCCAAATCAGCCGAAATTGTAAGTAGCACAGAGTTTGAATAAAATAATTATATATGTATACACATGTAAGTACACAAAAATGTGTTTCTAAATTATTTTTTAAATTCAGCAGTTATAAGCGCCACACTTTACTTTCTGTTTTATATTTAAATGATGACAATCAATAAAACACAATTGTTATATTTTGGCATTTTAAATTTTTTTAGCCTTTCACTGTTTTAGTTTTATTGTAATTTCTTTCTTTCGTTGACGTTTGTCTTGCATTTGACACTTAATTACTGGAAATATTCTGTTTTCGCATTCAATTACAGAAACACTTTTTTGTTTCACACTTCATGTGAGAAGTTTTCCGATGCAGGAAATACAGAAACGAGCTACAGATGACGGCGAATGAGGTGGTAATATGGCAAAGTTGTAGCAGATAGTGTTGCCATTTTAGAAATGAAGAAAAGCGCCATGTTTATAGTAAAAACGGGTAAAAAGGGTAAAATATTTACGAAAAAAGGTTAAACAATTTTGAAAACGTATTCTTTCGCATTGCAAATAATACATTAAAAATGGTAAATTTGGCATTCAAAACAAGCAAAAAACTTTAAATATAAAAAGCAAGTTAATATTTAGGAGTAAATCATTGCAGAATAAACAAAGTACAATTATTAGAAAGTATGTTCTCAATTATGCATTTCCATATAAAAAAGGAAATGTCTAAAAAAATAATTGAATTTAAATTTTTATTACAAAAAATTCAATTCAATATATTTTTAAATAAGTGTATACTAATTTCAATTAAAACGTTAAACATTTATAAAATATCGCGACAACAAATTAAAAAAATGTAAGTGATTAAATACATAGTTTGACGTTTTACACGTAAACACTGGAAACTCTCTCTAATAATTGTACATGGTAACTGATTGTACCATGAGGGTAACAAAAACTTAAAATAAAAATTTAATAAAAAATAAAATAAGGGTAACTTTTTAGAGAAAAACAAATTCATTTTCAAATACATCTGTTTCATAATCATCAGCATCATCGGGCCACAAAACATTTTTAATGAAATACTCATTTTTAAAAGTTTGTTTTGTTTCTAAATCACATGGTTGTAACAAAAAGCACCAAAAGCTCCACAAAATATGGAAAAAACGTCAAAAAAGGGTATTTGGTAAAAATAAACGGGTAACGACACAAAAAAGCGTCATAAAATACCCGAAAAGCGTCAAAATGGCAACACTGTAGCAGATATCTATAATGCATTAAACACATTCAAGACAACAGGCTACACGACTACACGAACACAAATTCTGCTGGTTACAGTTGTAGTCGTGTGGCAGCTACTGAATTATTTCAAAGACGACAGCTACAAAGTAAACAGCTGATTTATAATTCAGTGGTGCCACTTTAATAAAAAATAACCGTACAAAATTCCAAAGTAATTAAGATTGAAACAATTATTTTGAGTAAAAATATATATATGGTTATAATTAATTATGTACCTGTTATTAATTTATTTCAATATGGTTATCAGAAACTTCTCTTAATTAAGTAAAAAAATATATTTTTTTAAGCTCTAATTTGATTTACATTTTTTTATTATATTAGCAACACTATTTCTGTTTTGTAGTAAACAAAAATAGAAATTAGCCTAATTCGGCTACATCGGCATGAGTTGTCGTGTGGCCGTGTAGCTGTGCTGTCGTTAAAATAATCGTCTCCATATAAACGTGTGCATTTTATTTTTGACAGATTGAAGTTGGTAGCCTGCTGTCTTGAATGTGTTTAATGCATAAGTACAGTGTCATGCTATGCCCTTAAAAGAAGATACTAATTTATTTAAGGCAAATAGGATATTATATTTATGAATTCATCTTAAGGCCAGGAGATATACAATATTTTTTATTTAGAGTAAAAATAAATAAATTATTTGGTGTACCAATTCGGGAGCAAGCTAAATACAATTGACCTTGTGAAAAATATGAATTTTCCAAATGTAAGCCAGATTGGCCTTGTGATTTGTTAATAGTTATATCAAAGGAATGACGAAACGGAAACTGGAGCCGCTTGAATCCAAATGGTCAAAGTCGTTGAAAATCATTGGTATGCATGAAATCAGTAGGGTAGAAGGAGGGCCATACGCCACTTTTTTTTGAGGCGATCTCAAATTAAAACTACAATACATATTCCTTATTTGTTTCCTGTTTCGGATACTTAGATATGTTGCCCTTAGTTTTGATCATTACAATCTTGGCTATCTCATCTTCATATACATATTTTTATTAACATTTCTGTACTGATCAAAAACGGCGAAACCGCCCCACTCATGGGCTAAATATGACAAAGAGATGGAGCAGATTTGTCATTTGTAAAATAAAACAACAAAATCCAAAAATATAAACATATTTTACTGTTTTATACCTTAATTTACAAAAAAAATGTGTAATAAACTAGATATTTACCCCCGTATTCATAAAAAAATTAAAATTTAAACAATGTTTTAAAGCACAATTTCCATACAAAATTTGATTTTAAAACGTTGCACAGTGGTATGAGAATAAAAAAAGAGGGAAATAAATCTGTAACTTCCAAACCCTTACGCCGATTTGAATGAAATTTCACATGCGCAAAGGGGAAGTGTAGTCGAGTTTAAGTTTTTAATTTGGACTTCATGACCCCACCAGGAGCGTGACCAGGGGTTCCCAAAGTAGGACACCTCGGGTATGTTCAATTTTTAAAATGATCCTATTTCTTCGTTTGTGTTTCGATTTACACATACAGAATCTCGTCGAGCACTACATAAAACCTCGTCGTAGCTATCAATTATCTCTTATAGCTTAGGAGATATTCGCATTTGAAAATTTAATTTTCAACATTTTTACCCACCCTACATCAGTTTTTTGGTGACCGCGATTTTATCCATTTTTCTTTTATTTGGGAAAAAAGTACTTTTATTCTGTTTAAGTTATCTAAAAATTTTATAAGAGGATGTATAATGAATTTGTACTTTTTGAAATACTAACTTTACGCCAAATATTTTAAATGAAAAAAACATTTATAATTTTTGATACCAACGGGATCAGGTCCATTCCAAAAATGCCTATTTTTTATGTAAACTTCAACTTTAGGGCAAAAATTCTCTAATCGCGTACTCGATATCAAAATATAGTAACCTATTTTAGATGGCCCAATAAGTTCTTAATTATTTTGTAAAGGGATAGAGGATACATTTCAAAAATATATATAACTTTTGACAATTAAATATTATAATAATATATTATATTATATATTAAATATTTAAAAACCGAATGTGCTATTTTAGCACTTTTATAGTAAGGTTCCCGTCAAAATTATAAGGTTTATCTAGAACTACAAATAGCATTGATTGGAACTATTGGGTAAACTACTTGTACAACAACGTATACTTATTATATGACTTAAAAATGCGGGATATTTTCAAATTTTTAGCTATATGAATTTATTCTGCTCATCTTTTGAGGCCAAGAACAAATTCAGCCAATTTCTGACTAAAATCTGGCATTTCTGGCTAGACCGATCGGGATTGTTTCCCATCCCATTTCAAAGATTTTTATATTTTTGGAAAGCGCTCGGCTAGGGCTCGGCTCTCAAGGACTATTTATATTTTAAATTTCAGCTCACTCGGATCATAAATGGATTTTTGTCGATTTTTTTAAAAATTTAAGACCCGAGGTGACCAAATTTGAGGGGCCACGCGTACCCCTAGGAAGCTGAACAACTGCAAGTCAACTCGAAAACACCTCAGCTCCAATCATGTGAAATTTCGTAATAATATCTCGAATAGTTCCAGAGATACCGAATTATTGCCAAAGAATACGTTTCTGAACCACTGTGGGACGCCTTTTGGCAGATTAGTCTGTCAAAAGAGTTCCGTGCGAAAACAGCTTTTACTGTCCGCAATCGGCCACAATATCAGTTTGTGAGGATGCCTTTTGGGCTGTGCAATGCCCCACAAACTATGTGCCGATTGATGGACAAAGTAATCTCATACGATCAAAAAAGTCATGTTTTCGTATACTTAGATGATCTGCTTGTGGTATCACATTCTCTGGAAGAACACATCGTACACCTTTTACAAGTTGCATCTCTATTAAGAAAAACTGGCTTAACCATCAATACTAGGCAACGGGAACATAATGGTTGACCCCGACAAGGTAAAGGCAATAACTGACTATCCCATCCCAAAAACAATTCTTAGGTCTAGCTGGGTGGAGCTCTTATCGAAGAAAAAATCCTTTGCTTGGAATACCGAGGCCCAAAAAGCATTTGAGACTTTGAAGCAAAGCTTGACCACAGCTCCCTTCCTTGCCCATCCTGACTACAGAAAACCATTTATCGTGCAATGCGATGCCAGTAAGTACGGAGTAGGGGGTCTATTGGCTCAACGGGGCATATGTGGGGATGAACGTCCAATAGCGTCTCACAAATTGAACCGAGCCCAGAGAAACTACTCCGTTACTGAACTGGAGTGCCTGGCTGTGGTGCTTGCTATCAAGAAATTCCGTTCTTATATTGAAGGACATTTTACACAGTTTACGGTGGTAACGGACCATGCCAGCCTTAAATAGCGCATGAGCCAAAAAGATCTTAGTGGAAGGTTGGCAAGGTGGGCGCTCAAGCTGCAGGGTTTTAATTTTTCGATAGAGCACCGGAAAGGGAGTGAGAATGTAGTTGCGGACGCCTTATCTCGGTCTTTTGACCATGAAGAACCAATAGTAGAAACGCTGGAAATAGAATCTCTACCTATCATTGATCTAGACTCTGAATTTTTCGAATCCCAAGATTATAGTACTTTAAGGGAAAAACTTTCAAAGGCGGAAATGCCTGATTTCAAGGTAATAGGTAAATTTATTTACAAGCGAACAGAATTTGATACTGGATTGGAAAATGATTGCTTTGGTTGGAAATTACTGGTACCAGAAGGCTTAAGAAGTGATGTATTAGTGGCTTCTCATGACCAGAATTCAGCATCCCATGGAGGTATTGCTAAAACTCCTGACAGATTACGTAGATACTTCTATTGGTCAGGTCATGTCATGGTTTATGTACTACGTCTAAGACTCCAACTAGAACATTGCGACCTCCCATGGGACAAATGGCGGAATCATAGAGACCCTTCCAACGTCTATACGTTGATTTCATTGGTCCTTTCCCCAGAAGTAAAAGCGGAAATATAGGGATATTCATTATCCTAGACTACTTCACGAAATTTTAATTTTTAAAAACTGAATTCAAAACATATAATCGCTTATCTTAAGGAAAATATCATACTTCTATCCTTAATGGGGGTTTAAAACCTCCACTAATATTTTAACAAGCCATTCATCAAACAGAGATGTTATAGTTAAATCTATTAAAGTATTTTTAATTAATTTTAAATTTCCAGTTTTTCCCGGGAACAAAATTTAAATTTCCCGGGAATTCCCGACGATAATTTTACGGGAATTCCCGAACCCCAAGCCCTAATTGTAAAACATTTTTAAATTGTTTTGATTTGTGTTTTATTCATATTATGCAAGGTCTATTAATAAGGTCTGTGAAACTAAACAGCTGAAAAATTTTTGTCCCTTTGTGTTTACATACTGTGTTTGTCAAAATTTGTTTACATTTTTAGAGCGCCATTGTATTTTTTTCAAATTTGTTTACTTTTCTAACGTTTCGTGGCAAAATTGAAAACTGAAAAAATAAATTAAAAACATAAAAAATAATAAAAAGTATCGTGAACAAATTGAAAACGGAAAAAATAAATTAAAAACATAAAAAAATTAATAAAAAATGCGTTACTGCTCTTCAATAGTTCTTGAATTTCATATATCTAAAAAAAATAAATGTATGTTGTTGAAATTTTCAACAACATACATTTATTTTTTCAACTTGAAAATACAATTATATTATTGTGGTATTCACATGGTCTGCTATTAGTCGTATTGTCATAATGTCCTAATATATTATAATAGTTGTTGTTGTGTTTTAAACAAAAAAAGTATTATTTTATTATAAAACAATAAACATAGTTTAAATAGTGTTATTAGTTTGAAACTTTTTTGTTTGAAACACAACAAAAATTTGTTTAAACTATATTAGAACATTATGACAATATGACCAAATAGTAGACCGTGTGAATACCCCATATGTATGTTTGTTTTGGTAATGTTTTTGACAAGTTCAGTATAGTTTTACACAAACAAAATGCCTGTTTTTCTTTTTGTTTTTGAATTGTTGTAGAGTTGCACCAGTGTTGTCAATTCATGGTGAACAAAAAGGGCTAAATTCTTAGAAAAAAGGCTAAAAAAGGGCTAACATTTTTAATTAAAAACTACATACATTTGACACAAAAAGCAACTTAGAATGTTACATTTGGCTATGCCGAATATACAAACAAAAATGTATGAACTTTCAAATGCAAGAAAATAAGAATATTTATTCCTGTATGTTGATCCTTAACTTTAAAACACGTATATCATATGCCGATGTTTTTAAAGCTTCGTATTTATCGCCTGGCCTGCAAAATGCTCCTAAGCAAATTTTTTTATATGAAAGACAAATTATGTAAAAAGTAATCCTTTGTGATAACTTCGATGGAGAATATTTTGATAAGTGAATATATGGCAAATATGCCTCTAATGTAATGCAGAAAAAAAAATATTCTAAAAATTATACACGTCACCAGACAGAATTGATTTTCATTGGCAAAAACATAAATTTTGCCATTAGTTAGTAAACATATCAAAACTAAGGTAGCCAAAATATGTAAACATAAATATTTAATTTAAATTTGGAAAAAAGTTAATTTTCTATATTTGATCAGATAAAAATGATCATAGCTAAATTATTATCGATAATGAACTGAATTTTTCTTTTTAAATTGGTTGGATTGTAGTCTTTGAAAATGGTATAAATGTGTTATAAAATATTTGTTAAAGTACTATATTTACGTCAATACATCGTCCAGATAAAGTTAAAAGTATTCTATTTAACCCTATATATGATTTTATAAACGCCCGGACCCGCGCGTTAAACATTAACATATTTATTAACAATTTTTATTCAAATAACGGTCATTTTCTCTATATTAATTATGGGTTTTTTTTACTGTATGGAAGGTCCAACAATTTGTATGTGCTTAAATTGTTTACTGGTTCAACATTTTTAGTTAATTTTTGTCATAATATCCCTGCCAATTTTTTTGAACTGATTTTACTAATTTTCAACAGCAAAAATTTCAGATCATTAGAGTAAATTATAAGTTTTGATTTAGTCATAAAAATGGCTAAATGAAAATTGAAAAGGCTAAAAAAATGGCTAAAGGCTAAATTAATTTTTTTGTGGATAAACAAGATTGAAAAGGGCTAAATTTAGTCCAAAAAGGGCTAAATTGGTAACACTGAGTTGCACAGACCTTATTAATAGGCCTTGATATTATGTAATGGATAGTTAGATAGAAAAAATCAAAAGGTATATACATATGTACTATGTAATATAAATAACAAAGACTTAATACTAACAAAAAATTAATATAATAAAACAACAAATTCTGGGCGTATAACGCCCCTTGTAAATGTTTAAATTTATTTGGAGGTATTGAAACTGTATTAGAATGTAAGGGTAATGTAATGATGAAGAAGATTATAATAATGATGATGAAGATAATGATTATGATGAAGCTTATGATGAATGGTGAATTTGAGAATGCAGAATAATACAAATATTTCAACATATTTTTTATTAAGAAGGTAAAACGAAAAGCAAGAAACGCCTAACAGGTTAAACATTTTTTTCCATTTTTTTAAAGCTGTGTTTTTATGTATTTATGATTATTCATTACAAAAATTTATAATATTCTCTTTTGAGACTTTTTTGAAAAAAATTTTACATATTGTTACGTTTTAACCTTTTTAAAACGCTGGTTTATTTCCTTTAAATAAACCGGATACTTTTGATTGCAAATAAAAGCCGTTTAGTAGTTTAAAAATTGTAACAACTCTTTATTTATTTAAAATGTACAACAACCACAGAATTAAATAGCCACTCAATGTTTTTTATACACGTTTATAAATTCTCAGAATTACAGACACAATTTATAATGTACACGAATTTACTTGAAAACAAGTAAGAGTGCTATATTCGGCTGTGCCGAATCTTATATACCCTTCACCAAATTATACTTCAAAATTTTAAATATTTTTAGGTAAACAAAATTTAATTTTTTTTCCAGTTTTTTTTTGAATTTTTTGGAAAAAAAATTTTCGATTGTTATTTTAATTTTTTTTTTTTTTTAATTCTAAAAAAAAAAATTTAAAAAAAAAATTTTTTTTTTTAATTATAAAAAATTTTTTTTTGTTTTTTCAATTTTTTTTTTTTTAAAAAAAATTCGGGTTCAAAATTTTTTTTCCCGATTTTGACCCATTGTAGGTCCAACTTACTATGGTCTTATATACGTCGTTGCAAATGTCTATGAGATATCTATCATTAGATATCCATATTGTCTATATTAATGTCTTAGTAATCCAGATATAGGTAAAAAAATAGGTCAAAAATCGAGGTTGTCTTGGTTTTTTCCTCATATCTCAGCCATTTGTGGACCGATTTTGCTGATTTTAAATAGCAAAATTCTCGAAAGCATGTCTGACAGAATTATTGAAGATTTGGATCCCGAAGATATCTGGGGTCTTCAGAAAACTGATTTCAACAGACAGACAGACGGACAGACAGACAGACTGACAGACAGACAGACAGACAGACAGACAGACAGACAGACAGACAGACAGACAGACAGACAGACAGACAGACAGACAGACAGACAGACAGACAGACAGACAGACAGACAGACAGACAGACAGACAGACAGACAGACAGACAGACAGACAGACAGACAGACAGACAGACAGACAGACAGACAGACAGACAGACAGACAGACAGACAGACAGACAGACAGACAGACAGACAGACAGACAGACAGACAGACAGACAGACAGACAGACAGACAGACAGACTTTATAGGGTCGGAAATGAAAAATGTAGAAATTACAAACGGAATGACAAACATATATATACCCTTCTCACGAAGGTGAAGGGTAAAAAACACAACACACTTTAAGGCACTTAGATGATGTTTCTTCAAAAGCGTCTCTGATCAACTCAACTCACGACTGCAACCTCTGCCACTATTTATAACACTGCATTACCATCTAGAAAGCTCTTTAACTGTCAAAGTTCGAATATTCTAGATCATACGCCATCTGTGGTGTACTTTCTACAATGTTCTTTAACTGAATATTCGAATACAGCGTTGCCAACTTACGATCAAATCAACTGAAAGCTTTTATTTAACAATGCCCACAGATATGTTGCAGTCTGCCATTACAGCACTGTTACTTGAAAGCACTATGCTACTTTTAAATCAGCCCTTAAAATCGTTGTATTTGAATTCAAGTACAATTTCGTAACAATATATAAAATTTTGTGAAAAACAAAAATTAAAATTTAAATTAATTTTATACTAATATAAATACATATAATAAATTTATTATTTGAATTTTTTAATAGCACATTAAGTATGCTTTAATTTCCAATTTTATTCATTAATTTGTCGCTTTCCATTCCAATGTTATATTATAAATTGTGAGCTAAGGAGTTTTTTTCCAAAAAACAATAATGCACTTAACGGGTTAAAACATTTTTTTTACTTTTTTATTCATTCATTACTAAAAAATTATAATATTCTCTTTTGTGACTTTTTTGAAAAAAAATTTATTTTTATAAAATTTTGTGTAAAACAAAAATTGGATTTTAAATTAAATTGATCCTAATATATATTTTTTTTTGAATTTATTATTTTAATTCTTTAATAGCAAATTATGTATGCTTTAATTTCCAATTTTATTCATTAATTTATCGCTTTCGATTCACAAGTTACAGGATATATTGTCAACTAAGGTATTTTTTTCAAAAAAACAATAATAAGTGCATTACAGGTTAATTTTTTTTTCTAAAATGCTGTGTTTTTATTTATTTATAATTATTCATTACTAAAAAATTATAATATTTTCTTTTGAAACTTTTTTGAAAAAAAATTTGTAAATTTATACAATTTTGTGTAAAACAAAAATTGGATTTTAAATTAAATTTATACTAATATAAATACATAGAATAAATTTATAATTTGATAATTTACAGCAGTTACAGCATAAATTGTGAACAAAGGTCTTTTTTTCCAAAAAAAACAATAATGCGCTTAAAGGGTTAAAAAAATATTTTTTTACCCTTTTTTTCTAAAATGCTGTGTTTTATGTGCTTATAACAACTCATCAATAAAAAAAATATAATATTTTAAAACTACGGCTTCTATGAATTAATCGCCACTTTGGGTACCATCGAACCCACTGTGCGTTGGTCCCACGAATTTGTATTTTAAGTTATAAAAATAAATTGTAATTAATTGTAACTAACTCTGATACTTTGAATAGCGAGTGAAATCATCAATAGATAAATTATATTTTATTAAATTTTCATCATTCCATTCATCGAAGTCCTGTATAACATTAGACGACAGTTCATCTTTATGACTGCCGACAATCCCACGACGAACAAACCTAAATTCGTCAACTTTACGTCCGGATGCAGCTTTCATACTTTCGAATTCTTTGACATGATTGCAGGCTGGATTATTTTTCATGTTATCGAATGACAAATGTTCGACTAACTGTGACAGCTGGTCAGTGGTAATGTCCTTATTCAAAAATTGACAAACCTCCTTAATTACCGCTGATAAATCACACTTCATTCGTTCATAACTTGTGAAAAATACTTGGGAACTGTTTCGCATTTGCCAAAAGTCCAAAACATGTGGCCAAAATGGATTAAAGTTGACATGACCGTCTATGTATGATTGCACAAAATCTTCTTTGGATCCTTTGTAACCAACCATTCCACGCCAATGATGAAAATATGAGACGGCAGCATCCTTTGGATTGCGGAATACATAAATGATCTAAAAGTAATAATAAAAAAGATATTTAATTGCAGTTAGGTCATCGTCCTTGTACAAAATATTAATGGTATCGTACCTTTGGTTTTTTAGTCCAAATTTGTTGTGGTAGAAGCATTGCGGGCAGATGTGACTTTAGCAGACGAGGTGTTTTTAAATTATTTGCTGTTTTAATTGTATCATGGGGAACATTTGGTACAACGCCATTAAATCTAGTTTAAAAAAAATAATATTTGTAAAAGTTTTAATTAATAAACAGGGCAATCAAAAATATGTAATATCAAATTCTTATAGCCTTTACGAACATCTACCATAAATCTACCATCAATTTGCAAAGATGTTAACATCTTGCTTAACATCTTTACAAGATGTTCCTATCACATTTTCGATCACCTAACATCTTCCGGTTATTTTAGTGTCATCTCGATATTCAAAAAAATACAAAAAAATTACATCTGCCCGAACCCAAGTGAAAATGTGACTTTAATCGCAATCAGAAAAAATTATATTTAGAGGCTAAATTTTAGACACACGTTAGAATGGAATTAATTTTCGGCGATAGCCACCACCCCCTCCTCAGCACTCTTTTGTGACGTTGTTAGTGTCACTTGTAAATATTAGGATAGGGTATAATGCATTTGTGCTGATGTATGTAACATCCAAAAATATTAGTCTAACACCTACCTATCGACTCTCTGTTTGAGGCGATTAAACTATGTCCGTCCCTTCGTTTGGCTGACTGGCTGTCCATGTAAACCTTGTGCGTAAAGTACAAGAAGCAATTTTGAAGATATTTCCATAAAATTTGTTATAAACAATTCAAGGATCAAGGACGAAGCCTGTTTAAACTAGCAGAAATCAGTTTAAATATGCTTATTTCAACCAGCCTCCATACAAATCATTAATCTATATAGGTATATATTATGCTCTAAATAAGTTTTATATAAACGGAATTCATGTCACCTAATTTTATGATGATCGGTTCTTAAATAGTCATAGCTCTTATATAAGGCCCGCTTCTGAAAATCACTTTAACAACCATAAATCTCTTAAAAATGTTGGTATACAGATACAATTGAACCGAAAAAAACATTCATATTGTTACGTTTTAACCTTTTCAAAACGTTGGTTTATTTCCTTTAAATAAACCGGATACTTTTGATTGCAAATAAAAGCCGTTTATTTTTTTGAAAATTGTAACAACTCTTTATTTATTTAAAATGTACAACAACCACAGAATTAAATAGTCTCAATGTTTTTTTATACACGTTTATAAATTCGCAGAAATACAGACACACTTTATAATTTACACGAATTCACTTGAAAATACAGCACACTTTAAGGCACTCAGTTGATGTTTATTCGAATAGCGTCTTTGATAAACTCAACTAACTACTGCAACCTTTGCCACTATTTATAACACTGCTTTCTAATACATACGCCATCTGTGGTGTACTTTTTACAATGTTCTTTAACTGAATATTCGAATTCGAATATACGGTCGCAGCAAACAGCATTGCCATACTTACGATCAATGGTCAACTGAAAGCTTTTATTCAATGTTAATAATGCCCACAGATATGTTAAAGTTTGGGCACTCCTTTAACATATCTATAACGATATAACTAAAATCAAATATTATTTGAATTCAAGTACAATTTCGTAACAATATAGACATCAATCACACGACCTAATATTATGGGCCATATATTCACGAAAATAAATTATTGAAATTTTAAAAGAAAATTATTTTTGCTCATGTACATACTTAGTGTATTGTATTATATAGTCGGGCTTGACCGATCATACCTTCTTAATTGTTTTAATTAATACTAGTGGATATTTTGTCGAACTTTTTTGTGGTTTTTTAAGATTCCAATTTGAAAAACTGTAAACTTGAAAGCTCAACACTAGGGTGATTTTAAGGGAATTTCTTTATACGTTTCCAACTTAAATTTAAAATATTCTGATTTGTTATGATGGCCAAATTTATTGCTAATCGAATGAAAACATTATATCAATACTTTATTCGGCTCTAGCAACAGATAGTCTGTGGGCAAAGAAGCATTACGGTTGAAATAAACGAATTTTTGTCACTCAACAGCAGATCAATTTGATCATTAAGAATGATTCAAATTGAAATTGTATGTTCTTAAAGGATATATTAGTGCTCCTAAAATTACAACTTCTTAGGATATCCATATTCAGAAAAAATAATAATAGTGGTTTAAATTTGTTTATAAACAAGCTGATTTAAGAAATGTCTCTTTCGAAGCGAACTACGCATATTTTCCAGATTTAACATAGTCGGATTTCTTAAGTTGTTTACTAAAATAATATAATTTATTGGACTACGTGTTGGACAAGACCGGTTAAATGCTACTATTATACTATAAACCAACATTGTACAATGAAATAGAGTTATTTTATACTTCATCTAAAACACTGGTAAAATTTTAAAACTACTTATTCGAAGAAAAAAATTTTAATGGTTTTTGGTGTAATTTAGTATTAAAAAATTCCCGGGAATGAAGATCTTTTTTAATTTCCTCCCGGGAAATGAAAAAGTCCGGGAAATTAAGTACCCTACGTAATACCCAAGTAAGACCCCTTTCACATTAGGCAATTTAGTTGCGCAAGTCTCTTGTGTTTGTAGATGTCAGAGATAAGGTCGGATTAAGGAGAAGAAAATTTTGCATATTGTTGACCAAGAGACTTGCGCAACAAAATTGCCTAATGTGAAAGTGTAGACACCTTAAAATAAAGAGAACATTTAATTTCATTAAAAACAGAAAAAATATATTTAAAAATAAAAATGTTTGTGCAACATCGAACATATTAAATAATATTTCAGCGATTGATGAATTTTATTTTGTATGCAGCTGTCAAGATAAATCTACAAAACTGTCTAAATTATGTATGTAAACGGTTAGATTTTGTTCTATTCGAAATCCCGTTCAAAAAAGATTCAGAGTGTAGGTCTAAGTGTGGTACATATGCCTTTTATTTATAACGTTAGTTCTTCAAGTTTCTCCAAAAAGAATTCTCTTATTAAGAAAAATGAGAAGTGAAAAGGAGACAATATATTAAAAACTTTAAATTTCCGAGTTTTACCGGGAATTTATGAATATTTTTTTGCAAACCAATTCTTGGAAATTTTGAATCGAATAAAAACAAGTAACCAAGTACTCCACACAGAAAAAAGTTTCAACATAAATATTATGATTTGATTTCATTGATTTCAATTCATAACATTTATAAATATTAAGATTTTGTTCATATTTTAAGTTTTCAAATTAAATCTAGAAGGCTTGAAAAATTTAATTTCAATTTCATTTATATTTTAATGTTGTTGAACAATGTTTGCAATTTTCCTTGGAAATTTTTTTTATTTATTTTTATGATTTTCAGCTACAAAATGAGCAAATATGCGTGAAATTGATTACATTTTTTTAAGGGGAAGATATGCTTCCCCTATTTTATTATGTTTAATGATACATATTTTTAATTTTCAGATATTGTTGATTCATCTTAAAATATTGGCCAATATATGGCTATTATGCAAATAGTTTTGAATTAATTCATTAGATAATGCAATTTATTATAAAATATTATTAAATTTATGCAAAAAAAGAAAAATTTCCGTCATGAAAAATTTTATAATATTTATGAATATGTTCTTATTCTGAATGAAAAAAGTTTGGGAAAAAAAGTCAAGTTCGATTAATAATATTTATTACAAAATTCATTCCAATTATGAATTTCTTTTTTCTGTGCAAGTAAATGAGCAAAAATATGATTCTTTTAAAATATCAATAATTTATATTCTTGAGTGATTTTCGGAAGTGGGCCTTATATGGGAGTTATGACCAATCATGGACCGAGCACCATCAAATTAGATCGTGTGATTTATGTCTATATGAAAGTGAATTTTGCATTTTGGTGAATTTTGTGTGTATAACAAAATTTTCACGAGATTTATGCACGTAAAAGTGATTTTTAGAAGCGGGTCTATATGGGAGCTATAACTAATTATGGACCGATCGTAACAAAATTTGGCGACATAAATTTTGTATATATAAAACTTATTTGGAGCGAAATTTGTGGAGATACATATATAAATTAAACATTTATGACCGATAAAGTCCAATTTCGGGAGGACATTTGTATGGGGGCTAGGTGAAATAATGGACCGATTTCAGCCAGTTTCAATAGGTTTTATCCTTGGGCCGAAAAAAATGTATTGTACTTTGCGCACAAGGTTTACACGGACAGCCAGCCAGACGGACGGACATCGTTTAATCGACTCAGAAAGTCATTCTAAGTCGATCGGTATACTTTAAGGTGGGTGTTAGACCGTTGGGCGTTGCAAACATCTGCACAAACGCATTATACTCCTCGCACTATGGTGGTGTATGTTTCAAGTTTTTACCCAGCTAGCACTGGCTGTTTTTTAGACGATTGTGTTTAATATACAACTCTTAAAAGAATCGTCTGATGATGATCTGACGAGTAACAATAAAAAACATATATTTTTTACATTTTAACAGATTTTCAGACACGCTCGTCTTTTAATCTTGGAGTGTTTAACATGCAAATCTTTATTTGTTTTATTAACAAATATGCAATTTACTGTTACAGGGCGCTGCTGTAACAAATTTTAATTATTAGTTTTTTAAGCAATTTTAACATACATATGTATGTATTACAAAATCACCAACTAAACTCTTTAAATTCAAAACTTAAATAAAATTTTGATGAAAAACGAAGAATAAACTATGACACGCTCATAGTTTATTCTTCGTTTTTCATCAAACGATTCTCTCTACGATTGACGTTAGCGTATTTCGCTGTGTTATGGAAGAATCTCAATGAAGAATCAGCTGCTGAAACAGTTACTCCAGTGCAGGGATCTTCTGTGATTAAAAAATGCGCTCGTCGACGACCAAAAACGCACTTCATGAGATTCCCAGTGAACTCTTCGACGATTGAAAATAACATCTTCCATATGTTTCGCAAAAATGCACGTCAGTTGACATTCGTATGCTTCGTATAAACATACAAGTTAGTTATGTATCCTATTAAGAAAATATTAAAATTTTCGCATATTTTATTCTTAACAGCTAATTTCTATTTCTAATCCAAATTTTAAAGCATATCAAAATATTTTTGTAAAGTTAGCTTTATGTTTTGACACACAATAAATACATACATATTCGTCTTTATGACAGAAACTTACTCCAAAAACGGCGATCTTATTGTTAAGTCAATAGTTTTAGCTTTATCAAAATCAAAATCGTTCATTATAAGCCACGTCATCTCTTGAGCCCACGTCGTGCCACATTTTGTACTGGTCACTATAAAAACATCATCTTCACGAACATTAAAATTGTAAACACGATCAAGAACTGGCTTAAATGTATCTGCCAACGAACAGTAACGTTTACTCCATTCTCCAACTACTTGAACAGATGGTTCCGAAACTGGAAAAAATGCCGAATAACCGCCTGAGATAGCCAGCTTGTCGATTTCCTTAAATGGAATGCTTTCTGCTTGAAAACTGCAATGTGGCATCTAAAATGTGTTGGTTAAAATTACAAAAGAAAACGATTAATTTATTATTAAGATATATTTAATATACATTAGGGTGATCGACAGACACCCTTATTTAATAACAATTGTTGGTGTTTTCAATTTTCTATAAAATAAATCAATAGCGGTATTCACAATGTACCTAGTAATATAGTAAAAGAGCACAATATCAATAAACTAAAAACAAAATACATTAGAAATTGAAATGTTTGTCAATAAATAGCTGCTTTTTTACTAGGCTCTTTTTTTTACTCTACATTGTGAATACCGCTAATATTTTTAAAAATGGTATCAGTTGAATATGCTATAGAAGATATATTTAATAAAAACCGGTTTGTCAATAAACGAATAACTCGATCACACGTTTAAAATTAATTCGAATAATATAATTTTTTTTAAAAATTTTTTGTTAAAGAAAAACAAAAAATAATGAAAATTTTCATCAGAAATATTCTAATCAGATTCCCTCCTGAACAATCTACAAAACAATTGACTATCTAATTAAAATGAGTAACAGTCTCTCTGTCTGTCTGTTTGAAACACGACAGGAGTCAGCTTGCTAAAATTATCCACGAATACTCTCTGTTGATAAGGATTGTTTGGTATTGGAAATGGTCCATGATTTCCCCTAGCCCCATGCAATTGTTCCCACGGAATACTAATTCAGCAGTTATAAGCGACAATGCACAAAATAAGTTCTAAGTACTCTGAAATTATACTGTAAAGTATTTCCGAAATCGGGCCACATTTGTCCCTAGTTCCCATACGTAGCCTTCAGAAAATGACTTGAACATTCATAATTGTCTTACAATAATTAATATTGTGTTAAAATTTAATAAACAAGTTGTATTTGAAAATAAATCCTTCTACCAACATTTGTCAGGACCAGTCCATAATAATATAACCCCTATATCAGTAAAATATTTGATTGTCAATAAATAATTTGTATGATATTAACATAAATTTCGATATACATACATATGTATGTATGTATGTATGTATGTATGTATGTATGTATGTATGTATGTATGTATGTATGTATGTATGTATGTATGTATGTATGTATGTATGTATGTATGTATGTATGTATGTATGTATGTATGTATGTATGTATGTATGTATGTATGTATGTATGTATGTATGTATGTATGTATGTATGTATGTATGTATGTATGTATGTATGTATGTATGTATGTATGTATGTATGTAAGTCATTCATTCATAAATGCTGATTCAAGAAGGCCAAAACTTCATATCGATGGTGGGTATACAAGATTCGACAAAGTCGTATATAACATTCTTATTTGCTTTATATTCATATAATTTAATGTTGATCTAAAAAACTATTTATAATTTTTTTGCTGGTACGTTGGTATTATGGTATTATGATTAAAAAGGCTTTTTCGATGGCAAGAAAAATAACTCCTGTTCTCTTGCGATTTCTTTTGTTACTTTCAATAAAATTAACAATATTATTCTGATTAAAAACTACAGAATTCTATTATTTATAATTTTTCTCAAATACTTTATCCAATAGGCTTAGAATGCTGATTGGTCGGTAGCTGGATAGTAATTTAGGATAAATTCTTGACTTAAATATTGTTGGAAAATATCCTTCTATTAAACATGAATTGAAAAGCTTACTTATAACTTCAAAAATGTAATCGGGCATATTCTTAAGGATAAATCTGTTATTAAACAAAATTCTAATTGGTTTCCGACATATAGCCGTGAGAAAAATCAAGTTTTAGCCAAAATATATGTACATAAAATCAAAAAATCAACTTTTATTTTAAGGTTTTTTTAGTAGGTAAAGCTTAGTACTCTGTTCAAAATTTCGTGCGAAATTTAGTCAAAAAAATGTTTTTCGCTTAAAAATAAAAGTTGAGTAAAAATTTTAACTATTTTTGAAATTTAGACGTCTTGAAAATGATTTTCTTGATACGTCGTAGTGGAAATTTTTTTTCCTCATGCTAAAAGCTATCGAAAAATCGATGGCACAATATCGATTGCTAAATCAAACCAAACTCAAAAACTTCTTGCAATACATGAAAAATGTTAGTTTGTTCCTTAGCAAAATATATCTGTTGGAAACTATTAATACGTTTACAGTCCACACGCTATTAAAAAAACATATTAAAAGATGTAGATTGGAGTTTACCCTAAATTGCAAAAAAAATCGGACGTGTGATGCAATCCTCAGTCGCTGCATTGGACTGTTAACGTGTCAAAAAACCCAAAAGTATAATATGTAGAAATGTACAACACGTTCTACGAAATCATTCTCAAAAAACAAAGCAGTTTCACATGGGATACACATAGCCAGAAAATTGCACAAAATTCCTATTCAAACATCGCACAAATCACAAATTTATAACAAAATATTTCAACAAAATGTGAAATGTTTCTTTTGAACACTTTTTCGCCATTCAGCAATACATTTTTCTCTGTGGAGTTTGCGTTTTAAATTGGTTTATATACAAATTTATATTTTATTTATTGAGAAATATTGCAATTTTTTTTTTTGAAAAACATAAATTCATAGTAACGTATTTTGAAAAGAGGGACAACAAATATTATTATATATTTGTCCCTCTCTTCAAATCACGACAATTTTGACATTTATTTATTGGTTATTTTTTAGTTGCCATATTCGTAAAAACAGCTGATTCATATCTGTAATAATCTGTGTTGAAACTCATCAAATATGACATCCAGTGTTACCATTTTAGAAATGAAGAAAAGCGTCAAGTGTATATAGGGTTTGGGGAATTCCCGGCCGGGAAATTATAACATCTCTGTTTGATGAATGGCTTGTTCCAAATATTAGTGGAGGTTTTGAATCCCATTAAGGATACAGTAGAAGCATTAAGCCGACATTTAACAGCTGTTATCTAAAAAAAACGGCTCGACCGATTTTGATGAAATTTTCAGGGAATCTTCAGAATTGCCCCGCGGGTAACACTGTATAGGCAGATTTTTCATTTTCAGTCTGTGGTCGGAGGGGCGTGGCAAAATCAAAGTTTTACATTTTACCGCTAATGCCATCTATATATATAAAAAATGGCTGGACCGATTTTGATGAAATTTTCAGGGAATCTTCAGAAAAGCCCAGTGGTTATCACTGTAAAGACAGATTTTTTATATTCGGAATGTGGGCGGAGGAGTATGTAATAAAGACCTGCACAAGCTGCATTGTTTAACATGAAGACAATTGCCACATGATGTCATGTTATGTTCTTTTACCTACTTAACAGCAACACGCAAAGGCAATGTATATCAAAACAAAAAACAAATGCAGCATCATTTTAACAACATCATAACACACACAACATTAAAAAAAATTAACAGATGCATGGATGACATGGAAAATAATTTCAAGTCATTTAAATCATGTATGAGGCATTTTTTGTATGAGATGATTTCAATTCATTTGTAGTATTTATTGTGTGCAATAAGAAAAAATTTACTATAAAAATACAACTGAAATTTATATTTATATTATATAGTAGGTCAAAATAAAAATACGAAAGTACACCAATGGGTTTTTCAATGTTGTTTTGGAAAATTTTACAATATTTAGTAATATTACCTGTTATATACATATATTATTACTTAAAAAGGAATACGTGGAATATAAGCCATGTTTATTATACTCGTTGTAAAACGTGTTTAAATTTAATGAAGTGTCTCTGAATCTTTCGCGGCATAATTGCTACAAAAATATAAATCTACGAAAATGTTCCAATGGAACAAATGCAACTGCCCAACGATTTGAAGAAAAAGTGTAGGGCATTTATTGCGTAACTTCACAGAAATTTTTTTCCTATTTTTTGTTTTCAAATAAAATCTAGGAGGCTTGAACCATAGAGAAAACATATAGGGCGGAAACTCTCCTGTCAAAGACCTAACTCAGTTGTCGAAAACCTGAGTGGTGAGAATGTATTAGTAAAAAAACCATATGAAAACAAAAACAACACTCGTATGTGTAACTTTTTTGAGTAATTTTTTTGTTTGAGTTTTTTTCGAGTTTCCGCTCTATGTTCTCTATGGCTTGAAAAAAATTATTTAAATTTTCTAGTATATTTTTATGTTATTCAAAAATGTTTGAAATTTTTCTTGGAAAATATTTAATTTTTTTATTATTTTCAGCTATACAATGAGAAAATATGGGCTAAATTTACTGCATTTTTGAAATTTAATTATATTATTTACGTTTCAGACTTATCAATACATTTAGATATATTGGCCAATATTGGGATATTATACAAAAATATTTAAACTACATAATGCAATTTATTATAAAATAGCAACAAATTTGTGTAAAAACAGCAAAAATTTCCTTTATGTACAATTTTATAATATTTATGAACATGTTTTTATTCTGAATGAAAAAATTCATGTTCGATTAATAATATTTATTAAAAAATTCATTCCAATTATGAATTTCTTTTTCCTGTGTTACACTTTATTATTTATATTTTTTAAAAATCCTTATATTATTTGTTCTAAATATTTTAAAAAAATATAATGCTAAATAATAATAGTTCTCAGATTTTCACAGTTCAGCAGTTGTGTACAATTTCATTCTGTTATGCAATTTTATTCTGCCTAACAATGCGACACTTGTTAACATCAATTCATCTCAAGCTACCACACATAACAACAGCATCATCAATAGTTATAGACATGACATGGCACAACACGGTTTTCGCGGAGCGATGACATGGTACAACATGGTTTTTGCGGCGAGATGACATTGAACAACATGATGTGCGCGTCGACACAACAAAACAAAGCATCAAATTTTGAAGTAAGAAATTTTTCTACAAAATGTTGTCTTGTGCAGGCCTTTAATGTGTAAAAATCCAATTTTTACATTATGCTGCTAATGCCCTATATTTCATAAAAATGGATGTGTGTATGTATGTTCCGTATGGACTCAAAAATGGCTGGACCGATATTGATTATATTTTCACGGTGTTTTCAGAAAAGCCTTTTGGGTAAAAGTGTATAGTCAGATTTTAATTTTCGGTATGTAATAAACAATTTGGTTTACTCTTGCATATTAGGTGCATGAATAAGAAATTTCCATACTGAATTTTTGAATTCATTGGAACCAGCCGAAATGCCAGTACATGTATTAACATATATTAGAATCGAGATCGATATGCAATATAAAACAGATGTTTTCTAAAGGCCAACAACGCGGACCGGGTTCAGGTAGTTATTTATATTAAATAATAGCGGTATATTCACAATTTATAAAATTTTGTGACACTTAATACTCTTTTGCTGTATTACCAGGACAGGAGCACTACATCATGAATATCGCTAATATTTAATTTTATAGTAACAAATGCTCTCCAAATATTTTATCCATTTTTTTGTTTTTGTTAGTAGAATTGAATTCTAATGTATTATTTCTCATTTTCTTTTAATAAAATGAAACAATTTTGTAAAATAATATTCTTTTTTACTTATTTTTCTAGTTGAAAAGAAGTTCCCGGGATTCCCGGAAATGAAATTTTTCATTCCCATTTCCCGGAAAATAAAATTATCCGGGAAAACCCAAACCCTAAGTAAAAACGGGTAAAAAAATTAAGAAAAAAAGAGTAAAAAGCGCCAAGAGAAAAAAGTAAAATTTTAACATAAAAATTTGAAAATTTATTGTTTCACTTTTCAAAACGGGTAAATAGGATAAAATTAGCACTCAAAACAATGATAAAAAACAAAAAAAATTTAAATATAAAAAACAGGTTTAAGTTTTTAATTAAATTATTTTATTATTTACTTAGGAGTAAACAAAACCTTAAAATAACAATTCAATAAAAATCGAAATAATACATTTCAAATACATCTTTTTAATAATCATCATCACCGGGCCACAAAACGATTTTAATGAAATAATCAGGGGGCAAATTGCCCCACTCGTAATCGAAATAAATTTCGAACGCAATCATTATAATTTTCTTTACATTTTATTCGATATCAAATAATAGAATACCAAACATAAAAAAACGCACGTTCCAATAAGTATCCGATCGTGTTCGACTGCGGTAATTAGCTCCCAGATCTTTTATAAGTTTGATTTGTTATAAAACCACATGGTCATTGGCGTAGATAGGGGTGCTGGGGTGTTCAAAACCACCCCAGACTCGCATCTGCCCACCCCAGATAAAAATTTGGAAAGTCGCAGAAAGATTTTTTTGGATTTGTGATTGTTCCGTTAAGAGATTCCTGTGCCCTAGAACATTAATCATGGGGTTTTTGGAACCCTAAAAGTTAAAAAATATTCCAATGCCAATCGTACAACGGAGCACATCCGCAAGCCATTTTGGTTCATTGTTTATCCGACAGGCTAGTTTTTTTCAATTCGATATTTATAAAATTATTTGTACAAAGGCGTATATATATCGCACTCGTTCAACAATAATGTATTAACTCAAAATTTTTAAAAATTAACTTTTTGCAAGAAATCAACTAACAACATCAATATCTATCTACTGTAAAAATTTCAACGTATTCAGATTACTCTTTCATCTCGAAAACCACATTTGAGACCATTTTCATGATAATTAGTGACTACCTTTATTATTTTGAGTTAATACAAAAATTTAAGTAGAAATACATCGTATATTTTATTTTCATAGTCAAAAATAATCAAAAGTCAAAAATAATCAAATTGTTTTATTTAAATTTGGTTGTATTTTGAGTTGATACTGTTTTGTTGATAAAATAATACAGAAAAATATCGAGAAGTTTCAGAAAAATGGTATTAACTCAAAAAAAAAAAAATAGATTTATTTTGCAATAATTGCAAAAATTTTAAAGAAAAACATTGTAAATATATTTTCAAATGGAGTTTGCTTAATATGATGTATTCGGATTTTCAAATTCTCTTAAAAAGTAATCAGTTTTTGCCCTCTACTGAACATTTTAAAGTTTTGAGTTAATACAGTATTGTTGAACGAGTGCGATATATATTAGAGTTAATTTCAAAAATTTGATTTGCGGGTATCATAATTTTTCTGAAGGTTTTTGCGTAAATTAAAATAATGGCGTCCTTTTTTTTTGGAAAGTTTTCACTCCTTGTGGTGGTTCAACGCACCTACACTGAGTGAGTTGCTCTGCTTTATTTTTATAAGTGAGTTCTAATTTTATTTACATTAAAATTTAATTTTAATAAATATAATGGATAAAAGTGAAGTAAATAAATGGTTTAAAAACCAAAGTATAAAAGAAAGCGTAATTGTGTTTAATAGCGAATTTGTGTTGATGCAGATGAAGATCACCAAATCCAGCGACGACATCCTCCGAAAATTCCTGGAAACAATAAATATGCCTTCAGGTTTTGTACATTTAAAAGGAAAGTAGAGCTACATATATGTATGTATGTATATATTATTAACAGCGTGACGTCCTAGTCACAAATGAACTCTAATATATACATATGTATACAATATTCCATTTTTAAATATAGAGAGTTTAGAAAAAATTGTATTTTGTTTAACTAATATAATAAGGAACAAATAACAGTTTAGATCAAGAGGTAAATTAAAAAAGCCCCATTTAAATAAAAAAAAATAATTATAAAAATATTTTATAAAATAAATTAGCAGTTTTAAATATTAAAAATGAAGTAGTTATGTTAGCAAACTGAATTTTTGTGATATTTTAGTTTTGTTTTAAAAAAAAAATATTTTTTTTAATAAAAAAAAATTGTTTATTTTTACTATTTGGGAAGGGCACATGGTTTTAACAAAAAGCTCCAAAAGCGCCACAAAATACGGAAAAAGCCTTTTTTAAAAAAGGGTATTTGGAAAAAATAAAAGGGTAACGAGACCAAAAAAGCGTCATAAAATACCCGAAAAGCGTCAAAATGGCAACACTGATGACATCGCTTTCTTATCGTTATAGTGTCACCGTTCGGGAAAAAACGTTGCATATGGGCAATTCCATATCATCGTACGTGACATTTGTACGCCTATAGAGTGGAATAAATTTTGCAAAAATAAGAGTATCTGAAAAATAATTTGGCCTTTATGTTCGATTCAGAGTGTACTATATTTTATATTTCAAAAGTTCTTTTGAAATATGACATAAAACAGAACTCATTATTTCCAATTCTTATTTTGAGGTACATGTAGAAATATGCGAAAATATTCGAATCGTGAGAGGCGTTATGTTTTCTTTTAATTTCTTACACTAAACCAAATATTTTTCCTTTACAATCCGTCATATTTAAATAAAAACAATCTTTGGATGATTTTATAATAAATAAAATTTAATATCGTACGTGACATACCGTACCTGACAGATTTTTCTCTTATAATAAAACAATATATCGTTAGCTTAGTACGCAAACGTGCCAAGTCCCATTTTTTTAATTTTACAGGAGAGCCAAAAAACGTTCTATCTTTTTTTGATTTCAATATTCTTTATATCAGTAAATGCAGTTCTCTCCTATGATCTGTTGGCTTTAAGTCACAGAAAAAACGCCAAATCAGATGTTAGGGCAGTTCTCATAAAAAGAGATAGCAATATATTTTGTACTATAATATCAGTGATGTGTTAAAGCAAAACGCTATATACGCTACAGAATATACAGATGTGTCAAATTTGACGTTTAAAAAACGCCAAATCAGATGTTAGGGCAGTTCTCATAAAAAGAGATAGCAATATATTTTGTACTATAATATCAGTGATGTGTTAAAGCAAAACGCTATATACAACACGAATTTGGTAGACAAACAAATAAATTTGTAAGACAATTTTTTCGTAGTCTGTGGCACAAAATTTTTTAAAATGGAAAATTATAAAAATGTGTGTATTGTTTACGTGTAAATTTAAATGAAACAAAATTCTTGGTTGTTTTTTACATTTACAAAAAAAAACTCCACATGTACAATGGCAATTAAAAGTGAAATATTACAAAAATAAATGATTGCATCAAACTAAATCGGAAAGAAATTGAATTATTGCGGCAGAAAATTAAGACTAAAACAAAATGAAAAGGGCAGTTACTAAAAATGAAACAAATATAGAACTATATTATTTTCTGTCTCGTGACGCCTCTGTATACTTTGTGCATTAAGTATCAGTTGAAAAAATAAAATAATTGAAATGACTTTAGAAAGTGAAGCCATTTTTAGGGACTTAGCTCTTTTGATTTTTATGATTTTGTGTTTTTTAGCTGGACTTAGCACATTTTCTTATAATAAATTTTAATTTCTCGTTTTATTATTTTACAAATTGGTTTTATTATTTTATATTATATAAATACATAATAAAAACAGTCTTATTTCATTGCTGTAAAGGAAAATAACTCAAAATCTTAAATAAATTAGTGTTTTATTATTATTTCTTCCAAATTTATTTTTTTTTATTTTAAAGTGAATTGTGTAACGACACTATAGTGATTACATCGAAAAATGTTAATATTCAAAGTATTATAGCAAATAGTATTGAAAATGTAGATTTAAATAGCATATTCAATGTTTTTTGCTGGACTTAGCATGTTTCATATTATTATTTTCTTTTTTTTTAGGGAGTAAGCACTTTTGTGTATCACTTAAAAATCATCAGTTAGAAACAAAATAACGACATTTTTTATTGCAAAATATGTATCTTATGTTTTACTATCTTTCTGCATCAAAATCTTAATTTCAATCAAAACTGGACTTGTTACGTTTGCGTACTAAGCTAACGATATATTCTGTAAATATATGTACATATGTATACAAAAACTAAAAATGTGAATAGAAAATATGTATACATTCAGTTTCAATAAACAATTTGACAATAGCAAACAAACAATCATAGTCAAATTCAAAGAATAATAACATAATAATAATAATAACAAGAAGTGTTAAAAAATTGCGAATAATTATTAATAATAAATTATTTTATTTATTAAGAATAATTATTAGTTCCAATGGTATTATTTCCATGGGTATCAAATAAAAGTATTTCTCAAGCATAACTATTACCCTTGGATAGATATATTATTAATTATTTTTAATAGTTATGAATAAGAAATAACATAACTGTTATAACTCATTTTAAATAATAAAGTTTAGTCACACAATTTTTTAATAGGTTTAAATTGAAACAAAACATAAATGCATTGCTCTATTTAAAAAGAAATAACACTTGTTTACTTTAAAATTATTGTTAAAATCTATAATAAAAAGGGAACACCAAAATTACAACTGCTATCGCAACGAAATATGATATCAATAGTTGTGTTCGCGTACTTGATAATTTGTAATAATTTGTACAAATTATCACTGGAAGTTACGGGATTCCGTTCTTTTACTTTTAAAAACTTGTAACGAGAGAGCAAGAGAGTGTTAAAAGTGACAGTTCGTAGATAGAGAACATGATATTTTTTACTGGACATTTTTTCTCCAGTAAAAAATATCAACATAAAATTGTGCTTAAAACATGTGGTTGCAAACAGGACTAAACAGACAGAACTAGAAAGTTGAAAATTAATATAATTTACAAGTTTTGCAAAGAAAAGAAGTTAAATAACAAAAAACAAACGTTTTAAATTGATTTATAATAAAATACAACCTATTTTTACAAATTGTTGTTCGCGTAATTTTTTGGATATATTTTAAGATTGAGAGTAATTTATTTTTACTCTCTAAAATAAAGTTACTGGATATTTTTTATTGGAAAGTACGCGAACACACCTAATGTTTTATGCACTTGAAAATTTCTTATACGTAAATATTAAATAATAAAATACTTTATATTGTCCCGTTAATTTAGTTTTATTGTAAATAAATTCGAGGTATAACCACTTAAAATTAAGAATCAAATGCAAAGCCTATTTATATGATCAATGAATACAAATCAGGTTATACACCTAATGTATCCACATGCATAATCTGCAAAAATAAAACAATTAATATCAAGAAAATATTCAAAATAATTATTATCATAAATAAAAATAATAAAAATCTTTAGTAATAGTTATCTGTAAGAGAAATAAATATTTATTGATCATAATAGTTATGAGCCAATGTAAAAAGATATTAATTGGATATAATAATTATGTTTAATAAATATTTATTTTCATTATACATAATAATTAAAACCAATTTTTATAAAATATTTCTTAAAATGGTAAATTTTTTGGTACCTGAAAAATGAACGTAATTATTATTTAGGGTCCTTGAAAAAACCTAATTTGGTTGTCATAAAAAACCTAACTCTATGCATGTATTGGTAACATTTCGTTTATATGGGCGTGTGTGAAATGATTGCAAAGTACAATGGTAAAAAAATATTTCTATGTGGTGAAAAAAATTTATGTTTTTGCTGTGTGAAATGATAACTTTTTTGAAAATATAAAATTTTGACGTTTGTGAAAAATTATTACTAAAAAATACATATTTATTTATATAGTATATACATTAGAGTGCTCCAAGATTGTATGGACGAAAAAAACTTTCTAGGTACAGACCGTCCCCCCTCTAGAATTGTTCTATGTATTGTAGAAACACGTTGTGTAAAATATTAGGATGATAGGATAACGTTAACTGGTGGCGCAACGACGCTGAAGTTTTGAGGTGCATTTACAAGGGGAAAATATGCAATTTTTTCAGTTTTTGTAAAAATTTTGCCATTAAATAATGACTTTTACAATTTAATTTAAAAGAATCGAAATGTGTACGTAATTGTCGTTATAATAAGATATAAAAGACAAAAATTGGTGAAAAAAATGTTAAAGTTATTAAAAAATCGCCAGGCCATTAACGTGTCTCAGGCCACTAGAACAAGAAATTTATGAACAAAATTAACATATTTTGAGAAATATTAAAATAAAAGCTCATTTTTACTTACATTTTTTTTGGAGCACTCTAATGGCATGTTTCCACGGCAGTCTGAATTACTTAATTCGCGTTTTGAATTACGATTGCGAATCAACCTGTTTACATGACAACATTCGTAATTCAGTTTGACATTTATTTATTTCTTCTTCTTGTTTTTTTTCTTCTGTTTACATGTTTTGTTTATTTTGTTTGTTTGGTGCGAATTTTAAATTTGTAATTTGGCAAAGGATAAAAAAGGTAAGTAAAAACTTAAAATTGTAGAAAGAATGGCAGAGCTGCGTGGCTTTAACTTTAATCAGACTTTATTTCTTTTAATTTATTTATTTAATACAAAAATCTTTTTCTTTATTTTGTTTTGTTTTGACATTTTTGTTTGGAAAATTAGAGATGACAGTCATTCGTTCGTAATTCATAAGGTAATTCAAACTGAATTACGTACGAACAAGGTAATTCGCACTTGAAATTTTATATGGCGAATCATGTAATCAAGGCGAATTTATACAAGGTGGTGTCAGTTCTACAAAAACAACGATTGGTCTTAACAAATGTCAAAAAAACAAAATGAAAAATTTAACAAATAAGTATTTAAACTTTATATAGTGTAGATAATTGAATAGTGCGGGCTTTACTTATTTATGTAAACAATAAATATTTTGTTAATAAGCTTAGAATATGTAGATATTTAAATATAAAAACAAGCTTTGACAGTTGTTAGAACCAAAAAGCGAAAAAAAAATTATCAGCTGTTTGACTGACTCCACCTTGTATAAATTCGCCTTGCATGTAATTCAGTTCGTAATTGGGGGTTGAATGAGAGCGTGAATGACGAATAATGCCGTCGTGTGAACATGGTATAATATACATACATATGTATGTATTTCGTTAAATAAATTATTCTGATATCATTTATTTGATTGTATTTTTAATTACATGTTTATTTTTAAATCATAAGAATAAAAAAAAACAACAAAACTTATTTCAATGTTTTTATTTAAATTTTGAATTTCTGCTTTTCAGAAATTTTAAATCAAAAATTCTACTAGCCCAATACTTTGCTACCGTTTCACACACGCCCTATGTATTAGTTTTCAAGCCACTTTCACCACACTCCTCAAACACACAGAGTTGTATAAAAGCGACCTTAAAAATTATAACAAAATTGTATTACAATTAAATTTAAAAAATTGAAACAATTCTCAAATTATTTAATGTATATTTGACCAGGAAAGAATATATAATTTAATTTTTATGCTTTTTATTCCATAATTTCTGCAAAAATTATTAATTTTCAATACCAAATTTTACAAGTGTGTTTTTTTCAGTTTTAATTTCAACACCAAAAATTAAAAGTCAAAATCAAAGTATAACAAGTAGTCCAACTCTCTATTTTTTAAAATTACTCTCTCACATATACGGGTACCGTGTGAATTCAACACCCTTGTGAGAGAATTAAACACAACAACAAATAAAAAACTTTATGTTAAAATATCGTTAAATTTACATGTTAAAACTCATTGATACGCTATTATATCCATTTTAATTATTTTTTAAATCACTTTTAACACTTTTTTATTGCAAAAACATTTCTAATTTGCACAAATTAAAATAAAATTTTTTAGTAAAAATTTGACATTTAATTTTTCTGTGGTGAAATTTAACTAACCGAACAGAGTTGCTTTTCTAGGTAGTGGAAATCGTATTAAAAACTAAAAATGTATAAATAGAATATTTATATATAGTTGGCAGAAGCATTTTCAGAAGATTTTACCCCGCAAGGACCATTTTGGCTTGCAAAAATATGTTAATATCCAGATGAAAGTCATACTTAACAAACGACATCTTAATTTTATCTAAAGTATGATAAATTTTAGGAATTCTGTAGAATGTGCTAAAGAAAAGCACATTATTTATTATATACAAATTATACAGCATTTATACAGTTGTTAAAAATTAACAACATTCTTCCATACATACGCTAATGTCATAGCTTTTTAATCAAAATTTTAAGCAATTCGGTTTTTCTAGTTTTTGTGATTTTGCAACACTTTTTTTGCTGGATTGTCAAATAAATACCACTGCTCTGAGTGTAATTAGCTCAATATAGATATATATGAATTCATCTTCAAACATATTATAAGTAGCTATTTATTTACCAATAAATATTTTTTTAATTAAGAGATGAAAGACAAGTGAATATGAAAATTATTTAATATTAATGATTACTTATATCTAACAATATTTTCTTATATCTAACAATATATGACAAATAGTTAATTTATTACAAATAATTATTATTAGACATTTTAAGCTAATGTATATACATATGTACATTGTTTTAGAATGATATTAATTACAAACATAATTAAGTATATTATAGAATTAAACTACAAAACTTTGAATGGTTGAATTAACATAATCGTAAACAAAGAATTAAAGGAGCTCATAAAAAATGTAAACTGAAGTTTTTTTGACTTTCTTTGTTAACAGTAATTTATCCACACAATAAAAAAGTCAGTCCATTTCAATTTTATATTTGGGAAAATTGATAAATATAACCGCAAAAGAAATGTTGGTATTGCATAATGAAAAAACTGCAAAATTTCGAAGAATTGCCATGTTTGTTTTAATTTAAAATTTCTGTCCGACAAGTTTTTCGTTATTTGTTTTATTTACATCATACGTGAGAAAGTTTTAGAACTTTGCTACGTAAGTTTGGGCATGATGACTTTTTGTTAAAAAATTTTAGTACAAAATATATCCGAACTCTAATAAAAAAAAATATAAAATCTTCGTGATTAATATTATCACAACAATAAAATTTGGGAACACATTGCGAAAGTTGTGCATATAGAATTTTTGATAAATTATTTTTATGACACACAGTATCAAAGATGTTCATAAATTTTTTATTTAAATTGTTTATATAAGCTTGAAAATCTTCCGGAGGTTTTACTAAAGTGTTTTTTTCAAACTCTTTTTCATAAGAAAAGCTGTATTTATCATAATAGGAAGCCTCGGTAAATTTTGGTAAACTTCCTGCACATTCATGTAATTTATATAATTTACGGTAAATATATCCACAAATATATGTCATAGCATTCTCTTCTAAAAAAACATTTCTTCGGAATGTTCTGAAGAAATATCTTCCAAAAAATCTTCCTTTATTGTAAAATTTTGAAATTCATCCCAAGTTTCCAGAGCATTTGGGTTTGAAAATGCTTCCTCTAACAGTCCACTAGTATTCTTAAAATCACTATTTAGGTGTTCAACCTCATTCTGAACCTCGCAGTTACCATTTGACACAGCGTTAACGTAATCTACTCCCCAGCGTTTTTGAAAGAGACTGCAGAACATTGTACTAGTAATGCTGTCAGCGTTACCAGCTCCACGTCGAATATGTCCAAAAAAGTGCTCTAAATTGTCTTGGGTTAACCGTCTAGTAGATAAAAATAAAAAACCTTCTTTTTGAAGAGTTTCCCACAATTGATATAAACTGTTTATATTTAATAACCAACCATTTTTAAAAGAAAACCTATTTGTAATGTTATTATTATTATTTACATTAAATATCGTTATGGTTTTAACTGAATTTTCAGCATTTTTTAAATGATTTATTTGATCATCTGATCCAATGAACACTGCTTTGCCAAATTTCATATTTGTACTAGAACTATTAAATAAATCAAATAAATTATTAAAAAATATAAGATATTCGGAAGTATTTGGCATAGTAGCTGTTTTAGATGGATCTACAAGGCCTGAAGAATATAAAACATTTAAACCAGATGATACTGTATTACTAAAAATTTGAGTTGCATATTTAACTTTCATGCTTTGAAGTTTGTGAGGTTTTATGTGGACATCTGAAAGTTTAGGAGCACATCTAACTGATAATTTTGAATCCAACTCATAAAAGTATTCTATATCTTTCCAAGAAACTAATTTATTTTCGAAATTAACAATGTTTTTTATGTTATACAGTGAATTTCGAACATTTTTCATTAAATGGGGAGTGTCATGAAATGCAAATACTTTTTGCGAATTAATTATAAAATAAGGCTTTTCAAAAGAAACGTTTAAAATTTTATACAAACTAGAAAAATTTTTACCTTGGTCACATACGAAAAGGATTGGTTTAAGTCCAATGTTCTGCAGTAATTCAATTACCTCGAAAAGTAGTGTTTTAATAATTTCAGCCTTACAGCCGTTATGCACAAGATAGTAGCATAATGGCTGCTTCCAAAATTTTCCACCAATGCCTTGGACCATAAAAACTAAAACAGTTGTGGCTACTTTCGGAGATCTACTTTCATTTCCAAAGTCTTCTAGTCCAATTATTTTATCAACTTTCCTATTGTATGTCAGGTGAGTTTTTAATGACATTTCATCACATGAAATAGAGACATATTTCTGATGATCATTAAAATTTTCTGCTCTTATTTTCAAAAGATTCAATTGTTGGTGTTTAAGTCCAGGTTCTCTTGGCCATTCAGAAACAAAGTCTAATAGAGTTGATTTACCAGGCCAAAGAAAATCTGTTTTTAAATACCTATATGTCATGGGTGAAATGAAATATACACCTAAAGCAATTGTCTTTACTTGGTTTGTGTATCGTCTACCCTTTAACTCTTTGTTTACATTTTCTAATGAATTTTCCACACAAATTTTGAATTTGTTTGGTAAATTATCAAATAATGAGTCTTTCGTTTTTTTTTCTAAATTGAGTTTAAGGTTTTGATGCAATAATACTTCATTTTCAATTTCTAATTTTTTAACTTTATCTTCTAGTTCCTTAATATAGATCAAATATTTGGAACAGTTACAATCATTACTTAAACTAGAAATAATGTTATTATTAGCTTGCATGCATATTTTTTTTGGAGGAGGCCCAACAATATTACATAATAAATTTTGATCAGTTATTGCGTTTTTATTTAAATTTTGGTGAGACAACATAATACTAGAAAAATGATTTGAACATGCGAATAAATTTTTACTTTCTGGAATATTGAGTATTTCGAGCCAAGATGCTCTTCTAATAATGATTAAATAAAAAAGTTATATTAGTTTCAATATCTTACCAATGAAGTGTACTTCTAGTAAGAAAATATAGTCGGTCAAGCCTAACATTTAATATAATAAAGATACAATATGTACAATAATTGTTGGCTACCTGCAAATCTTGCTGTATGTTACTCATGCAATCACTATGGAATGAGTTACATACATATAAATCCTATAACATAATAGTAGACCCCTTTCACACTAGACAATTTAGTTGCGCAAGTCTCTTGCCCAACAACAAAACCATTTTCTTCTTAACCCGACATTACCTCTGGCATCTACAAACACAAGAGACTTGCGCAACTAAATTGCCTAGTGTGATAATAATTATATTAAAGTGTTATTATTTTTAGAGTAAAACACTTTTTCGGTATGCAAACTCAATTAATACCTTTGAGCATCAGTGTCCAGTTGCTGGGCATTTTGAAAGAATGTTTAGGAATCTGTAATTTAAAACCAGAATTCATTACATATGCCTAATCAAGCAGTGGACAGGGAAATAATAAGTCGGTCAAGCCCGACAATATGATACCCTACACCAAGATGATTAATTTATTTTAATACCAATGCTAGTTAAATTGATATTCGGACGGTCAGACGGACATCGCTTAATCGACTCAGTGGTCCTGAGCAGATTGGTATACTTTAATGTGGGTGTTGGCACAATATTTTTGCACGTTACAAACATCTGAACTAACACAATATACCCTCCATAAGTACTATGGTGGTGTAGGGTATAACAATTAAAATAACCATAATTACCTTGTTTAATGAGCGGTTTATATGTAGAAATATAACAGAATGTTAAGTTCTGCAATTCTTATTATTTTTAAAAAATAATTCAAAATATTTATAGCCGTTATTTAGTGTTTTGCGTATTTTCTTGTTCGTTTCTGACAATGAGGTGAATAAAAAGTTTAAAAAAATCAAAATTTTAGTTGCTATTTTAAGTATTTTAGAGCACTATTGCTTTATTGCGCATTTTTATTAATTTTTGCAGCTTTAAAACCAATGTTAAACAAATTCTTAATTAGCACACGATTATAAAATTTTGTATACATTTTTTTTATTGAATTAATTTTAATTAATAAATTATTTTTCAAAAAAACCTACTTAATAAAGTAATAAAAATGCCAAACAATTTTATAAGACTCTGCAGGTATGGTGAAAATTAAAAAGTCACCAAACATACATATTTTTGTTACTAACACATATTTAGACTTAGGTACTTTTTCACTAACACATGTTTAGAGTTAGGTACTGCTGTCAAAGAGTTGGACTACTTGTTATACTTTGGTCAAAATAATTAAAACAAAATATTTTTCGTTTGTGCAAAATATACATGTTTCGGTTATTTTAATGGTTTATATGTGTGGAAAAAAATAAAAGAATAATACAGTGAATCACAGCTTATTTGATGCAGGTAAAATTATTTTAGAAAATCGAAAATTAGTCAATGTTCATTCAATTTATCAATCAAATTTTATATAAAATGTAATGATATATGTATGTCCTGTTATAATGCTGAGGAAGAAAAAATAACAAAAACCAATCTAATTGAAGAAATATTAATGAAAAAATAATTTTCTCGTTAAAATAAACTCACAGCTTAAATGATGCAGTATATTTTATACACTCTCTGATAATGAAATAACGGTGCAAAGCATTTTTTTCTGTTTAGGCGCTAAGTTAAGGTCATTTTTAATGAATTTTTATAAAAAGAAGTTGAAAAGATTTTAAATTTAAAATTGGGAAAACAAACTTCAGTTGAGAAAAGAAAAGACGATATTCGTTATTTGAAACAGTGCAAAATCCAACAATAAATTTTTGAAATTGTTGCAATTAGTTCCTCAACTGTCCAGATCATTATAGAAAGGTTTCGCAACGAAAATAGAATAGACGATAAGGGTAGATCTGCGCCAAATAAACTATTTAATAATGCAGATAAGATATGGATTGTCAGTAAAGTTAAAGAAAAACCCAATTTAAGTGCTCCAAAGTTGAAAAATGAAGTTGAAAAATATTTAAGTGTTTTCCCATTTTAAAATTTAAAATCTTTTCAACTTCTTTTTATAAAAATTCTTTAAAATTGACCTTAACTTAGCGCCTTAACTTACATTTTATATAAAATTTGATTGATAAATTGAATAAAAATTTAATAATTTTCGATTTTCTAAAATAATTTTACCTGCATCAAATAAGCTGTGAGTCATTGTATGTGGCTGTGAAAAAGTGTGTTAGAATTGCAATTTTCAATAAAAAGTTTTGAAGATAAATCTCTCTCTGAAGTGTGTTGAATTCACATCAGGGTTGGCAAAATTGATACCATCGTACTTTTTTTGATACTATTTGATGTTCAAAAGTACCGTGGTACTCCCGAGACTCATTTGATACGCACAAATCATATTGCTACCGACATTGTAAATAATTTCAGAGAAAATTGCAAACAATTTTATAAAAAGTTTTGTCAAATTTTAAGAGAACGTTTAGATTTCGATGACGATATTTTGGTCTGGTTTAACAAATTTTCTCCAGAAAATGTTTTGAGTGGAAAAACTAATAGTATTATTCCATTTTTAATGAAAATGTTTCCGCTCTATGAATAGACATAGAGCGGAAACTCTCCTGTCAAAGACCTATCTCAGTTGTCAAAAACCTAAGTGGTGAGAATGTATTAGTAGAAAAAACTATGTGAAAACAAAAACAACACTCGTATGTGTGATTATTTTGAGTAATTTTTTTGTTGGAGTTTTTTTCTAGTTTCCGTTCTATGTTCTCTATGTATAGAGCATTGGGCTGATATAATTGAAATTAAACATTCTCTAATTAAAATATATGTAATTTTTGTTTAATGGTATCGCAACTAAAAACAAATTAAATGAATTAATATTTTAGTAAAATTGTTTTTATGCTAAATTCCCAATTTTATTGATAAATTAACTGAAATTTATTGTTGGGGGATAAGCTAGTTCCTATCAGTGTTGCCAACGATTGTATATAAAAAGGCGAACAAAAAATTAAAAAAACGGGTAAAAAAGCGTTTTTTTTGAGCTTAAAAAGGGTAAAAAGGCACTACCATTTTTTTTAGTAAGACAAATCGTTTATAAAACTTTTACTTTTTATTATTCTTTATTTGATAAGTAAATATTTTGGTTAAACTAATAAAATATAGTTACAAAACAAAAGAAAACAATTCATATTATATAGTATAGTTTATAAAATTAAGATTTATAATTAAAACAAATTTAAGTACATTGGTATACGATCCTTATACAAAATTCCTTATTAAAAAAGTTTTAAATAATGTTACTTAAATCTTCGTCAAATATTATATATATTTTTGAAGCTTAGGTTTATTGCAAATGTTTAAAAAACTGTATTCAAATATGGAATTTTTTTAAGATATCGGAAAAGTACCATTATTTACCCAATTTTACAACTTTCAATCGATTTCCGGCAAGTGTCCTAGATATCCGATTGCACTTAAATTTTGCAGTAGTTAGTTTTAGCTACTAATAAACAAAATAAGACCCATCCAAAGCAAATCTATTTTTTAATGGCATGTCTAACGTACATTTATTATATGTATGCATATTTTTTATTATTTTGCAAACGCTGTTGGTTTTCATTTCTTCTTTGTATCACATTTTAAAGTACCGTTGGTTTTTCTGAAGATACCACACAGCATTTCTTTAAATTTTTTTAGTAAGCTACCATATCGTGTTGTAAATTTTACACTTAAAAAAAATTGGGACATTTTTCTTTGTAGTTTCAATATAAAAGCTATTAAAAATCAAAAAAAGCACTGAAAGCACTGTAATGAAATTTGAAAAGCACCATAATAGTGCCTTCCCGTAAAAAGACACTATAAGAAAAAAATTACGCGTATGACGTTTCATAAAGCACCATAAATAGCGCGAAAAGCACTAAGTTGGCAACACTGGTTCCTAAGCGCATTTCTCTGGGGGGTTATTATGTAACTCCTTTTGAAAAGAAATTCGTTCGAATTTGTATACTTTATACTTTGTATTTCGAAAGTGTTTTGATTCGAATCGAATTACATAACCCCTGGTTGCTTAGGCCAGATCATCAGGAAACCTTTTTCCAAAAGGCTTTAGAAAAACAAAAGATATTATACAAATAAAACCATAGAGTGATTGAGAATTACTGACAGCTTTATTTGTAAAAATATCAAAGTTTAAACAAAACCCCAACAATAAACAGTGATTTTATCTTTTTTTTCATTTCCTTACTACAATTGGTAGGTTTCTTGCAGACACAAAATGTAGTGTGTGAGTAAAGAAAAAACAAAAATAGAACAACTTGCTTTATTGTTTTCGCAAGAAAATCAAAATAATGAGAGTTGCCAGTTTAGTCTTGATGCACGGGCACCTGCAAATTTATCGGGTTAAAATTAATTTTTCCTGACATTTTTCAATTTTTAATGCTAAAAATTTCAAAATTTTTGTAAAAAATTATTTTTTTGCCAAAAAAAAATTATATTTCTAAAACGACTTCGAAGATTATAAACATGTTAAGCTTGAAGGTAATTTCGTTGAGGAATTTGTTTTTTTTTAGTTTATTCAATAAACTAAACTGTTTTTGATTTACGCGAATATATGTTGTGCAACCTCCTCCCTTTTCGAAATAACGGTATATCTCGAAAATACGAGCTAACCTAAAAAAAGCGGTTAGCACCACTGAATTCAGCGTACCCGAATTAGTTTAAGCCACTGCACATAGGTCTGGCGAACCACATTTTTTGGCCAAAACTCAAAACTCTTTTTCCTATATTTGTTGTTAGGATGTAGTAGCAAACACTTCAGATAAACAAAAAAATATTTTGTTTTTACAAACTTCAATTAACCGTTATTCTATGAAGGGAGAAAGTTCAATGTTTTAAGTGCAGTGGTAAACTGAAACACGTGGTGTAATTTTTTGTTTTCTTTGAGTCACATATTACACGAAAATAAATAAACTTTTTAAGTCAGTTAGTTATGGATATTAATGACGATGGAAAGTAGTTAAATTTTTAATAGTGAAATATTCAATAAAAATTATGGTAATAAGAAATTACATAAAAAACTTTCATAACCTAAAAATCAGTGCTTTTAACTTTTTATAAAAAAAAACAGTATATAACTTATATAATTTCAACCGATTTCAACCAACCAAAAACGCACAAAATTACAGTGATATTTTGTGCTTACGAATCATCAATAACTTTCTGCTAGTTTTTGCTTATTTTGAAGAAATCAATTTTTGTTTCAGGATACTTTTACTTCAAAAATTGTGATTTACTCATAATTATATAATGTATATAACATACATAATTTCAACGAACCAAAAACGCACAAAATTAAAGTGATATTTTGTGCTTAGGAATCATCCATAACTTTCTGCTAGTTTTTGCTTATTTTTAAGAAATCAATTTTTGTTTCAGGATACTTTTACTTCAAAAATTGTGATTTAGTGGAAGTAAAAAACAAAAAAAAAATTAAATTATTAAAAACTTAAAAAAATTTATGTTTTTTGTTATTAATTGTATCATTTGTATGAATTTATGTATATAAGTGAATATTTTAGTTTTGGCCAAACAAAGTGGGTCGCCAGACCTATGTGCACTGGGTGCCCCTCTTGACAGAAAAAAAGTGTCAATTTCGTGCATAGTGTTATTATCCAAAAATACATAAAAAATTTATATTTGTATTTAACATTTACAAATACTTATGATCTCAATTTGTTTTATGTTATTTATATAATTTTTGTTTTTATAAACTATGTCTATATGAATTATAAAAGAGTATTTCATAAACAAAAATGTTATAATTATAATTAAACAGAACTGAATTAAAGCTTATTATTATTTCTAAGCTTTAAATGAATTATTATACGTTTTTCTTGTTTTTTTTTTTTGTTGTTAATAAATATTAAAAAAAATTGTTTTAGTACCCTGGGGTTCAAAAAAGTACTCTCAGTAAAATATTATGATACCGAAAGAAAAAATCATTTACCATCCCTGATTCACATACTACTTGTATGTGAGAAGAGAGAGAAGATGTTGTAGACAAAATGAGAGGCTTCCCTTCTTGTTATTCTTTGGTCTAGTTTTCGCCGCAATTTTATCCTAAAACATTAAAAAATTAAATGTAATCAGTTTAAACTATTATTTTTGTCTTTAAAATGTTGTAATATGACCTAAATACTTTCACATAGTGACATTTTATTATTTCCTTCTATTCAAATCATCTTGAAAAAAAGTTTCAAGGGTTTTTGTGTTTTCAGTCGTGGTAGGGATTCTCGTGGAATTGCCCATAAATAAGTTTCGCTAATTAATAATAATTATTGTATATATATTGTTAAAAACATTTCTATTGTAAATATAATTTAAATTTAGCATTAATTAATAAAACTTTATAAATTACTAGCTGACCGTCACGGCTTCGCTCGGTAGCTATTAATAAATTTTTACTTGGTATGGGAGGTGGAGGAGTTTCATCGAAATCGGACCAACTGTTAAGGAAGAGTTCAGTTACTAAGACACGTACAGAAGAATTATATGTATATATGTATAACTAGCTGTCTCGGTAAACGTTGTTCTGCCATAGCTCACACAAAGTTTGAAGACTCTCACTATAATAGTACTTCAGATATGCAATAATAAATTTTTATTTCGTCAATTGTGTATCTAAACCATTGGTCTCCAGCAGTACGCCCGCGGGCACCGTCTATGTGTGAGTTTCTTATATATGTGAAAACGAAATTAAAAAACGAATATGAGTTATTTACAAGTGTTGCCAGTGAAGGATATTTTCATGAGAAATTTGGTTCGGTGTACACACATCGTAACACTAGAATACGAAGCAAATCTATTGTTGTGAGAGTTTGGTTAACAATGCTCTAAACCATCCAGGGACCCACTCAACACACACAACAAGTTTCATCGAAATCGGCCTAGCCGTTAAAGAGGAGTTCAATTATTAACTCCGCCTATGCCGGTCCCAAGCCCGGATGAGAAAGGAGGAGGGAACGTCGCAGTGGACTAATATGGAACTTCCCATGCAATCAACATCGTGCAAGTTTCTGCGAACGGTTCATCCTGGGGAACCCTAATTGAGCCCTCTCAACCAGGATAAGGGACAGTGTGCCAATCCCTCAAAATCAAACAATAATTACACAAAAAACGCAAAGAAAAATAAAAGACAATGGCCCGAAAAACAGATTACCGACCTGGCGACGTAATAGGACTATCGATTACGGGACATGGAATGTTAAATACATTGCCATTACCGAGACAAAGAAAAGGGACAAGGATGTGAGATTATTAAGGATGGTTTCGTCCTGCTGTACTCAGGAGTAGCAATGAATGACAGAGCTAGGGCTGGGGTTGGATTTTTAATCCATAAGGAAATGAAAGAATCCATATGCGAATGGAAATTCATAAATGAACGAATTATGTCTCTTAAAATCAAGGAGGGAAATGGTCGCAGCCTATGCACCAACGGAAGATGAAAACTCGGAAGAAAAGGATAGATTCTTTGACACACTCTGGGGGATCTCAATGGGAAAGTAAGAAAGTAGGCAAGAATCCCGAGAAATATGAGAACGTTATAGGCAGATATGGGGAAAATAAACTAAATAACAACGGTATCCGTCTGCTGCAACTCTGCATTGCTAACAACCTTGTTGTAGCTAACACAATGTTCCCACATGAAAATATTCACAGATATACAAGAGAAGAACCCTCGAGAAACGAAAAATCTGTAATAGAATATATTGTCGTAAGCAGGAGCCAACTATCGAGATGCCGGGACACTAGAGTAAAACGCGGACCAGAGATAGGAAGCGATGATTACCTGCTGGTACTACGTAAAGTAGTTGAGAGGTCATCAAATAGGAAAAGTCGACGACGGAACATGAAAATAAAGATTAAGATAGCAAAACTAAAATCCATTGCAGTACGAGAGCAGTACCATAGAATAGTGTAGGGACAGACTACATATAGGATCCGAAAACGTAGACACCATATGGAACGAATTTAAGAACATAATACTCGATTCTGCGAAAGAGGTATGCTGTGAAGCAAAATGCGGTGGACGACATGTCAAAGCCACTAGATGATGGAACGATACTCTAAAAGAGGAAGTAAAGGAAAAGAAAATAAGATGGAAGAACTATGTAAGCGATAAAACCACTGAGAGATACGACTACTACAAGGAACAACGTATAAAAGTTAAGGAATTAGTCCGGTTGTCAAAGGCTGAAGCATGGGAAGAATTTGGACGTTTTCTGGAGGAAAATCATAGTGAAAACCAGAAACTTTTCTACAGAACCCTTAGGAACCTTAGGAGACCCAAAGATTGCCCAATAAAATTTATCCTAAGCGGGAGAACTCTTGAGGGATGATAATAAGATAATGGAACGATGGCGTGAATATTTTATGCATATATTGAATGGCGAAGGCAACTCAGTTTTAGCGGAAAACTATATACTTCCGGAGGATGAAGAAGACCCTGGCCAAATCACAATGGATGAACAACGTGATCAATGCAGCATGGAGACAGGCAACAATTCCCAGAGACTGGCAAGTAGCCATAATCAACCCAATTTTTAAGAAGGGAGATAACCAACAATGTCAAAACCACCGCGGTATAGCACTTCTAACTGTAGCGGGAAAAATATACTCGAGAATACTCGCTGAAAGACTGAAGAGCAAGATAGAACATCAACTTGAAGAGGAACAATGTGGTTTTAGACAAAATGGTGGAACCCAAGATTTAATATTCACTTTGAGACAAATATCGGAAAAAACTATTGAATTTAATGGCAAAACCCACTGCTGCTTTATAGACTTGGAGAAAGCTTTCGATACGGTAAAATGGCAACAAATATGGGAGGTGCTTCAGAAACGGAATATTGACAACATATTGATCAGACGAATCAAAAGCTTTTACGAAATATGCCGAAATTATATAAGAACCGGGAATACCACATCCGAAGAATTTATGACAACACAAGGTGTGCGACATATCTGGTTATAATACTGACGGATGACGTAATCAAATCTAGCAGGTATGCATTTATCCCAATGACGGTAGGAAATGTCAATGTTAGCATACGCAGATGACGTGACCATTGTTGCAAAATCAGCGGAATCTCTCCAACAAAACCTCAATATTTTTGTGAACGAAATGACCAGAAGATGCCTCCGTATAAATACAGGGAAAACAGAAACCATGATAATAAGTCGCGATAGAAGTCATCATCAAATTTACATAGGATCCGAAGTATTAAAGCAATTTGAACATTTCCGCTACTTGGGAGTTACAATTAGCGACGACGGAAAAGCGGATAAGGATATACATAAATCGCAGAATAGCCACAACTTCGCCTTAAATAAAAATTTCATCGGTAAGATGAAACTCCACGTATATACCAACCCTTACATATGGATGCGAATCATGGGCGCTAACAACAAAAAATCAATGCAGAATTCAGGCATCAGAAATGAAATACTTAAGACGTGTGGCCTAGGGTGGCCCTCAATAAACGAAAGTTGGATTTTGGCCATTCTCACCCTCCAGTTTGGTGAACATTAGCAAGCCCTCTGGAGTTTTGAGATGCATTTACAAGGGGAAAAAATGAATTTTTTTCAGTTTTTGTAAAAATTTTGTCATTAAAAAATTACTTTTGCAATTTAATTTAAAAGAATCGAAATGTGTACGTAATTGTCGTTCTAATGAGACATAAAAAAAAGAAATTGGTAAAAAAAATGTTAAAGTTATTAAAAATTCTCAAGGCCATTAACGTGTCTCAGGCAACTAGAATAAGAAAGGTAGGAACAATATTAACACATTTTGATAAATATTAAAATTAAAGCTCATTTTTACTTAAAATATGTCCATATTGACTTGTATATGAGTTTTTGTCTTCGTAGGATACCGCTAACCTATTCTTAGGTATGAACAAAAAAATAAATTTTTTTTAACGGCAGTTTCAAAACTCCATTTTCAAATTTTTAAAAATTTTGTTAAACAAATTTCAGAATTTTTTGATCATCTCATTGGGATTTATTAAGAATATAATAGGGAATATAAATGTGAAAAAATTATGAAAATATCTCTTATAGTTTTTCCGTACCTGCGATTTAAATTTTGAAATTTTCGAGAAAAACCAATTATTTGGCAATTTTTAGGCGAATGAGCTCTATTTCCTTACTCTTATGAATTTTAAGTAAAACCTATTGAGAATATTATAGTCCAGTTAGCAACACGAACATCTGAGACGAATAAAAACGGATAATTCTTTCAAACTCTCTCAAAACAAAAACAACACACAGTGTTTAATTCTGTCAATTTTGGTGTTATGACTGAAGATTTTCTATTTTGACTACTTTTATTGCTACCTTAACTGCTGCATCAACTGCTACTTTACTGCTACCTTAAAAATTAAAACTCGATATAGAGCAGTAGCAATGTTTTGTATTTTTATGCTACTACTCCATTTAAAATTCATGTTTTATTACTTACTACTGTTAAGAGTTTTATATTTTGAAGGTAGCAGTAGTTTTTAAAAAAAAAGAAAACGAAAAAAGACAAATGTAAAATGTAAAATGTTCTTTTAAATTAAATTACAAAAGTAATTTTTTAATGGCCAATTTTTTACAAAAACTGAAAAAATGCATTTTCCCCCTTGTAAATGCATCTCAAAACTTCAGAGGGCTTGCGGTACGTCTTAACCCCAACCGATTTACCTAAAATTTTTTCAGGATGATTTTTTACTAATGTTCACCAAACTGGAGGGTGAGAATGGCCAAAATCCAACTTTCGTTTATTAAGGGCCACCCTAGTGTGGCCGGTAAAACAATACGAGACAGAATACGAAATGACACTATACGAGCCAGCTTAAGTACAGAACCGCTGAAAAACAAAATCGAGCGCAATAAGCTAAGATGGTTTGGAAATTTGGCTAGAATGCCTGCCGAAACGAGTATCAGAAGCGAGACCGAGTGGTACGAGAAGCAGAGGAAGAAGAAGAATAACGTAGCAGGACACTATCAACAATATTCTGACAGAACATAGAATCGAGCCTAGAACTGCCAAAACAGCAGCACAAGATAGATCGAAGTGGAGAAGTCTTTGCAAAAACATCTTCACTGCAAGGTAGAAAGAGGTCCGGAATAAGTAAGTAAGTAATTAACACACGTACAGAAGAATTATACATATATATAAAATATTTAATTCGACACACACATATTTTATTTAAGACAACCGATGACTTTAAAATTCAAAAAATTACTGAATGAATATCAACATGTTCTTTTAACACAGATATGCCGATTGCTTGAGCTTGATAATTTTAAAAGTACTTTTTTATTATTTTCTAAGGAAATGAGAAATAAAAAACAGTGCAATTATAGTTTTTTAAAAACTTATTGAAAAAAGTGTTTTCTTCAATAAAGGGCAATAATGAAACATTCATGCATATAACAATCAAGCTACTCTTCATAAATATAAATTCCAATAAAATATAGTATTTATTCACTTGTAAATGTACAAAATTTTACTTTCCGTACAAATGACTGAATATGGGCATTATGAAAATATCACACAATCTCCTATGAGGTATTGTGAGTACTAAATAAGTGAACAAAAAAATGGTATTTTGAAGAACGTGACTTATCCTGTAAATAAGAACTATATGTAGTACAGTCGGAATATCTGGGTTAAAATGTAAACTGTCGCACAAAGATAAGTTTTGATGTTAAAAATTCGATACCAATTTAATATGTTCTTGTAAAATTGTTTATAGACACATTTTAGTGTATGTATCGAAAATATAATTTCCAATTGCTGGCCAGGTAGTTAATACATGTATTAATATATTTACTCGAAATGTTCATTATATTAAAATTTGCTAATATATACAATAAACAATCTTTACTCAATCAAAACACAATCAAATCGTTGTATTTTTTGTTTATTTATTTCTGTTTTTTTTTCTCTTAAATTGTATAATTTTTGTTTTGTTATGTGCTTGAATTTCGTGACTGTTTCAGTGGGTCAAATATGCATCTGTTTATGTTCGTAAGTATATAGAGTTATATTATATACAACATACATACATACATACATACATACATACATACATATATTACATACATACATACATACATACATACATACATAGATGGAAGGTACATACAGCTTTCTCTTGAAAGCTTACAAGTTTTTGTTTTTACGTAATGGTGACTTGATTTCAAAATCAAATACTTAAAAATATTTGCTGAATTCACAACATTTTGTATTGTGTATCTTGTATACACTTTTTGTTTATTAGTTTGTGAACACCCATTGTATATTGTATGAATGTTTTTGAAAGAGTAGTATGTATAACCAGGGGTGCCAGATAATTTTGAAGGAAAATCGGCAACTTTATCAAAAAAAATCGGCATTTATCGGCATATAGATTTAAAAAATCGGCAACAAAAAAAAAACACTTGTTATAAATGTATGAAATCAAACATTTTTATTAAAAAAAATATATATCAAAACAAATGAAATCAATTCAGCAATCAACATATTAATGTTATGTTATACAAAGATAAAATTTTATGTCTAAATTTTCATTATTTTTAATTTTTATTTATACATACATATGTAAATTAGGGTGGGTGATTTTTTTCACAAAAAATCGTATAGCAGAAACGCATTCTACGGAAAATTCTAAGAAATTTTCCCCAAGAAACCACAGGTCTAAAATCAAATCATATCTTACACATTTCGTCTTTTATCCAATGATATTTCAGTATTATTTTTTTTAATGTATTTTTATTGGATAATAGACGAAATGCGCAAGATAGGATTTGATTTTAGACCTATGGTTTCTTGAGGAAACATTCTTAGAATTTTCCGTAGATTGTGTTTCTGCTATACGATTTTTTACTTTTTAGTCGTCCATACAATTCGACCCGGCGTAATGTACATACATATATAGTAAATATATACTTTAATTATATGAGATATGTTCAAGTTTATTAGTTAAATATTTTAGTAAAAATAATGATTAAATGAAAATTGGTTTTAAATTTTTAAGAATACATGCTTGAGTTTGTCAAGTTTAAAATATCCTTCTTACCCCCAGTAACACGAAGTCTGGTTATGTATTAACTAATGGTTAAACTGACAGTTTTCATACAAAAATATTTTTAACCGACAGTATAACTATTAGTTAGGCCATAACCAGGCTTCGTGTTAATGGGGGTTAATATCTATATCAAAACAATTTGAATTGTTATATTTTAAAAAATCTTTAGAATAAAGAACACCTTCTAAAGGTACGGTTACAAGGGAACATGGACATTTAGTTTTATTAAGACTAAAATACGTTTAACATTCACAGAAAATTGTGGCAGTATCATTATTTGTTGAATAAATTTTTCTAACAATGGGAATGAAGATGTTTTACCGCCACGCTTTTGTCCACAAACTGTTTTTCAAAACGTTGGTAAATTAATTTCAAAATCATCATATATTTATATTTTCCTTCCATAATAAATTGAAGATTAATCATATTTAAAGATTTAAAATTGTTATTTCCTTTTCACTATCTATCAAAATATATAAAGTAACCAAGTTTTTAGAATTAGGTAAAAAATCGGCATTTTTGGAACAAAAATCGCGAAATCGGCAATTTGCTATTTTTAAGGTATAAAATCGGCAAAATGCCGATAAATCGGCAAATCTGGCAGGCCTGTGTATAACATGTAGTCCGACTCTCAATTTTTTCAAATTACTCTCTCACATATACGGGTACTATGTGAGGTCAGAGAAATGTAAACAAATTTATAGCAGTAAACCAATACAACTTTTTAAAAACATACCTATAAAATAAAAGTGTATAACCCCCACTTTCTCAATATCTGGTTATTTTTTATCGTGACGATAAACTGACAGTTCTCATAGAAAAAATGTTAATTGGAGGTTTATCGTTACGGAAAACGATAATCAGATATTGAGAAAATGGAGGTAAAAATGTATTTAATTTTTGTATGAAAATTTCCAACAACAAGCTTACACTATTGTATTGAATACAATAATACACTCGATTCAGCAATTGTATTTTAGGTTGTCGGTAGCAAGCATATTCCACAGAGATGAGCGATATTTCCATACCTGTGATTTAATCACCGTGATTAAAAAATCACTGGTAACATCTGTAACTGAATATAGCAAGTAACTGGAACATTTCAATTGTTCTTTATATTTTTCAACATTCACCGGTAACGTTTTTAAAAAATCACTGGAAAAACAGTAGTACGTATGAATGAGGTAGGTACAATTAATGTCGTTCTTTCACATATTTCAACAAACTGTTAAATGTTGTTACCAAAATTCACTGGTAACAACTGCTACTGGTTTTAACAAATGTCAAAAAATTAAAATGAAAAGTTAAACAAATAAGTATTAAAACATAATATAGACTTTACTTATTTATGTAAAAAATAAATATTTTGTTAATAAGCTTAGAATATGTAGATATTTTAATATAAAAACAAGCTTTGACAATTGTTAGGACCAAAAAGCGAAAAAAAATGTTATCAGCTGTTTGACTGACTCCACCTTGTATAAATTCTCCTTGGCATCAACTACAAAACCGATGCCTGATTGCCTTTTTACTGCGTTCAAAATACTGATTGGTGGGGTTACGAAATAGTATACATATCATAGCTGTCAATGAATCACTAATTTTGGAATTAATTCGCGAATTATTCATGCACTGAATTAGCAAATATTGAATTAATTCTTTTCACACAAACAAATCAATTAAATGAAATTTGAGTCAATATGAATTTGGTAAAAATTAATTGCAATTCATTTCCCAATTCAAATGAATTGATTTTGAATTAATTCAAATGAATTAGAAAAAATAATAAAAAATTTATTTCCAACTCATTTGAATTGAACTGATTGAAATTTAAATTGATTTTGTAAGTAAATCTACAGTAAACACTGTCGTTTTGTTATTGGACTAATATTTTATTTAAATGACAGGAAGCATTACTCTCGTTTTTATATCCCCTAGTATAGTCCAAAGACAAAAAATTCATAGATGTGAAATTCCCATGACATATTGGAATTGATAGGTAGCGGCAGAATAGGAATTGAATTATTAGGTATCGGCAAAAATCCTATCAGAATGGGAAAATTTTGAATTTGATTGCACTTCTTTCAATAAATTTGACTTCATTAGTGTGTTTTGTTCTTAAAATTTAATTTGATTAACCATTTCGTTAGTTTAGTGTACAATTGTGATAAGTTCCTTTTCAGAAATATTACATCCTGCAGGAGAGACAAAATACGTTCTAAAATCATTGATTTTAATTATTTTTGAAATCTGTTAATACAGTTTTATTACTTATTTGTTATGATTTATAATGACAAATAATCACAGTTAAGAAGAAGTGCGTTCGCCACTTCTATGTGAAAAATTAATGAATATAATTAATACCGGAATTTCTTAAGTAGTGAAAAGGAGGTGTCGTTAGCTCTTCAAGTTTCTCCAAAAAATTTGTATTATTAAGAAAAATGAGGCAGTAAAATTCAATTCTTCGAGTTTTCCTAAAATTGTTGGACCATTTCATTTTTATATAAATACTAGCTTCGCCCGGTAGCTATTTACTAATGTTAGTTCTTAAAGTTTTTCCAAAAAAAATATATTATTACGGAAAATGAGAAGTGAAAAGGAGCCAATATATTGAACATTTAAATTTCCGAATTTTTGAATTTTTTTGAATACAAAAAATCAGCCAAATCGCTCCAGCCGTTCTCACGTGATGCCATTACATACATGGACCGTTTAATTTTTATATATATAGACTAGTCGACGGCTTATGATCATAAACTAGTTTGAAAATTACAAGTGTAAATGCACTATTAGTTCTTCAAGTTTCTCCAACCCAAGGTATATTTAACCAGGTGGCAGCGTAACGCCAGCTGACATTTTTAAACCCATGTATTAAATAAAATATATCATGTATTCCATGAGACATCACAAATTGACCATGGGTATTTCTACTCACGTTTTGCGTTGTGAAATGTCAAAAACTTGTTTATAAACATTATTATTTTAGTTATACGATTAAAAAGATTATTTTATATTTAAAAAAGTGAGTATTTATCACCGCTTAATGTACATAAAATATTTAAAATTGTTAAAAGAAACTATTTCATTCATACAGGTGCGTTTTTGTGAATTTTTTTTGACAGTTTACATGGTTTTACACAAACAAAAATGACTATTGTTCTTGTATTGTTGTAACTGTTGTAGTTACGCTGCCACCTTGTTAATACATCTTGCTCCAACCACATAAACCTGCCTGTTCTTATTTATTTGCAAATTTGCTTTTTTATTACTGGACTCAAAAAAAAATTCCGAGTTTTACACGGAATTTTTGATTTTTTTTCTTTACATACCATCTCCCGTTCTCACGTGATGCCATTACATACATGGACCTTTTCATTTTTATATACAGTGACGGACAACACATTAGAATCACTACATATGAATTCGATTAAAGCGGTAAAACTACAAAATTTGATTTCAAAATTTAAAATTTGTTCATTATATATTAATGCTCATAACGTAAACAATAAATAGAAAAATAACACATTCTTATGTTAAAAACGATGTCAAATCTAAAAGACTAAATAAAATATGCGACATTCAAATAGAATCAATCAGTCTTAAAATGATTAAAAATAAAAAATCATCATAAGAATTCGTTGTTTTCTTAATATTTTGTGGCATATCAATTATTTCTAATAACAGCATCAAATCTTTAGGGGATTGAATTTAACAAACTTTCGCATGTAGATCGGGAAATTGCATACCATATTTCCTGAATTTTCTGCCAAAGTTCTTCATTGTTTTTCAATTTTTCAGGTCCGAGTTTGTCTTATACTATTTTCCATTACCCATGTCTTATCATCACTACCAATTAAATTAATGGTCGTTTCGTCCGTCCACTACACATTTTGCCACTTTTTTATATTTTCTGGCCCACACCAATCCTTATGATTGCTCCTGGTTTTAAATGAAATATTGGTAGTGATTCTATTGTAATGTCCGTATATACATAGATAGATAGAAGATATGTATATAGAGTACATTATTTTATAGCATTAACCATTTTTTCAGAAATGGTAGAATTTTTTGATAACAGCTGTTCACAAAGAGTGTTCATTATGGAATCACCTCTCAGCAAAATGGATTCATTTCGGCTTAATGCTTCTACTGTATCCTTAATGGGTTTTAAACCCTCCACTAATATTTGGAACAAGTCATTCATCAAACAGTGAAATGTAATTTTAACCCATGACATTCTAATGAAAATTTTTGCTAGTCAAAGTGGTGTAAAAAGTTAAATTTTATGACATAGACAACCTAAGTCTGTTGTTAGAAACCTAATTCATGATTATTGCATGTATTTTGTTTTTGTATCACCCGTATGTGTGAAAAGAGAGTAATATTTTACTCTCTCCTTCCGTTCTATGCGTTTATTCTATGTTTTGTGATATGTAGAAATACCTATGAAAAATTTTGTAAAAGCTAGACAAGAATTCAAATCTGATCGGTTATTTATGAATCTAAAATAAAATTAGAACATTTTTAAACCCATGTATTAAATAAAATATATAATGTATTCCACTTAAAAAATTCCATTTCTTAATTTCGAAAAACTCGCGATCTTATTTTGTTTACTCAATAATATTTATCTTTACAAAACCTGTATGTAAAATATTAGCACTGTTTTGAAATATACAGTAAAACGTCTTACATTTATAATGTGTGAATTATCCGAATAATTTTAAATGAAATCAAATAAAACACGAGCAGAAAAATTTACACTTTAATTTAACTTTTTCAACTCTTTACACTTTGACTGCTGTCCACTGAATGATCATTGTCAATGCGTTTAACTGTAATCTTACCGAAGTTAGGTAGTACATAATGAAATTGGGTTCAAAAACAACTGAGTACAATTAAATGTGTATGTGTGTGTGTGTTTTTGGTAAGTGAGTGAGTGTATGTATGTATGTGAAGATCTGTTAACCCAATTTACAATGTATGTACTATCAGCCTCAAAAGTAAGTAAACACTTGTATTTGATTAAAATTTAAAAATTTTCGTTTTGTGGCAGATTAGGCAGAATATTATTTTCGGTTCTAAATAAAAAGGTTGAGGTCGGACTCTAATGTTTTTCATTCTCTTCAAAAAATATATAATTCACTGGCAGTGTTGCCGTAACCTCAAAATATTTGTAACCAAGTTTGTTTAAAAAATATGCCAAAATGCATTTTTTTAATTTTAATTTATTTATTGTATCTTCATTACTTAATGAACTAACAAACAAGTATTTCAAATATTTTATTTAACATTTGAATTAGAAAAATGGTTAAAACAAATGGAAAGTAAAAGTCAACGAGCAAAAATGTACGCATATAACATTTACATTGCGTAGAGAATCATGCCCCTTCTTCCTATCAATAACCAAACAATAAAAATTTAATAAAAATCGGAAGTTAAATAGCTCAGAGCATTCATTGCACATTGCACAAGGATTCAAATCTGAGTTATTAAAATGGGACTTACAAATGCTCCAGGGGCTCAAAGTAGGGTACCTTCGACATGTAAAATGTTTAAACACGTGCCAATTGTTTATTTACCATCCGATTTCAAAGCTTTTTATATTTTTGGAAAGAGCTCGGATTGCGTGTGCCGAGTTGTAGGCATTTCAAAATTGAAATGGATTAAAAATAAAAAAAAATTAAATTTAAAAATTCAAAAAGTAGTAGTTTTTTTGGGCGACAAGGTTATTAAAAAAACACTCTTGTAAGCACGCAACCATAGATCCTTACGCAAAATCTATCTATAGTTTCTTGAATTAATCTCTCCAATGGAAGATTATTAATATTCTCACTTTATACTTACCATTTTGATTTTTTTTTATAGATTTGTTTGACGACTGAATTGTTTACAAATCAAAACACAGAGGTGCATTTTACTAACACACTGAAAATAATCGATAATTTGTAAAATCTAAATAAAATTAAATAGTTTTTTTGCAAAATTCTTTTAAAAACTAGATTCATCATGAAATAAACTAGATTGTGATCGAAAACTAGTTTAAATTAGGTTTCGGGCAGATGTAAATTGGATATTTTATACATACATTAGGGTGGCCGATTTGTAAGGACAGAAATTTGTCAATATTGTGCCATCGATTATTCGATAGTTTTTGGCATGAGGAAAAAATTTCTACTACGACATATCAAAAAATCATTTTCGAGTCGCCCAAATTTGTTTTCCTCATGCCAAAAGCTATCGAAAAATCGATGGCACAATATTGTCCGATTGCTAAATCGACCCACCCTAATATATATCGTCACCTAAAATGTAAAACAACGTATCATCAAAAATTCGAAATTGATTTTATTATTGATTACGATTCACTACATCATATTACATTACATTACGATGTTTTACATTTACTATCAAAAATAACCGAGTTATAAACAAAATAACGTACGTTTTGAGTAATTAATTAATAGCATTTTACTTTATCTTAGGTATTTCCTAATATTTTTTATTAAATTTGTTGCAATATAATTTTTTGCAGATTTTATGAAAATTTAATGAAGTATCTTTTTTAGTTTAAATAAGTAGTTGTTAGTAATTTAAATAAAACAAGTAAGAGTGCTATATTCGGATGTGCCGAATCATATATACCTAGGGTTGCCAGATTCAGATTTGCAAAAAGCTGGACATTGGGGTCTAATAAGCTGGACAAATCAAAAAAAACTGGAGATTAAAAAAATTACTGAGAAAATGTTAATTTTGATTTTGTGTAAATAATTTTTATTAAAATATATTTTTGCTACAGTGAGAAAAAACATGGAAAAAGACAAAGCGTGGGTTGTAGGTCTTGTTGAGTACATTACAAATTGTGTCAAAAACTTTTTCGAAAAAGTTTATAAACTTTTGCAAATTTAAACCGATTTTAACAAGTAATGTCTCGTTTTTTTCTATATACAATTTTCTTAAAAACATTGTACAATAAAATAGGTTTTCATAGAAAATACATTTTATGCATAAATTTTATGAAAGCTTAATTCATTGCCTTTCCATAACAATAACTGTTTTTTTCGTTCTAAATATGTGTGAGTTAGATGTACTAAAGAACTACGACCTATCGTAAAACAGTTTTTTCAAAATAACCAGGGACCATAACGGTTATAAGGGATATCAAAAAAGTTATTTTATAACCGTTATTTTGTGACTTTAAAAATAAAAATCCATCTAAAACTGTTATTTTTCAACGTAAAAATAAAAGTTCGGATGAAACTGTTAAAAAAAGAGTTTTAAATATCCGTCATAAATAAAACTCATTTGAGGACTTTTATTTTTTCCGTCAAAAAATAAAACTCATTTTATGTAAATTGCTTGTCGTTGGTCAGATCATTACTATTTGTAAGCACCTTGCATTGCAATTTAATAAATCGTCATTAAAATAAAAACATGTGTATTTTTAATTTGTTATTGATTGATTCCTATTATTAAATTGTTTTTGTTTTTTCGTATCTTTTTATTATTTATTGCATTGCATGGTGCTTACAAATAGTAATGATCTGACCAACGATAATTTACATAAAATGAATTTTATTTTCTGATGGAAAAAATAAAAGTCCTCAAATGAGTTTTTTTTCTGACGGAAAAAATAAAAGTCCTCAAAAGACTTTTATTTATGACGGATATTTAAAACTCTTTTTTCAACAGTTTCATCGGAACTTTTATTTTTACGTTGAAAAATAACTGTTAACTTTGGAGTTGGGATCATTTTTTTAATATCACCATAGATTCTGAAAGATCACGTCAATACGAATCTATTGGTATGTAAGAGTATATGTCTCCGTTGACTCTAACAGTGATTTTTTGATTTCAAATTTTCTGGATAACCGTTATTTACTGTATCTGAAAATAACTCAAAATTTTGAGGGTGTTTCAAAATCTTTGAAAACGGGGGTCTACAACCCCCACCTGGTCGCTTTTCAAGTTTTTACAAAAAGTGTTTTTAAACAAATTTAATAAAATATTTTCATTTCATTCCTTAAAATTTATTTAACTATGATTTAAATTTGTTCGGTTTAGTCCGTCATATACATATTTATATTATTAAATACTAATAACACTGCCACTTTATTTCGTTTTTGAACTTACAGATTTTGGCCAATTCCAAACCTAGAGGTTTGTAAACCATTTTGAAAATCTTTACAAACATTCTCTAAATTTGTTCGTATTAATATTTCAGCTCAAATCAGGTCGAATGACATTCGGTTTATTTCTTTAGTATAAAGATTGTTTAAAATAGTAGAAACTCTTTCACAAAAAGCTTTGCTTACTGGTATTGAAAATACGAAACATACAACTTTTTTTAAAATCACGAATTCATTCATTTTGCTGAAGTTTTTGTAAATCTATCCAAGAAAATATGTTTTTTTAAAAAAAATTTAAAAATGCTATTTAAAAAAAAAAACGATTTTCTAAATAGCTGACCGCTGTTTTTAAAAAGTCTTCTACTTCAGTCTTAAAGTTTTTGTTCATTAGGCGAAATTTTTTTCAAAATGTTGGTAACTTTGGTGCCAACAAATTTTTAATGTTTTCTACTTTTGAGGCTATTTATAAGTACGGTCATTATATCGAGCAACTCTAAAACTGTACAAGAGTCATTGTCAAGAGCTAAAATAGTTGTATGAAAATTCTGCATTATGTTTTGCATAAAATATAAAAATGCTTCTGATAATCCTTAATTCATCATTCATAAATTCCATATGACACATATTCCCCTAAAACTTTTTGGCATTAATTTTTTCATTTCTTCTTAGTAGTAAGTAAATTTGAAGTAATAAATAATATAGAAATAATTGTCGAAAAATTCTATTTAGCTGGACAAATTAAATTTTTGCTTGAAACTGGACAGGCATCAAAAAAGCTTGACAATCCAGCCAAGTCCAGCCAGGCTGGCAACCCTATATATACCCTTCACCAAATTATACTTCAAAATAAAAATTTTATATATTTTTAGGTAAACAAAATTTATTTTTTTTCCAAAGTGGTTTTTTTTATTTTTTTAAAAAAAATGTTTTCTAATTGTTATTTTAAATTTTGTTTAAATTTTTTTTTTTTTCAATTTTTTTTTTGGTGAAAAAAAAATTCGGGTTCAAAATTTTTTTCCGATTTTGACCCATTGTAGGTCCAACTTACTATGGTCTTATATACGTCGTTGCAAATGTCTTCGATAATGTCTTAGTAATCCAGATATAGGTAAAAAATAAGTCAAAAATCGAGGTTGTCCTGGTTTTTTCATCATATCTCAGCCATTTGTGGACCGATTTTGCTGATTTTAAATAGCAAACTTCTCGAAAGCATGTCTGATAGAATTATTTAAGATTTGGATCCCGAAGATATCTGGGGTCTTCAGAAAATTGATATCAACAGACAGACAGACGGACATGGCTTAATCGACTCCGCTATCTATAAGGATCCAGAATATATATACTTTATAGGGTCGGAAATGAAAATGTAGAAATTACAAACGGAATGACAAACTTATATATATCCTTCAATATTATTTAAATTTTTATTTTTTCATAAAAATTTATATTGATGATACGTTATTTTCGTTGCAGAAAACAACAATTCAAAATAACGTAAGACACATGCATAAAGTGTGCTTTGAAAAAATTAATTTTTTATAAAATATCCCAGCCAAAATTTTGTGAATTTTGGTAATTGCAACTAGTTATCACATAAATTATTTTGTAATGAGTGGTGGTTACCCAGCACATTATTTTATTTAGTAGAATAGGTATTTATTTTTATACAGGTTGGTAATGAGCTTTCGAATTTAGTACATGTAGTGAGTTTGACTGGAAAACGGGACGTTAGACGTTCAACACCAGTCAAAGCCATTAATTTTTTTTAAAGTTTATGTTAAAATCATCGTTAACTTACGATAAAATAACTCGTACAACGCGTTGTACGCTGCCTTGGCTAACGTACACTGACAGCCCAGCTGAATTTTGAAAATAAATCGTAAAAATTAAAAGTACAGATATATTTTTAATATTTTTTTTTTATAATTTTATTGAAAAACAAACAAAAAAAATTAACAATTCTTATTTATAGCGGTTTTAGACATAGTTTATCAAAAAACATTTCAGTATTTTACAAACAAATATCTGAAAGCGTAGTGAATGTTAAGATATTACTAAAACATATCAAAGCTTTATAGCACTTGTCAATTGTTCAAAACAAACTAGTCCCATAATTTGTTGAAAGAGAACATATTACATCACTTGTCTATAAAATGCAAAAGGGTCTATCAACACTTTTTTAATTTTTACAGGAGATACAAAAAACATAATAAAATTTAAAGTGTTGTGGTAATAAATATGATTTTCTTTCTTCAATAAATTCTTTATTTTTAAAAATAGAAAGCTTGACATTTGTGAAGTCGTGTGCCTTGATGCGCTGTACTCAATTTTAAATTTTTTGGTTGTTACGCTCTTTTGCATTTTAAGTGACGATATGTATATTTTTAATGAATTTACAATTAATTTGGTGGTAGAGACAAAATTATCATTTAATTTTAATAAAATGTTGTTACCAGTATTAAAATGTATGGAAACGAAGCAAGTTGGGTGGTACCAGTACCTGAATATCTTATGTATTTTTTTGATTTATATATTTTCCGATGCGCCTTCAAAGGTATTTCTCACAATAACCCACTCGATTGCAGTTTCTTGGAGTAAACGAATATATTATGGGAACAAACAAAAAGTAGATAATTTTTAGAAATAGGATTTCTTTATTATTTTATATTGAAAACAACAAAAAAAAAATAATTTCTTTGTTATTTACTGAAACCAGGCAATTTGCGAGATACAGGAAGGAGCCTTTGATCTCACTAAATGAAAATTAGCAGACACACAAATAGCTTAGTTCGAAAACAAACAATTGTGGTATTCACACGGACTACTATTTGGTCATATTGTGATAATGTCCTAATATATATAATAGTTTAAACAACTTTTTTGTGTTTCAAACAAAAAAGTTCTAAACTAATAACCAGGGCAACCAAAAATATGCTCTAAAAAAAGTGTTTTATGCGCATAAAATATGCACTTAAAAATGAAAAATATGCTCTTAAAATATAAAAATATGCACTTAAAAATAGTTGGTTATTGTTTTATTTTAAAGTTGTATTAATAAAATATATAAAAAGTAAAACAAATATTGAGCTCATAAATTAAAATTGGTTATTATAGCATTAAATTTCGATTTTGGTGTATTGGGCATTATACAAAAATAGTTTGGTTCAATTAAGTTTTAAAATTTTCAAACTAAATCTTTGTTTTAGATTTCCGTAGTGTTTCTTAGAAAATTTTAATCAATTGATTCGTCTCATCTTTTAAAATGACTAATACTTCAAACATTTTTTTATATAATTAGTAGCATAATATTTTTCATTCTCAATCCATGTGCCCCAATGTTTACAGGATCAGTTTCTATTCTACAAAAAGCTTTAAAACCTACATCACCATAGTGGGGAGGGTATAATGCGTTTGTGCAGATGTTTGTAACGCCCAAAAATATTAGTCTAACCCACCCACCTTAAAGTATACCTATCGACTTAGAATCACTTTCTGAGTCGATTAAACGATGTCCGTCCGTCCGTCTGGTTGGCTGTTCGGCTGGATGACTGGCTGTCCATATAAATTTTGTGCGCAGAGTACAGGTCGCAATTTTGAAGATATTTCGATCAAATTTGGTACATATTATTTTTTGGGCCCAAGGACCAAGCTTACTGAAACCGGCTTAAATCGGTCCATTATTTCACCTAGCCCCCATACAAATGTCCTTCCGAAATTGGACTTTATCGGTCATAAATGTTTAATTTATATATGTATATCCACAAATTCCGCTCCAAATAAGTTTTATATATAAAAAATTCATGTCACCAAATTTTGTTACGATCGGTCCATAATTAGTCATAGGTCCAATATAGACCCGCTTCCGAAAATCACTTTAACGTGCATAAATCGCTTAAATATGTTGGTATACTCACAAAATTCAACATAGTTATCTTTAATATAGACATAAATCACACGACCTAATTTCATGGTGATCGGTCCTCACTTCCGAAAATCACTCAAAAATATAAATTATTGAAATTTTAAAAGAAAAATGTTTTTGCTTTTACTTAGTGTAGGGTATTATATGGTCGGGCTTGACCGACCATACTTTCTTACTTGTTTTTTATTAAAAAATTGCTATGGATTTTGGAGCATTCATCATGTATGTATAGTTTAACTATTAAATAAATTCGTCTTCCTAAATTTAAATAGAAATATCAAAAAGTCTTACAATAGTGAGGTGTTTTGTTCTAATAAAAAAAACTTTTTTTTGCAGTTTTATCATTGGGACTCAAAAAATACCATCACATTTCCTATGGTTCTTCCTTTCTCATCCATTGTTTCGACAATTGATATCCATGTATATTGTTTTTTTTAATGATTTCTTAATATCTTCGTTACAATTTTTATAAATCGATCAGTATTTTTTGAATGCGAGGTTTTCGATGGATCTTAATATTCTGAACTTTTGTTGAATAGTTTAATTTTATATTAGAGGTTAACTATTAAGTCGCGGTCCACACTGTGGAACATTTGCAAAACATTTTTTAATTCTCTTTTGATTTTTTTTATTTGTTCGTCTCCTGTTGTGATTGACAATCAAATTTCATTTGTTTTGTGTTTGCCGTCATGTGAAGTGCACGCATGACAAATATTTTGTGTTTTACGTCTTTGATTAACAAAAAAAAAACATCAGTTTCATTGAATTATTTGGTAATAATGGAAAAGTGCGGCAAAATACAAATGATGATTGTCGAATTTAAAGTTACAAACATACGACACTCACACATATGCACTGATTGACGGGTTTATTTCATCGTCTCCAGGGCACTTAATTCCCAACCATAACTGCCTCAAGCAACCTTACGTATTTTTTATTATTTGTTAAATTTTGATATTTGTGTTTGTAAATTTTTAATTTAAATTAAATAAGCACCTCTACGATGGGTAGTCATCTTGACGCGATGTAGAGGCTTAAGTGCGATGATTCGCGTTGGCCATGCTGGAGGGGACAGTTTAACTTGAGTTGGCTGTCTCTGGCAGGGTCTCCCATTCCAGAAGGGCACGCGTTGAGCATGATACTAAGAACTACCCTCCCTTTGTCTGATAGCGTCTGTTCTCCTCTGGGGCGGCTATCAGATGCTATTTCCATCGAACCATTTTCCCCTCATTGAGAGGGGTGGTTAAGGTGGATAGTCCGGCTGGTCCGTAAGGACTCTTTAATGTCCGTCCGAAATCCACCAGCGTCTGTTTCCCATATTGGGCGGCTGGTGGTCTGCGTCTGTTTCTCCAATGGGGCGGCAGTTATCTCAACACCTGGCAGCAGGTATAAAATGCAATTAATTGTCCATCAGGACACATGGAAGAGGATAAGGCATGCCCCATGTACCCGGTCGGGGGCTTCATAATCTCCGGGGACCCTACTCCCACAGCGATGGTTTCGGGCTGTGGTGAGTCGAATGCTACTGCAACTCAGGCTAGTCAGGTGATCACACCGGACCAGACTAGTCTGCATGCTACTGGTGTCGCAAGAGGTCAATCTGGCATACCCAGATTGGCTGATTATAAAAAATCCAAGGCAATAGGTGGTAGAGACCTAAGCGGCGAGGTACCTCTGGACTTCTCTCCAAGTACCTCCAAAGCCGCGAAAGCCCAAGTCGTCAAGGCGGCTAAACCCCCTATTTCGGGTGCCTCTAAGGGGGAAGCGACTAAGTCGCCCCTCACGGATGCTTCCCATATGCCAACTGTGCGCTCAGGTCTTGTGAAGGAATCCTCCTGTCCTGAAGACGCATCACCCCTGGCCAATCCCGGCTCTGAAACTAACCCCAGGCATAAAAACCCTGCTAGAAGGGCTGCTACCACCAGGCGTTCCGCTTACCGCTTTGTTGAGGCACTTGGCTCGAAAAAAGTCGAGGATCTCACTAAGGAGCAACAAGCTTCGCTTTCCTGGGCGAAAGCCTATATTGCTGGTCTCAAGACCGCTCCTCCTTCTGCTGAATTACCAGCGGGGCCTAAACGGCAACGTTCAGAGGAGGATACAGCGACCAAGAGCCAGCAACCGGGACCTAAACGTCCCAAAGCGGCACAAAGGTCGTTAGCTAAATCCTTTAGCGAGATTGTCAAAGACAGTCTTGTCAGGGCGGTTATCGACCGGAGTGCGAATGACGGATCCATATCTCAATTGAATTGGGATATGGTGAAGCAAAAACTGGTAGGGGTGTTTTGGAAAGTTCTCAAAGAGAACCCAGGCACTCCTCCACAATGCGATGACGCTGGTTGGTACCAGGGTCACGTAAAACTTATGTCTTGTGTAGATGAACGCTCAGCGTTGCTACTAAAGACTGCCGTCGCATCACTGGGTGAGGTTTGGCCGGGTCTAGGCTTGAGGTGGTATCTGTGAGTGAGATACCCCGAAAGCCTAGATCCATAGCTAAAATACCAGCTGAGCCATCTAGCCCGGAGGAGATCTTGGAGATCCTTCAGTGCTGTAACCCACAGCTTCCAACTCAAGACTGGAAAGTTGTTAAGGTTACGGACGCTGAGGGCTCTTCAAGGAAAGCGATCGTTGTCCTGAATAAGGACTCTTTGGGGCCGCTAAGGAAGGCACAAGGGAAGGTCTACTATGGATTTGGTACGATCATCCTGCGTGTCTATCGTAGCGACAACAAAGGCGATACATCCTCAGGTGATGTAAAGCCCATGCTCTCGGAAGAGGGCATGGATTGCAATGACGCCACTGATCCAGCCGACACTGAAGATACCAACTCAGTCTCCGAACTAGTTGGTACATTCTTTGAACGGATGGATGAGGTGGTGGACGAGGACGCCCTCCTGAATTCTGACCAGGAGGACGCCGACGTCACTATTGTAAAAATGGAGCATGGTGAGGGTGACACAGATAAACCTTCACCACTCTAAAGCAGCATCAGCTGCACTGCTCCTCCGAATTGCTCAGAACGGGGAGGAGCTAGTCATGGTCCAGGAACCTTGGGTCCATCAGGACCGTATCTGTGGACTATGTCTGAAGGGCTATAAGCTCTACTTCGCTAAAGGCGCAGGTAAAATTAGATCCTGTATATTGGCTAAAAGCTCTTTGAAAATCTTCATTCTGTCTGATTACAGTAATGAAGATACAGTAGCAGTCTCATGGGAAACTAATGAAGGCTGTTTGTTATGGCTGATATCCAGCTACATGGCGCATGACCACGGGGAGCATCCACCAAACGATGATATCCGTAGTGCTGTGAAAAAGGCGAATGAGTCCAGGATACCATTGGTTATCTGTGCTGACGCTAACTCGCACCACATTGTATGGGGTAGCAGCGACACCAACACAAGAGGTGAGAGTCTTTTCAGTTTCATACTTAATAGTAGTTTGGAAGTAGTTAATAGAGGTTCAGAACCTACCTTCATTGTTTCAAACAGAAGTGAGGTACTAGACTTAACACTTGTGAGTGCTGAGCACCACAGTATGATTAACAATTGGGCTGTCTCCGACGACTGCTCTTTTTCTGATCATCTATATATTGATTTCAATATCAGTGTAACTTATAGGAATGATAATACCATTCTAAATAGGAGGAAGACCAATTGGGAGTTGCAGAGTGATGTACTCTCCCGATCTCTACCAAACCCGCCCACTATTGAAAATAGGGACGATATTGAGGTAGCAGTTGAGGCACTTACAGAAGCGTTCCAATCAGCTACTAATTTGGCCTGTAAGCCGAATATCTGCAGGGGTAGGAATAAGCCACCCTTGTGGAACCCTGAGATTGCACACGCAAGAAGGGCGTGTCGTAAATTGTTCAACGAGGCAAAGAGGCTGGGTAACTGGCCGGAATATAAGTCCTCAGTGAACCACTTTAAGAACCTTACGAGGAATGCGAAAAGGAAAGCCTGGAGGGACTTCTGTAGGATCCTCTGAGACTAACCGATTACGTAAAATTCTATCAACTTCACCGGTTGTACCAAGCTATATCCAGAAACCCTGTGGTAGATGGACTCTGAATAGCAAGGAAACACTTGAGGTCCTATTAGATACTCATTTTCCAGGTTGCCTTCCAGTCGATGATGAGACTATGAATGGGGCTGCCGATTCTGTTGCTCCGGGTGATAACTCTGTTCCGATAAACAGGGATAGAATCCAATGGGCAATCAAAAGCTTCGACCCGTTTAAATCTCCTGGGCCGGATGGCATTATTCCTGCTGATCTTCAAAAGAACGAAGAAATAGTTGTACCATGGCTCATTAGCATATACACAGCGTGTATTAGATGGACCTATATCCCCACATGGTGGACGAGATGCAGAGTAGTCTTCATTCCTAAAGGTGGTAAGGCGACTCACACTAAACCAAAGGATTATAGGCCAATTAGCCTTGCATCCTTCCTGCTGAAAACCCTAGAAAGGGTGATTGACGTATATCTGAGAATGACCATTCCGTCGGAACTCATCTCTAAATCCCAACATGCCTACACCAAAGGCAGATCTGTGGAAACAGCTCTACATTCGCTAGTTGGCTCCATTGAGGAGTCGCTAATACATAAGGAGTATTCACTTGTTGCCTTTCTCGATATTGAAGGAGCTTTTAATAATGTCAGGCCCGATGCCATCCTATCTGCGATGGATGAACTGGGAATTGATCTATGTGTTCGCCGACTAGTCGAAAAGATACTCGGTTATAGAGTCATTTGTGCTACTTTAGGTGGTGTAAATGTTTTAAAAGTGGCCAATCGTGGAACCCCGCAGGGGGTGTTTTATCACCACTTCTGTGGAATTTGGCTATGAATTCGCTGTTGATCAGGATGGACAACAGAAGGATCAAGACAGTCGCATATGCTGACGATGTTGCAGTTTTTATATCTGGTAAATTTCTGGATACAATAACCAGTTGTATGGAATCTGCATTAAGTACACTGAGTGAGTGGAGTATTTCATGTGGACTTAGTGTGAACCCACAAAAAACGGAACTGGTTCTCTTCACTAGGAGGTATAAGATCGATGACTTCAGACCACCTAGACTGAATGGAATCAGTCTTGAGATTAGAGATAATGCGAAGTATCTTGGCATCATTCTAGATAAAAGATTGTCCTGGAATTTGAATATTCAAAACAGGATTAACAAGGCTTATGTAGCCATCTACTCCTGTAAGAAGGCAATTGGTACAAACTGGGGTATTATGCCGAAGGGTATCAGTTGGATCTTCAAAGCAGTTGTTAAACCCATCTTGTTCTTGGATAATGCTACTCACCGTAAGGCTGTGGAACGAGTTCTCAGGACTATTGCGATACTGATTACAGGCGCTATAAGGACTACCCCCTCTAAGGCACTTTTTACTATCCTGAACTGGTTACCAGTTGATTTGATGGTGATACAAATTGCTCTCAACTCTGCTGTGAGACTAAATGCTGGATGTTCGTGGTATGGTAAAGATCATGGGCACTCTAAGATACTGAACTACTATGGGTAATGTCGATTACTGCATCGCAAAACCATTTTTCGATATGCATTTCCATATTAAGATCCCGAATAGGGATTCATGGCAGCGCGGACTCTTACCCCCTGATGATGTCATAAGGGTATTTACTGATGGCTCAAAGAGGGGCAATAGGGTCGGTGGTGGTTTCTTTATTGAGAACTATGGGATTAAATCCTATTTCAGGCTACCTAACTTCTGTACGGCTCTTCAGGCGGAAATTACGGCCATTAAACGTGCATCCAACTGGCTGAGGTTTTATCAAATATCTGGTGATATATGTATATTTACCGATAGCAAGGCTGCCGTTAAAGGAATAGCGGGTGTCTTTACGACATCTAGGTTAACCGAGGAATGCCGGGTATCCCTTAATGAGATAGCGAGACATTCTAGGATAACGCTTATATGGGTCCCTGGCCACGATGGTAATCAGGGTAATTGTATAGCTGACGAACTGGCCAAAATGGGGACGATGATGGATGATGATGAGATCGACCCCTTTTCTGGTATTTCCCTTGCTATATGCAAGATGGCTGTTCAGCGGACACTATATGAATCTGCACAAAGCAGGTAGACCAATGAGTCTTCCTGTGTTACAACGAGGTCTACTTGGCCCGTATATGATGCCAGCAGGACGAATCTACTTATGGAATTTCGTCGTGAGCAAATAAGGCTAATTGTCTCCTTCATTACAGGACACTGTATAATTGGGACACATGCTAGGAGATTGGGCCTACGGTATAATAACTACTGTAGGAGCTGCCATAATGAAGAAGAGGATGAGACGGTGTCACACCTATTCTGTCAATGCCCGGCTCTGATAAATCTGAGGGAACGCATCTTCGGAACACCATTCCTATCATGCTTAGATGAGCTATCAAGGATAAGTCTTAGACGAATCTACTCTTTCATCAGAGAATCTGGTTGGTTTAGCCTGGAAACAACGGACGTATAATTAATACCAAGATGTTTACCCCTTGGGTATCACAATGGGATCAGTTTTGAATGGACCCAAGGGAGCTGCTTGAAGAGTGGCTACCCATGGAACCTAACCTAACCTAAGCACCAAAGCCGCAAAGCTCCAAAAATTCAAGCACTTGAACATTTTGTTGGAATTTGACTTGACTTGAATGCAAATGTAATTATTAGGGTATTCGAATTATTCGATTTTTCTCTTGTTCGAATAAAACGAATAATTCGAATAAGAGATTTTAACTTGTTCGAAATTCGATCACACGTTTAAAATTAATCGAATTATTCGAATAATTTAAATTTTTTAAAAAGTAAAGAATGAAGTTTTGATGTCGGTTTTTTAATATTTTATTGTTAAAGAAAAACAAAAAAATTACGTTAAAGTTAACAATTCAAGTATTGATAATGTTAAAAAACATTCGAAAACAAAGTCCATCATTAAATTTTCAACAGAAATATTCTGATCAGCAAACCCTTTAGTTTCCGTTTTGGAGCTATGCTTTAAAAAATTTGAGCTAGTTGGACATGGTCCTGAATTCAAATACAATATAAACGCATTAAGAACTTTTTTTATGTCGTTCATTAATTCGGGTTTTAAATTGAGTAACTAATTCTTTAGTAAATTAATTATTCACTATTTCTAAATTATTTATAACAAATTGTATTATACATCATGCTCTATCAACGTTGCCGAATCTTTCCTTAATAAAGTGGGCTTGGGGAATTACACAATAAAGGGAATCTGTCCAAAGTTTGATATCATTGTTTGTGAAGTTGGCTAATTTGAAGACAGGCAGTGCATGATTGACGCATATACAAATACGCAAAAAGTTTATTACCATGTTAGACAAAGATGTTCAACTCCATGCTTTTTTGCAACAAAACGTTAGTTTCCAATATTTGTGTTTATCATTCGATTTTTTAAATATTTTGCAACACTTACATACGTACGAGGTTAATAACATCACTTATATACATATCGCACTTGATCAACAAGAGGGTATTAACTCAAAATTTTAAAATTTTCAGTAGAGGTTAAAAACTGTTTGTTGTTACATTTTAAGAGAATTTGAAAATCTGAATACATAATAGTATATAAATTCCATTTAAAAATATAATTACATTGTTTTTCTTTTAAATTTTTCCAATTATTGCAAAAAAAATCTGTTTTTTGAGTTAATACCTTTTTTCTGAAAAAATGTGAACAATTTTATTATAAAAAGAGTCACATTTCGAATTAAAATCATAAAGTAAAACAAATTTTATCAACAAAACAGTATCAACTCAAAATACAACCAAATATAAATAAAACAATTTGATTATTTTTAACTGGAATAAAGGCTCAACTCAAAATAATACCTTTTTTATGAAAATATACGATGCATTTCTATTTCAACTTTTGTATTAACTCAAAATAATACCTTTTTGTTGTATAAAAGTAGTCACTACATTATCACGAAAATGGTCTCAAATGTTGTTTTCGAGATGAAAGAGTAATCGGAATACGTTGAAATGTTTACAGTAGATAGATATTGATGTTGTTAGTTGATTTCTTGAAAAAAGTGAAATTTTCAAAATTTTGAGTTAATACCCTCTTGTTGATCAAGTGCGATATATTTTAAGATCATGACCTTCATCTATTTCAATGTAGTCATTATAAATGTCATCCTCAATATAACTTTCGACGACGTTTCAAAATCACATTCCCCATCACATTCAACTCCACTTTAATCTAAGCTAATATTTTTATTATTAATTGCGATTCTTCTAATTCTTCGCCAGCTAAATAAGAAATATTTTATTCCGTACCTTTTATTTTCATTGGTTCAAGTCCTAAGTTAAAAATTTTGAAAGATTTGTTTCTAGAATTGTAACTTCTTGCAGTATTATTTATATATTTATAGAAGGAGCTATCGGAACACTCATCTACAGTGATCGAAAGTCCCTTTGACTTTAGTTATTTGTCGAATTTCAGAAACAATAAAATTTTTGTGAGTCATTATTACTTATTTAAATTTGAAATTATGAAAAATTTTAAGCAATTTAAATAAATATGAACATTTATTCGTTTTATTCGATTATTCTACATAAAAATGTTCGAATTATTCGTTATTGGAAAATGACCATTTTTAAATTGTTCGAATAATTATTCGTAAGAAATTATTCGATTAATCGAACTATCATTAGTCGAATGAATACCCTAGTAATTATGTTTTAAACTTGAAAAAGATTTGAAAAATAAAATAACTAACTCATATGTTTATACGACGCACAGTAAAAAATATGATATTGCATATTTTTGGTTGCCCTGCTAATAACACTATTTGAACTATGTTTATTGTTTTGTCATAAAATAATACTTTTTTTTTTTTTGTTTAAAACACAACAATAACTATTATAATATACATATTAGGACATTATGATAATATGAATAAAATCAGACTATTTGAATACCCAAAATATATATGTCTTAACATCATGTTAAGCTATGGCTTATATATGGGCGGTGGGAGTGGCCATATGGGCACATATCCATATTTAGCACATAGATACTATTCGTCGGCTTGGCCGAATATATGATTCTTGATTGTTTATATTTCTTCAGTCATATTTTAGTCACTTATTTGGTAGGGGCTGTAGAAAAAAAATTATGATTACAATTTGAAAATAATGTCTATAGTTTTTATTGTTGTTTGTATTGCAAAAGTTTGTTGCTGTTTAAAATCTTAGTTTTAGAAAAGTTATTATTTCATTTAACGATTTGTATAAGAATAGTTTGTTTTTGTATTGTTTTTTAAATACATATATTTACATTTTTTCTGTAAAGAGATTGTCATAAATGTAAAATTACATTTACACATCATACATTTCCATGTATATACATATACCTTATATTAGAGTTGAGACATACACATATACAAATATTGTTTTGCATTTAAATATTACGGCGCCTTTTTCGAATTTCGAGTAGTGCCGGCCGGATTAAGTGGTATGACATTTGGTATAAAACAGAAATGTTGAACATTTTGGTTACTTCGGATAATTATAATATTTAACACCACCATAGTTCCCGGTATCTTGGGAACTATTGGAGATATTGTTACGAAATTTCACATGGTTTGAGCTGAGTTGTTTTCGAGTTGATTTACGTTTGTTCAGCTTCCTTGCGTTAATGGGGGCCAGTACATAGCACCTCAAAGTTGGTCACCTCGGGTCTCAAATTTTTAAAAAAAATCGCCTAATATCCATTTATGATCCTGAGCTGAAATGTTGAATATATATAGTCATTCAGAAGATCTACAAAAATACCCGTACAAGTGTAGGTTATCTCTATTAGTTGAAGAGATATTCAGGTTTATTGATTTATTTTTTTTTAATTTTTAGATATGGCGGGCCTACGGAGGTTCTAAAATATCAGCTATATTGGCAATAAAATTCTAAATAAAAAAAAACTTACTAACAGTTATCTCTTCCCTATAAAAAGTTATACGCATCCAAAGTTGGAACTTGTATTTTTTAAGTTTTTTCCCAATAAAGCCCATATATTATTTCTTTTGTAGAAAAAAAATTCTTTGGGACTATATAGAATTTTTATATGATCCGGAAAGATAACTTAATGCAAAAGCGTGTAAAGAAAAATTTGGCTCACTTAAGCGGACATACCACCCCGCAGTCCTATCCAAACTTGGTCAATTTAAGAAAAAATTTCGGTTTGAGTAAAAAATTCTAAATAGGCAAAGCACCAATCCACGAAAAAGCTCCATATTTGTATAACCCCATATGTTTCTTAAATACCTACTAAGTATTTTTACTATCACACGGTAAATAACGCCACAGTAGACACTTTTCTAAAAAAACTCAGTTTTTGGAACACATTTTCCCCGTTTTAGGAATTTCGATATTTGAAAATAAAAATTTTCAAAAATTCTGATGCCGTTGATTTAAGGACATTTGAGTCTATATTGGTTCCAAATTTTGTTATGATATCTTTAACCGTTAAAATTTTACATTAATTCAAATTTTATATTTTTATTCGTGGAAAATCACCATATGAATTTTTTTTTAGTTTTTAAGGTAAATGAAGTCCCAAAATTTTATAAAATTATTTAATTTTACTAAAATATCAATCCTCAAGTCATAATATATTCAACAATATCAAATACTTATATACAAAGTCTTTATTTACTTCTCAGAAGTTCCACAAACCATGCCTCCTTTGAAAAATTTGTACGTTTTTTTCAGGCCCGCCATATCTAAAAAACCATAAAATGATCTAGCAAAATTAAAAAAAATAAATCAATAAACCTGAATATATCATCAACTAATAGAGATAACCTAAACTTATAAGCTATCAAGGACTATTTATATTCATTGCATTATTATTTTTCAGCTCATTCGGATCATAAATTAATATTTGGCGATGTTTTTAAAAAAATTGAGACCCGAGGTGACCAACTTTGAGAGGCTACGTACTTGCCCCTTTAGCGCTAGGAAGCTGAACAAACGTAGATCAACTTGGAAACAGCTCAGCTCAAAACATGTGAAATTTCGTAACATCATCTCCAATAGTTCCCAAGATACCGACTTATTTCCAAAAAAAAAAGTTTTTAAACCACTGTGCGATGTGTGTAACGCCCAATTAGTCACTGTATGCAGTCCGACACCACTAAATATTAATATTATTACTATATTATATATATTATATCTAGTAATAATATTAATATTAATTTTTAGTGGTGTCGGACTGCATACTACGTGTTACATATCGTTAAAAGTAAATTGTTTTTATTTGTAAATAGAGAGGTATGGATATGTAAACCTTTTGCGAAAATAACTACCTGTAGTATTTGAATATATTTTGATAGACGATTATCTTCCGGCTCAAGGAAAAGGCCCATTGAAACTTATTGAAACCCATACAAATGTCATGCCGAAATATGAGATTGTCAGTTATAAATGTAGTACAAATTCTCTCACAAATAAGTTTTATATAAAAACAAATCAGATTTAAAAAAATTGTGCGGATCGATCCATAATCCACATCCAAAAAATTGAATATCATGACGATCGGTCGGTCCATAAAAAGTAATAGTCCTCATAAGCTTCCACTTGTGAAAAATACTTATGCCAAAATAATTATAACTTATGTGTCATTTTGTAAAGTGATGCACGACAACCTTGAACAAAAATATTGAAAATTATACGTTCGGGCTTAACCGACTTTACTTCCTTAGTTGCTTTAATTGGCTCAGAAGTGTGAAATGCACTTAAAAGAGGAAATCTTTTTTTTTAAATGTATTAAATTTCCCATTTAGGCTACGTTTCCGCATTACCGTAATCGGCACCGAAAACGAAATTCCATACATTTGCACCGAAAAAAAGTTCGTTTTAGAAATCGGCAACGAAACGGCACCGATCAGTAACGAAAAACCTGTCATTTGGGGCCGGAACGAAAACAACTTCAAGTAGGTTGTTTTCGGTGCTGTAGGAACGAAATTATTTTAATTATTTTTTTATTTAAAATTTAAAGAAAATCAAAATGAATAAAAAAATTAATTTTCTTTATTGGAAGAGGAAAAAATAAATGATGAAATTCTATTTAATGTGCGACATCCAAAATTAAAAAAATAATTTCGTTTCTGCTTTATGTCGCAACGCACCCAACTGAAACGAAAACAATTCAGAAACGAGACGGTGACGAACACCAACGTTTTTCAGTTTTCGTTATCGGCGCCGATTACGGTGTATGCGGAAACCCAGCTTTAGTTATAAATTATTACTTATAATGGAATCGTAACCTGTAAATTTAAAAAAAAAATAAAATAAACAAGTAAGAAAGTATGGTCGGTCAAGTCCGACCATATAATACCATACACTAAGTAAATGAGCAAAAACATTTTTTTTAAATTTCAATAATTTATTTTCATGAATGATTTTCGGAAGAGTGCATTATATGGGAGCTATGACTAATTATGGACTGATCGCCATGAAATTATGTCATGTTGTTTATGTCTATATGAAAGTTAGTCGTATTGAATTGGGTTTACCAACAATAATGTTTTTATAACTGACAAAGTCTTGTGAACTAGCTTCTAAAATTACACGCAGGATCGACATACATAGAAGCATTTTGTCCTAATTTTAAATTTTGTATATTACTTGCCAAAACGTATTATTTAAAAAGCCGTTCACATTACATTTGAGATGATTAAGTTGACACTAAAATGATTAAGTTGACAAATAAAAAAACAACAAACAAATTTATATTTCTTTAAGGCATTAAATATGGAAATAAATACTTTATTAAAGATATCAGCAAATTATTTTAAACATTTTAATAATGAAATTGTGAACATTGATGAATTATTTAAGGTTTTTTAGGGAAAAAAGAGAAAACTTCTGTCAAAATTTATTTATCGGTACTACACTAAAAGGTGGCCGATGCTACATCATCATCAGTTTGAGGTATGTTCAGTTGATCCTACGTGATTAATGAAGTTATTAAGATTTAATCATGTCAATTTGAAGTGATTAACAAATCATTTAAATGTATGGATAATCATCTCGATTTAGAAGTGATTAGAGCTTAATCACGTTTGAGATGATTAACTCTGCAAATGTGAACATAGTATAAGTTATGCTTTGCTGTTTGTGTGTTCATATGTTATTTTTCTAAAAAAAATTAAATTATGAAAAACAAAAATTTTGGTATCTGCCATGGTATTTCCATAATTTCGAATTTCGAATTTTTTATATAATAAATTGGGCGTATTTTGACACCAAATTATTTCCAAAATTTGTAAAACTGTATATAAACTGAAAAAAACAAATTTTACCCTTGTTTATCTGATTTGACTCAAATTTTCAGTGTTGTACTTTAAATCACGTGTCACAATAATCCGAACTGCACTCCTCGAAATTCACAAAAAAAAAAACATCCACGTAAATATGTTTGTGCGTATTAATTTAATAGAATTTTAACTATTTGTAGCAATTAGTAAAAATAAAAATAATTTTTTCTTTTTGTTTTTTTTACAAATAAATACATTCATACATACATTGAGACATACATACATATGGGATAGTATATAAATATATTTGACTAAATTTATTTGAAACATTTACTCATGTGTTTCGTTCTACTGTAAACATGCATATATGCATATTTATGTATATTTCATTTATTTTTATAACAACTATTTATTTATTAATTAATTTATTTATTTATGTAGATATTTACTATTAAATGTATTAAGGCTTAGATACATACATACATATAAGTAAAAAAGTGTTTGTGTGTTAAAGTTTAAAGTTGAGTCCAGCCCAAAAGTGAAAACAAAAATCATTAATATGCCGTTCGTTCTAGAAGACATTTCTTTAAACAATTCATGGAGAGAAATTAAATCGTTTCTTTTCCATTTACTATATATACATACATAATTTAAATTAATTTTCTGCATATTATTTTATATTATACACTTTTTAGATTTGTTTATAAATTGATTGATTTCATTGATTCGTTTCATTCTTAAATTGTTTTTAAGTTCTGATAAATGATAACTGATAACTAACATACATACAAATGTTTTGTATTTTATTGTATTATTGAATACTACTTGTAAAGGTATTTACAGATGACAATACTGTGTATTAATACTTTTCGTATTAAAAATATTATTAAATCTAGCCGGTTTGTCAAGAAATCATTTTAAAAATACATTTCTTGTTTACATGGTAGTATTAAAAATATTTGTTTGTTAATTATTGATGTTTTCTGCAAGTTTTATATATAAATACATAACCGATACATATGAAAATAAAAAGTTTTTGAATTGTTTCAAAAAAATGTTTGAATACCGTCTGTAAATAAAAAAAAACAATAAATTGTAGTATGATACACATTGTCGTCTGTAAATATCTTAAATGATACGAGTAATAAGAACATTTGGCCAATTCACAAGGTCTCTTATCAGTCATATTGGCATAATGTCCTATTTCACCACTTTGCGGCTCGGCTTTACCGACTCTTAGGCGTTTGGCGCAGGTCTCTGCTGGTTGGTTACGAAAACACAATAAACATAGCATATAGAGTAGTATTATTTTAGGACATTTTTTGCTTGAAATGCAATAACAACATTGTGAAATATCAGGGCATTATAACAATATGACATGATAGGAGACCTTGTGAATTGACCAATTGACTTGATATAAATACATAAGAAGGTACAAACGAACACACAAAACAAGATTATTGGAGTTAATTCCTTAATAGATGTGATGATGCATTGTATACTATAATATTTAGGTGAGAAGGAAATAATGTAATACGAAATCCTATTGGAAGGCGGCATGACATAACATGACAGGACATGATAAGTAGCATTAGTAGGTCGTAATTGTGGACGCAAGAAGAAACAATATACATACATATGTAAGTAGTCGAGGAAAAGTAAGTAATTTGTTTAAAACACGAAATGAACGTACAATTAATTAACTATTAGCACTTTGCTTGAAACTTATTATTTAAATGTTTTTTTTTTCTTTTTTTTTAATTTTGAGCAGGTATGACTTTTGCGACACATTTAGTAGCCGTGCTGTTTTTATTCGTCTATTCATTAGTTTTGTTTAGCATGTTCGATTGCACAACTGATTGCGTCTGAATGAGTCGTGCAGGCGATTTATTTTTGAACATATTCTTCTATTTCATGTTCACCAATCGAAAATGCACATTGTAAATGTAGCGGTTGGGGCTTTAGGAGTCCCGAGAAGAGTCTCTTAAAAGCCATGTGCTATTTGAGAGCAGATTTCTTATTCATAAGAGACATTTGCTTTGCCTTAACTTCGGCGAGTGTATGAATACCCTGCTCTTCGAATTTCTTCCATTGGGAATAGTTGATCTGCATGTATGTAATCAATTCAGGCATATCGATGAAACCTCAAATAGAAAAAACAAAACATATGAATATATGCAAGTATTGAATTATAGCTGTGATACTTACTGTCCCAGGCATGCATCATGTCCTGTATGATGTATTCTATGAAGCCAATTTGACTTTTTGGTATACTACAGGTGGCACGATCAAACATTGGCATGACGATTGGCAAATCATTAGCTTTCTCTTCGTCAGTTTGCATAAAATATTCTTCGGCAATACGTCGCGCCCATTCGATACAACAAATCATTGGTCTGGCTGGATTGCTAACATCGGCGACTTTGATAAGCATACGACGCATTAGTATTGAACTTTCTTCTTCGCTTTGTACGATCTTGAAAAGTAAATAGAATATGAAATTATTAAAAGTTAAAAAGTTATAATTTATTGACATCACATTTAATGGTGTCTAGCACTTTTTTTTGGCACCAGATAATGTATATTTCAGAAATGTAAAAGCTATGTTCAGATATCTGTCTATTTTTCATTTTTCAATAACATTACAATATTTATTCTCTTAAAAAGTAGCAGATTTGCCTGAGAAAAAACGTGACAGGCGTATTGAAATCTACACAAAATTCTAAGAAAATTTCCAAAAGAGAGTATGGGTCTAAAATTAAAACCTAGCTCCCGCCAAGAGACATAAAGATTTAAAGCGCGTTTTTCGCTTTCTCGCATTCTACGCGGCTGTCAAAAAAGTAGGATCAATGTATTTGTAAGCTGCAAGTTACTAGTACAAAAGCGTAGAATGTTTCTACTTTTATTAGCGTCACAAGCGTTTTTAATGTGTTCCATTTTAATAAATTAAAACATGTTTAATGGTGAAAAAATAAATAAAAGCTGCAGAAAACGCAAAGTTTTTTTTTTTAAATAAAACAGCAAATTTACGCTTAAAAAGCATCGCATGTAACTTGAAGCGTAAAATAAGTAAATCGGTTTATATTTGCAAAAGTTATTAAACTTTTACGAAAAAAGTTCGAACAAATTTACCTGGTGTAGAAAATACTAAAAAAGGTGTTAATGAAAAGTTGAATGAAGTTTTACAATTTTCATTCGATTTAAATATTTAGAACTATGTTTTGTTAAGAACTATGTAAATTTCCTTTATACATTGGTATACATTTTTATAAACTTTCATATCAAAATAAGCAATGAAAAGCGATTAAAATTAAAAAATTTCTCAACTGTGTATTTTGAAGCCACTCTAGGTTTTGATTTTATAGTCTAAAATTTGGACCAGTGATGTTCATCCCATACAACAATTGTTTAAAAAATTTAAACACATTTGTTACGCTCTTTTAAAGAGCGTAATAAATGTCTCATTTTTTCAGAAATTCAATAAGCATTGTTGTTGGTTGGTTTCTGGATGAAGCATAGCAAACACACGCGTTTCAATTACAATTGAACACAAAAAAACAAAGTTAAAAATAAATAAAAAATTTGAGAGTATTTCGGCCGTATAATGTATATTCTTTCATTTCCTTAAAATTTAAGTTATATTCATTTAATAAATTGGTTTTATTTGACAAAAATTCTAAATTTAAACTTTCTTCATTTTGTTGTTATTTTAAGTGTTTGACATTATGTTTGCTGGGTAGCTCTCTCACCAAATATATTCATTTTTATTTTTGAACATCACTGTTTTAGACCCATAGTTTCTTGGGGAAATTTTCTTAGAATTTTTCGTAGATTACGTTTTTGCTATACGCCTGTTAACCAAAAAAATTTACCCTCCCTAATGAATAGGTACATTAACTTAATGTTTTGACCACACTCAATAACGCAACACTCAACACAAAATATTTCCCGTTTACTTAAAAATTTTATAAAAAAACTAGCTGTTGAATATACAGTAGCCCAAAATTCTACATACAGTAGCCCGTTTCTGTATTTCTCGAATCGAAAAACTTTCCGCATGAAACGATTGAATTTCAACAAAAACAGTGTAAAATGAAACAAAATATGTTTTTTCTCGCACAAGTGTTTCTGTATCTTGAGTTTGCGAGAATTATCTGTCATTTAAATAATTTTCCAGCAATTATTGGAAGGATGTGAGAAAAAGTGTTTCTGTAACAATATTTTGCGAAAAGTTTCTCACAAGAACTGTCAAAACAAGTCACATTTGAAATTGGTGCGAGAAAAACAAAATTTTAAAAAATATAGATATTTTTAACTTCGTATGTATAAATATGGAATCCAAATCAGCCGAAAAAGCAAGTAGCACAGAGTTTGAATAAAATAATTATATATACACATGTAAGTACACAAAAATGTGTTTCTAAATTATTTTTTTTAAATTGAGCAGTTTTAAGCGTCACACTTTACTTTTTGTTTTATATTTAAATGATGACAATCAATAAAACACAATTGTTATATTTTGACATTTTAAATTTTTTTAGCCTTTCACTGTTTTGGTTTTATTATAATTTCTTTCTTTCGTTGGCGTTTGTCTTGCATTTGACACATAATTACTGGAAATATTCCAGTAAGAACAGAATCTGTATTGTCTGTTTTCGCATTCAAATACAGAAACACTTTTTTCTCGCACATCGAGAAACAATGGAATTTTTTGTTTCACACTTCATGTGAGAAGTTTTCCGATGCGAGAAATACAGAAACGAGCTACAGGAATTCAAATTAAATTTCTTTCGTTGAAAGCTGTATTTGTAAGTTAAAAGTAATGAAATATATTTGTTAAAAAAATAAATTCACACTAAAAAAGATTAAAACAACATCACTTAAGTCGGGTTTAGCAACATTTCCTATCACGTCCAAAATTTCACCGTTATTAGAATTTTTGATTCTGAGTCAAATAACGAAATTTTGTTTTGCTTTTTTGGGCTTTAATTTTCAAAATATTATGAAACTAATAGCCCCGCCCACCAAAAAGTTTGCGTGACCGAGAATAAATTTTTCGTTATTTTACTCAGAATCAATAAATCTAATAACGGTGAACTTTTGGGCGTTATTTGATTTTTTTTGCTAATATCGACATAAGACATGTATTATTATCTCATAAAAAAAAACTAAAAAAAACTGCTTTAAATTAAAGTAACATAATAATTTTTCCTGTATGTAGACTTTCTTGGGCTACTGTATGTATAATATCCGAAGTGAATTTCATTGAAATGGGTGATGCCAAATCCTAAAATAGCTAATTAGGTAGCTCTGGAATTAAAAAAATAAAATCTTAGATTTTACCATTATATTGCACAGTGGCGCAGAATAAATCTGAAATTTCTAACTGGCTGATCCGATTGGCATGATTTTCACATAGGCTTAGAACCCTTATCAAATACATTCCTAAAAGTTTCTGGAATTCCAGTACATATCGCACACCCAGATCAAAAGTGACACAACTCAAAATTATTTTTTCGGGTTATATAAACCAGAAAAATGAATTTTGAGCTTAAACTATGCGCAATACACTTGTTTATCTATACAAAAAATATCAGTGCATTCTGTTGTTGTTAACTGTTGCTAAAAAAAACACTAATGTCTTTCATTATGTTTCAATTGGTATATATTTATTTTCGATTTCTGAAAAACTAAAATTTTGAGTTGTGTCACTTTTGAACTGGGTACCCACACCCATGGGGGTGCGATATATATGATATGTAAAAAAACTGTTAGTTTTTATAGAAGAATGTTGAAAGAATTTTGTGTAGAAAAGCTTAATTTTATAAACATTTATTTATTATTTATTGTAGCATATACTAGAAAAAATTTAAGTGTACAAAATTGCAATAGTTTTAGTATAATGTTGTAATAAACTATTTTTTAACAATCTAAAAAGTCGATTTTTATCGATTATTCGACTTTTGAGAAAATTTAAAAATTAATCAAACTTGAAATTTTTAATTATAATATTAGACTAGACATGTATGTTATATTTTATATATACAGTACGGGCTCGATTTGTGCAACTACCTATTATTGCAACTGACCGATTAGCGCAACAGCCTATTTTTTAACATTGCAGTCTTTATAACTGCAACTTTTTTCAAAAAAACAGACGCGATAAGTGCAACTTTATTTATTTTTTCATATGTAATATTATTCAGAAGTTATTCTATTCTCTTCTCTATTTATTCTGGTTGTTTTTTTTAATCAGAAGCGTAATTCAAAACTATTTGCCAAATCATAGGCACCTAAAAAATACTTTCACGACGACACTGCTCTCATAAAGAGTTTTGGCTGTTTATTCACAGTTATTTTTTATTAAAATATTTTTTTATTTATTCGAGTACATATTATATTTATTTACACCATTTATTTTTACTTTGTTTTGTTTAATAAAGAATTTAATTAATTTTTGTTAATTAAATTGCATGTTTTTGTTAAAAAAAAGAATAAAAAACAAGTAAGAGTGCTATATTCGGCTATGCCGAATCTTATATACCCTTCACCTTTGTTGTGGATGCATTATTATTTTTTATAATTAGTATATATGTATGTACATTGCCCACTTTCAGCGTACAGCATCCTAAATTTATCAAGAACACAAAAAACAACAACAACGCCAAACGAAACAAAACACCAAAAGAAAAAACAAAATACGCAAGCCAATGAAACCAACACACATCCAAACATACGTTTAAATGTATAAAAAACAACAACGCCAAAAGAAACAAAACACAAAAGAAAAACAAAATACGCAAAGCATGCACATCCAAGCATACGATTTGTTGCTTTTTTGTCAAAAAAACCAACACACAACCAAACAAACGTTTAGTTGTATAAAAAACAACAACAACGCCAAAAGAAACAAAACACAAAAAAAAACAAAATACGCAAAGCATGCACATCCAAAAACATACGTTTTGTTGCTTTTTTGTCATGAAATTTTCAGAGGTTGTCTCGGATTTTTGTTCATACATATATCTTCGTTATTTATGGACGGATTTTGCTGATTTTAAATAGCAAAATTCTCGAAAGTATGTCTGACAGAATTGTTGAAGATTTGGATCCGGGAGATATCTGGGGCCTTCAGAAAATTGATTTTAACAGACAGACAGACAGACAGACAGACAGACAGACAGACAGACAGACAGACAGACAGACAGACAGACAGACAGACAGACAGACGGACATGGCTTAATCGACTCCGCTATCTATAAGGATCCAGAATATATATACTTTATAGGGTCGGAAATGAAAAATGTAGAAATTACAAACGGAATGACAAACTTCTCACGAAGCTGAAGGGTATAAAAAGTAAGTTAATATTTAGGAGTAAATCATTGCAGAATAGACAAAGTACAATTATTAGAAAGTATGTTCTCAATTATGCATTTCCATATAAAAAAGGAAATGTCTAAAAAAATAATTGAATTTAAATTTTTATTACAAAAAATTCAATTCAATATATTTTTAAATAAGTGTATACTAATTTCAATTAAAACGTTAAACATTTATAAAATATCGCGACAACAAATTAAAAAAATGTAAGTGATTAAATACACAGTTTGACGTTTTAGCGTAAACACTGGAAACTCTCTCTAATAATTGTACATGGTAACTGATTGTACCATGAGAGTAACAAAAACTTAAAATAAAAATTTTATAAAAAACAAGTAAGAGTGCTATATTCGGCTATGCCGAATCTTATATACCCTTCACCTTTGTTGTGGATGCATCATTATTTTTTATAATTAGTATATAGGTATGTATGTACATTGCCCACTTTCAGCTTACAGCATCCTAAATTTATCAAGAACACAAAAAACAACAACAACGCCAAACGAAACAGAACACCAAAAGAAAAAACAAAAACAAAATACGCAAGGCAATGAAACCAACACACATCCAAACATACGTTTAATTGTATAAAAAACAACAACAAAGCCAAAAGAAAAACAAAATACGCAAAGCATGCACATTCAAACATACGATTTGTTGATTTTTTGTCAAAAAAACCAACACACAACCAAACAAAAGTTTAGTTGTATAAAAAACAACAACAACGCCAAAAGAAACAAAACACAAAAAAAAAACAAAATACGCAAATCTTGCACATCCAAACATACGTTTTGTTGTTTTTTTGTCAAAAAAACCAACACACAACCAAACAAACGGTTAGTTGTATAAAAAACAACAACAACGCCAAAAGAAACAAAACACAAAAAAAAAACAAAATACGCAAAGCTTGCACATCCAACCATACGTTTTGTTGTTTTTTTGTCAAAGCATGCAATACATTGTGTTTTTTGATGAAATTTTCAGAGGTTGTCTCGGATTTTTGCTCATATCTCCGTTATTTATGGACGGATTTTGCTGATTTTAAATAGCAAAATTCTCGAAAGTATGTCTGACAGAATTGTTGAAGATTTGGATCCCGGAGATATCTGGGGCCTTCAGAAAATTGATTTCAACAGACAGACAGACAGACGGACAGACAGACGGACATGGCTTAATCGACTCCGCTATGTATAAGGATCCAGAATATATATACTTTATAGGGTCGGAAATGAAAAATGTAGAAATTACAAACGGAATGACAAACTTATATATACCCTTCTCACGAAGCTGAAGGGTATAATAATAGCGTATATAGTGGTTGCTTATTGCAACATTTCGAATATCGCAACAACCCCGATTTCCTTTCAGTTGCGCAAATCGAGCCCGTACTGTATTAACAAAATGTATTTCGATGTTCATTCATACAAAAATAATTACCAAATCCAACATTAGCTCAGATATCTTAATTTTATATAAAACAAATTTAATTTTTTAATGTGTTTTTATCATTACTTAAGTGTTAACAAGATGGTTCGATTGACAGCTATATTTTTGACCATTCAATTTAAATACAAATTAATTTTGAGTAATTTCACTTTCAATGGAATTTTTCACAACTTCTCACGGAAAAGGAGATAATTTTCAAGCATCTAGATAATTTGTAACGAGCGTAACGTAACGTGCGTCACAAAATGTTCTCGGCTTTTTATGGAAACGGCAAATGTTTGTTCATGCAAATAAGTTATGTTAGAATTTTCTATCATTCATCTTTCATTGTAAAAAATTCGCTAAAATTACGAAAAAACACTTCAACTTTTAATGTTACTTCCATTTTTTGTAACGTGCGTCACAAAACTTTGCGAACAATTATTTCGCAAGAAATGGCAATTAAAAGGTAATATCTTATGCCATTTCGAATTACTCTTAAATCTCACTATAGCGTATAGTATACGTTGGAGGTATCTTAATTGAAAAACCAACAAATTTTCATATTTAAATATGTACGAATGAAACGTTCGTCACGAAGGATTTGCCCATATGAGCAATTCCATGTCATCGTACGTGACATTTGCATATAGAGTGGAATAGATTTTGCAAAAATAAGAGTATCTGAAAAATAATTTAGTCTTTATGTTCTATTCAGAGGGTACTATATTTTAAAAAATAATAAGTTCTTTCGAAACATTGTTGTCCAAAATATCGAGCGAAATAAGGGTATATCGTACGTGACATAAAACAGAAGTAATTTTGAGGTACAAATATGCGAAAATTTGCGAATCGTGAGAGCTGTTATGTTTTCTTTTAATTTCTTACACTAAACCAAATATTTTTCATTTACAATCAAAAGGGAAAGATTTTTTACTTTTGTCAAATTGTAGGGATTTTTTGCAATGGCAATTTAAAACTATATATTTTCCAATTATAAAATTAAAAAATATAAAATTTGTTTAAGTGTATCATTAGAAATTCGTAAATTTGATATAATATGATGTAAATAATAAATTAATATCATCACCGCTTTCAAACTATATAGTGATTCCTCTTTTTACGCTATTTGACAATTTCCTTAAAGAACTAGATGCGCTGATAATTTTTGACAATTTCAAAATCTACGGGTAATGGGGGCCAGTATGTGGCCCCTCAAATTTGGTCACCTCGGGTCTCAAATTTTTAAAAAAATCGCCAAAAATCAATTTATGATCCGAATGAGTTGAAATTTTAAATATAAATAGTACTTGAGAAGATATACTAAAATACGCTTAGATGTGTAGGTTATCTATATTAATTTAAGAGATATTTAGATTTATTGATTTATTTTTTTTATTTTTGCTCGATCTTTTTTTTGTATTTAGATATGGCCCGCCATAGATATGGAGGGTCGATCTTTTTTTTACAAAGTCAGCTATATTGGCGATAAAATTCTAAATGATATAAAAACAACTTGGTAACAGTTATGTCGTCTCTATAAAAAGTTACATGCATCCAAATTTGGAACATGTAAAACCTAAAAAAAAATAATAATATGGTGATTTTCTATGAAGAAAAGTATAAAATTTTAATTAATGTAAAATTTTAACGGTTAAAGATATCATAACAAAATTTGGAACTAATATAGACTCAATGTCCTTAAATCAATGGCATTATAATTTTTGACATTTTTTATTTTGAAATACCGAAATTCCTGAAACGGGGAAAGTGTGTTCCAAAAACTGCCTACTGTGACGTTATTTACCGTGTGATAGTAAAAAACTTTGCAAGTATTTAAGAAACATATAGAGCTATACTAATGTGGGACTACTTTGAGGATCAATGCTTTGCCTTTTTAAAAAATTTTATTCAAGCCAAAATTTTTTTTTAAGTTTGAATAGGTCTGGGGTCGACTAGGTCCGCTCAAGTGAGCCAAGTTTTACTTTACACACTTTTGCATTAGGTTCTCTTTTAGGATCATATACAAATTGTATATAGTTCCGAAGAAAATTTATTCCTACAAAAAAAAAATATATAGGGACTTTTTTGTGAAAAAAAGGAAAAAAATACGGCCCATTTTACATGTTCCAAATTTGGATGCATGTAACATTTTATAGGAACGACATAACTGTTAGCAAGTTATTTTTATCTGATTTAGAATTTTATCGCCAATATAGCTGACTTTGTAAAAAAAAAATTCGACCCTCCGTAGGCACGCCATATCTATAAAACCAAAAAAAGATCGAGCAAAATTAAGAAAAATAAATCAATAAACCCAAATATCTCTTCAACTAATGGAGATAACCTACACGTGTAAGCTTATTCTCAAGTACTATTTATATTTTAAATTTCAGCTCATTCGGATCATAAATGGATTTTTGGCGATTTTTTTAAAAAATTGAGACCCGAGGTGTCCAAATTTGAGGGGCCACGTACAAGCCCCCATTACACGTAGGAAGCTGAACAACTGTAAATCAGCTCCAACCATATAAAATTTCATAATAATATCTCTAATAGTTCCCGAGATACCGAATTATTGCAAAAAAAAATACGTTTCTGAACCACTGTGTGTCGTGTTATCGATATATTACAAACAGAATGACAAAATCAATACATATGTATAACACCTTTTTTTTTGATGGGGGTTTTGTTTTTAATATCGATTCCTAATAAGGTGAACGCCAAACTATAACAAGTACTGGCTAGGGTTTTAGCTGTGAGTATAAACTTTTTAACATTAGTTTAAAAAATTAACTTGAAAACGAATAACAGATCTCTTGTTTAGCAACAAATTTAAAAAAAAAGATTTCTTAGATTTTTTCCAATAAATCTAGCATTTTTTCCTAATTAAGTTTTGGCACTAAACGGCGATTTTCTTTTTTATTTAATCGAGTTTATTCTATAAATGCATGATAATAACTGATAGCAATATAATATACATATCGCACTCGTTCAACAATACTGTATTAACTCAAAATTTTAAAATTGTCAGTAGAGGGCAAAAACTGTTTGTGATTACATTTTAAGAGAATTTGAAAATCCGAATACATCATATTAAGCAAACTCCATTTGAAAATATATTTACATTGTTTTTCTTTAAAATGTTTGCAATTATTGCAAAATAAATCTATTATTTTATCAACAAAACAGTATCAACGCAAAATACAACCAAATTTAAATAAAACAATTAGATTATTTTTAACTTGAATAAAGGTTCAATTCAAAATAATACATTTTTTTATGAAAATATACGATGTATTTCTATTTAAATTTTTGTATTAACTCAAAATAATACCTTTTTGTTGATACAAGGTAGTCACTAATTATCACGAAAATGGTCTCAAATGTGGTTTTCAAGATGAACGATTAATCGGAATACGTTGAAATTTTTACAGTAGATAGATATTGATGTTGTTAGTTGATTTCTTGCTAAAAGTGAATTTTTAAAAATTTTTAATTAATACAGTATTGTTGAACGAGTGCGATATGTGTTCACATCAGTGAACAATATCATATCCGCATCACTGATGACAAGCATCACCCTCATCTCAACTGCAGACAACTTCTGTTTGTACACAAATGTCAACTGCAGCCAGTGGTGTTAGGTGTGACGATTTTACGTCATTTTGACGACTTTTTTGAGTAAATTTAGTGATTTGACATTTGACGATTTCTTTTGTAAATTCGCTAACATGCCGACGATTTTTCCACTTAAATTTTATTTTAAAAATTAAAATAAATATGTAAAAAAGAGAGGATTTTTTTCTTGAAATTTGTGTAAAACTAAAGATTTCTCAATGTACAATTGAAATTTACATATTCAACTAAGCTACTGGCTTATATGCAGGGGAATTCACCGCATTCGTGAGCTATCGTATCGAAAAATAATTTCGATATCGAAATTCTTGCTCGATATCGAATGCCATAATCGCAAATAACAAAATTACGATGCATTTTACTCTATATCGAATGCGGTAATTCGGCCCAGAGCTTCGAATTAATTCAGTGTGATCTTTAGCTTTTTTAAAGCCTTTTATTTAAATAAAATTCTTTAATTGTTAAATTAATTTATTATGTAATTAACTTGTAAAAAAATTCATAAAATTTGTGTTAATATTTAATCTAATCAAAATCTAATTGAAGAAAAATGAAATCATTCAAAACATGTTTAAAGCTATTTTGTAATGGATTTGAATTAAGTAACATTTTAATGATTCCATAAGGAATTAATTCTCATAGGAATGAATTCAATACATTTGAAGGACAAATGAATTAAGTCTATGAATTAATTCATAATGAATTCATTACCGGAATGGTTAAGAGATACAGTTTAATTTGATTTCGAAAATGGAATCAAGAATTAATTATATCGAGTCTTTACTTATAAGTGTAAGTTCTTTCGATTTTAATATTTTCTGGAAAAAGGTCAAATCAAACAATAAACCAGCGTTTCCGAATTTATGTGATTTTGTAAATGAATAATAGTTTTACAAAATTCATCAGTATTTTTAGCCAAATAAATATAAATAAAACTAAGACAAGAAATTCTTTGAGACAAAAACCCTTGACGAATTTTTTTTTTTAAAATAGTATTTCAAAAATAGTTTTTATGTGAATATTATTAAAAAGTTAGTATCAAAAACACTGTACTGAATAATATTAATGTACTTAAACAAATACTGTTAATTTATCATTGTTAAATTCGATGTTTTAAGTGTTTTATTGATGCTTTTTATTTAAAGAAAAATTAATTGAATGAACACAACATGATTTTAAGTCTTGACGATTTTTTTAAATTTTTGTGACGAATTTTTTTATAATTTTGACGATTTTTCCAAAAAAAAAAAGCCTAACAGCACTGACTGCAGCTCCCTTTTATTCCTACTCTCTTTAAACCTATCCTAAGAAGAACAACAAGTGCGCTTATTATCGTTTAGCTAAAAGTGTAAAACTAAGCTTAATAATAAATAATTAAATACCTAAAGTGTAACCCTAAATGGGATTAAATCCTATTTCAGGCTACCTAACTTTTGTACGGCTCTTCAGGCGGAAATTACGGCCATTAAACGTGCATCCAACTGGCTGAGGTTTTATCAAATATCTGGTGATATATGTATATTTACCGATAGCAAGGCTGCCGTTAACGGAATAGCGGGTGTCTTTACGACATCTAGGTTAACCGAGGAATGCCGGGTATCCCTTAATGAGATAGCGAGACATTCTAGGATAACGCTTATATGGGTCCCTGGCCACGATGGTAATCAGGGTAATTGTATAGCTGACGAACTGGCCAAAATGGGGGCGATGATGGATGATGATGAGATCGACCCCTTTTCTGGTATTTCCCTTGCTATATGCAAGATGGCTGTTCAGCGGACACTATATGAATCTGCACAAAGCAGGTGGACCAATGAGTCTTCCTGTGTTACAACGAGGTCTACTTGGCCCGTATATGATGCCAGCAGGACGAATCTACTTATGGAATTTCGTCGTGAGCAAATAAGGCTAATTGTCTCCTTCATTACAGGACACTATAATTGGGACACATGCTAGGAGATTGGGCCTACGGTATAATGACTACTGTAGGAGCTGCCATAATGAAGAAGAGGATGAGACGGTGTCACACCTATTCTGTCAATGCCCGGCTCTGATAAATCTGAGGGAACGTATCTTCGGAACACCATTCCTATCATGCTTAGATGAGCTATCAAGGATAAGTCCTAGACGAATCTACTCTTTCATCAGAGAATCTGGTTGGTTTAGCCTGGAAACAACGGACGTATAATTAATACCAAGATGTTTACCCCCTGGGTATCACAATGGGATCAGTTTTGAATGGACCCAAGTGAGCTGCTTGAAGAGTGGCTACCCATGGAACCTAACCTAACCTAACCCTAAAAATAAACATAAAAATTAAAAACCCTAAAATACTTATTAATAATACAGTAGTTTTGACTTACCTGCCTTTCACTTAAGAGCATTTTGCATATAAGTGCACAAAACTTGTGTTTTGTATATTTATTTACCAAACTCCATATAAATTCGTTAATTTAAGTGCATTGTTCATACCTGCACATTTAAGATAAGTGCATAACACTTTTGGAAGCTGTAACTGGTTTTCATGAAAAAATTTCATTTATCTGCCTAATACAAAATTAAATCAAAACAAAATAAGGAAAATACGATTTTGAAAAAATGAAAAGTTTGCAACTTCTTAATAATTTGAAACGTAGCTAAAATAACAAATTTGTCGTTATGTTTAGACGGAAAAATCACAAAGCATCATGTAAATTATTTGCCGTTAGCTGCTTTTTTTGGGCAGTAAACTTAAATGCACTTCCCAGCATCAACGAGCACGTAAGTGCATTAAGGTTAACTTCATTTTTATCTTACCTGCACAAAATATCGTGCAAAGTTGGTTGTGCAGGTAAGTCAAAATTACTGTATAAACCTAAATAAGGGTTTATATTATTAATAAGTATTTTATCAACTGAGTTCAATAAATATATAAATTTTTTATAACGTTACCCGAATATAAATTCTTCTTATTTACCCTTTCGAATTCCCTCGTAAGTACCCTAACTACTTATCCCCCTCTAACCCGTTAAAAACAATATGTATAATTCTTTACTTACATCTCTGGGCTCGACTTCAGAACCAAACACACTAACAAATTTGGCCAAATGTTCAAAATGACGTGTCATTTCAGTGGCCAAAATCATGTCGATAATAGTACTTCTTGCCAATTTGTAAGTATCTTTATCTAAATTCTTAAAAATATTGACGTTGTCATCGGCTGTGAAAGATAAAAAAATGCAAAATAAATTTGAAGTATTTTGATTAATTGTAGTTAAATACCTAATGCCAATCTAAAGGTAGTTGATGCATGATGTGATTCGAGAACGGTTAAATCGTTATACATTATAGCCAGTGGACTATTTGAGTTACAGAGAAAAGCTGATGAACGTCCCGGATGGTCAACATCATGGGCAACGGCAGCAATTAATGCTGTAGCCTCTTCCAAACGATCCATAACTAAGTCTTTGGCAGCCAGTTGTGATATGAAAACTCCAGTTGCCTATAAAGAGATGAAATTAATTTTAATTCCAAATATAACAAGTAAGAAAGTATAGTCGGTCAAGCCTGACCATAATATACCCTATAATGAGTAAATGATTAAAAACATTTTTCTTTTAAAAATAAATATGTATGTAAATTCAATCATTTATTTTCGTGACTGATTTTAGGAAATTGCCATTCTATGATTTATTTCTGTTGAATTGTATTTGCGAATATTTTTAAGAGTTTTGTGCTCGTTAAAGTGATTTTCGGAAGTGAACCTTATATGGAAGATATGTTCAATTATGGACCGATCGCCATGAAATTAGATCGTTTGATTTATTTCCATAAGAAACTCCTTTCCTTTAAATAATATATGACTTTCGGAAATGGGCTTTGTATCTAGCTATGGCCAATTATGGACCAATCGCCAGGAAATTACTTTCTAATTTGTGTTGAATTTTTCGGCATAAAAAACAGTTTTAGGAGTTTTATACACGTTAACGTAAAATTTTTTATGCAGTTCCTGTTTGGTCAAAAAGTGCAAATTGTCACTTAAAAAGTCTCCAGATTCTCCAAAATAAATTGCTTAAGTTAATTTATAACCAAGTGATTAGGTCCACTTTCCTAAGCTACAAGTACGATTATGTTGGTTGTAAAACGTATGAAATATGAATTTAGTTTTTCAAGTAAAACTAAAAAAAAAATATGCCACCGTTTTCTAGAGCCATTTATTTTTGTATTATTACAATGATGTGTGGGCACCTCTATATATACGATCCACTAAATCAAATTTTTTGTGTATATTTAGGAGTTAAAAAAGCAACTTTTAACAGGTATCCTAATAGCCAGCCAGACTGACGGACATTGTTAAATCAACTCAGAAAGTGATGGTAAGTCGATTGGTTTACTTTAAGGTGGGTGCTAGGCTAATATTTTTTGGAGTTACAAACATCAGCAAATACGCATAACACCCTCCCCAATACGGTGGTGTAGGGTAAGAAAACTAAAATTTACCTGCATAACGTCCGCTGCATGAGTGCTGTTGTGGTAGGAGTTATCGGCGTGATAATGACTTTCCATTAAGGCCAACCAATTTTTACATACGGATTCATCCACACCAAGGGTACAGAAAACATCGAAACGCCTGAATATTTCCATACCCAAGTACAAAAGTGGATGTCTTTCGGTGACGTCTTCTAGTTTAAAAATATTAAATTCCCAATTTAGAGATTCTTCCAGTATTTCCATAATGAGAGGGGTTGCCTATTAACAAATAAACACATTTTAAAACTCGCACTAACTACTCATAATTACTCCAAACTAACCTTCATTTTAGCTGGCATTATTCCAGGAGTGTTTGTACTATTGCAGGGACGACCAGACTTTACAATTGAGTCATTCGAGCTGCGTCGAGATGAATAAACATTCGGCCCCTAAAAAGTGTTTGCAAAACAATGGGAAAAGATCATTTCGTATTGACACGAAACTTTTCTAAATACAGATACTTACTGTTAGAAGGGCACCTATAAGATCGGTAGCAATCGGATCATCTGGTCGAATTTCCTTCATTTGAGGGCTGTATAATCCTTCACGTTTCAAGAATTCCATTACCTTATCAATTAGTCGTGCCTCATCTGTTGAACAATTCTCCTGTACTTGTGATAGTAAATTTATTATCTTCAGAGAGGATCATTGTTTTTTTTTTTTTGGATTATTTGTTGCATTTTTGTTTGAAAAGTGCAGTTTGTTGTTGAGTGCAGTTTAGAAAGAGGCGCAATTAACCAACGATTTTTCAGTTTTCGAACAAACGACAAATCGAACGAAGGGACGAAATAACAAAACGAACAGAACGCAGATCAGTAAGATGCAATAGTGTTAACAGTAAACGAACGCAATGCAGTAAATAAAAAAGGAAAAATTAGTAAATTTAAATATAATAAAAATACGAGTACTTAAAAAAGATATAAATAACAAAACAATGCAGATTAATATACATTATGGTGGGTGTTGGAAAGCATAGAGTAAGTTCGGGTAATGTGGTATACCTATTTTTTATTTGACTATAATTTTTAGAATCTTAATTTGATTGGAACAGTTTTCAGCTGGTGTTTTACTACAAGTGTTAGGTTTACATTCATGAAAGTAAAAAAGTCTTTTAAGTTAAGGTTTTAGAGAAATTTGGGAAAAAGGGAAAAAAACCCATAAACAAGCCCTTGAAAAAATTGGCGGGTAATGTGGTGTACCATGTTCTTTTAATATTGTATGCTAAACCACATAACCGATGCATAGTATTTTAATTTGTAAATGAGTTGCGTTTTATTTAAATCATCTTCCATGGTTGCGGTTAAAGTTGGCGGCTGACCAAGCTTACCAGAAGCTCCTCAATACATTCATCGCTTCGTAGGAGACATTGAATGACTGATGCGAAAAAATTTCCATTTGTTGTTTCTAATAGCTCTGATAGCATTCTTCAAATCTTCCGCTGCCCATTTTCATATTTCACATTTCTTTGGCATATTATTTGCTTGAAATTCTTTAGCTATACCACATTAGCCGACCACGTGGTTTAATGAAATTATTATAAAATTAAACATATACACTAAATATACTATATTGTTCTTCTATAGCAAAATATTCCCATTTGACTTTAAAATTAAATTAATGAAGTTTAAAACACGTGATTGTAGAAAAATATTAATTTTTAACAGATCACAAAAAAAAGTAATGCTGAGAGAAAAGCAGCTATACCACATTACCCGCCTATACCACATTACCCGAACTTACTCTAATACCCTTGTACTAACTAACTCCAGTTAAAACTTCCCGATTGATTCATCTCATTCAAATTGAATTCAGTATAAAGAATTCAGATGAAAGATGCTCTGCAGCATTTTGAAAGCAACTTTTGTGACGATAAAGTTCAATATCTAGAGATAATCTATAAATATACCCTAAGCTAACTTATACATATCATTAAAATTACAATAATATGGAATTGGTCTTACTAATTTTTTTTTACATATTTTGGTTTATAGGGTTGGTTAGTTGGGATTATTGAATTTAATGAAAGTTTAAAAAATAAAGCACTTAGTATATACATATGTATGTAAATATATTTATCTTTAACAAAGAAAAAAATAATAAAAATCAAAAACAATACGAAAATGTAACATTGTGTAATTTTTGGTTTGCTTTTAAATTGTCTAATGCGACAATTTAATCTTACCTTTGTTATAGGTGCTTCTAAAGGTAACGAAGTTAGTTTAGCTAAACTTGTACGCCTCAGTCCATCAGATGCGATTGATCGTACATCGAAACTTCCTCGTCGTATAGAGTGAAGCGAACCACGAGGAGCTTCTTTTGGTTGTGGTAGCGTTGCTATGAAATCCGTCTGTCCACCAGGTACATCGAAATTAAAAACAAAATGTGTAGGAGTTCTGGTACAAAGACAAAGTTAAACAAACAGAACTATGTATTAATATACATATGCACGTAATGAATAGTAATTATATTAGCGATAAAATCTTAAACAGTCCAAGTCTCGTATACAAATTTGTCGCCTTCAGTTTTCATTTGCCATCCAATAAAGTAAAAATATTCTGAATCCTTATCGATTAAACGAAGCCGTGTATTTGTTGAAATATATTTTCCGAAGCCCCAAATATCCTCATTTGGTATCTACTAGGGTATTCAATCGATTAACCGTTAATCGGTTAACCAAAATTGATGATTTTCAAATAACAAATAAACCGATTAATTTGTGTCGATTAACCGATTAACAGAAATTGTTTTTTTTTAACTTTATATAGATATATAGTTTTAAACACACACAATTTATTTCTCAACTCGTAAACATTCCCTTCTAGCAACAGTTTTTTGAAGCATAGTGCGAAAACTGACACTAAGGAATTTGCAAATGACCCTTTTTTCTAGAATGTTCTATGATGAACTTTGTCGTAATGAGTCGGAGAACGATATGGTAATAGGCGAAACTGAAGACATTACTGAAACTAGTCTTTTATCACAACTTAAAGAAACTATTAAAGTATTCAAAATCTAAAAAAATGCAAAAAGGACTCACATGGTATGATGGAGGATTTTATATGCTTACAAAAAACTAAAAATTGAACTGAGCAACTGGATTATCTTTATCATGCCTTACTATCGATTTCTCCATCATCTACAATCAGTGAGAGATTTTTTCAATTCAAGTTTTATTAAAACTAAAAAATCATTTAAATTATATTCTTTTTTTAAAAGATTATTTCAGAAGATGTTTATTTATTGTTTTGTTGAAATGTTATGTTTTGTTTGTTTTTTATATTTTTGTTCTTTTTATTAACAAAATGCTTATCTAAGTACACAAGATTCTTGTTTTTATTTTCAATTTAAAATTAAAATGGAAATTATTCGGTTAATCGAATAATTTAAAATTAACCGATTATTAACCGATTAAATCTAAACCTCGATTAATCGATTAAATCAGAAACCCGATTAATTGAATACCCTAGTATCTACACATTAGACATAATAGAATCTTGGTTCGGACACGTAAATGGCCTGGGGAATTTTAAATAACTTTAACATTTTTCGGAACAACATTCTCAGAACGAGAATTACGCTTTCCATTATTTTGCATTCAATTGCAAAAGTAATTATTTAGTAGCATAATTTTTACAAAAACTGAAAATCATATTATATTTTAATATAAAAATTTTAAATATTTTTATGCAAACAAATTTTTAATAAAAACGAACTTAAGCCTAATTAAAAATTTACTTTCAAATTATTAATTAACAAATTTCTTTAAGTTTATTAGTTAAAAAAATTGTATGATAATTTTTTTTCTGAAAACAAAATTCGGGTTATAAAATAACATTTCCGACATTTTGACCCATTGTAGGTCCTAAAATATAAGACGAAATTTTTTCACTTTTTTTAGAATAACTTTCTGAATTAGCTGTTGGCCAAAAACTGAATATAGGGTTTTACCACATTTTGGTAGTAGAGTAGAACCTATACTGTGATGACCGTCTGATTTTTCCACTATTGCACTGTGCAATTTATCGTGTACAATGAAGCATTTCCCAGCAAAAACTTGGTAATGACTTGCAATTACTGAACAGCTTACTTTTCAATGACTACTTCATACCACCTGCATTACATATATGTAGTTTAATAATGGCTGGCATATAATCTAAGTACTTGTTTATTAGCTGAATTACGAAATTCAGAATTATTTCATAATGAAACGCTTTAACGTTTTATTAATTAAATGTTTGTTGATAAAAATCAAATACAAATCGATGTACATCTGATGAATGAGATGAAAAATAATATTTTGTATGTTATACTTATTTAAGTCCCTATTTGTAAGCGAACGTGACAATGACTTGTTTAACTCTCTATTTATAAGCGAAGGTTGTACTTGCCTCCAATGACATCACCGTGTTAAAATAATGTGTTAAAATGCCAATGTATAAGTGGTGAAGAATAGTTATATAAGCTTTTTAACTCATTACTTTTCAATGTAAGTTTTTGCTGGGGTGCTTTAGTGAAGACGACAAAATAAATGTGCTTTGCAGACCTTTATAACTTACTTATCAATGACTACAACATACCGTATGCATTACTTAGAAGTACAGTGCACTCGCGATAATATGAACACCCCAAAATATGAACACTTTTTACTTCCATAGGGTACTCTAAAATATGAACTTAGTGAACTAAGCTGTTCATATTTTAAAAGCTTTTTAAAATATTGTTACGAAATTGTACTTGAGTTCAAATATAACGATTTTAAGGGATGATTTAAAAGTAGCATAATGCTTTCAAATAACAGTGCTGTAATAGCAAACTGTAACATATCTGTGGGCATTATTAAATAGAAGCTTTCAGTTGACCATTGATCGTAAGTTGGCAACGCTGTATATTCGAATATTCAGTTAAAGAACATTGTAGAAAGTACACGACAGATGGCGTATGTATTAGTAAGATCTAGAATATTCGAACTTTGACAGTTAAAGAGCAATCTAGAGTGCAGATGGCAGTGTTATAAATAGTGGCAGAGGTTGCAGCCGTTAAGGAGTTTATCAGAGACGCTTTTCGAATAAACATCAACTAAGTGCCTTAAAGTGTGTTGTGTTTTTCAAGTAAATTCGTGTACATTATAAATTGTGTCTGTATTTCTGACAATTTATAAACGTGCATAAAAAAACATTGAGTGGCTATTTAATTCTGTGGTTGTTGTACATTTTGAATAAATAAAGAGTTGTTACAATTTTTAAACTACTAAACGGCTTTTATTTGCAATCAAAAGTACACAGAAAAAAGTTTCAACATAAATATTATGATTTGATTTCATTAATTTCAATTCATAACATTTATAAATAATTTCTTAAATATTAAGATTTTTTCATATTTTATGTTTTCAAATTAAATCTAGAAGGCTTGAAAAATAAAATTTCAATTTCATTTATATTTTTATGTTGTTGAAAAATTTTTGAAATTTTCCTTGGAAAATTTTTTATTTATTTTTATGATTTTCAGCTACAAAATGAGCAATAATGCGCGAAATTGATTAAATTTTTTTAAGGGGATGATATGCTTAATGTTTATGGATATTTTATTATGTATATTGATATTTTTTAAGTTTTAGATATTGTTGATTTTCATCTTAAAATTTTGGCCAATATATGGCTATTATGCAAATAGTTTTGAATTAATTCATTAGAAAATTCAATTATAATGCAATTTGTTATAAAATATTATTAAATTTATGCAAAACAAGCAAAAATTTCCGTCATGAACAATTTTATAATATTTATGAACATGTTCTTATTCTGAATGAAAAAAGTTTGGGAAAAAAAAGTCAAGTTCGATTAATAATATTTATTACAAAATTCATTCCAATTATGAATTTCTTTTTTCTGTGTATCCGGTTTATTTAAAGGAAATAAACCAACGTTTTGAAAAGGTTAAAACGTAACAATATGAACAGGTTATTTTTATTTTTTTTTTAAGTATTTAATCCATCTACACAGAGTTGAAATCAAAATCAAAAGGGTAGTGGCTAAATTCTAATTCAACTGCTTAATCATTCTTGGACTTCACTAGCTGTTGATGGCAATTATATGTCATTCGCAAATATGAACAATCTTGTGAAAAGTGAAATGGCCTGGTTTCAATTAGTTCATATTATCGCAAGTAATTATTTGTTTTATAACTGCTTTTTTTTCTACTCAGTTGCAATGGCACATTCTATTTTTTAACAGGTAACGACTTCTATGAGATCTTAGTATCAATATATTTTTAAGACATTAATTGTAACTAGTTTTAGGAATATTAAAGTAATGTCACATTTATAAACAGTTGTGGTAAGTACTTGCATTCAATACACATTCAAATATCATAATTTAGCAAAACATGTCAAACAATTTCCTACAAAAACTGTTAAAGAACTCTTTAACAAATTGACTGCCACGTCGGACACATATGTGTGACACTGCACTATGCGGTTTACGCCACGTCGGACACATATGTCCGACACGACTTTTATTCTCTCTAGCCATGTCAGACAATAGTGCTAGATTTTAAGAATTTTTTCGATGTTGTCTGGAAGTTTCTCATCAAAACTGTAATCTTCACATTCTTCATCACTTTCAGAACTTGTACTGAGTATTTTTTCTAACTCAGTATCCCATAAAAAATTCCAAAGAAAATCCTGTGGCCCCCAGCATCTTATTTGCTGAAAGTGCCTTGGCAGTCAATGTGTTAAAGTCGGTCGTTGCAACCGTTTCAATAGGAAACTAGTTCCATAAAATTTCAGCTCAAAATTTAAATTTAATATGTCCAAAGGTCGTCTTTTTAAATTCAAAAAAGTCGAATTTAAAAGGATTTAAAATGTTTATTAGTAGGTACATTAGTATTTAGTTTAACATACCTGCCAATACACGCAACTGGTACCACCCGTACATGCATTGGAATGCCATCCTGATTTTTTCTTTTTACTGTCAGTATGCCATCAAATTCTCGTATACCTTTGCCCGAGTTGTGATTTATAGAGGAAACATCCGAGACAAAGATTTCGGCCAGCGGCTTGTTTATAATTTCATCCTATTTGAAACCAAAGAATTATAAAAATAAATTAATTGCATGTAACCACAGATGGATATGTATGTATGTCTGTATGTATGTATGTATGTATGTATGTATGTATGTATGTATGTATGTATGTATGTATGTATGTATGTATGTATGTATGTATGTATGTATGTATGTATGTATGTATGTATGTATGTATGTATGTATGTATGTATGTATGTATGTATGTATGTATGTATGTATGTATGTATGTATGTATGTATGTATGTATGTATGTATGTATGTATGTATGTATGTATGTATGTATGTATGTATGTATGTATGTATGTATGTATGTATGTATGTATGTATGTATGTATGTATGTATGTATGTATGTATGTATGTATGTATGTATGTATGTATGTATGTATGTATGTATGTATGTATGTATGTATGTATGTATGTATGTATGTATGTATGTATGTATGTATGTATGTATGTATGTATGTATGTATGTATGTATGTATGTATGTATGTATGTATGAATGTATGTTTGTATGTCTGTATTCTTACCAATCGCATATTCAGCAGCCTTTCTGCAGATCTGTTGGCATACTGAATTCTTAGGAGATCATCGGTAATAATGAGAACTTCTTTCAGTCTATGTAGTGCAGTGTAAAGAGCCTGTAAGATAAAATCATATAAAAGAACATATGTACATTAGGCATATATAGGGTTGCCAGATTCAGATTTGCAAAAAGCTGGACTTTGGGGTCTAAAAAGCTGGACAAATCAAAAAAAACTGGAGATTGAAAAAATTACTGAGAAAATGTTAATTTTAGTTTTGTGTAAATAATTTTTATTAAAATATATTTTTGCTACAGTGAGAAAAAACTTGGAAAAAGACAAAGCGTGGGTTGTAGGTCTTATTGAGTACATTACAAATTGTGTCAAAAACTTTTTTGAACTTTTTCGAAAAAAATAAATCGTCATTAAAATAAAAACATGTGTATTTTTAATTTGTTATTGATTGATTCCTATTATTAAATTGTTTTTGTTTTTTCGTATCTTTTTATTATTTATTAAATTGCAATGCAAGGTGCTTACAAATAGTAATGATCTGACCAACGACAAGCAATTTAAATAAAATGAGTTTTATTTTCTGACGGAAAAAATAAAACTCCTCAAATGAGTTTTTTTTCTGCCGGAAAAAATAAAAGTCCTCAAAAGACTTTTATTTATGACGGATATTTAAAACTCTTTTTTCGACAGTTTCATCGGAACTTTTATTTTTACGTTGAAAAATAACTGTTAACTTTGTCTCCGTTGACTCTAACATAGTGATTTTTTGATTTCAAATTTTCTGGATAACCGTTATTTACGGTCTCTGAAAATAACTCAAAATTTTGAGGGTGTTTCAAAATCTTTGAAAACGGGGGTCTACAACCCCCACCTGGTCGCTTTTTAAGTTTTTACAAAAAGTGTTTTTAAACAAATTTAATAAAATATTTTCATTTCATTCCTTAAAATTTATTTAACTATGATTTAAATTTGTTCGGTTTAGTCCGTCATATACATATTTATATTATTAAATTCTAATAACACTGCCACTTTATTTCGTTTTTGAACTTACAGATTTTGTCCAATTCCAAACCTAGAGGTTTGCAAACCATTTTGAAAATCTTTACAAACTTTCTCTAAATTTGTTCATATTAATATTTCAGCTCAAATCAGGTCGAATGACATTCGGTTTATTTCTTTAGTATAAAGATTGTTTAAAATAGTAGAAACTCTTTCACAAAAAGCTTTGCTTACTGGTATTGAAAATACGAAACATACAACTTTTTTTAAAATCACGAATTCATTTTGCGGAAGTTTTTGTAAATCTACCCAAGAAAATATGTTTTTTTTTTTAAAATTTAAAAATGCTATTTTTAAAAAAAAACGATTTTCTAAATAGCTGACCGCTGTTTTTAAAAAGTCTTCTACTTCAGTCTTAAAGTTTTTGTTCATTAGGCGAAATTTTTTTCAAAATGTTGGTAACTTTGGTGCCAACAAATTTTTAATGTTTTCTACTTTTGAGGCTATTTATAAGTACGGTCATTATATCGAGCAACTCTAAAACTGTACAAGAGTCATTCTCAAGAGCTCAAATAGTTGTATGAAAATTCTGCATTATTTTTTGCATAAAATATAAAAATGCTTCTGATAATCCTTAATTCATCATTCATAAATTCCATATGACACGTATTCCCCTAAAACTTTTTGGCATTAATTTTTTCATTTCTTCTTAGTAGTAAGTAAATTTGAAGTAATAAATAATATAGAAATAATTGTCGAAAAATTCTATTTAGCTGGATAAATGAAATTTTAGCTTGAAACTGGACAGGTATCAAAAAAGCTGGACAATCCAGCCAAGTCCAGCCAGGCTGGCAACCCTAGGCATATAACTAATTTTGGCGAAATTTTTGGCATACCACCACGTGATGGCCAATGTTGTATAAGTAATGAAAATCATTTTTTTAGGTCATTTGGAATCAGAAACATTACGCACCAACACCAATTTCTAAAATAAACCAAACTTTTTTTTCTCTGAGAAATTATATAAATAATTTCATAATTTTTTTTTGCACGTGTGAGGGTACTTCCCTTATTTAAAAATTATCTTTTGAAGTATGTCCGCAGTTATTATTAAAATAAAATATATTGTATTTCAAAATAATTGAAAATATTTAATGCAAAACTTTATTGCGTTTGGTGCATGAACTTTTTTAACAACCGCGAAAAAATAATACCGTGGTTTTTTATATTTTTTAATGCTCTATTCGACTGTGCTATGCCAATTTGCATAATTGCAAAAATTGTCAATAGTTATATCCCTAATGTACATATGCATTAAGATTTAAGAAATACAATTATTTCTTAAGGCCAATAACAAAAGAAACCAAAGAAACTGATTAGTGCTTAGTAGGGGGGCCCTTAATGAACAAAAGTTGGATTTTGGCCATTCTCACCCTCCAGTTTGGTGAACATTAGTAAAAAAAAATCATCCTGAAAAATTTTTAGGTAAATCGGTTGGGGATAAGACGTGCCACAAGCCCTCTGAAGGTTTGAGATGCATTTACAAGGGGAAAAATGCATTTTTTCAGTTTTTGTAAAAATTTTGCCATTAAAAAATTACTTTTGCAATTTAATTTGAAAGAATCGAAATGTGTACGTAATTATCGTTCTAATGAGACATAAAAAACAGAAATTGGTCGAAAAATGTTAAAGTTATTAAAAATTCGCCAGGCCATTAACGTGTCTCAGGCCACTAGAACAAAAAATGTAGGAACAAAATTAAAATATTTTGATAAATTACGAACAGATTTCGATTCTTTCAAATTAAATTGCAAAAGTAATTCTTTAATGGCAAAATTTTTACAAAAACTGAAAAAAATGCATTTTTCCCCTTGTAAATGCATCTCAAAACTTCAGAGGGCTTGCGGCACGTCTTATCCCCAACCGATTTACCTAAAATTTTTTCAGGATGATTTTTTTACTAATGTTCACCAAACTGGGGGATGAGAATGGCCAAAATTCAACTTTCGTTTATTAAGGGCCACCCTAGTGCTTAGAGTATGCAATAATACTTTTTGGTAATATTTTCATATCTCACGCGGAGTAAAATATGTTGTAAAAACAAACAAATAACAAATTTGAGCCAGTTTGAGAAAAAATAAAGGTAGGGTCACACTTTTTTTAGCACAAATTTGTTTGACGTGTTTACTCTTACAATTGTTTTGTAAGATCAAACAGCATCAAATAAACTAAAACAATTTTTTTTGTTTTGAATCATCCAAAGTAAAATATGTTTTTGGAATAAATAAAGGAATTCAAATATATTTTATTAAGTGGTTACGTCTTTTTCGTCAAATATTTGTCATGTGTGACCCTACCTTAACACATTGACTGCCAAGGCACTTTCAGCAAATAAGATGCTGGGGGCCACAGCATTTTTTTGGCGTAATCTCTTCGAAAACGTCAATATTGGAATTTAGGCTACTGTCAGTAATATTTACTGCTTAGAAACAGATTTTTTTTTATAAATAAGAGGGTCTTACGAAATGGCGAAAAGGAATTTTTTATGGGATACTGCGTTAGCAAAAATACTCAGTAAAAGTTCAGAAAGTGATGAAGAATGTGAAGATTACAGTTTTGATGAGGAACTTCCAGACAACATCGAAAAAAGTCTTAAAATCCAGCACTATTGTGCGACATGGCTAGAGAGAATAAAAGTAGTGTCGGACATATGTGTCCGACGTGGCGTAAACCGCATAGTTCAGTGACACACATATGTGTCCGACGTGGCAGTCAATGTGTTAAACAAAATTTCTGTTGCAAGACCGATTCCAACTAATTACGAAATAATTTTTTTTCATTAAGGATATTTAAAAAAGTCTTCAAAAAATCAGTCTTTTTTTAATGCTTTAGATTTGGAAACACTTTTGACGCATTTTCCTGATCTGGAGTATACTAACGGTTTCTGGCGAACGGTTTAAATTGTTAATTTGTGTATGTATGTTTCCTTTGTTCCCCTTAAATTGTTTACCCGAAAACCAGTATCTTAAAAAGTCGGGTTTTGGATACTCTATTCGTATTGTGGCAAGTTTTGATATTTTTGTTATCACCAGGTCATCCAAAATTATGCAATATCATATTTTTTTGCTGTGCGTCGACAATCTGAGTTTGTTATTTATCCGTTTCAGACAATTTTAAGAATTTTGACATCGATTTGATAGTGCATATTTTGTTCTTTACTGCATATTTAACTTATAAAGGTATATTTTTTTTTTGCATATTTTCTCTTTTTTTCATTATTTTGTTTTCTTAATATAATTTTATTGTTTGCATTATAATTTTTCATATAAAAATATACACACAAAAATATCAAAATTTAACTGCTTGAGGCAGTTATGGTGTGGCATTAACATTTTACGTCTAATATAAAATTTAATTATTCAACAAATATTCAGAATATTAAAATCCATCGAAAACCTCGAGCTCAAAGCACTTTGATATATTTATAAAAATTGTAACGAAGAATTCATTAAAAAACAATATATATGGATATCAATAGTCGAAACAATGGATGAAAAAGGAAGAAACATAGGAAATGACATGGTATTTTGAGTTTCAATGATAAAACTGCAAAAAAAGTTTATTTTCTGTATTTGCCGCAGTCTTAAATACAACAAATCATTCCACTATTGTAAAGCTTTTTGATAATTCTATTTAAATTTTGGAAGCTGAATTTATTTAGATGTTAAAATATACATACGTGATGAATGCTTCAAAATACATTTCATTCAATTGTTTAAGGTTTTTAAAGCTTTTTGTAGATAGACACGTTTGGAGAAATTTATACGGAACATCTACTGATCCTATGAACATTTGGGCACGTGGATTGAGAATGAAAAATATTATGCTACTAATTACAAACAAAAATTGAAGTATTAGTCATTTTAAAAGATGAGACAAATCAATTGAATATGTTTGTCTAAGAAACTCTACGGAAATCTAAAACAAAGATTTAGTTTGAAAATTTGAAAACATAAGTAAACACATCGTTAGTATAAGTAAACGCAAACGTGCCAAGTCCCATTTTTTGAATTTTACAGGAGAGACAAAAAACGTTCTATCTTCTTTAGATCTGTAAACGCAGTTCTGAAATGACTTTAGAAACTGAAGCCATTTTTAGGGACATAGCTCTTTTGATTTTGTGTTTTTTTGGCTGGACTTAGCACATTTCCTTATAATAAAATTTAATTTCTCGTTTTATTATTTTACAAATTGGTTTTATTATTTTATATTATTTAAATACATAAAAGACAGTTTTATGTATTTTCCTGTAAAGGAAAATAACTCAAAATCTCATATTTTTTAATAATAAACATAAAAAATAAATTATTCGTGTGGTAAATCGTCATAAAGTTTATGATAATCTTTTGGTAGAGTGGTTTTTAAAAATTGCAAGTCTTCGTATTTTTTGACTGTTATATTTCATCTTTCCTGTTAAAGATGCTGCAAATTAGGAAACTCAATTGCTTCTATATTTTCATTAATCTTCTGCGGCATTTTTTTCCATTCTTCAAAAAAATTTAAGTTCAAAATAAATTTCACTTTTATGAGTGTGTAACCACACTATAGTGATTACATCGAAAAATATTAGTCTTCAAAGTATTATAGCAAATATTATTGAAAAAATAGATTTAAATAGCATATTCAATGTTTTTTGCTGGACTTAGCACGTTTTCTTATTATTTTTTTTTTGTGGACTTAGCACTTTTATGTATCACTGAAAAATCATCAGTTAGAAACAAAATAACGAAATTTTTTATTGCAAAAAATGTATCTTATGTTTAACTATCTTTCTGCATCAAAATCTTAATTTCAATCAAAAGTGGACTTGTTACGTTTAAGTACTAAGCTAGCGACATATTAATTTATAATTAATTGGATCTAACAATTTTCATGCTTTAATTTTATAACTTTAATTTATGAACCCAATATTTGCACAGAAAAAATTATGAAAGAAATATTTCCAAACAAACGCTTGTTTGAAATAAAATTTATATTTTAGTATTATTTTTATTTGGTTTTATTAATATACATATTTATTGATTTTAAATTTTGTTTTTAACAATGCTGACAACTTTTTAAATAATCAAAAACGCATATTTATTCTTAATTTTTTTATTTATTGTACTGCAAATCAAGAACGTTTTTATATTACGAAACATTTTTATAATTTGTTAAACCATAGGCAACACTTCTACACAAACAACTTTTTTTCTTTACAAATATTTTATTTGGCTTTAAGAAACATTTTAATAGAATCGAATATTTTTTTTAAATGACTTTATATTTTTTTTTGTTTACTATGAAACAAAAACAAATTTATGTAATTTGACAGACAGTTGGAAAAATAAATATTAAAAAAATATAACATTTTTATGTAAATGGGTTTAAATGTTTGTCCATTTTGTGGTCTGCATTGCCCAGACCGGGTATTGTTGAACTGAATGACGTCGATAATATTGGAGTTCATGCTTAACGTTCGGTAAGTATGATATTACAATAGTTGGCAATACTGTTAAGCGTTCCTGTGCAATTTAGATTTCCAGATGATTGTGTGCCTATTCTGGCTATTCTTCTAGCGATAATACTTAATAAATGGTAAGTACGCTTGATTATCAATTAATAATACAAATATGCTAATAAATACAGTTCATAATGAATTTTTCTCAATCTTCTCGTAGGTGAAGAATATTCAGTGTTATATGGAAAGTGCGCAAGTTTGGCTGACATCTCACGCATTCATTCCTGGATATTTTCTATTAAAAATGTCTATAAAATTATTTTATTTTAAAAACATTGTATTATTCAAAATATTGTGTATTTTCTATAGAAAATATTATTTTCAGCAGTATTTTCTATAGAAAACATTTTGTTGTTGTAACAGTAAATGTTGTTTATAACAGTATTTTCTATAAAAGTTTTACTAATTTTTAATTGTATTTTTTATGAATATTTTTATTGATTTAAATATAAAATTGTTTGAATTTGTACTCAAAACCAATTATTTGTTTTTATTGTTTTATTAAAAAAATTGTTTGATATTTGGAGGATATTCAAATATTATATTTTATTAATAGTAACAATATTTTAATAAGAAAAAAAAATATTTTTTTTCAATAAAAATATTACGAAATGTAGTGTTTGATTTTGTGAATTTTGTGATAGGTCCTATTTCAGTAAAATATTTGTTTGATTTTATAAATTTTGTGTTTGAATACGAAATTTAGTTTTTTCTGTGTGCTTTACTTCATATATATTTTATTAATAAAACTTTGAAATAAAACAACAACCAACTATTTTTAAGTGCATATTTTTATATTTTAAGATCATATTTTTCATTTTAATTATGAATTTAAAAACGAAAAATATGCTCTTAAAATATATAAAAAATAGTTGGTTTTTGTTTGATTTCAGTTTTATTTCAAAAATAAATAGGATTAAATTTCGATTTTAATGACTACATAAAAATACCCAGCAAAAACTTGGTAATGACTTGTAATTACTGAACTGCTTACTTTTTAATGACTACTACATACCACCTGCATTACATATAAGTAGTTTAGTAATGGCTGGAATATAATCTGATACATAAGTACTTGCTTATGAGCTAAAGTCTAAAAAAACAAAGTAAACAAACAAAACAAATAATCAGTTACTTTTTCTCAATTTGCGCATTTATTTTATTGCATGTTTATTTTTAGATAAACAGAAAATAATATAGTACTACTGAGTGAAAACCATTATTTGATGCACAATAAAATAACTAAGCAGTGGTGTAGTGAGTAGAACATCAGACTAGCAAACAGATAGTTCTTGGTTCGACTCTTGGCTGCGACCTATTTTTTTTTATTATTTTTTGTTTGCAAATACAAAAATCTATAAATAACTCTACAACAAAACAACTTATTTAACTGCCTATTTGTAAGCGAGGGTGGTAAGTACTTGCCTCCAATGACATCACCGTGTTATAATAATGAGTTAAAAAGCTATTGTGTACGTAGTGAATAGTAGGTATATTAGCTTTTTAACTCATTACCTTTCAATGTAAGTTTTTGCTGGGTAGTTTGATTCGATTCATTTTATTATTGCAATAACAGTAATTTATTGCTTGTTTACTTGCGTTTTCAAAATTTTAAACTTCCAATTTCTTTCTCACTTACCCCCATTAACACGAAGTCTGGTTAGGTGCTAACTAATAGTTATACTGGGGTTAGAAATTAGTAGCATAAAATTTTACGTCCTGAATTCACATGGCCCAATTTTTAAGGGATAAGTACACAGAAAAAACTAAATTTCGTATTCAAACACAAAATTTATAAAATCAAACAAATATTTTACTGAAATAGGATCTATCACAAAATTCACAAAATCAAATACTACTTTTCGTAATATTTTTATTGAAAAAAAATATTTTTTTTCTTATTAAAATGTTGTTACTATTAATAAAATATAATATTTGAATATCCTCCAAATATCAAACAATTTTTTTAATAAAACAATAAAAACAAATAATTGGTTTTGAGTACAAATTCAAACAATTTTATATTTAAATCAATAAAAATATTCATAAAAAATACAATTAAAAATTGGTAAAACTTTTATAGAAAATACTGTTATAAACATTTTCTACAGAAAATACTGTTATAAACAACATTTTCTATAGAAAATACTGTTATAAACAACATTTTCTATAGAAAATACACAATATTTTGAATAATACAATGTTTTTAAAATAAAATAATTTTGTAGACATTTTTAATAGAAAAAATATCCAGGAATGAATGCGTGAGATGTCAGCCAAACTTGCGCAATTTCCATATAACGGGAATCCAATAACACTGAATATTCTTCACCTACGAGAAGATAGAGAAAAATTCATTATGAACTGTATTTATTAGCATATTTGTATTATTAATTGATAATCAAGAGTACTTACCATTTATTAAGTATTATCGCTAGAAGAATAGCCGGAATAGGCACCCAATCATCTGGAAATCTGAAATTGCACCGGAACGCTTAACAGTATTGCCAACTATTGTAATATCATACTTACCGAACGTTAAGCATGAACTCCAATATTATCGACGTCATTCAGTTCAGCAATATCCGGTCTGGACAATGCAGACCACAAAATGGACAAACCCATTTACATAAAAATTTTATATTTTTTTAATATTTATTTTTCCAACTGTCTGTCAAATTACATAAATTTGTTTTTGTTTCATAGTAAACAAATAAAATATAAAGTCATTCAAAAAAAATATTCGATTCTATTAAAATGTTTCTTAAAACCAAATAAAATATTTGTAAAGAAAAAAAGTTGTTTTTGTAGAAGTGTTGCCTATGGTTTAACAAATTATAAAAATGTTTCGTAATATAAAAACGTTCTTGATTTGCACTGCAATAAATAAAGAAAATTTAAGAATAAATATGCGTTTTTGATTATTTAAAAAGTTGTCAGCATTGTTAAAAACAAAATTTAGAATCAATAAATATATTAATAAACCCAAATAAAAATAATACTAAAATATACATTTTATTTCAAACAAGCGTTTGTTTGGAAATATTTCATTCATAATTTTTTCTGTGTAGGGAGAGAATGTTCTACATACATTTCTCTAAATGATTCTATTCTACACGAAGTTTTATAAAACAATTTTTTATCATTTGTATCAAAAACACGATGGATAAAAACTAAAAATTACAATGAAAACAAGAAAGTAATATTAAGAAAAAAAATATCCATACCAGGGATGGGGTATCAGAACTCTTTACAAAATAATTAAGAACATATTGATTGGGCCATCTAAAATGGGTTACTATATTCTGATATATGACGACTATGCGATTTGAGAATTTTTGTCCTAAAGTAGAATTTTACATAAAAAAATCCGTTTTTTGGATGGACCTGGGCCCTCGGTATCAAACATTTTCAAACCATTTACGTAATTAATAGGTTTACAATAAAAAGCCTTACCTGTTGTGTTGATATGACATTGTGTGGCCGTACTATAGAGTGAAGCGTCTGTTTTAACTCCATTGTGCACATTGACAAATTTGTGCTTTCAGCCATGCACTAAAATCAGGCAGATGTGTAGATAGAGATAAAGAAAGAAAGAGATGGAGTGAGTATGTGTGTGAATTACATTTGCATACGTTTGACATGTGCGTTTAGTTACTTACTCTATTAACGCCAGCGTCTAATAGTGCATTCAGTACATCGTCTCTTTCTGAAATGCTATAAAAATATAAAATAATATTTATTCATATCATATAAACATACATATGTATATACATATGTATCAGAGCTGTAAATGAATCATTAATTTTTGAATTAATTCGCGAATCATTCACACAAAAAAATTTAATTTAAATGAAATTTGAGTCAATTCAAATGAATTTGGTAAAATTGAATTGCACTTCATTTCCAATTCATTAGAATTGATTTTGAATTAATTCAAATGAATTAGAAAAAAGAATTAGCAATTCATTTCCAACTCATTTGAATTGTTTGAAATTTGTATTTTTTTGAAATAAATCTAACATAAATACAGGTAAGCCTGCATTTACTCGGTACTTTATTTACGCGAATTCGATATTACGCGAACTCAAATTAGCAACCATTTTTTCAAATGCGCGACTTTTTTTAAGCGATTTTTATATAACGCGATTTTATATAACGAAAAAAACACAAGAGAATAACAGATTTCTTTTTTGAAAACTTCGTTAATTTTTATAATTTTTTTGTTATGTTTATGTATTGGAATATTTTGTTTTTTTAATTGACATTTTTTCCTTAATTTTCGATAAGAAATATTTTTTTTAGTTGAGTTTTTTTACTTTACTTTTGTTTTAAGTATGTTTTTAAAAGTACAAATAAAATAAGTTTACTTAAATAAGTCGCCTTAAATGCAAACGGACGTAACTAAATTTGTATTGTTTTTGCAGGATACGTTATAAAATCAATAATAATAGAGTATTCTTGGCAATTGTTCAATCAATCAAATACTCGATTTTGAATTTTTGTGTTGTTGTTGTAGCAGCAGTGTTTGCTGAGTTGACAGCCCTTGGCCGAGTGAACTCGGGTCATTCCGGTGCGTAGAACCGGCTGTTGTGGAAATGTTTTTTTTGTAGTTATGTCCGCTTTCATTTAAGGTGACGATATGTATGTACATATGTGTTTTCTATTTAACGCGATTTTTAGGTCCCAATTTCTTTTTTGTTATGTGACTGATGTATTGTTTTTTATATACGCGAAATAAAAAAATATTGGCCGCACAAAAGCATTTCGTTCTAAATTAGAACCTCGTTTTACGCGAATTTGATTTACACGCTATTTTTTTGGGCCCAAAAAACCGCGTAAATGGAGGCCTACCTGTATTAGCAAAAATTTGTCGTTGTGTAGTTGTGGGTCACAAAATTTTGAAAAGAATTAATTGCTTCTTGAATATTAAATGTGTTTCGTCGTTCAGCGTATTGCAAAATAAAAATCAGTTCTTCTTGAAGAAACAAACTGCAAACACCATGTTTTCTTTGATCAGGTTCGGATCCAGGACAAGGCTTTTAAATTTTTGTACTGAATATTTTCATTTTGGTAGGAGAAATTTTTCTTTCCTCCTAGAGATCTGCTCTTGAATTCGATTGATTGCAACTCATTTTTGTTTTCGTTCTTTTGAATTGCTAATTCTTTTTTCTAATTCATTTGAATTAATTCAAAATCAATTCAATTCAAATGAATTAGAAATGAATTGCAACTCATTTTTACAAATTCATTTGAATTGGAAATTAATTGAAATTCATTTCTGCCTAATTCGTTTGAATTGATTTAAATTTCATTTGAATTCATTTTTGTTGTAAAATTAATTAATTAAAAATTTAGCTAATTCATAATGAATTAAAATCAAAAAAAATGATTCATTTCCAGATCTGATATATGTATATGAAAAAGCGGTACAAATTTTAAAATAGGTGGAAATAAGAAAAACTGCTTTCATTATCTTAACACTATCTTTTTTTTATTATCTAGTTTCTAAATATATTAAAGAATTTGGTTTTATGTAATGGAAAACCAATAGGATTCGGTTTTTCTCGGTTTTGGATTAGTTTATTAAATATGGTATTATAGAAAGAAGACATATTTAGCATAATATGCAAAAATTACTATCAAAAATTAGATCATATGTATGTTGATAACTCATAAATAACGGATTTTGTGGTAGTCATAACTCGATTTGAAGTTTAATTGTCAGGAGTTATGAATCACATTTTTAAATGAATTGGTAAGTTTCTTTATTAGAATATTTGACTCCCATACGAACCTTAAACAATTAATTTACCTTAATTAATTGCGCAATTAGGAACATTTACGAAATTAAGGCGTAAAAAATGTAGCTCAATTTATAATAAATTGCGCAATTAATTAATAATTGCGTAAAATTCGAAATGCAAACCTTGTCGCAAGTATTTTTACTGAGGAGAATGTTCAGTGAGAAGAAAAAATTATGTACAATGGCAAGCCTAATGTCAAAAAAGTAAATAAACAAAAGAAAAAGAAAAAAATAAATGTCCGGCGAAGTTGTTTTTAAGTTTATTTAATTTTCTAAACAAATTTAATAATTAATAAATAGTTAAATAAAGTCAATTATCGCCCATGTTCTGGTTTTACAATCAGAACGAAAGTGAAAATTTTCGAAATTTTTCGTGTTCTTGCGATCAAATCAGAACGTTTTTTCCTTTTTTTATTCGTTTATTCCGTGTAAAAAAATCTGATCGAATGTAAATAGAACATAATTTTTTTCTAACAAATATCCATTATATTATACATTTAGTGCTTATTATTTAAAATTCACTCTTTTTTTTATTTATTTCTGGTTATATTATCATTTTTGGTATAATGTTTATACATTAAAAAATTATTTAAAAAAAATAATTCATTTCATTCGTTTTTTCTTGAAAATGAGCAAACTAAATCGGTAACGTATATTTAAATGCTTTTTTTAATGATATTTTGCTTTCACCATAAAATAAATATTAAAAACCATTAATATATGTATTTTATATTTTGAAATGTTAAGATTAACATATTTTGTAATAACTATCATAAAATATACCAAAAATGATAATATAACCAGAAATAAATAAAAAAAAGAGTGAATTTTAAATAATAAGCACTAAATGTATAATATAATGGATATTTGTTAGAAAAAAATTATGTTCTATTTACATTCGATCAGATTTTTTTACACGGAATAAACGAATAAAAAAAGGAAAATAAATTAGGGTTTTAAATAAATATTGATCAAAATTTACAAAATTTTGTCAAATCAGAATTATTTTTATTAAAGTTCGAAAACCAGCGCTGCCAATATAAATAAACATTGATAAAAATAGTGGTGCCAGCATAATTCAGTTAACATTTGTGCAATTACTGGGTTATAAATAAATTTTTAAACAAGTAAATTAAGTGTAAAATAACATTCTAATAAAGTTAAAAAATGTTGTAAATCTGTTTTACAACATTTTTGTAATGATAAGTACCAAAACAAAATTACCTTATTTGAGGAACTAACATGTGGCATTTCTATCAGAACATATGTTCGATCATATGGTGATAAAATACGCGGTAACAGAATTTAATAAAAAGAAAATATGTTTAAAAAATTGTTTCGGTGATAAAAAACAAAATGTAAGTTACATATTTGTGAGAATTTAATTCGTATGTTTTATAACAAATATCATCTTTGTAGGGGCAAACATAGAAATGCCAAACAAGATGCGATAATCCTCAAATTTATCTCTGAGAATTCAGGAGTGGCTAGAGGTTTTTTAAAAGAGACAAAATTGTTCTTGAGGAAATGTGGTCCAGGCTTAAAGACGATTTCAACAAGGCAGGTCCACCAGAAAAATACATAGGAAGCTGGAAAAAAGTAAGTATGATCCCAATGTTATTGAATTAAGTACTAGTTATTTCTATACATGCACATATGTATATACATTAGAGTGACAATCAGTTGTATGGAAAAAATTTTTTGTTAAAATTTTGAAGAGTGCCGGGTGGAATATTGTGACACTATGCCTAAAAGTTAAGTGCTGAAAATTTGAGCCAAATCGGTCAACGATTTCTGGACGCGCATCGAGGTCAAAGTTCAGATATATGCAAAATTATACTATTTATATGGAATAAATAGGTGAAACTCGTTAAATTTCTGCATTGTTTTCTAGAAATGTATAGATTTATTTATATTAATGAATATTACATTAAAAAAATTTTTTTGGAAGTTAACCCTGCATCTCCTTTGGGTCAAAATGACCCAAAAACTGTATTATTGCAAAAATTGAGGAAAAATGCAAATTTTTCAGATATTTTAAAAATTTTGCTACTAAATAAATACTTTTGCAATTGAATGCAAAATAATCGAAATGTGTACGTAATTATCGTTGTAATGAGATATAAATGACAAAATTTGGTTAAAAAATGTTAAAGTTATTACAAATTCGCCAGACCATTAACGTGTTTCAGGCCACTTGAACAAAAAATTTAGGAAAAAAAATTAACATATTTCGAGAAAAATTAAAATAAAAGCTAATTTTTATTTAAAATATGTCCGTATTTACTTGTGTATGAGTTTTTGTCTTCGTAGGATACCGTTAACCTATTCGCAGGTATGGCCAAAAAAAAATATTTTTTTTAACGGCTGTTTCAAATCTCCATTTTCAAATTTTTAAAAATTTTGTTAAACAAATTTCAGAATTTTTTGATCATCACATTGGGATTTATTGAGATCAAAATAGGGAATAAAAATATGAAAAAATTATGTCAATACCTCTTCCAGTTTTTCCGTACCTGCGATTTAAATTTTGCGATTTTCAAGAAAAACTATTTTTTTGTCCATATTTAGGCGAATGAGCCCAATTTCCTTAATGTTATAAATTTTAATTAAAACCTATTCATAATATTATAGTCCCTGTAATTTTAAATATGGTCTGAAAGTTTTACTAAAATCGGAAAACGATAACCTTAAATCGTGAAGGTCAAAGGTCAAATTTTTCAATATTTTGAATTTCTAAAGAAAAGATGGCGAAATGTTATATATTTTTGGGCCGATTTTAATGAGACTTGAGGAAAGTATAACTTAAAGTCCAGAATTTAAAATAACGGTACAAAAATGGAATTTAACTCTTAGCAGCACTTGGGGTCCAAATTACCCTCAACATTTAAAATCACGAAAAACACAGCCATTTTTGACCCCAAGTGCTCTTAAAGGACTAAATCCATTTTTGCACTGTTGTTGTAAATGTTAGACCCCAATGTATATTTTGCTCAAGTTTCATTAAAATCGGCCCAAAAATATATAACATTTCGCTATCTTTTCTTTAGAAATTCCAAATATTGAAAAATTTGACCTTTGACCTTCACGATTTAAGGTTATCGTTTTCCGATTTTAGTAAAACTTTCAGACCATATTTAAAATTACAAGGACTATAATATTATGAATAGGTTTTAGTTAAAGTTTATAACATTAAGGAAATTGGGCTCATTCGCCTAAATACGGACAAAAAATTTGTTTTTCTTGAAAATCGCAAAATTTAAATCGCAGGTACGGAAAAACTGTAAGAGGTATTGACATAATTTTTTCATATTTTTATTCCCTATTTTAATCTCAATAAATCCCAATGTGATGATCAAAAAATTCTGAAATTTCTTTAACAAAATTTTTAAAAATTTGAAAATGGAGATTCGAAACGGCCGTTAAAAAAAATATTTTTTTTTGGCTATACCAGCGATTAGGTTAACGATATCCTACGAAGACAAAAACTCGTACACAAGTAAATTCGGATATATTTTAAATAAAAATTAGTTTTTATTTTAATTTTTCTCGAAATATGTTAATTTTTTTTCTAAATTTTATGTTCAAGTGGCCTGAAACACGTTAATGGTCTGGCGAATTTGTAATAACTTTAAAATTTTTTAACCAAATTTTGTCATTTATATCTCATTACAACGATAATTACGTACACATTTCGATTATTTTGCATTCAATTGCAAAAGTATTTATTTAGTAGCAAAATTTTTAAAATATCTGAAAAATTTGCATTTTTCCCGAATTTTGGCGATAATACAGTTTTTGGGTCATTTTGACCCAAAGGAGATGCAGGGTTAACTTCCAAAAAATTTTTTTTAATGTAATATTCATTAATATAAATAAATCTATACATTTCTAGAAAACAATGCAGAAATTTAACGAGTTTCACCTATTTATTCCATATAAATAGTATAATTTTGCATATATCTGAACTTTGACCTCGATGCGCGTCCAGAAATCGTTGCCCGATTTGGCTCAAATTTTCAGCACTTAACATTTAGGCCTAGTGTCACAATATTCCACCCGGCACTCTTTGAAGTCTAAGAAAAAAAAATCGGCTGTCACTCTAATATACATATGTTGTAAACAAAATGATCTTTCTGGTTTGGCTGGACTGGAAGGGGCATATAAAGAGAAAGCTAAACCACAATAAATCTGTGGTTCAACACACAGGAGGTGGGAACTTCAATCAATTTGTTTTAACCAGTACAGAGGAGGAGCTGGCCGTTATTTGTGATTTTTATACTGCTGTAGATGGCATTGAAATGTCTGAAAGCTGTGGACATACAAATGAAGAGAATATCGACAAGAATAATCAAAACACTCAAACTCCACCAATTTCACCGCACACAACGACATATATTAAAAAACCCTCTCAAAAGAAAACGACAAGATGAGTACGAGCATTTAATGGAGAACGAAACTAAACAAATAGAAAACATTGGGATGGAAATGGTAAAATTACGTGAAATTAATGAACAATTGGTTGGTTGCCTTGAAAATATTGGGCAAAAGTTGGACAATATTGGAAATCAAATTAACAAACTTGTAGGAAAATATGACAAAATAATAGAAATAAAACAAGCAAAGCTAGAAGAATCTATGAAACAACGTTACCAAGAAAATACTCACTTCATTCAAAATCAAAAACATAAGGTGCAGAAACTGGAGATCCAACTTCAACAAATTGAAATTGAAAAGAAGAAGTTAGATAGAACTATTACAAACAATTAACTTAACTGTTTTTTAAACGTTTAAGAATTAATCCCCTTATTTTGGAAATTACCTCAACTACATTTTAAAATATTTCCATACATATTTTTAAACATTAAAAAAGTATCTAAAAATATTCCCAAAAGTTGGTAAATTGATTTGCTAAATAAGAGGGATAGTTTCATTCTCTTATATTTAAAGATTATTTTATATAAAAATATACAAAAATGTATACATTTTGAATTAATATTTTAAGTTGTTATGACCTGAATTCAGTACAAAAAATTTTGTGTTATTTTTTTTAATAAAAGTGATTTTATATAATAAAACAAATTTAATTTGATCTTAAACTGTTGGCGATGTTGTTGCGTATTGTTACTGCATCTTCTACAATGTTTTCAGGAATGCCATCATCTTCCATTGAATATTCTCCATGATCTGTGTCTTGAACTATGATGTCATCCATTGGAATGTTGTGGCTTTTGCAAATATTGTGCATTCCACAACATACATTAATTATTTTCACCACCTTCTGCGGTGTATAATGTAGTGTTGTGCTTAGTAAGCAACGAAAGCGGCTTTTTAAATTACCAATTGTCCTTTCAATTATATTACGGCCAGAACAGTGTTTTTGATTAAATAAATGTTCATTGGTACCAAATTCTGGGTTTCTGTACGGCGTCATAAGATATGGTTCCAATCCATATCCAGAGTCCCCAAGGACAATTATATTTTCACCATTTTCGTATTTTCGACGATAAAATTTGTTGGCCTCACTAATCCGCCAGATAAAGGCATCGTGACATGAACCAGGGTGACAAGCATCCACTGCTCTAATCCGCATTTCATAATCACAAACCTAAACAAATATGTTAAAAAATTAACAAATTATCTACGCATATACACTTACGATCATGGCGTTGATACTAAAGTACCCTTTACGATTATAAAAAAGGGATTCGTCTGATGATGGTCGAATTATCCTGACATGGGTGCCATCAACGCACCCAATTACGTTTGGTATACCAAATTTTTCCAAAAAATGTAATTTTGACGCCCTTGTTTGAGTTTCTGTCATCTTTAGTGTTATCCAAGTCGAACATAGTGTGCTTTCCATCAAATCAATGACCTTCCACATGATCTTTGACATAGTGCTTCGGCCTATACTTATATTTAACCTTCACTTTACCAATACCCACCCGGGTGACCACATCGATTTTATTGGTTTAATATTTTTTTTAATTTTGTTTCGATTTAAATGAAATTTCTACTCACTGAACAAATTCTAGAGTTCTATAGAATTTAATAGAACCATTTTAAACTTTTTATAAGGTTTTTTCAATTTTTTAAAATTTCGTTCGTCGCATATATTTATAGAAGTGTAGTGTCACCCGGGTGGGTATTGGTAAACCTTGTACATAAAAAACCTATGGTAAAGCGAAGGTTAAGTCATTGCCCACAACACCTTGGTAAGCACCAACCGCCAAAAATCGTAGTGTTGCGGCTAATTGAATTATTTCCGGTATTGTACATTTGCTCATTTGAGGCGAAATTTTGTCCAATATCATGACAAAGGCAGTTTTGTTCACCCGGAAAAATGCTATGAATCTTAAAAAAAGCTTATTGGCATTATTGTTTAAAAAAATAATATAACACTTACGCAGTGTCTGGTATTGACAATATATCTGAAGCATCTCTTAAATTGCGTCGTCTTATATTTTCATTTTGTATTTTTCTTCGCTTTAATTCTAAAAAAACTCAATATAAAAGCAGACGGCATTTTAAATCTTTACAAATGAATTATTATGAAGCAATAGTATTGACAAGAAAATCAGATGTTTTTATATTTTGCCACTTCGAAAACTAATTTCGAATATTCGAAGTTTATACGATTTGAGAACACCAAATTTCAATTTCGTGTGATTTTACAAAATCGTTCTAATTGCAAATAGTCCTGAAATAGGAACAGGGGTGTATATCTTTCTCAAATTGAAAAGGAAGAGACTGGCGTAAAGTGAGGCCAGTGAAGAATGTCTGCTGGACTTGTGGCCAAATGATAATTGAGTAAACTAAATTGAGTACCTATGTATATGAGAACACTAAATTTAATTCCGCAATTAAAATTAAATTGAGACAATCAAGAATGCATGTGTGAACATAGCATTATAATTTAGGGAAATTATGTTGAGTTATGAATAATATTTCATGTACCCCTTTAAATCTCTGCTCTGCGCCTCAAATACAATTATTGGTTGCATTTATTTAACTCTGAAAAATTAAATTCTCTGAAGACATACTATGTTTAATAGGGTGGCCCTTAATAAACAAAATTTGGATTTTTGCCAGTCCCAAAATCTAACTTTGTGTGAACATTGGTACAAAAATCATCCTGAAAAAATTTTAGGTAAATCGGGTGGGGTTAAGACCGAAAGTGCCGCAAGCCCTCTGAAGTTTTGAGATGCATTTACATAGGGAAAAATGCAATTTTTTCAGTTTTTGTAAAAATGTTGCCATTTTTTTTACCAATGTTTACCAAATACAACTTTTGTTTATTAATTATATATGTCTTCAGAGAATTTTTCAGAGTTAAATAAATGCTAGATTTTCCAATATAATTCTTTTATTGAAAATCAGGATATTAAAGCCTGTCCACTTCTTTTTACCATCCAAATTGAGTTGTTTTGAAATTACCTTACAATATAATAAAAGGATATATTTTTCAATTCCAGATTTTTCTTCTGAAATTAATTATGAAAGAAAATACGGAAAACCGTATTAAGTTAAAACTGACTACGAAACTCTATAAAATACAGAATAAATTCGTTTTAGATATTAAAATATTTGTTCAGATCATACACCAGTTACAATTATGTATATGATTTAAAGCTATTTGCTAAACCTATGAGAAATTGTGTGCAAGAGCTTGATATATGTATTGGGAATATATTAAATAATATACCTTAAAGTTCGCTCATATTAAGACCTGTAGTTAGACCACATTGACAACCAGCCAGCAGATGGACAGACTGAAGGACATACATTTTTTTAATAACTTTCTGAGTCCATTGATACATTATTTTTGAGCGATTAACATCGGTTGAGAAATAACTGCATTTTTACTGAATATTTACACACAGGAAATACATATGTATGTCCTACATTTCACTTCTATTAAATTGTTTTGTTAAATTTTTTAATATGCACCTAAACTACCAACTTCAATATTTAAACTCCAAACATTTTATACACTTTTTGATACGAACAAGATTTTTTTATTATTTAAAGGGGGGTCAGACGACATGTATTGCTTGTGTTTTGTGCTCATGTATTGGGACATTTTTCCATATGTAAACATATACATACCGTGTGATCCATATGAAACTTTGTGTATGTAAAATACATTTGTATTACACGTGACATTTTTGGCAATTACAGCATGTTCTATTTTCGTGTGTATTACAGTGTTGTATTTTGAAATACAACACTGTGTGAGTGCAAAATAAAAAACAAAACAAAAAATAGTAAAGAAAAATCATAACAAAATAAATTTCATTGCATTAAATATATTTATTGTGATTTAAAAATGTTTTAAATAAATATATTGTTAAAAACAACAAATATATAAACTAATAGAAGTTATGTCACATGCAATTACATATGTACGTTTTAACGTGGAAATTATGAATCGTATGTATAACGTGAATTTTGACATACACATGGAATTCCATATGTATCGAATACATGTCCCAATACACAAGCAATACATGCCGTCTGACCCCCTATTAGTGGCAGACATATCAAAAAAGTAATTTTCGAGGCGCCTAAATTTAAATTATTTTAATTTTTCTCAACTTTTATTTTAAAGGTTTTTTTAGTAGTAATAAAAACAAATCGGCTGATTTAATTTTAACATTTCCAAGGTGGAATTGTACACTAAAAACGATGACGATAGCAGCTTTTCCAAAAGCTGCTAAATTAGCAAATGTATTATCTAATTGTTTTAGTAGTTGAAAATTGTTTGGGTCAAAAAAGTAGAAAATTAAATTTTCAATATCTTTTTATTAATACAAACTAAAAAGACGCGATCTTGTCTTACGAAGTATTTACATACTAGTCTAATCACCATCGCCTTTGGCGTGCGAATTTCTTAAGAAAGAGCTATTTGATAAGGGAGAAAATAAAAAAAAAATCGAAAATAAAAAAACGTTTTTTCGAGAAAAATTTGTCTAAAACCGCAAAAAAATTATATCGCCATCGTTTTAAGCGTACAATTACACCTTGGTTGGGATATATTTAAATTACGTGACTAGTTATTATAACACGTGCATGTCCTAAGCAGGGGGCCATTTTTGATTACAATGAGACGGTCTGATAAGTGGTCGAAAGTAGTCAACGTATTGGATTCACATACTGGTAACATAGCATTAGTTACATAGCTTCCTATCTGGTTTATTGATCAGCTACATAACTAGTTATTTTAACGGGTGCTAATTGACCTCAAACAGTCAGCTAAAACCTTGTAAACAAACCTTCCTCTGACAACTCTCCAAAATATTCCTTTAGTTTTGTGCCTTCCTTAAGTTTTGGATTTTTATGAATGTAAATAACAGTGATAAGTAAATTCTTTGCGAGTTGTTAAGTTTTCCTTAATTAATTTGCCACTTAAAAATATAAGGGAGACATATTATATATGTTTTTTGTAGTTCTCGATGAGTAGATTCTATATGTCCAACTTTTTTGAAATCGGAACAAAAACGAAGAAATATGATCGTTTTAAAAGCGTAACATACCCGAGGTGTCCTAATTTGAGGACCCTTGGTCGCGCCCTTGGTGAGTGCATGAGGTTCAATTTCAAAATTTAAACTCGACAACACTTCTTCTTTGTGTATGTGAAATTTCATTCAAATCGGACCTACTGTTTAGAAGTACCATATTTATTTCCCTCTATTTTTTTTCTATACCACTGTACGACATTATTACTTATTTAAATTCAGAATTATGAAAAATTTTAAAAAATATGTTAAATAAAAATAAATATTTTTAGCCGTTTTATTCGATTATTCTTCATAAAATTGTTAGAATTATTCGTTATTCGAAAGTGTGAGTTTTAAAATTCTTCGAATAATTCGTAAGAAATTGTTCGATTAATCGAACGATCATTATTCGAATGGAATAACATTTATTCGAATATTAACATTGAATAAAAGCTTTGAGTTGATCATTGATCGTAGGTATGGCAACGCTGAATGTTTGCTGCGACTCGTATATTCGAATACGAAAGCTTTCGGCTTCGAATATACGAGTTTTGACAGTTAAAGAACATTGTTGAATGTTCACCAGAGATGACGTGTGTATTCGAAAGCTCTAGACTTCGAATATACGAGTTTTGACAGTTAAAGAACATTGTAGAAAGTTCACCAGAGATGGCGTGTGTATAAATAGTGGCCATGGTTGCAGTCGTGAGTTCAGTTTATCAGAGACGATATTCTCAACTTTCAACAATTTATTTGCATGTGTAAATGCAGGGTAAGATGTATTGTATAACTTTGATTTTGTGGTAGTTTAAATTAAATACATCCATATGTATGTATTAACATGGTGGACGATAAGATGGAATATTTTTACGTACCTCTTTTTAACCACAGCTATTATTGTCGTAAAATGATGGCCACTCATGTGACGAATAGATCTAAAATACAAATAAGTGTAGAAAGTTAGAACTGCGAAACAATAGCATGCAAATTAATATCAATAGTTGAAAATAATCAAACTCACAAGCGAATGAATTCTATAGTTTATAAATCATTAAACTCCTCAACCACATGCTTCTTTCTCACCAATTCATTCGTGTGAGTTAATTGTTTTCCTTCTGAGCAGAACAACTCAAATTATAGTTAGTAGTAGTTTACCTGGCAATGTGTTCAGCATCTAAATGTTTTGCGGAGCGTGCATCAACGATTATGATGTGAAAACATTCTGTGGCACTGCAAAGACTTTCCATGGCACTTTCTTTTGACTTCACTAATGTCACTTCCATATGCTGACGGTTGCATGCCTGCTGCATCACCTCGCAAATATTATCAGTTTTGTGAAAGACCAAAAGAGCCTTTGTCGTACAATGTGCAATTTTATGGAAAGAGTAGAATGTAAAAATCATATTTGGGCAAATATATATATGTAGTATGTATCAGGGATGGATTATAGCTACTATAGAAAATCATTTACTTTTTTTACCTTCAAAAAGTCGGCTTTTTGATATCTGAAAAGTCGACTTTTTCTAATTTAGGAAAATTCAACTTTACGTCTAATCGATATTTTATTTATGTCTATGTGATTTTTGTGGATACCATTTTTTTAAGAGATTTATGTTCGTTAAAGTGATTTTCGGTAGCGGTCCTTATATGGGAGCTATTACTAATTATGTACCGATCATCATAAAATTATGTGACATGACTTCCGTATATATAAAACTTATATGTAGCGAACAATTACGATCGATAAAGTCCAATTTCGGGAGGACATTTGTATGGGGGCTTGGTGAAATAATAGGCTTCGTCATTGGGCTGAAACAAATATCTTAAAAATTGCGACCTGTACTTTGCGCACAAGGACATCCAGCCCCAGCCAGACAAACGGACAGACGGACATCGTTTAATAGACTCAAAAATTAATCGGATAAGTGGTTGCTAAACTAATATTTTTGCGCGTTACAAACATCGGCACAAACGCATGGTTAACAGCTCTATTGATGAGAAAATGAATTTTTTTATTAAAAAAAATAAGAAAATTTAGCCAAAAGTCGATTAATAGAACCCTAGTGGATACATGAAGTCTATTTCTATCTATCATTTTAATTATATTTGGTTACCTTCAATAAAAATTTATAGATTTTGAAATTCAACCAAATGTTTTATGGTAGTACCACGGTACAAATTAAGTCTAAGATGAATCAAAAAAGTAAACTTATATCATGTTTGTCATCCCTGATATGTATATTGATTTTAGCTAAGAATTATCATGTGAAAATACAACTTACCTTGAGATTAGGATTCGGCGGTAACACGGTGGGGTATTTTATTTCAAAGACATTTCGCTGCAAACAAAGTGAAAACGGAAAAATATAAATTTCAATTTTATGAAATTTTAATTTATAAAAATACATAAGTTTTAAAAATGGAAATTTTTCGTAGACTTTTAATAAATACAAACTTGTAAGATTTAATTATGTATATGAATATATGTATATGTATGTATTATTGCTTGAAAAATTGTTTATATTGTTGATTTGATGTAAATTGTAATATAAATATTTCGTTGGGTTGATTAAAGCCAATATCAACCGAAAACATTAATATGCATACTAGAGCCGATCTATGTACACGCAGAGAAAAAATATAATTGGGCATGGTTACTGTAACCATTTAAATAGTGTTACAAGATTTTTAACAATATTATAGTCACAGTAACCATTTACATGATTGTGGTAACCATAATATGGTTAATTTACGATTCACATGATTGTATCAACCATATATATGGTTACAGTAAACAAATATATGTTTGTGGCAACCATATTTATGATGAATAATTTTATCATAATATTTTGTTCTCAGATTATGATAAGCCTTAAGCCGAGAACAACATAATATGATAAGTCCTTCATCATATGAAATATGAAAATATGAAAAAATAAAAAAAATATGTTTAGTCTTGAAAAATAAAATATTGAAAAAACACTTTCTTCTTTTTTCTTTTCTAATTTATTCACAATTAAGTGAATTCGCCCATATTCACAAAATTTTAGTTTTTTGTTTGATATACATAAAATTGAGCAGTTAATGTTCTTCTTTCGATTGATTGAATTTTGAAAGAAGAATTTTAAACTCAGTTTAAATTTTTGGTTTTTGTAAAAGTTGTTTATACAAAACATTTTTAAATTGTACCAAATGAGTCGCGGTAGTACCACGGTACTTTAGAAGGTCAAAATGTACCAAAAAATGTACAATTGTACCAACTTTAACATCCCTGACGTGTGCTAATTGTCCTCAAATAGTCAGCTAAAAAGACATATCATAGACATAAAGAATTGTTTGTAAACAAACCTTCCTCTAACAACTCTCCAATGAATTGCTTTCTAAAGTGCAGTTAAAAAATAAACGTTTAAAGTGACTTCACTATAGGTTACTAAGAGACACAAAAGTGACTATTGACTTCATGCTGTTACATGGGATATCAGTATACTTAAGAGAAAATAAAAATAAACTGTTTGAGAATTATATCAACACAATTTGTATAAACCCAGTTTGTACGAATTACTCACAAAACCTTTAAAGTAGTCACAGAAAAGAAAACGCCATTAGTATCAAAAATGAAAATTTCATTTTACGTAAATATATGCATATATTTTTATTATATATCATTTTATTTTGAAAAGCCATGAAACAAACGTGTTATTATCTTATAAGCAAAGTTTGAAAGAATAAATTCTTAATTCCATTTTCAAAATCAAATTAATTGTATTTCTTAGCCATTCCGTTAATGAACTCATTACGAATTAATTCATAGACTTAATTCCTTTGTACTTCAAATTTATTGAATTCATTTCTTTCAGAATTATTTTAACATGTATAGAATTAATTCCTTATTGAATCATTCAAATTTACATCAAATCCATTACAAAATAGCTTTAAAAATGCATTGAATGATTCATCTTCAATTCAAATCTATTAAAAAAGATCCGAATTAACAAAAATTCATTCAACCTTTGAATGAATTATGTTAGTAATTAATTCCATTATGAATTAATTCAACGATGAATGAATTCTATTAAAATAAAAGTTTTAAATTAAGCTAAAGAATTATATGTGAAATTCCATATCATCTTACTTGACATTTGTACGCCTATAGAGTGGAATAGATTTTGCAAAAATAAGAGTATCTGAAAAATAATTTGGTCTTTATGTTTCATTCAGAGGGTACTACATATATTTCATTTCACGCTATATGCTAATTGGAAGCTTAGTTTTAACCGCAATTTTAGCCTAAAACACGCCAATTAAATTAAAAATTAAATATAGTCAGTTTAAACAATTATTTTTGCCAACAAAATGTTGTAATAAGCTCTAAATACTTACACATAGTAATATTTTAGTGTTTTCTCCTATTCAAATCATCTTGAAAAAAAGTTTCAAGGGTTTTTGGGTTTTCAGTCGTATTTATTCTCGTGGAATTGCCCATATGTTAAGTATGGATTTATAGTAGGAATAACCTTGTACTTGTATTAAAAATATTAAGAAAAACATTTTAAAATTTCGCAATTTGCATATAAAATTGTTTAACGTCTATCCGACTCGGAGATGTAATTTATAACGAAAATGTATTTAAGCGATCCGATAGCCAAATTGAAAAATGTATGTGAAGGGCACTCGAAAAAACATATATTTCTGAAGATGTCGGTAATTGTTTAAAAGTTTACGAAGGTCTTTTTGTATTCCTAGTCAGCCGTCAACAAGATCAAGATCATCAACTGTTGCTAATTACAACGTATTTAAAATGTTGTTGTCAAAATTTTATTCATTACACTGTCCAACAAATTAAGACTTTTTGATTGGAACAGAATAGCGACCCTATAATTCTGAAAGGGCATGCTAAGTATATCATATGGCGGGCCTACGGAGGTTCGAAATGTTTTTTGTGGCTTGGATTGGAACAGAAGTATATCATATGGCGGGCCTACGGAGGTTCGAAATGTTTTTTGTGGCGATTTTTTTTAAAAATGTGAAACCAGAGATGGCGTGTAATTTTGCTAATTAAGTGTAAAGGGCTTTAATTACAACTTTTCTATCTTTGGTGACCCCCCACAGAAATTTTAACCCCTAATGAGAGGACATAGAGGGTTAATATCTTCGACAAAAATCATCCCCATTAAATTCCTCAATATAACTCTGACAATAAGAATTCTTAACTATTTTAATGTAACTATCTTTAGAAAGTAATGTCAGAGATTGATCTTTCGGGTCATAATAAAGATTCAGACATTCAATTATAATTTCTGAGTTTTATTTCAAATTAAAAAAAATTTCAATAAAACCTTATATCTTACATATATATAAAAAGAAGTGTACATTTTGATGTCACCACTAACTGCGAAAACGGGTCGACCGATTTCAACCAAAATTTCAGGGTACGTTGGGGATGGTCTGTAGATGGCACTATACCGCTAATGACACTATGACACTAATGATTTCAATGTCAGTAATTGTGGCCAAACTTTAAAAGTTAAAAAAAATCCAAAATTTTTTCATTCGAGAAATAAATGCTACAACTTTGTAAAATGACCACCTCAGTGTTTCGGGTGCGATGTCAGGTCGGGGGAGTCTGTCCTTTTTTTTGTCCGACACTGTATATTCAAATCGAGATGCAATATAAAACAGAATTATTGTAAGGGACAGCAACGCGGACCGGGTTCAGCTAGTTATAAATAAATTTAGCTTTACATTTTTATTTTAGTGATCCCTTATTTATAAACTTAAATTTTAAGATATGTTTTTTTTATATATTTATGTTTTCGTTCACTTTTTAAATAGAGATTTAAAATTCCTGTTAGAAATCTTGACCTTTTTAATTTTCCATTTTTTTTGACGATTTTTTTCTTTTTTATCGGGATAATGACGATTTTTTCCCAAATTCATCTGGCCTCTCTCCTTCCGTTCTATGCGTTTATTCTATGAAAGTATGTATGATAAAAAATAGTTTTTATAAATTTTAGTTTTGGTATTTCTTTTAAATTGCGAGATTCGATTCTTGCATCAATATATATTGATCATTTATTGTAAAAGAGCGACATTTTATTACATTTCCAAATCAGTTGTATTTTTATACTCTACACCACCATAGTGGAGAGGGTATATTAGATTAAGGCTGATCAGAGCTGTAAATGAATAATTATTTTTTGATTTTAATTCGGTACGAATTAACTAAATTTTGAATTAATTATTTTCACAACAAATAATAATTGAATGAAATTCGTTTTCAATTCAAATAAATCTGTAAAATGAATTGCAATTCGTTTCCAATTCAAATGAATTTGTTAAAGTGAATTGCAATTCATTTCCAATTCGTTTGAATTGTATTGATTTTGAAGTCATTCAGGTGAATTAGTTCGAAAGGATTTTCGCCAATACCTAATAATTCAGTTCATATTCTGCCACTACCTAACAATTCCAGTATATAGCCTAGTACTCTGTTCATATTTGCGAAAAATTATGGTTTTTTCATGCGAAAAATTTAAATGCTGTTTGACAGCTAGCTGTTGGTTTTAATTTCGTGCGAAAGAAGTGCTGATTTATCGGTCATAAAAGTTTAATTTATATAGGTATCTACTAGGGTATTTATTCGACTAATGATCGTTCGATTAATCGAATAATTTCTTACGAATAATTATTCGAACAATTTAAAAACGGCCATTTGCGAATAACGAATAATTCGAACAATTTTATGTAGAATAATCGAATAAAACGAATAAATGTTCATATAGTATATTTAAATTTATTAAATTACTTAAAATTTTTCATAATTCCAAATTTAAATAAGTAATAATGGCTCACAAAAATTGTATTGTTTCTGAAATTCTACAAATAACTAAAGAAAAGGGACTTTCGATCACTGTAGATGAGTGTTCTGATAGTTCCTTCTATAAATATATAAATATTGCTACAAGAAGTTACAATTCTAAAAACAAATCTTTAAAAAATTTTAACTTAGGACTTGAACCAATGAAAATAAAAGGTACGGAATAAAATATTTGTTATTTAGCTGACGAAATATTAGAAGAATCATAATTAATAATCTGTTCCTATTTCATAGAATCCTATATTCAGCTTACGTGATTACTAAGCTATCGCAATTTTTTACTATTTTCATTTAATATTTAAGGGAATATATGTGACTAGACGGCCTGAATAACAGATCGAAACTATCGGACACGAATAAATTAAAATTACGTTAATTGACCTTCCATATCAGACGACTGCACCATTTTAAGCATAAAGGACCTGCTTCGAAAAGCATAGGCGCTTAATTTATTTTTGTATGGTTTATTGATTTGGTTTCTCCTTATTATATTTGCATCATTAAATTATCTTTTGGAGGTTGCAATAGTCATAAATGTCCACATGTCAAAATTCTTTGATATTATTTTGCTTTTATAATATTTCAAGACATGTTATCTTTCAGAAAAATATAAACACATTATTAATTTTTTATTTTTTGTATAATTTAAAATTAACTTTTTTTTAAAAAAAAAATGGCGAAAAAACGCCTTTTTTTATTTTTTTAAGTTTGAATACACATAACTATTGACTCAGTAAAGGTTTGCCAACAGTTTTTTCTCAGGATTATTAATAAATTTGTTGTTAAAAAACATAAAATTTTACTTTTCAAATGCGAATAACTCGTAAATTATAAGAGATAATATACGGCTAAAGCAATGTTTTTTGTAGATCTCGTCTAGTAGATACCATATATCGTCCCTGTTTTGAATATTAGTACTATATAGATTTTTTCGAATTTTTTTTATTGTTGCAATTTGCTGCTTTTCTGGTCATACATATGTGCACAAAAGCATTTTTCGATATCTTAATTGGTTCAGAATTTAACAAAAGCACCTATATGATTTTCATGTACTAAATGCTTCAACAAAAAGTCCTATGTGTTTCTAATGATATAGGTTTTCTTGTTCAAAACAAAACATTCCAGAGTCTAGTGCAGCGAACAATAGCAAACTAATGTCTGAATTGTGTAAAAATGCAAACAATTGACAAATATTTAAATCAAATTCTCGTTTTTCGTAAATTAAATAAATCAACTGATTTCAGTGTTACCGTGTGGTTGTTATTTTACACTAAAATTAACAAATTTTTTTGTTTATGTATAAATATAAACTTTTGGTAACACTTAAATTTTCATACAACATTTGAAAAACATATGTAAAAATGTTGTAGGTGTTGTACAAAATATTTATATAGAAATTATCAACAACATTTGTACAACTATTGTAGATTCAGACGACTTATAACTCATACGACTGTACAACGTCAGTTGTGAATTTAGTATTTATAGTGATTAGAGTAAAAAGAGTAATTGATCGCGAGTCTCCGAGTGTAATTATAGATCCAATATTATTTTCTTAAGAGATTTAATATTGACAATATGACGATATATATTGACAATATTATCTCTTAAGAAAATAATATTGGATCTATAATTACACTCGGAGACTCGCGTTTAATTACTCTTTTTGACGTTATAATTACCAGTATAAACTAAATGTATTTATAGTGATTAGAACAAGAAAACCTATATGATTAGACAATACTAAATCTAAATCATCTCTAATTTATCAAATTTTAAAATCTAACTTTTGGCTGTGGAAATGCTGATTTTAAACGAAACAAGTAAGACTACTATATTCGTCCGTGCCGAATCTTAAATACCCTCCACCTAAATATGATGGTAACAACTGAAATAATATAACAATTGTTAAGGTAGGGCCAGACTACGCAAATTATTTGACACAAGATGTTTCATGTGTTTGATCAAAACTACATCAAATAATTCATGGGTTGATTTTGTGTTCACACTGTACACATTTATTTGCCATATTTGTTTAATCAAACTACACCGAAATACTATCAAACACACAAAGGGGAAAATATATTTGACTTGTGGTCACATTTATGGTAATATTTGTTCTAAATAATTATTAAATAAAGCTGCAAAACAACTTTAATTTCTTTCATCAATAAAAATGACATTTCTAGAAAGTAAAATATTAATAGATTTTGCTTTACATTTGAAAGAATTATGAAATTTCAGTACTTTTATTCAAGCGTCAAGTATTTTATGTTTCTAGTTTGAACACAAAATATTTTTGCACTGCAAACAAGAAAACAGCTGAATTTGGTCAAACAAATTTATTTGCCAATATGAAAACATTCTTGTAATGTGACCAATGTGTGACCACTAAACAGCAAATATTTTCCTGCATTTTGGGTATTTTTTTATTTGATCTTGCAATTCATTTGCAAGATCAAACAGCGTCAAATAACAGCTGTTGCATCATGTGTAATCGCAAAAGTAGTGTTGCTATATCTTAAATTAAAAATCGCTAAATAATGAAAACAAATCGCGAAAAGAACACAAGCTTGAACAATTTAATAATATAATTATTAAATGTTTATTTATTAAATTATATTACTATCACAATTCATAATTGAAATTGAATGGAAATGTAATCATGTTTTATACTTGAAAAATATTTGAAATATTAAATATTTTTCAAACAAAAAATATATGGCTTGAATTTATGTTTCCTTTTTACTGGAGAATGCTATTGAAATAAAGTGTAATTCAATTGCTTGACTATAACTCAAGGCTTGAATTACACTTGCTATCAACTTGAATTCCAGTAAAAATGCTTATTGGTTTTTTAATACATATTATTAATCGAACACGACTTTTTCCAAACTTTTTTCATTCAGAATAAGAACATGTTCACAAATATTGTTAAATTTTATGAAAATGTTTACCTTTTTTACATAATTTTTTAATTAATTCCAATTCAATCGCATTATCTAAAAATTTTTGTATGATACTAAAATCAGAAAAGTGAAAAATGCTATTAGACATATTCTTCTTCTGCAGTAAAAAAAAATTAAACAGATCATACTGTTTAAGAATTATTTTTTAATTACAATCAATTCATACTATTTATGTATGTATGAAAAATTTTCTTTGATTTTAAATTCAATCTGTATAAAATTTCAGTTAATATTCCATATGTACATATAAACAATTTTAAATTTTGAAAATAGACAAACTCCATGTATAAATAAAAAATAATCAAACATCAGACTATGTTAAACATATAAAAATATAAATCGCATAAAATTGCAAAAATCCCAACATAGACTTCATGTCTTCAATTAGTTTTTCTCCCAGTATGTCATCCTAGGCTGAATGACTTTTATGTGAAGAAGAAGACTTCATTTATTGATGCAATTATTTAGTGAAAATAATTTAAATAACAAATATTGAAGAAATATTGAATATCTATTTATGTTTAAAAAAAAAAATAGTAAATTTGTGTCTTTAATTTAGTACGAAAAATATTTAAATAATCTCCTCTTATTTTTCCGCCATGCTGAGCAAATAATTTTCAGTTTTTTTCTATTTGATCAAACAATTATTTTATGAAAGTGTTTGATATAGTGTGACCACACGGCAAATATATTTACTGATTCTTTTTCGCAGCAGTTTGGTCAAACAAAAAGTGAAAAATTAAATTCAATATATGATAACAAAATTCAATAAATCTCTAATAAAATGATTACTTTACAATTCGAAATAAGTGTTTTAACCTTAAAAATATTTGCAAGATCAAATTATATATTTTTTAGGTATTTATGTAGCTAGTGGTCACACTTTGTTCACATTAAGAAAATATTTTGTTTGCCGAAAAATAATTTTGTTTGACTAAAATCATCTGTTTTGTTGTTTGCTCTAAATTTTATTTGTGGTCAGATTCAGGCAATGAAATATTTGACGATAAACGTCAAAGATTAGCTGTGTGTGACCGTACCTTTAGAAAGACTAGTTTACGCAGAAGATATTTTATTTCAAATGTACAAAAAATTGTATCTAATTCAGCAATTTATAACTGAAATTCCTATTAGAACGTATGAAATTTAACAATTTATATACGTAATAATTAGTTAACACTTTTGGATCAACATTTTTCCCTTTTAACCTCAAGTGAAGAAACAGAGTATAAACAAGTAAGAGTGCTATATTCGGCTATGCCGAATCTTATATACCCTTCACCTTTGTTGTGGATGCATTATTATTTTTTATAATTAGTATATAGGTAAATTTATCAAGAACACAAAAAACAACAACAACGCCAAACGAAACAGAACACCAAAAGAAAAAACAAAAACAAAATACGCAAGGCAATGAAACCAACACACATCCAAACATACGTTTAATTGTATAAAAAACAACAACAACGCCAAAAGAAACAAAATACGCAAAGCATGCACATTCAAACAAACGATTTGTTGATTTTTTGTCAAAAAAACCAACACAATACGCAAAGCTTGCACATCCATACGTTTTGTTGTTTTTTTGTCAAAGCATGCAATACATTGTGTTTTTTGATGAAATTTTCAGAGGTTGTCTCGGATTTTTGCTCATATCTCCGTTATTTATGGACGGATTTTGCTGATTTTAAATAGCAAAATTCTCGAAAGTATGTCTGACAGAATTGTTGAAGATTTGGATCCCGGAGATATCTGGGGCCTTCAGAAAATTAATTTCAACAGACAGACAGACAGACGGACATGGCTTAATCGACTCCGCTATCTATAAGGATGCAGAATATACATATATACTTTATAGGGTCGGAAATGAAAAATGTAGAAATTACAAACGGAATGACAAACCTTTTATATACCCTTCTCACGAAGGTGAAGGGTATAAAAAGGGTATACAAATATATTTAGACAAATTTCAAAATATTTGGTTGTGGGACTTATGTGGGAGCTATGACCTATTATGAGAACTGTGGCCAATTATGGACCAATATTCACAAAAAATCAGTATTATGATTTTCGAATACAAATTACTGATTTGGTTTAATATATGGATGCTATGACCTATTATGGTGCTAAGCATTTGAGGGCTATTTTTGTAGAATTTCATATAAACAACGCTATTAACAAGATTGGACCTTATATGGGAGCTATGCCGAATTATGGACCAATATTTAAAAAAACTTGTAGTACGATTCTTGGATACAAATTACTGATTGATGTAAAATTTTGATTCAGTACAGATTTTTTTGGATATTTGTGCAGGTTAATGTGTTTTCCTGAAGTGGTTCTGATATGGAGGCTATGACCAATTATGGGCCTATCATCATAAAATTTGATACATCGATTTTTGTATATATTGAATAAATTTGTTTTGAATTTCAACCTGATAACTATATTTGTAAGAAATTTATGAGGATTTTAGTGATTTTCGGGAGTGGACCTTATATGGGAGCTATGGTTAAATATGGACCGATATTCACAAAATCCAGAATTATGATTACTGGATACAAATTACTGATATGTGCGTAATTTCATTTTGATATCGATATGTTTTAAATATTTTTTAAGGTTAATATCTTTTTCGGAAATGGGCCTTTTAGGGGAGCTATGACCAATTATCGGCCAATCTGCATAAAATTTGGTGCAGTGATATCTATATATATGAGTATTATTTTTGTCGATAAAGGTATTTATAAGAGATTTATGAGTACTTAACTGATTTTTGGAAGTGGACCTTATATGGGAGCTATAACCAATTATCGGCCGATCATCATAGAATTAGGTATAGAGATTTTGGTATATATGGGGATTATTTATGTTGAATTTCTACTTGATAGCGACATTTATAAGACATTTATGCTTATTAAAGAGATTTTCGGAAGTGTCCACGAAAAATGTTGTAATAAAATTTTTTTTACCACGAAACTTATTTTTGCTAAATTTGTATGGATATTCCTATTCTGTAGGCATTTATAGAGCACAGAACCATATTTCGAGAAGAAATTTGTATGGGGGCTAGGAGAAATCATGGACCGATTCTTATAATTTTCACTAGAGTTACTCCTTTTATCATAAAAGTAGCGAGTGCAAAATTTTATGATATTAGCTGCAATATATTTACAAAAATTACCAAAAATATGTGAAAATTATTTTTTTTGAGGTTGTCCCACATTTTAATTCATAACATTGGTTCCACTGTATCGCTTTCGCTGATTTTCAATACCAAATTGCTTAGGACAATAATAAACATTTTCCTTGCAACTCTACTAAGTTTGTTTGCGTATTTTGGATGTGAGCGTGTTTTACACAGACGGACATGGCTCAATCGACTTAGAATTTCATAAGGATCAATAATATATATACTTTATTTGGTCTCAGATGAATGTTTATCAATGTTACACACGGAATAACAAACTTATATATACCCTCATTCACCACTTATGGTGGTGGAGGGTATAAAAACTGGTGATTTTGAAGCAATTGTAGATAATGATGAAAACCATATTAATGAAAAGCAAGTCGCTGGTTGTAATGATGGATATGCAAAGTGTTTTATTATCTCCTTTTTATTTTCTCCTTTTAGTTTCGGAACAATATTACAAAACATAGCTTGCAGTTCACAACTTTACTTTCTATGTTAAAAATACCAAATATGTTTTTTTGTATGTGTGGCATGAAGGAGATGGAGGCGTAACGGCAAATAAGTTGTATTATACAATTTTTAAAACATTATTGTTTAAAATATATAAAGGTAATACTCATATCTGATGGGTGCAGTTACCAAAATAAAAACAAAGTTTTATGCAGCGCCATCGCAACCATACAAAATAAATTATTTCTATTTTAAATTCTTAAAAAATTATGTCCCGGGAATTTCACTTCAATTAGACCAGGAAAAAAACCTGGGGAAGCAACAGTAACTGATATTCGCGCACTTCTTTTTAAAGACAATATAGTAAAGTTTAAAATACGTCACTCAAATATATGGGAAATTTTACAACAAAAGAGAGCAAAGAAAATTAAAGTTGTTGAACCCAAGCCTTTATATAGTAAACCTTTAAAAATTGATGAATCTAAATATTATAGTCTATAATCACTTAAAATATGTATGCAAAAGGATTATCATTCATTTTATGGTAACCTTTTTTACTTATTTATTGTTATCCTAAACTAATCGTTTAACTGATTAATATAATTTTTAATTAATTTGTTGTTGTTATCATAAACTAATCGTTTAATTTGTTGTAAATAATTATAATAAAATCTGATCTTAAAAATTAGTTAATATTTTTTGTAAATATCGCTATGTAAAAAGTTAAATTTTCGTTTATTTTATTTGAATACACTGTTATACCAAGCTAAATATACCACAATTTTGTATACCAAACCTTAATATTCTAGCCTATGTAAAAATATTTAAATATAAAGACTGTTTTTCAAAAAGTGCTATGTGGAGTTTTTTTTAATAACTCGAAAACGAGTTAAAATTTTGTATCTTTTTTGAAATACACACAAAGTACATTCGCAAATGAGTCCACGGAAAGAATTATTTTTTTATAAGTAACGCGATATAAAAAAAATATAGCTAAATTAAACAGTTTTTTTGCTTTTTTGAAAACTTTGTTAAAACCTACATAGTACTAATATTCAAAACAGGGACGATATACAAAAATCTTTTAAATCGGAACGTAAACAAATTTGGCATCATTTTTAATTTTTGATATATCCGTCTACTTTGGGGAGTTGTGGCTCGGCGCGCCCTAGGTGTTATAACTTACCAACACCTCCTATATAGCCATGGGAATTTTTATTAAAATCGGTCTATTGTTTAGAAATTACAGCTTTATTTCCACTTTTTTGCTCAGATCCCCCACTGTGCAGTATAGGCCGAATGTTCCGGTCATTGTCATGTTGAAAAGTAAAAGATGGTAAATTTAACTATTCTGCACTTTTATTGCTATTTATGAAAATTGAAAAATTCTGAAATATATTTATATGTATGTATTTAGAAATTTCTGAAATTCCATTAAAAACTGCTGAAATACAATTATAAATGGTGTCCCATTTTGTACATTAGTCGTATTCATGGCTTCATTTAATAATTGAAATTATGAATAATTTGTTTATCTAAGGCGACTTTTCCACAACGAAATTTTACACATTAAAGCCTTAATGATAGAATTTGCTGTGATAATATAAAATTAAAGAAGAAGATATTGTTAAGCATTAAAAAATTTGTTTTTTTTTCAATTTAATATTGGAAAACAAATTAGTTTAGCTGGAATGCAGACAATCTAGACATACCTCTTGTTCACTATCAGTTTTTTTGCAAACTGTTGGATTTATTTCATTGACGGCATCTGTATTTTTGTTTTCCAAAATCAATTTTAGTTTGGGACATTTTGGTAGACGTCGTTCATATAAACCACATTTGGAATGGTCGATTCCAATTGAATGTGGATTTTTTCGACGCAAGACAACGTCGCCGATATCGGAGTCGGATGAATCATCGTGTTGCTGCAGTGACTGCCTCTGTTGAACTTTTTGTATGTTTGCTTCTGTTGGCATTAAGCGGACATGGTTATTTCCGCGAATGTGTCTACGATGTTGATGTTTACCTTCATAACGCTGTAGCAATTCGACCTTGTCATCAAGTGTTAGATTGTTGATGCGCAATGTATTGGCATCTAGATTGCGTATTACTTCCACTATTTCCGGTTGAACATTTCGTCCGAGGGTAAGTGGGTGCAGGTGTTTTGTTTGAGTGTCTGTTGGCAATGGCGTCATCACATCTTCACGTTCAGCAGCCACTTTGGCATCGTATTCAATTTCCTCCGGAGTCTTGGCTTCGGCAACTTCATTGTTTACTACAATTGATATATTGGTTGCTTCAGCGTTAGTGGGTGGCGATGGTGGTCGTGATAGAACCTTTGGTAATTTCAACAATTCCCTTTCGATTGAGGGTCGAGTGTTGCTGTTATTGTTATTGTTATGCCTTCCAGTCGTTGTTGGTCGCTTGAGTATCTCTTCGCTGGCGAACAACTCAATGTCTCGTGGCAGAGACAGAGGCAATGGACTGTTGATAAAACTCCTTCTATTGTCTTCGACAAATGATTTGTATTCCTGAATATAAGTGTGCGTTTTTTGTTCATTACTTTCGTCTGAATTATTATTGTTATTTCCTCTAGCAGTGCAAGATATTTGTGAGTTTGTTTCTTTACTTTGTTGCTGCTGTTGCAGCCGAATGTCGTTAGTTGGTTCTATCAAGTTTTTTTGGTCCGCTGTGGTTTCAATTTGCTGAATAAGTCTATCAGTTTCCGCATCATTCTTTCTAGTTGCGACCTGTAGTCCTTGGCTGTTCGCTTGCTGCAATGGGTTGACTGTGGTTTTATCTTTAAAACTATTATTTGCTTCTGAGAGCTCTACGATGGTATTAGTCTTGAAATTCCTTTGGTTGTTTTGGCTTTTTGGAGGAAAATTATATGGCTTTTGGGTGTCATTGTTAGCGGTAGCAGTACTTCCTAGACTTGGCGTCGTTTGGCTTGCCGTATTAACGACCTTCTGTTGTTTATCTGCCACAATGCCGCTTATCTTTCGATGTTCAATTACGTTTTTTCGATTATAGCCATTATCATTATCTACATCTACATCATCATCATCATTGTTGTTATTATTAATGCCCGGCTGCTTATCAAAATCGGTCGTAGCCGAACATTCGTTTACTATAACACATGCTATTCTTGTTGTTGTTGTTGTGGCTGTTTTTATTGTTGATGTTGCTCTGTATTCGGCATTATCGTCGTCGCCCTCAAAATGTCGTGGCGTTTGCAAGAATCCCTCTCCATTCAAACGACTGTGTTCAGGTTGACTTTGTTGTATTGGCTTTTTACGAAATACATTTGTAATTTTTGTGAAACAATTGCGCATCGTTGTAACACTTTCCCGATAAACAAAATAAAATTTCAGATTTACGAGTCTATTTCACTTGTTTGTTACAATATTTATTATATTGTTGTATTATGTGATTCAATTTATTGTGTTATTGATTGATGGATTGATTCACTGATTTCGATTTCGATTTTGTTTTTTTGTTTACTTTTTCATTGTATTTTAATTTATTATGTTTTCAATTTGGTTTTATTTTGTTTTGTTTTTATATGTATTTACATGGTGAATTCATATTTGCAGAACTAATTTTCTCTCTCATTTCTGTAATCTACTGTTACTCTTACTTTTGATATAATTCCTATAATTTATTATTTTAACTTTTATAATATTTTTATTATTTTATTTATTTGTTTTCGTCTTTCACTACTTGATCTTTTACAAAAAAAAAAAAAAAAAAACAAAAAAAACACATTTTCTGTAATAATTACTACGCATATCGCGGTTATATGTAGTTTGATAAGATAACAAAAGTATGTACATATGTATGTATATAATTTCTTCTATTGGAATATATTCAAAATCTCTTTTGCATTATTTTGTAACACACTCAAACACATTTGTTTATACTCGTATTCGAAATAACAAAAAAAAATGTATTTAAATAAATACATAATTCATATGTATGTATATATTAGGAGGTTCTTAAATTGGATATTTTCGATTTTCGGTGCTCATAAGTTCCTCCCTCAACCCCAAATGCTAAAAACTTGAGCATATTTTATGTAGTTTCGAATTTTGGGTCAAAATAAGATTTTCTCGTAAAACAAAATAGCTTTATCTCAGTTACAAAATGTGACAAATTATATCCAAATATTTACATTTGTTTGTTTATATATAAAAACAAATAGAAATTATTTATAAATTATAATATTTATGTTTAAACTTTTTCTGTGCATTTTGGAAAAAAGTTTAAAATACTTCTTTGGATCAAAAGTTGGTAGAATGATTTAGGTTCATATAGAACTCGTTTATGTCCAATTTCATCACGATATTAATTATTATAAAACAATTATGAATATTAAATTCATTTTCTGAGGGAGACCTTTTATGGGGACTAGGGAAAAATGTTGCATGACTTTCGCCATATTTTAAAATATAATCTTAGAGTACTTGGAACTAGAGTACATAGAACAGACAGACGAGCGGACATAGCTAGATCACCTTTGAATATTATGAGGACCCAGAATATATATACTTTTGTGGGTCTGTGATGAATTACTTCCCCCACCCCCCAAAAAACAATTTTTTTTGCATATACTGAACGAAGTCTAATTTACGCTTGTGAACATACTTCAGCTACGATGAAGCTCGTATATATTTTATGTAAAGGAAATATGACGAAAGTATGTATATTTTGTAAACGCTTTAGCTTGCTAACATAGTAAGTAACTTTATTTGGAAAAACCTCATCAAAAACTTTTTAAATATTGGTAACGGCTACTAGTTATTTCATGAGTGGACGTTACCCACCAAATTATTGTATTTAGCAGAATAGGGGGATAATTGTGATTCGAAGAGAAATTCGTATGTATGCATAATGCTTCGAAAATATTTTCTATCGAATCGCCTTTGACAAAATAACGAACCCAAACCTGGGTTGATGTACTAATTATGGATTAACGTTTAGCAGATTTCAAAGAAATTTGTTATTAAAATTATTTCTTAAAAAAAAGTTTTTTATTTTCAAATATTTAATTTCAGATTATTTCTTTGGAATGCTTATTAAGATTTTTTTTTTTTAAATATATTTAAATTTCTAGAACATTGATTACCCTTTTATATCTGGGGTCAAAATTATCCAAGACAGTAAAGTTAGATCTGTACACTTAAAATTATTTAAAATATTTCTGTATTCCACTATTACAAAAATTATATATTTGATTACTTCGACTTCAGTTACCTATGTTAGCCTTAAGTAAAAAATATAGTTTTAAAACTATTTTGTTCAATTCTAAAGTTACGGTCACACATGGCAAATATTTACTCAAAAAAGCGTAACCACTTTTTTAGCACAAATTTGTTTGACTTTGTTTACTCTTAAGCCTAGTACTCTGTTCATATCTGCGAAAAATTATGGTTTTTACATGCGAAAAATGTTATATGCAAAAATATGAAGCTGTTGGTTTTAATTTCGTGCGAAAGAAGTGCTGCTTATGTTATTTCGTGTGGAAAACTAAGATTGCCAGATGTATTTCACATGTTTTCCACAATAAGAACAGAGTACAGCTTTTGCGAAATTATTTCATTCCAAATATTTTATATGTAGTTTGACAGCATTTCGCACGAAATTTTGAAAAATTATAAAAAAATGTTTCGGAGAAAGTTTGAAGAATCAGTACATTGTATGGAAGTATCCATACCCACTGTTCCTATCCCAGCCATTTATATCTAAACTCCTTACAGTGATGAGAAATTAATTCATTAATTTAAAATATACTAAATTATTTTTTTTTACTTTCAAATGGTAGAATTACGTCCATTTTCAGACAATTTATGTAAAGTTTGATGAATATTGTAATTATGGTTTTCAAGTTGTTTAGAAATAACTATTTACTTTGTTTGGTAGATCACTCCTCCCCTGTTCCGATCCCTACCTTTTTTTTGTTAAACCGTATGCAGTGATAAGAAATTGATTCGTATAAAGTTTGAAGACTCACAATTATAGTTCTGCAGATATTCGAAAATACTTTGCATGGGAGGGGCCTCGGACACTAAATTAATTTTCAGCCAGACTATGTAAAACTATAAGTGAGATATTCGGACAATGTTTGAAGTATATCGTAGTTATAGTTCAGATGTTGGTAATAAACAATTTACATTGTATGGTGCCTCGCCCACTAATTCAATACAGCCATGTAAAATGCTAAAGCTCTCCAGATATTTGAAAATAATCATTTACTTTGTATGATCATTTACCTGTACCGATCCGCCCCGTTTTCGGTTAAACTTCATGGAGTTTTATAAGAAATCGATTTCTATAAAGTTTGAATATTGTCACAATTATAGTTCTGCAGATATTTGAAAATAACTATTTACTATATATGGGTGGTGCTACGCCCATTTATACAATCCCGCCCATTTTAAAGCAAGCCGTGCACAATGGTATCCCGCGAAGTTTTGTGACTTTCACAATGTTAGTTCACCAGATATTAAATATTATCTTTGTATGAAAGGTGCCACTTAAAATTTCAAAATAAAAAATAGTCTATTGATCGTTTCAAATACATAGGAATATAGGGTAAAAATGTCAATAGGGTCGGACCAGTAGTTTAGGCTCCTATAAGGAACAAATAAACAGACATAAATATGGATAAACACAAAATTTCTACCGTTTTTACCCCCCTGCAGGTAGACTTTTGAAAATATGTATTTCTAAATACATATTTTTTGACTATAGTGAGCTAAATTAAACATCTTTTCCTTTTAAACCATTATTTTTAGTTGTGATAAAGAGTAGCCTATTGATGCTTCCAAATAATAATCTATCTATGTTCGAAATTTAAATAAAATCGGTTCAGCCGTTTAGTATTTATTGTTTAAGAACTAAAGGTACTAATTTTACCGGTTTTCGCCCTGTTTATCCCTTTCTGGTCCAAGTATTGAAAAAAATAAGATATTGACGCTTCTAAGTAACGATCTATTTACGTTCCAAATTTCAATAAAATCGGTTCAGCCATTGGGGCGTGATGCTCAAACAAACCAACTTACAACGACATTTATATATTAATATGGATTGTCCTAATTAAAAAGAAATTTTGAAAATAAATAAAAGAATTAAAATATATTTTATTCAGTGGTTAAGCCCGACCATATAATACCCTAAATTCATAGTTGCCAGATTTGACGATTTTTGGTTTCAAAAATATCAAACTAGCGATTTGACGATTTCTTTCAGTATGAAAATATGGTACTATTTTATGAAATAGTTAAAGAATTTTCTCATTTTGTTGGTGAATAAGAAAAGCAATATTTAGATTTTGAATTTTGTCAATTAAAATTTTTCGATTTTAAATATTTTTTTGTAAATAAATTACTGAAATAAAACGGGAAAATACTACAGCAACTTTTTTTATTTTGACAAAATTTATTTAGAATATAATATCTTTAACCCATTCAATTGAAGCCGTTAAGCTTGAATTTATGCTTTAATTTCACGTATGCTTTAATTTATGTACGTTAAAATGATTTTTGGAAGCGGGTCTATATGGGACCTATGACTAATTATGGAGCGATCGTAACAAACTTTAGTGACATGAATTTTATATATATAAAATTATTTGGAGTGAAATTTGTGGAGATACATACACTATAAATTACACATGTATGACCAATAAAGTCCAATTTTGGAAGGACATATGTATGGGGGCTAGGTGAAACAATTGACCTATTTCAGCCAGTTTCAATAGGCTTGGTGCTTGGATGGGTATTATTTTTGGGAGTTACAAACATCTGCACAGTACGTTTGACTGCGGGTTATTATGGATTAAAAATGTCAAATTCAATAAGTATACAATTTTGGTAATAGTTCGGTTAAATAAATAAATTTCATGTAAAAAAAAGAGTTAAGAAAGTCCTAGAAATTTAAAACTACGTACACGTAATTTACGAATCTAAAGAAACAGTCTTCAATTATGGTAAAATAAAAATGCTTGTAATAAATTTTGACAATTGTCTAGAAAATATGGGTATAATTCCTTTTAATTAACGAATTAATAATTTAATTAAAATAAAATAATAAAAATTCTCACTATATTTTATTATTGGACTTGTATATATTACAATATCAAAAGTTTGTCAAAATTTCTATTAATTTGTCAAAAGTTTACTCTTCGACATACTTTGCTACCGTTTGGCACACACTCTTAAGGTAGGGTCACACATGGCAAATATTAGCCCAAAAAAGCGTAACCATTTTTTAGCACAAATTTGTTTGACGTGTTTACACTTGTAATTTTCAAACTAGTTTATGATCATAAGCAGCGTTGCCGCTTTGGTCCAATTGGACCAAAATTGGTAGTTTTATGTTAACTAATTGACTTTTGGTAGTTTGGTTGGTTTGTTTCGATTTTTGTCTCCCTTTTTGTAGGTTTGTTGAATAAGTATTTTTAAGAACAAAATAATAAAAATCATAACAAAAACACTATGTTAATCCAAAATAATAAAATGAATTATAACATATCAAGAGAATTATCTTGAATTTTTAGTTTAGTCAGGAATTTGTATGTTCAGTTCAAAAAATGACAAAGGGCTCGCAATACTTTTATTTTCTAATAATATTTTGTTCTGCTGTTTCAAAATTTCAGTTTCATCTTAAACTTTTAACTTCATACATTTGATTATATATTCTAAATCTTTCAAAATTACAACACATATTATTTAAATTGTGTGTAGTCATGGTTAAAGAAGTAATAAGTAATAGCCTGCGCTGAACAAAGTGGGCCTTATATGGCAGCTATGACCATTTATTTCTATATGAAGCGTATTTGTGTTGAATTTTGTCGGGATACCGACGCTTTTAGGAGTTTTACGCTCTTTAAAGTTATTGTAGAAGTGGGCCCTATATGGGAGCTATGGTCAATTATGAAACGAACCACACACAATTTTTAGGTGTGACATATTTATGATTGTAGTGTTATTAAATAATATTCTTGCTCTGGGTAATCAATCTTATTACAGCAATAATATAATTTTCATTTAATTATTAATTTTGAAACGAATCCAAATAGCATTTCTCAAATATTTAAAATTCGGTAGGTTTTGGTAGTTTTTAATCGGAAATTTGGTAAGAAAAATATTTGAGTGGCAACGCTGATCATGAGCTACTTTCATAAACTATACAGTTTACATCTGTATTTTAGGCAGTTAAGTGGTTTATTTTTCACAAGTCATAAAGCAGCTGACTTCAATATAAACAAGTAAGAAAGTATGGTCGGTCAAGCCCGACCATATAATACCCTACACTAAGTAAAAGAGCAAACTAATTTTTCTTTTAAATTTTCAATAATTTATATTTTTGAGTGATTTTCGGAAGTGGGGTTATATGGGGGCTATGACCAATTATGGACCGATCACCATGAAATTAGGTCATGTGATTTATGTCTATATTAAAGTTAACTATGTTGAATTTTGTGTGTTTACCAACATTTTTAAGCGATTTATGCACGTTAAAGTGATTTTCGGAAGCGGGTCTAAATGGGAGCTATGACTAATTATGGACCGATCGTAACAAAATTTGGTGACATGAATTTTGTATATATAAAACTTATTTGGAGCGGAATTTGTGGAGATACATATATAAGTTAAACATTTATGACCGATAAAGTCCAATTTCGGGAGGACATTCGTATGGGGGCTAGGTGAAATAGTGGACCGATTTCAGCCAGTTTCAATAGGCTTGGTCCTTGAGCCGAAAAAATAATGTGTACCAAATTTGATCGAAATATCTTCAAAATTGCGACCTGTACTCTGCGCACAAGGTTTACATGGACAGCCAGCCAGCCAGCCAACCAGACGGACGGACGGACGGACGGACATCGCTTAATCGACTCAGAAAGTGATTCTAAGTCGATCGGTATACTTTAAGGTGGGTGTTAGACTAATATTTTTGGGCGTTACAAACATCTGCACAAACGCATAATACCCTCCCCACTATGGTGGTGTAGGGTATAAAAATTTAATACAAATATGGACGTTGCACAGTGGTATGAGAAAAAAATAGAGGGAAATAAATCTGTAACTTCTAAACCCTTAGTTCGATTTGAATGAATTTTCACATGCGCAAAGAGGAAGTATTGTCGAGTTCAAGTTTTGAATTTGGACCTCATGAGCCCACAAGGAGCTGGGCAAACTAGGACTCGACTACACTTCCTCTTTACGCGTGTGAAATTTCATTCAAATCGGACTGAGGGTTTAGAAGTTACATATTTATTTCCATCTTTTTTTTTCTCATACCACTGTGCGTTGTTAAGAAAAAACGTTGCTGCACGTACATATAAACATACCTTTCATTTTCGTTGTCCATATTATATAAAAAACACTTTTTAATAAATTGTTTAAACTTTTTCTTACATGCATTGAACACATTCAAGACAACAGGCTACACGACTACACGAACACAAATTCTGCTGGTTACAGTTGTAGTCGTGTGGCAGCTACTGAATTATTTTAAAGACGACAGCTACAAAGTAAACAGCTGGTGCCACTTTAATAAAAAATAACCATACAAAAATTCCAAAGTAATTAAGATTGAAACAATTATTTCGAGTAAAAATATATATATGGTTATAATTAATTATGTACCTGTTATTAATTTATTTCAATATGTTTATCAGAAACTTCTCTTAATTAAGTAAAAAAAATATATTTTTTTAAGCACTAATTTAATTTATATTTTTTTATTATAATGGCAACACTATTTCTGTTTTGTAGTTGTCAAAAATATAAATTAGCCTAATTCCGCTACATCAGCATGAGTAGTCGTGTGGCCGTGTAGCTGTGCTATCGTTAAAATAATCGTCTTCATATAAACGTGTGTGTTTTATTTTTGACAGATTGAAATTGGTAGCCTGCTGTCTTGAATGTGTTTAATGCAACAGTTTGGCTATTTTTAAAAAAAAAAACTGTTTTTATATTTTTGAGCAAATGTCAAATGTTATCAGCGTTTCCAGAAAAATGTTGAAAAACAGAGTTGCATTAGCAAAAACTCGTTGCTTGTAACTAGTTTATCTCAAAAGCTAGTTACAAACCTGTTTTTGTTTTGTATGGATAAACAAGTTTCTCAAACTAGTTTATCACCATAAACAACTTATAACATGTTTATGGCGTAGGTGTAAATGCACTATTACAAGTGTTTTGTAAGATCAAACGGCATCAAATAAAACTAATTTTCTTGTTTTGAATCATCCTCAGTAAAATACGTTTTTGAAATAAATAAAAGAATTCAAATGTATTTTATTTAATGATTACGTCTTTTTCGTCAAATATTTGTCATGTGTGAACCTACCTATAGTTAAACTATTTTTATGAGTCAGAAAATTTTTATATTTTATAATACAAAAACTAATTGGATTTTTTATTATTGCTACTTTGACCCATAACTCGAAACATCAGATAAAATGTGATACCTCTACGTTATCCGATTTTATTAAAATTTTCAGTATTTGGATTTTCGATGACAGACATATTATATGTCATTGGGTATTTATGTACGTATCGTTACTTTATTATAGAAAGGCCCTAACTCGTGTTTTTTAAAGTCGATATTTTTAGGATAAATAAGATATATGAGCGGACCATTTATCGAAATAAATGAAAATCTGGGCTTACAAAAAAAAAAAAAAAACACGTGTTGGGCCTATCTATATTAAGGTAACGATATGTATGTTGATGTTTTACCCATTTTTGAAAGCGCTTTCACATGATTGTATTATTAGGTTTGTCAATTAAGCCAGTCTATTAAATATGTACATATATGCTCTAACATTAGAAAAGAAATGCTTTAATTATTCAAATATTTAGAACAGATTTCATTTATTATAAGCATTTTCGATTAAATTCCATTGAAATTTCGATCGATTTGTTAATGCTTTATCTCTGGACACTTGAATAATATAAAAGAAAAATTGTGAGATTTTATGTTTAAATAAAACACAAATCACAAATCCATAATAATGAACTTTAAATGCCAACGATCTATGGTTTATTATTTAATTATAATAAACATCATTATTCAGTGCAATGGGAACTTGACAATTCAATACAGATAATATTATTATTATTATATTAGCGACAATAAAGTTCATTTAGTTATTCCCGTTTGCCGGCAAGTAGAAAACTCCAGGAGATCAAGAACCCCTAATATGTACAATGTTATTTAATAAAGATAATTTTTTTTGATAATATACTATACATATATAAATATATATTATAAACATATGTATATATATATATTTTTGTTATTTATTTCATGGAGATGTTGACGTCAAAATTGAGCTAGTTGTTTTTTTTTGCAAATAATTAGTTTCTTTTTTTAATTTATATGTATTGTTTTACTTTAATTATATAATGTTTAATCACTGGCATTTAATTTAATTATTTTTGAATATTAATGAAATTATTTAAACAATTTTATATTTATTTCTTTGTTGTTAAAATCACGCTCAGTTAAACATTTTATTAAATTTTGCTAAAGCGCGTCTTCTAATATCACAAAACATTTCACGATCCGATTCAACATTATTTCGTACTCAAAAGATGTGCATAATTGTAATTATGTACTTTTGTAATTTTTAATAGGTGCTAACTTAAAGTGGTTTGATTGGACGCACGATTTACTAATTTCTTGTGTGACTTTTACTTTACTCGCTCGACAAAATACTAAACGGTTCGGCCAAAGAATTTTACTAATAATGAAAAATCTTGAAACAAGTAAAACAAAAACCACAACAAATAAATAATATGTATGTACGTACGTACGACTAATAAGAATGAATTTCTTGAAAAACACTTTACTGTATTTTCAGTGGGTTCTCAATAAAAATGATTTAATTGTATTGCCAATAATTACTCGTTGAATAGTGAGTGCAAGTGTTTGCTTCTTTCAATATACAGTTATCAGCAAAAGTATACCTGCGAGTATAATTTGAAGGTACATCTATGAATCGATTTTCATTAAAAACTGAAAAACTAATACATTGTTGGTTAAGATATTTTCATAATTAAAAAAATACAGTTTTCAATAAAATGCTCCGTAATCGAGTTTCTCGAAAAATTCTATCAGAAAAGTAATCGAAAAAATAATTAAATTTTTTTTAAAATAAAGTCATCAAACACAAAAGTTATAGTATTTTTTCTTTTATTTAATTTCGCTAAGTAAACATTACTACAAGTTCACAATATGTATTAAGGCCTAGTTAGTTTGTACGTTCCGTTCCGTTCCGTTCCGAATCAGCTGTTTTGTTTTTAGCATAGGGAAAGTTGTGTATGTCGTTAGTTTTTCTGTAACGTTGCCGTTCTGTTGCGGATGAATCTGTTGAAAACAGAATTTTGTCCGCAACGTTAAGTGACAGCTAAAACAGCTGTTATCATATATACACAAAAATGCCAACAATATGAAGACAGTGGTGCCAACATTTTTGAAAGGGTAATATTTATTATTAACAAAAGAATAAAAAATATAATATTTTCAAAAAAACATTGAAATTTAATAAAATGAATATAAATTTCTTTTAATGTATGTACTATGTGTGTAAAAAAATTAGTTTAAATTAAATGATTAACAAAAAATATATGTATGTATTTATAAAAATGTTCACAATAATATGTTGAAGGTCTAAATACAAAAAACACTAAAAATAGTAACAAAATCACCAAGATGGTTTTTTGGTTATTATTTTAAAAACAGCTGATACGATCTTACGGAAAAACTAACTACAATATAACATCATTCAGAACGGCACAGAACAGAAACGTTACAGAACGCAAAGACTAATGGAGCCTTTAGGCTTAAAATTGGCGTACCACTATTTTCACCATTTACTGTACGCACAAATTCATATTATTATTGATTGGCTTGCTTTAGTTGAGAGATGGGTGAGAAATAATTTTTAATATCAGAGCTGGACAATTAAATGTTCATATTGTACTTGTTTTAACTGTTATTGTACAAAAATATTTCATTGAAGGCAAGTATTTTACTTACAACAACCGCTTATAAATATTTCATCATCTTAAAACTATTACATAATTGATGTAAATAGATTTCCGCGACACCGATTGACCTTCAAAAAATCGTTTGGTTCTTAAGAAATCCGCTTGGTTCTTAAGAATTCATGGACCGCTTTGATCAGTGGTTAGTAAAAATATTTGGTATTTTTTACCCGTAGATATTCATTAGAAATTAATGTCAAGTTACCTTTTAGGTAAATTTATCTAATGTGTATTAGATATCTATTTGTTGAAGTTACGGTCATAAGAGTAAACAAAATCATTTTGTTTATATATACAAATATATGAAATAATAACTTGGAAAAACATATAAGAATCTCTTTAGACTGCATTTGTATTTATTATTGTGAATATTTAAAGCCAAAAATTCTACCCAATATGTTATTGATGTACCCATTATACTTTTCAGTTTTGAATTGTACAAAAAGTACAATTGTACCTTCTCAACCCTGACATACATACACCTTTATTTTGTTTTCCATTTCCAATATTAACCTATCCGATAAGTTAATGTTCTCACAGTCAGCGGCTTCTTGTTTTGTTTTGATTTTGAAATTTAATTTAAAATTAAATAAATTCAGTTTCATTTATTAACTTTGAATAGCGCTCTCTCTTTTTCTCTTTCTCTCACTCTTCTATTTTAGGTTTTCTTTTATTCATTTATGTTCTCGTACTTTTTAGTTGACTTTTCTACGAGTGATTGACAATGATAAGACAAGTTATCAGAAACAAACTCCTAAAAGCTCTACTCTATGGCCATATTCTTAAACGTATGAAAAATGATTGTGAATAAGGGCATAAAGAACACTTATTTTAAATATTATTAATTATATTATAGATTTTATATTAAAGCCGTTAGAACTCGCTAACAAATAAGGACTACAATTACAAATTGTCTTTAAAAAAATATACTTCAATAATTATTTTATAAGAGATTAAAAAAAAACTAATTTAATGAAGCAAAAATATTTTAAATCAATTTGAATTAAGAAAAATATAATCACTCATTCAATGAATTTACATAAACACACAGTCAGTGAATTATTTAATTTTTTTAAGATAATGAAAATCATAAAATCTATCCATCGATTAACCCATTAGTGGACGAAGTTCCCTGGACACTTTCTTCAACTAATTTTCACCAACTATTAATAAAAATGATCCCATTAATTCATTTTAAAAACACTTTATTCAAAAAAAACTTAAAGTTTTGGAATTATGGACCGTCCCTTATAAGGGACACTGCGCAGTAGGTACACTAGGCGTATGATAACTTTTAAAGCATTTTTTGGGGTGAAGCCCTTTTCATATTTGATGCAAATAGAGTTTATTTTTTCCCGCAATGTCCACATCGTTTATCAGATTTTGAATATTCATATCGTGTATCGTGGCCACTGCTACACGTTCAATATATATTGACCGCGATCCAGTATCGTAATATTTATTGAATGTGTAGCATACAGTATTGATGGATCGCGATCCAAATCGCAGAATAACCTAATTTTGCGTGATCCATTACAATGGATCGCTATCCAAATATCACAATATATATTGAACGTGTAGCAGTGCCCTTACAATCGATTGCGATCCAAATATAACAATATATATTGAACGTGTAGCAGTACCCTTTTAGTGGGGTACCATACGTTTCAAGGTAGGATGTAGCAAGATTTCGGCGAAAAAAAAGAAGAAATGCACATGTTGGATCATTAGGATGTAACTTCTTCATCAGCAGCCATGCAATAAAACTGAGGCTTCAATGAGATATGCAAATATTGGCCACCACCATTTCTTTTGTCTGACTGTAGACTGCAAATAGTTGATCCATCTTATCAACGACTCCCATGCCCATATTATATCGATGAACACTTTTGGTTGGGAAATACTTACAGTACCCATTCACTTTCTTCCTTATACAATTTTACATGCTGTATAACCCAGATGATTAAGATTAGCATCGTGCTCATCATCGCATTCATCGGTATCTTTTTCGGTATCGGCTCCATCTCATGGTGGAATTTCGCAAATTGCAACGACATTGAACTCATTATCTTCAAGAGCATCCCGTTCATCCAATATTTCAGAAACTGTTAGTCTATATATGAAATAAATATTTACTCAATCATAGTATCACAATCGTGCTACGGACGCAGTGTCCCTCTTAGGGGACGTTGAATTCAAAATCACTATATACACGTGGCATAACATTTTGTCATAATTTTTTTAAATAAATTAAATCATTACACTGATTTACAAAGAACAACACACAAAAAATAACAAATATTCACATACTATTTAATGTATTCCAATTTTTCTTATTAAGTTCGTGATTTTTGTTTTTTCACAAATTGGTTTTCCATATTTTGCATAAAACACAACACACAAATAACATTAATAGAAACAAATGAAATAAAACATGATTTGTTGGAATGTCAGTAACGGCATACCCTTCTTGTTATTCAAAAACATCAATTTTTGAAAGTGCTACAGTAGAAAATTCGAGCGTCCCTTATAAGGGACTATGCGCACTAATGGGTTAAAATTAAAAAGTTACGATTAGTTGTTGATTATGCTGAATATTAGGTTAGGTTCTGAACAAATAAGGTTTCGGTCGGAATTTTACGATTATCATTATCTTAAAAATAGCCAATAATTCACTGGTGTTTACACACTTTTGAGGCTGTGTGTATATCAGATTATATGTCAGTCATACCAAACTACTTCCAAGTAATGCAGACGATATGAAGCAGTCACTGTGATAAGTTGTTCAGAAATTGTTATTATGAACTGTGTATGGGAGAAATCATGGACGGATTCTTGCCATTTTCAACAGACCTTATCTTTTTATTAAACAATGTTAGCACAATTTCATGATATTATCAACAATATATTTAAAGAAAAAAGTAAAACATTTTTGAAAAATATTTGACCATTTTCAATAAAATACATTTCGGGTCAACAAAGAATATTTGGGGAATATTTCATCCGAGTACGTTCATTCCCCGCCTTATAGTGCAAACAACAGACAGACGGAAAGACCTAGAACGTCTTAGAATTTTTGTATGGTTTGGTTTTGTATTAGAAACGGAATGACAAACTCAATATACCAACCATTAATTGGAGGTATTTTCAAAACGTTTTATTGCGAAAAACATTTTCGTTTTGCTTTGTCTGAAGAAGCAAAGTACGGAATTAATTGCACTTTCGCTCGTAATGGAATTCTGGGACAGGCCTGATAGTGTATCAAATGAATGTTATTTAAGGTCCTTTTCCATGAAGTAAAGGGGAATTTCAATAAGATATGGTTGCCAGTCTTCAAATTGTGCACTAAACTTTTAAGTTCAAAATGGTTTAAGTTTATTTTTCTGCACTAATTTAAAACTTAAGACTAATACTTCATTAAAAATAACAAAAAATATTTAAAATTTGTATTTTTCGAATTTGGATTCAACAATTTCAGACCATTAATTTTTGAAAATAAATATAAAAAAATGATCACTATCAATATTTTTTTTAGTGCTAGTGAAGAAATACCATTATCACTAAAGGTGATGAAAAATAGTGCAAACCAATATTTTTTTTGCAATTTTATTGAGTGATAGTGCAATACTGCTTTCAATCAACATTTAGTGCTCTACCTCCAACTATGATAAAAAATTAGTATAACGTAGTATACTGAAAAACTACTATAAATCAAAAAATTTCAGTAAATATTTCTTTTTAATTTTCATATTCTAGAAGTTGTTTAGCTTCCTATTCTAATTCAACAGAGGTAGTTTTCGATTTTTGTCGAATACTGGGCAATACTTGACTACAATTTTTTAGGTTTTTTTTAACGTTAGTTAATTGAGGAAATAAAAAAATATTATTTTATAAAACTGACCTCAATTAACTATAACTAAAAGCAAAACACCTAAAATTATTAAAGTCATTTGACAAATCTAATTGTGATATACATACTAAGGTGGACCTTATTTTTTATTTTCGATTTTCCAAAAACGAATTTTAGCTCGATCGGTTAAAAATTGGCGAGCCGCACAAGGGTTAAAGTTCGTGAGAACATTTACATGGGGAAAAATGCTATTATTTCAGTTTTTGTAAAAATTTTGCCATTAAATAATTACTTTTGCAATTTAATATAAAAAAATCGAAATATGTACGTAATTGTCGTTGTAATGGGATATAAAAGACAAAAATTGGTTGAAAAATTTTAAAGTTATTAAAAATTCCCGATCGGAAGACATCGATTTCAAAAGCTGGTTGGTTCACTTGACATGAAATAGTGTTTTTAAATTCCCCTATTCTATTAAAATTACTTATCGCCATCAAATCTTCATACCCCAAATCCCAATTTTTATCCCCAATTTTAGATGTAAGACATAGAACTCGGGATAGAACTCGTTATATTTAAAGGTATTTTTATTTAGAAAAAAATATTTTTTTATATGATTCTTATGTTAATTACTCTAATATTGGGTCACATGTTTTTTATGGGCTAAAAGTTATAAGAGCCATCTGTCAAGAAGGCGATTTGATAAAAATTTGTTGTCTTTAGATTTGTATTAAGAAAAAGGAACGTTGCGATTCTGTGCAGACAATTTTTTTTTCAAATATCTGACCATTGCACTATGGCGAAATTCCAAATTTTGAGGCAAAAAGTCCTTTTTTCAACATCATATTTTTAAAAATTTTTTATGTTGTTCAATTGTCAAAATATGGAAAAGAATTAGGCAGAAAATGCTGATAATATGCAAATTTATTATAATTCGTGTTATCAATTGTGAAGCATTATAATTTTTATTAAATAAAACGTTGTTTTACAAAATATACTTTTAATAAAATAAATCTTTGTATATGGATTCTATTACTCGAGGTGTGTATTTTTAACAGTTGTAAAGATATTTTGTAAATGTTTATATTTGACACTTATTTTTATGTTTTTACTGAGTCATCTTTTAGGGAAATTGTGAATTGTGTCTTTTGTGGAGTAGAACTCCCGTGGATAACAAACTTTAAAAGAGGATCCTACATGTAGTTGTTCGTGGGAGAGTAAGGTTTAATGCCATGTAAAATTTGTTTGCAAATAATTGCAAACTCACGACTTAATGCTGCTTTTGCAAAAGGTAAGTTCATATCGGAGCCCCACGAAAAAACTGACACGACTTTCATAATTTTGACTTAGGTTTATAGAAATGTGTCTATCAAATTATAAAGGGGATATTTTAGAGAGTAAGCATTAAATTTTTTCAAAAATCCCCCTTATGGGTGGCCCACTACAAAAAAGGGGGCGTTTTTTTTACTCAAATCGAATATTTTGACAGTAGAAGGCTGCACACCAAATTTGATGAGTCTGGCTTGTCGGGAAATAGTTTTTGCCGCTACTTGGGGTTTTCGGCCATAGTGCATTGGTCCGGAAAATTGTTCTGATTCACACGGGCGGAATAAGAGGATTCGGTCTACAAAAGAATGCAAGATATTTTTTGACATGTTTTGACGGGAAGAAGTAATGAAGGAACTTCTTATTCCAGGACACACATTTTTAAAATGAATTAAATTCTTTTTTTGTTGGGAACATCCGCTTCTTTTTTATTTGGGCCACCCTAACGTACACACATATACAGTGAGCCTCAAAAGTGAGTAAACACCAGCGAATTTTTTGATTTTTTTTAAATCATAAAATCATTATAGTCCTACTTGAATCTTTTTTTTTTCACAACAGAATCAATAATTCAATCCATTCTCCAACAAACCGAAACTTTTAAATTTTAATCGATAGATAAATTTTAGGATTTTCATTATCTTAAAAAAAATCATATAATTTTTTGTGTATATTCACTTATGAGGCTCACTGTATATGTATGTGTTCCGTCGTTTACGTACTACCGCATTTAAATAGCTGTTGGACGGACGGTTATGTTCAAAATTTTGTTTCTGCCAAATCAATTTTGACTATTTTCAATACTAAACATTTCTGATCAACAGAGAATATTTCAACGGTCATTGTAAAATTGTCTTAGAATTTTGATACCGCCCCTCTGGAAGTGGGTATAAAAATTGGGAAATTTTTAAATTTTATTTTTTTTTTCTTTCAGCAAAACTTTTTTTCATTGTTTAGTCATATTTTTGTATGCATAAATTTTGTACACAAAAATTAAATATATCGCGACAAAATCAAAAATTAATTAACTACGTGCAATTTAATGGTTTTTAAAATTAAATGGTTAAACTGGTTACGTTCAAACATTTTATACATCTAGTCTCAAAAAATGGTTCAAGACAATGACTGGATAAGTGATTTTAAATTGAAAAAACCTACTAAGTTAATACAATAGACAGTCTCACAAAAGCTATTGTCATTCCTAATTTTGGATTTTCATACCACGATGACAATTCACATCAGTGTTCGTTCATACATTCCAAAATGAACAAAGTAGCTCTTCTAATTCAATCGCATATTTGTAGACGAACAAGCAGTGATACATTTTAAAATTTGTTTAAATAAAATATTAAAACAAACTCTCTGCGAACTAAAAAGGAGATATGATGCTCTCTTTCTATAGCTGTCAGTTGCCGTATGTCAGGGATGTTAAAGTCGGTACAATTGTACTTTTTTGGTACATTTTTACCGACAAAAGTACGGTGGTACTACAGCGACTCATTTGTTACAATTTAAAAATATTTATCCACCTCTTTGAATTTTTAGTATAGCAAACAAATTATTGGCGGCATTCACTATTAAATGCGAATGGTCTTGCATCATTGCAAATAACTTCCTTCCGCCTTTGTCTGTAACTTTTTACAAAGGTGGAATTTTTTTAATGCGGTTTTTTTGTTTGATAGGTGACTTTTTTACCCTGTCTAGAAAATTGATAGTTATTTTCTTAAGAATTATTAGCAATAACTTAAGAAAGAATTTTTTTTTTTGCAATTTGCATACGAAATTTGATACAAAAATTTAGTATTTATTATATTGTATAACATAAAATCCTTTCTGAGGCCATCGTTTTGTCGAATAATTAAAAAAATGTTGAATTTTTTTTAGAAAATTTTTTATTAGAAATATTTTATTTTCCAATAAAATTTAATAAATAATGATAATAGTAGTAAAGAGTTATAATAATAACAAGTTAGAAAGTATGATCGGTCAAGCCCGACCATATAATACCCTACACTAAGAAAATGAGCATAATATGAAATTAGGTCATGTGATTTATGTCTATATGAAAGTTATTTGCGTTGAATTTTTTGTATATACCAACATTTTTGAGAGATACAGTTGCAAGCATACAAAATGTAACGCTAAGCTATGTGGTCTTCAACTGGTATGATTTTTCTTATAACGGGGTCCAATTCTCCCCATCTGCTATTTTTGTATTCTTTGTGGCCATAGTCAATTATTGTATGACATTTTGTGCAATAATTTTGTACGTAAGGATAATTATAAAATTTTTATTAAAATCAGTGGTAAATTTGTGCGACTCTAAGAAAATTGACTTACAGCCATATGCATAAACATTTACAAAAGGTTTATAAACCAATTATAGGAAAATTTTCATAAAGTTGTATTCATAAACGATTAATAGCTTAAAATACCTTTGATAAACAATTGTTAAATGTAAAAATTTTATAGTAGGTCCGACCCTACTTTAAACCTACTTTAAGGAATTATTTTCGCTTTTTATCTTAAAAAAGAGGATTTTAAAGATAAATTTGGAATAATAGACGATACTATTGCAATTGCTAAACACAATTTCCAATCCGCTGGCGATTAAGTTCCATTTTAATAGTATATGATTTTGTTTGATATTCCTCCGGCAGTGAACTATATGAGGTTCACAAGTGAGCTTGATTGGCATTTTTGTCATTTACTTTTAACCTGCAACGCCATATAGTAATAAAATGTGTAAACATTGTGGAAGAAGGTCCACACAATCTAATATACCCACTCCGGAATTATAACTGTGTGTTTCCACATAGAAATTCATTAAATTTTGTTAAAATTTAACAAAATGTCAATAAAAATAAATTAATAAAACAAATTATAAAACAGTGATGTTTATTTTATCACAGAATATTCGTCATTCGAATACTTTAAATAATAATTGAAATAAACTATATAAAAAAGTTTGTACATTAATACATTTTAGCTTAATATAAATTTACTAGAATCAGATATACATTTTTTTATCTAAAAATTAGTTGTTATCTTCAAAAATTTATTATTACTAAAAACAATTAATGAAAAAAAGAAAATTAACGAATATTTTATCCTAATTGAAAGCAACACTAACATCAAAAAGGGGAAATAAATGAGAAGCATTGCCAGCTTAGACAAAAATCAGTACATTAGTTATTGTACCTTTATCAAACTTTTATGAATACAATACTTTTATAAATGGTTTTTAAAGCTAAAGTGTTCGTTAACAAAATTGTGTTTTAAATCAACAATAAGGTTTTTTTATGCATATAGCCGTAAATTTTTAAAATTTTTAAAAAAATAATTATAAAAAATTGCTAAAAACTATAATACTGTTATAATACAGTAATTTGCTGTTCATACTAATAATTTCAAGGATATGAAATCTACATAGGATAGCAGAATTAACGAATGATTTATTTTCCGTTCAATATGGTGAAACTGAGTGCATAAGAGCTCAAGATCTTAAGGATATGACTAGTTAATGTTAGAAGGGTGCTGAAATTTACTGCTAAAATAATATTTTCATAATCAAATGACATCATGTGGCCTTTAAAAATTACAAATAAAGAAATCATATTCAAATATCCATTTCTTTGGTAAGTAAACGAATTCCAACACAGAGAAAGACAACTACGAATAATATTAAAACCTATTTCATAGAATCCTATCTTTAGCTTACGTGATTACTAAGCTATCGCAATTTTTTAATATTTAAGGGAATATCTTTGACCAGACGGCCTGAGTAACATATAGAAACTATCTGCTGAAAATATACTTATTGTTGTTCCACTTGCTCAATTTTTTAAATAATACTTGTAACTTATTTTTGTAGTATGTTTTGAAATTGGTTTTTGGAAATGAAAGTTTTTTCTGACTTTAAAAATATTATTCGATACTTGTATTACAACATTCATAATTCATTAATAAATTTAAATAAACTTTTGAGTTCACAATTTTAATAGGTTATGGGCCTTTTATAATTAAGATTGTGTGAGATCCACGAAAGAATAAAGTTGTTTAATTTTATTGCCTGAATTCCCACTGTGTAATTTGTTTTTAATTACTGTTTGAATCTTGTATATTATTTTGTGCGGAATGGCTGATCCAAAACTTTTAATAACGAAGCCAATCGCGATAATTATGAAATATGGAATTATCGGATGAAATTATTGCTCAAGAAAGAGAAGGTATGGGAAGTAATATAAAATTAAATCCCAGAAGTCCCCACAGAAAAATGGAAAGAGCTTGATAATGAAGCAACTATATTGATTGGGTTGGCTGTTGATGAAACAGAAGTTTTTCGTATTGCCAACTGTAAATATGCTAGAGATGCTTGGAATGTTCTTAGATAATATCATGAAAAATCAACTCTTAGTAACAAAGTCAAAATTAAATTTAAATAAAATTTTTACCTGACTTTTACAACTTATATATACAGTACGAGACACAAATGTGTAAATAAATTTGGAAATATCTATAATTTGAATTTTTATGCTCAACATTTACCAATCTGACAATATTTTTTACACAATATGAAGATCATGATTAGTGAAGTATAGCAATACAAAAAAATTAATTTCAAGTAATGGCATTTAAATACCAGGATATCAAAAAGTTAAAAACTGAATTACACAATTTTGTCGCATTTTCTTTAAAGTTAAATAAACTTGTTATTATTATTTAGAAAAAGAACAATTTTAATCAATTTCATTAATGACAGTTAGTTAAAACATGTTACTAGTTAACAATTTACAATTCTTTAAGGAATATTGAATATGAAGAAGATTATCACCGAAGTTGCAAATTCTGTTACCGAGCAGCTGAAAAATCGTATCTCCCATCGAAAAATATCCACCAAATTCAATATTTATTTTAATCTGTTGAGAACATAGCGAATATATGTGGTTTGGCTTTTCCAGCACCAATTTGTGGACGGAATTCAATTCTATTGTTAAAAGATGGTCTCACTGTATAACGTCTAGTTGTATCAGGAGAAGAAAATAGTCCCCATGAGGTACAACCAAAACTATCTTCATGCTACCAAATTAAGATTTCAAAACGTGCATCTCTTAGAGAAATCAAAAGATGTGGTTTTTATGCAATAAAGATTGTTAAAAAACCTCGTTTAACTGAAAGACACAAGTCTCTTCGACTAACATTTGTAAATTTTTTTAAGAAATGGACCTTTGATGATTGGGAAAAAGTTATCTGTACAGATGAATCGAAAATTAACCATTTTAGAACTGATGGACCAAAATATGACTACCAAAAACGAAATGCTCCATTAAAAGACCGTGATTTTATGACGACTATGAAATATGGTGGTGGAATATTGCCATTTTGTGGTTGTTTTTCTGCGAAAGGTGTAGGAAAACTCCATAAAATTGGTAGTAATATGAATGCAGAAATGTATATAGACATTATCAAGACAACAGATGTGGATAGTCTGAATGATTGGCGTGGACAAATTGAAAACACTGTGATACTACAAGATAACGACAACAAACATAAGTCTAAAAAGACCCTTAATTTTTTAAAAACCGCCAAAATTACATTGCTAGATTGACTCCCACAATCTCAGAATTTAAATCCGATTGAGAATTTGGTGCGAATTCTAAAACGTCGCGTTTATAATTATCAAAATGCATTTAGAAACACAACTCAGCTCTAGGAGCGCTCCCATGATATCTAGGGATCTATAATGCAAGAAGAGTGTCGCAAACTGGTGGAGAGTATGCCCTCCAGAATTCAGGCTGCCATTGGCGCGAAAGCAGGTTATTCGAAGTACTAAAAAAGTTACTTTAGTAATCTGCGCCAAAAGTGTGTAAATGGGTTGCAGTTATTTTTTTTAGATTACTGGAGTATAATTAAGGAAATATTTTATTTATTTAGTCCTAAAATATCCTTAATAAATATTGTTTAAAAAAACACAAAACGTTTCTTTATAAACATTGCACTTTAAAAATGGTGTCACAAAGTGTAAATATATGACCATTATTTACACATTTTTGTCTTACACTGTATATGATCAACAAAATTTCTACTAAAAATACGAAAGAACATTAACTTAATTATTTTATGATATAACAATATATAAATAGAATTTCTGAATTTAAGGAATAAGATTTTATTGTTTTACGAAATAAAAAATAACGTAAAGCTGTCATTCCAAAAAACAGCGAAACAGCCACTATAGGTCGCTCATGGCAGCTGACAAATGTTCTGTTGATGTAGCAGTATAGTAAAAAAGTGCATAAGATATATGTTTTCTAAAAAAAGTGATCGAAATAATATTGCTAATTTAATTAAGAATATCAGTACTTTGTATTTTTTTAATTATGTGTTTTGTTAGATATAATCCCACTAATGTATTTTTGAAATAGTATTTTTTTTACTAATTACATACTTTCAATTACAATTATTATTTTAACAATAACAATTATGTATTTCCCTTTTTCATTATTATTTTATGAAATTTACTTACAAACTGTAGCAATACTCTTTCTTTATTTCATTCTACATCACCATACCATAAATAAATTCACATTCATTCAATAGCGCACATATAAAAATTCCTTCATGAAAACAAAAACAATTTGAATAACTCTAATAATTCTTGAAACAAAAATATATACGCGGCAGCATACGATCATATACATACATAACAAACCTACATTCCAATGATCGTTTTATTTTTGTAGGACACAATGCTCACTCACTTTTCAATGTCAGTGAGCGAAAGAATGTTACAGAATTGACGAGTAAAGTGAAACATTGAAGATGACAAATGAATGTGCTTGTTCAGCTCTTTCATGAGTACTGAAAGAAACATGAGCATAAAACAAAACCGCTCAGTGCTGAGCTGAAAACGCTCAGTATGATGAATGATTCACTTCGCTCAGTTGAGTGAATAGCTCAATTGAACTAGGTCATTCATGAGCTACACAACTCTACTAAATGTATAAGGTCGGATAATGGAACTGAATATAAGTCGAAAAAGATGTTCGAATTTCTAAGAAGTTATGCTATCATGTCTCAATTGTCCACATCAAAACGGAGTAGCTGAACGAAAAAATCGCTATCTTGTTTAAATGGCTCGTTGTCTTTTAGAAGAAGCAAGTCTACCAAACATTTATTGGGGAGAAGCTATTATGTACTCCAATTATATACAAAATGGACTTGTTACAAGCGCTATACCTTGTACTCCCTATGAAAGATGGGAAGATCGAAAACCTAAAATAGAAAATCTTCATATATTTGGTTTCAAAGCATATGTCCTAATTCCAAAAGTGAATAGGAAGAAATTTGATAACAAATCTAATTTATTAACTTTTATGGGTTGTGATGAAGAAAGCAATGGATTGCGTTTTGTGGACACAAGTACAAATAAACTAACTATTAGCAGAGATTTCAAATTTGTTTCTTCGAAAGTAGTGTTGAATTTGAAATGTGACAATAAAGAATTGGAAACTGATAATAATTTGGAAATAACTATTGCACATAAATCTATTAATGTTAGTGATATTATTACAGATGATGACTATGATGTGGGTTCATATTGCAGTATTACAAGCGATCTTGAATATTTTATGAACTCTGATGCCACTTATACTAATAATCCATCTGGAATTGAAGTGATTGAACCAACCCTACGAAGATCATCAAGAATAAACAAAGGGATACCTCCGGCGAAATATTCAGTTCGTTTGGCAGAATCTGATGACGTAATTGAACCAAAAACTTATAAACAAGCCATGAAATCAAATGAAAAACATGAATGGGAATGGATTGGATGGATTCACTAAAGAAGTATCACACTTGGGATTTAGTGCAAGCGCCGCCAGATGCTAATATAGTCGACATACAAAAAAAAAGAGGAGCTGATGGTAAAATTAAACGCATTAAAGCTCGTTTTGTCGCACAAGGTTTCAATCAAAAGTATGGTTGCGATTATGATGAGGTATTCGCCAAGCGACACTCCGTATTCTTTTGTCGATTGCTAGTGTTAGAAGAATGAATGTGGAACATCTGGACGTGAAGTGTGCTTTTTTAAATGGATACCTTAAAGAAACCATTTATGTATATGAAACAACCACCCGGTTTTATCGAAGGTGATGAAAGTCAGGTATATCTTCTGAAACGTTCGTTATACGGACTTAAGCAAGCAGGAATAAAGCCTTGAATGATGTCCTCATAAGTGGTAAATTTGAGCAAAGCAGATCCATGTTTATACATAAAAGTCATCAATGGAGAAGATATTTATATTTTACAAAACAAAAATCTACAAACAAAAATTTAATTAAACATGTTCTTGAACTACTCAACAGCAAATTTGTAGTCAACAGTTTAGGTGAAATATCATATTACCTAGGACTAGAAGTAATAAAATCAAAAGAAAACCAATTTAAAATACGCCAAAAACAGTACATTGAAAATATGCTATTGAAGTTTGGTTTACAAGATGCAAAACCATGCAAATACCCACTTGAACCGTCTTATGGAAAAACTGAAAGCTTACTGGGATCATTATTATATATTGCAGTCAATACCCGTCCAGATATTTGCGCTAGTGTAGCCATCCTTGCAAGAAAGACGTGTAATCCAAATCAAAAAGACGTGTAATCCAAATCAAGTGTTGCAAAATATTTAAAGGGTACAAGTAAATTATATTTAAACCTTAGTGATAATGGCACCGATCGTAATTTACTAATTGGATATGCTGATGCCAACTGGGCGGAATGTAGAATCGATAGTAAATCGAATTCAGGATACATTTTCTTGATTAATAATAGTGCAGTTAGTTGGGCTTGCAAGAAACAAACTACTGTTTCATTATCGACAACAGAAGCAGAGTTTATTTCATTGTCGGAAGCCGCTAAGGAAGCTGTTTGGATAAGAAATATTTTAAATGATTTAAATTGTAAACAAACAAATCCTACAGTTATTTTTGAAGACAATAGAAGATGGCTAAATCTTATTAAGGAAGAAAAATTTAGCAACAGATCAAAACATATCGACATTAAATTCCACTTCGTTAAAGATAATGTTGATAAGAAAATCATCGAATGCAAGTACTGCCCTTTAGAAGAAATGATTGCTGATATGTTAACAAAACCTTTATCTAAAACAAAACTGGAAAACTTAAGATGCAAAGCCAATATGAAGACATTCGCAATTGAGGAGGAGTGTTGAAAATATACTTATTGTTTTTCCACTTGCTCAATTTTTTAAATAATACTTGTAACTTATTTTTGTAGTAAGTTTTGAAATTGTTTTTTGGAAATGAAAATTTTTTCTGACTTTAAAAATATTATTCGATACTTGTATTACTACATTCATAATTCATTAATAAATTTAAATAAACTTTTGAGTTCACAATTTTAATACTATCAGACTCGAATAAATTAAAATAACATTAATTTACCTTCCATATCACACGACTGCACCATTTTAATCATAAAGGACCTGTTACGAAAAACATACAGTGCCGAACTTAAGTATTGGCACAGGATGCTCATTGTACTTTAAGGTCTATTTAGAGGCAGTATTGTAGAGATTTTTAATAAAAAAATATATTTACCAGATAGACTGTTGAATTTCCTATAAAATATTACCTACTTCATTTCAACAATTTAATACCACTATTTATTAATAACAAAACAACATAAAAAATACTTCATTTCAATGAACAAAATTATTGGCACACTTCATTAAAAGCTAAAAAAAACATTTGATTTAGGAAGCAACATTGCAAAATTTAGTATATAGTTGCAAGTGATTTTTGCTTTATAACTGCCTCGAGTAGCTTAGGCATGAATCCACCAACTTGTTTGTGATATCTGACCCAATACTTTGCCATTCTTCAACTAATTCCTTTTTCACTCGCTTATCTAGCTCTTCCCACAGATGCTCTATTGGGTTGAGATCCGGAGATTGTGGAGGGTGTGGTAGGGCATGCGAAATATTGTATGAAAGCCACATACGTACAGTATAGGCCGAATTTTTGGGGTCATTGTCATTTTGAAAAGTGAAAGAAAATGGTAAAATTAACTTTTCTGCACTTTTTCTGAGGTGTATCCATATATTTCACTTTGTCCATTATTTCGTCAATGAACACCAGCTCTCCAACCCCTGCAGCGGACATACAACCCCACACAATTACCTCTCCAGCACCATGTTTTACTGTTGAAGCAATATTTTGTTTTTCCAGCTCTTTATTGGGTTTTCTCCATACCGTTTGACGGCCATCAGTGCGAAAATTATTAATTTTGCTTTCATCAGAGAGTAGCACTAGGTGCTAAAAATCATGTGGCTTACGTAAATTCCTAAACGGCATATTCTAAACGCTTCTTTTGGCTCACAGATGAAATAAATGGTTTACGTCTAGCAATACGACAACTATAGTTTGTCTTCTGGAGCATTCTTCTGGCTATTGCTGCGTGAAATTCTTTCCCAAACTCTTCTTTAATCTCTGCAGCAACCTCTGTTAAAGATATTTTTGGACATAACATGACCTTTTTGATTATATGGCTGCATTTACGCTCACTTTAGTATCTAGGACGACCTGTATGTTTAGCACTTTCAATTGTTGATGCTCCCTTAAAACGTTGCGCGATAATCCGAATTGTAAAACGGCTCCTTTCCATAATCTCTACAATCTCAGCAACCGATTTTCCTTGATTGTGCAAGTGAAAAATGATTTTGCGCTCAGATTCTGTTGTTTCCATTTTTTTGTTAGCTATTTTCAGCAAAATTAATAATTATTGTGCAAATTTTTTACAAATTGACATTAACAGTTTTAGAAACGAAAACTGTTAAATAAAAGAAGATAAAATGGCATTTTCTATGAACAAAATGTGGATAGATTGATAAAATTTGAAGAATCTGGTTAAGTGTGCCAATAGTTTTGTTCGACGGAATTGGGGAATTTTTCGTCTTTTTATTATTAGTAAATAATATTGCAAAATTGTTGAAATAAAGTTGGTGGTATTTTGTAGGAAATTCATCAATCTATCTGATAAATATATTTTTTTATTAAAAATGTCAACAATATGGCCTTTAAATCGATCTTAAAGTACAATGAGCATCCTGTGCCAATACTTAAGTTTGGCACTGTAGGCGCATAATTAATTTTTGTAAATAGAGTAACTTCGGGTATTGTGGACTATGCGTCTAATGTGGACCAGTGTCTTTTTTCAGAAACTATTGAAGGTATGATAAAACTGATTTGTCGTACATTTTACAATTTGTTTGAAACAACAATTACACATTTGCTTTCATGAGTTATTGATATGTTGACTTTTTATTCTTGTATTGAAATTAATGCGCCTGCTCAACATTTTTTTCGGCTCAAGTAAGAAACAAAACTTGGTACAGTTACTTGGTAGAATTTAATGTTTGGTTGTTTTATATAGTTAAAGTGGACACGTAGTTTTGCATATATTTGGTAAGAATTTAAGCACATTTAGATTATTAGGTAAAAATAACTTTTTACCACTGTAACCCAAGTTCGTGTAATGTGGACCACTTAAATTACTTGATTATGTACTACTGGTCCATATTACCCGACAATAACTATGTACTTTGTAAGCAATCTATCTAAGCCAAGAACGCGACTTTTTAGTTTGTATTAATAAAAATATATTGAAATTAAATTTTTTAATCATTCATGATTAGCTGGTTCCTGAATTTTATGTATTAAATACTAGTCCACATTACCCTCATATAGTGGTCCATATTACCCTCCAATTTTTTTAATGCTGATTTTTGGGTTCCTTACAATATTTTCACATAAATTTTTTATCCTTTAACGGAAAAAATATTCAACTGCAAAAACCATTTGAGAATACATTAGCTAATTTATTGCTTCACAACTCTTTTAATATCCATATATATTGTGGCCAAAATTTAGAAAAAACAAAACGGTAGTCCACATTACCCGAAGTTACTCTAATAGATGGTTTATTGGATTGGTTGCTCCTTGTTATTTTTGCATCATTAAATTATTTTTTAGAGGTTGCAATAGTTATAAATGTCTACATGTGTTCGTAGGAGTAGCATCAAATATATTAAGTCACCTTCCATTGTTCAAGTAAGATAGCCTTGATTACTTCAATGTCTAACCTTTTAGTTTTTAGCAATTTTTTATAATTATTTTTTTTCAAAATTTTAAAAATTAAGTAAATTTTCGTATAGGTTTTTTTTACTAAAAACTTTATAATTATCATTACGTACAAAAATATTGGACAAAATGTCATACAATAATTGCCTATGATCAATAAGGAATTAGGTCATCCGATTTAAGTCTATATTGAAGTTAATTGTGTTGAATTTTGTGTATCTGCCAACATTTTAAAGAGATTTATGCTCGTTAAAGTGATTTTCGGAAGCGGGCCTTATATGGGAGCTATGACTAATTGTGGACCGATCGCCATGAAATTAGGTGATATGACTTCCGTATACAGGTAGGCCTCCATTTACGCGGTTTGTTGGGCCCAAAAAAATTGCGTGTAAATCAAATTCGCGTAAAACGAGGTTCTAATTTAGAACGAAATGCTTTTGTGGGGCCAATAACTTTTTATTTCGCGTAAAACATACATCAGTCACATAACAAATAAGAAATTGGGACCTAAAAATCGCGTTAAATCGAAAATACATTAAATGCAAACGGACGTTATTTGTACTTTTAAAAACTTAAAACAAAAATAAAGTAAAAAACTGAAATAAAAAAAAGTTCTTATCAAAAATTAAGAAAAAAATTTCAATTAAAAAAACAAAATATTGCAAAGCAATTTCAAAATAATAAAAAAATGCATTAGTTTTCAAAAAAAATCTGTTATTAGCATCTGTGTTTTCCGTTTCTTGTTTGTAAAATAAGTCGCGTATTTGAAAAAATGGTTGCTAATTAGAGTTCGCGTTATACCGAATTCGTGTAAATAAAGTACCGCGTAAATGGAGGCTTAAATGTACATAAAACTTATTTAAAAAGGAATTTTGTGTAGATACTAGAGTATCCAAAAGCGAAAACCCCTCAACCGGTTTTTTCATCTTTGTAAACTCCACCGGTTTCGGTTTTTTTACAAACCGGATTTTGCAAGACGGTTAACCGGTTTTAATGAAATATATTTTCTAAAGCTCATTCAAACATATTTATGAAAAACTTTGATACCATTTTTAAAAACATTGATTTATTTTATAGAAAATTATAGCATTTGACAATATTTCGTAAAAGATATAAAATAATTGCACAAAAATAGAATTCACAAATGCCAAATTCCCGAAGATTTAGTACACAATTCTTAACAAATTCCCTATTAGCGCCCATACATAAAAATTTTCTATATACCGGATAACCGGTTTTTTTGAAGGCAAAAACCGAAACCGGTTGTTTTAAAAGGCAATAATCATAACCGGTTTTTTCAAAAACACACTTTTTCGGTTAAACCGGAAACCGGGTTTTCAAATTTTCCGGTTTTTTGGACACTCTAGTAGATACCTATATTAATTAAACATTTATGACGTATAAAGTCTAATTTCGGGGGGACATTTGTATGGGGGCTAGGTGAAATAATGGACCGATTGCAGCTAGTTTCAATATGCTTTGTCCTTGAGCGAACAAAATTTTATGTACCAAATTTTATAGAAATATCTTCAAAATTGCGACCTGTATTTTGTTTACAAGAATGCATTTATACTATACAACATTTATGGCGGTATAGAGTATAAACACAAGACTTGAGTCAGAAAAATTGATCAAGCTCAAAAGGAGCAAAAAAGCGCAAAACTAAATGGGTATGTAAATAAAGGAGAGTACGTGCTTTAAAATGGTACTAGGTTTATTATGAAATATTAGGAATTCCCTAAGGTCCTATTCCATCAAACCTTAAATTTATGTAAAATTTAATACATTTTAAAAAATAATATGAAAGCGATTTCAACAGTGGTGGAAACATATACCTACATTAATATTAAAGCTATGAAATCATTTTAACGAAAACCGTTTATTTCATAAAAGTCCCTTTTGAAAATAAAAAGTTATAAGCGATTGAATTTTAAAAATTTGTTACAAAATCCTACTTTTCTGTCAGATAATAAAAAGGGTGCATATTGAATCACCCTGTTTAGAGGGAAAATATTTACATAGAGACCTGAATTTTTGGCTTCTGAGATTCTCAGGTTTTTATAACTAAAAATTGGCAACACTGTGCACCGGTAGAGAGAAGAAGTCCGTTGAGAAATCCTTCTGTTAATCAGACAACGAATGTCCCATCGGAGTTAGTCCAGAGAACGTTCGAAAAGTGATTGAAAATAACATAAATACGAAAGAATCTCCAGGTTATAATAGAATTACACCACCCACGATTAAAAGTCTACCGAATATAGCTTTATATTTATATAAGTATGTATTTACTCGTATAATACATGCGGTTTTATATATCATATTTCTGTAAAATTTGGGTTGTTTTTATATTCACCTGATGTTGGTCTATAGATTCATCCTCCGGCGTTAATGCAAGCGATGATTTCCTATGTCCTGGTCTTCCACCGCCAGATGAACTTGTTCCGGATGTGCCCGTGCCTAAAATAAAATTTAATTGCAATTAGAATTTTCTTGCAAAATTTTAACCAAAATATTTATATCATTAAAGATGAAGATAAATCTTATTCCGTATACCCAACTGAAAAATTAAATAAACTTATTTTCAAATACCATTTATAAAATATAAATTGTAATTGCAATAAACAAAATGTATTTTCTCCTTATGTATTTATTTTCCTTATATTTTTTTATATTAACCAAGGGTTAATTATTTTCTTACATTTGACCACAACTATCTTGGCAACAATTGTAGGCGAATATTTTTTAAAATTGGGTTTAAAATGCATATACTGAATATTTCTTTAAATTACTTTGGAATGATTTAGAGTGAAATTTCTTGCTATACATTGTTATAAGCGACATATATAAACAACAACTCTCGGACTGACAATTGTCAAATGTTTCCCTATGTAAATTGATGAAGAATATGTTCTGGAACCAGCATTTGAATGTTATAGCAAATTGTCGAAAATAAATATGTTTTTGCTCCCCTGAAAAGTTGACACAAAAACGCGCATAGTGGTTTCGATCGGAAAAAAGTTTTGGGAAATGATGTTCGCACGAATCAGAGAATTTGACCTTATAATTTGTTTAAATATTTGATACGAATTAACTTAAAAAATACTCATAATAAGAAAAGCTGTACAAAGCTTTACAAACCAGATATTGTTGCATTCAAATAAAATGTAAGATTTTTATTTATGAAATTGTATTTATGGAATTCGGACGTATACATATGGGCATTTCCTCCGATTAATCAACCAGTAGCCCGTTTCTGTATTTCTCGAATCGAAAAAGTTTCCGCATGAAACGATTGAATTTCAACAAAAACAGTGTAAAATGAAACAAAATATGTTTTTTCTCGCACAAGTGTTTCTGTACCTTGAGTTTGCGAGAATTATCTGTCATTTAAATAATTTTCCAGCAATTATTGGAAGGATGTGAGAAAAAGTGTTTCTGTAACAATATTTTGCGAAAAGTTTCTCACAAGAACTGTCAAAACAAGTCACATTTGAAATTGGTGTGAGAAAAACAAAATTTTAAAAAATATAGATATTTTTAACTTCGTATGTATAAATATGGAACCCAAATCAGCCGAAAATGTAAGTAGCACAGAGTTTGAATAAAATAATTATATATACACATGTAAGTACACAAAAATGTGTTTCTAAATTATTTTTTTAAATTCAGCAGTTTTAAGCATAGTAGAAAAATAGAAGGTAGTATCATTCTCTCTTTATTTTTTAAAATTCTACGTCTGACATGCTTAAGGATTTTGACGTTTTCGTTAAAATAGTAATACCATATTAATTAAAAATTTTCCCATATATTCTTTGAAGTTTGTGAAAAAATTAATACATAATTCTCATTAATTTGAAAAATATTAAAAAAATATAAAAAATATTTACTATCAAATTGGGATCAAAGGTAAGATTTTCATTTTCAAATATTTCAAAGCTAATTTGTGAACATTATTTTAAGATTTAACAAACATGAGTTGCATTTTCCCCAACTGCGAAAATACCAAATATTTTTGCAAAAATTCAAATGTAAATTTTTTTAAAGTCCCTACATTACCTAACACACGACAACAGTGGCTGGATGTATGTAAAACTTGCGAAGAAGATCTGCCAAAAGAGCCAATGGTGTGCTCGGACCATTTCCTTAAAAGCAATATTTCAGTTAATACATTAACTTCCAACACAACATACGTAATACATTTTTATTTAAATACTAAATTATAAATTACACATTTTTTGTAAAAAATTTCTCTAAAATAAAAATCATTTTTGGGAATGTGGCAACGCTTTTTATAATGCTCACAAAATAAGGAAACTTCAAAAAACCTTATTTGAAAAAAAAAAAATTTTGATTGAAACTACCTTCTATATTTTTATCATGGTTTTAAGCCTTTCACTGTTTTGGTTTTATTATAATTTCCTTCTTTCCTTGACGTTTGACTTGCATTTGACACTTAATTACTGGAAATATTCCAGTAAGAAAAGAATCTGTGTTGTCTGTTTTCGCATTCAAATACAGAAACACTTTTTCCTCGCACATCGAGAAACGATGGAATTTTTTGTTTCACACTTCATGTGAAAAGTTTTCCGACTCGAGAAATACAGAAACGAGCTACAGGATCGAAAAATAAAAAGTTAATAATCATCGTGTTTTATTGAAGATATTTCGATATAATTTATATAATATAACACAAATATTGTTCCAAATAAGTTTTGTATATACCGAATTCATGTCACCAAATTTTATTATGATCGGTCCATAATAAGTCCCATATAAATTACTTTAACGTTCATAAATCTCATCAAAATGTTGGTCTACGCACTAAATTCAACATAAATAACATTCATATAGACATAAACTACGATCTAATTTCATGATGAGCGGTCAAAAATTGGTCATAGCTCTTATTAAAGCCCACTTCGAAAATAACTCACGAATATAAAATATTGAAATTTAAAAGAAAAAAGTTTTTGCTCATTTACTTAGTGTAGGGTATTATATGGTCAGGCTTGACCAACAATACTTTCTTACTTGTTTGTTAAGGAAATTTTAAGATATTTATGGGAAAATGCATGGAAAAATCGTACGTTCGCGATCGGTACTTAAGCCAACTTAACAAAAACCAATAGAGATATTTTATTGTGCAAATACCGGATATAGACCTACATTAATACACTTTAAAATATTCCGTTCCATTTCGCAGATTTTTATATTTCACTACGATCGTGACCACATATTTATAACTATCATTATGAAAACTAAAACTCGATGAAATCCATTTTTTGCACTAAACACAGAGTTACCAAAATGCTATCGAATCGCAAAAAAAAAAAAATGCTAGGAAAAGTTTTGTTCTCTATATACTTTGGATATCAGAAGCATACGAACGTACGTTCTTGACCCCAGGAAATGATCATATGTGTAAATAAATATTTAATTATATCTTACACCACCATATTGACGAGGATATATTGCGTTCGTGATGATGTTTGTAACCCCTAAAAATAACACAAATCTTACACTAAAAAGATTGACTTGGAATCACTATCTGACTTTAAAGATGTCCGTCCGTCGTCAATGTAAACCTTATACGCAAATTACTAGTCGCAGATATTTCGATAAAATTTGGGATATGTATAGGACAAAGCCTATTGAAAATTCACCTAGTCCCCATACAAATTTCCAACCAAAATATCACTTTATTGGTCATAAATTTGTATTTGTTTATGTATCCATCAGCAAAAATATCTCCACAAATAGTTTTTATTTAAAAACAAACTATGTACATTTAAACATTATGTTACATTAAAAAACCATAGTTTCCATATAAGACTCACTTTATTTATGATGATCGGTATATAATTAGTCATAGCTCCCGTACATAAATCTACTGTGATGTTTAAAAATACTTAGTAGGTATTTAAGAAACATATCGTCACCTAAAATGCAAAACAACGTATCATCAAAAAAATCGAAATTGATTTTATTATTGACTAGCTAAAACCCGGTGTGCTTCGCTACCCGTACCGTAAAGATTTACAATATATTTAGTCTATCTAAAATTAGTTTCTGTTCATGTGAAAATCATGGATTTTCTAGATTTAGTCCGCAAACTTGCAAACACTGACGTTGGGCTTTATCAATTGTCATTGCAAATACTAAGCAAATAGGAAACTGTAATCGAATAAAATCAAATGGCATTTCCGAAGTTATAATTCCCAGTTATAAAGGTCGCTCCGATTAGATTGTTCATTAATTGCCTTACTGTAAGTCGAGTGCCATTACAAATACGCAAACAATCATACAAAAAAACAAACACACATTGACTTTTATATATACGCCCTCTGTGGCTACTACTCCCATTTTTGCCGCAAATATTTAAACAAACAGTGGAATTGCTCATGCAAAATTTGAGGACTATAGCTATTATAGTTTCCTAAATATTTGATTTTAAAAATTAACTTTGTATGGGAGGTACCACGCCCACTTAAAATTTCAAAACAAAAAGTAGCCTATAGCTCCTTCCAGACATACATAAATATACTGTAAAAATTTCAAGCAAATCGGTTCAGCCGTTTAGCCGTCTATAGATCCCAAACTAAAAATAATAAACATACATAAATACAGACACACATGCATTGACTTTTATATGTATATAGATAAGGGTTTCAAATGTATACATACAAATTTTAAAATTTACTTAATATTTTTGGTAGTCCGCGCATTTCTGTACTAAATATTAACATTGATAGCTGCTATAGCTGTCCCTATATACAATTTTTCATCACATCTATGGGAGGTGCCACGCCCACTATTGCTATTTTGCCCATTTTTGGCCTAAATAAGTAGTTCATATAAAATTTGAACGCTTTACATACTACAATTATACAGATAGATATGAATTTTAGTATTTAGATTGTTTGGGAGGTGCCACGCCCACTATTTTAGTCCGCCCATTCTTGTCCTAAATATTAAAATTGATGGTAGAATATCCGTACAAAATTTATGGATTCTATCTCTTATTGTATCCCATATATTAGATTTTTTAAATAATCATCATATGGGAGGTGCCACGCCCTCTGTGGCTACTACTCCCATAAATATTTAAACAAACAGTGGAATTGCTCATGCAAAATTTGAGGACTATAGCTATTATAGTTTCCTAAATATTTGATTTTAAAAATTAACTTTGTATGGGAGGTAGCACGCCCACTTAAAATTTCAAAACAAAAAGTAGCCTATAGCTCCTTCCAGACATACATAAATATACTGTAAAAATTTCAAGCAAATCGGTTCAGCCGTTTAGCCGTCTATAGATCCCAAACTAATAATAATAAACATACATACATACAGACACACATTCACTTTTATATATATAGATTACGATTTACTACATCATATTACATATGTATGTGTACAAAAAAAAACTTGTACTATCAAAAATAACCAAGTTATAACCAAAATTGAGACTAAAGTATCATCAAGTATATGATTTTCTTAAACAAAATAACGTATACGCTTTGAGTAATTAATTAATAAATAGTTTTTACCTTATTTTAGGTAGTATCCTTATTTTTTTAATAAATTTGTTGCAATTGAATATTTTTTGCAGTCTTAATGAAGCACCTTTTTTAGTTTAAAAAAGTAATTGTTAGTAATTAAAATAAAAAAAAAACATAATAAAATTAAAAATGTATATATATATAAACTGCATTTATTTAAATAAAAAATATTTTTATTTAAGTTTTTATTTTTTCATAAAATTTATATTGATGATACGTTTTTTTGTTTCAGAAAATAACAATTCAAAAAAACGTAAGCCACATATCTTAAAGTGTGCTTTGAAAAAATTAGTTGTTTTTCATAAAATATATTTCTAGAGTCATTGTAATTCAGATTTGAAAATTTTGTTTCAATATCTCAAGTAGTTTTCATTTTATATCGTTTTTTGCTCCTCCTATAAACTTATGAAAAGTGATGTTACGTTATTTTGCATTTTAGGTGACGATATGGGGTTATACAAATATGGAACTTTTTTGTAGATCTTTTCAAGGACTATTTATATTTAACATTTCACTTCATTCGGATCATAATTTGATTTTTGGCGATTTTTTTAAAAAAATTTGAGACCCGGGGTGACCAACTTTGAGGAGCTACGTACTGGCCCCTATTAGCGCTAGGAATCTGAACAAACGTAAATCAACTCGAAAATACCTCAGGTCAAACCATGTGCAATTTCGTAATAATATCTCCAATAGTTCCCAAGATACCGAATTATTTCCAAAAAAAGGGTTTTCAAACCACTGTGAAAAAGAGTATAATCGCTTCAAAAAAGTAGCAAAGTGATACAATTTTATACCAATTCAATTCAATGATATTTGGTGATTTTGTGATGTGAAAAGGGTTACATTTTCATTTATTTTATATCTGATTTGATTGTTGGATTGCCAATGATTTCTATACATAATTTATCGATTTTTGCATTTGTCTTGTTTATCATTCACATGTAGATAAGATAAAGAGTGCTCACTAATATAAAAAAACAATAGATTTGGTAATTATTATTTTTTTTGTTCATTAAACAACGTATTACTCCTTGGTAAGAATACTTTTTGTCCTGAATAATACATACAGTAGCCCAATAAAGTCTACATACAGGAATTCGAATTAAATTTCTTTCGTTGAAAGCTGTATTTGTAAGTTAAAAGTAGTGAAATATATTTGTTAAAAACATAAATTCACACTAAAAAAAATTAAAACAAAATCACTTAAGTCGGTTTTAGCAACATTTCCTATCACTTCCAAAATTTCACCGTTATTAAATTTTTTGATTCTGAGTCAAATAACGAACATTTTTTTTGGTTTTTTTGGCTTTAATGTTCAAAATATTATGAAACTTAATAGTCCCGCCCACCCAAAAGTAGGCCTGACCGAGAATAAATTTTTCGTTATTTTACTCAGAATCAATAACTCTAACAACGGTGAACTTTTGGGCGTTATTTTAATTTTTTTTTGCTAAAATCGACATAAGACATTTATTATTTATATCTCATAAAAAAAACTAAAAAAACTGCTTTAAATTAAAGTAATATAATAATTGTTTCTGTATGTAGATTTTCTTGGGCTATTGTATGTATGTATCTTTTAATTTAAATCATTGTTGATTTTGCCCCTCCACTACTTCTAGTCATTGATGTAGGATGTGTATCCCTCAACAATTACAAAAGTATTTAATCCGCCAAATAATGATCACATAAACAATTTCAACCGATATAAGTAGAACATACTTATTTATGCAGATATGAACATAACCCATATTGAAAATAAAAATAAATACATAGTTCATAAATATAAGAGCGTATCTTTGCGTATACATCAAAAACTTGTGAAATTTTTGTAATGTCAACTAGTCAAGTCAGCTATCTAGGGCGTCTGATTTAAAAACGAGTTAGTAATTGGTTCAAGTCCAAACTGTTGCTTTTTAAAAGCACCAAATAATAGTAATTACTTACAAGCCCAAATAATAGTTATTACTTAGCTGCTAACTGACAAAGTAAGCAATGTTTTTGCTCAGCACTCATTTAGCTCTTACATAAGCCACGGTTTTTCCAAAAGCAAACGTTATTGAACCAAAACACAAATATGTTTCTAATATACCACCTATATCGAGGACTTATATTCAATAGGAGCTATCTGTAGAATAGACCCACCAACTTTTTTGGATAGACAGAATCGCAATTATTTCAAATTCAGCATCCTCGCTGGTTATGTACATGTTTGGACTTGCACAGTGTAACTATATGTACATATATCTTACCAGGACATTCAGAGAACGGTTTTGTATATTGGCGAGGAATGACTTCTACATCATCGAAACCTTCGAACCTTACACTTGATCTTGACATATCACGGATATTAAATCTAGCTGAGTGTGAACTTCGGGTCAAATCAAAGGACGGGACAGAAGGTCTTGTACTGCTGGCACGAGAGTCATGTGGAAAAGATGTTGGATCAGCTAAATAAATACACGCACACTAATTAATTGGAACAAAATCAAATAGACGGAAATGTATCAATTAACCTTGTCTCTGTTTCAACATGATACGTTGAGTGTTGTAACGAGGCATTAAAAGTATAATGAACCGATTTTGATGCGAAATTTTAAGAATTTATAATTGAAATGTGTTGACCTTTGTATCATTTCTTATTCTGCTGATTTTCTCCAGCTGATATTGCAATCTTGTTTCTTGATTTTCAAATATGTATGTAATATTAGTTTTACCAACAAATATTTCGTTATGATTTATTTTTAAAAAAAAATTAAATATTTTTGAATTTAAAATGTTTTTGGAAGAATTTTGAAATATGTATGTGAGTGTCATTTGAACGTATAACGTAAATAATGGCAAATAAACTCAAGGAAATGAAACATATGTATACATAGGAAGAAATTAAATAATTTATAAAAAAAGTTTAAAGTTTAATTAAACTACATTTTCTGTATCAACCAAACACTGCACTATACTTACTGCACTTCTTCCAATACATTGGTCGCAGCGAAATTCACCAGATTTAAATTTTTCTTTTTTTTAATCGTTGTTAAATTTCACTAGTTACGGTACTTTAACGCATATTTCAACTAAAATCGTATCAAAAACCGCAACTACCAACTGTTCTCTTCACAAAAAATATGACAACTAAAACAACCACACATCTCACTCTGTGGCCAATACCAAAAACAAAAAAAACAGCAAATTATACCAACTTTGGCTGGTTAACAGCGTTGTCAACTTTTTAATTTCAAAAAGCGCTGAACTCAAGAAAAAAAAACGCGAATTTTTCGTAAAAAAGCACCAAGAATAAATCAATTAATTTATTTTTTTCTAATTTTCTTTCGTTTGACTGGGAATTAATTTTCTAATAATTTTACCTTATTAGTTCTACGATGTGTTCGATCGACCCTATTGATAAAGTAATTTCTTTAAACATAAGTCCATTTTGAAATGCTGAAATATATTGTTACAAAAATGGGGTTAAGATTCAATTAATTTAATGTGGATTCCTAATTACGAAAAATATTTCCCTTAGATACCCTAAGGTTGAGAATGGTCCCAATAAAATGTTTATAAATTTGGAGAATAAAGTATTTAAAGGTCTTTATATGAAGGAATTGTATAAAATTAATGCCAACTGGCCAAATAAGTCCCGTTTCACATTAGGCAATTTAGTTGCGCAAGTCTGTGTTTTTCATTTTCAAAAAGAACAAAACTAAGAACAAAACAACCTGCCGAGTACAAGCAAGTCTGTACTTAACCCGACCTTACCCATTCACAAACAGAAAATTTTTTCAACAGCTACGCTAGACTGCTACGAATAATATTTCGGATTAAAGTGTCAAAACTATTGCACATTTTCTGAAAGTCCGATTTCAAATATTTGTCATGATGTATTTCCAGAATATGTTTTTGGGTGTTGTGTAAGTTTTCAAAGTTAGTTTAGTAAAAATAATTTTTTGTTTAGTGTCACGAAGCTTTTAAAAAAGCACTAAAATCAGTGCTAAAATCACTGATTTGACAATGTTGCTGGTTATTTATGGTTAAGGTAAAACTGAATGAGAAAACAAAATATGTTGATGCATATGTATGTATGTGTAACAAAAATTCGGTTCTACTCAACAATTTTACTATTTTCGTGTGCAATTGCCCAACAAACATTGATGCACAGTGGTTTAGAAACGTTTTTTTTTTTTTAAATAATTCGGTATCTCGGTAACTATTTGAGATATCTTAACGAAATTACAAGATATGAAATTACAAGGTACGAGCTGAGATGTTTTCGGGTTGAATTGCAGTTGTTCAGTTGCGTTGTTCTTGGGTTATAAGTAGGGGGCGGATTTATATACAAATGCATGTTTTTTTTCGAACGTCCAAATACAATGTAGACTAATTATCCATCCAAATCGCACATTTTGCTGTAAAATGGCATCGATTTGTTAGGGCATATTTTATTTATAATGCATAATTTACATAATCTTTAGGGTGACAACTAGTTAAGTCACTAGTTATTTTAACACATGTCCTAAGCAGATAGTCAATTGACTTTTTGGGTAACTTAGAGACAAATGCACTACACAATTAATGTTTAAAGTGACTACACTATAGATTACTTAGAGACACTTAAGTGACAATTGTCTTAACGTAAGATTACATGGGATGTATAAAGTAACCAATTGACTTCTCTCAGCGTTACAAACAGCACATACGTGTCAAATGACCCAAAATATATAAATTGGGGTCAGCCAAATGATCAAACATTAGTGACAATTACTGTCTATAAGAAATTCATTTACTACTTGCTTAACTGCTGGGTTATTACGAGATGAAAATAATTAAGGTTGGATGCTTTTTACATCACGATCATAATATTGATGATTTTAATGACAAATCGCACAATAGAAGCTCTAAAGATTATGGCTGTAAACAAGTAATTTTACCAAGATATTACAATTAATATATCAATTTTAATACTTTAACTATTTAATTCCTGGTATAAGACTCCTAAAGACTCCTAATTATTTTATGTTTCTGCAGAAAAATACAAGTGCATATTTTTTTAATTTTTAGGTCACACATATTGTTACGTTTTAACCTTTTCAAAACGTTAGTTTATTTCCTTTAAATAAACCGGATACTTTTGATTGCAAATAAAAGCCGTTTAGTAGTTTGAAAATGGAAACAACTCTTATTCAAATGTACAACAACAGAATTAAATAGTCACTCAATGTTTTTTTATACACGTTTGTAAATTCGCAGAAATACAGACACAATTTATAATGTACACGAATTTACTTGAAAAACACAACACACTTTAAGGCACTCAGTTGATGTTTATTCGAAAAGCGTCTCTGATAAACTCACTAACGACTGCAACCTCTGCCACTATTTATAACACCGCCATCTGCACTCCAGATTGCTCTTTAACTGTCGAATATTATAGATCTTACTAATACATACGCCATCTATGGTGTACTTTCTACAATGTTCTTTAACTGAATATTCGAATTCAAACAGCGTTGCCAACCCACGATCAATGGTCAACTGAAAGCTCTTATTTAATAATGCCCACAGATACACTGAATCAATTAAGTATCCGTACAGACATACTCATAATATAAACTAGCTATTTATGGTCACTTTTCAATACATATTTAAACCTTTTTTTAATTAATTTTATAAAAAATCTTATAAACTAGAAATCAACATAAAAAAACTATAAACATTTTCATTAAAAACATAAAAATTTACATAAATTCAATAATTGTACGAAAAGTATCACCAAAAAAGTCTCCGTACAGTTAACCGTTTTAAGGCAAGGAATCCCAATATTAATCTTAATTGAATTTAATATGTGGTAGGTCCTCCTTTCTGAGCAATTGCAGCATTTTAATGGCTGTGCATGGAATGGACCAGTTTTGTTGTTGTCAGGGAATCTATTTTATACCACTCTTCCATTATAACGGCTTTTAGCTGATCTTTACTCGTTATATTGTGCTGCCGAATCTTTCTTTCCAAGTGATTCCATAGATGCTCAATCGGGTTGAGATCAGGTGACTGAGCTGAGCAATTTAAGTGCTTAGGAACATTATAAATATGACATTCCTTTATTAATCTAGAGGTGTGTTTGGGATCGTTGTCTTGTTGGAAGCAATACAAACGTCCCAAGCCTAATTTTTCAGAACTTTGTTTTAAGTTTAATATATTAAAGTATGCATATTGTTACGAAATTGTACTTGAATTCAAATATAACGATTTTAACGGCTGATTTAAAAGTAGCATAATGCTGTCAAGTAACAGTGCTGTAAAACTGTAACATATCTGTGGGCATTGTTAAATAAAAGCTTTCAGTTGATTTGATTGTAAGTTGGCAACGCTGTATTCGAGTTCGAATAATCAGTTAAAGAACATTGTAGAAAGTACACCACAGATGGCGTATGATCTAGAATATTCGAACTTTGACAGTTAAAGAGCTTTCTAGATGGTAATGCAGTGTTATAAATAGTGGCAGAGGTTGCAGTCGTTAGTGAGTTTATCAGAGACGCTTTTCGAATAAACATCATCTAAGTGCCTTAAAGTGTGTTGTGTTTTCAAAGTAAATTCGTGTACATTATAAATTGTGTCTGTAATTCTGAGAATTTATAAACGTGTATAAAAAACATTGAGTGGCTATTTAATTCTGTTGTTGTTGTACATTTTAAAGAAATAAAGAGTTGTTACAATTTTCAAACTACTAAACGGCTTTTATTTGCAATCAAAAGTATCCGGTTTATTTAAAGGAAATAAACCAGCGTTTTGAAAAGGTTAAAACGTAACAATATTTATCCATCGTGTTTTCAACAAACATACGATTTCCCACCCCAGATGAAGCCATGCAACCCCAAACAATAACGTTACCTCCTCCATGCTTTACGGTTAGCGTCAAATGCTTCGGATTCATTTCAGTATTTGGCTTTCTCCATAACATTTATCTTCCATCAGAACCAAAAACATTCAATTTACTTTCATCGCTAAAAATAACTCGATCCCAAAATAAAAAATCTTTATCAATATGCTCGATAGCGTAATCCAATCTCTTTTTCATGTTCACTTTTCGAACAAGGGGCTTCTTACGGCTTACCCGACCATTGTATCCATTTAGTTTAAGAGCGTTTCTTACAGTTTGGGGGATTACCGTTAATTCATCATCGCAATTACACATGCGTTAATTTTTGGATTACCTTCTACAAATCGTACAATTCTTCTCTCTAAGTGGTGGTCTATTTTTCTTGGATGGTCAGTTCTTTGTTTATTTGCCATTGTTTCCCGCAATTACACATGCGTTAATTTTTGGATTACCTTCTACAAATCGTACAATTCTTCTCTCTAAGTGGTGGTCTATTTTTCTTGGATGGTCAGTTCTTTGTTTATTTGCCATTGTTCCGGTTTTTTTGAGCTGTTGAATAACGTACTGAATGGAAGAGCGTGGTCTTTTTACAATATCCTTGATATCGGTTAGACTTTTTCCTTCATTTTGCAAGTTAATAATAATTTTCATTCTATACATTAAAATTTGCTTATTTTTGGATTCCCTGACAACAACAAAGCTGGTCCATTCCTTGCACAGCCATTAAAATGAAGCAATTGCTCAGAAAGGAGGACCTACCACATATTAAATTCAATTAAGATTAATATTGGGATTCCTTTCCTTAAAATAGTTAACTGTACAGAGACTTTTTTGGTGATACTTTTCGTACAATTATTGAATTTATGTAAATTTTTATGATTTTAAGGAAAATGTTTCTATTTTTTTTATGTTGATTTCTAGTTTATAGGATTTTTTATAAAATGAATTAAAAAAGGTTTAAATATGTATTGAAAAGTGACCATAAATTGCTAGTTTATATTATGAGTATGTCTGTACGGAGACTTAATTGATTCAGTGTATGTTACAGTTTGCTATTACAGCACTGTTATTTGAAAGCATTATGCCACCCTTAAATCAGCCCTTAAAATCGTTATATTTGAATTCAAGTACAATTTCGTAACAATATTTTGATTTTTTTGAAGCATATTTTAGGCGCATATTTTCCAATAATAAATGCATGAAAATCCGCCCCTAGTTATAAGTGTTGTTGCATGCTTTTTTCCATATTTTTCAGACATGTTTTGCCATATCACTTCATTCGTTCATAATTTTGATGAGTATTGGCATCCTACATCACACAGTGGATAAAAGTTGATTTACAGTTGTTCAGCTTCGTAAGCGAAATGGGAACCAGTGGCTGGCCCTCTAAGTTGGTCACCTCGGGGCTCACATTTTTTTAAAAAAATCGACAAAATATTTTGAAATATAAATATATTCAAAGTATTGGCCATTGTTAACTATGACGTATTACCATCTTTCTGGCAACATATGGATTCCGAGCCAAAAAAACTGCCCATCTTTTGAAGCCAAGAAAGAATCAACCCAATATCGGATACTCTGTTCAAAAGTGAAGTGTATCCTAGAGAGAGCGTTCTGTATCGATCGAAACAAATACTGGTCGAACGGGACACGGTTTGAACTATAAAGTGGGTGAGGCAAAATTTCCCAACCACTTTATTCTAAACACTATTTAACAGGTAAGTATTGCATCATTGTCTTTCGTGTCAAAATCACCACTTGTGAACCGCACAAATCATCTCTCACGTTGAAACCGATGTGCTTAAGCGGCATTTTTTCAAACTAAAGAAGTAAAGCAAAACTTCCCGCATATGGAAATTCGTTGGTACTAGAGGAATGTACAATTTTGAATCCCGAAATCCCGGGAAATTGTGCGAGAATTCCCAGGAATTATTTTTCTTAGTTTTATCTGATGTTTTTTGAACTTGACTTTCTCTAAAAAAGTTCCAAAAACAAATGCATACAACAAAAAAGATTTAACCCAAATATACATACTGTTACGAAATTGTACTTGAATTCAAATATAACGATTTTAAGGGCTGATTTAAAAGTAGCATAATGCTTTCAAATAACAGTGCTGTAATAGCAAACTGTAACATATCTGTGGGCATTATTAAATAAAAGCTTCCAGTTGACCATTGATCGTAAGTTGGCAACGCTGTTTGAATTCGAATATTCAGTTAAAGAACATTGTAGAAAGTACACCACAGATGGCGTATGTATTAGTAAGATCTAGAATATTCGAACTTTCACAGTTAAAGAGCAATCTAGAGTGCAGATGGCAGTGTTATAAATAGTGGCAGAGGTTGCAGTCGTTAGTGAGTTTATCAGAGACGCTATTCGAATAAACATCAACTGAGTGCCTTAAAGTGTGCTGTATTTTTCAAGTGAATTCGTATACATTATAAAGTGTCTGTATTTCTGAGAATTCTAAACGTGTATAAAAAAAAACATTGCGTGACTATTTAATTCTGTGGTTGTTGTACATCTATCTATATATATAAAATACAAAAAATGATTCTACCTATGTCCGTTATAGACTCTGAGACCATTCAACCGATTAGCTCCAAACTGGTATCATTGGAAAGGAAATTTTCTGAATATGGTTTTGGACACCTAAAATACTACAGTGATTTCTTAAAGAAGACTTTCGAATTTTCTCATACAAACATTTTTCATCTATATATATAAAAATGGATGTATGTTCTGAATGAACTCAAAAACGGCTGGACCGATTTTCAGGGAATCTTCAGAATAGCCTAGCGGGTAACACTCTAAAGTCAGATTTTTGATTTTCGAACTGTGGGCGGAGGAGTGTGGCAAAATCAAATTATTACATTATAACGGAGATAGGTAGAAACATTTTTTGTATTTTATATATATGGGGCATTTCATGTCAAGTGAACCAACTTTTGAAATCGATGTCTTCCGATCGGGATGAAATTTGCACCAAGGTTAGCTCTATTGGATAGTAACTCAGACACAATTTTTCAACAACATCGGTCTAGAACTCTCTGAGTTATAGGGGGTAAAATTTTGACAATTTGGTCAAACAGGGGTTTTTTCTTATCCATGTAACTTAATACCTATTGTTCTTAGCAAAATGTGTCCCAAATAGTATAGATAGCTATTTCTTCGATCTTTCGAAAAAAAATATTTAAAAAAAAAAATAAAAAATTTTTAATATTTTTTTTCCGAAATCAAAAACTTTTTTGACTTTTTTTTTAAATTTTTTCTCTTTTTTTTTTTTTTTTTTTTTTCTTAAAATAAAGTTTAGATATTTTCCTTGAACACCTACTTGGTCGCTTAGTGGGATGCGAGTGGGATATCTATCAAAATAAATATTTTGTAACTCAAAACATAAAATTTTTGACTTTTTTTGCAAAATCAAAAACTTTGTTGACTTTTTTTTTCAAAATGGACCCTTTTTTAATCTTTTTTTTTAGGTCAAACAAAAGCTTAGATATTATCCTTGAAGACCCTTTTGGTCGCTTAGTGGGATGCGAGTGGGATATCTATCAAAATAAATATTTTTTAACTCAAGACTTACAATTTTTGACTTTTTTTTTTGCAAATACGATTTTTTTTCCAAATGGGCCCTTTTTTTAAATTTTTTTTTGTAGTCAAAAGAAAGCTTAGGTCCATTCCTTTAAGATATTTTTAATCCCTTAGTGGGATGCGGGTGGGATATCTATCAAAATAAATATTTTGTAACGCAAGACATACAATTTTTTAATTTTTTTTTGCAAAATCAAAATTTTTTTCCAATATGGGCCCTTTTTTAATTTTTTTTTTTTGCTCAAAAGAAAGCCTAGGTCCATTCCTTTAAGATATTTTTAGTCCCTTAGTGGGATGCGAGTGGGATATCTATCAAAATAAATGTTTTAACACAAAAATTGTATGTCTTGAGTTACAAAACATTTATTTTGATATATATCCTCGCATCCCACTAAGCGATCAAAACCATCTTAAAGGAATAGGCCTAAGCTTTCTTTATAGCAAAAAAAAAAAATTACAAAAAGGGCCCATTTTAAAAAAAAGTCAAAAAAGTTTTTGATTTTGCCAAAAAATCAAAAATTGTATATCTTGAGTTACAAAATATTTATTTTGATAGATATCCCACTCGTATCCCACTAAGGAACCTAAAATATCTTAAAGGAATGGACCTAAGCTTTCTTTTGACTAAAAAAAAATTTTTAAAAAAGGGCCCATTTTGAAAAAAAAATCGAATTTGCAAAAAAAAAGTCAATAATTGAATGTCTTGAGTTACAACATTTTTATTTTAATAGATATCCTACTCACATCTTCCTAAGTGACAAAATAGGTCTTAAAGGAAAAGACCTAAGCTTTCTTTTGAGCAAAAAAATTTTTAAAAAAAAGTCCCATATTGGAAAAAAATTTCGATTTTGAAAAAAAAAATTAAAAAATTGTTACAAAATATTTATTTTGATAGATATCCCACTCGCATCCCACTAAGGGACTAAAAATATCTTAAAGGAATGGACCTAGGCTTTCTTTTGAGCAAAAAAAAAATTAAAAAAGGGCCCATATTGGAAAAAAATTTTGATTTTGCAAAAAAAAATTAAAAAATTTTATGTCTTGCGTTACAAAATATTTATTTTGATAGATATCCCACTCGCATCCCACTAAGGGACTAAAAATATCTTAAAGGAATGGACCTAAGCTTTCTTTTGACTACAAAAAAAATTTTAAGGGCCCATTTGGAAAAAAAATCGTATTTGCAAAAAAAAAAGGCAAAAATTGTAAGTCTTGAGTTAAAAAATATTTATTTTGATAGATATCCCACTCGCATCCCACTAAGCGACCAAAAGGGTCTTCAAGGATAATATCTAAGCTTTTGTTTGACCTAAAAAAAAAGATTAAAAAAGGGTCCATTTTGAAAAAAAAAAGTCAACAAAGTTTTTGATTTTGCAAAAAAAGTCAAAAATTTTATGTTTTGAGTTACAAAATATTTATTTTGATAGATATCCCACTCGCATCCCACTAAGCGACCAAGTAGGTGTTCAAGGAAAATATCTAAACTTTATTTTAAGAAAAAAAAAAAAGAAAAAAAAAGAGAAAAAATTTTAAAAAAAAGTCAAAAAAGTTTTTGATTTCGGAAAAAAAATATTAAAAATTTTTTATTTTTTTTTTTAAATATTTTTTTTCGAAAGATCGAAGAAATAGCTATCTATACTATTTGGGACACATTTTGCTAAGAACAATAGGTAATAAGTTACATGGATAAGAAAAAACCCCTGTTTGACCAAATTGTCAAAATTTTACCCCCTATAACTCAGAGAGTTCTAGACCGATGTTGTTGAAAAATTGTGTCTGAGTTACTATCCAATAGAGCTAACCTTGGTGCAAATTTCATCCCGATCGGAAGACATCGATTTCAAAAGTTGGTTCACTTGACATGAAATTCCCCATATAGATAAATAAAGAGTTGTTACAATTTTCAAACTACTAAACGGCTTTTATTTGCAATCAAAAGTATCCGGTTTATTTAAAGGAAATAAACCAGCGTTTTGAAAAGGTTAAAACGTAACAATACTAATAACAAATTCATTATTTAAATTGTTCCAAAAACTCGTGAATGTTCAGGGTTGTCACAGAATTCTATTTCGATCGAAAGTGGAGTTATTTTAGTATTTTGCTTTTTCGAAAATTTTTGGAATAAAACCAACGTTTTCTTAAAATTTTAATTAACATCATTACTTAATTTTTGATTTTATAAGCAATACATTGCCAATTCGAAATTAAAAAAAAAATTGGAATCTAACCAAGGTATAGCAAAATCGAATGAAATTGAAGCCATACAAATGACAAATGGTGATAGGTTTGTATACAACCAAAATTATAAATCGAGTCAGTTTATGTCTTTATATTAATTTTTTATTGGATTTTTTTATTTGTTTCCTATTACATTTTAAAACCAAATATATTTTTAGCTTTTTAATGAAGTGTACATTCTTAAAATTGAATAATTTGTTCTAAGCGGTAATTCCTAAGATCCCGGGAAATTTCAAAATGAATTCCGATTTCCCGGGAAATAAAAAAGCTCGGGAAAAAGAAAAACTCTAGTAAGTACAAAATTTGACATTTTCGAAGCAAAATAAATTTGTTGTTTACACCATGATACAATAATTGTAGAAGGTAGAATCACTAGGGAGAGTTTTCAATATTTAGCCCTATAACGTCAAACTTTGATTTTGATTTTTTTATATTTTCTTTTGTTTGACGTTACAAGAATTGTATAATTGAGAATTTATTTTATACTGGGTGTACCTTATGTTGTTGTATCATAAATGTCAGAATAAATGTCAGATTACTCTTCTAAATGACATATAAGTTATTAAAAGACGTGTTCAAAAGATACGCCATTTATTGAAAATCCTGAATTTTTAAGTCACAAACCCAATATTAAAATTATAGTGTTTTTTCCTATTCAATTCATCATAATGAAAATTTCAAGGGTTATTATTTGCAGTCGTGGTTTACATATTGTTACGTTTTTACCTTTAAAAACGGGATTTATTATTTCCTTTAAATAAACCGGATGCTTTTGACTGCAAATAAAAGCCGTTTAATAGTTTAAAAATTGTAACAACTCTTTATTTATTCTAATGTACAACAACAACAGAATTAAATAGTCACGCAGTGTTTTTATACACGTTTATAAATTCGCAGAAATACAGACACTTTTTATAATGTACAAGACAGTTGATGTTAACTGTAACAGCGCTTATAATAAACTCATCCACGATTACAACCTCTGCCACTATTTATAGACAGTCCCATCTGCATCTGAGTAGCCTAGATTGTTCTTAACGGTCAAAACTCGTATATTCGAATTCTAGAGCTTTCGATATTAATGTTAGCCATACTTATAAGCAATGCTAATCAACCGCATGCTATCAACATTGTTGATAAGTAGAAGCTTCTACTGCTGGAAATGTTTATAAAGACGATGAATGTAGCTGGCAGTTGCTACAGACCGTTAAACTCAAATCGCTAATGCAAATTCGTAACAATGTACATAGAATTGCCCATATGTTTATTGGTGCTGTAAAACTCTACTACTTTTGACTATTCGATAGTATCGAATCGATACAGCTAGAAAATGTTAATTTTGGGTACTCAATAATATGGTGTATTATTTGTTTTTGAAATTTTGCATTATAAACAGTCAACTCAATTTGAAGTTTAATTGTCAGGAAATATGATCTGAATTTGTATCACTTTGGCTGACTTCCAAAATGTATCAATGCAAAGTTTGTATGCAGTTCTCCTACGGTATTTTAATTATGTACATATTTAAACTTCCTAAACAATGCAACTATATACTTTGTTTACATTTACGATATGAAATGAACATAATGCAAATTATAATTTCTTCACTGAAAAATATATAAAAGTATTTATTTGGTGTTTATATTAAGTTCTTTTATCCAAAAAAAATAATATTCTTCCATTTGTGAAACAGATGATCCCCGAAAAACAAATGAAGTGTTTGAAAATATATTTGAGAAAATAAAATCTCTTAAAATATACCGCAGAATAAATGTACTTTTTTGAAAATTTAAAAATTTTGGCAAATTGATGTTTTCTAGAAGATTTCAACCCAAATATTATAAAAATACCAAAAAATCAATTTGTAAAAAAAATCGAAAAAGTACCTTTTGTTCTGCGGCTCCTCATGTAATGCTGAGAGTAGATCCACATACAATTCTTAACAACAAATAGAGAGCAGTACAAATAAGAGCTATATGGCTTAGTGGTTAGAGCATTTTACTAGAAAACGACGGTATATGAGTACAATCCCGCTCTCTGATAAATTCATATTTTATTTTTTTCTCAAGTGCAGTGGAATTAGTACTATTGAATTTAATAGTGAAGTGTTATGCAGAGTTTACCAATTGGCCACCTGCAATGATATCCCCATGTTAAATTCACCAGTCATTAACATTGCGCTTGTGTTGAAAATTCACTAGTAGTAATTCTCAGTGTCTAACTAATTCGACGTGGCGGAACCAGTTCAATGAACTGCATGGATGCTATTTAACTGTTTTCCAATCAATAATTGTTGTCTGTGTATGCAATGAAAATTAAATATTTTGCTTGTGTTTTAGAATTGTTTGATGTTGGCAGCTGAATTTTCTCGCACGGATTTAAAAAATATATACATATGTATGTACATGTGATTGCATATTTATATAAAAAAAATGTTAACCATTAACCGCATTAGGTCAAAACCGTTTTTGTTTAACCCAATTTCTGTATGAATTCATTTCTAAATACTACAAACGGTTGTTTTTATTATCAGACTCAGTTAGTTATGGTAGGAAATTAATTTAATAGCTTCCGAAAAATCTAGTAGTTCTATATATTTCTGTAGAATTTTCTTTGTTCAACCAAATCCGTATAATAATAATATTAATAACAACAAAATATATACATTTAAGTGAAAAATCCGAAAATGTTGAAACACCTTCGAAAAGAACACAGAAAAAACTTTTTCCTAAACTTCAATTCAAATATTTATCACATATTGAATTGGTTTCATTTATTTCATAATGTGCTGAAAAACATTTTTGCATTTTATAATTGAATAACAATTTTTGTTATTGGAAATATTTTTCGCAATTGAAAACACAAAGCAAAACTAAAATGTGATTTCAATTACGAAAACTGTATTTTCAATATTTTTTTAATAAAGTTCAACCAATAACGAAAAATGTATATTCAATTATCAAAATTATCAAAATCAACACTTTAAATTCAGTAGAAAATATTATAAAATTTAGTTTTTGAGCACGTGAATACTTCATTCAATTATTAACCTTCGCTTTACCAATACCCACCCGGGTGACCACATCGTTTTTATTGGTTTAATATTTTTTTTAATTTTGTTTCGATTTAAATGAAATTTATACTCACTGATCAAATTTTAGAGTTCTATAGAATTTAATAGAAAGATTTTAAACTTTTTATAAGGTTTTTTCAATTTTTTAAAATTTCGTTCGTCGCATATATTTATAGAAGTGTAGTGTCACCCGGGTGGGTATTGGTAAACCATGTACATAAAAAACCTTTGGTAAAGCGAAGGTTAAATAATTGAAACTAGTTCAATATGTGATAAATATTTGAATTGAAACAGTTAAGGAAATTGTTTTTTCTGTGAAGGAAATATTTGTTTTTTGATTCTAAAACAACAATTTTGCTAATTGGTATCATAAAGTCATCGGAAACATTTTTTGTGGCACCCTAATGTGAATACATTGTTGTGCCTGTGTATGTAAGTTTTTATGTATGCAGTAGACATGCCCTTAAAATATAGATATGATTTGGATGGGTCTTATTTTCTTCATTAGTAGCTATAACTTCTGCAACATTTAAGTGCAATCGGATAAATATAAACCGTTCCGGAAATCGACTGAAAGTTGTAAAATTGGGTAAATATTGGTACTATTTTGGTTGTCTTAAAAAAATTTCCAATTTAAATAATATTTTCCATCAAGGTACAAAACATGAATACCCAATAAACCAGAAAACGATATGATAGCAAAATCGATATTACCTTATGGGAGCGATTATGATATCATTTACTATTATTGAAAACGATATTATCATAATATAGTTTTCAAATATTTACCTTCCAATAAAATAAATAAATAAATTACAAACATTTGAAAAAAACTTCAAACTGAAAAATAATTAAAATTAAAAATTTTCAAACAACAAACGCAAGATAGAAACAAAATTAATAATAAATAATTTAAAACGTTATTATTTGATTTAAACTGTGTGCAGGTAATAAAAACACGATAATTTTCTTAAATTGTATGGTGATTTGTATGCAATATTTGAAACGTTCAAATAGCAAAAATATGCACATTAGAGATATTACTTTTGACATTTTTTGCAAATATGCAAATTGGCATAGCATAGTCGAATAGAGCATTTAAAAATATGAAAAACCACGGTATTATTTTTCGCGGTTTTTAAAAAAGTTCACGCACCAAACGCAATAAAGTTTTGTATTAAATTTGTTCAATTATTTTGAAAAACAATATACATATTTTATTTTAATAATAACTGCGGCCATACATCAAAAGATAATTTTTAAATAAGGGAAGTATCCCACACACTTGCAAAAAAAATTATGAAATTATTTATATAATTTTTCAGAAAAAAAAAAGTTTGGATTATTTTAGAAATTGGTGTTGGTGCGTGATGTTTTTGATTCCAAATGACCTAAAAAATGATTTTCATTACTTATACAACATTGGCCATCACGTGGTGGTATGCCAAAAATTTGCGATATGAATGTGATGAAAATATGGCTGACTTCATAAACGCATTTTGCAAAGCAACACTGCAATGCATAGTGTTCATAAACGCAATAGATTTTGTTTTGGCAATGTCGCAAGTTTATTATTGTATGGTAATGCTTGTCCAGCCGCAGCATTTGTCAAATTTGTGAACTGTTTTTATTTATGATTCTTTACAAAACATTTATTCGTTCATGAATGTCACAAAGTATTGGTTTGCCTTGTAATTGCTTTGCATTACTGCGTTTATGAAGTCGGCCTATGTATGTTATTTTTTCTTTCCAGGTTTTTGTTCATTTCAGCGAAATATCTAGTATTATATAATTTTTAGTATTAAATAGCATTCAGAATAAAATCTGTAGCATGGCGATTTTACTATCGTTTTTATTGGAAATAGCGAAAACGGTATCATAATTCTCTGGAAAAACGATATTATAAGGAACGGTACAATTTAGTCCGCAAAAACTATCGTTTATGACACGCAAACGATATCATATATGTTAGTTTATATCATCTAGATATCGTTTTAATATCGATTGGTTTATTGTATCGAGTTAAAAATAACAAGTTATTAGTATTTTTCCACGTCATATATTAAAAAAGAGCATTTTGTGCATTATTTGCCCATGCAAAAGTTGTGTAAACAACTTTATTCTACACAGAAATGCGAGTAAAATATGCGTAAACTCGTACTTTTTGCTCAATATATGGTCAGAGAAAACTCGTATAACTTTGCTATTTTTCATTCGAAATTATTGTTTTTAGACAATTGTTAGAAAGACAATTTTCTCTATAAGATTTGATTTATTTCAAATGTTTACCCCCATATGCAAAAACATTTTTTAAATTTATCAAAAGTTTATAAAACAATATTTCCATACAAATTTTAATTTATAAAAATTTACAATTTTTTTATACATATGGGGGTTAGAAAATATTATTTAAATTTGTTTAAGATAACCAAAAAAGTACCATTATTTACCCAATTTTACAACTTTCAATCGATTTATCCGATTGCAATTAAATTTTGCAGTAGCTAGTTTTAGCTAATAATGAACAAAATAAGACCCATCCAAAACAAATCTATTTTTAAGGGCATGTCTAGTGTGCAGCTTTTTTCAGAATGGTTACCAACAAATAAACATCATTTGGAGATAAGATAACTCAAAATAGTATTATTTCGATGGTTCGTTATTATCAGGGACCGAAAAATCGTTATTTTTGAATTTTAAAGCAAAAAAAAAACTAATTTAACCAAATAATTCAATACATATATCATATTGATCGTTAGGAACTGGACTTTCCAAAAAAATAATTCAGTTATTCCTGATTTTTTTATCGAGCTTACTATAAATTTGCCAAAATTAAAAAAAATCGAAAATAATTATAAACCTTAATATACGTACATAAAAATCGTCAAAATACAAAAAAAAATGTATACATTTTGCAGATTTTTTTGGAATTTTATCAAATTATACACAGAAAATACTATTTCTTAAACCGTTTCAATTCAAATATTTGTCATATATTGAACTGGTTTCAATTATTTCATAATTGAATCAAGTATTCATGTGCTCAAAAACAAAATTGTCTGATATTTTCTATTGAATTTTGTGTTTTGAATTTGATAATTTTGACAATTGAATATACAATTTTCGTTATTGGTTGAATTTTAAATACAAAAATTATTGAATAGATAATTTTCGTAATTGAAAACGCATTTTTGTTATTTTTTGTGTTTTCAATTACGAAAATTATCTATTCAATAATTTTTGTATTTAAAGTTCAACCAATAACGAAAATTGTATATTTAATTGCCAAAATTATCAAATTCAAAACTCAAAATTCAATAGAAAATATCAGAAAATTTTGTTTTTGAGCACATGAATACTTGATTCAATTATGAAATAATTGAAACCAGTTCAATATGTGATAAACAGGGAAACCGGAAATATGCTCTAAAAAAAGCGTTTTAGGCGCTTTAAATATGCAGTAAAAACTTTAAAATATGCTCTTAAAATTTAAAAAATATGCTCTTAAAAAAACATAAAAAAAAACATTTTTATACATAGAAAATGTTCTTTCGACATCAACTGATATTAGAGGAGCAAATTTAAAAGACAATATTTCTTTAACACTTCGAACGGTTAAGTTTGAATTAGAACTAAAATTTGATATCTATAATCTTATATACCCTTCACCTAATTATACTTCAAAATAAAAAATTTAAATATTTTTAGGTGAACAAAAATTTTTTTTCAGTTTTTTAATTTTTTGGAAAAAAAAAATTTTTTTTTTTTAGTTGAACATTTTTTTTCAGTTTTTTAATTTTTTGAATAAAAAAATTTTTCGAATTGTTATTTAAAATTTAAAAAAAAAAATTTCTGTTTTTTAAATTTTTTTTTTGGTGAAAAGCCATCTATTTTTCAATTTTGAATTTTAAACAAAGGAAGTAAAAACCTGTAACACAACAGCGAAAAATAAGTAAGACAAAATTTGTTTTTGATAAACTCAAAATATGCTATTAAACAGTAAAATATGCTATAAAAACGCAAAATATGACATAAATATGCTCTTAAAACAAATATATGCAAAAATATGTATTTAAGGGTAAAATATGCAAAAATATGCACTAACAAATCGATGCCAAAATTCTTAAATAGTTCTGAAACGTGTAAATATCTTATCCATGTGCTCATTAGACTCACCAGAAAAAACATGCATTTGCATATTTTGGTTTCCCTGGTGATAAATGTTTGAATTGAAATATAGTTTTTTCTGTGTACTGAATTTGTGAGATTTTATTATGGGCATTTTTTTAATTAAGGATTTTATTAATATTTGTTGAAACAATGAAACATAGTTTTTATTTTCGCTTTAAAGAATAACGGTCATTATCTAACTTTTGTAATAAACATCATAATAGTATCAGTCCCTGGTTATTATCTATTTAGGTTTCAATATTTGCGTGTTGTTGTGTATATTTTACTTGACTGTAACTTAATTCATAAACACGAACAAAAATTTAATTTTCAATTTTTTTTTTCTGAAAAATAATCAGTTTTGAAATAATTTTAGAGTAATTTTCATAATAATAGCTTCTTTCGATGAACGGAATAAGTATTTTTATGTTAATTCTATAATTGAACAAATGAAACAGTATATGAAAGTATAGTCGGGCAAACCCTATCATATGATACCCTACACCGAGTATTTGATTATAAACGGTTTTGTTTTGATACGTAACTTATTTGTATTGAATATTATTTGTATACCAACATTTTTAAGATATTTATGCTCGTTAAAGTGATTTCGGAAGTGGACTTTATTATGTGAGCAATAACTAATTATGGACCGATCGTTACAAAATATTGAAATATATTTGTGTTGAATTCTATTTGGATACTGCATATGTTATGTTAGTATCCAAATAGAATTAATGAAATTTTCGAGAATGGTGCTTATATGGAACATTGTTGACCGATTCTAAAAAAATTCAATAGGCTTAGTGTGTGCCAAATTTCGTCGAATTATCTTTAACCTTGCGACCTGTAGTTTGATTACAAGGTTTACATGGACGTACGGACGGACATCGCTTAAACTTATATAGCATTTTTCCGGAATGATGTTTTGTCAACACTGCCATTGGTATCAACCAGTGTTTTGTGACCCCGATTTTATCAGAAAGCCAAGCAGTTCGTTTTTTTTGAAAAATTTGTTAATATTCCTGAATTTGAGTGCAGAATCGCGTATTATACTTCAAGTTAAAACTTAATGCCCTGGCTATACACCAGAGCTGTAACTGAATGATTCATGTTTGATTTTTAATTTACCATGAATTAAAAAAATTAATTTTATTTAATTTTGCATTCAAAAAATGGAAAGATTCATTCAAAAATTAATAATTCTTTTACAGCTCTGCTATTCTCAAACTTTTTTGGAGGTTAAATTCTTAATACATTTTGAAAAGCTTCAAACCTACAAACTGGATTTCAAAAATCGAATTGGAGTTTTCAGTTATTTCAAAAAGTATTCCATTCACATTTGGGAGCTTTTAGTTCATTACGTTATCTGGGATGTTGCACAATATGATAAAATCATGCAGAATTTCAATATAGATTTTTTCTCATGACATGTACGGCATTTTGTAGTTAAATACGCATGCTAAGTTTTTGCTTAATTAAAATTTTACTAAATCACACAGCTTCCAGGATCAGCTATATGCTGAAATATTAAATGCGTATTTATATTTATGATATATATGGGGGATTTCATGTCAAGTGAACCAACTTTTGAAATCGATGTCTTCCGATCGGGATGAAATTTGCACCAAGGTTAGCTCTATTGGATAGTAACTCAGACACAATTTTTCAACAACATCGGTCGAGAACTCTCTGAGTTATAGGGGGTAAAATTTTGACAATTTGGTCAAACAGGGGTTTTTTCTTATCCATGTAACTTATTACCTATTGTTCTTAGCAAAATGTGTCTCAAATAGTATAGATAGCTATTTCTTCGATCTTTCGAAAAAAAATATTTAAAAAAAAAATAAAAAATTTTTAATATTTTTTTTCCGAAATCAAAAACTTTTTTGATTTTTTTTTAAAATACGTCCTTTTTTTTTTTTTTTTTTTTTTTTTTTTTTTTTCTTAAAATAAAGTTTAGATATTTTCCTTGAACACCTACTTGGTCGCTTAGTGGGCCCTTTTATAGATATCCCACTCGCATCCCACTAAGGGACTAAAAATATCTTAAAGGAATGGACCTAGGCTTTCTTTTGAGCAAAAAAAAAAAAATTAAAAAAGGGCCCATATTGGAAAAAAATTTTGATTTTGCAAAAAAAAATTAAAAAATTGTATGTCTTGCGTTACAAAATATTTATTTTGATAGATATCCTACTCGCATCCCACTAAGGGACTAAAAATATCTTAAAGGAATGGACCTAAGCTTTCTTTTGACTACAAAAAAAATTTTAAAAAAAGGGCCCATTTGGAAAAAAAATCGTATTTGCAAAAAAAAAAGTCAAAAATTTTAAGTCTTGAGTTAAAAAATATTTATTTTGATAGATATCCCACTCGCATCCCACTAAGCGACCAAAAGGGTCTTCAAGGATAATATCTAAGCTTTTGTTTGACCTAAAAAAAAAGATTAAAAAAGGGTCCATTTTGAAAAAAAAAGTCAACAAAGTTTTTGATTTTGCAAAAAAAGTCAAAAATTTTATGTTTTGAGTTACAAAATATTTATTTTGATAGATATCCCACTCGCATCCCACTAAGCGACCAAGTAGGTGTTCAAGGAAAATATCTAAACTTTATTTTAAGAAAAAAAAAAAAAAAAAAAAAAAAAAAGAGAAAAAATTTAAAAAAAAAAAAAAAAAAGTTTTTGATTTCGGAAAAAAAATATTAAAAATTTTTTATTTTTTTTTTAAAATATTTTTTTTCGAAAGATCGAAGAAATAGCTATCTATACTATTTGGGACACATTTTGCTAAGAACAATAGGTAATAAGTTACATGGATAAGAAAAAACCCCTGTTTGACCAAATTGTCAAAATTTTACCCCCTATAACTCAGAGAGTTCTAGACCGATGTTGTTGAAAAATTGTGTCTGAGTTACTATCCAATAGAGCTAACCTTGGTGCAAATTTCATCCCGATCGGAAGACATCGATTTCAAAAGTTGGTTCACTTGACATGAAATCCCCCATATGTATATTCTAGGATCTAGAATATATATATATATGCATTATGGGAAGAGATGCCAAACGGGGAATCCCGTTCCCGAAAATCCCGGGGTTTTCGGGATTTTCCAAATCCAAATTGTCATTTTTCATCAATTTTAAAATTCTACTTTTTTTGTAAGTTATTTAACAAAACTCAATTTAAATCCTCTTCAAATGAAATTGATTTTATCTCAGATGAGGAGCTCGAACAAAATGAAAATATTTTCCTTGAGTGGGGCTCTAGAAAATCAATTCTTCACCTTTTTTTTGTAAGTTATTTAACAAAACTCAATTTAAATCCTCTTCAAATGAAATTGATTTTTATCTCAGATGAACAAAATGAAAATATTTCGATTGCTAAAAGGCTAAAAGATATTGGCTCATAATCATAGTCAAACACAAAAGTCGGTTCTTTTTAAAAACAACTTTAAAATAAAAACCAGCTTTTAATTATTTTGCAACTATAGTCAAAATTAAAGTATGTTTTAACCCAATAAATCAGAAAACGATATGATAGCAAAATCGATATTACCTTATGGGGACGAGTATGATATCATATATTATTATTTAAAACGATATTATCATAATATAGTTTTCAAATATTTTCCTTCCAATAAAATAAAGAAATAAATTACAAACATTTGAAAAAAACTTCAAACTGAAAAATAATTTAAATTAAAAATTTTCGAACAATACATGCAAGACGGAAATAAAATAATTATTAAATCATTTGAAACATTATTATTTGTTTTAAACAGTGGGTATATAATAAAAACGCGATCAGTGTCTTCAATTTTATGGTGATTTGATCTGTATGCAATATTTGAAACGTTCAAATATTGATTAACAGATCACAATTCTGGCGACTGACGACTGATTAATATTTTTTTTATACGTTTATTATAATATTGTTCCTTCCTTTAATGTCTAGGCCAAAGTATAACAAGTAGTCCAACTCTTTGACAGCAGTACCTAACTCTATACATGTGTTAGTGAAAAAGTACCCTGAAGGAAACCTGTCGACAAGTGTTTCCAAGTCACCAGTTTTGTCGACTATATTGGTGACTTTATGGTGACATTGTGAACGAAGCGTCAACAGTTTTTTTAACAACAGTTTTGTTTAAATATTTTGTTTGAAAAATTAACTTACGTTTTTTTGTCATTTCTTTAATTTTAATTTTCTTTTTGACTTTAACAAAAAGTATCCGAAATTTTGTGCATAATTGTTGACTTTTAGATGCCGCTGAAAAACGTTACAACATATTAATTGACATTCTAGCAGAACATAAAGTTTTATTAGACACAATTGTTAAACAAAATGAAATTGCTTCAAATCTTATGGAATTTTCCCCTATAGACTGAAGAACAACTGAGAGAATTTGATGCTATTTTGAAAATTCATTCGGACCCATACGTAAGTATTTACTTTTATTGGGAAACTACTTCAACCAATAAAATTTATTTTTTTGTTTATATTTAATAGATTCGACATATGAAATCCCTCCTTGCCGGTATTGCAGAAAGAAACCTACATGAAATATTTGGCAAAAATATTATAATGAATTTTAATATTGATGTCTCTTTTGATAAAAGGACATTGCAAGAGTTCTTAAATGTATTTAAAGCCATAATAGGTAACAAAATTTTGTTTGTTTTCTCATATTTGTAATATTTTAACAATTTGTTTCGTTTTTTAAATATCCAGATGTAATATCTACTTTCAATGAAAATTCAGATAAAACTCTTGGAGCAGCATTTCAGCGCTAAAAGAAAAAATATTTCAAACAAACCGTGAAGACGATTCTCAGAAGGAAGATTTATAATTTAACTCGTTCCTTTATAAATAAGACTATTTTTAAGAAATGGCTGTAATAATGAATTCGTACCTTTTTATATTTTTTTAATAAAATATCAAATATTTACAAAATTTTGCAGTTTATTACTACAGAAAAGTACCAAAAGTGTAGACAAGAATTACTAAATTCTACTAGTGACTTACTGGTTCCAATGTCTACATATGGTCCCAAAAGAAGTACATAGTCAATAGTACTAACGTCAGTAGTAGATTTTCAATGACACGCACATGTTAAATGTCTATAGTAAAAAGCATTGTCTGTCATATAATAAGTCACTAGTACTGGTGACTGTGTCAATAGAAAGTCAATACAGTTTCACTATTGACATTTCCTGCAGGGTACCTAAGTCTAAATATGTGTTAGTAACAAAAATGTACATGTGTTGGTTCCTTTTTAATTTTCACCAGACACACAGAGTTCTATAAAAATGTTTAAATTTTAATTTATTTAAATTTTGTTCTATTTTCAATACCAAAAATTGAAACTCTGTTCTATATTTTAAACCTACCACAAACAAAATAAAACGTCAAAAATAATAAAAAAAAATATTTTTTAGTTTGTGCGAAATGGACGTGATTCGGAAAAGAAAAAGTGCTAAATGTGTTGAAAAAAATTATAAAATAGTGTGTGTTAGTGAATTTACGTGTATCAAACTATATTTATTCGACAATTTATAGTTAAAATCTCGAGACTTTTGATGTGTATAATTCTCTCACAAGGGTGTTGAATTTACACCGTACCCGCATATGTGAGAGAGTAATTTTAAAAAATAGAGAGTTGGACTACTTGTTATACTTTGGTCTAGGCCTTACAATATGTAATTAATTCTTATAACTAAACAATTATTGTTCTCTCAGTGGAGAATCATATTTGGCAAATTATATGAGTGGTAAATCAGCTCTACGCCGCCTTGATCTGTCTTGAGTTACTGTAAGTAGCCTTGCGAACGGGTTCGGATGATGATGATGTAATTTTGACAAATAAGTTTCACGAGTTTTTCTGAATTCTTCCTTGGGTAAAGGTACATCTAATATAAAGAACAAAAGTCGTCACGACTGGCGATTTTTTGCTTCTTAAACTATGTGATTCATTCTGCACTGACAAAAATGTTACTAAAGATGCTAAATAGAAAAAAAGTACAAATAATAGTACAAAAGGCAAAAAAAAGTACTTTAGCGTACTTTTTTATGGGTTATGCAGTCAAAAGTACATTGACTAAAAAAAAGTACGCGTACTGCTGAAAAAAGTACGTCTGGCTAGCCTATTACTACGTTTATACGCACGGATTATTCGCAAATAAAAATATTGCATTTAGAAAAATTTGCCGCATAAACAGTGAATTAATTTTTTATTTGCGAATAGCTAACTCACGAAAACAATTCCTGATTATCGACACTATTTACAAATAAGATTTTAAGCATTGCCATATGTTTTAACATTTTTAGTTTATTAAGACTTTTTTTAAATATTTCATTGTGTTTTTGCATTAATTGGATTGCGAGACAAATATGAATTTTAGATTCTATCATTTTTGTATTTAAAAAATAAAAAATTTATCATATTTTGTTCAAAAACATTACTACCAATTTATTAAAGTTTACCATCCGGCATCACATAAAAATATAAATTTTCCGACTTATAAACAGTGAGTTAGTTAATTGCAAATAATTTTTATTTGCGAATAGGCTACGTATAATACTACGTTTATGATATTTATGTAACTTAAAATTTTTTTACTTTCTGCAGATCTTTTTTACTTGGTGAAGAACAGCTGATGCTATTGTTAAACGAGTTAATAACAGCTTCAGCTAGTTTTATATTTAGAGTCGACTTCAGCGTCAGAAGTACACTTTAATTGTCTATGATATACCTAAAGTCCACTCTTAAGTAAAGTCGAGTTTGATTCTCCTAAGTATTCTAGTATTCTTTATTTCTGACTATGATTATGGGCCATTCTTAATAAATGTAAAAAACCCAAATAACAATAACGAAACCAAATTATAATGTAGATTTGCAACTTGCAAAAGAAATAGATCATTTTATTTATTTATTTTATAAGGAACAAGAGGAAAATACTTGCAGATTTGTATAAGTATTTGCATACGGGTTTGCCAACGTGAAAGATGGAATGTGAAAGATGATTTTCGGCAGCAGCATATGTCGGAAACAAAATTCCTTCCAGAATGGCTGATGAAACCATAGATGTAATAGTATTCTTAAGAAGCTATTTAAAATAAACATTTTTTTTTTTTTGTTTTATTTTTACTCCGAGTTAATTCGTTATTTTAATGTATCTATCGGAAAATAAATATAAATATCACCTGTTTGTTATTTACGCGAAAGGACGCTTTTATTTTTAATAATATTATTAAATAAAAAAACCAAAACAACAACTAAAAGAAAATAATTAAAGAAAATTCTTTATATTTTTTTTTGAACCTTTTTTGTGCATTGACTATTAAATAAAGATCAAGAGTGTTAACGAAGGTAATTACAAATACTCTTTAATGAGTCTCTTTAACGAAAACAGTGAGCGAAGGTTAAGTGTAAACAGCAGAAATGCATACGTTACAGTTAATGTAGATGAAAAAATATAAACAAAACAAACAGAAGAATAGATGACAACTTGTTTTTAACCGCCAAACCTGTTAACCGTGCTCGTTCTTGTTCCCCCGCATTGACAACAACTAATGATTGTCAAACGAAAGAAAATTCAACAGCTGTTATAGGAGAGTTACCAGAAAATAAGAATATTTTATCTATGCCTGAAAGTATGCTGGCTATATCAGCTTCGGATACGAAATCCACCACACATGAAACTAAAATACAGGTCAATAGTGAAAACGATTATAGAAAGGTTGTAACATATTTTGAAACTCAAAAGAAAAGTTTTTACACTTATCAGCTGAAAGGAAGCAAGGGTCTACAAGTTGTAATAAAGGGTATTGACTGTAATGTTGAACCACTCGAAATAAAGCAAATCTTACAAGATAAAGGCTATAAGACAAAAAATGTGATAAATATTAGAAATCGCGAAAAAATACCCCAACCACTCTTCCATGTTGAACTTGAAACCGGTGACATAAGCTTGAAAAAAAATGAAACACATCCCATATATACCTACGAAGTCCTAAGTCCTCGAAAGCGGCACCCTTGGCCAAATTATATAAGGATAGTGAACCTGATAGACTAAACAATGAAAATCGTTTTTCTATTCTGGAATGTACTTATTGCATCGTAAAATTACGGTAGAAGAACCACACAAACGATTTGGCCCCGTCCAATGTATGAATTGCCAAGAATATGGACACACCAAGGCATATTGCAAATTGCCACCAGTATGTGTCATTTGCGGGGAGTTGCATAACACATCCCAATGTAACAATTGCAAAGATGATCCTAAAATAAAAAAATGCAGCAATTGCGGAGGTAACCACACAGCAAACTGCAGGGGTTGTCCTGTCTACTCAATTGTTAAAAAATCACAAAGCCGGAAACCAAAGATTTTCCCCGCTCAGCCGTTAAATAACATCAATTTAAACTACCCCCCGTTGCAACAGACATATGACAACAAAGTAACATATGCAAATGTACTTAGAAATAACCAAACTCAGACGCAAGTCCGTCAACTCCAAAACGAAAATATGAACCCAGAGGTAAGAGAGCAAACGCCAATTTTCAATTTTACCAGACTAGAATCTACAATAGAAACTCTTGTGCAATCGGTAAATAACTTTACAAACTCAATGAGTAAAATGATGCAAGAAATGCTTAAGATGCAATCAATGTTATTGCAGGCTGTGATTAACAGACCATGAACTGCCTAAGAATATGTTTTTGGAATGCAAACGGCATACGCCAACATAAAAACGAACTCGAGTATTTTCTTAAAAGTCATGAAGTTGATATAATGTTAGTTTCGGAAACCCATTTGACGTCTAGAAGTTTATTTAAGATAAAAGGATATGTTTTTTATGGCACAAATGATCCAAGAGATAGAGCATGTGGAGGGTCTGGAATTTTAATTAAAACCCGTATCAAACACCATTCAATGTGTGATATTTGTGAAGATTATCTTCAAGCTACGACAATCTGTCTTGAAGATTTTCATCGAAACTTAGTGATTTCATCGATATACTCACCCCCAAGATTCTCAATTACAGAAAGTCAATATAATAGATTTTTTAAATCACTAGGCCCCCGTTTCCTGGCTGCTGGCGATTATAATGCACACATTCTGGGCATCAGGACTGATTACCCCTAAAGGTCGTGTTTTGTTCGACTCAATTTCTAAAATGGGTTTGCATGTGCTTTCGAGCGGCCAACCTACTTACTGGCCTACTGACCCACGAAAAATACCGGATGTTATTGATTTTAGCGTGATGAAAAATATCCCTAGAGAAATGATTCAAATTGAATCCTCGCTGGAACTATCTTCAGATCACTCCCCACTATTATTACTTTATTGAGCCCAATTGTATCCAGGCAGGCACAATAATAAATTGGCTCAAATATAAAAAATACCTCAGTACACATTGCTCGGAAAACATACCGCTAAGAACACCAGAAAACATCGATCACTCTCTTATCAATTTCGATAAAAATCTCAAACTGGCTGCTCAACATGCTACCCAAACCCCCCGACAATTCAGATATAATAGAATTAATTCTGCAGATGTCGAACGGCTCTTAAATGAAAAAAGAAGATTTCGAAGAGAGTGGCAATTGCACAGATCCCCCCAACTAAAATCGAAGCTTAAAGATTGTATAAAAAGACTTAAAAAGCTCTTGGAATTTCGAAAAATGGAATCATTGAATAAATATTTAGAAAGCCTGAACGCAACCCCGCAATCGGATTACTCATAATGGCGAGCAACAAAAAATCTTAAAAGACCCGTTATATGTAAGACCCCCTTGCGAAATTCAAGTGGTGGTTGGGCAAGAAATGATACTGAAAAAGGGAATCTGTTTGTTAATCATTTAAAAAAAGTATTTACACCGAACACATCAAACGAAGCAATTGAGTTGCCACCTGTGGCACCCCATTTTGGAGCAGCCGTACCTCTACATTTTGAGATTCGAGAGATCGAAAATGCTATTGTTGATTTAAATCCCAAGAAAGCGCCTGGTATGGACAAGATACCCCGGATAGCAATAAAAATAATTCTTTTTATTTTTAATGCTATATTACGACTTGAATATTATCCTCCAGAATGGAAGGTTTCACTGGTTACCATGATACCCAAGCCGGGAAAAGATCACACAAAAGTGGAATCATACAGACCCATCAGCCTATTGTCTAATATATTAAAGCTATTTGAGAAGATGCTTATGAACAAGTTGAACCCGATGTCAACTGAAAACAATTGTATTCCGAATCATCAATTTGGATTTAGAAGAAAACACAGTAGTATCGAACAAACCCATTGACTTGTAAATATGGTGAGAAAAGCATTTGAAGAAAAGAAATACTGTTCTGCACTCTTCATCGACATCTCTCAAGCGTTTGATAAGGTATGGCATGCTGGATTAATATACAAATTGAGTCAAAATTTACCGGCAAACTCACATAAGCTGTTGGAAAGCTATTTAACTGGTCGAACATTTAAGGTTAAAGATTGAAACTTTTTAAGTACTGCACAACCCATTGAAGCTGGAGTCCCCCAAGGCAGTATCCTGGGACCTTTTTTATATTTGATGTATTCGTCTGATATGCCAACTAACAATCGCACTCATCAACATTTGCTGATGATACTGCTATTCTAAGCATTCATGAAAACCCTCAAGAAGCGTCTCGTTACTTACAAAACCACATATTTAAATTAGAAAAATGGTTAAAACAATGGAAAATTAAAGTCAACGAGCAAAAATGTACACACATTACATTTACACTGCGTAGAGAATCATGCCCCCCTACTCATATCAATAACCAAACAATAATTCAACAATCGGAAGTGAAATACCTCGGAATACATCTCGATCGTCGCCTTACATGGAAAAGTCATATAGATGCAAAGTTGACTCAAATGAAATTGAAATCAATTCAAATTAATTGGCTTATTGGCAGAAACTCCACGCTTAGTTTAGATTGTAAACTTCTACTTTATAACATGATCATAAAACCGATATGGTGTTATGGCATACAGTTATGGGGCACGGCCTCAGCGTCAAATGTAGAAAAGATCCAAAGACGCCAAAACAAGTTTCTAAGAATGATCACAGTTGCCCCCTGGTATATCAAAAACGCGAATATACACAAAGATCTAAACGTGCCCATTGTAAAAACTGAAATCTCGAAAAATGTACAAAAATATTTAAAAAAACTTGAAGTTCACCCAAACCCGCTGGCCCGCAACATATTAGATAACCGTGGCCACACTCGATTAAGAAGGAGGGACACAGCAGACCTAATCTAGAAGGAAGAATGCCAATTTAACCAAAACAATCATGAATACAAAATTTCTTCGTCCGGCACTGGCTGGACTAATTAAATAATAATTATTAGATATAAGATTTGAACCACTTATTGTTAGTTCATTAAATAATGAAGATACAATAAATAAATGATGATAAAAAAAAAATTAAAATAAACTCTATTTTTTTTTACTAAGGTACTGTTTTTTACCAGTATGTACATTAGGCCGGGTCGATTTGTATGGAGGTCAAATTAAACAAAAAATTTGTTAATAGTCAACTGTAAAATTTTAACAATAGAGTTTGTAACATTGAATTAATTATAGATTTTTCTCATATTAATTAAAAATGCATTTGATGGTTTTAATTGTTGTTTTTATTATTATAAACCAATTTACAATTGATTATAATAATGACATACATATATAAATTTAAAATATAAAGTTAAGGCTTGTATTGTCCATTATCTCACCTTTTGAACTGGTGCAGAGTACAGGTCAGATTGTTCGTACCTTTCACGAACGGTTATACAGATTGTTCCTCTAGTATTGTTCTTAAATGCGTTCCTTCTATATTCGACGCATTTTATGTTGAAAAGAGTCCACAAAAAAAAAGTTTTGTATATAAAATCGATGTTAATTTTTTTCCTATTGTAGTATTATATTTACATATTCAACTTATCATCTGGAATTCTTTATAATCCGCAAAAGAAAACATACATATTTTTAATGAAACAACAAAATGTTTATATTTTTCTTAATTTTTTATTTTCTTGACACATTTATTTTTGTTACTTTCAATATAATATTCCTATTGAATTTTAACAACTGAAATTGTTAATAAACATCTAAAAGAAAATGCTGATATGAGTATTAAAAAAACATATTCAATTAAAAAATGATTGAAAATTAAAATCATATTTCAAACAAATTTTTTTTTAGTGTCTAATAAAAATTAATTGCTAAATAAAAAATTTACTTTCAAATGTAAAGTATGTACCATAGGGTAACATGGAGACGAGACGGAATTGTCTAAAAACTTAATTCTGTTGTCAAAAACCTATCTCTTGCAACAACAAAATACATGCTAGTCAATGTATTTTGTTATTGTATCAGAAATATTATTTGCTTCATTTTTGTTTGACAAATCGGAGTGTCTCGTCTCTATGTATAATTCTCTATGGTATGTACGTTTATTTCTCATAATTTTCGGGATTTTAAATTTCCCGAAAATCACGAAACCCCGGGTCGGGATTCTTTACCAAATCCCGAACCCCGGGATTTTTAAAAATCAGTCCCGTTAAGCATCTCTAATTATGGGATTGCAATTAAAAATTGAAGAAATTACGGAAAACGGAATGATAAACTTATATGTATGTATATACCCTGAGGGTATAGAAATGAAAGTAAATTTTTCAGTTTTAATTTGCTAAAAAACTCGACAAATTATTTGTATTCGTTAAATTTTAATAAACAAAGTATGTAATTATAAAACTTATAACGCGATTGTAAATAAACTTTTATTCGAATAATATTTAACTCGAATAATTGAAAACCCTAAGTACTGTAATTATTAAAAGCTAAATGAATGTGAAAATGTGAATAAATGTATTGACGTCACTACATGTGCGAGTACATTAGTTACGAGTTAATTTAATTCGTTATTTATTGTATGTAAATGTATTATTAATAATATTATTATTTCAATCCCTTCTAACATTTGGAAGATTAAATTGTCGTCGATCATCACTGACCTCACTTTCTAGTCACTTCTTTATGATAGTCGGATGGATGGATAATTCTATTTAAAATTTACTTACAAATAAACTGGAAAATATGGAAAATTTTTATTTGACATTTTTATCAAATTAAATTTACTGTATAAAATTGCACAAAATTTAAATCATGAAAAATCTTAGGCGTTCAAAATGAGTACATTATTTAGTTTAGTTTTATTTTAGTTGATGCGGTTTGATCTTACAAAACACTTGTAAGATGTCTAATAATTGTAACTGATTATAAAGAAAAACTGGTTTAATTGAAAAAATATTTTCATTAAATTTGGATTATATTTTATTTAACAAAAATTTAATCATTTTTTTATTACAAAAAATCCTTGAAAGAAGGTAAGTAATTTGCTTTTTAGGAATGGATTTATGAAATGATTAAGAGTTTCGTGAATTAAGGTCGACTTAATTCTAAGCTTTGTTAAAATGTACGATCTAATTGATATAATTGAAAACGTTTGCAGGGATGTATGTATGTGTATTAGGGCTGCCAAACGGGACTGGGTTTTACAAATCCCGGGATTCGGGATTTTAGAAATGTAAATCCCGGGATCCCGGGATTTTTCGGGACCCCGGGATTTTTGTATGTATGTGTATTAGGGATGTCAAACGGGACTGGGTTTTACAAATCCCGGGATTCGGGATTTTAGAAAAGTAAATCCCGGGATTCCGGTATTTTTCGGGACCCCGGGATTTTTGGGGACTTCGGGATTTTAGTTAAACGTCAAAAACATCAAATTCAACAATAAAAACTATTGATTTCATTAATAATTTAAGTAAAAATATAACAAATCAAAAACTAATGCATTAAATTAAAATAAATGGTCCATGATTTCTCCTAGCTCCATACAATTGTCCCCCGGAGAACTGTTTGAGCAGTCATAAATACCTTGATTATGCGGCAATCCTTATAAAATTTTGCACAAAATAAGTTGTAAGTACTCTGAAATTATACTGTAGAGTACTGCGGAAATCGGACTACATTTGCCCCTAGTCCCCTTCAGAAAATAACTTGAACATAAATTTCGTAAAAGTGTAAATTGTGTAAAAGCCTGTCAATGCAAGGGAGACGTGCTGCTCCCTGATTCAAATGAAAAAATCTGGCTGCGTTTGGATTTGAAGTGAGATTAGTATTATAAATATGCTGAAATTTAGGTTTCTAAGTATTTTGGGTGCTTTAAAAATCTTCCTAAAATATCAAAAATCTCATAATATCATTCGGGATTAGCATCCCTAATGTGTATGTTGTGTGTGTCTGTATTTGTATTGCCAAAACAAATACAATTGAAAGCAAATACAATAGCAACAAATAAATCTACTCAATCATCCAGGTTCAATCCTTGACTATATGTAGCATTAGCAGCGAAAAACACAAATAGTTTTGTTAACTCTTTCAGCTACTCTTTTTTGTGTATAAGTTTAAAATCAAAGCAATTGCATTTTTACTTTAATCAAGGTTAGTTTACTATAAAATGTAAGAAAAATAAATCAAAACATGAAAACTCCACCCCATTCCAAGGTTTTTTGTGGAGTGAAGTGATTAGTTTACTAACCACCATGGGCGGTTGGCATTAAAAATAACTATGATAAAAATTTTTGACTAAATTTTCTGACCAAACAACGGAAATATTAAAGTAACACTGAATTCGATGAACAATAACCACTCGGTGCTGTTTTTTATTGAATGCGTGAAAGTTTCTTAAAATAATTGATTTGTACAATATTTTCATATAAATATATTTATCTAACAGAGCACCCTGACGGCAAAGTTTTGCAAAAAATCATAAACGATGACTTCAAAAAATATAATTGTTTAAACTAACCACCCAACTGCAAAAGAGTTAAAAGAACGCAAAATCTCGTAGTCAATCACTCGCTATTAGTACTGTCAACAATGCATTTTAATATCAGCAGTTATACATAAATATGTAGGTAGTAATTAGTAACTAAAGAAAAAGTAACATAGTAACAATAGTTTTAATTTCCTTTGAAGTTAGCCTTCTAGTAAGTATGTATATACATATCGCTACCTTAATATAGAAAGGCCCTAACTAAAATTTTTCTTATTTTATAGGAGTCGGAAACAACTTAGTAAAATTTAAAGTTCTGTAGTTGCGATTTTTTTTAATACAGATTTTTATTAAGGTATTCGTCCAATTTAATGTTGTCACATTTAATTTTATTTTATTAATGGTGTATTAAGTATTTTCAACCGAAGTATGCAAACAACTAAATTTTGGATAAAAACGTGTTAGGGCGTTTCTATATTAAGGTAACGATATGTTCCTTTTAGTAGCACTTAAGGTAGATAGTAGATGCCGTAGCAGTTAATGTAGGAATTGAGGAGCAACAGTAGTGGAAAAAGCAAATGTTCTCTCAAAATATATAAATAAAATAAAAACAAATAAACATTAGCAGTATTCACAATGTAGCAAAAACCAAAAACAAAATACATTAGAACTACTTTTTTACTTCTTTACACTTTTGCTTTCTAAACTATTTGAGGTAATTTTGTTTTTGATATTTCATGACATTTTATTTTTGTTTTGGAAATACATATGTACATAAATTCAATATTATTTCTAATAAATTGTATAGAAAAAAATATAATACAAAATAATGTGGACAAATCCGAAGAAAGAGATCGAAAAGTGCATAACAAATGCAATCTATGGTTCGAGAATAAAATTTATTGACAGCAAATTTTAAAGGTACGTTCACGATGTGTAAAATTTTGTGTCACTAAATTGCTCTTTTACACTTTTACCAGGCCAAGAGCTCTTCATCATGAATACCGCTATTGTATGTTTTTGTTTTGAATGTTTATTTTAAATTTTAACAAAAAACATTTTATAATTTTACTTACACAGAAAAAAATATTTCACTATTGCATGAATTTTTAAATAAATATTATTAATCGAACATAAATTTTATAAAATTGTACATAACGGAATTTTATGATATTTTATAACAAATTGCATTACAATTGTATTATCTAATGAATTAGTTGAAAATTTTTTGCATAATAGCCATATATTGGTCAATTTTTCAGGATGAATCAACTAAATCTGCATTGAGTCAATTTGGGCCATATTTTCTTATTTTGTAGCTGAAAATCATAAAAAATAAAAAAATATTTCAAACATTTTTGAACAACATAAAAATCATACAGTTTAGGATATTATCTATCTATATATTAGGGTGATCGATTCTTCGACATTTTTTAGAAACCGGTTTTCGGTTTCTTCGAAAAATTGCAATTTAATATAAACCGGTTTTTTGGAAAAAAATTATAAAGCCTAAAAATAAGAAGAATAAAAGTTTTATTTTTTTTTTAAAAAAATTAGCAAAATAATATATATTTTCTATTTGAGTTAAATTTGACCCGAAGATCGTTAACCTTATGAAGGTTTTCCAGATCACTTGTTACATTTGTCTAAATATAAAAAGTCTTCTAAAATAGTTGGAGTATTTGTTTTAAAAAAATTTCAAGGATTTGGAGTTACACTAAAACTCATAAAAACACACTTTTAGAAAAAACCGGCTATTCGAGGAGAAAGCTTTTCAAAAAACCGTCACCGACCTAACCAAAAAACCGACCATCCTACTATATAGTATATAAAAAACGAAAACATGTTTCTACCTATGTCCGTTATAGACTCTGATACCATCCAACCGATAAACTCAAACCGGTTTCATTAGAAAGGCAATTTTGTGAAGATGGTTTTAGACATCCAAAACACTACATTAGTTTCATTCGGTTCATTCGCACAGCTGTTTTTCGAATTTTTCCATATAAGTATTTTTCCCAATTTTAAACTTTTGATGTGTATATGCAGAATGTATTTTTGGAAATTCGAACTTTAAGGGGGTAAAAATGGGTAAAAACGGGTAAAATCGGTATCTCTATTTCTCCAAAACTAATAAAGCTCGAACCAAAAGTCTACTTAATATAAATTTATGCACAAAATAATTGGACAGTTGTGTGGCACTTTTTTCATTTTTGTAATTTTAAAGAAATAGAACGGACGAAAACCGAGTTTTAGTACTTCTGTGTATGGAATTGTAGTCCTTTTAAAAAAAATTTTAAATAGATTTTGGCACTTTTTTTGAAATTTTAACGGTGTCAAACTGAACCTCTTTTTGGTATCTTATACGTTAAAATTTCAAAAAAGTGCCAAAATCTATTTGTATTTTTTTTAATCAAATCATAATATTTATGTTTATTTTTTTTTCTGTTTATAACTTAAAAAAAATATACATACTGTGTATGTTAAAACAACAAATGTTCAATTCTTTAAATTTTTGTTAACAATGAAGAAAAAACTGAATTAATCAAATATACATGCAAATAATATAAAATAATTTTATTTTAATTAATTAAAACGTTTTAAAATATTTTACATCAAATGGTTCATTTTATATATTTTTGAAATTTGTGAACTAATTTTTATTACTTAAGTAGTTGGTATGATTTATTAATAGCAGTTCAGATGAAATGAGTTGGCGACTTATAAGTTCATATTTTGGTTTTTTTAGTGGTCTGATTTTTTGGTTAAAACAGAGCAACAATAACGGCATACTGACCAAAATATTGCATATAACTGCGTTTTTTCCGAAATCCTCACAGATAGGGCAGAATTTTGAGAGATATTGAGTTAATTGTTTTTGTCTGTTATTTTCCCCATAAAATCCAGAGTGCAATTATTAATTTTTTAGATTTTGTTTTACAAAATTTAACATGGTATTAAGAAAAATATATAAAATGAGAATCGGTAGTATCCTTGTATCCTAGACACATTTTCCCGAGATCCCGGGAATTCCCGCTTAGAAAAAATTATTAATGTAGATTTCGTTAAAAACCTAAAAAATGTCTTTGGTTTTAAAATGTAATTGGATACAAATAAAAAAACATTTAATATAAAGAAATAAACTGACTATTTCAAATTTTGGTATATACAAACCAGTCACCATTTGTATCGAAATTGGCTTCAATTTCCAGTACCTTCGTTATGTTCCAATTAATTTTGTTAATTCGCAAAAAATAAATATTTTATTTTTGTAATTTTGAATTGGTTATGTTTTTCTTATTAAATCAAAAAATATGTAATGATGTTAATTAAAACCTATTTGGTTTTAATCCAAAAATGTTGTTGTTTTGGAATAATTTGAATAATGAACTTGTTATTGATCTATTTGGGTTAAATCTTTTTTGTTGTATGAATCTTCTGCATTTGTTTTGCAGCTTTAAGTATCCTTTAGAGAAAGTCAAGTTCAAAAAATATCACATAAAACTAAGGAAAATAATTCCCGGGAATTCTCGCACAATTTTCCGTGATTGAGAATTTCCGGAATTCCGGAAATCAAATGTACAAAAGTCGACTTTTAAAAAATCGATTTTTTTAGGACCTTAATACACAGTGATGTCAAGTATGTACTTAACATAATCGCTTATAAATAAATCATTACTTTAATAACACAATATCCTGTTAGAAGTAATGACTTTAATAACACATTGATATTTAGGATTCACAAAAGTCGTTCTCAGTAAAAACAGAAAGTGCTCATGCAGCTGACTAGGAAATAAACAGTTTTTATGGCTAAAATGTAAGGATCACATGGTTTCTTATGCCGATTAACAACCAACCAGCAGAGACCTGCACCGAATGCCTAAGAGTCGGTTAAGCCTAGCTGCCAAGTCGTGATATATTAGGACATTATGGCAAAATGACTGATAAGAGACCTTGCGAATTGACCAAATATATCTAATAAAGATTTGTATTTTTTTTTTGTTAGTGAATGATGTTTGTAGCAGACTCGATGTCTTTAAAATATTTTTATAATTCTAAAAAAGATGCTGTTATCTTGCGTCACTGTGCGAGAACATTGAATAGCTGATTCTGAATGAAATAAAACTTATGGGTGTATGTGTAATAAAATAAAATGTTTATTCTAGCATGTACTTTCGAATATTATGAAAATTTTAGATTAGGTGTGAAATTGGGGTTGCCGTGTTAAAATGTTATGTTGGAACTAATAATAAATAATAAAAGTAAAGTAAATTTATAAATAAATAAATAAATATAGCGATTATTTACTTGGTATTTTAACAGTTCCCTCCGCCGCCAGCATTATGTGATGATAATGATGTTGACGTTGATGATGTGAAGTTAAAGTTTATTGATTATCGTTCTTAACCAAAACTATATCGCACTTTGTTTGATTTTATTGTTTGATATTTAACTAATTATTGTTTGGTATTTTTTTTTAACTACACGATTTATTTATTACTTTATTATTATAATTTTTATTATTATTATTAATAATTGGCAACACTGATTTATGTATTAATGCCATTGGAAACTCGATTTATTTATGTAAGAATATTTATTTGTTAAATTCATTTACAGATTTTTTTCATACATACATATGTACATATGAATGCTTTTGTATGTATTCTAAATTTTATGTTTGGCAGATATTATGTATGATTTTTTTAGCCTTTTCTAAATTTTCAATTAAATCTTATGTTTTATATTTGAAATTTTGTTAATTGTTTCTTTTTTTATTTGTTTGTTTTAATTAAAGTGCACTGCTGTTTTAATTGAATTTGATGGGCGGTTAATAATAACATTTTTGTTGTATACACTTGTTGCTGTTGTTATTATTTTATTTTACATTTTAATGCGTTTCTACTTGTTAGCCATGATCGTGTTGTTGTTAGACCCAATTCGACAAAAACGCCAGATTAATTAAATATACATACATACATATGTATGGATGGATGGATGTGTGCATGTTTGTGATTCTGCGATACCCTACCAACATTTAGAATTGTCCACAATCACATGTTGCGTATAATTCACTTTCGGGAAGATAGTTTAAATTCAAACATCGAATTTGAATTTTTCAACAGAAAATAAGGCTGCTGCATTTGTAAGTATGTACGTTAGGGTGTTTTTTTTACTTAAAGATAATTATTTTACTTGAATATTCATAGTTGGACCTTCAATCAAGTGTCACAATTAGGGTTGCCAGTTTTGTTTTTGCAAAAAGCGGGTCAATTTTAAAAATAGGTGTAAAATGGCGGGATTTTCAAACTTTCGCGGGACAAAAGATGATAAATTATACCTTAACAATAGCGGAGTTCACTATTAAGTGCGAACGGTCTTGCATCATTGCAAATGCAAAATTGTATAGGTTTTTTGTTATTGGATTACCGTAAAATTTTGCATTTGCAATGATGATAGCTAGTGAACTCCGCTACAAATTGCAAATTTACGCAATAAATGTTTAAATCTTATAATAGAGTTAAATTGTAGAAAATTTCGTCCTGTATAAAAAATACGTAACATGTTTTGTTAGTTTGTTTGCTACTTTAACTTGATTTGGAAATTTTCCATACAAAAAATAAAAAAATATATATAGGAAAATATTGGGAGCCAAAATAACTGCACGCCAAGAACGAATCAAGCCAATATCGGATACTCTGTTCCAAAGTGAAGCGTATTGTAGAGAAAACGTTCTGTTTCAATCGAAACAAATAGAAGTCGAACGGGGCAACGTTTGGACTATAAAGCGGATGAAGCAAAACTTCCCAACCACTTTATTTTAAGTGGTTTTTAACAGGTACTGCAGCATTTCAGATATAAACAAGTAAGAAAGTATGGTCGGTCAAGCCCGACCATAGAATACCCTACACCAAGTAAATGAGTAACAAAATTTTTCTTTTAAAATATGAATAATTTATATTTTTGAGTGATTTTTCGAAGGGGCCTTATATGGGAGCTATGATCAATTATGGACCGATCACCATACAATACGTGTGATTTATGTCTATATTAAAGTTAACTATGTTGAATTGTGTGCATACCAGCATTTTTAAGCGATTTATGCACGTTAAAGTGATTTTCGGAAGCGGGTCTATATGGGAGCTATGACTAATTATGGACCGATCTAAACAAAATTTGGTGACATGAATTTTGTATATATAAAACTTATTTGGAGCGAAATTTGTGTAGATACATAGATAAATTAAACATTTATGACCGATAAAGTCCAATTTCGAGGGGACATTTGTATGGGGGCTAGGTGAAATAATGGACCGATTTCAGCCAGTTTCAATAGGCTTGGTCCTTGGGAAAAAGTAATATGTAGCAAATTTGATCGAAATATCTTCAAAATTGCGACCTGTACTCTGCGCACAAGGTTTACATGGACAGCCAGCCAGCCAACCAGACGGACGGACGGACGGACATCGTTTAGTCGACCCAGAAAGTGATTCTAAGTCGATCGGTATACTTTAAGCTGGGTGTTAGACTAATATTTTTGGGCGTTACAAACATCTGCACAAACGCATTATACCCTCCCCACTATGGTGGTGTAGGGTATAAAAATCGATATAAAAAAATGAAGATATTGCCATCAAATATAGTACATAAATTTTTTCGGCCCAAGGACAAAGCCTATTGAAACTAGCTGAAATCGGTTCATTATTTCACCTAGCACCCATTACTAATGTTCTCCCGAAATTGGACTTAATCGGTCGTAAATGGTTAATTTATATAGTTATCTCCACAAATTTTGCTCCAAATAAGTTTTATTCATGTCACCTAATTTTATGATGATCGGTCCATAATTATTCATAGCTCTCATATAAGGCCCGCTTCAATAATTAGTCGTAGCTCCCATATAAGGCCCGCTTCCGAAAATCACTTCACTACGAAATTAACCGTAAGCTCTCTTTTGTTGTGTCTTATTTCTGACTTTCTGGTTGAATTTTCCGTTTTGGTGTATTCAGGGACTCATAGTAAAATTTCTGGGATAATATTTTTGCGGAACATTTTAACGGTACCGTGAAATAGCTCCCAAATGAAATAACTCCCAATGAAATAACTCCCTATAAAATAATTCCCATCAAAAATTAAATAATTCCCAAACTTGAAAAATGAAATAATTACCAAAGGGTAAAATGAAATTACTCCCAATAATCGTTTTTTGCATTGCCGGCCTTTGGCCGAATGCTAAGGTTTTCTCCTCCGGGGTGTATCAAAATCTGGCTTCGCTCAGAAAAGATTTCTTTCATTGCAGAAAGGTTTTATAATATTTCAGAAAGCTGATTTTCATTTCGCACCAGATTAAGAAATCGTTGCAACTTGACAAAGGCAGACAATGTAAAAATGATTTTTTCTGAGCGAAGCCGGTTTTTGATACACCCCAGAGGAGAAAACCTTAGCGCCCGGCCAAAGGCCGGCAATGCAAAAAACCTTTCTGAGCGAAGCCAGTTTTTGATACACCCCAGAGGAGTAAAACTTTCCTTTTTTTAAATTACATAAATAAATTGCTTCGGCCTTCGGCAATGCAAAAAACTTTTCTGAGTGAAGCCAGTTTTTGATATTTATGGGTTCTGCTTTTGCAAAGTAGAACCCAACAAAAATGAAACAACTCCCAATACAGTGAAATAACTCCTAATTACCAAAATAAAATGAAATAAAACCCAACAAAAATTTCATTGGGAGTTGTTTCATTGCATTATGAAATAACTCCCAACAAAAAATTATGAAATAACTCCCTATGCGTTAGGAGTTGTTTCATAATGAAATAAGTCCTAAGCTGTATGAAAAATTTGTTGGGTGTTATTTCATCTTTTCGTGGGGAGTTATTTCATTTGGGAGCTATTTCACGGTACCCATTTTAACCCCTTAAATCCGTTTTAATGGAGTATGTTGCTCTTTTTTAAAAGAAGGACAAAAAAGACCCATGCCTTGAGGGTTAACATATTATACAAAAATGTTCTTTGTAACATTTTGCATAAATTTGCTGAATACATTTTATACCTAAAATGTTCTTTAAAATAAAATTCTTAATAAATGCGAAATTAACCCTCGGCTCTCTTTTGTTATGTCTTATTTCTGACTTTCTGGTTGAATTTTCCGTTTTGGTGTATTCAGGGACTCATAGTAAAATTTCAGTGATAATATTTTCGTGGAACATATTAACCCCTTAAATCCCTGTTTTAATGGAGTCTTTTGCTATTATTTAAAAAGAAGGACACAAAATACCCATGCCTTGAGGATTTAGAGGGTTAATTCTACAAAAATATTCTCCGTAACATTTTACATAACTTTGCTGAACACATTTTATACCTAAACTGTAAGGCTCATATGGTTTCTTATGACGATTAACAATAAGAATGTGCCAGAGTTGGGAAACTTTAACCCCCCCTCAAATGAAATTCAGATGTAAACTTTCAAAACGCCGATACACGTGTCTTTTTTTTGTCTCCTCTATCAAAATTTATTGGACGGACCTTGTAATTTGGAAAAAATTTGATTTTGTTGAATAGTGTAATTAGTCATAGCTCCAATATAATGCCCACTTCCGAAATTCATTCACGAAAATAAATTATAGTGTATTGTAGTGTATTATATGGTCGAGCTTGACCGAACATACTTTGTTAGTGGAATCCCCAGGGACGTAGGAATCGTGATCGTTGAAGATCGGTGAAAGCAGAGTATAGAAGCAAGGGATTCTCATGGGCAGAACTCAAACATCTTTCCAAAGATTGAATACGATTTAGAAGTTTTATTCAAACACTATAGAATTATTTACCTACATATGTACGTTCCATATATACTTATTGTTAAAAATTATTGCTGGAAGCACCAACAGGGTGGCGTATTTACTTGTACTTGAACTTGAAAAAATACACTTTGCATTATATGAGGATAATTTAGGTATAATTTCAGCCTAATAACGATATATATGTTTGAACTTTGTATGGGACTATGTTCAAATATGGACCGTTCTCCAAAAAATCTGGTCTTATGATTTAATACAAAACTTATTTTATCTGAATTTTGTACAGACACCCTATTAAATAGGCATGTTTGTACAATATTTTCGCCAGAGATATGTCTAATAAATTTAATCGAGAACTGCTTAGGAGATATTGCTCAATCGACTTAGAATTGCATAAGGAATGATAAACTTATAAATACCCTCATTCATCAGTTTTAGTGGTGGAGGGTAAACAAAATGATCGATGATTTATAAAGATTTGTGTGTTGGGATGGGCCGATGAAAATATTTAAACATTTTCCCTAAATACAATGAAAATTATTTTATGGGCCGAATTTACTGTGTAAACGATTTATAAATATTTTTCCGATTGTATTGTTTTTTTTAATTCAATTATGTATTAACATAACAACATTGTAAAACGATAGCACGTGCGTAACCTGTCGTATCACATTTTATTTTGCATTTATAAGTTGTTTAAATTTTAATTAGTTAATTTTTTTGTATTTATAACTTTGTACTAACATTTTATTTTAATCTTCAAGATTTCTATATAATGTTTGTAATCTTGACTCAAGCTAACATTAAGTTTATTTATTACCTAAAAAACTGGCTATTTTGTATTGGATGCAATGAATTAGATCTTCTTCAAATTTCAAATTAGTGACTTTTGATATAGAAAATGTTGGCAGGGAAGTTCACATATTTCACGATTATCTGAGAATGTTTAAGCGAGTAAGTTTATGAAAACGTAAAACAAAAAAGTATCTAAAAATTGCAACTTAGTCGACAGTCGCATGCATTTTACCCCACTTTATTAAATATGTATGTACTATACAGGTAGATACATATGTATGTATGTTTTTACGAATTCACTACACGAATGACTTTGTAAGTATTTGATCGTTTTTTGTTTTGTTTAGGAGATTTGTGATGCAACAAGATCAACCGATCGACTCAGGTTTATTGAACACACACGTTCCAATAACACGATTAAACAGCCGATTAATTAAACAAACTTGTTGTGAATTTTGAGTTTAAACGCACTTTTTTTTGTGATGTATTTTCTCTTTAACTTATGTACTCGTATATACGTACATTGAACGTTCTACATACAAAAAAAATTGATTAATTAATTTTTCACTTTGATTAACTCATGTATGTAGTACGTTTGTATCCATGTTGCATAGGCCACTAAACGATCTTGAATTATCTTATAAATACAAACGAATTTATGTATTTATAGATGAATGTATATCTCATACGCACGGAGTAAATACGTAGGTATGTACATATGTAGTATGTATGCCGTGGGTAAATGGCAGCACACACATTATTTTACTATTTTACTACTAGTGGTAGGGTACATTTTTAGTTAATATTATGCATGTATGTACTTTACTTTTCTCTTAGCACATTTAATTTAATCATTTATTTATTTATTTATTTTATTATGTATTTGTACATAGACACATATTTACACACACGCACTCATTTTATGTACATATTTTGATAGAATTTAGGTTTATTTTTTCTTAATCTGATTTAAATTGATCGTACTAGTGGTTTAATTTTGAAGCTTTTTTTATTATTTTCGTACGCATAAGTGTAATAGCAATAATAATCTAGCCGAATGTCTGAACTGAATGGGTTAGAGAACGTAAAATAACTGAACTGAGAGCACAACTGTCAAAACAGATCGAGCCTTAAAAAAAATAATACAACAATAATAATAATAATAAACAATATTTTAACACACTAACAAGTCTAGAAATCAGAGAGATTCACAAATGGTGTTGCCACAGCCTTAAAATTAATGTAACGAAAAACATATTGCTAGTACATATAATACTACTCATAGATATGTATGTACATTAGACCGGCCCTTAAAAAAATATATTTGCTTTGGATGTGTCTTATTTTGTTTATTAGTAACGAGAACTAACAAAAGCAAATTTTAAGGACAATCGGATAACTGGAACACCGATTGAAAGTTGTGGATTCCTTCAAAAAATTTTAACTTTTAAAATTATTATTTTCAGTTTTATAAAAACAGGCTTGTGAAATAATGAGCATTCTATGTTGAACTGAATAACAATTTACTTTTATATTTTCATAAGTATTGTAAAAGGTTAAAATAATATTTTTAAAATAAATCATATCATATAAAATAGCAAATTATACGCCTGTTTTATGGCCAGATATTAAGCAAAAACTACTGTGTAGAAAATACATGCAAGACATTAAGTAAACAATACAAAAATATACGTTTTTAATGAACGAATAAAGTGGAAAAATACTAATAACCTGCTTGTTTTTCACTTAACATTTATGTTTTATAACTTGTTAGAAGGATGAGATTTAATTCAAATGTTAAAAACCTATTACTAAAATAGTAAATGTTTAGTAAACATTTTTTAATAAAATTTGTTCATTGTTTACCAATTTTTGCAGCAGTTAGTTTCAGCTACTAAAGAATAAGAGCTACATATATTCGGCTGTGCCGAATCTTATATAGCCTTCACCAAATTATACTTCAAAATACAAATTTTTTTTTTTTGAAATATTATTTTTTTTTTTTAAATTTAAAAAAAAAATTCCGATTTTGACCCATTGTAGGTCCTACATACTATGGTCTTATATACGTCGTTGCAAAGGTCTTTGAAATATCTATCATTAGATATCCATATTGTCTATATTAATGACTTAGTAATCCAGATATAGGTGAGATATAGGCCACAAAAAATTTTAAAATTTATTTTTTGTTTAGAAACGTTTTTGTTTTTTTCGGGAACTATTAGAGATATCGCAACGAAATTTCACAATGTTAGAGCTGTGGTGTTTTCGATAAGATTTACAGTTGATCAGTTTCGTTCGCCAAAAATCCATTTATGCTCTGAATGAGCTGAAATTTAAAATCTAAATAGTCCTGGAGAAGGTCTAACAAAAATACCAGATTGACTTATTTTTTTTTGCTTTTAATTTAACACGATATTCTTTTGGTTTTTTATATATGGCTATATTTGCGACAAAATTATGGTAACAGTTGTCTCGTCCCTATAAAATGTTATACGCATCCAAAGATGGAAAGGTCTGTATTTTTAAAGTATCCAAAATTTGGCCAATTTTAAAAAAAAATTAAGTTTGAGTAAAAAATTTTAAAAAAACCAAATAACCGATCTTCGAAAGAGCTCCACATTTATATAACAAACAACCATAGTAAATTAAATGATTTTTTAATTTCTGTTAAAAAATTGTTTTAAATCATTGTACATTCCTGAAAATGTTCTGGTAACACTGTCTTTGTTAGTATTGTAACTAATATTAAAGTTTGCAGAGCATTATTTTGTAATTACAATTAAGAAAAACAAAACCAGTATCTTAATGAAAGAAATAATACTTTAAGAGCGTACGAATGTACATTAGAGTGGCCAATAACAAAAATGTTTGATTTCTCCCTCATCAGTTTTGTGAAATTTTGTACAAAAAATATCCTGAAAAAATTGGTAAGACGTGTGCCGCAAGCCCGCTGAAGTTTTGAGGTGCATTTTCAAGGGGAAAAAATGCCATTAAAAAATTATTTTTGCAATTTAATTTAAAAGAATAGGAATGAGTACGTAATTGTCTTTGTAATGAGATACAAAAGACCAAAATTTGTTACAAAATATTAAAGTTATTAAAAATTTCCCAGGCCATTAATGTGTCTCACGCCTCTAGAACAAGAAATGTAGGAACATTTTTACTTAACATATACCCATTTTTAATGGCAGTTTAAAACTTAACTATTTGCGGTTGGGTGGTTAGTTTACTAACCACATATTCTATAGTCTTTAAAACATAGTTTATTGACATTTATCTAAACAATTATATTTTTTGAAGTCATCGTTTATGATTTTTTGCAAAACTTTGCCGTCAGGGTTAGAGTGTCCAAAAAACCGGCAAATTTAAAAAATCGATTTTCGGTTTAACTGAAAAGATGAGTTTTTGAAAAAACCGATTATCCGGTTTCGGTTTTTGTCTTCAAAAAAACCGGTTAAACGGTTTATATTAAATTTTTATTTAATATGAACAATACGCTAATTTAAAATTCTTAACGCAATTATTTTATACATATATTTTACGTAAAATATATTTTACGTCAAATGCTACAATTTTCTATAAAATTAATCAATATTTTTAAAAATGGTATCAAAGTTTTTCAAAAATATGTTTAAATGAGCTTTTGAAAATATATTTCATTAAAATCGGTTAACCGTCTTACAAAAACCGGTTTTTCAAAAAACCGAAATGTCGGGTCGGGTCTACAAAGATAAAAAACCAGTTGACCAGTTTTCGGTTTTGGATACTCTAGTCAGGGTGCTCTGGTTAGATAAATATATTAATTTGAAAATATTTTAAACATCAGTTTTTTTGAGAGACTTTTACGCATTCAATAAAAAAAAGCACAGAATGTTTATTGTTCATCGAATTTAGTGTTACTTTGATATTTCGATTGTTTGGTCAGAAAATTTAGTCAAAAATATTCGATTTCAAACAAATTTATATGAAACAAACATTTTTATCATAGTTACTTTGAGGTGGTTTTTTCATGTTTTGATTAATTTTGTCTTACTTTTTATAATAAACTAACCTTGATTAAAGTAAAAATGTAATTGTTTTGATTTTAAACTTATACACAAAAATGCGTGGCTGAAAGAGTTAAAACGTTTGATCATCACAATGGATTTCATTGAGAATAGAATAGGGAATAAAAATATGAAAAATGTATGACAATACTTCCTATAGTTTTTTTCGTACCTGCGATTTAAATTTTGGGATTTTGAAGAAAAAATAATTATTTGGCCATATTTTGAGCTCAATTTTCTTAGTGTTATGAATTTTAAGTAAAACCTATTTAGAATATTATAGTTCATGTAATTCTAAATATGGTCTGAAAGTTTTCCGAAAATCGGAGAACGCAAATCCTTAAATCGTTAAGTTCAAAATGTTCAATATTTGGAAAACTTAAGAAATATAACACGAAGTTTAGTATTTATAATAGCAGCACAAAAATTCACCAAACTGGGGCGTGAGAGTGAAAAGAATCTGCAAAAAAAAATCCATCATAAAAGAGCCACCCTAATGTACATTGCTTAGATGATGCCAGTGAAAAGCCGCAAAAATACAAACAACATTGTTGTAATTAGTTATTCCCATAATAGAATATGTATAGTTAGTCCGAAGCATCATAGTGCAATTTAGGCATTTGATTAGTGGAAGAGCGCTCTCCAACTCTACCTATTGTGCAGCGATGGAATATGAAATTATTATTGTACAGCAAATAATATATTAATCGTACTCTACTCACTCTCAAAATACGAAACGTAAAATTTGTGATTATATATTTTCTAATTAACAAACATTCACATACAAATTTTTACAAATATCATAAACTGCATTTAAATAACATTTTAGCTAACTAGAGGTACGGTGAAATAGATGTAATCACAAAATGAAATAAATTTTAATTCGTTTAATTTAAAATTCATCTTTTATTTGGGAAAAATCACAGTAAGTAGTTATTTAGTTTTATATTATTTTATGCTGTTACAAAACACTTGTAAGAATAATCAACCTCAAGCAGATTTGTGATAAAAATAGTGGTTACGCTTTTTAAATATTTGATAAATATTTGATATGTGTTACCTTCCGTACCTTCAGATAAGGAAAAATCTTCTAAAATGAGTAGCAGTAGTTCTCAGGCATAAAATAGCATCAAACTGTACTATATTCAGCTGTGCCGAAACTTACATACCCTTCACCCCATGAAAAAAAATTTTAACAAAATTCATGGCAAACATTATTTGTTTGTCCTTTAAATTTATTGAAAAACCGTGTTTGCTTGTTTTTACCTATCGTTTTATATCGGCTTTTTCGGTTATAAGTACCGATTTGGGCCACATACTAACAGCATTTACATAACTGATTCTATATGTGGTAAAAATTTGGTGAAATTCTATTTCCACAAAGTGAGTGAAAAGATCAATTGAAATATTACTTTTGTTCTAGATGTCTACTTACACAACAATTTTAAACTCAATTATTTCGAAATGGCAAAATATTATACACTATTGTTTTATTAAGGGGACGATATATTAATGCTGATATGTATTTTTAAAAATATGTTTTGTGATAAAGCTTTATTCCAAAAATGAAATAACATATTAAACCATAGAGAATTATACATAGAGACGCGACACTCCGTATTGTCAAATAAAAATACAAAAAATCATATGTCTGATACAACAACAAAATACATTGACTAACATGTATTTTGTTGTTGCAAGAGTTAGGTTTTTGACAATTACGTCTCGTCTCTATGTTACCCTATGTATTAAACCATCAATGAGTTTTCGATCGAACATGTAAATAAACATCTTCGGAAAATAAACGAAATCTTATCTATTAAAGCATTTTTGTGAGTTTTTAATGATTTCTTTTATTTTAAAAAACAATTTTTGAAATTTGTGAAAAAGAGGGCTTCTGTGCTCCCATGGTCAAAAATTACACTCTGCTACAAAATGACACTTTTTGTCAGAACTTGAAAAGCGACCTAATGGGGGTTGTAGACCTAGGTGAGGACATACTAAAACCGTTTTCAAAGATTTTGAAACACCCTCAAAATTTTTAGATATTTTGAAAAAAACTGTTTTAGGGTAGGTCGTAGTACTTTAGTACCTCTAACTCACACATTTTTAGACCGATTTTAAACAAGTATGCATAAAATGTATATCGAAAAAATTGCGTAAGTTTTTATAAAAAGTTTCGCTTTATTTTTTTATTTTTTTGGTAATTTTTCATATTCAACAATAGTTAATTTAATTTTTTTCTACGAAAACCTATTCTTTTTTGCACACTGTTTTAAAGACAACTTTATATGGGAAAGATGACTTGTTAAAATCGGTTTATATTTGCAAAAGTTATTAAACTTTTTTGAAAAAAGTTCGAAAAAATTTACCTTTTGAATTCAAAATTTTACAAATATTTTTTTTTCTAAAGTTTTTTGTTTTTTTTTTTATTCATACACAGAAAAAAGTTTCAACATAAATATTATGATTTGATTTCATTGATTTCAATTCATAACATTTATAAATAATTTCTTAAATATTAAGATTTTGTTCATATTTTGTGTTTTCAAATTAAATCTAGAAGGCTTGAAAAATATAATTTCAATTTCATTTATATTTGTATGTTGTTGAAAAATGTTTGAAATTTTCCTTGAAAATTTATTTATTTATTTTTATGATTTTCAGCTACAAAATGAGCCAATATGCGCGAAAATTATTAAATTTTTTTAAGGGGATGATATGCTTAATGTTTATTTATATTTTATTATGTTTTTTATTATGTTGTTTTTAATTTTCAGATATTGTTGATTCATCTTAAAATATTAGGCAATATATGGCTATTATGCAAATAGTTTTGAATTAATTCATTAGATAATGCAATTATAATGCAATTTATTATAAAATATTATTAAATTTATGCAAAACAAGCAAAAATATCCGTCATGAACAATTTTATAATATTTATGAACATGTTCTTATTCTGAATGAAAAAAGTTTGGGAAAAAAAAGTCAAGTTCGATTAATAATATTTATTACAAAATTCATTCCAATTATGAATTTCTTTTTTCTGTGTATGCGCTGGGGGCGAAAATACTAAAAATGGTGTTAATTAAAAGTTGAATAACTTTTAAAATTTTAATCCGATTTGAATAGTTAAAACCATGTTTTATTAAGAATGTTTTATATACGTTGGTATAAAGTTTTATAAACTTTCATATCAAAATAAGCAATGAAAAGCGACTAAAATCAAAAAAGTTGATAAATTTAGTTTTTCTTTCAGATATTCTTAAGAAAAACAATACTTATAACTTACAAATGTATAAAAAACTGCACGTCATTTTAAAGCGTAATCAGTTTTCTTTCCAAACCCGTTAACTAATTTAAAGTCGGACAACTGACTGAGTTACAGATCGATAAGTTGACGAACATCTCTGAAAACGGGTTTTTCAGAACAATTTTTTGACACAATTTGTAATATACTCAGCAAGCCCTATAACCCACGCTAGGTCGTTTTCCAAGTTTTTTTCCATCGTAGCACCGTGTTATTATTATCCGATTTAAAATTGTAGGATTACGATGAAATTTATTTTAATTTAATTTCATATTGTTTCCTTGAAGGTTCAATCAAACAAAATGTGCAACCTCCTATCCGATTTGGAAGCATTAATTTAAATATTGTTAACGTCGTTTTTGGTGACGTAAGAGGAGTATTAATTTTCATTTTATTATTATTTATTTTTAATTATTACTTACTTCCCGTTGCACGTCGCACTACCGTGTGTGTAAAATTTCCCAGCGCAGCAACTGTTACAATAGAATCCTTTTTTCCGCAACTCATCTGTAATAAATTTAAAATATATGAATGTTATAATTTTAAATCAAAACTTGTAGGTATATATAATTTAATGTTCCCTTCTTAATGCCTAAAAGTCGTAAATATTCCCTAAAAGTACACTACGTTTGCAAATAAATCTGTAGTTTCAAAATATTATAGAAGAGGTGTAGTCGAATTTGAGTATTGAATTAGGACGATATATAAAATTTCAATGAAAAATATAAATTTTTTAAAAAATGTTAATTTTCAACACACCTTAAAACTTGTTTGTCTTGTTTTTGCAAAAAATCCCAGCAAAAACTTTACTTACCTAGTAAGCCAGAAATAAGTAGTAAATTCACAACAAGAATATGTAGCTAAAAAAAACACAAAAAATATTGCCTTGTGTGGGAATCGAACAGTCACATTATTTGCTTGTGTTTGATAGTCAAGCTGCTAACTCACTGCTCCATGTACGAGTTATTTTATTGTAAGTTAACAATAGTTTTAACATCAACATATAAATGAATATGATATGAACAAAAAAATTGATGGCTTTTACAGGTGGCGAACCACTAACCTCCCGTTTTCCAGTCAAACACACTAGATAGCTGTGCTAAATGCAAAAGTTCATTACCAGCCTGTATAAAAATAAGTACTTATTTTAGTAAATAAAATAATGTGCTGTGTAACCACCACTTCTTACAAAAGAATGCATGAAATAACTAGTTGTCATTACAAAAATTCACAAAATTTTTGCTGGGATGTTCAATCAAGCTTTTGGTTCTTGGTAGACATTTTATCAGGCTTATGACGGCACTGTGTGATGTCGGAACTAGGGTTGTTAATTATTTGAGTTTTATTTTAATCGATTAAAGTTTCTAAGTTTTTTATTATTCCAGTGATCGATTAATTTCTAAAATTTCCTCGATTATTCGAACGAACGAGTAAAAAATATTATTCGAATAATTTAATAAAATATATTAAAAACCAGATTTTTTTATAATTTGAATAAAAATACAAAATTAATAATAGACATATGTATATGTAAATAATAATAAATTAGAACATTTCAATTATGGGGGATTTCACGTCAAGTGAACCAATTTTGTAATTCAGACACAATTTTTCAATAAGATCGGTCAAGATCTCCCTGAGTTATAGGGGGTCAAAATTTGACATTTTGGCCAAATATGTGATTTTTCTCATCCATGTAACTTATTACCTATTGTTCTTAGCAAAATGTGTCCCAAATAGTTTAGATAGCTTTTTCTCCAATCTTTCGAAAAAAAAATAAAAAAAATTTAATATTTTTTTCCGAAATCATAAACGTTTTTGACTTTTTTTTAAATTGGCCCTTTTTTAAAAAATAAAGCTTAGATATTTCCCTTTAAGACCTATTTGATCGCTTAGTGGGATGTAAGTTCGATATCTATCAAAAAAGAGAGTTCTTGACCGATCTTATTGAAAAATTGTGCTTGAATTATTATCCAATAGGTGCAAATTTCATCCCGATCGAAAGACAAATATTTTATGAAATAATTGTATAATTAATGACTTTAGATTCCAAAGTATTTTTAAACTATATAATTGTTTAAGGCTTTCATAAAATCAAATCTATATTTTTTCATTATTAGTTGGAAAATCATTCCAACTCCATTGCTCTTAAGTTAAGTTATGTTTCATAATGTTCTGATATAGGTATATCTATTAGGGTATTCAATTAATCGGGTTTCTGGTTTAATGGGTGATTAATCGAGGTTTAGATTTAATCGGTTAATAATCGGTTAATTTAAAATTATTCGATTAACCGAATAATTTATATTTTCATTTCAAATTGAAAATACAACAACGAATTTTGTATACAAAAATATAAAAAATGGCAAATAAGGTATCTGAGATCATTTTTGTAAACATATCGCCTATTTGCTGCAACAACATCATTACTCAAAATCCGTATTTATTGAACTGAGTAATACAAAATATGCGCCGTTCTATAATCTTTCATATAGTTTTATCAGTTTTCAAAAAAATAAATTATTTTTTGTGTGAGGGTGTTTTGTTGTTGTAAACATTGTAAAAATTCATGTTTTCTCGTATATTTGATAAGTAAAAATTTGGGTTAAATACAGGTTAGAAAGATACCCAGCAAAAACTTTTCTTACAAATAAGCCGAAAAATAAGGGGAATTTGACGATTCAACTACTTATTTTTCTACTGTAAGAAGTCATTATTTTTGTTCGCGATGTCCCAAAAGTAATCCTTTATATTTTGGCAAGAAATAAGTTGTTTTGTTAGTAGAGTTATTTATAGAATTTTTATTTACACAAAAAAATAAAAATAAAAAAAAAATAAGTCGCAGACCCGATTCGAACCTGCAACCTTCTGTTTGGTAGTCTGCCGCTGTGCTCACTACACCACTGCTTAGTTATTTCATTGTGCATCAAATAATGGTTTTCACACAGTAATGCAATATTCTTTTCTGTTTTTCTAAAAATAAACATGCAATAAAAAATGGGCAAATTGAAAAAAAGTAACAGTTTTTTGTTTTGTTTGTTTTTTTAGACTTTACTACTTAAAAAGTAAGTTATTAAAAAAGACATTATTAAAAAGACATTTTAGCCTTGAATTGAAATGGAAAATTAAATACAAAAAAAAATTGAAAGTGCAAAAAAAAAATTTCGGTTAATCGGTTAATCGACACAAATTAATCGGTTTATTTGTTATTTGTTCAAATTATTCGAACAGTTAACCGTCCAAAATTAATCGGTTAACCGATTAACGGTTAATCGATTGAATACCCTAATATCTATATACATATGTATATAAAAGAGTAACGTTACTGACTAACTGACTGAATGACTGATTCATCATCCCACAGCCCAAACGACTGAAGCTAGAATCATGAAATTTTAATTGTGGGTTCCTCCCTCCCCAAAACGATCCACTAAGAAGGGATTTTTGGAAATTCGAACGTTTAGGGGGTAAAAAGGGTAAAAACGGGTAAATTCGGTAATCTTATATCTTCAAAACTAATAAAGATACAAAAAAACTTGAAATTGCATGTTACTCCATTTAAGAAATAAGCTTACAGGTGTTTCGTACTTTTTCGAAATTCGAACCTTTTAGAACCTTTTAGGAGAAAACGGGTAAAAATTGTATTTTGGTACTTTTTTGGCACCCTATGTATCTTTTAAACCAATAAACATAGAAACAAAATTTAAATCGTATTCTTTACTTATCAAAAAATAAAAAACATAAGTTTGGTACTTTTTGGAATTTCGAACCCTTAAGGGATAAAAATTGTGTTTATTTTTGGTACTCTTTCATAAAATATGTTTTTCTATAATTTGACATAGACATTCGAATATTTTACTATGAGCTCCCACCACGATACAGAACATTATTTTAATATTTTTTTAACATTGGTTCCTGGATTCATACAAAAATTAACTAACAGGTTGTTATTTGGAACTCGAGTGCCATGGTGTATTTTAGGCCAAATCCGGGTAAACAGTTTGGTACTTTTTTTAAAACATATTTATTATTGGGCACATTAACACAGATTTTAATATTTTGATACATGCCTATAGCATAAACAACTTTTGCAAAATGGAATATTTTTAAATTTCAAACTTGAGGGGTGTTCATGGAGGAAAAGGGAAATTAGTACTTTTCTCCTAATGGTACCTTTTTAATATTTTAAATTATTTCACTTATCGACATTAAAGTTAGCTGATATGTATCTGAGTGAAGTTAGTGTTAGAAATAAGGGATTATATTTAGGTACCAAAATGTGAGAACTGAACTATAGGTACTTTTTCATTCTTCTAATGGTACTTTTTGAACTTTCTATTACAATGGACTTAGAAACATGAAATTAAGCATATATGGTCCTAAGTGAGTGAGAATTCTAGGGGGAGACTTTTTGGTACTTTTTTTTTATTCGAATGGTACTTTTTGTAATTTATTCACCAATGAACCTAGAAACATGAAATAAAGCTTAAATGGGCCCGAGTGGGTGGGAATCCACAAGTAGCTGCTTTTTGGTACTTTTTCTATATTCTAATGGTACTTTTTGAATTTTCTATAATAATGGACCTAGAAATATGAAATTAAGCGTATATGGTCCTAAGTGAGTGAAAATTCAAGCGGATACTTCATGGTACTTTTTTTATTATAACGGTACTGTTTTAATTTTCTATAATAATGGACTTAGAAACATGAAATTAAGCATACATGGTCCTAAGTGAGTGAGAATTCTAGGGGGAGACTTTTTGGTACTTTTTATTTATTCTAATGGTAGTTTTTGTAATTTCTTGACCAATGAACCTAGAAACCTGAAATAAAGCTTATATGGAACCGAGTGAGTGGGAAACCACAAGTGTGGACTTTCTGGTACTTTTTCTATATTCTAATGGTACTTTTTTGAATTTTCTATAACAATGGACTTAGAAACATGAAATTAAGCATATATGGTCCTAAGTAAGTGCAAATTCAAGGGGATACTTCATGATTCTTTTTCTTTAAACTAATGATACTTTTTGTAATTTCTTCACAAATGAACCTTAAAACATGAAATAAAGCTTATATGGACCCAAGTGAGTGGGAAACTACAAGTATATATGGTCCTAAGTGAGTGAAAATTCATGGGATTACTTCATGATACTTTTTCATTAATCTAATGGTACTTTTTTGCAATTTCTATAACAATGGACTTAGAAACATGAAATTAAACATATATGGTCCTAAGTGAGTTAGGATTCTAGGGGTAGACTTTTTGGTACTATTTCTTTTTTCGAATGGTACTTTTAGTAATTTCTTCACCAATGAATTTAGAAACATGAAATAAAGATTATATGGACCGGAGTGAGCGGGAGACTTAATAGTACTATTTTTTTCTTATAATTGCGGTGGCGAAGCGCACCGGGTCAGCTAGTTTCTAATAAAAATATCAATGTAACTTGGAATCAAATGATAAACTATTGGTCTTATTTCATTGTGATAGTTTTGTCAAGATTTTTGTTTATATATGTAATTTTTTTCAATTTTTTTGGACAACAGGCATATAACAAAAACGCAATCTACGAAAAATTATAAGAAAATCTCCCCAAGAAATTATGGGTCTAAAATCAAAACCTAGCTCCCGATGAGACACTTCAAAATACACGTTTAAGAAATTTCACTGTCCAACAAATTGAGGCTTTTTGATTGGAACAGAATAGCGACCCTATAATTCTGAAAGGGCATGTTGAGTAGATCATTTTTGTAGAATAAACTTATAGTCCAGCTGGTCTGAATTTTTCTTTTTACAGTAGGTGAAAGTTTTAATTTTTTGAACGAAGGGAGCATTAAACTAACTGAAAAAAATGTTTTAAGTTAATGTCTGAGAGATTCTTATTGCCAGAGTTATATCGTGGAATTTTATGGTGATCATTTTTGTGGAAGATCTTAACACTCTATATCCACTCTTTAGGGGTCAATTTGACTCTTTTTTCGAGGAAATCAAAAAAAATCCTTTAATAAAGGACATTTAAGGATTAAAATATTCTACGAAAATGTTTGCCGGAAAATTTTAGTGGTGGTCACCAAAGATACCAAAGTTGTAAATAACGCTCTTTACTTAGAATTTTGTGTAGATTCCGATTTTGCTATACGCCTGTCACGTTTTTTCACGCCCGAACAAATTGACCCACCCTAATATGTAAACTATTTTAACTTAAAAATAAATTTATTCAAGTATTCGATTAATCAACAATTTATATTCTAAATTGAAAAATGTTATTTATTCGAATAAAATATATATTTTTTTTTGATTATTCGAAAACTTTTTATTCGAATGACATTCCTAGTCGGAATGTATGGGTTACTATGTATGTAACTATTGTAGGAGTTGTTTATAAAAGAAATCGGTACAACATATTCTATGTGATAGTCCCAATTTACAAGAGCGTAGACATATGGGGCGACAAAATCGCCCGGATTAGTGAGACGAATTATAATATTTTTAATGTATAAGATGTAACGTAAGATGTATTACATTGAAATAATTGGTCAATTCACAAGGTCTCTTATCAGTCATATTGTCATAATGTCCTAATATATCATGACTCGGCAGCTCGGCTTAGGCATTCGTCACAGGTCTCAGCTGGTTGGTTACGATAACAAAATAAACATAGCATACAGAATAATATTATTTTAGGACATTTTTTGCTTGAAAATATGACATGATGACATGATAAGAGACCTTGTGAATTGACCAAATATATTTTGTGATTTTTGGAAGTCCATACCCTATGCCCATGCCAAAGACGTTCTATAATGTGGAATGAGGATAGTTGTAAATTAATTAAAATATATTTTTTCATAACTGACAAAAATCTAAAATTTTGGCAACAGTTTCCTAAAAAATTAAACATTTATTATAAAGAGCTCTAAAAGCTAAAGGAATTTTCATTCATGAAGATTTTTCGGAAGAGGTTTAAAGGTCTCTCAAGTTGAGTTTTTGTCCAAAAATCGGGTTTGTCGGCCTTTTTTGATTTTTTTTTTTCATAACTTTCTTGTTTTAATTTGTTGACCAAATATTTTGCAAATATCTAGTAAAACTGTTATTTTATTGCACCGGTAAGTTATTCTTAATATGGAATAGTTAAAAAATGTGTAAACAATAATCGTGTGGCTAGTGGGCAAAATGATTGATGACCTTCATCCCGACAAAATATTTGTGAAAAAAAAATCAAGATATCCGCATCGTCAAATTGCACTCGAAGTGTGTACTTTATATAGTAAGAACTTAAATTAAATGCCTTAAAGTGTCACATAGTGACTATTTAAACTGTTGTTGTTGTACATTTGAATTAATAAAGAGTTGTTACGATTTTAAACAACTAAACTGCTTTTATTTGCAATCAAATGTATCCGGTTTATTTAAAGGAAATAAACCACCGTTTTAAAAAAGGTAAAAACGTAACAATATTTTGGTTATACAATAATTGGAATTTAAAATTACACATGGGCAACATATCAAGAAACTTATCAGTTCTCTTAACATTTTTTGACTTTGCTTCTGTTATTTTCCTATGTTTTTATAACAGATAAAATCAGCAAATATTTCTTTTTGGTTAACATAAGAGCAGATTTAAAAATCTAAATAATACATTATTGGTCAATTCACAAGGTCTCTTATCATATCATATTGTCATAATGTCCTAATATTTCACGACTCGTCTTAACCGAATCTTAGGCGCAGGTCTCTGTTGGTTGGTTACGATAACACAATAAACATAGCCATACAGAGTAGTATTATTTTAGGAAATATTTTGAAAGGCAATAACAACATTTTCAAACCTTTGTGAAATATTAGGACATGATGAGAATATGACATGATAAGAGACCTTGGGAATTGACCAATAATGTATTATTCTTGTCATTGTTGGGATTTTGCTTCATATTTTTCTGGGAGTGTTTTAAAAATATAATTTTTATAATAATGACATAGTTTTGATCAAATTTAAAAAAAAAAAAAAAAATATTTTTGAAATGTGTTTTTTAGACTGTTGCCATATGGCAACAATTTTCTTCAATGTAAATAAAATTTTGGTTTTCGTATTGATGTTAACAATTTTTTGTTAACAAGTTTAAATTTTTAAAAGTTTTTTGGAAGTAATCTTAAAATAAATTAAATTTAAATAGTACAGAAATATTTTACCTACAGTTTTTCATAAAAGATTGGACGCTTGCATTTCAGCCCTACTTCTGGTGTAGTCTAGAGACATTTATACCATCCAAAGTCATCCAATTTTTTGACAACATATTCCGAAGATAGATCTTCAACAACTTCTATTTCTTCATATTCAATATTAACTTCATAGCTATTCTCCCGCAAAAATTTCTTGCCTGACAAAAGAATCATTTTGGTCAAAGGTTTCTATTAAATCTAGTAAAATATCTATTTTACCAGTTCTTCTATATCCGAAAAATCAGAGATTTCAAAATTTAGTAGAATTTTTTCAATTTCACTTTCAATTTCATGATGGCCAAATGAATTCCATAAAAAGTAAAAGTAACGTTTGTTACTGAATTGTATACGCAACGATGCACGTTGGGTTCAAATGGTATATTAATTGAAATTTAGTGGCGATTAATTGAAAATTAGAAATAAAGGCCCATAATCATAGTCAAACACTAAAGTCGGTTCTTTTTAAAAACAACTTTAAAATAAAAACCTGCTTTTTATTAATTTGCAACCATAGTCAAAATTAAAGTAGCGGTATTCACTGTTAAGTGCGAATGGTCTAGCATCATTGCAAATGCAAAATTTTACCGTAATCCAATAACAAAATACACACAAAAACATTTACAATTTTGCATTTGCAATGATGCAATACCATTCGCACTTAATACTGAACTTCGCTAGTATGTTTTAAATTGAACCGACTTTAACTGGGAGCCACCGCAAATGTAGAAAATGTTTTCATACAATATACAACAAAAAACTGACAAGTGGCAACGCTGAACAGCTGACATACAAAATTAAAAAAAATCAAAAAAATGTAAACAATAAAAGTAACCGGGACATCTAAAGAAAGAAAGTTGTTTGTTGTGGAAAAATGGAAAAGATAAGAATAATATCATAATTACGATATTTTGGTACTAATTGTATTGATAACTGTTCAATAATTGCAAAATCTCTACCAATATCTTGTACCTTAAACATTTTTTACTTTGTGACGAACTTTTTTAGTTGGCGAAGAACAGCAGATGCTGTTGTTAAACGAGTTAAAACCAACTTCAGCTAGTTTTATATTTAGAGTCGACTTCAGCGTCAGAAGTATACTTTAACTTGTCTATGATAGACCTAAAGTCCACTCTTAAGTAATGTCGAGTTTAATTGTCTTAAAATGTACTTTCTTTTTGACTATGATTATGGGCCAAAGTTTTTATAATAAATTTTGGTATAGGGTAAAAGTAGATCAAATTCTACATCACTAGCTGTAAAAATAAATCAACTAAGTTGTTTACTTTCTTTGTTTACTTTTTACAGTGAGCGGTCAAAGTTAGCAAATTATTGCTGTTTTTAAAGTGAAAAAATTGGAAATTTTTACAATTCAAGCGATTATTGTTAGTATTAAATCTATTAAAAGTAAATCTTTTATAATGGAACCTTCAACATCAGGAATTTAAGTATATAGTAAAATTTTTGTTTTTTATAAAAATTATGTGTATATATTTTTAATAATGTTTTTAAAAAAGGTCCAAAATTGGGATAATTTCCGAATTTAATGGGCCACAAGTATTAAGTTAGAAATAGTTGAAATTAGTTTTATAGATTTTAGAATAGTATAGGATATCAGCTTATATTTAATAAAAAAAATGTCCAGACAATGCCCGGCCATTTTTTTTATTTTAATTTTTGTGTAAAAACTCTGGTTGTCATTTATTTAACAAGACCAGTAAATGATAACAACGATGATGACAGTAATGATGATAATGATGAAGAAGATTATAATAATGATGATGAAGATAATGATTATGCTAAAGCTTATGATAATTGGGATATTTGTGGTGAATTTGAGAATGCAGAGTAATACAAATATTTTAATATATTTTTTATTAAGAAGGTAAAACGAAAACAAAGATTCCCTCAAAACTTTTAAATTTTTTTATTCTTTCAGATTAAATTTTACATTTACTGAATTTAGTGAAAGAAAAACTGGATACAAATTTATACTAATAGGAATACATATTACATATTAACTTATTCTTTAAATTTACTTTGTTTTCAAAGTTACAGCGAAAAGTATATTTTTATATATATTTATAAAAACGCCTAACAGGTTAACATTTTTTTTCCATTTTTTGTAATGCTGTGTTTTTATATTTGTGATTATTCATTACAAAAATTTATAATATTCTCTTGTGACTTTTTTGAAAAAATTTTACATTTATAAAATTTTGTGATAAATACATATAATAAATTATTTTTTTGATATTTTTAATAGCACATTAAGTATTCTTTAATTTCCAATTTTATTCATTAATTTATCGCTTTGTGAACTAAGATCTTTTTTTCAAAAAAAAAAAAACAATTGACTTAACGGGTTAAAATTTTTTTTTTCTAGAATTCTGTGTTTTTATGTATTTATAATAATTATAACTAAAAAATTATAATATTCTCTTTTGTGAGTTTTTTGAAAAAATTTGTAAATTTATACAATTTTATGTAGAACAAAAATTGGATTTTAAATTAAATTTATACTAATAACAATACATACAATAAATTTATAATTTGAATTTTTTAATAGCACGTTAAGCATGTTTTAATTTCCAATTCTATTCAATAATTCATCGCTTTCCATTCCAAAGTTACAGCATAAATTGTGAACAAAGGACTTTTTTCCAAAAAACAATAATGCAAAAAGGCTTAGAATAAAAAATAATTTAACCTTTTTTTTCTAAAATGTTGTATTTTTATGTGCTTATGTCAATAAAAAAATATTATATTTTAATACTACGGTTTCTATGAATTATTCGCCACTTTGGTTACTGTGGTTACTGTACCCACTGTGCGATGATTTGTTGCCATATGGCAACAAGTCGATTTTTAAAAATCATTACATAATAATGCGGTTTTAAAAAATATTGTTTTATGTTTTTTTCCATAAAATAATATGTTTTTTATGTATATCATGAAAAAAAAATTTTTATTGCAAATTAATTAGATAATTATTATCTAATTAATAATTGCCCTTTGTTCAACAAAATTTTGTTAAAAAAAATCGATACAAATATCCCCCTATTATTTTAAATCAATACTTTTTTTATATTCTGAACTTATTTCAGATATTGTAGATATTCATACATAATTGTTTATTACAATTCAAGTATGTATTATTACGGTTAAGTGATTAACAGTGCTCTGTTAACTGCAAAATGGGCTGTGCTAAAAATTGTGGTTTATGTAAATGTATCTTCGGACACATACTGCTACTTATAGTCTAGTTTTTTAAACACTGAATTATATTTTTTCAATGCTATCTACTATAAATTCGAATAATGATTTTTAACATATTTTTAAATATTTAACAACCTCTCCTGAACAATTTGATTTTGGCAATCAAATATTTTGTTAAAAAAATTGCAAAAAATCCGAAAGATTTATTAAAAGCAGACTATTCGTTTAGAATTTACAGATTTATTTCCTTTTCTTTTACAGATATCTATTATATTGATTATATATGTATATGTCAAACTCACCTTTTCATAATCTGCTTCACCTTTTATTTGAAGGGGACTTAGCAATGCCTGATTGCACATATCATCCCCATTCACAACTGCGCTACCGCTTCCAGTACCACTTCCACCACTACCTTCTGCACCATTTTGTTGACTGCACCGTCGTAAACGTGACCTACGCAATTTTATGCAAAAAAATAAATTTCCATCTTTTTCATTTGTTGTAGCCACAGTACCAGCTGCAGCAGTTGTCTCGCCAGAATCAGGTGCCGAACTTCTCGCCATTGAACTTGGAGAACAACCCATTTTTAGTAAAAATTTTCTGTGATAACTTTTCTAATGCCCACTACTACTCGGATAATTTAGTCTTTTTGTTGCAATTGTGCTTTATTGTATTATATTCTAATAATTGAAATTTATTTTGAATTTCTCGTTCTTTTGTAAACTTTCTGACATGGATGAAACCTTATTGTATTGACCATGAATTATGATGACCTTAAAATTGTTCCTGTACGCATCCTTTTCTCTTATGTTTAAGTGTAAGTGCTAGTATATATGTGATCCATTTAAAAAAAAATGATATGTAATCACATTTCCTTCTTGAGGAGCAGACTGTTTAATTCTTGTGAGCCATAAATATGCTTTCACGTTGGCACCATCTCACCATCATTTATACATCTTAGTATTCTATACACTGAAAGAAAAAGAAAAAAATCGTGGGTAAATTTAATTTCAAGTAAAAACAAGTTAATGTTTAAATGAAGGCTCGTTAAAAATTTACAAACAAAAAAACAATAAAATAGTTACGATGATATGAAAAAGGGCACTTAAAGTTAAATCTTTGGAACAAACGATGTTATACATATTTTGGAAGACATTGTTTACGTTCTAGCTGTTGGTTAACCCTCTAACCGGCCAATTTTCTTTTGAGGTAAAACAATTTACCAGGTTATTGTTTGAATAAAAAAAAATACGTTGGAATAAAAAAAAACAAAAGACAAGTGCACGTTCATATTTATCACAATAAGTAAATTGTTTGTATCTTTACACATATTTACCGTTATAAAGGGAGAAATAAGCAAATAAAGTAGCACTACATACTTTTAACATACCCCGCCTAAAGGCAGCCCTGCCGGTTAGAAGGTAATGTTTTCGTACACAATCATTGTTGCCAATTTGACGTTTTTCCCGTCAAATCTGACGTTTTTGCAATGCCAATTGCGGGAAAAAATGCTTTTTAGTGGTTAGCGTAAAATCTTTGAATAGTATGGTATACGGTAAATTTACTTTTACATTTTATTTTACCAGCTATTTTTATTTAACGTAAATTAAAATTTTTCAAATTATTTATTTGACGGGTTTCTGACGGTTTTGTAAAAATTTTATTTAGCGATTTCTGGCGATTTTTAAAGCCCAATTTGACGGGAAATTGTGAAAAATGTTTGGCAACACTGTACAATGTCATTCAATCCAATAATTCTGTTACAAAGTTACACAATTTTCACATGCACAAAATATTTACATACATATGTATATTTTATTTGCATTTTAGTTCTTACTAGTTGACCGCCCCGGCTTCGCCCGGTAGCATTTACTAATGTTAGTTCGTCAAGTTTCTCCAACCATGCCTGTTCTTATTTATTTGCAAATAAAATATCTAAATTTGTACTGCATACTTTAGGGTATTTTTTATTACAGTTGACTGGACTCAAAAAAGCCGATTTTAGTCGTCATTTTTTAATTTTTTTTCTTTACAAACCATCTCCTGAAAATTTCGAATCGAATAAAAAAAAATCAGCCAAATCGCTCCAGCCGTTCTCACGTGATGACATTCCATACATGGACCATTTCATTTATATATATATAGATAGAAGATAAATAAAAGTAAACAAAAGCAGCTGATTCATCAAATGCACAATAAATTCAAGTTTGCGAGTCTAAATCGTCGCGCAAACTTATCGGTGTTGTGCAAAAGAATTTCCATAAATTTTTTGACAGTTCATTTGCGAGAGTGTAAAAATGCACAGATTGCACAGTTTACGAGACATTTAATTGTTTGAGGACGCTTATTATTTTTCTAGAATTTTTGCAGTTTGTAAATTTTCTAAATTAATTTATATCACTTCAATTAATTATAGTTTGTTTCCTAATGTACCGGACTTTTTCAATAGTACTTGAGAACGTAGGGCTTTTACAAGAAAATTTCAAATTATTTTATCATTAAATACATCTTTTATTTCGTCAAATGATTTGTTTTGGATGTTAAGTTCCTGTAGGACTGTTCTTAGGGTGGCCTGAGCGTCAGCTACCTTGGGTATTCCATTTCAATGGAGTCCTCGCAATGTAGCCAACGTTATGCCAAAAGTTTATGCCATATTTCGCTTCCATACAGCAGTGTGGATTTCACACAGGTATTGAAAATAATGATCTTCGTATTTTTCGAGATTTGGGGGATCTCCACGACCAAAAGCAGACCTTGTCCTATTTAGCCTCAGTGACACGTCTTCATCCACTCTTCCATCTATCGACACCATGCATCCTACATAACAGACGGATTTAACATACTATTTTATGAGTTGGTCTTGTACTACAAAGCAAGCTATCTGAAGTTTTGTGATGCATTTACAAGGGGAAAATGCATTTTTTTATTTTGAATTTTAATTTAAAGAATAGAGATGTGTACGTAATATTTTTATTCCCTATTATATTCTCAATAAATCCCAATAAGTTGAAATTTTTAAAAATTTGAAAATGGAGTTTTGAACTGCCGTTTTAATTTTTTTATTTATTTGGTCATACGTGCGAATAGGTTAACGTGTCTCAGGCCACTAGAACAAGAAATGTAGGAACAAAATTAAAATATTTTGAGAAATATTAAAACAAAAGCTTATTTTTACTTAAAATATATCCATATTTACTTGCACATGAGTTTCTGTCTTCTTAGGATACCGTTAACCTATTCGCAGGTATGACCAAAAAAAATAATTTTTTTAACGGCAGTTTCAAAACTCCATTTTCAAATTTTTAAAAATTTTGTTAAACAAATTTTAGAATTTTTTGATCATCACTTGCGGATTTATTGACAACATAATAGGGAATAAAAATGTGAAGTGAGTTTTTCCGTATCTGCGATTTAAATTTTGCAATTTTCGAGAAAAACTAATTTTTTGGCGAATGTGCCGAATTCCCTTACTGTTATAAACTTTAAATAAAACCTATTCAGAATATTATAGTCCATACAATTTTAAATATAGTCTGAAAGTTTTACTAAAATCGGAAGACGCCAACCCTTAAATCGAGAAGGTCAAAACTCAATTTTTTCAATATTTGGAATTTTTCATGGAAAAATAGCGAAATGGTATATATTTTTTGGCCGATTTTGATGAAACTTAAGACAAATATAATATATCACAAAGTCTAGTATTTACAAAAACAGCAGAAAAGTTAAAATTAACCCATAATATCACTTGGGGTTAAAATTGCCCCACTCTTCTAAAACCATTAAAAATAGTCAATTTTAATAGTGCTGATCAAAATTTTACTTTTAAAGGAAACTAACTTAAAAGTATTGGCCCATAATCATAGTCAAAAATAAAGTACATTTTAAGACAATTAAACTCGACATTACTTAAGAGTGGACTTTAGGTCTATCATAGACAAGTTAAAGTATACTTCTGACGCTGAAGTCGACTCTAAATATAAAACTAGCTGAAGTTGTTTTTAACTCGTTTAACAACAGCATCTGCTGTTCTTCGCCAACTAAAAAAGTTAGTCACAAAGTAAAAAATTTTTAAGTTACAAGATATTGGTTGAGATTTTGCAATTATTGAACAGTTATCAATAAAATTAGTACCAAAATATCGTAATTATGATATTATTCTTATCTTTTCCATTTTTCCACAACAAACAACTTTCTTTCTTTAGATGTCCCGGTTACTTTTATTGTTTACGTTTTTTGGATTTTTTTTAATTTTGTATGTCAGCTGTTCCGCGTTGCCACTTGTCTGTTTTCTGTTGTATATTGTATGAAAACATTTTCTACATTTGGGGTGGCACCCAGTTAAAGTCGGTTCAATTTAAAACCTACTTTAATTTTGACTATGGTTGCAAATTAATAAAAAGCTGGTTTTTATTTTAAAGTTGTTTTTAAAAAGAACCGACTTTAGTGTTTGACTATGATTATGGGCCATTGTGTTTTAGAAAATAGTATTACTAAGCCATTTTGAAAAATGTTCACAATTATGACCACACATTTTTTAAAAGGCATAACATTGTTTTTTTGCTTTAATATTTTTTTTCATATTTTTATTTATTGTATCTTCACAAAATAATGTGAATTTGTTCAAATCTTAAATGTAAATATTAATCTTTATTTACGTGCTTAATTTATAGATCCTATCATCAGCGCAGGTCTGTTGGATTCCTTCTTCTTAGTCGGATGTAGCCATTACTTCTCATTAATGTTCGTGCAAGTGGGTTTGGGTGAACTTCTAACTTTTTCAAATATGACTCCGCTTGTTTTTTTATTTAATTTTTCACCAGGCAGACACCTAGGTCCTTATGAATGTTAATATTTCTCACATACCAAGGCGCTGCTGTTATCATTCGTAATATTTTGACTTAAATAACTTTCTAGAAGCTTGTGTGTGTTCACTGATAAATATTGTTTTATTTTTATCGATAATCATTCATGCCATACTTTGTCGAAGGCTTGCGAAACGTCGATGAAGAGTGCAGAACAATATTTTTTTTCTTCAAATGTTTTGGATATGATTTCTACCAACCTGTGAGTTTGTTCTATGGTGTTATGTTTTTCTCGAAATCCGAATTGATGAGTTGGAATATAATCAAAATGATTCACTATCGGCTTTAACTTGTGCATTAACAGTTTTTCGAATAGGCTAATGGGTCTATATGATTCTACTTTACTGCAGCAATAAAACAACATAATCATCCTGCTAAACTCAACACCTCTCGGCTGCAAGACCCCACTATTGCGGGGAAATACCAGAACACATTAACAACTACACTAACAACATACGACAATACTGATTTATCTTGGAACGACATACTAAATGCATGCACACAAAGTGCAACAGACGTACTTGGTCACGTTGGGAAAAAGCGCAAGTCTTGGATAAGTGACGAAACTTGGGGAGAAATATTAAACCGGAAACACCTGAAGAACATGAAGAACAAGGCTAAGACTCAAGAGGAAAAAACTGCAGCTAAACTTCAATACAGGCAATCCGCCTCAAAAGTGAAAACTCTAGTACGCCAGGATAAAGAGAAATACTACAATAACATAGCTGAGGAAACGGAACTGGCGGCAAATACTGGGAACATGCGCCAAGTATATGCATCTATTAAGAAACTTGGTGGTAACAACATAAGAAGCACTGCAATAATCAAGTACCGAAATGGCACGCCGCTCACAGCACCGGAACAACAACTTAACCGATGGTGTGAATTTTTCACAGAAAATTTGCCAGTAGTAAACACAAATGCTATAGTTGACCAACCTCTGTCTGCCCGACGAAACCAACGCAGGAATATTTCCACATCTCCGCCTACAGTCCTGGAAATACAATTATGCATAGAAAAGCTAAAAAACGGCAAATCTTCTGGCCCTGACAATATTCCTTCGGAACTTCTCAAATATGGCGCGCCGATATTAGCAACAAAACTACATCCAATTATAAAAGAGGTGTGGGTCACAAACCAGATGCCGACGTCATGGAAAGAAGGTGTCGTAATTACGATTCCAAAGAAGGGCGATTTAAGTGAATGCAAGAACTGGAGGGGCATTACCCTATTAAATGCTATCTCCAAGCTAATGGCAACGATTCTACTAGAACGCATTCAACCATCAGTAGAATCTATACTGCGCAATGAACAAGCAGGATTCCGTACTGGTAGATCCTGTGCTGACCACATTTATTCTCTACGTATCATCATTGAACAGTCCAAGGAATACAACACACACCTTTACCTTCTTTTTGTTGACTTTGAAAGAGCCTTTGACACAGTATCAAGGGTTCACTTGTGGGATACACTTTCTTCTAAAGGTATTCCCAATAAAATTATTATGCTCATCCGAGAACTATATAACGAGTCCACCAGTCGAGTACGTTTTAATGGTAACACCAGTGTACCATTTTCTTCCTCTGCTGGAGTGAAACAAGGCTGTATTCTATCACCTACATTATTTCTTCTGCTTCTTGACAGTGTACTTGAGCAAACCAATATCGAAGCCCCAAATGGCATACAGTGAAACATGGCCGAAAAACTAAATGACATAGATTATGCCGACGACATTTGCCTAATGGCACACCGCTTCGATGATATAGAAGCTAAATTAAAACAACTTTCTGTAAATGCGAAGAAGATCGGTTTGAAAATAAATTTAAAAAAGACAAAGCTTATGCGTATAGGCACAACTTCAATCACGCCGCTAAAACTGGAAAATATCGTAATACAAGATGTGGAATCATTTAACTATCTTGGAAGCGTAATTACAAAAGATGGCGGCACTACTGAAGATATACAGGCGCGAATAAATAAAGCAAGAGTTGCATTTCAATCATTGCATAAGGTATGGAGAACCAACACCATCAGTAGGAAAACAAAACTACGGCTCTTTGACTGCAGTGTAAAGTCTGTGCTGTTGTATGGCTCTACTACATGGGGAATAACACAGTCCAATTTAAAGAAACTTCAAGGTTTTATAAACCGATGCTTGCGCCGGATTCTTTGTATTTTCTGGCCAAACACCATATCAACGGAAGACCTCTTAAGACTTACAAACAACACACCAATAGAACACGAAATAATGAAGCGAAAATGGACATGGATTGGCCACATTTTAAGAAGACCTGAAGATGATATCACCCGATCAGCACTTCAATGGAACCCTCATGGTCATCGTAGACCTGGAAGACCACGCACTACGTGGATAAGAGCGGTTAAACAAGAATGTAATACTGTTAATAAGTCATGGAACCAAATTAAGTATCTTGCCAGGGATCGAAGAAAATGGAAGGAAATTGTAAATGCCCTATGTTCAACATGAACTTTTATTTTTTTATATTACATATATGTATTTATATGATTATTTTAAAATAAATAAAGGACATATATATATATAGAGAGTATTTTGAGTACGGGGTGGCATCTAAGTTCTCCAGATATTTATTAATTGAGTAAGTTTTGCGTTTGTGAAGAAGCATACTGAGGCGTTTGCGACATTTTCTAAGCTCCGTTTTAAGTTGAGGGGATCTGTAGAGTTGCCACTCTCGACGAACTCTTTTTTCAGCTAATAACTGTTCAATGTCTGCAGAATAGAGTCTATTGTATCTTATTTGTTGGGTTATTTGAGTGGCATGTTCAACAGCAAGTTTTAAGTTTTGTTCAAAATTTTTTAGTGAGATATCGATATCTTCTGGTGTTCTTAGCGATATATTTTCTATACTGTGTGTCCTAATATATTTTCTATATTTCAACCAATTTATTTTCGTGCTTAACATTGCAGAGTGACCAGTCGGGGATACTATTTCTAGGAGGTTCAATAGGTAACGAGGGTGGGTGAGTGATCCGAGGATAATTCTAATGAATATTTAACCTGCATTATTTCCATTGGTAAATTTTTTGTAACTGCAAAATCAATTACATCGGGTATTTTTCTTGAGTCGGTAGGCCAGTATGTTGGTTCTCCGCTCGACAGCACATTCAAATTCAATTTAGAAATTGTATTAAACAAAGCGCGACCTTTCGGGGTTACTAGTCTTGATCCCCAGTAAGTATGCTTAGCATTATAATCGTCAGCTGCCAGGAATCGGGATCCTAGTGATTCGTAAAAATGTTCATATTTGTTTTCAGTAATCGAAAACCTTGGAGGTGAATATATCGACGAAATTAATAGGTTTCTGTAGCAATCATCCAAACAGATTGTCGTAGCTTGAAGATAATCTTCACAAATATCACACATTGAATGGTGTTTGATACGGGTTTTAATTAAAATTCCAGACCCTCCACATGCTCTATCTCTTGGATCATTTGAGCCATAAAAAACATATCCTTTTATCTTAAATAAACTTCTAGACGTCAAATGGGTTTCCGAAACTAACATTATATCAACTTCATGACTTTTAAGAAAATACTCGAGTTCGTTTTTATGTAGGCGAATGCCGTTAGCGTTCCAAAAACATATTCTTAGGTAGTTCATGGTCTGTTAAGCACAGCCTGCAATAACATTGATTGCATCTTAAGCATTTCTTGCATCATGTTACTCATTGAGTTTGTAAAGTTATTTACCGATTGCACAAGATTTTCTAGTGTAGATTCTAGTCTGGTAAAATTGAAAATTGGCGTTTGCCTCCACAAATAACACATACTTGTGGCAATTTGCAATATGCCTTGGTATGTCCATATTCTTGGCAATTCATACATTGGACGGGGCCAAATCGTTTATGTGGTTCTTCTTTTTTTTTCAGATTTATGACACCGGGTTCAAGTTCAACACGGAAGAGTGGTTGGGGTTTTTTTTTTTCGCGATTTATAATATTTATCACATTTTTTGTCTTAAAGCCTTTATCTTCTAAGCTTTGCTTTGTTTCGAGTGGTTCAATATTACAGTCAATACCCTTTAGTACAACTTGTAGACCCTTGCTTCCTTTCAGCTGATAAGTGTAAAAACTTTTCTGTTGAGTTTCAAAATCTGTTACAACCTTTCTATAATCGTTTTCACTATTGACATGTATTTTAGTTTCATGAATCGTGCCTTTCTTGATTGGGATAACGTAAAAAGAGTTCTCTCCTATTAATGAGATCAGGCTCTGAACCAGTGAATTTGAATTATTTTCTCTCAAGTAAATAGGGGGTGGTTTCTGTTTCACATTCCAGAATAGAAAAACAATTTTCATTGTTTAGTCTAGCAGGTTCACTATCCTTATATAATTTAGCCAAGGGTGCCGCTTTCTATATTTAATAGTTAATGCACAAGGTTAAAAAAAAATAAAGAATTTTCACTTATTTGTCGTTTAGTTTTTGTTTTGATTTTTTTTAATTAATAATATTATTAAATTAAAAGCCTCCTTTCGCGTAATTAATAAACAGGTGTAATTTATATTTATTTTCCGAAAGAATCATTAAAATAACAAATTAACTCGGAGTAAAAATAAAACACGTCCAATTTCAATCACAGTGTGATGAAATTTGCTTTAATAACGTAATTTTATTGAGGATTTTTGAAGACTAAAATCGACTTTAACCCTTTAGTGCACTCTTGATTTATTAAACTTAAAAAATAACTTGAATGATCCAGTTTATATAATTCTCAATAACATTAAAATTATCGCCATTCATATTGACTGTGTTTTTCGTGATTTTAAAAGTTGAGGGTCATTTTAACCCCATGTGCTATTAAGCGTTAATTTTAATTTTTGAGCGGTTATTGTAAATACTAGACTTTCTGTTATATTTTTCTTAAGTTTCATCAAAATCTGCCCAAAAATATATAACATTTCGGTATCTTTCGATGTGAAATTCCAAATATTGAAAAAAATTTACTTTGACCTTCACGATTTAAGGGTTAACGTTTTCCGATTTTAGTAAAACTTTCAGACTATATTTAGAATTATCTGGACTATATTATCCTGAGTAGCGTTTATTTAAAAATCATAACAGTAAGAAAATTCGACTCATTCGCCAAAATATGGCCAAAAAATAAGTTTTTCTCGAAAATCACAAAATTTAAATCGCAGGTACTATGGGAAAGAAAACTATGAGAGATATTTTCATAATTTTTTCATAGTTTTATTTCCTATTATGTTCTCAATAAATCCCAATGTGATGATCAAAAAATTATGAAATTAGTTTAACAAAATTTTTAAAAAATTGAATTTGGAGTTTTAAAACTGCAGTTAAAATAAATTAAATTTTTTTGGATATACCTGCGAATAGGTTAACGGTATCCTACGAAGACAAAAACTCACATACAAGTAAATATGGATATATTCTAAGTAAAAATAAGCTTTTATTTCAATATGTACTAGCTAAACCAGGTCCGAGTTGCTGGCCTTTAGAAAACATCTGTTTTATATTGCATCTCGATCTCGATTTTAATATACAGTGTCGGAAAAAGTCGGTAATCCAACCTTCAATGTTAATACATATGGTGGCATTTCGGCTGGTTCCAATGAATTAAAAAATTAAGTAGGTCAATTGACGACTTGTTCTTCGTTCATTACTGTGTCAATCGATTTGTATTTTATTGTTTCGCCAGACACTTTCAATTGTATTTGATCATCGAGCTCGTTAATATCATAATTTTTTGATTAAAAGTAGATTTCATATGAAAATTTCTTATTCATGCATCTAATATTACCCAAAAGGCTTTTCTGAAGATTCCGTGAAAATTTTATCAAAATCAGTCCAGCCATTTTTGAGTCCATACGGAACATACACACATACATTTTTATGAAATATATGGCATTAGCGGTATAATGTAAAAATTTAATTTTTACACGCCCCTCCGCCCACAGACCGAATATTAATAATCTGACTATACAGTGTTACCCGCTGGGCTATTCTGAAAATTCCCTGAAAATTTCATCAAAATCGGTCCAGCGGTTTTTATATAGTATATAGATGGCATTAACGGTATAATGTAATAATTTGATTTTGCCACACCCCTCCGCCCACAGTTCGAAAATCAAAAATCTGACTTTAGAGTCCAATCTATAGTGTAGGGACTTTAAACGTTAATTGTGTAGTGCATTTGTCTCTAAGTTATCCAAAATCACTAGTTTACGACAGTCTCGTAGAACGGCTTGGAAATGACTGTCAGGAGGGTTAAACTAAACTTTTTTGAAGAAAAATTTTTTGAAATGATAATTTTCAATCACTGATAGAGATTAAGTTCTTCATTTCTCTATCAGTAGTTTTTCGATGTCGAACGAATTTAGTCGATAAAATTTACTGCTATTTCTATAACAAATTCGACAAAAAAATGTTTGTCGAAATAATGTATTGCCCATTAACGACAAAAAATTATATTTTTATTAAAAATTGGCATAATATGCATATAAATATGCATTTTGAAGTAAAATAGAACAAAATATGCATTATCAATAAAATATGCACTAACAAATCGATGTCATTTTCAGCAAAATGTGCGATTCGGATAGATAATTAGTCTACATTGTATTTGGACGTTCGAGAAAAAACATGCATTTGCATATAAATCCGCCCCCTAGTAATATGTAATAAAATCTTTATTTATTAACGAAACTCAATGAAATTTTCAGCCTTTTTTAATTCTAATTAAGCCTTTCTCATTCTAAATAACAGGGTGTAAAAAACGTGGTCAAAAGGTCAAAGGGAATCCCGCAATTCCTAAAAATTGGAGCGAAAATCCTAAAAATAGTATTTATTACAATTTTGTCTATAGGGTCCACATTTCATTCGGGGCTGGGAAAATACTTTAGGGATAAATAGGGAACACATCAGGGTTTCCAAAACTGCTTTCCGTTTTCTGATCCCAGCTTTGGGATTTTAGAACATGTGGCCCAAAGTTGAAATTTTTCGAAAAAATAGGTCAATTTCCAAAGGGCGTAGGGCCGACATGTTCGAAAAATAGGACATGTTTTTTATATCAAAATGTTCTCCGTTAAGAAACTTTATAGAAAAACATAAAACTGTTATATGGTCTTAAAGAAAGTAGTTTTTTAATAAAAAAGAGTTAAGCCAACTTTTTGTCCAAAAAATAGAAAAAATATACTATTTTTTGAATTTTTAAATTGAAAATCGGTTATTTTTGGATTGGTAATCGATATTGCTCTGAAATCTTTTGTATGTTATTGGTAATTTAGTTGTCTAACTAACAAAGAAAATTCGAGTCCATTCGGTCCAAAAGTGCGCACTATATTTTTAAAAAAGCGGACCAAGGTATGGCAAAATTTTAAAATTTCAATTTTGAAATGCCTATAACTAGAAAATTATAAGAGATAAATAGCACACGCAAGCATGTTTTTTCAAGATCTAGCTGAGCGCTTTCCAAAAATATAAAATTCTTTGAAATCGGATGGGAAACAAAAAATTGGCATGTGTTTAAAAATTTTACATGTCGAAGGTACCCTACTTTGAGCCCCCATAGCCCCCATAGCCCGCCCCTGGATCATTTGTAGCGCCCATTTTAATAACTTAAACTCGAATACTCCTTGGCTACGCCCAATTCAAATTTTATCCCGATCGGACCAGCCGTTTAGAAATGCCAGATTTATTTCCAAAAAATGTCGATTCTGCTCCACTGTGTGGCCTGAGACACGTTAATGGCCGGGCGATTTTTTAATAACTTTAACATTTTTTAACCAATTTTTGCCTTTTACATCTTATTAGAACAACAATTACGTACACATTTCGATTCTTTTAAATTGAATTGCAAAAGCAATTATTTAATGGCAAAATTTTTATAAAAACTGAAAAAAATAAATTTTTCCCCTTGTAAATGCACCTCAAAACTAAATCGCTAAGTCGGCACGGGTTGCGCTTCTTAGAACAAGCTAAACATTTTTTTGGTGGTATTTTAGATCAATACGAAAGTTTTCAGCGGGTGTGCGTCAAAAAAAAAAACGATATCGAAAAATAAGGGACACCCCAATATACATGTATGGTAATAATAAAAAATAAGCCTTTTTAATTCAAATTTTAACTACTTCTTTTAACAAAAAAAAAATATATTTTTTATTTGAGTTAAATTTGACCACAAGATCGTTAACGTTAGTAAATTTTATGATATTTTGAAGGTTAAGACAATCTCTTAGGAATAAAACTAGAGTGTCCAATAAACCGGCAAATTTAAAAACCCGGTTTTCGGTTTAACCGAAAAGGTGTGTTTTTGAAAAAACCGGTTTTGATTTTTATCTTTTAAAAAAACCGATTATACGGATTCGGTTTTTATCTTCAAAAAAACCGGTTAACCGGTTTATATTAAATTTTTATTCAATATGTAAAATACGCTAATTTAATTTTTTTGAATTCTTAAGGCAATACTTTTATATATTTCACGAAATATTGTCAAATGCTACAATTTTCTATAAAAATGAATCAATATTTTTAAAAATGGTATCATCATTTTTCAAAAATATGTTTAAATGAGCTTTTGAAAATATATTTCATTAAAACCGTTAACCGTCCTACAAAAACCGGTTTTTTAAAAAAATGAAATGTTAAAGAAAACCGAAACCGGTCGAGTTTACAAAGATGAAAAAAACCGGTTGATCAGTTTTCGGTTTCGGTTTTGGATACTCTAAATAAAACACAGTTTAAATGCTTTGTTGGAGTATATCGATTTTTTGTTTTGTTTTTATAAAGCTACACATTAAAAATGATATTTCACTCAGTGTACTTGCAGGACATATAGTTAACAAAGCACTGCGTAAAAAACCGGTTATAACCGGTTACTAAAAACCGGGCCGATCACTATACTAGATAGCTAAAATCCGTTAAAAACCAAAAATAAGCTGTTCATATTTTAAAGCCTTTGCACTAGTTCATATTTTAGAGTAGCCAATGGAAGTAAAAAAAGTGTTCATATTTTGGGGTGTTCATACATTATGGTGTTCATAATATCGCGAGTGCACTGTAAATTGGAGTTATTAGGGAAAATAACTGTCTATCCCCATTAAAAAAATTGCAAAAAATATATACATATTAAGTTTTTTATAATCAACAAAACCTTTTTTTTGAGTAAATTTGAGCAAAACTAACGTTTCGGAAATAAAAGTGTGCTGAAAAGTATTAAAAAAATAATGTGTAGAAATGTAATAAAGTGGTTCGGCCTATATTTAGTAGAAATTAGCATATACTCACAAGGGTGTTGAATTCACACGGTACGAGAGATATTTTAAAAAAATAGAGAGTCGGACTACTTGGTATAAATTGGTACGTACTCTGTTCGAAGCAGTGACAAATGTTTAGAAACAACAATTTTAATTTAGTGAGCAACATGTGACAATTTGAAAATTTTTAAATGTAAAAATAACAAAAACAAAACTAACTAGTTGTCTCCTTAAATAACAGGTAAAATCACTACTAATTAGCTTAAATTAATTTATGTGTAACTTTGAAAGGATTTGTAATGATATAATATTCTAAGGGCCATTATTACAACTTGCCGTTATACTTAAAGTTAACTTTAAGGGTACCCTTTTCTATTGCTTAAAGTTACCTTTAACTATAACGGCAAGTTATAATAATGGCCCTAAAAGTGTTTTTTATACCCTTCACCATGAGTGGCAAGGGCATATATATATATATATATATTATATATATATGGGGCATTTCACGTCAAGTGAACCAACTTTTGAAATCGATGTCTTCCGATCGCGATGAAATTTGCACCAATGTTAGTTCTATTGGATAGTAATTCGGACACCATTTTTCAACAAGATCGGTCAAGAACTCTCTGAGTTATAGGAGGTCAAAATTTGACATTTTGGCCAAACAGGTGTTTTTTTTATCCATATAACTTATTACCTATTGTTCTTAGCAAAATGTGTCCCAAATAGTTTAGATAGCTATTTATGCAATCTTTTGGAAAAAAAATTAAAAAAATTTAATAAAATATTTTTGATTTTTTTTTTTTAAATCAAAAATATTTTTGACTTTTTTTTCAAAATGGGCCCTTTTTATTTTTTTTTTATTTTTTTTAAGAAAGCTTAGGTGTTTTCCTAAGCGACCTATATGGTCGCTTAGTGGGATGCGAGTGGGATATCTATCAAAAAAAATATTTTGTAACTCAAGATTTAAAATTTTTGATTTTTTTTGCAAAATCAAAAACTTTGTTGACTTTTTTTAAAAAAATGAACCCATTTTTTAATTTTTTTTTTTTGCTCAGAAGAAAGCTTATGTGTTTTCCTTTAACACCCTTTTTGTCGCTTAGTGGGATGCGAGCGGGATATCTATAAAAAAAATGTTTTGTAACTCAAGACATACAATTTTTTACTTTTTTTTGAAAAATCAAAAACCTTTTTGACTTTTTTTTTCCAAAATGGACTCTTTTTTTATTAATTTTTTTTTCTCAAAAGAAAGCTTAGGTCTTTTCCTTTAAAACCTTTTTGGTCGCTTAGTGGGATGCGAGTGGGATATCTATCAAAATAAATGTTTTGTAACTCAAGACAAATGTTTTTAAATTGATTTTTTTCATATTTGTGTGTAAGTGTTTCTAAAACCTTAAAAATAAAAACCACAACAACTGACCGATAATAGCCACTGGAGGGGTGCAATATGAGGCCGACCGCTATTAATTTCCCACCCCCAAAATTTGTCTGAGTTTTGTATCTTGCGGCTTTTTTAGTCAATCCTAGAGGTAGTTTTCAGCGCACGTGATTTTCATTGTTAAAATATCAAGTGCCCCAGAAACAAATTTTTGGAATCAAGTGGAAATATTTTATGGCCCTTCTCCGAAGTACCAGTTTATTTATTATTTTATGACATTTGACTTTAAGAAGTGGGTGGAGAGGTAGAAGTTGACAGGTAGGTTATTTATATGGTGGTTTATTTTTATTATTATTTGTAACATTTGGTTAAACTAGGTACTTTAGTATGTAGGCCCTTCTTGACCCTAATAAAAGATTTTAGACTCATTCATTAAAACGTACTAAATATATGATCTTAAAAAACTATTTATTGTCATTCTGAAGACATACGGAAATCAGTTTTTTAGAAAAAGCGTTAAAGTTAAGACGTGTGTTATTTACATAAATACTTACAAAATTCAAAATGTCTACGACTTCTAAAAAGGCTAAGGTTGAAAATGAAATTTATTCGTCTTTTTGTTTTAATCCCTTTAACAAAATGAAGCACAGATCATCAGATATGCGAAATATTTCCGACGGCTTATTAAAAAAATTCCCTACGCTGTCAAAACGATTGAAAATTTATGGATCATGCAGGAAAGAGCTCGGAAAGTTGAACGAATTACCGAATTTGAATAGTAATGAGCCTTGCGTTGAAGTTATTCCAGATGAAGACAAAAGTAATTCCGAGAATGAAGACAGAACTGTTGATGATGATGGTTATTCTAACTTTTCAAATTCAACGAATAAGTGTCGAAACCAATACCATAAGGATGCAGTAGAAGTTCTTGAACAAATAAAAGAGAAATACAAAACGTCACAGAGTGAAGCTGAAAGAATTCAACTTCTCACGCTTGCTCCAAGAACATGGAGTTCTGCAAAAACAATGACTGAGTTTGGAACGTCTCAACGAAAAGCAAGAATTGCTAAACAATTCTCACACTCCCAAACAAAAAGAAGGGAAAAACTTTGGAGTGCGATACTAAATCTCTAATAACTCAGTTTTATCAGCGAGATGATATGAGTCGCCTGATGCCAGGGATGAAAGACTGGATGTCTGTACGAATCGATGGCAAGAAAGTTGAAATGCAGAAGAGAATGGTTCTCTGTAAGCTGAATGAATTATTCGCAACATTTCAATCTGAATACGAGGATGTCAAAATTGGATTCACAAAATTTACACAACTGAGGCCAAAACATTGCGTTTTGGCAGGAAGCAGCGGAACTCACACAGTATGTGTTTGTATTTACCATGAAAATGTTAAATTGATGTTGAAGGAAATCAACTTAAATTACTTAAAAGATGATTCATCAGAAGATTTACACCATTACCGCGATTGCCTTAAATTGACTATGTGCCCTAATGCTACAACTTCTTGCCACTTAGGTGAATGTTCGAATTGCCCGGAAACCACATCCATCAAAGAAAATTTAATCAACTCTTTTGATCGAGAATGTATTGAGGAGTTAAAATTTGAATCTTGGCTTCAGACTGAAAGATGCACACTGAAAACCATAATTTTAAATGTGGATGATTTTGTGGAAGAACTGTGTAGAGGATTGCTAAATTTGAGAACCCATGACTTTTTAGTCAAAGAGCAGTGGTCATTCTTCAAGGACTTGAAAACACATTTGAAGTCTGGTGAATTCATTATTTCATTTGATTTCGCAGAGAACTATAAATATGTTCTTCAGGATTCCATACAAGCATTCCACTTCAATAACGACCAAGCAACTATATTCACAGTAGTTATTTACTACATGAAAGAAGAAAACCTGGAACACAAAAGTATGGCAATCATATCCGACGATTTAAAACATGACACCGTCGCAGTTTATGAGTACCAGAAGATAATACTAAATTATCTAAAATCAAAATTTACAGTAGAAAAGGTATACTACGTTTCGGACGGAGCTCGTCAACATTTTAAAAACAAAAGTAGCTTCGCAAATCTTACAGCTCATGAAAAAGATTTTGGAATGCCAGCTGAGTGGCATTTTCATCCTACTGCTCATGGTAAAGGAGCATGTGATGGTATTGGAGCAAACCTCAAAAGAAATGCAGCGAAGTATAGCCTCCAATGCTCTCATCAAGATCGCATCTTAGATGCGACTGCTTTATTCCATTGGGCAAAGAATTATTGTAAAGAAACTAAAATAGTTTTTAGTAGCAAAGAGGATCATGAGGAAACATTGAAAACACTAAAGAGCAGATTCGATGCTGCGGTAACAATCGATGGCACTGTTCAATACCATGCTTTCATACCGCTTGTCGATGGAAGACTCAAATTAAAAAAGTTTTCTGCATCTACTCAATGCGATTTCTTTCCAAAGCCAAAAAAGAAGCCAGCAGCGAAATCAGTAGCTGAATCTAATAACGCCAAGAAAGGATTGACAAAAAAAAAAGCAGCTAATAAAGGTGACTAATAAGGAGGATAAAAGTATGGATATTTGAAAATTTAAAAACTTCATAAATTAAGTGTAAAAATAGTTGTTATATAAATTGATCTATTGTGATTAATATTAAATTTTACTAAATTATTCATCTTTTTATTATTATTATTATTATTATATATTAAATTAATTATTATTAGAAATAAATAACAAAATTAAATTATTCAACATTTCCATAGAAAAAAAGTGATTTTTATTCCTGAGGTTAACATATTATGGGTATTACAGTATCGAGGCTATGAAATTTTAGTTGGGTATGTTACATACCATCGGAAAGGCTAATGTGTCTAGTTTCTCTGCGTAAGTTTAATTTTTAAGGTTTACACACAAATATGAAAAAAATTAAAATAGTGCAAATTTAAAAACCTTTGTCTTGAGTTAAAAAACATTTATTTTGATAGATATCCCACTCGCATCCCACTAAGCGACCAAAAAGGTTTTAAAGGAAAAGACCTAAGCTTTCTTTTGAGAAAAAAAAAGTCTAAAAGGTTTTTGATTTTTCAAAAAAAAGTAAAAAATTGTATGTCTTGAGTTACAAAACATTTTTTTTATAGATATCCCACTCGCATCCCACTAAGCGACAAAAAGGGTGTTAAAGGAAAACACATAAGCTTTCTTCTGAGCAAAAAAAAAATTAAAAAATGGGTCCATTTTTTTAAAAAAAGTCAACAAAGTTTTTGATTTTGCAAAAAAATTCAAAAATTTTAAATCTTGAGTTACAAAATATTTTGTTTGATAGATATCCCACTCGCATCCCACTAAGCGACCATATAGGTCGCTTAGGAAAAGACCTAAGCTTTCTTAAAATAAATAAAAAATAAAAAGGGACCATTTTGAAAAAAAAAGTCAAAAATATTTTTGATTTAAAAAAAAAAAAAGATTTAAAAAAAAAAAAATCAAAAATATTTTATTAAATTTTTTTAATTTTTTTTTTCGAAAGATTGCATAAATAGCTATCTAAACTATTTGGGACACATTTTGCTAAGAACAATAGGTAATAAGTTATATGGATAAAAAAAACACCTGTTTGGCCAAAATGTCAAATTTTGACCTCCTATAACTCAGAGAGTTCTTGACCGATCTTGTTGAAAAATGGTGTCCGAATTACTATCCAATAGAACTAACAAATTTCATCGCGATCGGAAGACATCGATTTCAAAAGTTTGTTCACTTGACGTGAAATCCCGTGAAATATATATATATATATATATATATATATATATATATATATATATATATATATATATATATATATTAGGGTGGCCCTTAATAAACGAAAGTTGGATTTTGGCCATTCTCACCCTCCAGTTTGGTGAACATTAGTAAAAAAATCATCCTGAAAAAATTTTAGGTAAATCGGTTGGGGTTAAGACGTGCCGCAAGCCCTCTGAAGTTTTGAGATGCATTTACAAGGGGAAAAAAATGCATTTTTTTCAGTTTTTGTAAAACTTTTGCCATTAAAAAATTACTTTTGTAATTTAATTTAAAAGAATCGAAATGTGTACGTAATTGTCGTTCCAATGAGACATAAAAAACTGAAATTGGTCAAAAAATGTGAAAGTTATTAAAAATTCGCCAGGCCATTAACGTGTCTCAGGCCACTAGAACAAGAAATGTAGGAACAAAATTAACATATTTTGAGAAATATTAAAATAAAAGCTCATTTTTACTTAAAATATTTACTTAAATTGTTAAATTTCATCTAAATCGGCCCAAAAATATACAACATTTCGAACATTTCGAAATCTTTCCAAGAGAAATTCCAAATATTGAAAAATTTGACCTTTGACCTTCACGATTTAAGGGTTAGCGTCTTCCGATTTTAGTAGAAGTTTCAGAGTATATTTAGAATTATCTGGACTATAATATTCTGAATAAGTTTGGCTTAAAATTCATAAGAGTAAGGAAATAGAGCTCATTGGCCTAAAAATTGCCAAATAATTGGTTTTTCTCGAAAATTTCAAAATTTAAATCGCAGGTACGGAAAAACTATAAGAGATGTTTTCATAATTTTTTCACAATTTTATTCCCTATTATATTCGTAATAAATCCCAATGAGATGATCAAAAAATTTTGAAATTTGTTTAACAAAATTTTTAAAAATTTGAAAATGGAGTTTTGAAACTGCCGTTAAAAAAAATTTATTTTTTTGTTCATACCTAATAATAGATTATCCTACGAAGACAAAAACTCATATACAAGTAAATATGGACATATTTTAAGTAAAAATGGGCTTTTATTTTAATATTTCTCAAAATATGTTAATTTTGTTCCTACATTTCTTATTATAGTGGCCTGAAACAAGTTAATGGCCTGGCGAATTTTTAATAACTTTAACATTTTTTGACCGATTGCTGTTTTTTATGTCTCATTAGAACGACAATTACGTACACATTTCGATTCTTTTAAATTAAATTACAAAAGCAATTTTTTAATGGCAAAATTTTTACAAAAACTGAAAAAATACATTTTTCCCCTTGTAAATGCATCTCAAAACTTCAGAGGGCTTGCGGCACGTCTTATCCCCAACCGATTTACCTAAAATTTTTTCAGGATGATTTTTTTACTAATGTTCACCAAACTGGAGTGTGAGAATGGCCAAAATCCAACTTTCGTTTATTAAGGGCCACCCTAATATATATATATATATATATGTAAGTTTGTTATTCCGTTTGTAATTTCTACAGTTTTTCATTTGCAATGAAAAAAATTTATTTTTTTGTTCATACCTAATAATAGATTATCCTACGAAGACAAAAACTCATATACAAGTAAATATGGACATATTTTAAGTAAAAATGGGCTTTTATTTTAATATTTCTCAAAATATGTTAATTTTGTTCCTACATTTCTTATTATAGTGGCCTGAAACAAGTTAATGGCCTGGCGAATTTTTAATAACTTTAACATTTTTTGACCGATTGCTGTTTTTTATGTCTCATTAGAACGACAATTACGTACACATTTCGATTCTTTTAAATTAAATTACAAAAGCAATTTTTTAATGGCAAAATTTTTACAAAAACTGAAAAAATACATTTTTCCCCTTGTAAATGCATCTCAAAACTTCAGAGGGCTTGCGGCACGTCTTATCCCCAACCGATTTACCTAAAATTTTTTCAGGATGATTTTTTTACTAATGTTCACCAAACTGGAGTGTGAGAATGGCCAAAATCCAACTTTCGTTTATTAAGGGCCACCCTAATATATATATATATATATATGTAAGTTTGTTATTCCGTTTGTAATTTCTACAGTTTTTCATTTGCAACCCCATAAAGTATATATATTCTAGATAGCGATAGATAGCGGAGTCGATAGACATGCCCGTCTGTTGAAATCTTTCTTATACATCAAAATGTTCGCTACAGCCCAACTTAGGTTGCCGTTTAAAATCGAATGGTATAGGAAAAACTTCACCAACTTTTTTCCATCAACATTTTTTTATATTTTTAATATTTATCTTAAAGTTTATTTTGGTGAAGGGTTTGTAAGATTCGGCACAGCCGAATATAGCATGTTTCGTTTTCATTATTTATGAATTTTATTATTGCTCATTTTGACTGATAAATTTCATATCTTTCCTCCTGTTGATGCTCGTCTGGTATCTGTGGAATGAATGTTTGTATGTATATGCAAACTTAGACTTAATTTGGTCCTTTAAAGTCAACTAATTTGAAACTGCTCAGAACATTAATCATTGAATGTTATACACTGAATTAATCAAAATACAGCTCATTAATTTTCTTCATTTTTTTTTACTTTGTAGACACTAATTATAAAATTATTCAAACACAAAATCTTACAAGACAAGATGTAAAATTATTACTACAAAGTGATATGTATACATACATACATACATACACAGAGAAAACAGATTCGTGATAGCAACCGAATTTTTTGCCAATCGAATGATTCGATTGCACACATAGAATTCTTCAGTTCTAACAACAGAAAGTCAGTTGATAAAGAAGAATTTTAGTTGAGGCAACCAAACGTTGGTTACCCATTCCAAAATATTTGTAGCCACAACTGTAAAATTCGGTCTCTAAGATAGAATCATTCGATTAGCAACAAATTCGGTTGCTATCACGAATCTGTTTTCTCTGTGTATGTATCTGTATAATGCTTCATCGAAAATTATAATAAGTAGTCCTTCGCTTATGCCGCTACTCAAGATATTGAAGGTAACAAATTTGATTTTTATGTACATATGTATGTAGTAGGGTTGTAATTCGAATAATCGAGCATTGTTAACAAACAAATTATTAAAATCGAGAAAAAAAATATTTTTCTTATTCGAATGAATAACATTTTAATAAAAAATTATAAAATTGAAAAAAAATTGTACATATGTACAAAAATTTGGATAAAACTATCTCAATGAAAGAAAACTTGAAAATTTTATGAGAAAATATTAATAATATTAACACACCAATATCAGAACACTATGAAATCTAACTTAAGAACGAAAACCTTAATATATCAGCAATATAGAGTTCGAATGATTTTCCAATTAATAATAAACAAAAACGATATAATTAATAACCTAGTTCAGTCAAACACCTCAAAAATTTACTGAAAGAATTCTACGAATTTCAAAATTCTTTGGAATTTAAAGTCTTTCAATCGACAATTATTTCATAAAAAGACGTTATATAATTAAAATGCTCTAATTCATTATTATTTACATCGATATGTTCTTGTTTTAAACATTTTTAAGTAATTATTCGAATAATATTTTTTAGTCGTTATTCGTTCGAATAAACTAGGAAATTTTAAAAATAATCGATCACTGAACTTTCATTCGATTAAAATAAAAATCGAATAATTGACAACCCGAGTATGTAGCAGGGATGGGAAATTGAGATTGTACTGAACTGGTTAGAGTTCAGTACTGAGATGGTACTGAACTCTAACCAAAAGAGTGAGTCAACAAATTAAAACATATGAAATAATACTACTTTTATACAATGAAACAAATAATAGCAATAACTAATCATTTTGTCTTCAATTCAATTTTTTAATTTCTTACATATCATAATCAACATTAATTTGATTTCTAATTAACATAATTAAAATTTTATCGTAATTGTTTTGCCATCATCCTATTTCAGTTTTGTGGATTTTAATAAAATATGTATATGTTAAGAATTGTGTACCAAATCGTTCCAAATGCCAAATTTTTCAATATTTTTGCAATTATTTTCTATCTTTTATTAAATATTGTCATATGCTGAAACTTTCTAGAAAAGAAATTAATATTTTTAGAAATACGTGGTGCTACGATGGAAAAAAAACTTGGAAAACGACCCAGCGCACTGTGGGAGAAATCAACAATTTAGTGGCGCAAAATAAAAAAAAAACTTTCGCATAATTGATTTATTGTTATGTAGTTTCAATCTATAGTTGTTGCTGTACTTAAAAATATTTAACATTTATTAATAACTTCAGTGGTTTCGTATTGGCCACTATTTAAATGTAAACAAATTTTCAGAAATTTTTTTTATGAAGAATTGTTTTCAAAGTTGTTATTTAGCAGGATAGTACAAGGTTTTCTTTAAATTGTATTTTTAAGTTCTGACAAAAAGTGTAATTTTGTAGCAGAGTTATATTATCAAAATATGTTTAAGTAATATGTTCAAATAAGATTTACAAAGAATTTCGTTAAAACCGGCTTGTAAAAAATCGAAAAGTTTATGAAATCCGAAACCGATCAATTTTACAATAACCACAGTTTGTGTTAGGCATAGGGTAAATATTGTACCCTATGCCTTACACAAACTTCACTCAGATACAAATCAGCTAACTTTAATGGCGATAAGTGAAATAATTTAAAATATTAAAAAGGTACCATTAGGAGAAAAGTACCAATTTCCCTTTTCCTCCTTGAACACCCCTCAAGTTTGAAATTTAAAAATATTCCATTTTGCAAAAGTTGTTTATGCTACAGGCATGTCTCAAAATATTAAAATCTGTGTTAATGTGCCCAAGAATAAATATGTTTTAAAAAAAGTACCAAACTGTTTACCCGGATTTGGCCCAATATACACCTAGATACTCGAGTTCCAAATAACACCCTGTTAGTTAATTTTTGTATAAATCCAGGAACCAACGTTAAAAAATTATCAAAATTGGCTTAATAATTTCAAATATAATGTATTTTCCCGATTTTATCCCCTTTTTGGTACCTTTTTTTATCCCCATTGAGGTGGTACAATTTTATTCAAATAAATTTCTGTAACGTGGTGGGAGCTCATAATAAAATATTCGTATGTCTATGACAAATTATAGAAAAACATATTTTATGAAAAAGTACCAAAAATAAACACAATTTTTATACCTTAAGGGTTCGAATTTCCAAAAAGTACCAAACTTATATTTTTTATTTTTTGATAATTAAAGAATACGATTTAAAATTTGTTTCTATGTTTATTGGTTTAAAAGATACATAGGGTGCAAAAAAAGTACCAAAATACAGTTTTTACCCGTTTTCTCCCCTAAATGTCTCAAATTTCGAAAAAGTACGAAACACCTGTCAGCTTATTTTTTAAATGGAGTAACATGCAATTTTAAGTTTTTTTGTATCTATATTAGTTTTGAAGATATGAGGTTACCGAATTTACCCTTTTTTACCCCCTAAACGTTCGAATTTTCAAAAATCCCTTCTTATCGGATCGTTTTGGGTAGGGAGGAACCCACAGTTAAAATTTCGTGATACTAGCTTCAGCCGATTGGGCTGTGCGATGATGAATCAGTCAGTCAGTGAGTCAGTAACGTTACTCTTTTATATATATATATATAGATAATCTAAATATCACGAAATCCAGCGGTTTTTCGGAAATCTCAATCGAAGTATTGTGAAAACCATACAAACAATATCAATAGCAGCTTGTTATCAACATTGATGATAAGTTGAAGTTTCCAGCACTGGAAATGTTTATAATCATGATGAATGTTATAAGCAGCCATTACAGGCCGTTAAATTCAAATCGTTAATGCAACTTCGTAACAATAAGTTTCAAAGTTTCAAGTTATGAACTAAAATGTAGTATGTATGAAGCAAGTTTTGCAAAACAACAATGAGTGAGTTTGCTGTGTAATCAGCCTAAAATAATAGTATTTAAATTTAGTCACGGTGAGTTACAGGGTGCCATTAATTGGGATACTTATAAGTACCGTTAGATAGAAAAGACTGAAAAAAACAGAAGAAGAAGTACATACGAGAAGTACATACTGCCAGGTAAACTTTATTTTTTTTGTTGATAGTAGTAGTTAGCAGGCCTTCTTGAAGGCCTTATTTATCAGATACAAGGGCTTATTGCCCCATTCCATACTCATGCATTTTTTACACACGATGTCCTAGCCAGCCAAGGCCTTCTGCTTTACATTCTTCAACAAGCTGATAGCAGGCCTGTTCTTTAAATTATGTCTTTGATTAAGCCTAAACTATGTTTAAAATTTAATAAGTTACGCGGCCTAAGCGATCTTCTATTTATTTTAAATTTTTTATAATAAATATTTGAATAATTTAAAAAATTCACACAACGCACAATTACTTTGTCAAAGAATTTAAGCAAAACTATTTTAAGTTTACTTCTTTTTTTCATTTCACTTTTTGCATATTTTGTATTTGGAATGTGATTTTTTTAACAGTATTTTGTGCTTGTACTACGTTTGTACCAACAGAAAGAAGGGAGCAGGTAGGCCTTACATAAGGTCTTCCTGAGAAGGCAAGAAGCATGAGTAAAGGATCTAAAAAAATTTTAGGAAGGTCTTACAGAAGGCCTTATAGCTGAAGGTCTCATGTACCGCTGGGTACATATGTATGTGTAGGATATTATGAATGTATGTATGTATGATGTATTTATATTGTATACGATTATTGTAACAGTTCATCATGTAGCTGGAATGTTATCAAATTGACGTGACAAGTCCATGTCACGTGTTTCATTTTGCCATCTCATTTCATTTATGTTGCTTGTACATTTGTTTTTCCTTTTTTGCCCTTAAAAAACATTCTCATCGAATAAATGGGGAAGATTTTCACATTAATCAATAATTATCAAATCGTTTGGAAGTATTTTCTTCGTCATTTTGTTTTGTACTCTAAGGATTTTCCTGCCCTCATGCATTCATCATCATAGTACGTCAAAAGAAACCACAACAACAAGAGTTTGGTGGAAAAAGTTCCAAGCACAGTATGATTCCAATTATGTAAATATTTTTAAGCGAAAAAAGTTGTAAAAGAAAATAAAGTCGAGAATTTAAAGAGTTATTCATATAAATATGCTACATAACGATTTAATAAATATCGTATACAATTTAACATGATTTAATTGATATCATACAAAATAATTTAGTCGGGCTTTAATATGTAATATATTTGTACTTATATTGTATGGACGAAAAAAAATTTCAAGGTACAGGCACAGTACATGTTGTATAAAATATTAGGATGATAGGATAACGTTAACTGGTGGCGCAACGATGCTGAAGTTTTGAGGTAGATGTACAAGGGGAAAAAAGAATCGAAATGTGTACGTAATTGTCGTTCTAATGAGATATAAAAGACAAAAATTGGTTAAAAAACATTAAAGTTTTTAAAAATTACCCAGGCTATTTACGTGTAACGTTGTATTCTTCAAAAATCCTCAATAAAATATTAATTATCTTGTTAACACAAAAATCAGGTATAAACACAATATTTTGCCGCTTAAAAAATGTGTGATCAAAATTCATCTTACTCTAATACACAATACATACAATAAGGTTATTCACGGTTGCCTGGTTATCAGGTTATCTGTGTACCGTGAACACCCCATTAAGTTGGTTATTTTTTTGTAATTATTGAAATTTTGCTTATTGAATGTTTTTAATTTGCTCTTCATTAGATGCTAATTTTAAATGTTTTCACAAAATTACAGGAATTGGCATAATACGGCAGTGCGTTGGCGACTTTGCTCAGACATTTGGCGCACTCGTTCAACAATATTGTATTAACTCCAAATTTTCAAATTTTCAGTAGAGGGCAAAAACTGTTTGTGATTACATTTTAAGAGAATTTGAAAATCCGAATACATCATATTAATCAAATTCCATTTGAAAATATATTTACATTTTTTTTCTTTAAAATTTTTGCAATTATTGCAAAATAAATCCATTTTTCTGGAACTTCTCTTTATTTTTTTGTATTATTTTATCAACAAAACAGTATCAACTCAAAATACAACCAAATTTAAATAAAACAATTTGATTATTTTTGACTTGAATAAAGGCTCAATTCAAAATATGTAATACATTTTTTTATGAAAATATGCGATGTATTTCTTTTTAAATTTTTGTATTAACTCAAAATAATACCTTTTTGTTGATACAAGGTAGTCACTAATTATCACGAAAATGGTCTCAAATGTGGTTTTCAAGATGAAAGAGTAATCGGAAACGTTGAAATTTTTACAGCAGATGAATTTTTTAAAATTTTGAGTTAATACAGTATTGTTGAATGAGTACGATATAATAAACATAAAATATAATTACAAACAAATATATACATTATACATATGATTTTAGAAGTTTGGGGTCATTTTAACCCCAAGTGATATTAAGGGTTAATTTCCATTTTTATGCTGTTATTATAAATTCTAGACTTTATGTTATATTTTTCTTAAGTTTCATCAAAATCGGGCCAAAAATATATAACATTTCGCGTCTTTCCATGAGAAATTCTAAATATTGAAAAATTTGACCTTTGACCTTCACGATTTAAAGGTTAATGTTTTCCGATTTTAGTAAAACTTTCAGACTATATTTAAAATTACCTGTACTATAATATCCTGTATAGGTTTTACTTAATATTTATAACAATAAAGAAATTGTGATCATTCGCAAATATATGGCCAAAAAATTAGTTTTTCTCGAAAATCGCAAAATTTAAATCGCAGATACGGAAAAACTATAGGTGGTATTGAAATACTTTTTTTATATTTTTATTCCCCGTTATATTTTCCTATTGTTCCCTGTTATATTTTCCTAATCTAAAACCCCGTTTTTCTTCGCAATTTCGGTGCTTTGTTAATTTAATTGGTCAATTTAAAATTTTGTTTAATTCTGTTTACCCGGTTTTTATCACTCGGTTAACTGTTTTTTGAAATGTTGAACTGATATAAAAAGCTATTTCGATAAAAGTGTTCAAAAGCATTACAATAATTAAAGACCTTACAGCCACAATATCAAAATACTAAAAAAATAGGTTTTTAATATTTGATAGTTATGGCTCACAGAAGCCGTCATCTGTAAAAAACCATGTGCTTGTGTAAATGAAAAGAAAATATGCAGTTATATAACAGATAGTAAACAAATCATTATACGACGACTTCTACGTAATGCAGACGGTATGTAGTAGTAATTGAAAATTAAGTTATTGAGTAATTGAGTAATTGCAAGTCATTACCATTTTCGCACACTTTTCCACATATGAATGTGCATTAAAAATCAATTAAACTTCGGATACGCCCAATAGCACTTGAACATTTGGTTGGAATTATAATTACTTTTAAACATGAACAAATTAAATACAAATTTTTCCAACAAAAGCTCTTTGGCTTGTCTACATGTCTCTATTTTATTAGAGAGATATAAAGTTTAATGCAACTATAATTTATGGCGTTTTCTTTTCTGCCACAAAATGTTGCCAACATTTTTTGTACTAATTATATCCTGATAATGTGTTGCATTTTTTACGATTGCAAAAGAAGAAAAATCATTGACATTTATGCAATTTTCTTATATGTAGCCAGGGCACACTTAGAAAGGTGACTGTGACGAAACAGCTGATTATTTTTTTTGTTTACATCTGAATTTCATTTGAGGGGGGGTTAAAGTTTCCCAACTCTGGCACATTCTTATTGTTAATCGTCATAAGAAACCATGTGATCCTTACAATTTAGGTATAAAATGTGTTCAGCAAAGTTATGTAAAATGTTACGGAGTCTTTTTTGTCCTTCTTTTAAAAAAGAGCAACAAACTCCATTAAAACAGGGATTTAAGAGGTTAAAATGTTCCGCAAAAATATTATCCGTGAAATTTTACTATAAGTCCCTGAATACACCAAAACGGAAAATTCAATCAGAATGCCAGAAATAAGACACAACTAAAGAGAGCTTAGGGTTAATTTCGCATTACTTAAGAATTTTATTTTAAAGTACCCCAAAAATTTAACATGCGCACTAGACATGCCCTTAAAAAATAGATTTGCTTTGGATGGGTCTTATTTTTTTTCGTTAGTAGCTAAAACTAACTACTGCAAAATTTAAGTGAAATCAAATAACTAGAACACGTGCCGGAAATCGATTGAATGTTGTAAAATTGGGTAAATAATGGTACCTTTTTCGATATCTTAAAAAAATTTCATATTTATATACTGGTTTTTAAATATTTTCAATAAACCTAAGCTTCTAGAGAAAATTATGTTTCTAACAAGGTATAAAACAATTGCTTAGAGCTAAAAAAAATTTAATTAATTAAGACTTCCTATCCAAATTCTTAATAAATACGAAATTAACCGTAAGCTCTCTTTTGTTGTGTCTTATTTCTGACTTTCTGGTTGAATTTTCTGTTTTGGTGTATTCACGGACTTATAGCAAAATATCACGGATAATATTTTTGCGGAACATTTTAACCTCTTTAATCCCTGGTTTAATGGAGTTTGTTGCTCTTTTTTAAAAGAAGGACAAAAAAGACCCATGTCTTGGGAATTTAGAGGGTTAATATATTATACAAAAATGTTCTCGTAACATTTTACATAAATTTGCTGAATACATTTTATACCAAAAATGTTCTTTAAAATAAAATTCTTAATAAATACGAAATTAACGCTCTGCTCTCTTTTGTTAAGCCGTTTTGATGTATTCAGACACTTATAGTAAAATTTCACGTATAATATTTTTGCGGAACATTTTAACCCCTTAAATCCGTGTTGTAATGGTGTTAGTTGCTCATTTTTAAAAGAAGGACAAAAAAGACCCATGCCTTTAGGATTTAGAGGGTTACTTATTCTACAAAAATATTCTCCGTAACATTTTACATAACTTTGCTGAACACATTTTATACCTAAAATGTAAGGATCACATGGTTTCTTATGACGATTAACAATAAGAATGTGACAGAGCTTGGAAACTTTAACCCCCCCTCAAATGAAATTCAGATGTAAACTTTCAAAACGCCGATACACGTGTCTTTTTTTTGTCTCCTCTATCAAAATTTATTGGTCGGACCTCGTAATTTTGGAAAAAATTAGATTTTGTTGTATAGTGTTATAGGGGTTTTAGGTTAACATTATTTGAAATAAACACGTTATACACTTACCAAAATAACGCAAAGAAGGGTTAAAGGCAGTATAAAGTCATCATTTATGCCAGAAAAGAAAACGCAATTAATTACATGTCATTACACTTGCTTCTATTTCAGTAACGTAAAATTCTACTTATGTGAATTTGATAAATTTTTCAAAACAACGAAATGTGAATAATAAAAAAATGAATTGCAAAAACCATATTTTTTTTATTTTAATTGTGAACATCGAAAATTTTTGCTTGAGACAATCCTATTGTAGTCCCCTATTGTGCTGAACGAACGAAACATAAAAGGAGCGAAGGAAAATAAAAATATTCATTATAATTTTTAAATGTAACCACTTTAATGATCATTTGTTTACAGCAAATTAAATCACAGCCAATTTGCATATTATCTCATTTGTAACGACCTTTTCATTCATTGTTCACTTTAGTAATTTACTTTTTCTCCTCATTTAAGAATTTCAATATGAAAAGAAACTGTATTAAGAACATTTTTTATGTATATATTATGTATACTACAATAATTGCAGAATTTACACAGCAATGTATGAATTTAATAACAATTCATTTAAAATTACGAAATAAATCTAAAAATTATGAGGTTCCAGTCTAATCAGGAATATTTGATGTGCAAATTAGCGGTTTGTGTGGATTTAAATAAAAAAATTGACGCTCATTAAACTTAAATATGGTTTATAATCAGAACCAAATTTTAAGATTTTTTCATCAAAAATAAGTTTTCGAATAAATTATTGGAAAAAATTGTGTTTTTGCCGAAATACTGGATGGAGTTTTAAAAACTGCGACAACACAAGTCGAAGATTTTTCAACTGATTTTTTTGCTTTTTTTTCAAAACTAAAAAAAATAATTTTCCAATGATGCAGCTCAATTATATTTAGGCAATAAAATTACTGAATAAATAATCATATTTTATGGAAGATTTATTTTTTGAACGAATTTATTAGAATGTTAGAAAATAATTTTCTTAGTAAAATAACAAAATCTTCATTAATTTTTAACTGCTTTTATGTCGTTTGATCAGTATTTCGAATAATTCTGGATCAGAAAGAAAAAACGTCTAACAGATGTTGGTAAGACAAAAGAATTCGAACAACTCTTTCGAAGAGCTCTGAACACTTCTATCACGAGCGAAGAAATGTAGATAATTTTTTTATAAAAAAACACACTTGTGTGATGGATGATGAAACTTATATAGAGTAAGTTCGGGTAATGTGGTATACCTATTTTTTATTTGACTATAATTTTTAAAATCTTAATTCGATTGGAACAGTTCTCAGCTGGTGTTTTACTACAAGTGTTTACATCCATGAAAGTAAAAAAAGAGAAAAAGCCCATAAACAAGCCATTGAAAAAATGTGGTATACCATGTTCTTTTAATATTGTATAGAGTAACTTCGGGTATTGTGGACTATGCGTCTAGTGTGGACCAGTGTCTTTTTTCAGAAACTATTGAAGGTATGATAAAACTGATTTGTCGTACATTTTACAATTTGTTTGAAACGACAATTGCAGATTTGCTTTCATGAGTAATTGATATGTTGGCTTTTTATTCTTGTATTGAAATTAATGCGCGTGCTCAACATTTTTTTCGGCTCAAGTAAGAAACAAAATTTGGTACAGTTACTTGGTAGAATTTAATGTTTGGTTGTTTTATATAGTTAAAGTGGACACGTAGTTTTGCATATATTTGGTAAGAATTTAAGCAATGTTAAGGTTTAACATTTAGATTATTAGGCAAACATTACTTTTTACCACTGTAAACCCAGTTCGTGTAATGTGGACCACTTAAATTATTTGAATATGTACTACTGGTCCATATTACCCGACAATAACTATGAAATCTATCTAAGCCAAGAACACAAATTTTTAGTTTGTATTAATAAAAATATATTGAAATCAAATTTTTTAATCATTCATGATTAGCTGGTTCATGAATTTTATGTAATAAATACTAGTCCACATTACCCTCATATAGTGGTCCATATTACCCTCCAATTTTTTTAATGCTGGTTTTTGGGTTCCTTACAATATTTGCACATAAATTTTTTATCCTTTGACGGAAAAAAATTTTCAACTGCAAAAACAATTAGAGAATACATTAGCTAATTTATTGCTCTATTGCTCAACTTTTTCAATATCTATATATATTGTAGCCAAAATTTAGAAAAAATACATTACCCGAAGTTACTCTACTAAACCACATAACCGATGTATATATATTATTTTAATTTGTAAATGAGTTGCGTATTATTTGAATCATCGTCAATGGATTCGGTTAAAGTTGGCGGCTGACCAAGCTTACCAGAAGCTCATCAATACATTCTTCGCTTCGTAGGAGACATTGAATGACTGATGCGAAAAAATGCCCATTTGTTGTTTCTAATAGCTCAGATATCGTTCTTCAAATCTTCACATTTCTTTGGCATATTATTTGCTTGAAATTCTTTAGCTATACCACATTAGCCGACAACGTGGTTTATTGAAATTATTATAAAATTAAACATATACACTAAAATAGCACTGACCATTTCCATGACCTGCAAAAATGAAGTACACTCACCCAATGTTAATTTTCTGAGATCATAAAACTCTTAAGCTTGGTACCGCTACTCCTATGCTATACCACATTACCCGAACTTACTCTACTGGCAGACTTTTCAAAACTTCCGGGTTAGGATTTTTATGTGGCTGATGGACGACAAAATTCCACAAGAAGTTTCTTGTGTGGCAAGTCATGTCTGATTTTAAGCGTAGGTGGACAACCTCGCCCAAACGATAACGGAAGCAACTATAAAATCTTTAATGTGAATATTTCTAGAAAAAGTGAGTGAATATAATGTGTAATCAATTTGTACAATATTTTAATAAATTTACTTATTTTTGAGAATTTTTATATTGAACGGTTTAAGTTTTATTTAACTTAATACGAGTACAAGTTTTTTTTTTGCCTATTCTTTGATATATGTACCATATTCTGAGTATTATATGTTTATGTACAAATTTAAATATCTTAAAGACCTGATCTTAAATTATTAATTTTAGTTCAGAGCTTTTGTCACTGTGTGACGTTAGTTTTGTATAGGAATGTATCTATGTAAGTCATTCCCATTTTGAATGAATTAATTGTCCCTCCACATAATGTTTTGATTATATTTTTTAAGTATTCAGGGGTTGGACAAACATTGTCACATTGATTAAATAGTTTTTGCAAAAATCATTGTAAAACTCTTCATTTTGTATTTAACCCTCAGTAAACGACCAGCAACGACCCTTAAATATATTGCTGACAGAATAACGAACAAAAAACCAACAGAAAACATTCTACACTCTTGACAAACTATTGAAAACGATGAATTAATATATATTGGTCTCTTAATATGAACATATTAACACTTCGGATGCCAAACATTGACTTTCAATAACTAGTCGTAGTCTACACAAACAATTTCACATATTCTGACCATGGTTATAACCAGACATACACATCCACAGCCACAGCCACACATTTATTTTACCTATATGACTGTTATTAAACTGAAAATGACAATATTTTGAAAACAATTGAAATACCGTACGTGCAACACCGAAGTCCCCAAAGACAATGAATTTTACTACGTGCTTATTATTGTTATTTAAACTTTTTTATTAACTTTATATTTATTCGCAACTGGAAATATGGACGGAAATTTGTAAACGAACCAGCATGTATGGACATTAGGGCAGCCCATTTAATAGACATTTTAGATTTTTGGTGCTCCCAAGACCTAATATTGTTCTCCATCATCAAAAATCCAAATGCATATCTTCCCAAATCCCAAATTTACAACTTGAAATTTCAGAAAATTTTAAATACATTTTATTTATTTATTTTTAAAATTCTGTAATAATAAAAGCCTTCATATGGCCAACAAAGTATTACAATAGTAGCTTAATTTATTCTTAAAATAACCCTAAGAAAACTATGTTAAATATAGTTTTAAAAATTATAATACGGCATCAATTTATAACAATTATAATAAACGAAAAATGTAACGAAAAAATTTAAAGCCCAAAGTCAGTGGTAACACAAATGAGGAGTATCTTTAAGTGTTATTAAAGTGTTCAATCAGCTTATTGGAATAGACGGAAGGAGAAAAACGAAATAACCTTAATGATGTTGGCAGTTGATTCCATAAGCGTGCAGATCTAACTAGAAAAGATTTTTCAAAGAAGGAAGTATATATTCTTGGTATAAATACTTGTACATTTCTCGATGAACGATTAAATTGTATTCGTTGCATTAAAAATTCAGGAGTTGAATGTTTGATGATTTTGTAAAAGCTTAAAAGAAGTTTCATGGTCAAGAAGTTTGAAAAAGAGCATCGGAGAAATTTAATAACATATGCTGACACATGATCCCGTCGTCTGAGCTGAAATACAAATCGTACGATTTTATTTATTTTTATTTTTGATCCCAATAAAAGTTAAATAAGGACTAAAAATTTAAATTTTAAAGGTTGTACATTAGGGTGGGTCGTCATCGTTTTTAGCGTACAATTTCAGCAGATGTTTTTTTTATTACCTACTAAAAAATCTTTAAAAACAAAATTTAAAAAAATTTCAAAAAATTTAAATTTGGTCTAATCAAAAATGATTTTTTTGATATGTCGTAGTGGAACTTTTTTCCTCATGACAAAAGCAATCGAAAATTCGATGGCACAATATCGACAAATTTTTGTCCTTACAAATCGGACCACCCTATGTACATATTTTGAGATAGTGTGGGGCCAATTTTAAAATTGGCGAAATATGTGTTTAAGTTTTGAGAAGGCCAAACACTGAATTGGAAATAACAACTGTCAAACATGGTGGAGAAGGGGTCATGTTGTGGGGTTGTATGGCTGCATCTGGTGTAGGAAACTTAGTTTTCATCGACTTTTCAATGGACAAAACAGTGTACCTTAATATTTTAAAAGAAGACCTACTACAATGTGCTCTAAAGTTAAAGCTTGGGAATATTTCTGTTATCAACAGTTCAATGACCCCAAACACACAGCCCATGACGTCTGAATATGAATAGTGCATCATGTTCCCCACATTCTCCCGACTAATCCGCAATCACCTGACATGAATTCCATAGAACATTTGTGGGATAAATTGGCCGAACGTGTAGGAAAGCACCATATTATTAGTAAGACTCAATTTAAAGAAGTCCTGTTACAAGAATGGCAAAATATTGGAGCTGACGTCACCAACAATTAGTCGATTCAATGCCAAGACGATTAATGAAGCCATTAAAAAGATAGGCTACTCCACAAAATATTAAACTATTAAGAAAAACTATTTCCTATTAAAAATTAGAAACTGTGTGAATATTTTTGTCCCCTTAAAATCTAACTTCGAAACATTAGTTAATTTTTTTTCTGAAATGTGCCAACTTATGTTTAGTTTTTCCATATATTTCAGTAAGTTATATGTAAATAAATATTTTTTTGAAACCCGTACGAAAGTTGTGGCCTTCGTTTAAAAAATATGGAAGATTAAAATATGGAAGAAAAAAGACAAAAATATTCACACAGTTTCTAATTTTTAATAGGAAAATAGTTTTTCTTAATAGTTTAATATTTTGTGGAGTAGCCTATCTTTTTAATGACTTCATTAATCGTCTTGGCATTGAATCGACTAATTGTTGGTGACGTCAGCTCCAATATTTTGCCATTCTTGTAACAGGACTTCTTTAAATTGAGTCTTACTGCTGTGTGAATATTTAAGTCCGGCACTGTACGTCTATTGATACTTGTAACTTTAAGAATAGCGTTATTTCCCCTTATTCAAAATCGATTTATAAATTTATAAAAGGTTTACAAAACTTGATATATTTTAAAAATAGATTATGAATGTGACGTTTAAATTAGAATATTCATTTTTAAAAAGGACGTAAATATTTTCCCTGGAAGTTTTTAAATCTAAAGATTTTCTAAATATTGGGGGTAGTTTGATTAATTTCTAGTCACAACACTTACCCCCCGTCTATACCTGATAAATTTATATCATGACATTTATTGTTATGATAAATGTTTGTCAAGTATAGACAGGGTATGTAACCCCCTGGCGTGTTCTTTTCTGACACAAAATGTTGCCAACATATTTTGTACCGAAGAATAACATTTTCTCTCATTTTTCTACAACAACAACTTCTCTCTCTTCTCACATACAAGTAGTATTCCAGCGGATTTTTTCCCCATACATCTTCCAACTGAGACCAATGACAATGTAGATGCGACTAATCCAAAGTCTGTATTCAGTTTCCACTTACATTTACACAGCGATGGCCTAGGCCGTCATAAGGGTCCAACTCTACCGACAATGTAAGCGAAGGTCGGATGGGTCCAACTCCACCTACATTGTAAGCGAAATTTTCAGCTTCAACTTTTTTAATCGTCTTAAATTTCTTTTATTGAAGCCGAACATTTCTTTTAATATGAAAAACATACAACAACACTTACTATTTTTAATTTATACTTATTTATTTGCCACAATCACGGTTAAACCACTTGTACTTTCAAAAACACTTTACAATATGAAATTTTACTTTGAAAGAATAGAAAAAACAAAGAAACACCAAAAAATAAATAACGGGACAACGGCTGAACCAAAACTACATTACTTAGTCATCAAATTCTGATGCAAGTACGATGACAGCATTTTATTCGATTTTGTCTTGTTCTTTAATTCTAATATGTATTTCATTTTACAATGGAATAGCAATAGGACTCATCTGAATCGGATGCTAGTTGTATGCTCTTAACCAATTTTATTTTATGTTTTCCTACTGATATAATAGTATACATTTGGATGTGTTTTAAATTGTAATAACCGTCAGACTTCTGGGATGTGAATTCAACACACTTGAGAGAGAGATTTAACTTCAAAACTTTTTCTTTAAAATTGCACAAAATTGCAATTCTAACACACACTTTCACCATCACATAATATTTTTATTATTTTTTTCCACACATTTGCAGAAATTATGGAATAAAAAGCGGAAAAATCTATTTATAAAACCTTTCCAGATCAAATATAAATCAAATAATTTGAGAATTGATTAAATTTAATTGTAATAAAATTTTGCTATAATTTTTAAAACTCTGTGTGTTTGATGAGTGTGGTGAAAGTGGTTTGAAAACCAATACATATAAATAAAATGATACCAATCCATCCAAAGAGTTAGGTTTTTTTTGACAGCGTTTCACTTCTTGTTCTTCAAAACTTTTTCTTGAAATTGCAATTCTAACACACTTTTTCATAGACACATAATATTCTTTTATTTTTTGCAACACATATAAAACATTAAAATAACCGAAACATGTACATAAAAAATTCAAATAAATTTAATTTTTGCAGAAATTATGTAATAAAAGGCAGAAAAATCTAATTATATAATCTTTCCAGGTCAAATATACAATTTTGTTACAAATTTTAAGGTCTGTTTTTTACAACTCTATGTGTTTGAGGAGTGTGGAGAAAGTGGTTTTTGTTTACATTTTATTAATATATTGATTAGTTTTGTAACTTTTATAAAATTTTCTATTACAAGTCTATTTTATGGTATTTTACGAAACAGTATTTTCTGTCATTACAACATAAATAAACACCACAATGAGAATATGAAATAATTCACCGTTATTCTGGGTAAGCGAATTTGCCAATAGGCAAAAAAAATATATTATTCCAAAGATGATAGTGTACTTCAAAGTACTTTTGGGCAAAAATGGTCTAAATATGTATTGTATTCATTTTGTAAACTTATTATTGTTATGGTACTTAAGTACCGTCGGTCGACAAAGTGTTAAGTTTTTTATGACAACCGACTTAGATTTTTTTACAGCGTTTCACTTGTTATTATTCGTTGATAAAAACCATATTAAATTCAATGTCTTCAAAAGAGTAATAAAAATAAAATTGCAGTTAAAAAATATTTTTTATCAAAAAATAGCTTAAAATTAAGGGGGTTTAAAAAAATTTACAATACAATTTTTTTTGCCTGTATCAACCAGAGCTGTTGCGACTAACGGAGGGTTAAAAAGTGGTGCCTTTATAACGCTTTGATAAAATTGAAACATGAAACTTATTTTCGGGGTTTTAGGCCAATATTATTAGAAAAGAACACGTTATACGCTTTCCAAAATAATTTTTTCAGAAAAGAAAGATATAAGGTAGAACAACGAATGATGAAAACGTCATTAGCTGCTAACTAACTATATATTCGTATAAGCGGATAATTCGAATACGAGATTTTAACTTGTTCGAATAATTCGATCGATCACACATTTAAAATTAATCGAATTATTCGAATATTAAATTTTTTTTAAATTAATCGAATTATTCGAATAATTTAAATTTTTTTAAAAAAGTAAAGAATGAAGTTTTGATGTAAGTTTTTAATTATTTTATTGTTAAAGAAAACAAAAAATAACGTTAATATAAAACTTATTTGGAGCGGAATTTGTGGAGATACATACATTAAACATTTATGTCCGATAAAGTCCAATTTCGCGAGGACATTTGTATGGGGGCTAGGTGAAATAATGGACCGATTTCAGCAAGTTTCAATAGGCTTGGTCCTTGAGCCGAAATGTTTAAAAACTAGTATTATAATAGGGAATTTTGTTAAGGTTTCGAAAAAAGTACCATTATTTACCTAATTTTACAACTTCCAATCGATTTCCGGCACGTGTTCTAGTTTTCCGACTACACTTAAATTTTGCAGTAGTTAGTTTTAGCTATCAATGAACAAAATAAGACCCATCCAAAGCAAATCAATTTTTTAAGGGCATGTGTAATGTACATAAACAATAAATAAAAAATATTTTATTCTGTACCTTTTATTTACATTGATTCAAGTCCTAAATTATACATTTTGAAAGACTTGTTTTAGGAATAGTAACTTCTTGCAGTAATATTTATATATTTATGAAAGGCGCTACTTTTATCGTTAGTTATTTTACAATACAATTTTTGTAAGTCATTATTACTTATTTAAATTTGGAATTATGAAAAATTTTAAGCAATTTAATAAATTTAAATTATATAAATATATATGTACATTTATTCATTTCATTCGATTATTCTAAATAAAATTGTTCGAATTCTTCGTTATTCGAAAATGGTAATTTTTAAATTGTTTGAATGATTATTCGTAAGAAATTAATCGATTAATCGAACGATCATTACTAGAATGAATACCCTAATACATATGGGGCATTTCATGTCAAGTGAACCAACTTTTGAAATCGATGTCTTCCGATCGGGATGAAATTGGATAGTAACTCAGACACAATTTTTCAACAAGATCGGTCGAGAAATCTCTGAGTTATAGGGGGTAACATTTTGTCATTTTGGTCAAACAGGGGTTTTTTCTTATCCATGTAACTTATTACCTATTGTTCTTAGCAAAATGTGTCCCAAATAGTTTAGATAGCTCTTTCTTCAATCTTTCGAAAAAAATATTTAAAAAAAATAACAAATTTTTAATATTTTTTTCCGAAATCAAAAACTTTTTTGACTTTTTATTTAAATGGGCCCTTTTTTTCTCTTAAAATAAAGCTTAGATATTTTCTTTGAACATCTATTTGGTCGCTTAATGGAAAAACATAAAATTTTTTACTTTTTTTTCAAAATCAAAAACTTTGTTGACTTTTTTTTTCAAAATGGACCCTTTTTTTAGCTCAAATAAAAGCTTAGATATTATCCTTGAAGACCCTTTTGGTTGAGTTACAAAACATTTATTTTGATATATATCCCACTCGCATCCCACTAAGCGACCAAAACCATCTTAAAGGAATAGACCTAAGCTTTCTTTATAGCAAAAAAAAAATTACAAAAAGGGCCCATTTTAAAAAAAAGTCAAAAAAGTTTTTGATTTTGCCAAAAAAATCAAAAATTGTATATCTTGAGTCACACTCGTATCCTACTAAGGGACCTAAAATATCTTAAAGGAATGGACCTAAGCTTTCTTTTGACTAAAAAAAAAATTTGAAAAAAAATTCGAATTTGCAAAAAAAAAGTCAATAATTGAATGTCTTGAGTTACAACATTTTTATTTTGATAGATATCCCACTCACATCTTACTAAGTGACAAAATAGATCTTAAAGGAAAAGTCCTAAGCTTTCTTTTGAGCAAAACAAATTTTTAAAAAAATTTTGATTTTGCAAAAAAAATTTAAAAAATTGTATGTCTTGCGTTACAAAATATTTATTTTGATAGATATCCCACTCGCATCCCACTAAGCGACCAAAAATATCTTAAAGGAGGAGCTAGGCTTTCTTTTGAGCAAAAAAAATTTAAAAAAGGGCCCATATTGGAGAAAAAATCGATTTTGCAAAAAAAAAGTCAAAAATTGTATTTCTTGAGTTATAAAATATTTATTTTGATAGATATCCCACTCGCATCCCACTAAGGGACAAAAATATCTTAAAGGAATGGACCTAAGCTTTCTTTTGACTAAAAAAAATTTTTAAAAAAGGGCCCATTTTGAAAAAAAATTCGTATTTGCAAAAAAAAAAGTCAACAATTGTAAATCTTGAGTTAAAAAAATATTTATTTTGATAGATATCCCACTCGCATCCCACTAAGCGACCAAATAGGTGTTCAAGGAAAATATTTAAGCTTTATTTTAAGAAAAAAAAGGACCCATTTTGAAAAAAAGTTTTTGATTTCGGAAAAAAAATATTAAAAATTTTTTATTTTTTTTTTAAATATTTTTTTCGAAAGATTGAAGAAAGAGCTATCTAAACTATTTGGGACACATTTTGCTAAGAACAATGGGTAATAAGTTACATGGATAAGAAAAAACCCCTGTTTGACCAAAATGTCAAAATTTGACCCCCTATAACTCAGAGAGTTCTCGACCGATCTTGTTGAAAAATTGTGTCTGAGTTACTATCCAATAGAACTAACCTTGCACGGTGGTCAATTCCGGCCAAAAATCCATAACTTCTTTATTTCTTCATAAAAATGTTTGAAATTTGTTATTTGTATTAAGAATAACATAACCAACCGATCGATAAATATTTCGATGTTCAAGTACAGGGTTTGGTCAAAAAAGCATGGACGTTCTAAAAGTACCAACAAATTGCATGTAAGCGGCTGATATTTATTCCAAAAATAAAGAATAAAATATGTGATCGAAAAAAAATCGGTAATTCAAATTTCGGATTACATATGGAGGGTTTGTCCAAACAATCATGGACTTTTTAAAAGCATCGAAAAAATTAGGTTATTCATGTAAATGCCTGAAATTTAGTCCAAAAATTAAGAATAACATAAGTGATTGAAATAAATGGTCGTAAAAATTTCGGAATACATATACAGGGTTTGGCCAAACAAACGTGGACGTATTGAAATAATCGAAAAAGTTAGGTTATTCATGTAAAATTTGAAATTTTGTGTACATTTAAGAAAAACAGACTTGATCCATCGCAAAAAATATTATAAATTGCATATAGGAGTTGGCCAAATTAAAATTTACGTTATAAAAGTATCGAAAAAAGTATGTCATTTTTGTAAATGGCTTCAATAAGGTTTTTAATTAAAAATAACATAAATGATCGATTGAAAAAATTTCGACATACAAATACATGGTTTGGCCAATTCAGCATAGACGTAAATAACTCTCAAACTTACATAATTTTTGAAATTGACCAAAAAAATACAAAAAAAATGTGTAAAATATGTAGGCACTAAAATCGTTCTGGTTATGAGAATGGCAGATAATTGCAGCTGAAATTTATAGTACTTACTCTTGATACCTTACAGTATTAGATGTAATTTACGCTTAAGCTCTAATAGCCCCATTTAATTTGTTTTGGCCTTTCAAACTTTTTTTTTTAATTTAGTTTCTATAGATTTTAAACTAGTTCCAAATCATTTCACTTGTATATAAAAATAACACGCAAAAACTCCTTAATAACTACGTAGAATGGTTAACTGCTAACTGTTTTATAAAAGCATGTGCTAATTTGCAAAAAAAAACTTTAAAGAAAAAAGCTCAGGCTACTTCAATTCAAAAGTAAAAAAATCACATTTTTCTAATATTAAAATGACAAGAAAAAATCTTTGACTTTACAGCTCTATAAATAACCATATAGTTACTTTATAGCCAAAATAATTATGATACTGTATATTCTGAAGTGTTAAGAAAAATTTACCATCAAAATTTTATAAAAATTAAAAAAACAAAAAAAAACATTTTTGGCCGGAATTTACCACCGTGCCTTGGTGCAAATTTCATCCCGATGGGAAGACATCGATTTCAAAAGTTGGTTCACTTGACATGAAATGCCCCATATATATGTCATTGAAAGAAAAAATTCTTGATAATATGCACTATTTCTGATATAAATATTCGAACAGATAAGATGAAGAATATTTTAGTCAATTACAGCCTAAAAGAGCAAAGAAGAATTGCCAAATATGTAAAAATCTAGCAATACATTCATACATACATATTTATTATGTACAAAGCATAGAGAAATACACATAGAGCGGAAACATGAAATACAAATCAATTCATAAATAAATAATAGATAAATATTTTTATCTTTGGTACAAACAGATTGTGTTTTATAAATAGAACGTAAGTGTCAATAAAAATAAACACGATATTTTATTAAATGGGCTGATTTTTTATTGATATAAGTGATGTTCGGAAATTTACAACTTTTTCGAATTGTCAATTGGGCCGCAGGCGTGAATTTTCATTGAATTATAACGATTCCTAGAATTTCATCAAATTGATATTTAATCAAACATTTTTCACGAGTCCATTTGAGTGTGTGTGAGAGAGCGAGTGAGTATGTGTTGATTGATGCGTCTACTTGTATGATTGTGTGTATGACCAGTGTAGCCAAATGAAGGGATTTGTCCACAAACTGGGGATTTTAAAAAATGTTTGCGATCTACATTCATTACTGTTTTTACATTTTTAGACATTCTTTATTTTAGTTTTACAGTGCTTATTATTTCTTAATCATTTGTATCTGTAATTAAAAATGTTCAGAATTTGATGATTTTAGGTATGCATTTTGAGACTTTTTTTGTTCCCAGGGCACTACTTACTTTGATAATCAAAAAATTAAAATATATGAACAATGGCTTTCATCAAAAGTTCACAAACTCATTCTCTAAATAAATCAAATCCACATTATTTAACAATTGCATTGCAAATTAAGTTGGAGTGACAAATTCGAATCTTAATTATGTACTAAAAGGTGACCTTCACCTTCGTGAAAAGGGTATATATAAGTTTGTAATTTCCACAATCCACAAACAAAATCTGTACACAAAAGGAAAAAACCAGGACAACCTCGATTTTTGAACTATTTTTAACGTATTTATATCTGGACTACTAAGTCATTAATGTAGACAATATGGATATCTAATGATATATATTTCAAAGACCTTTGCAATGACGTATATCTTTTACCTGATTTTTTTTCGCTAAATATAAACAAAAATTGAAAAAAAAACGAAAAAAATTTAAAAAACAAAAAATTTATTAAAATTTAAAAAAAAATTGAATTTATAAAATTTAAAATAACAATTCGAAATTTTTTTTCAAAAAAATATAAAAAACAACTTTGGAAAATAAAAGTATTCAGAATTTTTATTTTGAAGTATAATTTGGTGAAGGGTATTTAAGATTCGGCACAGCCGAATATATGTAGCTCTCTTACTTGTTTAAATTGGTTTTAAGTAGGTTTTATGAACTAAATTCAGAGCTACCAACATTAAAATGTTGAAAACAGCTGATAAAAGGAAACAAAACAAATATAAAAACGAAGAATGCCGTTGACAAAGTGTACAAATTAAAAAAATTAAATAATAAACTCAAGAGCAACAATAAAAAAATACAAAAGAAAAAGAGGCTTTTGGACAGAAAATTATGAAAATGCTTTTATTGAAATGTGGGAGGAAAAAAAAACAAACAAAAACAGCTGTTGTACAGTTTGTCCAATAAATGTTAAAACCAGATTTATGAACGCAAAATTAGCTAATTAAGGTTTTAACGTTAAAACCAGGTTTTAACTTTAGATGTAAAAACATTATATGAAATCAACGACATGGTATGCATCAAACCAATAAGTTTTTTGCTTCAAAAATATTTACGCCGTGAAAATTTTAAATTTACCACATATACTTTCTTTTCTTGGGATAAACATTTCAAGCCCTACATTTTTAAAATCGAATATTATAAAACTCTTGATTTCTCAAGGTTTCTCAATAATTCATACAAAAATCGATTAAACATCAAGAATTCTTTGGCAGGTTTCAAAATAAATAATATCTTCTAAACAACCTATTCGATTGAAATAAACGAAATGTGAAAATTATCGTTTAGAGGCAAAATGATTTCAAATGTTCAAACATCTTCAAATAAGGACCAACATTTCCCAAAATTGATGAATCAACTTATTTTAAATGCTTGTCGTACGTAGTTATTAGGGTGATCGGCCCGGTTTTTAATAACCGGTTATAACAGGTTTTTTTTTGGTTAAGTCGGTTTCGGTTTTTATTGAAAAGGTCACATTTCAAATATCGAAAAAACCGGATTTTCTCCTCGAATAACCGGTTTTTTCTAAAAGTATATTTTTATGGTTTTAGTGCATTTAAAAAAATACTCCAACTATTTTAGAAGACTTTTTATATTTAGAAAAATATCACAAGCGATCTATATTATATTCTATATATTTTGTCCATTTTTTTAAACCTAACGTAGTTGTTGACTTTTGAAATTAAATAAAAGTCGTAAAATATCAACCACTCATTTTAGAAAAAACTCAATTTTAATTTCAAAATGTGTCAAATTTGACCCGAATATCTTAAGAAAACAATAGCTTTGGTATTTACAAGGGGAATCCCAGTTTTCATACAAATATAATGTTCAGCAAGTATGATGAAAAGAGACGGATATATGTTAGTGCTACCAAAGCTCTGAAAACATCTAACTTAATTGTGCGTAACAAAAATTTAAGATTTTAGATCCAGGTCAAATTTGACCTAATGACCTTAAGTGCAAAAAATTTTATATTTTATTTTATTCATAAAATATCAAAAATATCAACCACACACTTTTAGAAAAAATTAAATTTTAATATCAAAATGGGTCGAATTTCACCCAAAGAGCTTGTGAACGTTAAAAGAAATAATCAAAATTAGAATTAAAAAGCATTTAAGCGTTAAGGCTTATTTTTTGTAATTAGAATGCATGTATATTCTTTATCGTAAGTATGAGATCTTTAATATAAAATAAAACTTATTTTCTTCTTATTTCTAGACGTTTTAATATTTTGCCAAAAAACCGGTTATTATTGAAAAACCGAAAACGGTTTATATTAAATAGCAATTTTTCGAAGAAACCAAAAACCGGTTTCCAAAAAATGTCGAAGAATCGATCACCCTAGTAGTTATGCCAGGTATTGCATGTTGCAAGTGTTTAACAAACAAATTTTAAATACCTATTTTGTTAAACTGAACATAGTAAACATAATAAAATTAAAAATAAAAGTGAAAAAAGTAAATTAATTAATTAAGTTTTTTTTTGAGAAAACTAGAAATTTGCTGCTGACATTAAAAATTTTTTTATACATATTTTCTTTCTTCATCTCAACAACTGTCATTCATATTATATTGATAGCAAGGAACATAACTGCTTTTGTATGAAATTTACCAACAACAAGCTTACACTATTGTATTTTAATAGAATAATACACTCAATACAAGGATACAAGGGATTATGTGAATTCAGCAATTGTGTTTTTATAAATATAATCCTATGGGTGACAGAATAGGGGATTTAAATTTTGAAATTTGGATTTTTTGAGAACATGAGGTAAACTTTGTCTGGCAACTCTGTGTGTGTCTTAAAGTAAATGAACATGTGCAAATGAATTTGTTTACCCAAAAAATAATTCTAATATTTATTTAATATTTTTTTTGTGCTGGCTAAAGTTGTTTACTATTTTTGTGTTTAAAAGATTCCGTTTACTTTTATTTTGTTTCCATTGTTTATGATTGACTTGAAATTCTCAACATAATTTTATTTTTATATGAATGTACATATTTTTGAATTATATTATTCATTTACACAAGAACAAAACCTTATTCTATTAATACTTGTATGAACACAGAAAAAATTATTGCTTAAATTTGTTCAATTAATTTATTATTTGGTTTTATTATAAACTTTAATAATTTTTTTTAATTAATTTAATTATTTTTTTAATTGGTAGAAGTATTTTTTTTAAAAATGAACAAATTCTGACGTTTTGAAAGAAATAAAAATAATAAAAGAAAAAATATTTTGAGAATTTTTTTACATTCTATAAGTCAAATATAATATTTGAATATAAAATGTTCCCAATTTGGATAATTTTGAGACGCGTTAATACCAAATGATGGGAAGATAGAGTCAATCAAGCTATTTTATGGATTATGGCAAGTTATTCGGTAAGTACGATCATGTTAGATTATACAATACATAAATTTGTGCAATTTTTAAAATATTTTGTTCATATTAATAAGAAGAACAGCGTTATGGATGTGTATATGCGGAATCCGATGCCAGAAATACATTATATACATTACATACATTACATGTAAATTAATTTTAAGCTTTTAAATGTATATGTTTATACAATATGTAAAATAATAATGAAATAAAATTAAAAATTGCCAATTAATTTCAGAATTGTGTTAATTAATATTTTAATAGATTTACCGCAAAATTACAATTACAAACATAATTGATTCAATTAAAAATTTAATTGAAATTTGCACAGAAATTCAATTACTATATTTAATACTATTATAATTGGATTTTTTTTCAATTAAAAATTTTAATTTCAATTTTAATTAATAGTATCATTTTGATGATTGGAGCAAATTCAAATATTTTTTTAATTAATATAATCAATTTCGTAATTGAAACTCATTTTTATTTTTTTCTGTGAATGTACATATAGCATATTTGCTGCAACGTCGTCATAACTCAAAAAATGTTATTTTTCAGGAGACACAGGGTTTTTTTTAAACCCATATACATATATTTTTATAATATTTTAAGGAAAATAACATTATGGTCCAATTTGGTAAAAACGTTAATATGAACACACAAACGGCAACTACAGCACAACTAAAATTATATATTATTACATGTAATAGACAATAGGTTATGAAATTAGTATAAAATACTTCTATGGCGATCCTGCATGTAATTTTAGAAGAAAGTTCACAAGATTTTGTCTGTTTTTTGAATTAAGACGTTGTTGTAACAAATGACCGATATGTACATTAGGGTGTTTCGTTATCGAAGTTGCCAATTACAGTGGACATTGTCAATTCCAACCATACGAATTAATTTTTTTATATTGTGCAATTCAATTTTTTACGAAATTCATAGTAGTTTGAAATTTAATTGAATTTATCTATGTATATCATTTTTCCACTCAATGCTCATGATTAGTTGGCGGATTTATTATTGGAAAATATGTATATAAAAAGACAAAATATAAACTAAAGGGTTTAAGAATCTTTATTTACTGTAGATCGCAATGATTCTGAGAAAAAAAGACATATTCATTTTCATACTCGTTCAACATCGTAATCACTCTGTTCTGTTTGAAGGAAGGTAAAATATGTTTTTGTAGACACTCCGTAAAATATACATATTTCTGTGCTTATCTCGCCTGATGTCACAAGACAACTGCAAATGTCTTTTGTACGGTATTGTTCATGAATATTACTTCGTCCATCAGCCACATAAAAATCTTGACTCGGCAGTTGTGAAAAGTCTGCCATACATAAGTTTCATCATCGATCACACAACAGGAGTAATTTTTTCTAAAATTTTACCTTAATTTTTTCGCTCGTTCTATAGCTTCAAAGTTCTTTGCCGCATTGGGATCTGACACTCTCTGAACTTTGGCTCTGCGCACAAAAAAATGAGAGCAAATTTAACACACTGTTTGTTATTTTCAGAGTGGATATGTCTGCTGATGTATTTTTTATATTTCAACCAATCAGTCTTGATGAAGCTTCTGTATGAGACCATGGATATTGGCCGTAATAAGCAGTTTAATATAACGGGAGAATGATCAGAAGATAATTCATATGATATTTCTGCAGTAATAGAGTTTCTATTTAAATTCCTAGATATGGATCAACTAGAGTCCTGTACAGCTGTCTGCCTTTGGGATTCATTAATCTGGAACACCAAATATGTATGCTCAGCGTTGTAGTCGCCACAAGAAAGGAAAATGTTCCATAGACACGCAAAATCGATTTTTTAGAAGTTTAAAAAATCATGAAACAAATTTACTCGAATAACAATTGTGTTTTTGTTAGAATTCAGATAAATTTGGATAGGTTGGTCTTGTTCGTAACTTTTTCTCATGACATTCGATTTTCTTTTCTATGGCTATTCATAAGATACTTTCATTTAATGTTTGTGGGTCTCACTAATGTAATTTAAGAAGAGAGAAACAATCTAAAATGATTCAACAACTAAATTAAAATATTAGTGTGTATTTTATGTTATACGCAATTAGAAGTTTTGCACTTTTATAAAACAATGCCGAATAAAATCTACAAGACAATCCCTTATGAAAACTTTAGAACTAAATAAAACTTGATAAATATTGGAAGTTATCTCATTGAATTGTGGAAGAAATATCGATTCATTGTTTACTTTCATGTTCAAGGTTGGTTACCGTTTCGGTTGCCGTTACCGCGATAAGCTAACTTTACCCCTAAAATAGCCTTTCAACTCAATTACCGTTACCGCTACTAAGCTAGTCTGTCGTTACCTCTAAATACCGTTACACAGTGGAAAATACTATTATAATCCGTAAAATGAAAATCTTTGGAATATTGATGTATTTTATGTGAAACATATTACCGTTATTATCGTTAAATGTAGTAAAAGAAATGAAGATTAAAAAAGTGCTCCAACTCTTTATAATTTAAAACCGGCATATTATAACCGTATAAGTAAATAAATAGACGGATTACCAGATACAAGTTATATACATATGTTACTTTGTATAAGTGGCAATTACCCTCCATATTAAGTAATTTATTTCGCTGACAAAACAAGCAGTACTATGTAAAGCCCCGTCTTTTCGTATGAGTAAATTCTAGCTTTGTCTTAACATAAATCATGTCTCAGCTTAACTACATCCAACACCAACTCAACAACAAAAGGATTTAAGGTATATTATAATACGTACATATATATGTACATATATAAATATTTACATTTAAGCAAAATAAATCCATAGAATTGATTCTTTTTATGTTATTACGAGTATAAAATAAAGATGTCGGGAAACAAAAAAGTTAATATTGGAACATTTAATAGGAGAGAATTTGCGATAAAGAACTAAAAAGACCACCATTTTACCTGGGAGAGAACAAACCAAATTTATATTAAATTATATTATAATCCTATTAAATTCAAATTGTTTTTTTTCTTTTTTTATGATATTTGCGCCCCCTTTTGTGGGTTTTTGGAACTATTTTTAAAGATTCAAAAAACATAAATTTTATTAATTTTTGATGCAGAATTGTAGAGTAACTTCGGGTAATGTGGACTACCGTTTTGTTTTTTCTAAATTTTGGCCACAATATACATATATGGATATTAAAAGAGTTGTGAAGCAATAAATTAGCTAATGTATTCTCTAATGGTTTTGCAGTTGAAAATTTTTTCCGTTAAAGGATAAAAAATTTATGTGAAAATATTTTAAGGAACCCAAAAATCAGCATTAAAAAAATTGGAGGGTAATATGGACCACTATATGAGGGTAATGTGGACTAGTATTTAATACATAAAATTCATGAACCAGCTAATCATGAATGATTAAAAAATTTAATTTCAATATATTTTTATAATATAGATAGATTGCTTACAAAGTACATAGTTATTGTCGGGTAATATGGACCAGTAGTACATAATCAAGTAATTTAAGTGGTCCACATTACACGAACTTGGGTTACAGTGGTAAAAAGTTATTTTTACCTAATTATCTAAATGTGCTTAAATTCTTACCAAATATATGCAAAACTACGTGTCCACTTTAACTATATAAAACAACCAAACATTAAATTCTACCAAGTAACTGTACCAAATTTTGTTTCTTACTTGAGCCGAAAAAAATGTTGAGCAGGCGCATTAATTTCAATACAAGAATAAAAAGTCAACATATCAATAACTCATGAAAGCAAATGTGCAATTGTCGTTTCAAACAAATTGTAAAATGTACGACAAATCAGTTTTATCATACCTTCAATAGTTTCTGAAAAAAGACACTGGTCCACATTAGACGCATAGTCCACAATACCCGAAGTTACTCTAATATATTCAACCGTTTTTGCTCTACAGGAAAATGTGCTCAAAATGCGCGTCTTTAAGTGCGTTGAACCACCACAAGGAGTGAAAATTTTTCAAAAAAAGGACGCCATTATTTTTATTTACGCAAAAACCTTCAGAAAAATGATTTTTGAAATTAACAAATCAAATTTTTGAAATTAACTCTAATGTTCATATTTTTTTTAATACAACTTTTTCTAATAAAAACAATGAAAAACTGAAATATTACCCTATACAATTTAGGTTAAACCGTATTTGAAACCAGATTTTTAAGAAATTTTTGGCTGACTTCAATTTATATATTTTGGGCCATTTGACACCTATGTGCTCTCTGTAGTGCAGAGAGAAGTCAATTGTAATCTAGCGTGAAAACAATTATCACTTAAGTTTCTCTAAGTAATCTAGTGTGTAGTCACTTTAAACTTTTAATTTGCAATCTACTTATTTGTGAGTAGATTTATACAAATTGTGTTGAGATAATTTTCATAGTTTATTTTCTTTTTGCTTTAGTATATTGACTTCACATGTAACCTTGCGTGAAATCAATTGTCACTTAAGTGGATCTAAGTTACCTAGAGTGAAGTCACTTTAAACGTTTATTTTGTCTTCAATAGACTTAAAAAGTCGAATTAATATTGGTAAATAACAAATTGAAATTCAGAAAAGAAAAGTAATATGAAGAAATTCAAATTTAAACCTACATTTTTGGATTGCACAGGGTAACAAAATCTAAAAAACTTTAGAGGCTTTCTACACAATTTTGATGTATTGTGGTTCCAGTAGTACAAGTATGGTCTAAATTTTAAATTATATTTTTTTTTGTATAATAATTTATGATATCTCAAAAAGGGTTAGTCCGATATTATTACGATAAACTTAGGAAAGTTTAGATTTACACCTTTAATCTGTTTATATATTACGTTTTAATCGGTTCAGTAGTTAGACCCCTTTCACACTAGGCAATTTAGTTGCGCAAGTCTCTTGTGTTAGTTGATGCCAGAAGTAATGTCGGGTTGAGGAGAAGAAAATTTTGCATGCTGTTTGTTGGGCAAGAAACTTGCGCAACTAAATTGCCTAGTGTGAAATGGGTCTTACGGAGTTATAATAAAAAATTTAAGCAAAAAATATATTTTTTACCTGAAAATAGCTAATATTTGTGTTTTAAAAAACTCATGAAAAATCGAAAACGGCAGAAATTGTTCAGGTTTATTGCTTTATACCCACATATAATAGCAAGAAAATGAGATATCGATCATAAAAATCGACTGATACTTTTCGAATTCATTCACAATTAAGTGAATTCGCTCATTTTCACAAAATTTAACTTTTTTGTTTGATATACATACATACATAAAATTGAATTTTGAAAACATTTTCCCCATGCTATGTAGAAATTTTCACATATACATATATTGCGTTTCAATCGGCTCAGTAGTTTCGGAGTTATAATAACAAATTTAAGCAAAAACAAGTAAGAAAGTATGGTCAGTCAAGCCCGACGATATAATACCCTACACTAAGTAAAAGAGCAAAAATATTTTTCTTTTAAAATTTCAATAATTTATATTTTTGAGTGATTTTCGGAAGTGGGCCTTATATGGGGGCTATGACCAATTATGGACCGATCACCATGAAATTAGGTCGTGTGATTTATGTCTCTATGAAAGTTATTTATGTTGAATTTGGTGTATATACCGACATTTTTAAGAGATTTATGCACGTTAAAGTGATTTTCGGAAGCGGGTCTATATGGGAGCTATGACTATGACTAATGAATTTTGTATATATGAAACTCATTTGGAGCGAAATTTGTGTAGATACATATATAAATTAAACATTTATGACCGATAAAGTCCAATTTCGAGAGGACATTTGTATGGGGGCTAGGTGAAATAATGGACCGATTTCAGCCAGTTTCAATAGGCATGGTCCTTGGGTAGAACAAATTATATGTCCCAAATTTTATCGAAATATCTTCAAAATTGCGTCGATCGGTATATTTTAAGGTGGGTGTTAAACCAATATTTTTGGGCGTTACAAACATCTGCACAAAGGCATTATACCCTCCCCACTATGGTGGTGTGGGGTATAAATATATTTTTTACGTGAAAATAGCTAATTTTTTGTTTTAAAAAACTCATGAAAAATCGAAAACGGCAGAAATTGTTAAAAGTTGTTGCTTTATCGCAAAGCAACATGTAATAGGAACAAAATAGGAAATCGATTGATTCCATTGGAATTTATTCAGACTTTAGTGAATTCGCTCATTTTCACGAAATTGTATGTGCTTACAAGGGATTACCTTGAGTGTAAATTTTACATGAGTTTTGTTATTGTAACGAAAATTGTAATAATATCGGACTAACCCTTTTTGAGTTATTAAATTATATGGCGAAACATCTATAAAAATTAACAATTTTAGAAAAAAAAATTTAAAAAAAAACTATCCATAGAATTCAAAAATTTTAAAATTTTTGCATCAAATCTATATAGTTGTTAGTGAAGGAATTTTTTGCTGTTGACCTGTGTTATTCGTCCAGGTAATCGTAATGGTGTAGGGTGTAATCTGGTCTACTATAATTATCATCATAATGTTTAAATACTCATTGTTATTTTATTTTTTATCTTTTGCATTGATTGTTTATTTTTTTCTCGCTTACTATCAGTTTATCATTTTTAACCAGTGTTGCCGAAATATATAATTTAAAAAGTATGTACTAAATTGTCAAAAAATGTGTAAATTGTCTAACAACATAAAAATTTAATTATGTAAATAAATAATATTTTTTTAATTTTCCCTTATAAATCACTATGAACAGTTTAAACATAAACTAATTTCTTCATAGGTTCGTATGACTTTTTGAAAATAATGTAAAATTATGATACAGATGTTATGACTGGTCATTGAAAAATCCAATCCATAAGTACTTGATTTAAAAAAATATTTTAATTAATACAGTTTTCTAAAGTAAATTTATATATATATATTTTTTTTATAATTCTGAAAGGCTAAATCTGTTTCCCAATGTGCTAAAATGGCAACACTGTTTTAAATAATTTAAATGTTTTTTGCTCACATTTTTTAGCTCTCATTTATCACATATTTAACGCAATTATTTATTTAGTGCGAGTGTTTTAACTAACTCTCGTCTCATCTTTAGCTTCCCTCAATAATTTGTCATAACCCTGCAAGCAATTTCTATCCAAATAGTGTTCCAAAATGATAGGATGTCTAGAAAGAAGATCATGTTTCCAAGTCAGATGGAAATATGTCCATTGCGTTTCTATTGTACAAACACTAAATGCTTATTTACATTAAATAGTTATAAATAAAATAATTAAATAACTAAACTTAATATGACTTTTTAAAAAAATAATTTATTTACATTTAACACTAATTAATTAATGAAACATTTTTAGAATTTACTGAGTCATGTCATGTATGTCTTCGTTCTTTTAAACTGTAAACTAAAGAACAAGTTTTGGTGTTAAAAAGTATCGACTGAATAACATTTTTGCGACACTAAGTAGACGCATTTTTATATAAATACATATTGAAAATATAACTTACAATTGCTGGCAAGGTATTGTGTAGGCATGTGTGTTTGTTTGTGTGGAGGTATTTCGTAGTTATTTTAACTTTTTTTTTGTTTATTTATCACTTTGTTAAGACCCTTTGTCGTTATTGCTGGCTTGCGTTCTTTATTTCTTTTTTTCAATTTACTCATATACTATATAGTATGTATTATATTTTACACTTAAGGGTTAAATCTGCTAAATGTTTTGATCTACGATTTCTATATTCAAGGCGAAACCAAATGCATTACCAAAATCTAAAAAAAAGTTAAAGCATCAAATTTTAAATTATGAAAAATATAACTTTTTGACATTTTTGAGGGAACAATTTCCTTGATTGGGTTTTAACTTTGTTTGCTACACAATTTTCTCCTTCAAATTTATTTATTTTTAAAGGTTTCGGCATTTGGACAAATTTTCCCGTGAACCAAATCCTATATTCGCTGGAATTATATTTAAATACATACATTACGCTCACTTTAAATCAGAGAGTACTGTCGGTTAATCCTCAACCATATGATATCTTACACCTGTTACGAGTATTGTAGTAATAATCAGGAAAACCGGAAATTCCTACCACCAAAAATTTCTTCGGAACTATATATGTGATCTGGAAAGAGACAATAATGCAATATCCAAACTTGGCCAATTTTGAAATATAATTTTAGTTCTAAAAACGCAAAGCACATGTCACACATTTTGTTCGGAATTGTTTCAATTCCGTAGTTTTTATTCCGATTGATTTCGTTCAAAAAAATAAATAATTCTGTATTTCTGATATTAATTTGACAGCGTTTTTTATATCAAAACAAAAGTGAAGTTTATGGTACAGAAATTGATGAAGAATTTTAGAAAAACAACAGTTAATGAAATATCATTTCCACTTTGAAAACTGTAAGTGGTTTCAATCCGAAAGAAATTTACGTTTTACTTTTTCTGAAGAAGCTAAACACGGAATTAATTCCACTTTCGATCGGAATGGAATTCTGTGACAGTCCTGTATACATATGTTGTTTAAATACATACAAAGATTTTTTTACTATTTTGGTATTAAAATACAAAAAATTGCTACAATTGTAATGCCAAAGACTTACGGACATTTAGATCTAGTTCTATGTTTTTGTTGCTTATCATTATCGAAATTATTATAAGATATCATTTTTAAACCATTTGTGACCAATAGATGAAATAACATACATACATACTTTTATCAAATATTTATGTTAAACAAAATTTATCTAAAAAAATGATCTAAATGATTTTGTAAAAAGAAATGTTTTTTTTTTTAAATTTTCTTAAAGTTATGATGACAGAGTTAATTCTATACATATCAGTCGAATTTCTTTTTTTAGTTTTGATACGGAAAATTGTATCCGTATACCCTATATTTTTGAAAAAGCGGAGTAAGGTATTGCAATTTAAAAAATTTTGAAAATTCCAATTTTATTATGCCTATACCTCGGAAATTATAAGAGATAAATAGCAAAAAATGGCAAGTGTTTAAAAATTTGACATGTCGAAGGTACCCATAGCGCCGCTTCTGAAGCATATGTAGGGTCCATTTTAATAATTTAAACTCAAATACTCCTTGGCTACGCGTCAAATTTTGTCCCGATCCAACCAGCCGTTTAGAAATGCCCCACTGTGGCTCGGCGTTAAGCCATATTTGTAAAAACTAAATACTAAATAAATTATACGGCATCACTAAAAACAAGAATTCGAACATCAAGTTTTGGCCAAAAAAAGTTCTAAGAATGATACAATTGTATATTTCCGGCTTCCCTGGTCATTAATTGTAATAATAGCAAAAAAAAAAAACAATCAGAGTCAAATTCATTTCATACTACAAGCTAATTGGGAGCCTAGTTTTCGCCGCAATTTTAGCTTAGAACATATTTTGCATATTAGGTAGTTTAGTATATTTATAGTGTAGTTAAATAAGAATTTTAATATGGAATGAAATAAAAATTAGCAGAGAATTTCGTATTACATATTTAAATACGATAGTAAAATCTACAATAAATCAACTAACGCTACGCGAAATATTGGAGGTCAAAGGTAGAGTGATCAAATATTCGACATATTCCAAAACCCGGTTTTCGAATAATTCGAAAAATCGTAATTTTTAAAAACCGGTTTTCGGTTTTTTCAATAAAAAAACGGTTCGAATAACCGGTTTTTATATTTTTTGTCAATTTATGAATTGAGGTATAAATTAAGCTTAAATATTTTTTTTTTATTAAAACTAATTAAAAAATCATTCAGTCTTTTAAAAATGTATTTAAATTAAATTTATTTAACACAACTATAAATTTATTTACTATTTTAAATCAAAAGAAATGATATATATTAATATAATATTAACACATACTAATAGTTAGTTGTATTTTTTAAAATAATATTTGAGGACACACGATTCCTCAATTTATTTTTGATTAATAAATAATTGCATTGTATAAAAGATTTACTTTATTTTAACTTTTTGAAAAATTTTCCAAGTAATCAAAATCTGGTTTTAAGTCGCTAGTTGAGCTGAGCTTCTAAATTTTGCGAGTCACATTCAATATATTCTAAACCTATATCTACGTATAGGAAGCTGGAACGATTAAACCTTGTTATTAAAATCAGTAGTGACAATGGTAGTGGTAAAGTATCAATGACTTTTTATGATATACTCCAATTTAAAAAACAAGCGGTTGGTGTAAACTACGTAGAACAGGAACCGTTATACGCAAGCTAAATCAAACAGACGCAAAATTTTCAAAGGCATAAAACAAAAATGACCCTGAAAAAATTACAATAACGCGCGACTGCGCCTAGTACTTGATGTATAACTTGTTAATGGCATTGAACATGAAATCATATTACACATTTAGAAGAAAATTGCTGTGTAAAGTAATCTTAAAATAAATAAAAAAAAATATTCGATTTTGTCGAATAATTCGAGACAAAAAAACCGGCTTGTCGAATAAATCAAAAACCGTCCTTTTGTAAAAACCGGTTTAAAAAAACCGGAAAATTGGAAAATAACCGGTTTTTCGAATAATTCGAAAAGCGGTTTGACCACTCTAGTCAAAGGTCACAAAAATCGATTTTTTTATATCTGGTTTTTCTTGTATACGTTTCGTATACGTTTATAAGTCATTACACAATTTATCTAAAATCAAATTTTCTATATTTTGGATGCACATACTTTTTGGATATTATCAACAGTTTTCGAGTTCTAGCTATTTTTGTTCCTTTACAAATTATTTTGTTAACCCAAAGATATTAAATATTAACAATATTAACTATTTACAATTTGAGTAATTATTCTTTAGTCGGTCTTCTTTAGCGGATAGCCAACCTTTTTTGGAGGCAGACGAAGTGAAATTTAGTCGGCACAGGTTTCTGTTTGTAAACCACACCAAAAGTTACACTAACGAACATTGCACTATGGGATAGAAACTGATTCTGAGACGAAAGAGATTATAAAATGTTATGACGTGTTCATAACTATAGGCTGAGAAAAAAATTATTAAACATGCTTTATTCTTGCAGATAGATTTTAGAAAATTAGAAAATTGGCTACAACACGAAAACGGTTGATGATATGCAAAAATGATATTTAACCAACATGTAGAAAATTTTATTTATCTCCTATATTTCGCGTAACGTATAGTTGTTTTATGGCTGATTTTACCATCATATCGATGGCTTAATATAGAAAGGTCGTATCTCAACTTTTAGCTACTTTACAGGAGAAGGAAAAAACTCAATACTATCATTGAAATAAAAACAACTAAAAATTTGTAATATATCAGAAAATATGTTTAGAAGAGTTGTTTGTTTTAATATAAACCAAATGAGTTAGGGGTTTTTCTTTCAAACGATTTTTTAAATGAATTAGGGCTTTTTTATAATTACTGTATATCTGTTATTCGTCAACATAGGAAACAAAATTTTTTAAGGGAGGCCTATTTGTGTTTTGTCTACCAGAATATGTAAAAAACACGATTTTGAAAAAAAAAAACGAGATACGACCTTTCTATATTAAGCCATCGATATTTAGAACAGTACTACGAAGGTATCTGCTAATTTTTAATTCATTCCACATTAAAACCCATATTTAAATACAGGCAAATACCGGTATAACGAATCTCACTTTAACGAAAATCCGATTTAACGCACGGTCAAATTCGTAACATTGACTACCTTATATAACGAACGTTTCAAAAATTGTATGCTCGATATAACGAATGATGAGGAAGAACAAACAAACAAAAAGTAGTAAAGAATGTAAAAACAAGAAAATAAGTCGTTACAGTACCGTTTTCAATGGTAACTCTCTTTAATAATAATAGCTGCTGTCATTTTGTCTATAGTGGTTTTAATTGCTTGTTTTCACAATATCGAATGAAAAATTTCGTTCACATTCTAAGCGATAGAAAACTGATTCGTTCACATAAAAATGAAGTTAGGGAATCCAAAATCAGCTTTCTTTAGAATTCCAACGAAATTTCATCCTCTAGAAGAACAATTAGTAAAAACTACTAAAGATATAAAAATTTGGACGATATTCATGCCTCCTAATGTCACACCGCTCATCTAATCTAGAGATCAAAACGCCATACGTTTAGTTAAATTCCAATATAGAAATAGTTGTCAAAAATTAAAAAAAAACATCTCGATATAACGAATTTTTCAATTTAACGAATGGGTCTGACAACAAATCGTTCGTTATACCGGGATTTGCCTGTAGACTATGAATATAATTACAAACTACATTTCGTTAAAACTACATTTCGAGTTGGCAAAAACCAATAACTTTTTGTCTCAGCTTTGATATTTTTACAAATAAAGCTTGAATGTCTGTAATACTCATTTGCTCTACAGATTTATTTGTATAACATCTTTAGCTTACTACCTAGCCTAGTGTTTATAAACCGGTTAACTGAAAAAACGGTTTTTCTTCGAAATCTCGGTTTTTTGCGAACCGGTTAATTTAAAATGTTGATTTTCGGTTAACCGATTTATACAGTTTTTATCACTCGGTTAACCGGTTTTTAAAATTTGGGACTAAAATTAATAAATCTCATGTTTTTGTGCATTTTTTATATTCATTGTATACACATTATTGCTTTGATTTGAAACCTAAACTGCTGATTTACAATACAAACCTCTTTAGATTAATATTTTTAAAAATTACAATGATTCTATATAGTAGAGGACGATTAGTTTACTGAAAAACTTTTTCAGAATAAATTGCACATAATGGAACTATCAAAATTAAATTCCGGATAATTCTAGAAGTTAAGCTACTAAATCTTAATAATGATTCATTATAAACTTAGTGATGACTTTACCAAACGTTAAATTGAATTTGATTTCAATAAATTTGACTTCATTAGTGCGTTTTGTTCTTAAAATTTTATTTTATTATTCATTTCGTTAGCTTAGTGTACAAAGTCCTTTTTCAGAAATATTACAGAAGAGACAAAAAAATGTTCTAAAATCCATGATTTGAAATATTTTTGAAATCTGATAATGGAGTTTTATTAATTATTTGGTATGATTTATAATGACAAATAATCATAGCTAAGAAGAAGTGCGTTTGCATCTTATAGGTCCTTTTTTGGGACTTGTAACATTTTCTGTTTCATATCAGAAAGTCGAGGGGATAAATGATCTAATATTTAATTAATAAATTGATTTACATTTTTTGGTAGAAATGTAATGAATGAACCAATAATTAAAACAAGTATTATATATTTAGTAACATATTTATACTCAATTCCATTGGACCGAGATAATAATTTTGAAATTTTTACAAAATAAAATGGACGTAGCACTTTAGTATATTCATAGTTATTTAGATAATATTAACCATTCCTGACTAAAAACTACAAATTTTAAAGCTGTGTATACTTTACAGGACATTTTATGTTTTCTACACATATATGACGGTTAACTGGTTTTTTCGATGTCGGTTAACAGAAAAACCGGTTTTCTAAAAAAGGTAAATATTCGGTTAACCGACAAACCGGTTTTTTATAAACACTACTAAAGCATAAATAAATATGCGCATTTCACAGGTTGCTCAGGCCAGATCATCAGGAACCCTTTTCCCAAAAAGCTTTAGAAAAGCTCTATATATAGTATACAAATTAAACTATAGAGTGAATAAGAATTACAGACACTCAAGCTTTAATTGTAAAAATACAAAAGCTTAAACAAAACACCACCAATAAACAGTGATTTTATCGTTTCTTACATGGTTAATTCACGGAATTCAGCATCTAGATATTCCATTTCATGTTCACCTAAAAAATTATTAAGTAGTTATTTAATAAAATGAATTCAATACATTATTTTAAAAATCTAACCTTTTTTAAAAATAAAAAACTAATGGTATAAATGCAGAAAATTTTATTTTTGAAATGGTAGCTGGTGGAGCATACTTAGTAATATTAGGTAATACCGTTGAGAATCCATAAATAAATGGGAGAATTTGTTCAATTTCATCGAACTTGTTCTAGTTTATGCAATTTGTTAAATTAGTAAAGGTCAGAAATACTATAAATATTTATATATTTATACATAAATCTGTCAGATATACATTCTGAATTGTCTGTATTGATTGAATATCTAAATTGGCCAATCAATGGCATACGTATGTACTTAAATGGTTGCCGGTGCCAGACTATCACATTATATGATTCACAATGTAACTGCAGTATGGCAACTTCACTTTGATCGGTTTAAAAAATATGTACGTTTTTTTGGTGATAGTTTTCATATGGGGTTCTAAATTTTATCTCTAAAAAAGTCTACAGTTGTGAGTACAAAACAATATAAATTTTTAAGTAGTTGAGCGGATACTAATTTATGTACATAAATAGACAATACATATCAACTGAAACACCTTTCAGAGAATATTTATAACGAATTTTGATCGATAATGTGTCAATATCGGTAAATAATAGGGTATTCATTCGACTAATGATCGTTCGATTAATCGAATAATTTCTTACGAATAATTATTCGAACAAGTTAAAAATGGCCATTTTCGAATAACGAATAATTCGAACAATTTTATGTAGAATAATCGAATAAAACGAATAAATGTTCATATAGTATATTTAAATTTATTAAATTACTTAAAATTTGTGATAATGACTCACAAAAATTGTATTGTTTCTGAAATTCGACAAATAACTAAAGACAAAGGGACTTTCGATCACTGTAGATGAGTGTTCCGATAGCTCCTTCTATAAATATATAAATAATACTGCAAGAAGTTACAATTCTAGAAACAAATCTTTCAAAATTTTTAACTTAGGACTTGAACCAATGAAAATAAAAGGTACGGAATAAAATATTTGTTATTTAGCTGGCGAAGAATCGCAATTAATAATCAAAATATTAACTTAGATTAAAGTGGTGTTGAATGTGATGGAGAATGTGATTTTGAAACGGTCGTCGAAAGTGATATTGAGGATGACATTTATAATGATTACGTTGAAATAGATGAAGGCCATGATCGTAAAATATATGTATATAAGTGATGTTATTAACCACGTACGTAAGTGTTGCAAAATATTTAATAAATCTAATGTTAAACAAAATATTGCAAACTAACGTTTTGTTGCAAGAAAAGCATGGAGTTCGTCTTCTACATAATTTTGTACATCGTCGAACATCTTGTCTAACATGAAAATAAACTTTTTTCGTATTTGTAAATGCGTCAACTGACTTCAAATTAGCCACGTTCACTGACAATGATATCAAACTTTGGAAAGATTTCCTTTATTGTGTAATCCCCCAAGACCACTTTATTAAGCAAAGATTCGGCATCGTTGATATATCTTGATGTATGTATAATACAATTTGTTATAAATAATTTAGAGATAGTGAATAATTAATTTACTAAAGAATTAGTTACTCAATTTAAACCCCAAATTAATGAACGACATAAAAAATTCTTAATACGTTTATATTGTAAAAAGCATAGCTCCAAAACGGAAACTGAAGGGTTTGCTGGTCAATTGTTTTGTAGATTGTTCGGGAGTTAATCTGATCAGAATATTTCTGTTGAAAATTTAATGACAAAAAACATTATCAATACTTGAATTTTTAACTTTAACGTTATTTTTTGTTTTTCTTTAACAACAAAATATTAAAAAACGAACCTCAAAACTTCATTCTTTACTTTTTTTTAAAAAATTTAAATTATTCGAATAATTCAATTAATTTTAAACGTGTGATCAAATTATTCGAACAAGTTAAAATCTCTTATTCGAATTATTCGATTTTTCTCTTGTTCGAATAAAACGAATAATAAAACGAATAATTTACCCAGTAAATATATTATTTATTGCGACATTTTGAAGAATATTTGAAAAATCGATGTAACTATTTACAAACACAGTTTTTTCAATACATATGATTCAACACAACAGAATATGGAGTACTCACTCAGACTTAATTTGATTTAAACTATTAAAATTATTCGAACAATTTTTAATACGTAAAGGAATAATTTGAAAAATTTAAAATCTTTTATCCGAAATATTCATTTGTATAATTTTTTTTATGATTTTTATATATGTTTATGTTTTATTATTTACCTTGTATTATGTTTAACTAGTTTCACAAATATGTGTATGTAAATAATTATTGAATTGTTCCCATATTTTTGTACTCGTTCTTTGCTTTATTAAAATGTTTGTTATATTTATTTATTAATTATATTTGTTTGTTTGTACTAGGAAAAAAACATATCTTGAGATTATTTTTAAAGATCATAAACACTTTTATCCGATTTTAAAATCATTAATTTATTTTCCTTTATTTTGCTAGAAAAAATCAAGCCAACGTTTTTGTTTTTATAATGAATTAATTTCTTCTAAAACATTTCAATTTATTTTGCACAAAACAATTAAAGAAACTTTAATAACATTAATACACTTTTACACAATTTTTTTGTTGGATTTATTGATGTTGTATTTTCTGTACCGTCCGGTATTTATTCCAGAATGTATACACACACATACATACGTACATATACATAGTATGTATGCATGTATATTTGTATCTATGTTTGCAAGTAGTCGTGCATCTCAATCAAGTAGAATATAGGCAACTTGTTGTGTTTTTGTTTGTTTGTTGTTGTTGTTGTAGTATGATGTTGTTCCTCAGCAGTGTTGCCATACATAAAATATTTTTTCTACCAAATTTTTGAATAAAAAATACCAAAACCTACCAAATCACTGTGGTTCCAAATCAAAATCTAGGTGGACAAAATTATGAAAACATCGATATAGACTTTTATTAAGTGTATATCTTATATTTATGGGCCTCTCCATTTTCCTGTTATAGTCCTTTCAACTTGGGTCTCAAATATACTGATATTTATACCCTTCACCTTCGTGAGAAGGGTATATATAAATTTGTCATTCCGTTTGTAATTTCTACATTTTTCATTTCCGACCCTATAAAGTATATATATTCTGGACCCTTATAGATAGCGGAGTCGATTAAGCCATGTCCGTCTGTCTGTCTGTCTGTTGAAATCAATTTTCTGGAGGCCCCAGATATCTCCGGGATCCAAATCTTCAACAATTCTGTCAGACATACTTTCGAGAATTTTGCTATTTAAAATCAGCAAAATCCGTCCATAAATAACGGAGATATGAGCAAAAATCCGACACAACCTCTGAAAATTTCATCAAAAAACACAATGTATTGCATGCTTTGACAAAAAAGCAACAAAACGTATGTTTTTGGATGTGCATGCTTTGCGTATTTTGTTTTTTTTTGTGTTTTGTTTCTTTTGGCGTTGTTGTTGTTTTTTATACAACTAAATGTTTGTTTGGTTGTGTGTTGGTTTTTTTGACAAAAAAGCAACAAATCGTATGTTTGGATGTGCATGCTTTGCGTATTTTGTTTTTCTTTTGTGTTTTGTGTCTTTTGGCGTTGTTGTTTTTTATACAATTAAACGTATGTTTGTATGTGTGTTGGTTTCATTGGCTTGCGTATTTTGTTTTTTCTTTTGGTGTTTTGTTTCGTTTGGCGTTGTTGTTGTTTTTTGTGTTCTTGATAAATTTAGGATGCTGTACGCTGAAAGTGGGCAATGTACAGTGGTGGCCAGGAATTTAAGACAAAAATTGTTTGCTAAATTCCACGTGATTGTCAATTATTTTTTCAAATATTTCCACAAATATGTATGCATGAGGACTGTTTTAACACACAAGTGTGTTTTATTCGACTGTGTCAATTCATACATATTCACCACGAACATATAAAATTTTTCTACAACTTGACCAAAACAAATTTTTTTTAAATAAACATATTTTCTCACATTTATATCATTATATTTTTAGTATTATATAATATTCGGACCAAATTTGGTATTTTTAGTTCCATTAGTTTCGGTCATATCATGTTATTAACAGCGGATGTTCGCTGAGGTGGGTCAACGTATTTCCACATATCTTTGTCCATATATGTTTTACCGATTTTTCAGAAACTAGAAACATAATTAATAAATTTCATACCCTTAGAGGTGCTTTTATTTTGGCTCTATCGCACTTAAAATTCAGTTGATGAAAAAAATTCAAGTATTTGTCTTAAATTGGTGCCACCACTGTACATACATACATATATACTAATTATAAAAAATAATAATGCATCCACAACAAAGGTGAAGGGTATATAAGATTCGGCATAGCCGAATATAGCACTCTTACTTGTCTTTTTCTAAGAATGTTATATAGCTTGCCAAAAAAAAAGACCGTCGAAGCCCGTCCAATTACTATGTACATCATTTAAAGAAACTTCTAGGGAATGTCTTTGTAAAAAAATTGTAGCCGCCAGCACCCGCCGAAATACGTTTTTTTAAATTTTTACGGAATGGAATTTTTAGAACTACAGGCAAATCCCGGTATAACGAACGATATGTTGTCAGGCCCATTCGTTAAATCGAAAAATTCGTTATATCGAGATGTTTTTCTATGACATTAGGAGGCATGAATATCGTCCAAATTTTTATATCTTTAGTAGTTTTTACTAATTGTTCTTCTGGAGGATGTCTTGATGCATCGTCCACGATTAATAAAGCCTTCATTGTAAGGGATTTTGATTCTGAAACTGATTCAATCTGTGGAAATCAAAAAAAAAAAAAAAAATTGTTTAAGATTCCAGATTCCACTTAATTTGTGTGAAGTTAATTTACAGGAAACATTTAGTCACTATAAAATGTTTGTTTTTATTTTCTTCAAAATACATGTTGAGAATTTTGTTATTCCATACACAGAAAAAAGAAATTCATAATTGGAATGAATTTTGTAATAAATATTATTAATCGAACTTGACTTTTTTTTCCCAAACTTATTTCATTCAAAATAAGAACATGTTCATAAATATTATAAAATTTTACATGACGGAAATTTTTGCTTTTTTTACTTAATTTTTTTAATAAATTGCATTATAATTGTATTATATAATGAATTAGTGCAAGAATATTTGCATAATAGCCATATATTGGCCAATATTTTAAGATAAAAAGGAGAATATCTGAAACTTAAAAATTATCGTTAAACATAATAAAACATTCATAAATATAAAAGCATTTCATGCTCTTAAATCAATTTAATCGTTTTCGCGCTTTTTATATCATTTTGTAGCTGAAAATCATAAAAAAACTAAAAATTTTCCATGAAAAATTTCAAACATTTTTGAACAACATAAAAATGAAATTGAAATTATATTTTTCAAGTCTTCTAGATTTTATTTCAAAACATAAAATATTAAAAAAATCATACTATTTAAGAAATTATTTATAAATGTTATGAATTGAAATCAATGAATTCGAATCATAATATTTATGTTGAAACTTTTTTCTGTGTATTTCATTCATTCATCGAAATTTTTACTTTTTCGTTCAACGAAATTCTTTTACGGTTTCCCATATATTATTCACGTGAACACTTGCACAATTATAGCCTGTTTCACAATATCGAATGAAAGATTTCGTTCGCATTCTAAGCGAAAGAAACCCGATTTTGGATTCCCTAACACCATGTCTATGTGATCGAATCAGTTTTCTTTCGCTTAGAATGCGAACGAAATCTTTCATTCGATATTGTGAAACAAGCAATTAAAACCACTATAGAAAAAATGACAGCACCTATTATTAAAGAGAGTGAAAACGGTAATATAACGACTTATTTTCTAATTTTTACATTTTTTACTACTTTTGTATGTTCGTTATATTAAGCGAACAATTTTCGAAATGTTAGCTATATAAGGTTGTCAATGTTAAAAATTTTGTCGCTTGTTTGATTTTGTTTGTTTTTTCTCACCATTCGTTATATCGAGCATACAATTTTTGAAACTTTCGTTATATAAGGTAGTCAATGTTACAAATTTGACCGTGCGTTATATCGGATTTTCGTTAAAGTGAGATTCGTTATACCGGGATTTGCCTGTATTTCTTTATTTATTATTGATCTGTATATATCTAGACCCTACTGTAACTTGAAATATACTAAATACAGATCTTTTTAAAAATTCAGTTTCAGAAACACATGAAAACGTATTTTTTTTTATATTGTATTAATGATTTTTATATGTATATCTAGACCCTACTGTAACTTGAAAAAAGTTTATATTGATATTTTAAAAAATTTTTTGGAATCGGAGATACCAATTCTATATAAAAAGACCGCCAAATAATTTTGTCCACCTACATTTTGATTTGGAACCACAGTGCAAATTTAGCATTTTTCAGAAACGATTTTAAACGAAATGAATAAAATAAATATTTTTTCTACCAAATTTTTTATTAAAAAATATCAAAACCTAAAAAAATTTGTAATCCAAATTAATATTTAATTAAGAATTATATTATTTCTGCTATAATATTACGAAAAGGAAGAAAATTATTTAAGTATTTTAGATCTTTTAACAAGACTACATGCAATTTACATTGAATGTATGTATTATAATCAAAGTTTCAAAGAATTAACTTTTAATTAAATTTTAAAAATCAAATTAATTTATCTGTTAAGCATTCCGTTAATGAATTACATAATTACGAATTAATTAATTTATAAGCCTAATTCCTTAGTACTGCAAACGTATTCAACCTTTTGAGAATTCATTATTTATGGAATTAATTCCCTATTAAATCATTAATGTTTTCAAAATCTAGTACAAAAAGTCTTAACTAATTTTTTCAATTCATTTTGTAAATAATTGAAGGCAAAACAAAAACAAATTGAATGAAGAAAATATATTTTAATTAAATTTGGATTAAATTTTGAATTAACAAAAATTTAATCATTGAAGGTTGAATTGATTTTATTATGAATTAGTTTCATTTTGAATTAATTCAACAATGAACGAATTCTTTTAAAAAAACCTTTACATGAAGCTGGTAAATTAATTGAAATAATTAAATTATTTTAAATAAATATGTGTCAAAATCCATATTTTTGGTTTACATTTTGATTTTATTGTTTTTTTTTTATACCTACATATTGTGAAATTTTCACTTGTTGCTCACAAAATTAAAATTATATCTTTAAGGTACTTATACATAGTTACTCATTATTTTGCTGTCAAAGATATTTATGTATGTATTCAGAATTATCATAGCCTACCAAAATGCGACAAAAATCTGATAGAATCAAAAAAAAAAACTACCAAAAGTAAATTTTTTAATTTCAAACTCCCAATTTTTGTCCAATTGGGACCAAAACGGCAACGCTGTTCCTCAGTTTATTAGTCAGTTTTTTTTTTTTTTTAAATCTTCTCTTTCTCTATTTGATTAAATTAATACAAATTTTACTTTTTTCTTCTTTAAATCGTATTGTGTATCGTACGAACGACAGCACATTTAGTGGCAGCAACAGCAACAAAAATAATATCAGCAGTAGCAGCAACGACAACAACAATAACAAATGTTTATAATAAGAGAACAACAACATTATTAATAATAAAAATAAATTTATTATTCTTGATATTTTTATATTCAAATTAGTAAGTAAAACAACAATGAGTGAGTAAGTAAGTAAGAAAGTAGAGTTTTGTAGTGCGATTGTTTTTGTTTGTAGATTCGTGCATTCGTTAGTTTTACAATGAGCAAAAGAATAAGATACACAACAACAACAACAAAAACAAATAATACAACAATGTTCACATATTAACATAAGTACATACATACATACATACATCCATACGTACTACGTGCAAACACACACAGTATGCCAAGACACTCTGTTGACACTACAAAATCCATACGTTTCTTAAGGTATGGTGGTCACACATCGTAAATACTTACTCAAAAAAGCGTAACCACTTCTTTTTAGCACAAATTTATTTGACGTTTTTTACTGTTACAAGAGTTTTGTAAGATCAAACAAACAAAAAAATAAAATAGTGGTTACGTCTTTTTTGTCAAAAATTTGCCATGGGTGACTTTTCAATATTCAGGTAATTTAATCTCCCACTTAAAGTAAATCCCAACTAAATGTAAGTCATAGAATTCCACTCTGACCTAAAACCTAAATCTAAAAAACGACATTTTTAAAATGTTTTAAAAAACATACAATGAAAACCAAACTCCATTCTACACTTCTTTCAAGTTGGACACTAATTTATTTTAAAAGTTATGAACCAAAATATAGTATGAAGCAAGCCATTCCTACCAATTCAACAAACTAAAAACAGCACTTCGTTAGGCTCACAGCAAAGTAAACATAAAATAATATGTACAGTGGTGGCCAGGTAATTAAGACAAAAATTGTTTTCTAAATTCCATGTGATTCTCAATTATTTTTTCAAATATTTCCACAAATATGTATGCATGATGACTGTTTTAACACACAAGTGTTTTTTTATTCAACTGTGTCAATTCATACATATTCTCCACGAACACATAAGATTTTTCTACAAATTGACAAAAAAAATTGTTTTGGAAATAAACATATTTTCTGACATTTACATATATCATTATATTTTTATTATTATAAAATATTCGGACCAAATTTCGTATTTATAGTTCCATTAGTTTCGACATATCATGTTATTAACAGCGGATGTTCGCTGAGGTGGGTCAACGTATTTCCACATATATGTTGTACCGATTTTTCCAAACATTTTTAAGAAACTAGAAATAATAATAAATTTCATACCCTTAGGTCCTTTCCTTTTGGCTATATCGCACTTAAAATTCAGTTGATGAAAAAAATTCAAGTATTTGTCTTAAATAGCTGGCCACCACTGTAGCTTTTTTATTTTTTATTTCCTGTTGTAAAAATTTGCAAGTAAACTCATCAGGGATACACAAATTTACTGCATTTACGAACGCACCCAATATTTTCTGATATACGATTCATCTTTGGTTTCAATTTTATTTAGATCCATGTATAATTAAGAGAAAGGTGGACATCGTACAAATTGTTTGCCACATTTTCTCACAAAAGATGTCAAAGTACAATTTTTAAAATAGTTTAACCTACCGAATGGTGTGTTTTCAGCAACATTTAAGACATTTTATAATAAGTAAGGAACAGACTGGTACTTTTAATGGATGCAAAGGTGACTGATGAATAATTTGATAATAGTTTTCCATTCCCCAGAACCGACTATTCTGAACGATAAATAGTTCGTTTTGTTGGCACGTTGTTTCTTTCAAAAATTTCACGTAACTTTCTCATCGTCACAGTACGATTAATCGAATATTTTTCCATAATAAATTTGCCACGTGTCTACTTCACGACTGCCAAATATGAACTGTCAAGACTGATGTTTACCAAAATGGCGGCATAACAAAGTAGTATACCATCCCGGCGGACACCCTGTATATATTTGCTAAGAACAATAGGTGATGTAACATATATGAATGAGAAAAACACCTGTTTGGCCAAAATGTAAAATTTTGACTACTCAGAGTGCTCCGATAGATCAGTCGATATTGTGCTGGACTATTAATCTGAGGGTTGCGGGTTCGATTCCCGTCAGAGACTCTGGGTGTATCTGCAGACAAGCAAAATGCTTCGCCGTTTGTGTTTGTTTTTTAAAAAAAAAAATTCTTGACCGGTTTTTTTGAAAAATTGTATCTGCATTACTATCCTTGTTGCATTTTATCCTTTGACGCAAACAAATTTTCAACTACAAAAACAATTAGAGAATACATTAGCTCATTTATTGGTGTACATAACCTTTTTAATATCCATATATGTATGTTGTGACCAAAATTTAGAAAATACAACACGGTGGTCCATCATACCCGAAGGTACTCTATCATTGGGATATTTTTGTTAATACGGAGAGATAAATGCTTCGGCTCTCGGTCGGTTAACTACAACTTAGGGATTGGCTAAATATATCAAAATGTCGATATATAAGAAAAAAAAAGATATAAGAAACTGGCATCACTGCATGCATTATTTTTTTTTTGTAAACTGATGTGAAGAGAGATTTTTTTCGTAATAAGTCAATACGGAAAAACTACAAACACTTTTTTATATAACCTACACCACCATAGTGGGGAGAGTATAATGCGTTTGTGGATATGTTTGTAATGCCCGACCGTCCGTCTGACTGGTCGGCTGGCTGGCTGTTCATGTAAACCTTGTGTTGAAGAAATTTCGATCAAATTTGGTATATATTATTTCTTCGGCCGAAGGACCAAGCCTATTGAAACTGGCTGAAATCGGTCCTTTATTTCACCTAGCCCCCATACAAATGTCCTTCCGAAATTGGACTTTATCGGTCATAAATGTTTAATTTATATCTCCACAAATTCCACTCCAAATAAGTTTTATATATACTTATATACAAAATTCATATCACCAAATTTTGTTACGATCGGATCATAATTAGTCATAGCTCCCATATAGACCCACTTCCGAAAATCACTTTAACGTGCTCGATTCATAATTGGTCATAGCTCCCTTATAAGGCCCACTTCTGAAAATCACTCAAAAATATAAATTATTGAAATTTAAAAAGAAAATGTTTTTGCTCTTTTACTTAGTGTAGGGTTATATGATCGGGCTTGACCAACCATACTTTCTTACTTGTTTTTTGGTGTGGTTTCGATATGATTGAAGTTGGTTTGTGTAAAGAAATATGTCTTCAGTTTGGAAATTGTTCCAAAAAAAAAAAGAAAACATGAACCCGCTTCTTGTAATTTGTGTGGTAAGACATACAAAATTTAGGCTGTCGTAATTTTTGATGCCTTTAATATTTTGTCATTCATTTTTGTATATATCGATACTGTTCAGTAATATCGATAAGATATATGTATGTATATCGATACATTTTTTCCATTTGACCATCTCTACTACAACTTATTTGCTATGACTAATTAACTAGTAGTAGTAGTTTAAAATTACATTTGCTTTTATATGTACATATTATGAATTCCTTATTTTTAATCTTAAGGTCACTGTTACACGTTCAATATATATTGTGATATTTGGATCGCGATCCATTGTAATGGATCATGCAAAATTAGGTTATTCTGCAATTTGGTCGCGATCCATCAATACTGCATGCTACACGTTCAATTAATATCGCGATACTGGATGGCGATCAATATATATTGAACGTGTGGCAGTGCCCTAATAGTTTTGTTATGTTTTTTACTTTTTTCTCGTGAATTGTTATACATATGTATATTAGGCATATAACTAATTTAGGCGAAATTTTTGGCATACCACCACGTGATGGCCAATGTTGTATAAGTAATGAAAATCATTTTTTTATGTCATTTGGAATCAAAAACATCACACACCAACACCAATTTCTAAAATAAACCAAACTTTTGTTTCTCTGAAAAATGATGTAAATAATTTCATAATTTTTTTGCAAGTCTGTGGGATACTTCCCTAATTTAAAAATTGTTTATTGAAGTATGTCCGCAGTTATTATTAGAATAAAATATATTGTATTTCAAAGTAATTGAAAATATTTCATGAAAAACTTTATTGCGTTTGGTGCGTGAACTTTTTTAACAACCGCGAAAAAATAACACCGTGGTTTTTTTATATTTTTTAATGCTCTATTTGACTACGCTTTGCCAATTTGCATATTTGCAAAAATTGTCAATAGTTATATCCCTAATGTATATGTATGTATTTTTATTTTAATAATAACAATTTTTCAAAAACAAAAATTTTAAAAAGTGGTTTTATTGAAAAATCTAATTTTTCAAAAAATTATGAACCACAAAAATCGGTTTGCGTCACGTTTGTGCGGTCGCAATTGGTGGTGTATACATACTGTTACGAAATTGTACTTGAATTCAAATATAACGATTTTAACGGCTGATTTAAAAGTAGCATAATGCTTTCAAATAACAGTGCTGTAAAACTGTAACATATCTGTGGGCATTATTAAATAAAAGCTTTCAGTTGATTTGATCGTAAGTTGCCAACGCTGTATTCGATTTCGAATGTTCAGTTAAAGAACATTGTAGAAAGTACACCACAGATGGCGTAGATATTAGAAATCTCTAGACAGTTAAAGAGCTTTCTAGATGGTAATACAGTGTTATAAATGGTGGCAGAGGTTGCAGTCGTGAGGGAGTTTATCAGAGACGCTTTTCGAATAAACATCATCTAAGTGCCTTAAAGTGTGTTGTGTTTTTCAAGTAAATTCGTGTACATTATAAATTGTGTCTGTAATTCTGAGAATTTATAAACGTGTATAAAAAACATTGAGTGGCTATTTAATTCTGTTGTTGTTGTACATTTTAAAGAAATAAAGAGTTGTTACAATTTTCAAACTACTAAACGGCTTTTATTTGCAATCAAAAGTATCCGGTTTATTTAAAGGAAATAAACCAGCGTTTTGAAAAGGTTAAAATGTAACAATACTTTTATTTTTGTAAACAAAAATAGAAAATTGAGATTTTGCTTTGTAAAAATTGTTCCTTGGGAGACTGTATGTACTAAAGTAGTTTGTAAGGTATGCCTTATATACTACATACACTTGTATACATCCATATATGTATATACGTATGTATATGAATGTGTGCATGTTTATATAAATATGTATGTACATATTTATATGTATAGATTTTTGTTTAAATACTTTGATGATACAAACGTTTTTTGTGCGTTAAATCGTTGTGAGGTGGGCAAATATTTTGGTGGGTAAATTAATTTTAAATATTTTTGTTGTGTTTTTTTGTTTTTCTTTTTTAAATCACTTTTTTAATTATTTTTAAAACACTTTTGTTGTTATTCTTGTCGTTTGGTTTTTATATGTACTATGTACGTTTAAAGAAACGCTAAACGAAACTTTCTTATAATTTTTATTTTTGTATTTTTTTTTGTTGTTTGTTTTTTTATTTTGTTCAACACTGTGTGTATTTATTAACATTAAGGTTTGGAATCAACAGATTCTTGAGTGCCAGCTGTTTGTAGTACAATCTCGTTTTGTCGTTTCGTATCAGACCGCACTGCACACTAAAGACACAACAGAGAAACGCACAAATATTTACACCGCCGCCGCGAGCGCAATAATCTTAGAATACCTTAAGCACTCATTCATTCATTCACTTACTCACTCACTCGCAAAACCCAGTAAGAGACCGACCGACGGACGACCGACCCGTGCTCAATAATTGTATTGTGAGCAGTCAAGTAAAAGCAATCGACTACCGACCCCGACAATGTTGACAATGACGATATATTTATACGATATGTCTGTTTGTATGTACAACCAGCCGTACAACGACCAGTCAGCGTCAAACGCAGTAAATGTTGGATCGAACTAAACAAAGCACGGATGCAGCACAGCGAATAAACTTGGCAAAAGTTAACCGAATAGCAGGCACACACAAACACTCAGTAACAAAAAAAGAAAAAAAAAAAAACAAATAAATATGTATACAAAAATGCTCGCAGCAGCAATATTTAATATACAGAATTTATACAAATTACTATGTAGTTAGATAGATTATAGGTAGTTACAGTAGAGCGACGGCAAACGAGTAACATCTGCATATGTATCTACAAAAATATCCGATACGATTGTAAGCATTTAATGTGACAAAACTTAATAATATTTAATAATAACAATTATATCGAGATACTGCCGACGATACAGGTTTGCCAAAAGAGCTCTTCTCTATTTGACCGTCCATCTATATACATACATATGTATCTATCTATTCGTACAATGTGTCTCTTTAATTTGTTTACGTGTGTACGAACCAATCAATCCAAGTATGTACGTGATGTCTGTCCGTCCGTCTGCCTCCGATATTGTTGTTCAAAAAATATAAATATTTTTATTTTTTTTTATTATTTTCTTTTTTGCTTTTTTAATTCATTTTATTCTTTTCTTTTCACTGCGCCATGCGTGTATCTTTTAATTCTGTCAGAACGAAACTGAGATACAAAAATGTTGAATATTTTCGCACAAGTGTTTGTTGCTTGAGACGGATGGCAGGCAGCTGGCTGGCTGGCTTTCTGGATGTTTAAATAAAACAAGAATAATGAATACAGAACAGAATCCACTTGTGTTTGGTTGGTGGTTGATTGTGAAGAGAATCCAATGTGAACATTGTTTCTTGTTGGAAATCTGTTGCTGTTACTTGTTCAACATTTTTAAACTTAGCTACCGATACTATGTTTTGTATCTGACAAATGTCAGTTTGTATCCTCTTGTTCTTACCATAGAGAAAATATACATAGAGCGGAAACTATAAAAAAACTCAAACAAAAAAATTACTCAAAAAAGTTACATATACGTGTTGTTTTTGTTTTCACATAGTTTTTTTTACTAATACATTCTCACCACTAAGGTTTTTGACAACTGAGTTAGGTCTTTGACAGCATAGTTTCCGCTCTATATGTTCTCTATGGTTCTTACTATGTTACTCATACGAGAACAAAACTTTCAAAACAATACTATACCCGTTAATACCCTTTGTGTATAATACAACCAGTGTTACCATTTTGGCATATTTTCTGCTGGATTAGGCAAACTGATTGCAGCTTCATTAAAATATGTATGTAATGTTAAGTGCTATTTACAATATTATTATACCCTAAAACATCATATTGAAGAGGATTTTATGCGTTTGTGCTAATGTTTCTAACGACCAAAAATATTAACACACCTTAACACACTGAATATTGCTATTACGATTAAAAAGTATCAAAAAGTACCTAACAAACAACATGTTGCAACATAAGCTCCTCTTAGATATCATAACAAGTTGGAATTCATCAGAATTCGAGAAGCATTTTCAATAACGGGCAACTTTTGCACGAAAATAAGACCTCGTCAAGGGTTTCAATCATTAAGTGGTTTACTCTTTTATTACTCAAAACTGTTACTTACACAGAAAAAAAAAATTCATAATTGGAATGAATTTTGTAATAAATATTATTAATCGAACTTGACTTTTTTTTCCCAAACTTATTTCATTCAAAATAAGAACATGTTCATAAATATTATAAAATTTTACATGACGAAAATTTTTGCTTTTTTTACTTAATTTTTTTAATAAATTGCATTATAATTGTATTATATAATGAATTAGTGCAAGAATATTTGCATGATAGCCATATATTGGCCAATATTTTAAGATAAAAAGGAGAATATCTGAAACTTAAAAATTATCATTAAACATAATAAAACATTCATAAATATAAAAGCATTTCATCCTCTTAAATCAATTTAATCATTTTCGCGCTTTTTATATCATTTTGTAGCTGAAAATCATAAAAAAACTAAAAATTTTCCATGAAAAATTTCAAAAATTTTTGAACAATATAAAAATAAAAATGAAATTGAAATTATATTTTTCAAGCCTTCTAGATTTTATTTCAAAACATAAAATATTAAAAAAATCATACTATTTAAGAAATTATTTATAAATGTTATGAATTGAAATCAATGAATTCGAATCATAATATTTATGTTGAAACTTTTTTCTGTGTAATGTATATTTTCGAATAGATTTAAACAATTAATGTACATATTATTTTTCTTTTTATTTTTAATAAGAACGTGAAAAACATGACTGAGATTACTCGATAACTGCGATTAAAAGCAATTCCTGATGTAAACTTTGTGCGCAAATTACAGGTCGCAATTTTTTTAAGGTATTTAATAAAAATGTCCATGTGATCATTGGTGAAAAAATAGAACAAGTACCATTCGAATAAAAAGAAAATTAAATAAAGTCCCCGCCTTGAATTCTCACTCACTTAGGATTATATGCGCTTAAAGTACAATTATAATAAAAGTACAATTATAATAGACAAAAAGTACCATACAGCCGCCATTTATAGATTCCCAATCGGTCGGGGTCACATAAGCTACACTTCACGTTTCTAGGTTCATTGGTGAACAAGATACAAAAAGTACTATTCATATAAAGAAAAGTCTTCCCTTGAATTCCCACTGACTTATGACCATATATGCTTAATTTTATGTTTCTAGTTCCATTATTATAAAAAATTCAAAAAGTACCATTAGAATAAAGAAAAAGTGCCATAATGTCCCCACTTGTAGATTTCCTTTCGCTTAGGTCCATATAAGCTTTATATCATGGTCATTGTTAAAGAAAATACAAAAAGTACCATTCGAATAAAGAAAAAGTACCAAAAGCCTACCCCATACCACACATTTAGGACCATATATGCTAAATTACATGTTTCAAAAAAGTATCATTAGAATAAAGAAAAAGTACCATGAAGTATCCGCTTGAATTATCACTCACATAGGACCCACATACGCAAAAGTACCAAAAAAAAACAACCACTTGAAGATTCCCACTCACTCGAGTCCATATAAGCTTTATTTCCTGTTTCTAGGTTCATTGGTGAAGAAATTACAAAACGTACCATTCGAATGAAGAAAAAGTACCAAAAAGTCTCCCCCTAGAATTATCACTCATTTAGGACCATATATGTTTAATTTCATGTTTCTAAGTCCATTATTATAGAAAATTCAAAAAATACCATTAGACTAAAGAAAAAGTACCAAAAGGCCCCCACTTGTGGATTCATATACAATCGGATCCATATAAGCTCTATTTCTATTTCTAGTATCATTAGAGAACAAAATGCATAAAGTACTATTTTAATAACGAAAAACAATGTCCTTTTTCAAAAATTAAAAAAAAATTACAAAAACTTAAATTTTCATAACGTAGTTTTGTAATTGAAACACTTATAACATTCTTAATATGTCAATAAAATATTGTTTCCAAATGGGTAGAAGGACATACCCATACTTATTATTTACATAAATGGATTAACCTCCATATAAAATAAGGTTTTTTTACGGTTTTTTTTGGTCAATTTCAAAAATTATATAAGTTTCAGAGTTATTTACGTCTATGCTGAATTGGCCAAACCATGTATTTGTATGTCGAAATTTCTTTAATGGATCATTTATGTTATTTTTAATTATATACCTAATTGAAGCCTTTCCAAAAATGACATACTTTTTTCGGTACTTTTATAACGTCAATGTTTATTTGGCCAACTCCTATATGCAATTTATAATATTTTTTGCGATGGATCAAGTGTGTTTTTCTTAAATGTACACCAAATTTTACATGAATAACCTAACTTTTTCGATAATTTCAAAACGTCCACGTTTGTTTCGCCAAACCCTGTATATGTATTCCGAAATTTGTACGACCATTTTTTTCAATCACTTATGCTATTCTTCATTTTTGGACTAAATTTCAGGCATTTACATGAATAAACAAATTTTTTCGATGCTTTTAAAATGTTCATGATTGTTTGGGCAAACCCTGTATATGTAATCCGAAATTTGAATGACCGATTTTTTTTCGGTCACATATTTTATTCTTTATTTTTGGAATAAATTTCAGCCGCTTACATGCAATTTTTGATACTTTTAGAACGTCCATGCTTTTTTGACCAAACCCTGTAATTGAACATCGAAATATTTATCGATCGGTTGGTTATATTATTCTTAATACAAATATTAAATTTCAAACATTTTTATAAAGAAATAAAGAAGTTTTGGCCGGAATTGACCACCGCACAGTGGTATGAGAAAAAAAAGAGGGAAATAAATCTGTAACTTCTAAACCCTTAGTCCGATTTGAATGAAATTTCACATGCGCAAAAGGGAAGTGTTGTCGAGTTTAAGTTTTAATCTGGACCTCATGAGCCCACCAGGAGCTGGGCCAGAGGTCCCCAAAGTAGACACCTCGGATATGGTAAATTTTAAAAATTAAATATATAGAATCTTCTCATCGAGCACTACATAAAACCTCGTCGTAGCTATCAAGTATCTCTTATAGCTTAGGAGATATTCGCATTTGAAAATTATAATTTTTGATACCGAGGGGACCAGGTCCATTCAAAAAACGCCTATTTTTTCTGTAAAATTCAACTTTAGGGCAAAAATTCTCAAACCCATTTTAGATGGCCCAATATGTTCTTAATTATTTTGTAAAGGGTTTCGATAACCCCGCCCCAGATATGGATATTATAGCCAAAAAACAAAACTATCCCATTTTTGGATTTTTTAATACTTTTTTAGGAATTGCGGGATTCCTGATTACAAATTTCAAAATTTGTTTTTATTTTTCCATTTTCAATAAAAAATCTATATAACTGTAAAATTTCATTAAAAAATATTCATAAATAAAAATTTTATTTCAATTTGAAAAATTTGTATCTATGCAAAAACTCAATAAAAGCATTTTTTGTCATATTTTTAAAAAAAATATTCCATGAATTTTTTAATTGTCAAAATACTCTATCCGTTGATATATAACATGTCTACTAGAGTGTCCCAAAAAATTTTTTTTTTGTAATTTCGGAACGCATACCCTCAAATTTTTTTATATATATAAAACTATAGTTAAATATGAAATTTTGTCTTTCTATCATGATTGTAACCAATTTACAAGGGGAAAAAATGCATTTTTTTCAGTTTTTGTAAAAATTTTGCCATTAAATAATTACTTTTGCAATTTAATTTAAAAGAATCGATATGTGTACGTAATTGTCGTTCTAATAAGATATAAAACACAAAAATTGGTTAAAAAAATTTTAAAGTTATTGAAAAATCTCCAGGCTATTAACGTGTCTCAGGCAAGAACAAGAAACCTAGGAACAAAATTAACATATTTTGAGAAATATTAAAATAAGAGCTTATTTTTACTTAAAATATATACATATTTACTTGAATATGAGTTTTTGTCTTCGTAGGATACCGTTAACCTATTCGCAGGTATGACCAAAAAAAATGTTTTTAACGGCAGTTTCAAAACTCCAATTTCAAATTTTTAAATATTTTGTTAAACAAATTACAGAATTTTTTGATCATCATTTGGGGCTTTATTGTCAACATAATAGGGAATAAAAATGTGAAAAAATTATGTCAATCCCTCTTATAGTTTTTCCGTACCTTCGATTTAAATTTTGCGATTTTCGAGAAAAAATAATTTTTTGACCATATTTTGGCGAATGAGCTGAATTTCCTTACTGTTATTATAAATACTAAACTTCATGTTATACTTTTCTTGAGTTTCATCAAAATCGGACCAAAAAGATATAACATTTCGCTATTTTTCCATGAGAAATTCCAAATATTGAAAAATTTGACCTTTGACCTTCTCGATTTAAGGGTTGACGTATTCCGATTTTAGTAAAACTTTCAGACTATATTTAAAATTACATGGCCTATAATATTCTGAATAGTTTTTACTTAAAAATCATGATAGTAAGGAAATTCGGCACAATTTTCAAATTATGAAAGGCAAATCAACGCTTGAATTTGTGTGCGTTTGTTTGGTTCACAATTTGTACACAAAACAAAAACAAATTTTTAAAATGTGTGAAATGTTGTTTTTGCTTTGCACATAAACATCACTTTGGTGACGTGATTTACAAAATTAGAGCCTAAAAAACTACTAAACAGTTTTCATTAAAATTTTGAATATAATCTATTTGAAGTCTTTTCTGTTTAAATATTAAAAAAAATAATTAAATTCCTACATAAGTTTTAACCATTTTTGGCCAAGCTCAAAACACTGTGCGACGTATATAAGACCATAGTAAGTTGGACCTACAATAGGTCAAAATCGGAAAAAATATTTTTTAACCCGAATTTTTGTTTCACAAAAAAAAAAATATATTTAAAAACAAAAAGGGTATATACGATTCGGCACAGCCGAGTATAGCTCTCTTACTTGTTAACATTGAATTTGAATAGGAAAAATGTGAAAAAACTCCCGTGGAATTTTTATTCATAAGTGGACTGTATAATAGAAATAAATGATCCACTGGACACATTCTCCTTTGTCCAAAAGGAAAAAAGCCAAGTGTAAGTTCATCTTGGGCCTGCAGTACAATAAATGATTTGATAATGGCTGTAGAAGAGCACCCATGTGTTTGGGAGTACTCTTGTTCGGACAGCAAAGACCGAGGCAAGCGAGAGCAAGCATGGCGCGAAATCGTAACAAAATGTCGGTGGAGGATTGCAAGTAGGGTTCCTAATTACCCGGACTTTTTCCTTTCCCGGGGGGAAATTAAAAAATCTTTTCATTCCTGCAAACTTATTAATACTAAATTAAACAAAAAGCCAGTATAAATTTTACAAGCTTTTTAAAAGAAGTTTGAAATAACAATTTGGTTCTACAATATTGGTCCAGTCTTTTTAAGAGTTTCTAATCTAATAGTAGCATTTTATCGGTATTGTCGCACTCGTAGATTTAATCGGTATAAAATCAATAAATTCTATTGTTTAATTAAAAAATTTAAGAATTTCGACCGTGTTAAATCTGTAAAACATGCGTTGTTAGATTCGAAAGAGCATTTTTTCAAATCAGATCAGTAGATAAACAAATTTAAACCACTATTATTGTTATTATTTTATCTAAATATGAATACATATCCTTAAAAGTTGCATTGTCAGTCACCTTAATAAATCCTTTAAGAACTTAAGAACTTTAAGAACTTAAAATTTAACTTTGATTCATTCTTAACTAATAACCGAATTTTTCTACTGTGGTTTGAGTTGAGTGAAACAAATTTGGTTATTTCAACTGTAACGCTTCTTTGCCAACTGACTATCTGTTGCTAGAACCGAAAAATCTACACAGAGAAAACAGATTCGTGATAGCAACCGAATTTGTTACCAATCGAATGATTCGGTTGCACACATAGAATTTTTCAATTCTAATAACAGAAAGTCAGTTGATAAAGAAGAATTTCAGTTGAGGCAACCAAAATTTAGTTACCCCTTACAAAATATTGTAGTCACAACTGTAAAATTCGGTCACTAAGATAGAATCATTCGATTGGCTACAAATTCGGTTGCTATCACGAATCTGTTTTCTCTGTGTATGGATATAAAAGAATAATACAATTAGCAAAAAAAAAAATTTCCATCGCAACGAAAATTTCTAGAAAAAATATTCCCGGGAAATTTTTCACGCGTGGAACCCTAATTGCAAGGCTAAAATCTGCTTATCAAAATGTAAAAAAGAAAATAAAAACAGTCTTCTTTTTCTTTTGAGTAGAAATCATTTTCACGTCATTAAATAAATTCTTTACAGATTTATTGTATTCTGTGATATGTATTTATTAGGGTATTCAATCGATTAACCGTTAATCGGTTAACCGATTAATTTTTGTCGGTTAACTGTTCGAATAATTTAAAATTGACGATTTTCAAATAACGAATAAACCGATTAATTTGTGTCGATTAACCGATTAACCGATTAACCGAAATGTCTCCTTTTTGCACTTTATACAGAATTATTTTTTAAAATTTAATTTCTTAACTCGTGAATATTCCCTTCTAGCAATAGTTATTTGAAGTATAGTACGGAAACTGAAACTAACGAATTTGGAAATGACATTTTTTCTAGAATATTATATGATGAACTTTGTGATAATGAGTTGAAGGACGACATGGTAATAGACGAAACTAAAGACATTACTGAAACGAGTCTTTAATCAGTACTTAACGATACTATTAAAGTATTCAAAATCTAAAAAAATATGATTATAAAAAACTAAAAAAGATCGTGCCTTATTTTCGATTTTTCGAAGTTTACAATCAGTGAGATAGTTTTTTCAAGTCAAGTTTAATTAAAACTAAAAAAAATCGTTTAAGATTGAAGCATTTAAATTACATTCTTTTTTAAAAAGATTATTTCAGAAGATCTCCTTAAAATCTAAAAAAAGAACTCACATGTGTATATTTTTATTTATTGTTTTGTTGATTTATTATGTTTTGTTTGTTTTTTATGTTTTTGTTCTTTATAGTAACAAAATGCTTATATAAGTATTCAAAATTCGCGTTTTTCTTTTCAATTTAAAATTAAAATAGAAATTATTCGGTTAATCGAATAATTTAATATTAACCGATTATTAACCGATTAAATCTAAACCCCGATTAATTATTTGCTTGATTAACCGATTAATGCAGAAACCCGATTTATGTTAGAAAAACAAAGAATGCAATTAAACACAGTATTGCCGCATACAATAACAATCATGTTCGGAATTCGGCAATTATCGCCCCTTAATCGTTGTGCGTCAAGTTACGGCAACTAAATTTATGAAATTTGAGGCAATCATGTAACTGCAGAGAATTTGATTGGGACAATCGTTTTATTGTCCTCCAAATTAGCACAATAAAAATTGTTACAAATTGGTGCATTGCGGCAATCGTATAACCCTAGCTTAAAGGCTCCATTAGTCTTTGGGTTCTGTAACGTTTCTGTTCTATACCGTTCTGTAGGCTCTCATTTTGTAATTAGTTTTTCCGTAAGAACGTATCAGCTGTTTTTGAAATAAAATCCAAAAAACCCATCTCGGTTATTTTGTTACTATTTTTAGTGTTTTTTGTATTTAGACCATCAATATATTATTGTGAACATTTTTATAAATACCTACATATACCTACAACATTTTTTACATACATCAGTACAAATTTATTTATATTGTTACGTTTTAACCTTCTTAAAACGCTGGTTTATTTCCTTTAAATAAACCGGATACTTTTGATTGCAAATAAAAGCCGTTTAGTAGTTTGAAAATGGTAACAACTCTTTATTTATTCAAATGTACAACAACAGAATTAAATAGTCACTCAATGTTTTTTATACACGTTTGTAAATTCGCAGAAATACAGACACAATTTATAATGTACACGAATTTACTTGAAAAACACAACACACTTTAAGGCACTCAGTTGATGTTTATTCGAAAAGCGTCTCTGATAAACTCACTCACGACTGCAACCTCTGCCACTATTTATAACACTGCCGTCTGCACTCGAATATTCTAGATTGCTCTTTAACTGTCAAAGTTCGAATTCGAATACAGCGTTGCCAACTTACGATCAAATCAACTGAAAGCCTTTATTTAATAATACCCACAGATATGTTACAGTTTGCTATTACAGCACTGTTATTTGAAAGCATTATGCTACTTTTAAATCAGCCCTTAAAATCGTTATATTTGAATTCAAGTACAATTTCGTAACAATATTTTATAAAATGTTCAATGTTTTTTTGAAAATATTATATTTTTTATTCTTTTGTAAATAATAAATATTTCCATTTCAATAAATGTTGGCACCACTGTTTTCATATTGTTAGCATATGAATCAGCTGTTTTAGTTGTCACTTTACGAGTGATTGATCCGCAACAGAACGGCAATGTTACAGAAAAACTTACGGCATATACTACTTCACATAAGCTAAAAACAAAACAGCTGATTCGTTACGAAACGGAACGTACAAACTAATTAGGCCTTAACAGTTATCTCGTACTTATTAAAAGTTACACCCATCCAAAGTTGGAACATGTAAAAATTACCGTATTTTTAATGGCGTTTTCTTTTTTGACACAAAATGTGGCCTGCAAAACCCGGTATAACGAACGATATGTTGCCAGGCCCATTCGTTAAAACGAAAAATTCGTTATATCGAGATTTATTTGTTGAATAAATTTTAAGCTGTGTAACATTAGCTTGATTTGAGAGGCATTACCAAGGATTAATAAATGCCTCTCAATGAGAGGGATTCCGGTTCTAAAATATATCCTACAATTAAAAATATCCATTATTTCAATGAAGATAATTTACAACAACCCTTTTTATGAAAAGAGAGGCGTTTATTTGCCTTTCAAAGAAAATATTTAATCTTCTTTGTTCCACATTCATTAGCGTTAAGCTAAATTGTTAGTCTATTCTCCGATAACATTCTTTCTGGAGCACTAGTTCTCTAGCTCCAATAGATATCAGTTTTATTTGCTTTGAGAGGAGCAAATCAGGAGATAGATTGCGCTCAACTATAATTGTATGCTGATTCTTTAAGAAGCCTTACTCCTAATTTTTTGAATACAGATATTAATTGCATAAAAGCCTCTTTTATATTTGTAGGGCTCTGGATTTTAAAAAAATCTTTTAACTGGAATGTGTTTCACATCATTCTTTATAGATCAAGCTATCAGATATTATATCGTTCGTTTGATTTTGTTTTCTTTTTCTCAATATTCATTATATCGAGTACAAAATTGGTGAAACGTTCGTTATATAAGGTAGTTAATGTTAAAAATATGGTTGTACGTTATATCGGATTTTCGTTAAAGTGAGATTCGTTATACCGGGATTTACCTGCATATATTTTGTACCATTTATTTTTAACGATTACAATGAAACAAAAATCATTACCATTTATGCAATTTGCTTTTATGTAGCTTCTAAATATTATAAAACTATACTTTTTGCTTCAATTTTAACACTTTTAATAGCCATAATAAAGCCATAATTTTTGCCAGAAAAGAAAACATCATAAGTATACACATTTTGCATGAAATATATGAAAACCATTAAAATTTTTTAAAGTGAGCATAGGTTTGTGGAGCTTCTGAAAAGTAAATATAAGCTTTTTTTCATCTATGAAGCTAAATATTTTAATTACTGAAAGAAATATATAAGTTTGAATAAACTTAAAATTAAGTTTTGAGTTTAATCTATTAATATTTTAAAAAGCTTTGAAAATGAAAATTGATTTCGTGGAAAATTTATGGGAAAAAACACAATTGTCAAAAATTAGTATACATACAACCCCACACCACCATGTTTTACGATATTTAGCACTCAGGTTGTGCAAACGTAAAGGCCCATAATCATAGTCAAACACTAAAGTCGGTTATTTTTAAAAACAACTTTAAAATAAAAACCTGCTTTTAATTATTTTGCAACTATAATCAAAATGAATGAATGTAGGTTTTAAATTGAGCCGACTTTAACTGGGTGCCACCTCAAATATAGTTTTTTAAAATAATAACTTAATTTTAAGTTTATTCAAACTTACATATATATTTCTTTCAATAATTAAAATATTTAGCTTCATAGATGAAAATGCGTGTTGTATACTAAATTTTGACTGTGACTGTATGTATGTTCTCTTAACATCAATTTCTCGTACATAAATACAAACATACATATGTAGGTACATACATAAATATATACTGATTTGTATGCATGTTTATTTCAACATATAAAACATTCATCTGAATTATTTATTTAGACCTGATAACATTAGAACATCTTCTAGACAAAATAATTTCTTTTTTTCTTTAGATATTTTTAGAATCTTTTAGCCACTTATACTTTTGATTTTTTTCTAATTATGTTTGTTTGTTTATTTCTTTTGAATAAACAAAATGTGCACTAGCAATTCGAAAGAATTTAAGTGGGCATTGGACAGAAGTGCATGCTAATTTGATCATCGAAATAATTAAGTGTTAATAGTTCTTGACTTTTTCGAAATCTAAATGAATTAAATGATGTATTAAATGCAGAGTGGGGCCAATCGCAAAATGAATTTTGCGATGAGATTTCTTTGGAACTTGTATTAGCAATAGGGGAGGGTTGGACTTTCAACATGTGTTTTAAGTAAAAATGGACCAAAGTTGACCAACTCTGGATACAGAGTTGTAAATTTCACAAATATAAACACATTTTTATAGATTTTTACAAATCTGAAATTTATTAAAATAAAGAAAATATATGTATTTTGCTTGTGTTTACTTTTATTAATGCGTTTTATAAAAGTACAATTCAATTTCTGATACTTATGCAAATAAAATAGAAACAAATTTTGTTAATTCGTAGAAATGTTTATACCTTTTCACGATGAGTGGCAAGGCTATATATATTGTATGAGGAGCCGCAGAATGTTTTCAAAAATTGGGTTTTTGGTATTTTTATAATATTTGGGTATTTGTAATCTTCTAGAAACAATCAAGTCAGCAAAATTTTATTTATTATTATTATTTAATTTCAATGTGTAATTGCTTATATATTAGATCAGGATTAAAAACATTTATTTAAAATAATATCGTTTAAAAAAATGCATAAAAAACATACTTTTTAATTTTGTTTTTAACAAAAAGTACTTTTTTTTTCTTTATTTTCTAATAAAAGGTTCTTTTTCCGATATTAAAATGGTTTTATATCAAACATTCTTAACATTGTAAGAAACTTGTTACCATTTCCAGGTACATGCAGTTTTTCAAGGGGGCGAAATAAATAAAACTCATTTTCCCAAAATTTGAAATGTGCGAAAAAGTGCCGTTTGTTCTGCGGCTCCTCATATATGGTTAAATCCCAGAATATTTTCACATAAATGAAATAATAATTTGTAAATTACCGTATTTATATAAACTAGCATAACCCGGTGTACTTCGCTACCCCTACCCTAGTAAAATTAAAAAATATGAATGATTTCTGATACAACCTAACTCCGTACAATGGAACGAAAATAACACATGCAAAATATAACTAACTAATTTGGTATGGGAGATACCACTCCACTCTTCTGATCCCACCCATTTTTAAATCTTTTGTGTAAAAAAATAACTCATATCAAGCTTTACTTCAACTTTCCTTTCATCACGCTTAGCTAAACTTCGTACAGGGATCAGGAATAAATTCGTTTTTAGCTAACGTCCGTAGAATGGTAATAAATTGATTGATACAGAGTTTAAATATTTTTAGAATTATAGTTCTCGAGATATTCAAAATTAATTATTTACATTGTGCACGACTACTACTGCATTTTCAGACAATCTCTGTAAAATGGTAAGAGAGTGACTCACCTCCTTTTCCGACCCCTCCCATTTTGGTTCCCCAGATATTCGAAATCAATATTTACTCTGTATGAGAGGTGCTACGCCCTCTAATCTAATTCCATCTATATTCAGCTAAACTCCGCACAGTAATCTTATATATAAATAGGCCACACGTTTTTTTGTGGTACACTTTTAAGTATGTTATTGTCCACCAATATTGATGAAATATATATGGTTTAAAAGGTTTTTTTCTCTAGATGTGCACAATATAAAAAATATTTTAAAATTCTTTCCATAAAAGTGGAAAAAAGCGTTTAAAAAGTGGTCGAGTTTCGGCCACCAGGCGATCCTAGTAACAATTTAATTCGTAAAAAGTTTAAACACTTGTACAATTATAGTTCTACAGATATTCGAAATTAATTATTTACTTTGTATAGGGCCACGCCCACTATTCCAATCCCGAACCATTTCAGAGAAACTATGCAAAATTATAAATGAGCCATTTAGACTAAGTTTAAAGAATCTTGCAATTATAGTTCACAAAATATTTAGAAATACCTATTTAATTTGTATGGGAAGTGACTCACCATTTGTTCCGACCCGTCCCATTTTTTATTAAACTTCATGCCGTGATAAGAAATTGATTCGTATGAAGTTTGAAAACCGTCACAATTATAGTTCTGTACATTTATAAAATAAATATTTACTTATGTACAATCCCAATAAGCATTTTTACTGGAATTCAAGTTGAAAGCAAGTGTAATTCAAGCCTTGAATTATAGTCAAGCAATTGAAATACAGTTGTATTACACTTTATTTCAATAGCATTCTCCACTAAATAGGAAACATAAATTCAAGCCATATGTTTTTTGTTTGAAAAATAAATAAATTTTCAAATATTTTTTATGTCTAAAGTATAATTACATTTGCATTCAAGTCAAATTCCAACAAAATGTTCAAGTGCTTGAATTTTTGGGGCTTTGGTGCTTACTGGGAATTACATATTTACCCCCATATGCATAAACAGTTTTAAATTTGTCAAAGGTTTATAAAACTAATTTTAAATGAAAATTTAGTTTGTAAACCTTTGATAAATTAAAATTGTTTATACATATGGGAGTTAGAAAACAACAAAAAACACCTCCAAAATATAGGTTTTTAAGTGACTTTGAATTACTAAAGTCTTCTTCTTTGTTTTCTATAACAACTCTCACTTAAAACAGAGCGAAATCAATACTGTTTAATTGTTTCTCTTATTTATTTACAACAACAAATTGGACAAACACGCATTGTTTTGTTTACATTTTAGCTTAAGGTTCACATGTACACGTTTTTGCATATGTGTTAGTAACATCTTATAACGCTTATAACTCCTAAAAAACTGAACCGATTTCAATATATTCTGCACTTCTGTGAAGAAATCCCTTTAAAATGGTTTATTTTTTACCCTAATTGAATTTATAATGAGAGCGTAAAAGGGGTCTAAAGAAATCGACTTGCCTATTAATATTATGATTGTGTTTATACTATTGATTTAAGGTCAATATGATAACTAAGTTCCGAAAAGTAGTTGGATTGAAACTAATTACGTTAAAATGTAATGACCAGTCAAAGTTGAAATTTCTTAAAAAAAATAGATTGAAACGAACTAAAATCTATATTACTACTATAAATGACCGCAAAATTCAATATTTTGATACATGCAGCTGAAAATATATTTGATTATAATTCGAAAAATACTTACCCGATTTGAATAAGTAATTTTTTTTTTAAATTCCAACAAGTAATTATAAAAATTGCCAATTAATAGTAAAACAAAAAAGGTTCACATTTATCACTTCCTTAACGTTGTAGAGGAGTCATTCTCCTCTACATTTTCATAGTAATTTTAATCTATATATATAAAAATGGATGTTTGTATGTGGGTATGTGTGTATGTGTGTATGTATGTTCCGAATGAACTCAAAAACGGCTCCACCGATTTTGATGAAATTTTCAGGGAATCTTCAGAATAGCCTGTCGGGTAACACTGTAAAGTCAGATTTTTGATTTTCGGTCTGTGGGTGGAGGGGCGTGGCATTATCAAATTTTTACATTATACCGCTAATACCATCTATATATATAAAAAACTTCTTGACGGATTTTGATGAAATTTTCAGGGAATCTTCAGAAGAACCCAGCGGGTAATACTGTAAAGTCAGATTTTTGATATTCGGTCTGTGGGCGGAGAGGTGTGTACAAATCTAATTTTTACATTATACCGTTAATGCCATTATATATAAAAACAGATGTGTGTATGTATGTTCCATATGGACTCAACGGCTGGACCGATTTTGATAAAATTTTCACGGAATCTTCAGAAAAGCATAGCGGGTAACACTGTAACACATAAATACTTTTTTTATTTCCAACGTTCAAACAATGACAATTTTCATTTTGTTGCTTAACATCATTCTAAAAATTAATGATTTGGTGTAAAAGAAAAAAGGAAAACATTCCAACACATGTCCGGTACTATAGAAGTTCTTTTATATTATCAATCGATGATAAACAATTTGGTTTACTCTTGCAAATTAGGTGCATGATTAAAAAATTTCCATATGAAATCTATTAAAAAAATAATATTTTGAATAACTCTCCGCATATCACTTTTAATAAAAAATAACGGTTTTATTCAAATAAAATTTGTTTTCGAAAGGGCATATACGTCTAGAGTCGCAGAAACGGGAAGAGAACGAGATTGACGGCTTCAGCAAATGCGTCGCAGTGCATCTTCATCGAGTGCTGCAGAAACACATCAACAGCATATAGTTGTTTGCTCCCGAATGACTCGATCAAGAGAAACAATCGATTTAAAGTTGCCCGGATTTTATTACAATAAGTATGATGACTACAGGAATCACAAGAATGTATTAATTAGCGCAATGAACAAACATTACTTACATTGCAGCATTTTGAAGTTCCCTAAGGAATCCCCGGGAATGTGCTGTTCGAACGTTAAAGTTATTCTGCCACCAGTTATGGAGCCGTCTGAGTTGCTACAAAGTTACATTTCTGGCGCCAATCCTATTTCCAAACACTTCCTTCAAATTATCCAAAAGTACAACACATGCATTCAAATGATGTCGGCTTCATGCCCACCTTTAAAGTTCAAGGCCAAATGTACCACAGATTTGGAACATTGCTCACGCTTCCCAATGACTATACGAAAAATTCCAATTGATCCCTCCACAAATAAGATTTCATTTCCGGACTTCTGCCAAATGCAAATGAATATTCAAGACGTTGTCAACAAAGTATTCCCAAGTCTTACAACGAACTACAACAATTCGTATTTTCTGTGGGAACATGCAATTTTGGCACCAACAAATAATGATGTTAACAAGATCAATAAGCAAATACAATTGAAACTGCCTAGCAAAACAATAAAATACAAATAGATTGACACAGTAATGAACGAAGAACAAGCCGTCGATTATCCTACTGAATTTTTGAATTCATTGAATCACCGACTTTGTCCGAAACTGTATATTAAATTCGAGATGCAATATAAAAGAGATGTTTTCTAAGGGCCAGCAACGCGGACCGGGTTCAGCTAGTTAAATATAATATAAGATCGTTAATTAATCTCTATTTCTTCTATGAGTAAAATTTTCTTTAAGAAAAATTAACCTTTCAATCAATTATATGGTATTTTTGAAAAATACCCAGATTTTGTGCAGTCAAAATAATAGCACCATCGTAAGAAATTGTATAAAAATGTAGAATATTTATGTTTTCGATTTAAAAAATAGCCATAATATTATAATATGAATTAGTTTATATCGAAATGAATAAAATTTAAAACAAAAAAATTTATTTTACTTTTCTAATTTTTTTAGTAACAAAAAAAGTGGTGTATGTGAGCTCTAGTTTAAAAAATTATGATTTCTGAACACACAAATTAGCTTAATTCAGAAAAAAATATTTATAGATATTTAGAAATGGTTTTAAAAAACATTGCGTTGAAATAAAAATATATATTTTAGGTAGCGAAACCGCTTATCGCTTTTAATCATAACACTCTTGGCCAACCGCATAGTGGGTTCGATGGTACCCAAAGTGGCGATCATTGTTGCCAGATAATTTTGGTATAAAATCGTAAAAATTGGACTAAAAAATCGTCAAAACCGGCAAAATATTTTTGAAATCGGAAAAAATAAAAATATCTAGTTTTTTTTTTTGAAAATTTTCGGTTTTTTTCATAAATTTATAGAATTAATGTTGTAAAATATGTGTTATATAATAAGAATTATTTCACCATGAGTGGTAAGGCTAAGGGTATATAAATTCGGACCAACAATATGTCAATTTCGGAAAAATCAAGCTTTATTAATTTTAAAAAGTCTTTAGTATAGATTTATAGGAATCATTCATGTAACTGTTTGTATAAACGTTTAAAATTTTTTATTAATATTATATTGGTTAAAAATTCGTTACGCGTCTAAAAATAAAAGTTAAAAATTTCAATTTTTTCCAAAATCTTAACATTTTTTGTTTTGATTCATTAAATCATTAAAATAATCATATTCTATCTTACAAAAACTATTACGGTTCAATTTGTTTTAATTATATTTGTTATTAAAATGATTATATGAAAACCTTGATGTAAATATAGACTTTTCAGAAAATCGTCATTTTGAGGACTAAAATCGGCAAATCGCACTTTGCCATTTTTACTATCAAAAGTCGCCAAAATGCCGATAAATCGGCAAATCTGGCAACAGTGGTGGCGATTAATTCATAGAATTCGTGGTTTTAAAATATAATATTTTTTATTAATGAGTTATTATAAGCACATAAAAAACATTTTAGAAAAAAAGGTTAAAAAATTGTATAAATATTTTTTTCAAAAAAGTCACAAAAGAGAATATTATAATTTTTTAAAAATGAATAATTATAAATACATAACAACACAGCATTTTAGAAAAAAATGAAAAAAAAAAATTTACTGTTTTTTTTGAAAAAAGACCTTAGTTCACAATATATGCTGTAACTTTGGAATCGAAAGTGAGAAATTAATGAATAAAATTGAATTAAAGCATACATAATGTGCTATTAAAAAAATCAAATAATAAATTCAAAAAATTAATATATATTAGTATAAATTTAATTTAAAATCCAATTTTTGTTTTACACAAAATTTTATAAAAATAAAATTTTTTCAAAAAAGTCACAAAACAGAATATTATAATTTTTTAGTAATGAATAATCATAAATCCATAAAATCACAGCACTTTAGAAAAAACAAGTTTAAAACAAAACATTTTTTTAACCCGTTAAGCGCATTATTGTTTTTTGGAAAAAAGACCATAGCTCACAATTTATGCTATAACTTTGGAATGGAAAGCGATAAATTAATGAATGGAAATGAATTGGAAATTAAAGCATACTTAATATGCTATTAAAAAATTCAAATAATGAATTTATTATATGTACATATTTACATATATTAGTATCAATTTAGTTTAAATTTTAATTTTTGTTTTTCACAAAATTTTATAAATGTAAAATTTTGTTCAAAAAAGACACAAAAGAGCTTTAAAAAATGGAAAAAAAAATTTTAACCTGTAAGGCGTTTTTTGTTTTTCGGAAAAATATAATTTTCGCTGTAACTTTGAAAACAAAATAAATTTAAAGAATAAGTTAATATGTAATTGTATTCCTATTAGTATAAATTTGTATCCAATTTTTCTTTCACAAAATTCAGTAAATGTAAAATTTAATCTGAAAAAAATAAAAAAATTTAAAAGTTTTGGGGGAATCTTTCTTTGGTTTCGTTTTACCATCTTAATAAAAAATATATTAAAATAATTGTATTATTCTGCATTCTCAAATTCACCACAAATATCCCAATTATCATAATCTTCATTATAATCATTATCTTCATCTGCATCATCATTATTATAATCTTCTTCATCATTATCATCATCACTATCTTCATCGTTGTTATCATTTACTGGTATTGTTAAATAAATGACAACCAGAGTTTTTACACAAAAATTAAAATAAAAAAATGGCCGGGCATTGTCTGGACTTTTTTTCTTAAATAATAGCTGATATCCTATACTATTCTAAAATCTATAAAACTAATTTCAACTATAACTTAATACTTGTGGCCCATTAAATGCGGAAATTATACCAATTTTGGACCTTTTTTAAAAAAATTATTAAAAATATATACACATAATTTTTATAAAAAAGAAAAATTTTACTATATACTTTAATACCTGATGTTGAAGGTTCCATTATAAAAGATTTACTTTTAATAGATTTAACACTAACAATAATAGCTAGAATTGTAAAAATTTCCAATTTTTTTCTCTTTTTTTAAAAACAGCAATAATTTGCTATCATTGAACGCTCACTGAAAAGAAAGTAAACAACTTAGTTGATTTATTTTTACAGCTAGTGATGCAGAATTTTATCTACTTTTTCCCTATACCAAAATTTATTATAAAAACTTTATTTCTAATTTTCAATTAATCGCCACTTTTATACCATTTGAACCCAACGTGCACCGTTTCGAAAATCAGGCATTTATGTTCTGCACGGTGGTGAAAGGATTTAAATAAATTATTTAAATCCTAGAAAAGTTTTACCAATAACAATATAACATCCTCTATTAAAGGTAAAATTTCCAAAATCACATTACCATTTTCCAACATTCAAGAACCAAAAAACTTCTTGGTCAAATAATTAAACAAATTATATTGTTTGATATCAGACTTCTATAGAATGTCCTCCGAATCCATTTTCAACCAAAATTTAAGATAATATATTCATATTTTCTTACAAACACACAGATTTTAAAATTATAATTTGATCGTGGTTTTTCTACTATAACATTCGAAGAATATATTGAATATGTGGAATAAATAATTCAATATTATATGATCAAATGCTTGATAAAATCATACTCAGATATAAATCAAAGAAATTATGACCCTAGGAATGATCTATGGAATGATAAATTGATATAAATTTGGGTTTCAAGCTATAAGGTCAATGTCGTGGCACAGGATGCGATATCCCCAAACATAATTTTTTTAAAACTAGATGGCCACGAGTCACAAAAAGGGTAAAAGGAAACCAAAAATATTTAAGAACTTATTTTGGGGCATACAAGTTCGATACAAAATTTTAGAATATTTATGGGTAGGAGGTGGTCGGTCTCTTTTTTGCCCAAAAATACGAAAACAAAAGGCAGCAATATTTTACTTTTAATAATAACGTGTTAAGAAAGTTACAAACCATAATAATTGTTACTAAATTAAATTTTGTCCTGGTTAATTTTAGTTTATTTTAATCGATTTCTATCTTGGTGCTATTTTTCTGACTGATAGTTTTTCTTTAAAATTTGCATTTAATTTTCAAAATTATTTTTAATGTTTGAAAGTTTATTGAATTAAGCATAAATTAATACAAAAACAACAAAAATTAATTTAACAGTTTTTACGTAATATTATATAACAATATGAATGTCGTGGTGCTATTATTTTGACATTCATATACAAACATTCCAGAAAAAATGCAAAATAATCATTTTCGTATTTTGTAAATATTTTGCGATTTTGCTGAAAATTTTCATCTAAATATAAATATTTTTAGTAACTTCTTTTACGATTTCCATCCAATATTTTGGTTCTATAGGCGAATATATATATTTGATATTTGTGTGTGTATATTTTGAATTACGTCAACGTAAACTCAATGAAGATAAGTCGATTGTGAGTATGTACTCTCATTTTTTCTTTAAGTAACTTAGGCCAATTATCATTGGACCTTAACAAAATAGTAAAATATAAAAATTACAATGCAAACAATAAAGTTGTATTAAGAAAACACAATATGCACTAACAAATCGATGCTAAAATTGTCTGAAACGGATAAATAACTAATTAAGATGTACATAACATTGTCTTAATACTATATTTTACTAGCTGAACCCGGTCCGCGTTGCTGGCCCTTAGAAATCATTTGTTTTATATTGCATCTCGATCTCGATTTTAATATACAGTGTCCGACAAAGTCGGTAATCCAACCTTCAATTTTAATACATGTAGTGGCATTTACAGTGTCCGACAAAGTCGGTAATCCAACCTTCAATTTTAATACATGTAGTGGCATTTCGCCTGGTTCCAATGAATTGAAAAATTTAGTATGAAAATTCCTTATTCATGCACCTAATATGCAAGAGTAAACAAAATTGTTTATCACATACCGAAAATCAAAAATCTGACTTTACACTGTTACCCAAAAGGCTTTTCTGAAGATTCCGTGAAAATTTCAACAAAATCGGTCCATCCATTTTTTGGTCCATACGGAACATACATACACACATTCATTTTTATGAAATATAGGACATTAGCGGTATAATGTAAAAATTTGATTTTTACACGCCCCTCCGCCCACAGACCGAATATCATCAAAATCGGTCGAGCCGTTTTTTATATATATAGATGGCATTAGCGGTATAATGTAAAAATTTTATTATGTCACGCCCCTCCACCCACAGACCGAAAATCAAAAATCTAACCTTACAGTGTTACCCGATAGACTATTCTGAAGATTCCCTGAAAATTTCATCAAAATCGGTCCAGCGGTTTTTGAGTTCACTCGGAACATACATACATACAAACATCCATTTTTATATAGATGGATATAGATTAGAAATGTGTTATTTATGCAATATACAATCTAAATCTTATAGTAAATCAATATCAGTTAAATTAAAGAAATTTACTGCCTGTTTTTATAAAATACAGATTAAATTCGTTTTAAATATAAAAATATTTTTTATTAAATTAATTTTAGAATCAGACCTACGCTGTTACAATTGTGCATGAAATTTAGAATCATTAAAGCCCTAGTTCGAGAGGATACATATTTGTTTTGACCATAACATAACTCATATCATTCAAACAAAAGAAACTATTTTAAAATCTGTTTGAAAAGAAAATACTAATGACATTTTGAAGTTGTAAATTTACAAATACTGTTATTTCACCAAAACAAAGTGATAGAGAAAAATTATAACATTCCAACAAAATATAATTGCTACATTATAATATCGGTATATTTTTTTATTCTTTTTCTATCACTGTGTAATTTTATTTTTATTATTATTATTAAAATTTCACATTAACCGACTCTATAAATTATAATAAATCGAAGTTTAGTTTATAGTCCCAAAAATATTTATAAACCTTAAAATAGTCCCATTTACTTGTAAATGTTTTTGTGTGTATTTTGTTATTGGATTACGGTAAAATTTTGCATTTGCAATGATGCTAGACCATTCGCACTTAACAGTGAATACCGCTAATGTCAATAACATTCAAAAATCACTTTTATTAATTTAGCCCTCCTTTGAGAAAAGAGCAAAATATATTAATAAATATAGTTGTTCTTAGTTCAGTCACAATTATGTGGATACATTTTCAAAAAGTGTACAACTATCTCAAGTCATTAATTTAAATAGTTTCTCATTGATTTTGTTTATATAATTAAATTCATAAACACGTACTATCAAACATTTAGTGATTGTTGTTGTAATTGTTTTTATTTTTATTTTTTTTTTTAATTTCCAAGTAAAAATCGTAAAATTTATAGTTAAAACAAATTTAAAACTTTACGACTTGTTATATGCAATTATTTAAAATTTTATTAACTGTAAAGCGAAAGCATTTATTTTCTTTTATTTTATTTTTATACCCTACTCCATATTGGGGTGGCCATACTGCATTTGTGTTAATGTATGTAACGCCCAAAAACACTTTAAGTACACAGATCGACTCGGAGTCACTTTTTAAGTCAATTGCTACTATATCCACATAAAATTCAATAGAAATAAGTTTCATAGGTATATCACTAAATTACACGAACTAATTTAATGGCGATCGGTCCATAATTGGTCATAGTTCTCATTTAAGTGCACTGCTACACGCTCAATATATATTGACCGCGATCCAGTATCGCATGCAGTATTGATGAATGACCTAATTTTAATAATCCATTACAATGGATCGCTATCCAAATATCGCAATATATAGAGTAAGTTCGGGTAATGTGGTATAGCTGATTATCTCTAAAACTAAGATCATAGGAGTAGCGGTACCAGGCTTAATAGTTTTATGATCTCAGAAAATTAACATTGGGTGAGTGTACTTCATTTTAGCAGGTCATGAAAATAGTCAGATGTAAAAATTCAGCATTATCTTGTGGTAGACTTTTTTTTGTGATCTGTTAAAAATAAATTTTTTCTAAAATCACGTGTTTTAAACTTCATTAATTTAATTTTAAAGTCAAATGGGAATATTTTGCTATTGAAAAACTCATGCAACAATATAACATATTTAGTGTATATTGTGACGTTTTAACCTTTTCAAAACGTTAGTTTATTTCCTTTAAATAAACCGGATACTTTTGATTGCAAATAAAAGCCGTTTAGTAGTTTGAAAATGGTAACAACTCTTTATTTATTCAAATGTACAACAACAGAATTAAATAGTCACTCAATGTTTTTTATACACGTTTGTAAATTCGCAGAAATACAGACATAATTTATAATGTACACGAATTTACTTGAAAAACACAACACACTTTAAGGCCCTCAGTTGATGTTTATTCGAAAAGCGTATCTGATAAACTGACTAACGACAGCAACATCTGCCACTATTTATAACACTGCCATCTGCACTCTAGATTGCTCTTTAACTTTCAAAGTTCGAATATTCTAGATTTTACTAATACATACGCCATCTGTGGTGTACTTTCTACAATATTCTTTAACCGAATATTCGAATTCAAACAGCATTGCCAACTTACGATCAATGGTCAACTGAAAGCTTTAAGCACGGTAAGCCGCCTACTTTAACCGCAACCATGGAAGATGATTTAAATAAAACGCAACTCATTTACAAATTAAAATACTATGAATCGGTTATGTGGTTTAGCATACAATAAGTATTAAAAGAAAATGGTATATCACATTACCCGCCAATTTTTTCAATGGCTTGTTTATGGGCTTTTTCTCTCTTTCCCAAATTTCTCTAAAACTTGAACTAAAAAGACTTTTTTACTTTCATGGATGTAAACCTAACACTTGTAGTAGAATACCAGCTGAGAACTGTTCCAATCGAATTAAGATTCTAAAAATTATAGTCAAATAAAAAATAGGTATACCACATTACCCGAACTTACTCTACTGAACGTGTAGCAGACCGAATATAATTTCTTACTTGTTTGTCCTAGCTAATGATTTTTTTATTGTCATATAATACACACAATATTCAATATACAAGCATTTAGATAAGAAATAAAAAAAAATAATTTAAAAATAACGCATAACGTTTAAAAATAACGCATAAAAAACATACTTTTTAATTCTGTTTTTAACAAAACGTACTTTTTTTACTTTATATTTTAACAAAAGGTTCTTTTACTAATTTAAAAATGGCTTTATATCAAACATCCTTAACATTTAATGTGGTGAATTATAGCAGATATAGATTTGTCTCTTGTTCGAATAAAACGAATAATTCGAATAAGAGATTTTAACTTGTTCGAATAATTCGATCATACGTTTAAAATTAATCGAATTATTCGATTAATTTAATTTTTTTTAAAAAAAGTAAAGAATGAAGTTTTGATGTCAATTTTTTAATACATATTTTATTGTTAAAGAAAAACAAAAAATAACGTTAAAGTTAACAATTCACGTATTGGTAATGTTAAAAAACATTTGATAACAAAGTCCATCATTAAATTTTCAGCAGAAATATTCTGATCAGATTAACTCCCGAACAATCCACAAAACAATTGACAAACCCTTTAGTTTCCGTTTTGGAGCTATGCTTTAAAAATTTTGAGCTAGTTGGACATGATCCTGAATTCAAATACAATATAAACGTATTCAGAACTTTTTTATGTCGTTCATTAATTCGGGTTTTAAATTGAGTAACTAATTCTTTAGTGAATTAATTATTCACTATTTCTAAATTATTTATAACAAATTGTATTATACATCAAGGGTATCAACGTTGCCTAATCTTTGCTTAATAAAGTGGTCTTGGCGAATTACACAATAAAGAGAATCTGCCCAAAGTTTGATATCATTGTCAGTGAACGTGGCTAATTTGAAGAAGCATGATTGACGCATTTACAAATACGCAAAAAGTTTATACCATGTTAGACAAAGATGTTCAACGATGTTCAAAATCATGTATAAGACGAACTCCATGCTTTTCTTGCAACAATCATTCGATTTATTAAATTCAATAATTCATCAACGATTCATCTATTTCAATGTACTCATTATAAATGTCATCCTCAATATCACTTTCGATGACCGTTTCAAAATCACATTCTCCATCACATTCAACTCCACTTTAATCTAAGTTAATATTTTGATTATAAATTGCGATTCTTCTAATTAATATTTCGCCACATAAATATCATATACATATTTTATTCCGTACCTTTTTTTCATTGGTTCAAGTCCTAAGTTAAAAATGTTGAAAGATTTGTTTTTAGAATTGTGACTTCTTGCAGTAATATTTATAAATCATCTACAGTGATCTTTAGTTATTTGTTGAATTTCAGAAACAAACAAATTTTTATTCGTTTTATTCGATTATTCTACATAAAATTGTTAGAATTATTCGTTATTCGGAAATGGCCATTTTTAAATTGTTCGAATAATTATTCGTAAGAAATTATTCGATTAATCGGACGATCATTAGTCGAATGTATTCATTCAATAGTATCTATTGATAAGTAAGAAACTTGTTACCATTTCCAGGTTCATGCAGTTTTTAAGGGGGCGAAATAAATAAAACTCAATTTCCCAAAAATTTGAAATGTGCAAAAAAGTACCTTTTGTTCTGCGGCTCTTCAGTTATTTTTGTAAATACACTTCCTCTATAGCCATGGATTTTTATTAAAATCAGACTAAAATTTACGAAGAACATTTTTATATAAAAAATGTCCTATTTTTCGAGTATATCGGCTCTACGCCCTTCGGAATGTGACCTACTTTTTGGTACTCTCAAAATATCTTCAGTGAATTTAATTTGTATATTTAAATTTAATGTTCTTAATTTTAAAATTCCAAGTATATTTTGGTAATTCCGAAATATGCTTCTAGAGAACAGACGATAATAGAATTATCTTTGAAAAATGCTTTTGTTTTCGTAAAACAATCAGAATATGTTTGTATTTTTAAATCGATTGGCTTATATAAATACTAATTTTTTTTCTACAAAAGAAAAAATTGATTTATTTAAATTAATTACAAAATACAATTAGTGTAACTAATAATAATGTAGAGTACTAGCAACAAAATGGTCTTCGACTCGAAATTAAATTAAAATTATATTTGGTTTAAAAGATTATTTTCTTTTATAAATTTAAAAATTAATTTAATATTATCTGTCTCTATATTTTTTAAGAGATCAGTGGGTATACCATCTTTAAATATTTTAATCCTGGACGTATTGAAAATTGTACATTCGTTAAGGAGATGAGAAATCGTTAATGATGTGCTGCAAGTGGCGCAGAGAGGCGCAGGTGTATTTTCTAGTAAATGTTTATGTGTTAGTTTACAATGGCCAATTCTTAGTCGAACAATAACATTGCTTTCAGATATGGAGCATGTTTTAGGGTTTATTTGCTTTTTGCCATCAGGATTAAAGTTTTTATAGTTGTGCTGATATTGAGACCAATTTTGAGCGCATATTGACTCAAAACGTGATGTGAGGAAATTTATAATGTCTCGATATTCCCAGGTTTGATCAGTGAGCCAAATTTTTCTTTACACGCTATTGCATTAAGTTATCTTTCCGGATCATATAAAAGTTCTATATAGTCCCGATGAAAAGAAAAAATATATGAGCTCTTTTGCGAAAAACGTAAAAAATACTACCCTTTTTACATGTTCCAACTTTGGATGCGTGTAACTTTTTATAATGGCGAGATAACTTTTAGCAAGTTTTTTTATTTTATTTCGAATTTTATCGCCAATATATCTGATATTTTAAAAATAAATTTCGACCCTCCGTAGGCCCGCCATATCTAAAAAATCATTATAAGGTCGAGCAAAATGAAAAAAAATAATTCAATAAATCTAAATATCTATCTCTTCAACTAATAGAGATAACCTACACATGTAAGCGTTTTTTTGTAGATCTTCTCAAGGACTATTTGGGATTTTTGTCGATGTTTTTTAAAAAAAATATAAGACCCAGTTGACCAAAGTTTAGGGGCTACGCACTGGCCCCCATTAGCGTTAAGAAGATGAACAAATGTAAATCAACTCGAAAACACCTCAGCTTTAAACGTGTGAAATTTCGTAACAATATCTCCAAATTATTACCAAAAAAAAAAAAAACGTTTCTAAACCACTATGGTCCATAATTAGTCATAGTTCCTATATAATGATTTTGCTCAATTACTTAGTGTAGGGTATTATATGAACGTTAGGCCCGACCATACTTTCTTAATTACATATATTTCGATTTTTTTTAAACTTTTTGTTAGGTTTGATGCATTAAAGTTTAATACCGGTATAAGTACCTATATATTAGTTTAATACCGGTATACCGATATAATTTAAATCGATACCGAAATAGTAATAAAATTAATACCGATACCATTACCGATACCGTTATTCGTTTCGGTTGCCAACCTTTCATTTTTGCATTGAAAGTAAAAATCAGATTTCGAGTTTTAGAAACAGAAATTAAGATCTCAATTTATAAAATATCTTAATGGCTGCATTACTTAAATGTATAAAAAGTTTACTGAAGGCTGTATGCGATTTCTGGGGCAATATAAGAGCCCAGCATTTATTACCTAAATAAATAGTTTAAGAGTTTTTGTTCCGCAGTTTTCTTTAGTTCATTTATTAAGGAATTTAATATTTAATAAACCATCATTGACGTACACATAAAGTTTAACTAATTCAAATAACAAAAAATTCAATAATAACGAAGGAAATTTCCGTATTAATAAGAAGACGTATTAGAGGTAAGCTAAAGAGGGGTGATAAAAAAAGTGATATTTGTAAGGGTATAATATGTAGTTACATTATGAATACATAGACATAATTAAACTGAGTTTACACATTAACCAGCATTCAAAAATCCCTCTGAAATGTATTACATACATCCAAAAATAGATATGGATAAAAATCTCTCATTCGCTTAACTGAAATCAGAGTTTGCGCTCGCTCCTAAATGCTTTTCGAAATGTTGCTAAACTTTTTAAAGGAGAACATAATGATGCTAGGTTTACAAATATGTATGTACTTGAAAACATGTTTATATTTTGTATTTTTTATTATATGTAGATACGAATGTATGTATGTACATATATTAGGGTAAAACAGAAATGTTGTGGATACCGTTTCTCAAAATTGTTGTCATGGGTTCAGTATTTGGTGAGTTGAATCTAATGAAAATATCCTTTTCAAGGTTTGTATGATTGTTTCACATTTCTTGCAAAGGAAACATATGAAATGTTGATATCATGCGCTTTCTATGCCGAGTATAAATTTATGGTGTATGTCCAAAAATATCAACACTTTTGTAATTTGTTTAACTTTTTAAATTTTTACATATATGTATATAGTTATTTTTCTTTATTTGATCTTTTAATTACAATTTAAAAAGGTGGGTCATTTTTTATATTTTTATTTCAATAATTCCCTACATCAATGTGTACCATCTTCAGATATATTTCTTTTATTATTTAAAAATATTTGTCGTATGAAAATTTTTAACTTAACAAACAAAATATATTAAAGTAAATTTTTTCAAATGAATATAACATAACAAACATTCACAAAAAATGCATTATCTTCTCATTGTTCAAAGTTAAATCACTATCCAACCTTTGAAAATGTATCAGTATTAAATATAGAAAATAACAATAAACTTTATATTATATAATAACCACATTCATTCATTTATCGCATAAAATAAAGAAAAACAAGTAAGAGAGCTATATTCGGCTGTGCCGAATCTTATATAGCCTTCACCAAATTATACTTCAAAATATTATTTTATATTATTTTTTTTTAAAAAAGTTTTTTTTTTTTTTCATTTTTTTTTTCGAATTGTTATTAAATTTATTTTTTTAAATTTAAAAAAAAATTTTTTTAAACCTTCTCACGAAGGTGAAGGGTATAAAAAAACATTAAAAACGTTAATCACAAAGAAAATATGATAAATAAATGAAATTTTTGATGTGAAATTATAAAGTGTAACATACCTGGAAATACTTATGAAAATACTTGGAAAGCTTATGAAAATACGCATATTTTGAATGTCAAATTTGTGGTTATTCGGAACATATACAATAGTTAACATAAGATCGGGAAGAAAATACGGTTCGAAAAATTCGAATTCTATACGTATTAATCAATCATTAAATAAATTTGACGTCAAAATTTAAAAAAGTGAAATTACGCTAAAATTTTAGATACGTCATTGAAAGCCGCATTCAAACCCTTTCATTTGATGCCAATATTTCACATGTTCCCTATGCCAAAAATATGAACAAAATCATAAAGACCTTAAAAGGGACCTTATTATCCTTTGATCCAACTGACCCCAGTAGCCCGTTTCTGTATTTCTCGAATCGAAAAACTTTCCGCATGAAACGATTGAATTGCAACAAAAGCAGTGTAAAATGAAACAAAATATGTTTTTTCTCGCACAAGTGTTTCTGTATCTTGAGTTTGCGAGAATTATCTGCCATTTAAATAATTTTTCAGCAATTATTGGAAGGATATGAGAAAAAGTATTTCTGTAACAATATTTTGCGAAAAGTTTCTCACAAGAACTGTCAAAACAAGTCACATTTGAAATTGGTGTGAGAAAAACAAAATTTTAAAAAATATAGATATTTTTAACTTCGCATGTATAAATATGGAACCCAAATCAGCCGAAAATGTAAGTAGCACAGATTTTGAATAAAATAATTATATATACACATGGAAGTACACAAAAATGTGTTTCTAAATTCAGCAGTTTTAAGCGCCACACTTTACTATTTGTTTTATATTTAAATGATGACAATCAATAAAACACAATTGTTATATTTTGGCATTTTAAATTTTTTTAGCCTTTCACTGTTTTGGTTTTATTATAATTTCTTTCATTCGTTGACGTTTGTCCTGCATTTGACACTTAATTACTGGAAATATTCCAGTAAGAACAGAATCTGTGTTGTCTGTTTTCGCATTCAAATACAGAAACACTATTTTCTCGCACATCGAGAAACGATGGAATTTTTTGTTTCACACTTAATGTGAGAAGTTTTCCGATGCGAGAAATACAGAAACCAGCTACAGGACATACATTTTGCGAAATTATCTATACAAACAAACTAAACTTTAATTTTATTTGGACACATCGACACCTTATTTTTCATCCATAGAAACGGGGCCACTCTAATGTATATACACATGTACACACAATATTTATGTACGTAAGCATTCAATATTTGTATACACGCATGACAACTGTTGCTTCTCCGCATAAAAAGACACATTCTAAACACAAACATGTGCCTTCACAAGGATATTAATATTCTTTATTACTTAAGGTAAGAGTTGCCAATCTAATGGTTTTTATTTTTAATATCGGGATTGAAGATATTATTAAAGTGTTTCTGGGTACAAATTAATTTTACATATTTTTAATATTATTGAATGTTTTTTTTTTAATTCAATAAGCCACAAAAAAATCGACTTAAAGTATTAAAAATACAAATATGAATTTTGTGAAAGTACGCTTTACATTTTTAAGTATATAATTAGAAATTTATAAAAAACATAGTAATAAAATGAATACTTAAAATCCTAACACTAAAATTTAAAATAATTTCAAAATTGACATCTATCCTATTTACGGTTAAAGCCTTTGGGAAAATATGATTGTAATTATATAGAATGTTTGGAGTTGCCAAACGTCCCGCTTTTCTGTGGAATGTATCGATCGCATTAGGCCATATAATATTTTTCTAATTACAAATGTGAATACATTTTTAAGTATATAAAATAAATTAGAAATTAATAAAAATATTATTCGTAGTCACCAAGGCATAAACTAGATTATCCAAAACCGAAAACCGGTCAACCGGTTTTTTCGTCTTTGTAAACTCGACCGGTTTCGATTTTCTTTAACTTTTCGGTTTTTTGAGAAACCGGTTTTTGTAATACAGTTAACCAGTTTTATTGAAATATATTTTCTAAAGCTCATTTAAACATATTTTTGAAAAACATTGATACAATTTTTAAAAATATTGTTTTATTTTATAGAAAATTATAGCATTTGACAATATTTCGTAAAAGATATAAAGTAATTGCATAAAGATAGAGCTTTAAAAATACGCTTTACTTTTTTAAGTATATAAAATAAATTAATTAGAAATTAATAAAAACATAGTAATAAAATGAATACTTAAAATCATAGCACTAAAATTTAAAATAATTTAAAAATTTTCATTCATCCTATTTACGGTTAAAGTCTTTGGAAAAATATGATTGTAATTATATAGAATGTTTGAATCATTAAAATATTTAAATCAATTTAAAGAACTAATCTGGTTTGTGTAACTCCAACCACTTCCAAATTAACTAAAAAACAGTTATCGTGAAATAAATAAAATCTGGCCCCTTTCTTAAAAGGTTAATTCCTAAATATATCAACGCAAAAATAGTGTTTTAATTTTTTTCTGGTTTTATTTTGTTAAAATTCAAATCGTCTATATATATAAAAGAGTAACATTACTGACTGACTGACTGACTGATTCATCATCGCACAGCCCAAACGGCTGAAGCTAGAATCACGAAATTTTAACTGAGGGTTCCTCCCTCCCCAAAACGATCCGATAAGAAGGGATTTTTGGAAATTCGAACGTTTAGGGGGTAAAAAAGGGTAAAAACGGGTAAATTCGGTAACCTTATATCTTCAAAACTAATAAAGATACAAAAAAACTTAAAATAGCATGTTACTCCATTTAAAAAATAAGCTGATAGGTGTTTCGTACTTTTTGGAAATTCGAAACTTTTAGGGGAGAAAACGGGTAAAAACTGTATTTTGGTACTTTTTTTGCACCCTATGTATCTTTTAAACCAATAAACATAGAAACAAATTTTAAATCGTATTCTTTAATTAACAAAAAATAAAAAATATAAGTTTGGTACTTTTTGGAAATTCGAACCTTTAAGGGATAAAAATTGTGTTAATTTTTGGTACTTTTTCATAAAATATGTTTTTCTATAATTTGACATAGACATACGAATATTTTATTATGAGCTCCCACCACGTTACAGAAATTTATTTGAATGAAATTGTACCACCTCAATGGGGATAAAAAAGGTACCAAAAAGGGAATAAAATCGGGAAAATACATTATATTTGAAATTATTAAGCCAATTTTGATAATTTTTTTTAACGTTGGTTCCTGGATTCATACAAAAATTAACTAACAGCGTGTTATTTGGAACTCGAGTACCAAGGTGTATATTGGGCCAAATCCGGGTAAACAGTTTGGTACTTTTTTTAAAACATATTTATTCTTGGGCACATTAACACAGATTTTAATATTTTGATACATGCCTATAGCATAAACAATTTTGGCAAAATGGAATATTTTTAAATTTCAAACTTGAGGGATGTTCAAGTAAGAAAAGGGAAATTGGTACTTTTCTCCTAATGGTACTTTTTTAAAATTTAAAATTATTTCAGTTATCGACATTAAAGTTAGCTGATATGTATTTGAGTGAAGTTAGTGCTAGGAATAGGGGATAATATTTAGGTACCAAAATGTGAGAACTGTACTATAGGTACTTTTTTGTTCATCTAATGGTACTTTTTTGAAATTTCTATAATAATGGACTTAGAAACATGAAATTAAACATATATGGTCCTAAGTGAGTGAGAATTCTAGCGGGAGACTTTTTGGTACTTTTTCTTTATTGGAATGGTACTTTTTGTAATTTCTTCACCAATGAACCTAGAAACATGAAATAAAGCTTATATATAAACCGAGTGAGTGGAAAACCACAAGTGTGGGTTTTTCGGTACTTTTTCTATATTCTAATGGTACTTTTTTGAATTTTCTATAACTATGGACTTAGAAACATGAAATTAAGCATATATGGTCATAAGTGAGTGAGAATTCTAGGGGGAGACTTTTTGGTACTTTTTCTTTATTCGATTGGTACTTTTTGTAATTTCTTCACCAATGAACCTAGAAACATGAAATAAAGCTTATATGGAACCGAGTGAGTGGGAAACCACAAGTGTGGGCTTATTGGTCCTTTTTCTATATTCTAATGGTACTTTTTTGAATTTTCTATAACAATGGACTTAGAGACATGAAATTAAGCATATATGGTCCTAAGTGAGTGAGAATTCTAGGGGGAGACTTTTTGGTACTTTTTCTTTATTCGAATGGTACTTTTTGTAATTTCTTCACCAATGAACCTAAAAACATGAAATTAAGACCGGAGTGAGTGGGAATCTACAATTGACTGCTTTTTGGTACTTTTTCTATATTCGAATGGTACTTTTTGAATTGTCTGTAATAATGAACTTAGAAACATGAAATTAAGCATATATGGTCCTAAATAAGTGAGAATTCTATGGGGAGACTTTGTGGTACTTTTTCTTTATACGATTGGTACTTTTTGTAATTTCTTCACCAATGAACCTAGAAACATGAAATAAAGCTTATATGGAACCGAGTGAGTGGGAAACTACAAGTGGGTGCTTTTTGGTACTTTTTCTATATTCTAATGATACTTTTTGAATTTTCTATAATATAATGGACCTAAATATGAAATTAAGCGTATATGGTCCTAAGTGATTGAAAATTCAAGCGGATACCTCATGGTACCTTTTGTTTATTCTAATGGTACTTTTTTTAATTTTCTATAGCAATGGACTTAAAAACATGAAATTAAGCATACATGGTCCTAAGTGAGTTAGAATTCTAGGGGAGACTTTTTGGTACTTTTTCTTTATTCGAATGGTACTTTTTGTAATTTTTTCACCAATGAACCTTGAAATATAAAATAAGGTTATATGGACCAGAGTGAGTGGGAATCCGCAAGTGGGTGCTTTTTGGTACTTTTTCTATATTCTAATGGTACTTTTTTGAATTGTCTATAACAATGGACTTATAAACATGAAATTAAACATATATGGTCCTAAGTGAGTGAGAATTCTAAGGGGAGACTTTTTGGTACTTTTTTTTTATTCGAATGGTACTTTTTGTAATTTCTTCACCAATGAACCTAGAATCATGAAATAAAGCTTATATGAACCCGAGTGACTGGAAAACCACAAGTGTATACTTTTTAGTACTTTTTGTTTATTCTAATAGTACTTTTTTGAATTTTCTATAACAATGGACTTAGAAACACGAAATTAAACATATATGATCCTAAGTGAGTGAGAAGTATAGGGGGAGAATTTTTGGTACTTATTCTTTATTCAAATGGTACTTTTTGTAATTTCTTCACCAATGAACCTAGAAACATTAAATAAAGGTTATACGGACCCGAGTGGGTGAGCAACTACAAGTGGGTGCTTTTTGGTACTTTTTCTATATTCTAATGGTACTTTTTGAATTTTCTATAACATAGTGGACCTAGAAATATGAAATTAAGCGTATATGGTCCTAAGTGATTGAAAATTCAAGCGGATACCTCATGGTACCTTTTGTTTATTCTAATGGTACTTTTTTTAATTTTCTATAGCAATGGACTTAAAAACATGAAATTAAGCATACGTGGTCCTAAGTGAGTTAGAATTCTTGGGGAGACTTTTTGGTACTTTTTCTTTATTCGAATGGTACTTTTTGTAATTTCTACACCAATGAACCTAAAGCCATGAAATTAAGTTTATATGGACCCGAGTGAGTGGGAAACCACAAGTGGGGGATTTTTGGTACTTTTTATATATTCTAATGGTACTTTTTTGAATTTCCTATAATAATGGACCTAGACTTTCCAAAAAACCGATCGGTTTCGGTTTTGTGATAATTTATTAAATCTTAAGTATTATAGAAACAAAATTAGTTGATAATATAGGAAATGATATACAAATCTAAAATTCAAGCTTGACGGGTTATGGTTTAGTGAATGCGAATTTAAAAGTGATAATCAATGGTACTATTTCCTTATTGCAATGGTACTTTTTGAATATTTTATAATAATAAACATAAAAATTTAAAATTAGGAACACATTTTGCATTTTCTATAATAATGGACCCAGAAATATGAAATTAGACATTTACAATTAGATTCACAAAGTGAGACTTGATAGTACTATTTCTTTCTTCTAATTGGGGTGGCGAAGCGCACCGGGTCAGCTAGTGTATTACATTCTTAATTGCACATTTTATGAAGTATGCACCAAGTCCATAGCGTTTATGGTTCACATTTCATAGCGCTCCAAAGCTGGACATGACGGATATTTTTGAAAAAAATTAGCTATGTTTAGGATTGAATAACTTCGAAACGCATTATTCGATTTTAACAAATGTTGTGTCTTATTTATGAAAGAATTCAGTTATATCTTATAATACTTTAATAAAGTACATATCTTCTTAGCAAAAATACCCGAAAAATCAGAAAATGTCCTTGGATATCTCAAAAGTGGATATTTTCATATTCATAAAAAAACAAATGCGATTCAATAGTTATGGTAGGTTTTTATAACAACTAGTTTATTCATTCGATTAATGATCGTTCGATTAATCGAATAATTTCTTACGAATAATTATTCAAACAACTTAAATATTACCATTTTCCAATAACGAATAATTCGAACAATTTTATGTAGAACTAGCTGTCCCGGCAAACGTTGTTCTGCCATTGCTCACACAAAGTTTGAAGACTCCCACTATAATAGTACTCCAGATAAATTCTTATTTCGTATGGGATGTGCCACGCCCATTGTACCTATATAGGTCAATTGTGAAATGAACAAAAAATTTCATCGATATCGTCCCAGCCGTTAAGGAGTTCAGTTACTAACACACGTACAGAAGAATTATATATATAAAGATAATCGAATAAAACGAATAAATGTACATATATATTTAAATTGATTAAATTGCTTAACATTTTTCATAATTCTAAATTTAAATAAGTAATAATGAGTTACAAAACTTGCATTGTTTCTGAAATTCGACAAATAACTAAAGATAAAGGGAGTCTTCCGATCACTGTTGAGTGGTCCGATAAATATATAAATATTACTTCAAGAAGTTGCAATTCTAAAAACAAGTCATTCAAAATGTTTAATTTAGGACTTGAACCAATGAAAATAAAAGGTACGAAATAAAATATTTATTATTTAGTAAAAAAGGTTGAATGATTTTAAAATTGATTTCGAAACATAAATTTTAGCAGAATCGCAATTAATAATCAAAATATTAACTTAGATTAAAGTGGTGTTGAAAGTGATGGCGAATGTGATTTTGAAACGGTCGTCGAAAGTGATATTGAGAAAGACATTCATAATGATTACGTTGAAATAGACGAAGGCCATGATCATAAAATATATATACAGTGGTGGTCAGGAATTTAAGACAAAAATTGTTTGCTAAATTCCACGTAATTGTCAATTATTTTTTCAAATATTTCCACAAATATGTATGCATGAGGACTGTTTTAACACACAAGTGTGTTTTATTCGACTGTGTCAATTTATACATATTCACCACGAACACATACAATTTTTCTACAACTTGACCAACATTTTTTTTTTTAAATAAACATATTTTCTCACATTTATCTATATATATAAAAGAGTAACGTTACTGACTGACTGACTGACTGACTGACTGACTGACTGAATGAATGACTGACTGATTCATCATCGCACAGCCCAAACGGCTGAAGCTAGAATCACGAAATTTTATCTGTGGATTCCTCCTTCCCCAAAACGATCCGATAAGAAGGGATTTTTGGAAATTCGAACGTTTAGGGGGTAAAAAGGGTAAAAACGGGTAAATTCGGTAACCTTATATCTTCAAAACTAATAAAGATACAAAAAAACTTAAAATAGCATGTTACTCCATTTAAAAAATAAGCTGACAGGTGTTTCGTACTTTTTGGATATTCGAAACTTTTAGGGAAGAAAACGGGTAAAAACTGTATTTTGGTACTTTTTTTGCACCCTATGTATCTTTTAAACCAATAAACATAGAAACAAATTTTAAATCGTATTCTTTAACTAACAAAAAATAAAAAATATAAGTTTGGTACTTTTTGGAAATTTGAACCCTTAAGGGATAAAAATTGTGTTTATTTTTGGTACTTTTTCATAAAATATGTTTTTCTATAATTTGACATAGACATACGAATATTTTATTATGAGCTCCCACCACGATACAGAAATTTATTTGAATTAAATTCTACCAAAGCAATGGTGATAAAAAAGGTACCAAAAAGGGGATAAAATCGGGAAAATACATTTTATTGAAATTATTAAGCCAATTTTGATAATTTTTAACATTGGTTCCTGGATTCGTACAAAAATTAACTAACAGGGTGTTATTTGGAACTCGTGGGCCAAATCCGGGTAAACAGTTTGGTACTTTTTTTAAAACATATTTTTTCTTGGGCACATTAACACAGATTTTAATATTTTGAGACATGTCTGTAGCATAAACAATTTTTGCAAAATGGAATATTTTTAAAGTTCGAACTTGATTGTTTCAAGGAAGAAAATGGAAATTGGTACTTTTCTCCTAATGGTACTTTTTTTAATATTTTAAATTATTTCACTTATCGACATTAAAGTTAGCTGATATGTATCTGAGTGAAGTTTGTGTAAGGAATAGGGTACAATATTTAGGTACCAAAATGTGAGAACTGAACTATAGGTACTTTTTTATTCATCTAATGGTACTTTTTGAATTTTTTATGACAATGGACTTAGAAACATGAAATTAAGCATATATGGTCCTAAGTGAGTGTGAATTTTAGGGGTAGACTTTTTGGTACTTTTTCTTTAATCGAATGGTACTTTTTGTATTTTATTCACCAATGAACCTAGAAACATGAAATAAAGCTTACATGGGCCAGAGTGGGTGGACATCCACAAGTGTCTGCTTTTTGGTACTTTTTCTATATTATAATGGTACTTTTTGAATTTTCTATAATAATGGACCTAGAAACATGAAATTAAGCGTATATGGTCCTATGTGAGTGAAAATTCAAGCGTATACTTCATGGTACTTTTTTTATTATAATGGTACTTTTTTTAATTTTCTAGAACAATGGACTTAGACACATGAAATTAAGCATACACGGTCCTATGTCAGTGAGAATTCTAGGGGGAGACTTTTTGGTACTTTTTCTTTAATCGAATGGTACTTTTTGTAATTTCTTCACCAAAGAACCTAGAAACATGAAATAAAGCTTACATGGGCCAGAGTTGGTGGACATCTACAAGTGTCTGCTTTTTGGTACTTTTTCTGTATTATAATGTTACTTTTTGAATTTTCTATAATAATGGACCTAGAAATATGTAATTAAGCGTATATGGTCCTATGTGAGTAAAAATTCAAGCGGATACTTCATGGTACTTTTTCTTTAATGGACTTAGAAACATGAAATTAAGCATACTCGGTCCTAAGTCAGTGAGAATTGTAGGGGAGACTTTTTGGTACTTTTTCTTTATTCGAATGGTACTTTTTGTAATTTCTTCACCAATGAACCTAGAAACATGAAATAAAGCTTATATGGACCGGAGTGAGTGGGAATCCACAAGTGCCTGAATTTTGGTACTTTTTATCATAAAAATATGAAATTAATCGTATATGTTCTAAAGTGAGTGAGAATTCTAGGGGGAGACTTTTTGGTACTTTTTCTTTATTCGACTTTTTGTAATTTCTTCACCAATTAACATAAAACCATGAAATTAAGCTTATATGGGAGTGAGTGGGAAACCACAAGTGGGGGCTTTTTGGTACTTTTTATATATTCTAATGGTACTTTTTGAATTTTCTGCAATAATGGACATAGAAATATGAAATTAGGCGTCTATTAGGGTATTCAATTAATCGGGTTTATGGTTTAATCGGTTAATCGAGCAAATAATTAATCGGGGTTTAGATTTATTCGGTTAATAATCGGTTAATTTAAAATTATTCGATTAACCGAATAATTTCTATTTTAATTTTAAATTGAAAATACAACCACGAATTTTGTGTACAAAAACATAAACAACATCAAATATGGTATTTGAGATCATTTTTGTATACATATCGCTCATTTGCTGCAACAATGTCATAACTCAAAATCCGTGCTTTTTGAACTGAGTAATAAAAAATATACGCCGTTCTATAATCTTTTAAACATCAAAATTAAAATTCATGTTTTCTCGTATATTTGACAAGTAAAAATTTTTTATTTCTGAAATCGCATGATTTGTCATAAAACATTTAAAGACGTTTTTCTCGAAATTGATTTTTTTGAATTATGACGTAGATGCAGCAAATGAACGATATGTGAGTTTTTTAGGGTTTTATTGAGATTTTCTGAAATAATCTTTTAAAAAAAGAATATAATTTAAATGTTTTCATTTTAAACGATTTTTTTTCTTTAGATTTAATAAAACTTTTCTTAGAGAAAAACTCTCTCGCGGATTGTTGGAGATGTTGGAGAAATCAAAAGCACGATAAAGAATATTCAATATCTTAGTTCTTTTTTTTAGTTTTTTCTAAGCATATAAAGTCCTTATTTATACCATTGGAGTCCTTTTTGGATTATTTTAGATTTTGAATACTTTTAATAGTTTCGTTTAGTTCTGATAAAAGACTCATTTAAAAAAAAACGAATTCGTCTATACATGTAAATACAAACAAAGTTTCAAATACATGTATTTAATTTACTGTCAGTTGATATACTCACTAAACATGTTTATTGGATGTTCAATAAATATCTAATTTTAATTTGAAATTTGTATTGAATTGAAACGGAAAAATAAATACAAAAAAAAAATATGTTAAAGTGCAAAAAAAAAAAAGAATTTCGGTTAATCGGTTAATCGACACAAATTAATCGGTTTATTTGTTATTTGAAAATCGGCAATTTTAAATTATTCGAACAGTTAACCGTCCAAAATTAATCGGTTAACCGATTAACGGTTAATCGATTGAATACCCTAGCGTCTATGTCCCAAGTGAGTGAAAATTCAAGGCCATACTTCTTGGTACTTTGCTTTGTTCTCATAGGTACTTTTTTGAATTTACTATAATAACGGACCTAGAGTTTCCAAAAAACCGAAGAATTTCAAAACCGCGGTTTCGTTTTTTTTTAGATTTTGTGATAATTTTTAAATATTAATTGTTATAGAAACAAAACTAGTTGGTCATATAGGAAAGGCTATACAAATTTAAAATTCAAACTTGACGGGTTATTGTTTAGTGAGTGCGAATTCAAAAGTGATAATCAATGGTACTATTTGTTTATTGCAATGGTACTTTTTGCAATGGTAGTATTTTATAATAATAAACCTAAAAATTTAAAATTAGGCACACATGATTCTGAATGAATTTGAATTCACAAAAGGTGACTTTAGTGGTAACTTTATTTTGCATTTTCTATAATAATGGACCCAGATATATGAAATTAGACATTTACAATCGGATTCACAAAGGGAGACTTAATAGTACTATTTCAATCTTCTAATTGGGGTGGCGAAGCGCACCGGGTCAGCTAGTATCATTATATTTTTATTATTATAAAATATTCGTACCAAATTTCGTATTTTTAGTTCCATTAGTTTCGGTCATATCATGTTATTAACAGCGGATGTTCGCTGAGGTGGGTCAACGTATTTCCACATATCTTTGTCCATATTTTTCAGAAACTAGAAACAAAATTTCATACCCTTAGGGCACTGCTACACGTGCAATAAATATTGTGATATTTGGATCGCGATCCATTGAAATGGATCACGCAAAATGAGGATATTCTGCGATTTGGATCGCGATCCATCAATACCGTATGCTACACGTTCAATAAATATCGCGATACTGGATCGCGGTCAATATATATTGAATGTGTAGCAGTGCCCTTAGAGGTCCTTTTATTTTGGCTCTATCACACTTAAAATTCAGTTGATGAAAAAAATTCAAGTATTTGTCTTAAATTGGTGGCCACCACTGTAAGTGTTGTTATTAACCGCGTACGTAAGTGTTGCAAAATATTTAATAAATCTAATGTTAAACACAAAACATTGCAAACTTACGTTTTGTTGCAAGAAAAACATGGAGTTCGTCTTATACATCATGTTAAATATCGTTGGACATATTTGTCTAACATGGTAATAAACTTTTTGCGTATTTTTAAATGCGACAATAATGCACTGTCTGACTTCAAATTAGCCTATTCACTGTCAATGATATCAAACTTTGTACAGATTTGTGTAATTCCCTAAGATCACTTGATTAAGCAAAGATTCGGCAACGTTGATAGAGCTTGATGGTATAATACAAGTTGTTTCAATTAATTTAGAATAGTGAATAATTCATTTAAAAAAGTTCTTAATACGATTATATTGTACTTGAATTCAGGCTCATGTCCAACTAGCTAAAATTTTTTAAAGATTGTTCGGGAGAGAATCTAATCAGAATATTTCTGATGAAAATTTAATGAAGGCTTTGTTATCGAATGTTTTTAACATTATCAATGCTTGAATTGTTAACTTTAAAGTTATTTTTGTTTTTCTTTAACAATAAAATATTAAAAAAGCTACATCAAAACTTCATTCTTTACTTGTTTAAAAAAATTTAAATTATTCGAATAATTCGACTAATTTTTTAAACGTGAATTATTCGAACAAGTTAAAATCACTTATTCGAATTATTCGTTTTATTCGAACAAAAGAAAAATCGAATAATTTGAATACCCTAATAAAAACTTGCACAATTTTCTATTAAAAGTAGTGCATTTCAGGTATTTTAGTATATTTATAGCCTAGTTAAATATGGGTTTTAATGTGGAATAAAATAAAAATAGCATAGACATAGACTTACGATAAATCAACTTTACGTTACGAGAAATATGGTAGGCAAAAGTCACATAAATCGATTTGTTGGTTAAATCTTGCTTATTTTTCGTGATATGATATAAGTTATGTGAAATACAATTATTTACATTTTGTTTAAAGATCGTATTTTATTTGTTCCTTTGCAATGTATTTTTCTAACATATATGGGGCGTTTCATGTCAAGTGAACCAACTTTTGAAATCTATGTCTTCTATTGGATAGTAATTTAGACAAAATTTTTCAGCAAGATCGGTCCAGAACTCTCTGAGTTAAAGGTGGTCAAAATTTGACATTTTGTCCCAAACAGTTTAGATAGCTCTTTCTTCAATCTTTCGAAAAAAAATATTTAAAAAAAATAAAATTTTTTTAATAATTTTTTTCCGAAATCAAAAAATTTGTTGACTTTTTTTTTCAAAGTGGGTCCTTTTTTCTTAAAATAAAACTTAGATATTTTCCTTGAATACGTATTTGGTCGTTTAGTCGGATGCGAGTTCGGTATATATCAAAATAAATGTTTTGTAACTCAAAACATAAAATTTTTTATTTTTTTTCCAAAATCAAAAACTTTGTTGACTTTTTTTAATTTTTTCTTAGTTTAAACAAAAGCTTAGATATTTTCCCTGAAGACCCTTTTGGTCCATTAGTGAGATGCGAGTGGGATATCTATCAAAATAAATATTTTGTAACTCAAGACATACAATTTTTGTTTTTTTTTGCAAAATCTAACTTTTTTCTAAAATGGGCCATTTTTTAATTTTTTTTTGCCCAAAAGAAAGCTTAGGTCATTTCCTTTAAGACCTATTTAGTCGCATAATGGGATGCAAGTGGGATATCTATCAAAATAAATGTTTTAAGATAAAAATTGTATGTCTTGAGTTACAAAACATTTATTTTGATATTTATCCCACTCGCATCCCACTAAGCGACCAAAAATATCTTAAAGGAATGGAACTAAGCTTTCTTTTGAGGAACAAACAAAATTAAAAAATATCCCACTCACATCCCACTAAGTGACCAAATAGGTCTTAAAGGAAAAAAAGACCTAAGCTTACTTTTGAGCAAAAAAAAATTAAAAAAGGGCCCATTTTAGAAAAAAAAATTGATTTTGCAAAAAAAATCAAAAATTGTATGTCTTGAGTTACAAAATATTTATTTTGATAGATATCAGACTCGCATCCCACTAAACGACCAAAAGGGTCTTCAAGGAAAATATCTAAGCCTTTGTTTGAGCTAAAAAAAAAATTAAAAAGGGTCCATTTTGAAGAAAAAAAAGTCAACAAAGTTTTTGATTTTGCAAAAATGTAAAAATTTTATGTTTTGAGTTACAAAACATTTATTTTGATAGATACGGAACTCGCATCTCTCTAAGCAACCAAATACGTCTTCAAGGAAAATATCTAAGCTTTATTTTAAGAAAAAAGGGCCCATTTTGAAAAAAATTCAAAAAAGTTTTTGATTTCGGAAAAAAATTATTAAAATTTTTTTATTTTTTTTTAAAGATTGAAGAAAGAGCTATCTAATTATTTGGAACACATTTTGCTAAGAACAATAGGTAATAAGTTACATGTTAAGAAAAAAACAACTGCTTGGCCAAAATGTCAAATTTTGACAACCTCTAACTCAGAGAGTTCTCGACCGATCTTGTTGAAAAATTGTGTCTGAATTATTATCCAATAGAACTAACCTTGCTGCAAATTTCATCCCGATCGGAAGACATAGATTTCAGAAGTTGGTTCACTTTTCATGTCAAGTGAACCAACTTTTGAAATCTTCCATATATATATGGAAATATACATATGGAGGACATCTGAATTAGAGGGGTTAAAAATTTTACATTTTGGCCAAACATGTGTTTTTTCTTATCCATTTAACTTATTACCAATTGTTCTTAGCAAAATGTGTTCCATGTCAAGTGAACCAACTTTTGAAATCGATGTCTTCCAATCGGGATGACAATTGCACCAAGATTAGACCTATTGGATAGTAATTCAGACACAATTTTTCAACAAGATCGGTCAAGAAAAACCGAGGATTCAGTTAAACGGCATATAAACTCTAAATCTGTGGTCATAAGCAATAACCACCTAAGTCGACTTAAGAAAGATTTGAGTTATATATTATTCTGTTCATAGAACTGTATGTATACGTGAAATCCCTACCTTCCTAACTTTCTTATTTAAAAAGTTATTAATTAGAAACATATTGGCTTAAGTCCTAAGGAAGACTATTGCATTTACAATAAGCGCCAAAATATACTTAAGAAAACATTCAATTATATTTTATTTTGTTTAAATAGCTTATAATGACTTTAGTTGTTATCGTATATCATTCACGAAATAAATTATCATAAATAAGAGTGCTGTTATAAGAGCCAAACTAAAGATTAGCGATTATTGCAAATTGGCTTAATAATTTTTAAATATGTAATAACAGCTTATCTCAACATATGCCAAGCAACAATCCAAACACTTATTTTCAACAAACGCCTAATCAGACATTAGCATTTTCAATTTAGTATTTCTGAGTTGCATTAAATGATGATATTTGTTTTTATAAATAAAGCTTTTGTTATAATTTTTCATTTTAACATTGTGGGGGTAGAATCTTTGATTCTGCATTATACTTTTTCTAATGCACTATTTATTTTTTTTCAGAAACGCTTTTATAAATATAAATAGCTTTTTCTCAAAAACATGTTTTTTGAATTAGGCGGTTATTGCTTGTGACCACAGAAATACAACACTTTAAAGAAGCATATTTTCCAACATAGTATGCTAATTTGCATTAAAATTACTTAGAGTTTCATGTGTGCCACTATCCTTGTCTACAACATGCTGTTACTATTTATATACACGGTGCCATCTGCAAGAAGTTTCATGAATTATCTAACGGACAAATGTAGAAGGTTATATTTCCAGAGCTTTCAGCAGCCTTAATGTTAATGTAAGCAGCTTTAACAGTTAATGTTGGCAGCACTATGCTAATAAGTAAAAGTATCCACAACCTGACGTTAAAACCTTTAAATTCCAATTGATTAAATTTAGTAACATTATGTATTATTGAATAAAAATACATAAAAATTGCGTAAAAAATTAAAACCAACTTAGACAAATTTAAGGGTAAAAACATCTAAACGATATTTGCTTACAGTGTCAAATGTAAATATTTAAGATTATATTTAGAATTAAAAAATCTGATACTGTTATGATTTTCAAAACACTCAGATATATAAATTTATTAAGTATTTTTGTTTATAGTTGTAAAATTACAGAAAAACAATTTTGGCCATTATTTCTGTGGTCATAACCGCCTAATTCAAAAAACATGTTTTTGAGAAAAAGCTTTTTATATTTATAAAAGCGTTTCTGAAAAAAATAAAAGAGTGCATTAGAAAAAGTATAATGCAGAATCAAAGAATGAAATAAAATGAAAAAAATATAACAAAAGCTTTATTTATTAGAGAAATCTATATATATAAAAGTGAATGTGTGTCTGTATGTATGTTTATTAATATTAGTTTAGCATCTATAGACTGCTAAACGGCTGAACCGATTTGCTTAAAATAGCAAATAAACAGTATATTACTGTATATCTGGAAGGAGCTATAGGCTACTTTTTGTTTTGAAATTTTAGTGGGCGTGGTACCTCCCATACAAAGTTAATTTTAAAAATCTAATATTTAGGAAACTATAATACCTATAGTCCTCAAATTCAGCTTGAGCAATTCCACCGTTTGTATAGATATTTGAGGCAAAATGGGAGTAGTAGCCACAGTGGGCGTGGCACTTCCCATATGATGATTATTTTAAAAAAAATTATTATATGGGATACAATAAGATATACACAGAATTCATACATTTTGTACGGTTATTCTACCATCTATATTAATATTTAGGACAAGAATGGGCGGACTAAAATAGTGGGCGTGGCACCTCCCAAAACAATCTAAATACTAAAATTTATATCCATCTGTATAATTGTAGTATTAGGCCAAAAATGGGCAAAATAGCAATAGTGGGCGTGGCACCTCCCATAGATGTGTTGAAAAATTATATATAGGGAAAGCTATAACAGCTATCAATATTAATATTTAGTACAGAAATGCGCGGACTACCAAAAATATTAAGTAAATGTTAAAATTTGTACGTATACATTTGAAACCCTTATCTATCTATATACAGTAGCCCAAGAAAGTCTACATACAGGAAAAATGATTATGTTACTTTAATTTAAAGCATTTTTTTTATGAGATATATAATAATACATGTCTTATGGCGATTTTAGCAAAAAAAATTCAAATAACGCCCAAAATTTCACCGTTATTAGATATATTGATTCTGAGTCAAATAACGAAAAATTCATTTTCGGCGACGCCTACTTTTGGGTGGGCGGGGCTATTTAGTTTCATAATATTTTGAACATTAAAGCCCAAAAAACCAAAAAAAAATTTCGATATTTGACTCAGAATCAAAAATTCGAATAACGGTGAAATTTTGGACGTGATAGGAAATGTTGCTAAACCGGACTTAAGTGATGTTGTTTTAATTTTTTTTACTTTTAACTTACAAATACAGCTTTCAACGAAAGAAACTTAATTTGAATTCCTGTATGTAGACTTTATTGGGCTACTGTATATAAAAGTAAATGTGTGTTTATATGTATATTTGTGAAGTAATTAAGTCAATTTTCAATAATCGCTAATTTTTAGTTTGGCTCTTTCGTGAAAGATATACAATAACAACTAAAGTCATTATAAGCTATTTAAACAAAGTAACATATAATTGAATGTTTTCTTAAGTATATTTTGGCGCTTATTGTTAATGCAATAGTCTTCCATAGGACTTAAGCCAATATGTTTCTAATTAATAACTTTTTAAATAAGAAAGTTAGGAAGGTAGGGATTTCACGTATACATACAGTTCTATGAACAGAATAATGTAGCATATATAACTCAAATCTTTCTTAAGTCGACTTAGGTGGTTATTGCTTATGACCACAGATATATTTGTTAAAAATCCGCTATTAGCAAAATCCAGTCTATGGTAGGTAAAAAATATTAATACAGCTATATCAATGTCTGTATAGGCATCTTCTTGTAGATTCTACATATAAACAAATCTTTCAAATCGGATAAAAAACAAAAGTTGGCCTCATTTATAATTTTTCATAAAATCAGCTACACCTCCACTATAGTCGAGGGAAATTTTATTCAAATCGGCCTATCCGTTTAGAAGTTTCAGATATATTTCCACTTTTTTTCTTTGTGCTGCAGTGTAAGTCAAGAATTAAATATAAAAGGTACATAAGCAAAAGTCATTGAAAACAAGTAAGAGAGCTATATTCGGCTGTGCCGAATCTTATGTACCCTTCACCAAATTATACCTCCAATTAAAAAAAATTTTTAATATTTTTGGGTAAACAAAATTTTTTTTCCCACAGTTGTTTTTTTTTCATTTTTTGGACAATTTTTTTTTTTTAAATTTAACAATTTTTTTGGTTTTTTAAATGTACGTCCTACTTACTATGGTCTTATATACGTCGTTGCAAAGTTCTTTGAAATATCTATCATTAGATATCCATATTGTCTATATTAATGACTTTCCTTACATCTCAGCCATTTGTGGACAGATTTTCTCGATTTTAAAAGAATTCCGGAGATATTGATGTATGAATCGTGTATATAAGTTATTTGGGGCCTTCGGAGAGTTGATTTTGACAGACGGACAGACATACAAATAGACGAACATGGCTTAATCGACTCCGCTATCTATAAGAATCCAGAATATATACACTTTATAGGGTCGGAAAATTGTATTGTGAAAATTACAAATGGAATGACAAACTTATATACTCATGAAGGTGAAGGGTATAAAAATGTACAAACCTGGACTTTTTGAACTATATATTTTGAACTATACTTTATTATGAACTATATTTTCCACTGTGGATAGGGGAATAATGGGCGGTTCGCAATAGTAACTAAGCCAATATTTTCAGAATATCATTCTTTTATCGTCAAAAGATACTGTGTAAGTTTCAGCAATATATTTTCACTCGAACTATTTTTGTCACTCACGAGCATATATGTAATTTCAACCAGTGCGGAGCGAGTAATTTTTCGCAAATTAAACCGGAATCGGAAATATATTTTTTCCACTTTACATAGTCTTGTAGCTTGTTAAAAAATGTTCACCCCATATTAAAAGTACTCGTATGTAAATCGATTTTGTTTGTTTAGAGTTATAATAAATATAGTTTATTAATTTTTTTTTATATTTAATCTTAATATTTTTTTTTATTGAATTTCCACATTAATAATGTTTTATGTGTTTTTTTATATTATTCTTCTTTCTATTTTAATTTTATTAAATTTACTATATTTACAAATAATATGAATGAAGAAGGATTAAGGGGAAATTTTACATTTAAAAATAACTTAACTACTTAAGCGATCAAACATTGTTTGCTTGCATTTAAATTCAAACTAAATTCATGGAAAATATTTATTTAATATTTTATTTGCATGCACATCCATCCATCCATACCTACATACATATGTATGTTAATATGTTGGTTAAACTACTAAATAAAATTAATTAAAATTATATATACTACATATTTAAATATAACATTAATTATTATTGAAAAATATTAAAAATAAACACTTTTTACGCTCATTACTAGTTGAAAAAGCATAAAAATATTTTTTTTATATTTTTATTGTACATATATTAGTGTCTTTTTCTTAAACCTTAATTTAAATCGATCCTGTTTTCAAAACAAATATTTCAGGTGTTTTTAATTTATATTTAATACGCTTAAGAAAATGATCGTGCATTCGAAATTGTAAAAAATACAAGGCGAATTGTCAAACAGCAATGCAAAAAAGTTCAAACGTAGAAGAAATGTCAAAATCAAGACGAATTGTATGAGAACTGTCAGTTTATCGTCACGATAAAAAATAACCAGAGATGGAGAAAATGGGGAAAAGAGCTAGTTTCTTACTTGTCAGTTAAATATGTTAAAATTTTAACTTTGTAAAAGAAAAAGTGACATTGAAGTCAATAAAATGTATATTAAAAATTCTATTGACGTTAATAAAGCAGATCAACACAAAGAACAGAATTGTGCAGAATTGTTTATTTTATTTTTCAGCTGTTTGTGCTTTCGCATATTTTATTTAGGTTTAGCTCGCCAATGATGTTCAGTTAAACCTAGATTATATACTAAATAAACCATAAGTGAGAACACACAATTTTTAGTTTAATCAGGGTTTAAACAAATAATGTAGATTATCTTTATCCCAGAAACTAGCACTAAGTCTGACAGAAGACCTACATTAAACCACGGCGAATTAGGAATCAGATGATTTTATGTGGTCACCTTATTAATTCGGAAACATGAAATTATAATATGTGATCTTTATGTTCCTGTACTAGTAAAATTATTACAACAGCATTTGGTCAAACTTCCAACTAAATTGCAAAATTCTATTCTAATTTTCTATTTTCTTGCAGATTTCGATTTATAAAATATTTAAATAAATATTTCTATAAAAACTACGCCATGAAAAATTACTTAACATCTTAACATACATATCGTTTCCTTAATATACAAAGGCCAAAACTCGCGTTTTTTTAGGTGAGATTTTTTGGCTAATTATGATATAAGAGCGGACCATTTATCGATTAAGGTAAGAATATGTATATGCTGAAGTTTGGGGAAAAAAATCATGTTTGTTTTAAGCAGTTTATGAAAAATTCATTCTACGTATGAACTTTTTGTTTTTCTCTTTGAACAAATATTTATATAATAAAAAAACCTTTAATTTTGAAAAGATCACAGTAAAAAGTCAATACTTATTATTTAAAATATTTATTATAGTAATTTTAAATTAAATAATACTTTGTATAGCGTCTAGTTTTAATACAATTTTAAAAGAATACTTCGGGAGTACAATATAAAGAATTATTTAAAAAAAATTCAATTTATTCGAACAGTTTTCAAAAAAAAAAACAATGTGCACCAAGAGAATTCGAATTTCATGGAGTGTCAACTGAGAAAGAGAATATTTAACAAATACAGTGCCTAATTCATGAATATTTGGAATTAATATTTCTTTGTAATTATTTGTTTTTCTAACATTTTTAATCAATTTCCGCACCAAAAATCACTCTTTTGTTTTAATATATAAAACACTGTCAAATTAAAATCAGCAAAGCAGAATTATTAAATATTTTTGGAATTAATAAATTACACGGAATCTAAAGAACCTAAAACGATATCGATCGGAATAAAAACTACGGAGTTCAAACCATTCCGAAGAAAATGTGTGACAGGCCTGTATACATATATATACTACAATAAACAGGCCTGTCACACAATTCCATTCCGATAGGAAGTGGAATTAATTCCGCATTTTGCTTCTTTAGAAAAAGTAAAACGAAAATTTCTTTCGTAATGAAACCACTTTCAGTTTTCAAAGTGGAATAGATATTTCTTTGTATTTATTTGTTTTTCTAAACATTTTAATCAATTTGAGGAGCAGCAGAACAAAAGGTTTTTTTTCGCACATTTAAAATTTTTGGGAAAGTGAGTTTTATTTATTTCGCCCCCTTAAAAAACTGCATGAACCTGGAAATGAAGTTTTTACTTATCAATAGATACATTTAACTGCCATAAGTCACCAGATTAAATGTTAAGGTTTGATATAAAACCATTTTAATATCGGAAAAAGAACCTTTTGTTAAAAAATAAAGAAAAAAAGTACGTTTTGTTAAAAACAAAACCAAAAAGTATGTTTTTTATGAGATTTTTTTTAACGATAATATTTTAAATGAATGTTTTTAATCCTGATCTAATATATAAACAAATTACACATTGAAATTAAATATTTTTTTTTTCGTTTTATACTAGTGTTGTACTCTTTATTAAGTACAAATTTTTTTAGAACCCATTTACTTAGTAAAAAAATTTGCTGACTTGATTGTTTCTAGAAGATTTCAACCCAAATATTATTAAAAATACTAATTTTGTTTTAATATTAAAAATGTTGTCAATTTAAAATCAGAAATACAGAATTATTAAATATTTTTTGAATTAATAAGTTACACGGATTTTGAAGAACCTAAAACGAAATCGATCGGAATAAAAACTACGGAATTGAAACCATTCCGAACAAAATGTGTGACAGGCCTCAAAATATAGAGATTCAATTGAGCATCTTAATAAATCCATATTTTCGATTTATCCCAGGAAAAACTTTACTTACTTAGTAAGCCAGCAAGTAACTACTTATTATTTGACTGAAACACTATTTATCTTTGTTTGAGATTTTTAAAAAATTCATTCGAGATTTTTAAAAGCTTACAAATGTACTTACAATCAGTTGAGAAATAAGTAGTAAATTCACAACAAGAATATGTAGCTAAAAAAAACACACAAAAATATTGCCTTGTGTGGGAATCGAACAGTCACATTATTTGCTTGTGTTTGATAATCAAGCTGCTAACTCACTGCTCCATATACGAGTTATTTTATTGTAAGTTAACAATAGTTTTAACATCAACATATAAATGAATATGATATGAACAAAAAAATTAATGGCTTTGACAGGTGGCGAACCACTAACCTCCCGTTTTCCAGTCAAACACACTAGATAGCTGTGCTAAATGCAAAAGTTCATTACCAGCCTGTATAAAAATAAGTACTTATTCTAGTAAATAAAACCACTCATTACAAAATAATGCATGAAATGACTAGTTGTCATTACAAAAATTCATAAAATTTCGAAATAAAGTGCGGACTTGTTTTACTTTTTCCGAAGAAGCGAAATACGGAATTAATTCTACTTTCGATCGGAATGGAATTCTGTGACAGGCCTGATAAGTACATATATATTTTATAGAACTAACACAAACTGCGAAGGGTTTTGCTTAGTTTTTTATATACATATATTTTTTTATGTAAGAACTTTTTTTATAATCTATTTAATAACATATATAGTTTAACAAGAAAAATTAATCGAAGACGTCTTGAAATAAAAGCTCAATCAATTATTGAGGAAACTGCAGAATTATGCACAGAGTTTATTAGTTTTGAAAATGTATAAATAGATGCATTGTTTAATAATAGTAGATAATGAAAGAAGAAATTGCTTGATGGTCCATATATTACCACCTTTCGACTTTTTATCGCTCTGCACTCTACATTATATAGAAGAAATTTTACGAAAAAGTGATTAATTTTCGAGACAACTTCGAATCCTTTTGCATACTGGGTAGTCTCTGGTTACTTTAGAAAATCATTTGATACCGAAAATATTTAAAAATCTTAATGCAAGGTGCTCTTTAATATAGATGCTATACATATATTTAAATTGATAAATAAAGTAACACATTCTGGAAGAAACTTGTTTGTTGTTCTACATATTTAAATCAAATGAAAACGTACGTATGTAAGTAAATATTTTATAAAGTTACGTTTCGATTCCAAGTCTGTTTATTTATTTTAAAATATGTACAAATAAATTGTAATACATACCATCTACAAAAGACGGATTTATTTTTCTTTGAAATTTTATACAACACATCATATTTGTTACTATTATTATAAAGTATTAATCATTTTCGCAAAGCTCTTTCGTTTTCGAACTATGTATAAGGACAAATATAATTTTGATACTGTTGTATTTGTTTTATTATTATTATTATGAACTTATATACTTAAAAGTAAATATTATATAGGAATATAATATATGTATGTATATATGTAGTATATATTTAGTAGAATAAGAATATTTAAATACTTAAATAAATATACATTAAATTTTTAATTTAATATTAACTTAATAACACTACAAATCTTTTGTTTATTTTTTATTTATTTTTTTTATTTATTCATTTTTGTTTTAGCGCATGTAAATATAATTATAGGGGGTATTTTGACTGTATATAAAGTCGGTCTACGTTGTATTTGAATGTTATTTAATACGTTTTTTTTAAGGTTTTTTATTTTTTTAACTTTTGTAAATTCTTTATTTTCTTAATTATGGAAATAATTGAAAATGTTAGATTAAGGCTAGAGTTTTTTAAACTTAAATACAATTTTTGTTTGATCCTTCAAACAAATGCAAATATTTACAAAATTTTCATTTCCAAACAATACTATCGCAGCATTGGTAGATGTGAGTGTGTGTGTGTGTGTCTGTTGCTACACACGTGTGTATTTATGGCATGTGAATGGAGTGGAAATGAGTGAGTGAGTGGCTGGATGAATTGGATCCCTTGTATTATTTTAATTTTTCTGTTGTTTTTGTTTTAATTAAAAATCATATGTCATGCTGTAGAGTTGTAGTAGTTGTTGTCGTTGCTCTTGTGGTTTTAATAGAATTTTAGTTTTATTATTTTCTGTTATTATTTTTTGTTTTGCTAACTTTCCTTTGGTATAAACTTATTTGAGTAGAGTCGATGTCTACTTTTAAGGACCTTTTTCCCCTACACATGCATATACATACATCGAACATATACATTAAGGTATTTGGCTAGAAAATCCATCCAGAATCATCCAACTACCAAACAAACATACGTAATTGAAATACGTAGTATTTTACTTCAGGGCAACAAGTCCTTTTCGTTTGTTGTATTTTTTTTATTTTGTGTTGCTCCTCTTTGAAATGTAACATATAGCGAAAGCAACAACGGCAGCAGCAATAGCAATAGCAACAGCAACATTAAGGTTAAATACCACTGGACATACCAAGTTCTCTTGATCATTATGCTCGTCCTTGGATACTTGCGTAAATGTAAGCAAATATACTTGTATGTATGCGGCTGTGTGTGGCGTGTTTATATTTCTTTGTTATTTTCTGCTGTATCCTTCTCACTCTTCGAATCATTTTTGTTGTCGTTATACTTAGTTGTTTAAATGAATTTCCAAGTTTAAAATTATGTTTGATTCTTGTCAGTCACTTGTTTACCTGCTTGTTAATGTAGTAATTTTTTCGTTTTTTTTTCGCTTTTTTCCAGTTTAACTTTACTTTTTCCATCTCTCTATTTACATGCTTCCGACAGTTCATTTTTGTTCGTTTCCTACTTTTTTTGTTGAACAGTAACACAGTACTCAAGGTCTTTGTTTAACTCTATTCAACAACTTGATTATATACATACGTCGTCTGTCTATTTGTAAGCGTGTGTATGAGTGTTTGTGTGTGTGGGTATGAGAGTGTGTGTTGTTTCTATGATGTTATTAGGGCATCCTTGAGTGGGTTAGTGCTACTGTTGGGACCATTTGCTATGACAGCATTTGTTTGATTCGTTGCTATTGCTGGTGGTGTTGCTGTCATGGATGTGTTTGGTGGTGTTTCAGTATCACGCATTGTCAATGCACTTGTGTCTTCCACTGCATCCATGGCAACGACTAAATCCTTGCCTGATTCATTGGTATTGTTAATGATGTTGGTGGGAGTGTGGCTGTGAGTGCCGTTCTTACGGCTAATGTTTACAATATTGTTATCGCTTTTATTGGAATTGTTGACATTTTTGTTGTTGCTGATTGACGACATCGTTGTCGTCGACGTCGTTGTTTCGGTTGATGTCGCCGCTATTGATGTTGCCAGTTTTGAGGTGTTTGAAATAAGTATACCAGAGTATTTAATGCCGTTTAGTTCAAGGTTAACCACTAACTCTTGTTCGCCGTCGGAATTAGTACCTGCATGAGGAAACAAATAAAAATATTTAAAACTCTGAAGTACTCGTATGTCTTTCTTAAATAAGAACTTGTGAACCAAGTAACCAATACATATTTTATAAAAAATGCTTTTTATAACATACCTTTTCGTGTTAGACGAAATTGCATTCCAGAGAGCAAGTTCAATGCCTCGAATGGATCCAGCGAGGTAGAGTTACCCGTCGTCATATTGTCAGCGGTGTTAGTGTTAGTGTTGACCGTTGCTGTGTTGTGTTGCTGTTGAGTCTGCTTTGACAAGTGAATTTTCTTAGTAGATATGGGTGAAATGTGACCATTACCGGCCGATGCCGCTGAGGTGGAAGGGGAATTTTCAATGGCCGAATCGTCAGACTTGTCATTGTGAACACTGCTGTTACTGCCATGATGTCGAGGTGCTCGCAGCGAACTGCCATTTAAATGCTGGCGTTCGTTGGGGTCATCGTGCGACGAATTTGCTGTTGTATTATGGTCGCATCCGTCATCGTCGTTTTCTTCGTCAGCCTCAGCATCGGAATCGTGCTGGCCACCTTTATAGTGAAAGTTGGCCGCTGCGGCAGCAGCCGCCATGTCACTCATGCCGGGTGGTAAATAGAAACTGGCAGGAAATCCGGCACGTTTAGCAGGAGGAGGTTGGTGGTGAAAATCATTCTGTTCATTCATTTCCGGGCTGGGTTCGCGCTCACGCTCACGCTTTATTGAGGTCAGATTTGGTGGTGAATCCGAGAGGTTTAAAGCCTCGCTACTAGAATGAGTCAAATGTAAAGGTAATAAGGTGAAAAGAAATTCAACATACATATGGTGGATGTCTTCGCTAATACTGTTTACAGCTTTTCAACTTACCGTTGTGCTTCGCTAACAACATCATTACTTCCACCACTATTTACGTTGCCACCACCTTGTGGTGAAGTGTTGACAGAAGCTGGTGGGCTGGTGTTGTTATGGTACATTTGCCACAATGCCACACGTGACATTTCCAACGCATTCAAGGCTTCTCTTGTATTTATCTCGGGACTTTGAGATCTCTGACGCTGCTGCTGTTGGTGTTGTTGTTGCTGCTGTTGCTGTTGTTGTTGCTGCTGATGATGCTGGTGGTGCGGCGAAAGACCCATAGGTCCCGCACCATTGCTCATAGCATTTTGTTCCTTCTTAACTTGAATTAGCTTCAAATACTCGATCATACGCTGCTCAATTTCCTGTGTTACCAAATTCGGAACTTGACCAAACGAGGGAGCCATCAGTCTGTGGTGTGCAGCTGCAGCAGCTACTGCTGCCTGTGCTTGTTGGTTGTTAGCCGCATGTGTTACCAAAGCTAACGGAGACATCTGTTGCATGCCGCCTGGCAAAGATTGGCGAGCCATTTGAGGCTGCATGGTGAAAGAGAGAAGAAAATTATAGAAATATTCATTAGCTTCGATAAGAAATTAAATCTATGTATTTATACCAACCATTTGCATTTGATTGTGCATTGCCTCATATTGACCATAACTGGAACGACGTCCTTCCCGACGGTTGCCATCAATTGCAGCCTGTAATTCTGCTGGCGTACTTAGATTCTTCTTCTCGCATTCATATGGATACAAATATTTCATATATCTGAAATTAAAGTTAAAAATGTACATATAGTAAACCGTTTATAATATTAGATGTTTAAGCACTGTTCTAAACCGGTTTTTTTTTTGTAAAACGGTTAACCGGTGTGTTTTTTCAAAAACACACTTTTTTGGTTAAACCGGAAACCGGTTTTTTGGATACTCTTATATTAATTCTAAATAACTATATGAATATGCATACGCAGATTTAGTTTAAAAATGTAGTTGGCTAGCTCTGGTCTTTTTAGAAAAGTTTTAATACAAAATTAATCAAATTGATGGAATCGATTTGGTTTATAAACTCTGTCAAATCGACACAAGCATGATACAAGGATTTTTACTCATTGTCAGTCAATTGGTACGTGTGTACGACTGATAAAATACCACCTGTAGCGTTTTTCTCAAACACAAATAAAAATCTTTCATCTCTGCTTCTACATACATATATGGACGTTTTTTATTCTTTGACTCTCTCACTTTCAGTCAATGATCATGGCAAATATGTTTGAACAACCGGGACGTTGAGAAGTTTTAACATGTTTTCAACTTCCATTGGCGGCCGCATGTTTAAATCAATTTATTCTTTAAATCATTCATTATGATACTGATTATTTTAAACTCTGTATGTCTATAAATTTGGTCCTTTAATTTTGAAATATTTGTAGTTATGGTTAAAAATAAAAAAAACATTTGAATTCACTTTGCATCAATTATGAAGAAAGTAATGAATTATAAATTACCTTTCTATAGAATGAACTCTTTGGTGTTTCAGGCAAACTCAAATTATTGTAGGTATGTAAATTTGTGGTTGTTTTGTTTTTTTTTACATTTTTTTTGTTAATATTTTATTATTTGCTTTGCTTTGGCTTTTTGTTTATAATTCATCAACGCATACATGCAATATTTTGCATTTAATTTAATAAACACTTAAGAACTCAATCAATAAATGTATTAATGTACATACGTATGAATGTATCTACGTACGTACGAATGTACAAGAGTAAGTATTTATGCATGTATCTTAAAGTGTAAGTATTCAGCGTATGAATGTGTATATAAAAACTATTTAATTTTCTTTTTACTCATATAATGGTTATTTGTAAAACAAAAAACCAAGATTCATTTAAGTCTTAAGATGTTGTTTGTCTGTCCGTCCGTCCGTTCGTCCGTCCGCTCATGTATCCAATACAAATTTGTATCTTTAGCATCATTATCCTTTGTGTCTGGTTGTGCAAAGCATGTGTATTTTTGTTTTCTGTGTGTGAATGTTGTTTGTTCATGACTACACATTCTGTGAATTATCAAGTAAACATAACAGTTGAAAAGGAAGATTTTTCTTCAACTCGCTTACATTAACACTAAACAATGCACAGTGGTTCCTAAACCACTTTTCTGTCATACATTTGAAATTCCTTTTAAATATGAGGTTTAAATTTATATGGAATATATTAATTGTTAAAGCCAATCAAGCCTCTCAAATTCAAATACATAATGTAATAATGAATTTCTGTTAAACAAAATCTATACCCTGTCCCCAGTGTGCGATGTGAGACATGATGCTAATTATTATAAGCATGATTACGATAATTCATTACAAGTCACATACATACTACATATGTATGTATGTACTTATGTTTATTAAACCAGCCCTTAAAAAGTAGACTGGATTTTCTTATTTAGTTGCTAAAACTGATGGGATAACTAGAATCCTTGCCGGAAATCCATTTTAAGTTGTGAAATTGTGTAAACTAATTGTATGTACTTTTTAAGATATCTTCAAATGTTTTGCTATATAAATAATATTTCTTAAAAGTTTGAAATAAATCTTATCTTCTAAAAGATATAAATCATTAAAATATATACATAAGCAGCTAAAAATATTAATTACACCTCAGACATACCATTGAGTAGTAGTATGGATCTCTAAAGAAAAAAGTACTTTTTAAGATTGAAAGTACTAAATTATTTATATGCTGGATTCGCATATGGGCATTTCCATGTCATCGTACGTGACATTTGTACGCCTATGATGTGGAATAGATTTTGCAATAATAAGAGTATCAGAAAAGTAATTTGGTTTTTTACGTTCCATTCAGAGGGTACTATATTTAAAAAAAATAATAAGTTCTTTCTAAACATTGTTGTCCAAAATTAGGGTATATCGTATGTGACATAAAACGAAAGTAATTTTGGAGTACATTAAAAATATGCTAAAATTTGCGAATCGTAAGAGGCGTTATTTTTTCTTTTAATTTCTATCCGACATATTTAAATAAAAACAATCTTTGGATGATTTTATAATAAATAACATTTAATATCGTACGTGACATACCGCACGCGACAGAGAATACTCTTATAGTAAAACAATATATATTCTGTATATATATATATTAAAGGCCTTATTCATAAACAATTTTTAAATTGGTCGATTGGCCAGTGGACCGCACAACACACTACAGGGAAAATTCGTTCTTTAGCCGTACTGTCCGTATGTGAACAAACTTGCCGCTCAAGTCTTTCCTGTCATTTTCAACGTCGGAAAGTTCAAATCGAATGTCCACAAACATTACTCCCTCTTTCCTCCCTCCCATAACCTATTTTCCTAGTTCCAACACAATGCTTTTCATGAGTAGGGGTCCAAAAAAAAAAAATTAATTTACAACGTTTTAAAATCAAATTTTGTATGGAAATTTTGCTTTAAAACTTGTTTAAATTTAAATTTTTTTTTATGAATATGGGGGTAAAAAACTAAAAAATAACTGAATAATTATTCGGGTTCAAACAGCAAGCTGATAATAGCAAAAAAAAAACATCAGACCCAAATTCATTTTATACTACATGCTAATTGGGCGCTTAGTTTTCGCCGCCATCTTATCCTAAAACATACTAATTAAATTAAAAAATTAAATATGTAAAGTCAATTTAAATTACATATTATTTTTCACGTAGTACAATTTTAGTGTTTTCTCCTAATTAGATCATCATCTTGAAAAAAAGTTTTAAGGGTTCCAGTTTTTCAGTCGTGGTTATCATTCTCTTGGAATTGCCCATATAACGAGTTAATAGGTAAATGACATGTGGTTTTGATTTCGTAATTCAACTGTGAATTCAATAGGACATGCGCAAAGATTGAAGAAAGTATTGCTTCAAGTATGAACTTGTCTTAATAAAGTCATTGATTATGTAAGGGAGCTGGGTAAGCAATTAAGAATACCAAACGAATAATAGCTTAACGTCTCCTTTAACACACTCATGAAAAAGCTTATTTTATATAAAGTTTTGTGTTGGGAACCAAAGTTCATTTTGAGGAGGTGACTGTAATTTTTTTATGCATTTTTATGTGAACATTGGTTTTTTATTCAAACAAAATAGACGTAGATTCGTTCAAGAAATATCAGTGAAGTTTTAATTGAACTGTGAACATCCAACCAAGATAGAATTGAGTTTTTGGCTAAAGCAACTTAACTTTATTGTATATTGCATTTTCATTAGCATTTTATTTTGCAATTCAATTAACACAATGTTAAGTCAATATGCATGCCAAGAGTATTTAAATTTAAATTTGATTTTAAAGCACATTTCATTTCCTGTTTAAAATATTTAATTAATGTACCAAGTCGTACAATTATAATGATGATATGAAAAAACAAAGCTAAAATTAAATTTGTTTATTACAAGATAATATAATTTAGCAAATACAAAAAAAAAAAACATTTCCCAAATCAAATATCTATCCACATAGATGTTGGTTCTGTTTGTTTGTCATCTTTATTGAGTTGAGATGCATAAAGAATTTGTTTTTGAATTTTCTATTGTTTGTGGTGGAATTGTCTAGAGAAAAATTTCTTTACAGGTAAATAATTTTACCATCGTATCTCACTCACTAACCAAGATCACAACGCATCATTGCCATCATTGTCGCTGTTGTCATCATTATCATCTTATTAGCATTTGGTTGTGTCACTTTGTTTTTTTTTTTTCGAGTACAATGAATTTCATTTGAATTTTCAAGTATAAGTACTAGTGTATATGAGGGTGTGCGTGAGTATAAAGCATGCAACACCACCGTGCAACATACGTACATTAATAGTACGTATGTATGTAAGAACGTATAAGTATAAATATTAGTTGTAATGTTGATTTAGGCATGTCTACGAATGATGATAAATTTATGTATGTATGTATGTATGGATTTTTATTTACCATAAAAAGTTAAATAAAATTCTTATGAAAATTATTTTTTAAAGTGTTGTCTTTAATGCATGCAACTGCCAGCGACGCTTAATATCAAAGAGTTAAGTACACATACACTTATACGAATAATAATTCTTAATTCTTTGTAATAGACTTTGAAAATAGTAATTCAATTAGGATGGATTTTAAAAAAAAAACTATACTGTGTATGTGTGTACATAAATATATTCTTTTGAATTTTGTTATTATACTCGTATTTGTTTGACTGTGAAATAGTCAATCATTCTATTCAATAATATATTTTAGTTTGTAAACAGAACATACAACTAGATTTTTATTTAATAACTAGAGTAGCAGCCATGTTCCTTTGATTTGAAACGTACTACAAGTATGCCGAGCTTTCTTTGGAGAGCTTCAGATAGCTCTGAAAAGAAGCAAACACACATTGACGAGCATAGGAAATTATATTTATAACTTTATAAATCCAAATCAAATTGTGATTCGACTGTTCGGAATTCCGAGAGACTTAAGAGAATCTTGTATGTAGAATAATTCCAAAATCTTTCTACTCAATGTGGATTTACTGCATGTAACATGTCCGTACTGTACAATAACGGTCGAAAGAGTTCTTCTTTAATTCGAATTTCAGTCGTTCGAATTTACATATTTAAATGTTGTACATAGAAATTAGTCTTTTATACAAAACATATGAAATATTACTGCGGAAAGTTTCTAAAATCCGTACGATCAAGTCCCTGTATTTACATTGCAATTACAATTACAGCAACATTATAATTTAACACCTTTATTACAAACTGCCTATAACAAAAAGCAAAAATAAATGTTTAAAATGAAATCGTTTTATTCTACTACAATCTGGCATATCTCAAAAATATGAGCGAAGCTGCGCATTATTAGAAAACTCGATGGAGAAACGTTGAGCTGAATATGTATTGCAGTGCAAAATGGATTTAAATACATGGCACACTAGCACTATTCAATGTTTAAGTTCAATTCATCGCTGAACAAACACAAGTTCAAAACGAAAACTGTGAGAAACTATTTAAGAGTATTTTGTCTTACATATGTACACGTAATTGCCCAGTAAACAATTGCTGTCGACATGTAAGAGTTTTCTAAAAAAATAACCGAATTTTCTAAAATTCATACATTTCTGCAGATATTCTGGGGTATCATTGGATAATTATGTGACAAGTCTGCACATTTCCTGAAGGAAATTTGTGGTTTATTTGCTTCAATTAGAAACTATTTTACTTTTAAAATTCACAGACTGTGCTTTAAAAAGCTACTAATTTTTTTATTTTACCTAATATTCAACAACCAACCCGAAACTGTTCTAATGTACCTCATATTTCCGAATTAATTTAATTATTTTAATTGTAGAGCCTGTTTAGCTAATTTTTTAGGTCCCTGCTTGACTTCTTCTCAATTCCCTCTTGTATCTTCATCTTTAACAGAAAATTGTGGATACTCCAAATACTGTCCGGAATCGAAAATGAGTTTGATGACATTTTCGGTTGCGAATGCCGCGAGCAAATCTGTATTCGAATGTAAGTATGTAAATTTTCTTTTGGTGTATCATTAGCTTAGTGTACACTAGGGATGCCAAACGGGACTGGGTTTTACAAATCCCGGGGTTCGGGATTTTAGAAATGTAAATCCCGGGATCCCGGGATTTTTCGGGACCCCGGGATTTTTCGGGATCCCGGGATTTTTCGGGATTTCGGGATTTTTCGGGATTTTTCGGGACTTCGGGATTTTAGTTAAACGTCAAAAACATCAAATTCAACAATAAAAACTATTAATTTCATTAATATATTTAAGTAAAAATATAACAAATCAAAAACTAATGCATTAAATTAAAATAAAATGGTCCATGATTTCCCCTAGCTCCATACAATTGTCCCCCGGAGTACTGTTTGAGCAGTCATAAATATCTTGATTATGCGGCAATCCTTATAAAATTTTGCACAAAATAAGTTGTAAGTACTCTGAAATTATACTGTAGAGTACTGCGGAAATCAGGCTACATTTGCCCCTAGTCCCCTTCAGAAAATAACTTGAACATAAAGGGAGACGTGCTGCTCCCTGATTCAAATGAAAAAATCTGGCTGCGTTTGGATTCGAAGCGAGATTAGTATTATAAATATGCTGAAATTTAGCTTTCTAAGTATTTTGGGTGCTTCAAAAATCTTCCTAAAATATCAAAAATCTCATAATATTTCGGGATTTGTTAATCCCGAAAAATCCCGGGATTCTTTTTCACAAATCCCGGGATTCGGGAAATCCCGATCCCGAAAAATCCCGGGATTTTCGGGATCGGGATTTCGGGATTGGCATCCCTAGTGTACACACGTTACGTTTAAATCGTAATTAAGTAAAAATACACTCATTCTGGCCGACTTCGGCAAAAAATGTTTAATGGGTATAAAGTGCATGTACATTTACACGTCTTCAATAAATCAATATTCACGTACATACATGTTGTACTCGTACGTGAAAATATTAGGGTATCCATTCGAATAATGTTCTTGCGAATAGTTATTCGAATAAATTAAAAATGGACATTTTAGAATAATTCCAATCATATTATTAATTATTTCACATTCTTTATAATTTAAATTTAAATAAATAATAATGTCTTACATATATAGATGAAATTATTTTGACAAATTTCAAATAAGATATCCGACAAATAATTAAAATTAGATGGGGAGTTTCCATCACAGTAAATAAATGGCTCGATGGTATCTTCTTAATCACGCTATATGTATATATTTGTCTGTTACTGTTAAAATAAATAATATTAATCAAGATGTTAGCTCAGAATAATGTGGTTGGTATTAAACGTGATATTGATGATAACATTGTTGATTATTGCATTGAAATAAATGAAGAACATGTTCTTAAAATCTATATAAAAGATACTATTAATTAAACGTTAGACGATGCGACTTTATGTTCGAATTGACAAAGAGAAAAACTTTATTTAATAAATTCCAATTATTCCAATGATTCGAATAATTTTAAATATGTGATTGAGTTAAAATCTCTTATTCGTTTTATTTAAACAAAAGAAAAATCAAATAATTTGGATACCCTTGTAAATATACATACATAAGTAATATTCATATTCATATACATATCTATGTATTTGTAAGGAAATAATTGTATATGTATCAGTGAATACATATGTATACGTATGTTTGTACATATTTAATTTTATTTAACAACAAATAAACTTGTTATTTAGTGTATCAAGCTCAGCTATTGGTCGTTGGTTACTGTAACTTGAAAATAAAATGAGTACAATCACATTGTGCTCGTAATTGTATTACTGAATCTTTTTATATGTACATATCTATGTATGTATGTATGTGCAAATGTATCTATGTGGGTATATTATGACAGTGTGTTGATTAAATGTGAATGTGACGGCTAATTCGTGTATGAGCGCGAATAGAGAAATGAAAACAAATGTTTCAATGAAAGTAATACAATTAATTTTATGAACGCCATTTTTCATTTACATCTTTATTTATTTTTTAATTGTGAGTACTTAAATGTTTTATTTTTCATTTGACAGTTTAGCTTTAAACTCGCATCGAGTACAGGTTTATTCTACAGACTAAAGAAACCCTATTAAAAAATCATATAAAAAAATTAGCTAATGTTTAAACATACATATGCATGTACGTATTAAGGATTCTTTTAGATGAAGCGTCATGTCTACTAGCGTGTGCTTCTCGTCAAGTCATTGACACATACCACAACCAGTGCAAAACCAGACAATCAGCCATCAAAAAAAAAAGAAAAAACATCAACCAACAAATAAACTAACCATCCATCCAGTCCGTCTTGCTAACCCAACTACCGACCACCTCTGATATTTTCCAGTGTTATTATTACACCGTTACTACCACATTTTCCATGGAGTTTTAACTAAAAACTAAAGTTCATATATTTCCTCTTTTTTTTTGCTCATATTTTTGGTTGTTATTGTTGTTCGTTTTCTGGGTGTTGGTCTAAGTTATAGACCGAGACATAGAGACGCATAAAAATCATGTTTGAAACATGATTGACTGGCTGACAAACTGATGGCGGACCTTAAAATTTATAAAATGCAACAACTACAACGACTGCAATACATATTCAAACGCACACAAGATTTAATGCTGTGTTTCCTTTTACAATGTTGCTTTAGTGCAGCAACAAAATAAGCTATAAATTATGAATTAAATTTTATTATTTTTAATATTTACAGATACTTTGTACAAATAACTAAAACTGCACAATAATAACACTGTGCTACAAAGTGACATACATAGTGTTCTTTAAACTCTGCTTATCGATGGTAAACACATTTTGAGAAATAATTTCTTAAAATGAAGTAAACTCTCAACTTGAATGAGAACAACGTCAACTTCTTTTGCGCCACCCTAATATATAACAAGTAAGAGAGCTATATTCTTATATACCCTTCACCAAATTATACTTCAAAATACAAATTTGAAATATTTTTAGGTAAACAAAATTTATTTTTTTTTTCGAAAGTTTTTTTTTCATTTTTTGGAAAATTATTTTTTCGAATTGTTATTTTAAATTTTTTTTTGTAAATTTAAAATTTTTTTCCGATTTTGACCCATTGTAGGTCCAACTTACTATGGTCTTATATACGTCGTTGCAAAGGTCTTTGAAATATCTATCATATTGTCTATATTAATGACTTAGTAATTCAGATATAGGTAAAAATAGAGGTTGTCCTGGTTTTTTCCTCATATCTCAGCCATTTGTGGACCGATTTTGCTGATTTTAAATAGGAAACTTATCGAACGCATGTCTGACAGAATTATTGAATATTTGGATCCCGAAGATATCTGGGGTATTCGGAAAATTGATTTCAACAGACAGACGGACGGACATATCTTAATCGACTCCGCTATCTATAAGGATCCAGAATATATATACTTTATAGGGTCGGAAAATTATATTGTGGAAATTACAAACCGAATGACAAACTTCCCTTCACAAAGGTGAAGGGTATAAAAAAGCCTCTATAAAAATTAATTTGTGGTTGTTTTAATTTTTGCTTAGCATACTTTTATAAACTTTGGAATTTAAATAATTCTAAGTTGTGCATTTGAAATTTATTGGTACTTTTTTAAATCCCTAATACATCCTTGATATGTTTGATAATAGTAAAATTATCGGAGTTTCCAACATTGGATATACAAAAGATTGAACTTGAAATATTGCAGAACCACTTGCACATAATATTGAATTTTTGTTGATTCAAGTTTGTATACTTTGAAAGAACTGCAGTGTCAATAATAACGACAATAGCATAAACTAAATAATAAGTTAGTAGTAAGTTGTACATTGGTACATAGATCCAACATTCGCCGGGATCCTATATTTGCCAGAGATTTGTTTTATTGTTACACCAAAACAGTTGAGTACAATGTATTATCGTTGGCTGGCAACAATTTAGCTGCTGCTGCTGCCGTTGCCGATGTTATTGTTGCTGTAACCTTTTTATTATTTTACATTTTTATTGTTGTTAGACAATAAACGTCTGTTTAAAAACTAATTTCATTGTGGTTTGTCATAATCTGCCATCTTTTCATATTTCTAAATACATGAAATACAACTTGTATGAGAATGAATATTGTTTTTGTTGCCGTATTTTTGTATTTGCTCATGTAAAACTAAAACTAAATGTAAATTTTGTATTTGTATTCCTTTTTTTTATTATTATTGTTGTTGATGTTTAAATACTAAAATAGTAAAATAGTTTGATGTGGAAAATTTGCCCATTATTTAATAAATTTTACTGTCATTTATTTAGTACAAGTACCTACAAGTACAGGGTGGCGCAGAATGAGCTATATGGTTTGAATTCTGTATACCTTTTTTAATTATTATTATTTTGTTTGTTTTTTTTTCAGCATTTTGTGAAGAAGACTTGGGGGATTTGATTTTAATTAATAAATTAATTAATGGGCATTACACCCGAAATTTTAAGAAAAGTTATGGAAAATGTGTTAGAAGAGCAGTGATCGCACACTTATAGGATATCATTTTCAAAGCTTATATGATATCATTTTCGTATAGCTAATTCTGCGCCACCCTGTACATACATAAGTATATATGTATAAATGTACATACGAATACCAATATGAGAACAACTGGTATTATAACAATTAAGATTAAAAACTTACTGTGTACGTAGTGTGAACGCTGCACTTGTTATACTCGATGGCAGATGAAGTCCCTTTATGATTTCCTGCCACAGCTTTTTGTTAATAACATCGACGAGACCTCCTCGAGCAATCACTAAATTATACAGTTCATAAAGATCCAACACTGATTTTGCCATTATTGGTAAACGATTGATGGGTGTGCCTAGAAATATTAAAATATCAAATAAATATGTATGTTAAGTATACGGAACAGGTAAAATAAGTAATTTAATAATATTTTTTAATTAAAAAATATATCTATGTATAAAAGGTAATCTTAAATTTATATTTCACAATTTTAAAATAATTCATTTAGTTCTTACAATGGTTGTATGATATGCTGAATCTTAAAGATATTTTTATATTCTTATAAATGTTTGTACAGATTTTAATTCAAATGGTTTTATTATGTGGAATGTAAAATCAAAATTATAAATTTGAATATTAATAAAACATAATTATAAACCCAAGAATATGTGCTTAATTTTATGTAACGGTTGCGAAAATATTGTTGTCCAGCTAGATTTAAATTACGAAATTCTGCCATTATTGAGATTTCTAGTTTTCTAGAATTTAAATTTGAATAAAAAACAAATGATTTTTTTCGATTGCCCATATTATTAGTACATACATACATATGTATGAACATTTTTTAATAATCAATTGTTGTTTTTTTGTTTTATTTAATTACTGGTATAGAGTATACAAAAAAAAAAACACATATTTAATAGCAATCATACATATTTAACAACATTAAACAAGAAAAGAGTATAAATTATCAGAGAATCATTAAAAACAATTTAATGATCTTAAGTAGATCTTTAAACACCCTCACACATTATTGCCAACAAAAACAAAAGCAACAACAACAATAATAATACCAATAAACTAAATCGATAAACAATAAAAAGAAAAAAAACATCAACAACAAATTAATGAAAAGAAAACAGAAACAATTTATAATAAACAAAAAAAGTAATTTGTAGTTTCATTATGTTAAACGTTTTTTTTTTCAATTTTTATTGGTTGCATTTTATTTTATTCGATTTTTCTGTTTTGCTTTTAAATTTGATTTTTACAAATGAAATGAAACGTTTTCAGGCACACAGATCTGGGATGTAGCTATTGTTGTTGCTGTTGTTGTTGGTGCAACATTTATGGATATTTTTTTGTGTTTCTGATCTGTTTTTTTCTTTTTGGCATCGCTCAAAATATTTAGTGAGTTGTGATCTACTTAAATTATACAAGTATAAACAACAAATACTATCACTCGTAGTGTGTCTGTGTGCCTCAGTATGGATCGATGGATGGATGTATCTTGACGTATTGTACTCCTCGTGCGATGTGTTTTGTTGTTTTTAGAGTTGGCCCTAAAGGTATCAATCAAAATATATGTATGTTCGTTCATATATAAATGTATGTATGGAAATAAATCAATGTATGTACAAGAGAGTGTATGTGTGTGGTGCATACAAATATTTATGATGAATAACTGATACTGAAATAGCAAGGTTGATGGACATGTTGATTGTTGTACTGAGAAACCAAAAAATAAATATAAATTAATTTATATAAAAAGTCAATTTGTGCGCCAGCAAATGGATTTAACAATTAACAACACTCAATTGATTGGTGATCGTAAAAAAACAGTAAATTATTAAAAATCTAATCATCGATTTTATTGTAATGATTCTGTAAATGATATGTAAGTATGGAATAGTAATTATAATGGCTTATATGAAAATCCTACAATAATGCCAGTAAAAAGTTTTAAAAAAAATAATTCATTTATCAAAGGGGCAACTTTAAAAATATTTTGTGACTATTAAATCTAAAGAAAAATACTTTCGAGTTTCTGCAGAAAAAAATATTTTCAAAATATGTATGTTTTATCATTATCGTGATTTTACGGCAACTATATCAGAACTCGCTATAAATTATAAACCAACTGATGAAGTCATATAACTTCATCAGTTAATAATTCAGTTTGTTCATAGATGGCGCTGTTACACAAAACAGTAACCATTTCAATTCGCTTTGAAATGTCTAAAAATCAACATCCACAGTGAAATCTAGTGTATTGAAGCAGAGATGGCACTGTTGGCACAAATACAGGGACTAAAGAACTTATTAATATTTCGAATCTGAAAATAATAATAAAAAAGTCAGACAAGTTGTATATTCGGCATTGACGTTTAAAAATCCTGCATTTGTAGTAAAAACATTTTTTAGGGAAAGTGAATAGGGAAAGTGAATAGGAAAGTGAATAGGGTAATTTTAAAATATACAGGGTTGTATAACTACCCAGCAAAAACTTACATTGAAATGTAATAAGTTAAAATGCTAATATGTATAAATACTCTTCACCACTTATACATTGGCATTTTAACATATTATTTTAACACCGTGATGTCATTGGAGGCAAGTAAAATAAGTTATTACCACATTCGCTTACAAATAGGGGCAAATAAATAAGTATAACATACAAAATATTATTTTTCTTCTCATTCATATCACACGTGGATATTTTTAGAAAATATTTGAAAGTTTTCAAGATGTATTTTCAATTTGTATTAGATTTTAATCAACTAAAATTTAATCAATAAAACGTTAAAGCGTTTTATTATGAAATAATTCTGAATTTTGTAAATCAGCTCATAAACAAGTACTTATGTATCAGATTATATGCCAGCCATTACTAAATTACTTAAATGTAATGCAGGTGGTATGAAGTAGTCATTGAAAGGTAAGCTGTTCAGTAATTGCAAGTCATTAAATCTTAAGAAAAATCTAGAGTATGCAAATAAATAGAACAATTAAAAACTAACCAATAAAAATACACCTTCCAATAAGCAGCTCTCATTGTTGAGCTATTAATTGCTACAAAAGTACATACACACATTCAAAAAGCAAAAACCAAAATGAAATATTTTAAAAGACATAATCGAATTTAAATAAATATCTGCTGTAAATACTGTATTAATAAATACTAGACATTAAGTAAGAAATGTGAGGTACTTAAAGAAATGTGTATGTACAAATATTTTGCATATTATACCCTCCTGATATAAACTTTACAATTATGGCTTAATTAATAGTGTATTACAATACCCCCAAAAAAAGCCATAATGTGTTTAATTTTTTTTTATTTTAAACATTTCTGGTGTGACATTTAATCACTGACTACAATACGAACGAATATTATACATATGACTTTGATGACTTTTTCACAAGGGTCGTACATTGACTACTGTATGTACATTAGATGTGCCCTCAGATAATACATATGCTTTGGATGGGTCTTATTTTGTTCTTTAGCTGCTAAAACTAACTGCTGCAAAATTGGATAACTACAACCCGAGACGGAAATCGAATGAAAGTTGAAAAATTGGGTAATTTGATTTAATAAAAAAATTTTCTATTTAACTATGTATTATATTTTTAATATTCGCAATAAATCGTATCTTCTAGAGAAAATTAATCTAAAAATGTATACATTTATTATTTAAATATACATTTTTTTAGAGAAATCGAATAAAATTTACATTGTTTACACAATTTCACATCTTTCAAGCGATTTCTGGCATGGGTTCCCGTTATCCGATCATCCTTTAATTTTAATTTTAAAGACAAAATATCACTTATCTAAGGAAAATCTGTTTTTTAAGGGCTGGCCTAATGTACACAAGTCTTTATTTGGCATATGTGTACATATGTATGAGTTTTTGTATTTTGTTACATCAAGAGTAGTCAATACCGTCTTCCCCCAATTGTAGAAATTGTATAAGAAGAAAAATAAATAAATAAAATCAAAGAAATTTAATACACCAAATAACATAAATTAAAAACTCAACTAAAAGGGGGTCTTGCATAAGTAGAAAATTTTATTTTTATTTTGAGAAACGAGGTGTTTTTATTTTATTTTAATTTATCATTTATTTCAGTTTTTAATACTTCTCATACATTCTCACACCAAAGACGACAACAACGCAAACACACAATCACTCAGACAGTAATGTGTCACTTCAATCATTATTTTATTGAAAATGAACAACAACAACATCAAAAATGATCGCCATCAGTAGGAGCAACAAAATTGTGAAACATCACATCAACAGCAGCAGCAGCAACAAGATGTGAAACATGTGTTTTATTCATGCATTTAATTCATGTTGTTTTTGTTGTTTTGTTATTATTTTGTTGCTGCATACAATTACGATTTAAACTAAAGCAACTACAAAATTAAATAAGAATTTACATTATGTAGAGTACGCACATGGATACATATGAATATTAATATTTATGCATGTCTGCCACTAATGGTGGATTTATAAAGAAACTGTTGTTACGATTCAATGAATTGTCAAAGTGTCATTATCGTTTGTAATTTGATTGATATAAAGAATAATTTTTTAGTTCTAACAACCATAAAAAATTTCTGTTTTTGGTTGCACTTAAAATTGTTTTAATTTTTTTTTAATTATTACATATGTTTTTTCTTTCGATTGTTTCTTTTACTACTACATTTTTATTCTTCTAGATTCAAATGCATTTATGTAGGATTTTATTAAATGAAAAATGTTCCTCAAATGCATCAAATGTCATAAAGAATATTAGATTTTTAATATGAAAACATTTTGAAATCTACATTTATGAGGTGACAGATTTTGTCACATGCACTGATGGATGCAATATTGAAAATGTTTTTGGGTGTGTGTGTTTGTGTGAATCTGATCTACAAAGTGTATGTACATACATATTTTAAAAATGATATTAATGTTACTTACATAAATAATTATGTATTTACGTAAATAATAAATGAATTAAATTAAATTTAAATGTGCCTTGTGATGCATATAAAATTAGTTATGTTCTAGAAACCCACAGCAAATATGGAAAATTAAATTTTTTATATCAAAATAATATTGAAATATTTGGTAATTTTCAGAGAAATACTGCGCTATTTTTGAATATAAATATATAGTAGGAGAAATATACATCCATATTTATGTAAATCGGCCTTAAATAAATCAGAAATAAACCTAAAAATATTGAATGTTGCTGTCTTTTAGTCAAATTAACTGAACTATAATTTCTATAAAAAGTGTTATTTATTACCACCCTTTAACTATTTGAAATGTGTTTTAATGAAATCTTTTGTGTGAAGAAAATTTCTACTTTTCCTCCTCCCAAACATGCGACTGGTGTTCCGCCCGTCTATAAAATTGTTTATGCAAATAATAAAGAAAAATGTTCATATTAAAATACATTTATTAAAGCCGTAAATGAAATACGCTGCAATGTCACGTCCAAAATACATCATTATAAAACACTTAAAATTAATAAACAAACAAGTATTAAAAACTGACTAAAATATTTTTCAAAATCTTAAAATGATGTATGAGGTACATACTTATGTATGTATGTATGTATTTATTTATTTTTATTTAATTTTTCATTTTGCTTTTGTTTCACATTTACGAAATGAACAATAACGTTCATTTGACATTTAATTAACATAATTTTTATTATTAAAAGCATCTGAAAGAATAAACAACAACAATCATGAATATGTTTGAATGTACATATGTAGAATGTACGTTCGAAATTATTTTAATTTGAAATGCCACCGAATGCTCCTTGCAGCATCCAAACGTAGTTTTGTTTTTTTTTTTTGTAGAGAAAAAAAGTATAAATGAATGTCTGAGAGTGTGAATACATTGGGTAATAAAAACGAATTCAATGACGGACGGACGGTCGGTCGGACCGAGAGAGACAGAGTCACACACACAGGCAGGCAGACAGACAGACGGACACGCCAAATGAATGACTTTAGAAGTGACGAATCGTTCAAGTGTTGATCATGTCATTAGCAATCATGTTGACGTTGATGTGCTTGAGATTTTAATGAAAATGTTCATTTCATTTTCCCCTCAAAGTAGGAATAGCTATGTGTGTACATTAGATAGATGGACTCTACTAAATGCAGGAATGGAAGAGAAATCCAAATAGTAATAATTAAAATAATAAAAACAATCTACGAAAACAAAAAGAAGACGACTCAGCATGTGCATGTGCTGTTGCATATAATTTAGTACCATTTCATACCAAAAAGTACCAAAAAGTACCAAAAGACGTAAATATTTCAATTTCAACTTACATCCTTATTCCCAGTAATCTAGCTTCAATCGTGACTGTTTTGCAAGTTTAAATTAACAACCAATAATTTATATAAATTTTGTATCATTTATTAAATATAAATGGGAGGTACTATAAAAAATGTACTTTTAATATGATTTTCATCCAGAAAGTTGCATTTTGATACTTTTTAGTACTAAACATTACCGATCGTTTATGTGGTTTATTATTTATTTATTTTGTTTGTTTGTTTCTGTGGAATGAATAAATGTTGTTTTTGTTTAATGTAAAACAACAGTAATATTTAATGCATTTATAAATAATTTTATGGCCAGTCATAATACTCATAATAAAAATGCATGAAATTTATAATGAGACAGACGCCTTTAAATAAACATTTTCCTCGATCGCTCCCGTATGCAATGTTTTGACAGAGCAGCCACAACATTGACAATAAAAACAATTATCCCTCTTCTCTCTGTGTCTGTGGCTACTGTGATGTCATTGAAATTATTAATAATTACATATGTATGTACATATTTATTTGTATGGCCTACACAAAATATTAATTATAAATACGTAGTAGTATATGCTACAAAAATAAACAATATATACATATATAAAAACTCACCTCTTTTTTGCATAAATGAAAACAGATCATCAAGGAACTCTTTACGCTTCGGATCATCATTGATCTCGTACAACTGTAAATACAAAGATTTGAAAAGAAAAATAATTATTGAATAAATGATTATAGATCGGCAAATAGTAATAATAACAATAATAATAATTGAATAATACACATATGAATGTAGATAAAGAAGCACAATAATAGGTGACAATAGCAATAATAGGTGATAAATATTACAACAGACCCTCCAAGTCAAGTCAATAAGTACTTATGTATGGATGTGTATGTTTGTATAAAGTACACAATGGGACTATTATTAACATTATTAACCCTCAAGTGTCAGCATGCGCCTGTTCTGCATTCAAAAAAAAAAAACAAGAAAATCAATAAACTTACAAAGATACGAATGAATGAATAACAACAGCAAGAACAATAAAAAGTATGTAGTTTGTTGTATCTATCGGAGCTAAACACTCAAAACAATCACAACAACAAAACACAAAAAACGACAATAATAACCCGCAAATTTCATGACAAGGCAATCATTTTGTGCCCAAAAGACAAGATCATTATCGGACACAGTCTGATGTTCACCGACGTCAGTTTAGCACCACAGTAGCGCAGGGGTTTGTATTTTTTTTAATCTGGTTTTTGTTTTCTACAGCTCACAGGGTGGTGATGATGACAATGTATTGTTGGTTGGAATCGTACAGACTCAGATAGAGAGAGATAGGTAGAGTAAGAATGCCATAGAGAGATGGATTCATCATTGGTGGTTAGACTTGCCAACCGTCCCGTTTTCGACGGGACAGACCAGTTTTAGAGTCGAATGTCCCGTGTGCCGGCGATACTCTGAACGGGACGCCATTTGTCCCGTTTTGAAAAAAAAAACATAACTTTTTCATTAATTACCACAAAAAATATAAAGAAATCAAAAATTGGAAATACCAATAGACAAGAATGCTTTAATTTCTGAAATATAGTATTTTCTCAAAAAATCACTATTTAACAACATATTCTTACTCCATATTCATATTTTAAATTTATAAAAGCTTTATAAAATAAAATTTTCATACAAAATATTTTTTATAAACCTTTAGTGCATTAACTTCTATTATATATTAAACTAGCTGTCCCGGCAAACGTTGTTCTACCATAGCTCCCACAAAGTTTGAAGACTCCCACTATAATAGTACTCCAGATATGCATTAATAAATTTTTACTTTGTATCGGAGGTGCCATGCCCATTGTACCTATATAGGTCAATTGTGAATCTAAACCATCCAGGGACTCAAGATGAAGAAGATAATGTTTACAGTATACATTCATGAAACATAAATGGCACGATACTCGTTCTAGGATGCTTGTACCTTTAGTTAGAGCTGAGTTGTTGGTCCATTCCAATTTCAGAGCTAAGATGTGCTAAATTTGTTGAATTTATTACTTCAAATAAAGATTTAATAAAAGCTGATAAAATTGATTAAAAATATAAATTCAAAATTATGGACTGAAATAATTAAACTTTATTAAAGTTTATCGTAGTAAAATAAAAAAATGTGAAAGATTTTATAAACAATTTTTTGAAACAAATTAGATAAAATTATAAAAAATAAATTTTCAGACAAAATTTGAAAATCTCGCAGTCTTAATTATCCAGATATTTAAAATTGACTATGTACTTTGTATGGAAAGTGCCACACCCACTGTTCCGATCCAGACCATTTTTAGCTAAACTCCGTACAGTAATTAGAATTTGATTCATACTTAGTTTAAATACATTACAATTATAGTACTCCAGATATTCGAAATTATGTATTTACTTTATATGAGAGGTCCCACGCCCACTAACACAATATCATATTCACCCAAACTATGTAGAATAGTAAGGGTGATATTAGGGAAAAAATTTAAGACTTCCACTATTCGATAATTACTATTTACACTCTATGAAAGGTGCCACACCCCCTATTCCGATCAGTCCCATTTATGGTAAGACTTCATACACAGATAAGAAATTGGGTTGTATAAAGTTGTAAGACTTTCACAGTTATAGTTCTCCAGATATTCGAATATAACTATTTACTTTGTATGTGTCACGCCCATTTTTAGCCAAGATGTGCACAATTATACCGAAGTAAATTCTGCGAAGTTTTGCGTCTTTCACAGTTATAGTTCATCAGATATTCCATAATAATATTTCATAATATTTACTTTGTATGGGAAGTGCGACGAACACTTGAATTTTTAAAATAGCCTATTGGTCCATCCAGGTATAGGGGAACATACATAACAAATTTCAAGACCATCGGTCCAGTGGTTTATTCTGCTATAAGTCACAAACAAATAAACATATTCCTATAATATTAACTATTCCTATTTTATTTACGTTTATGTTTTTTTAAAGTCTAGATTGTTGACTTTAATAAATAAAATAGGACAATAATTATAAACGAATTTATTTGAATTTTTCCCAGATCATTTAGTGGTGTCCCGTTTTGGAAATTTCAAAAGGTGGCAAGTCTATTGGTGGTTGTCAACCTTTTTGTAGATTTTTACCTTTGCACACGAATACCAAGTAATTATCCGTAAAAAAAGGTGTGGAAAACTAAATGATTTTTAATTTGTTGTGATATTTTGTATACAAACAATAGCAACATTATGAATAGCTCTAATTAAGAGTAGCATAGCTTGTTTTATACTCATAATTGAAAAGAAGAAGGACACACAAATATCACGTTCCTTAGTGTCAGTAATGACACTAATCAAACGATCATATTGAGAGATTGTGGCAAACAAGGCGATCGTAAATAAATAGTTGTTGTGTAAAACAAAAAACAAAGAGACAGAAATATTTTCCAAAATCATTAATTTGTCTCAATTATGTGTTAAAACTGCAAATTATGGTCATAACGTGTGCTTAGCTACCGGTTATAAAATAAATGTTGCTTGCTGCAACACGCACATCATCTTACCAGTGTAGTGTAGAGTAGAGTAGAGTATTTAAACGACTGTAATTTAATATTTTGACGAACCCTGTAATCAAAAAAGCTCCCCAACTCACTCACACACAATATGTACAAACAAAAAACAAATATTTATGTATGATATGACTTTATAAACGATCACTGAAATTACATACATACATACATACATATTTATGTATGTATATACAAATAAACATTCGTACATATGCATCCACATACCCACAGGTAATTTGAACAAGTACTAAGTTGATTGAAATTTAACTGTCTTAAAGTCATAAAATACTGAAAATTAAAAATATCAGAAATCAGTTCGGTTCAAATTATTATTATTTTTTCTAGACAATCTGGATTATTTAAAAATTTTTAATTGTTATTATAATAAATCATTAAATTGAAATTTACAATCTAATTGCTTAACAAGCGACTTCATTGGTATCGCTTTCCAATGAGACGTCCCACTCCCTTGCCGAATGTAGCTCATGTATAGGGTGTTTTCAACTTTTTAGTTTACTTTGACAAGATAACAAATGAAAAATTATTATAATTTATTTATTCAAATAACGATGAATCAAATTGAAAAGAAGCAATACGATTTTGGAAAAAGTCTAATAACCGATCCCGAATAACCCCACTGAATACTATATTGATGATGAAGGAATATTTTAAAACGCCCACTTATTAGAACTCGCTCCTTTAAGATTTAATTGATTTTTAAATGCAATTAAGTTAAACTCATTTTGTTGGTTTAAATATTAAATATGTACATGAGCATTTTTATGATTAATATGATCCTAAACTTGTATATTGATTAGGGATGCCAAACGGAACTGGCTTTTACCAATTCCGGGATTTTTTTGGACTTCGGGATTTTTGTTTCATATCAAAAACATCAAATTCAAAAATGAAAACTATTTATTTTATAAATATATTTAAGTAAAAATATAACAAAAACAAAATTTGACTCAAAAGATATTTCATATTCTGAACTTTATGACAGTACGAAATCTATAACAAAATTAACAATTTTATAACTTTTGTATGGAAATTGATATTAAAAACATTTTTGTTATTGTCATAAAGTTCAGAATACGGGGGTTAATTTAAATAGGTTTGATAACAAAAGTAGTAACAAGTGTTTTCGTTTATACAATATTTTCTCTTTCACTACTTTTTACTTGAAAAAAATTTCCTAGTAAAAAATATTGTATTGATTTTTTTTTTAAATTAATAAAATTTTTTATGCTTGGATTTTGTTCGTTAACTCCTTATATTTTTGAGAAAATTTTTTATTGTTCTCTTATTAAACAAAAATATATAAAAGTAAGGTTTTATTTTATAACAAAAAATAATAAAATTCTATATATTTTTATATTCATATTATTCAATTATGGAGCTGATGAAAACATCCGTCATAGTCAACGTGAAATTACTAATAAACTTGTGTATAAGACTTTGAATGCTAAGGAGACCCGCTGCCTAACTGAAATGAAAAAATCTGTCTCCGTTAGGCTTTGAAATTAGTATTATAAGTATGCTTAAATTTAGCTTTCTAGGTATTTTGGAAGCTTCAATAATGTTCCAAAATATCAAAAATCACATAATTTTTTTTAACAAATCCGGGATTGGCATCCCTAATGTTGATATAAATATTATTTATATGTGAATGATCGAATGCGTAAAAAATTCGTATACATTTATAAGTATAACTATTTATCTATACATACGTATTAATTAATGTATGTATGTGGTTTTAAATGTAATCTTGTATACAATATCAAATTGTAATATTAAAAATATTTATTGCTGTTTTGATTTTCATTTAGACATCTACAAGGTATGAACAAAGAGAGTCATATCCACATATGTTTATAATAACCCAGCAAACATAAGGATCATATTATATTTCTAATTGGTTAGGTTTCCACCCCAAATTAATGTATTAATTGTTCGCTGTGTGGTTGGTGGAATATAAATAAAATAAAACTCAATTTAAATTTTATGAGCTCGCGGCATGCATCACCATTATTAAATTTTTGTTTTTTTTTTGTTAATGTACCACCAGTCTGTCATCATCGTGATATTCGTTGGTTGCACTACTCCCCAAAAAAAAAAAGAAACTAAAATGTTTGGTTCGTTGTTTCTTTAGCGATCGTTAAAAGGTAAAACCTCGAATGTGTGCGAGTGTGTTAGAGCTGGTTTACGAAGTTTACTCGTGCCTTTTTTTAGTAAAGTTCAGTTCAGTTGAGTTTGGGTTTCGTTTCAGCTTTTTCACTAAATACACAGATGCATTTGTATGAATATGGATCCATATGGCCATCAAAAAGTGAAATAAATATGAAAGAGATTCTACTCTAATGCTGACTGTTGATTTTTTTTAATTTTTCAGCTTTTTTTATTTTATTGTGTTTTTAATATTTATAATGCCTTTGGGAGGAGCAACACTTGTGTTTGGAAAACTAAAATAAATTAATGTACAACAACAACATTGCTAATCCAAAATGTTCTGATACAAACGGTTGTGGCAGATAAACAAATTTAATTCCAGTAAAGAGTTGCAATAATTTCATTGAGGATTATTTAAAAAAGTTTTTATTTTTCAATTTGTTCGCTTATATTTCCATTTTTGTTTTTATAATTTTGAAAATCTTTCGTAATCTCTCTTTCCTCTTTTCGAAAATTCTATAAAGTGTCAATCTTTTGAAGCATTTATAAACCCATTATCACAATAAATATTTAAGCTCTAACGTAAATTTATACAAAAATTATTTTAAGACAGTACATTGGATTTTTATATTCTTTACCATTTATTAAATTGAAATAACATATGTAAGTGATTTATAAAAATTGGATTAGATAGCGAGTTTATTTTGTTTAATCTAGTTAATGATCTATGCATAATAGTCATGAGCTTAATACGAAAAAAATTTATTGAAACATTTTACATAGAAATTGCATTCAAAGAGATTAATTACAATTAGTATAATAAGAAAACTGATTCAATTCAGGCATCTATCTTTCGCAGAACGTAATTTCTACAATATATTCTGAATATATTTTGGATCGATCCATATGGCCAAGATATAAGCGAAAACTGTTCTTTTGGTTCTAGTGAAATGTGTGATAACCTGATCCAAAGTTTACCTCTAATAAAGTATATAGTTTTGGGCGTGGCTTTAAATTTGCAAATATTTTAGCCTTTCAGATACTAAGTACAGAACATTGAATTTCGTGAAAAATATTTTTTAACCCGACATTTTGAAGAAAATCTGAAACATCTTGAAAAGTGCAAGTAAGGCATAATCCCGGACACATTAGCCAATTTTTCACAAAAACCAGACTGTCTGGGTCTCTCTTGTTAGGAAATCTATGTTAGGAAATCTAATAAAACTTGATAAGCCATTTATTCAAAGCTTTGAATTACTTGGCTAATGATATGCCCGAATAACAGTGTCATTTGTCTGACATACACGAATATAAATTATGTAATACATTTAATATATCTGTATAATTGTATTGCATTTTTTGCCTATACATAGAGGCCTGAAATATATAAAATAATAATCTCTGAAGGGGCTGGATAAACTACAAAAGTTAATTTATGGCAAAACTACAATGAAAATACTTATTCATTATTTCGAATACCTAGATATACATATGTACATACATAGGTATGAATATAAAGTACTAAATGTTCGAGAAATAGAAATGAGCCACATTATTTCCTGAGCCTTAATATACTTTCATGATTAAAGATTTTTAACTCCTTCTTAAAAAGTGGAGTTTTTCTACATTTTTCTTGAGTTTTTTGTGGTAATTTTGGTATTTATTTTTTTTTTAAATTTTTTTTGAATGTATTAAATAATGAAAACTAAAATGAATATGCCAACATTTTATACTTTTGTTTTTTTCATTATTTTATGATATATTTATGTTGTTGTTGTTGTTGTAATAAAATGAATGTTGCAGAAATGATGAATGTATGTACGTGTGCAGCAAGCAGTGTGTTGCATAAAACGTTGTTTATTTTGAACATCAACAGATTTGATGAATGCAACAAATACTCGTATTATGCGATGTCTACGATGGAGCAAAGAACCAAAACAAATGTATGCGCATGCATGCATGTTTATGTGCAAATGTTTGTATCTATGTATGTCCGTCCGTCCGTCCGTCTATCTGACTGCATGTAAGAGCTCATATGTGTATTAGGATGGCTCCAAAAACAATTTTGTGATCAACTAAAATAAAAGTTAAATTCATTTTAAGATACCGATTCTCAAAATATTTGTCTTGGCATCAGCATTTGATGAGCTGGATCTAAGGATAAAAATATCTTTTTTAAGGTTTTTTTGATTTTTTCATATTTCTCGCAAAGAAGAGCTTGTGCAATTACTAAAATTAAAGTTAAACAAACGAAACTTTTATTTTAGCTGGGAACTTTATTGTTCCTACATAGAAACGGGGCCATCCTAATGTGCATATGTTGGGGCGGTAGTTATGACTTGCTGAGTTCTTTTCTTTTATTTATTTTTTTTGTTATTTTATTTGAAAGTTTCGCATTTTGTGTTTTTATTTCCATTTGTTTGTATGTGTGTGATTAACCGTTGCACTTTTGTGTTGTAGGCGTAACACTTTGATATCAATCAAACAAGTATCCTGAGACTGAGACCATAAAGTGGAGTTATGTTCCCTTTGGTTTCTGTTTTTTTTTTTGTACATTTCAGTTTATTTAATCATTAAGTTGCGAAAAATACAACTAAACGAACTTCCATAAAGACTTAGACTGCCTGTATGAATGTTTTATCAACAACACCTCAGCTTAATTACCTCTTGAATTTGATCCTCGGAAATCAACATTTTGAGTAAGTTCTTCTTTGTTTGTTTTTATTTATTTCTTATGTATTTTTTTTTATTTTATTTCACTTTATTAAAATTAACAAATTTTCTTTTAAAATAATTTTTGTATTTATTTAATTTATTCTCATATTTTTTTATGTTTGATAATAAATTTTAATTTTTTTATTTGTTCACAATTTCACGATAGTTTTCACTTATTTTTTATTTTGTTTATTTGTCTTTTTTATTATTAATAATATTATTGTTAAACCGCTTTTAATAATTCGATGATGTTACAATATCAAAGGTCTTTAATCAACTAAAAATAGAGAGACGTACGCACAATCAACCAAACGTCATACAAATTCAAATAAATACACACTCTCTTACACACATACACACACTAAACCATCCAATTGCGTAGCCGCACGCACTTTCACTCACACACACACAAAAATGACATGTACCTACACATGTGGTACGTTCAAATACTCATTAGTTTTATTGACCTGAGCTCAAATCAAATCAAAACATACATATGAGTAATTTTATAGATACACAGATAGATAAATTGTCATGGTTTTAGTGTCATTATTAAAATGGAAACTTTGTTATTTGTGAGATACTGAGATACAAAATACACACTTCTACAAACACACACACCCAAATAAATGTTCTCCTAGTTGTTGTTTTGTGTATGTGTGATATTAATTATTTTATTATTAGCTGCTGTTGTTGTTGTTTTTTTTGTGTTTTTATAACTAACAACCCTTGTTATAACTAAGAGCTAAACCTGCCTCGAAAAAGAGACACAATAAACTCATAGATACACAGGCACTCACACACATAAATACGACACTATGTTGCTAATGTGGATAATTACAACAATAGTCGAGTAATAAAATTTAATAAAAATACAAAACCATATTAAATGCGGAAAATTTAGACCAATCATAAACATAGTACTCGTATAAGAGTAAAAAGGTTTAATTTTTTTACATCATTCGGGTAAAAGTGTATGTGTGTGTATCTATGCAGTACTTAAGTGAGTAATCCATATCTGTATAGCTACATATAAATATGGAATATAATCTGCCAAAGTAATAAAACTAATATACAACTAAAATCGTTGTATATCGTTTTATTATTTCAGTATTCGCTACCTAAACAAGTATTTATTACCTACACAACATGTATTTGGATTATTTTTAAACGTTAGATACGACGAATAGTTTGCATTTTGTATGTTTAGGAAACATGTCGAAGATCACAAATAGGACACTGTAAATAAGTAGTTGGCGTACATGTGATTTGATACTTTAGTTCCTGGAAAAATACAAAACAAAACACAATAATGAGCAGTTTTGTCCAGTCTTTCTATTATAAAATTTACATATGTGCATTAGGGTGGGCCAAAAAAATAAAAGTTTATTTCATTATAAGATACCGTTAAGGTTCCTAGTTTCCAGGACTTTTTTCTTTCCCGGGAGGAAATTAAAAAATTGTTTCTTTCCCGGGGATTCCCGGGATTTTTTAATACTAAATTAAACCAAAATCCAGAATTTTTTTTCGAATGAATTAACCAGGGTTTTAAAAGAAGTATAAAATAACTATATTTGGTTGTACAATGTTGGTTCAGCCTTTTTAAGGGTTTCTAATCTAATAGTAGCATCATTTTATCGGTATTGTCACAGTCGTAGTTTTAATCAGTATAAAATCAATAAATTGTTTGTTTAATTGAAAAACTTAAGAATTTCGACTATGTTAATTCTATAAACATGCGTAGTTAGAGATATTTTTAATATCTGAATATGAATAATATTCATTGAATATCTCTAAAAGTTGTAATGTTATTAAGAATTTTTCTGCTGTGGCTTGAGTTGAGTGAAAAAATTCCGTTATTTCTACCGTAATACTTCTTTGCCAACTAACTATCTGTTGCTAATTAGCAACAAATTTGTCCATCGAAAAGAATCTGAAAATTGTAACATTTAGAAGAAACAAACATTTCCTGAAAATTAACAAAAAAAATATTCCCAGGAATTCCCGGGAAATTTTTCCCGAATATTTTTGAATTTACATAAACATTTCCGATACGACATTGAAATAGCATCTCAAATTTCACATAATACCAATATTTCATGTTTCCTTTGCGAGAAATATGCGAAAAATCATAAAACCTTAAAAAAAATATTATTTTATCCTTTGATTCAGCTCACCTAATACTCAACCCAGGAAAAATTCTATTGCGGGATGATCTGCTCCTGGGAATATTTTTCCTCCATACAAACAGGCCACCCTAATATGTATGTATACATACTAAAATACATACATATGTTTGTTCTTGAATCATTGTCTTTTTACAATTCCTGTCTAATATTTGATTATACATAGATACATGCGCATATTTATATATACATATATATTCAAATATGTATTTTTGAGTATTTATTAATTCTTGGAAAATTCCTAGTTTAACTAATCTACTAAAACATGTTAGCAGGCATCTTACTAGTTATATTTGATTTAATATGTACTAACTGCCACATTTTGAAATCCAAATTTAGATATGGACTATGAGAAATAAAATATCCATCATTACTTAATTAAGATAATGTTTTAACCTTCGCTTTACCAATACAATGTGGGTGACCACATCGTTTTTATTGGTTTAATATTTTTTTTAATTTTGTTTCGATTTAAATTAAATTTATACTCACTGAACAAATTTTAAGGTTCTATAGAATTTAATAGAAACATTTTAAACTTTTTATAAGGTTTTTTAAATTTTTTAAAATTTCATTCGTCGCATATATTTATAAAAGTGTAGTGTCACTCGGGTGGGTATTGGTAAACCATGTACATAAAAAACCTTTGGTAAAGCGAAGGTTAAATAAAAATTATCTATCAGTTCAGAACAATTAACCAGGTTGGCTACCGATTCAAGAAGGCTAAAAGATATCGTTAATTCTAATTTGTCATTATGTTTAGTTTTAAAAAGTGTAGACACAATGGAAAATGAAGCTAGAGATAAAACTGTGCACAAATATCTAGAAAATCCGACTTTGTCAGGTTAAAAGATAGCCAATATCTGATTTTCGGCAGATATCAGGTCAAAATTTGTATGTCTCGGCAGCTCGACGTTGTGTGGCCTTTAAATATGAATACGTAAAATTGAAAAAATATTAATTTTGCAGGCAATCAGCATCTGCGGTTTGAAGAGTCAAGCTTTTCAGACATGTTTTTAAAGAATTGTTAAACGTAAATTGAAAAAGAGTGCAGGTACAGTAAATAACCGGATTTTGATGAGAACAAAGTGGAATAAATATGCTGGAATAACGGAAGAAGTGGGAAGAAAAGTTGTGCAGCTATTAATGGGAGTCATAAGAAGAAAAGCCAGAAAATTTATTCGCAATAAAGACACATAAACCTACAGTTATGTATATTTTTTAAATCGTAATAAATTACCTTTAATTTCATGTACAAAATGTTAACATACGTTGTTTCATTTAAAAGTTAATCCGTAAGGATTTTAAGTGGCCACTTCTTCATTAATTTCAATTAGTTTTTACTCACTTATCATTTCATTTATCTCGGTTTTTAGCCATGTGTAAAGTCCAATATTTCCATTTTATGTGCTAAAGGGTTGACCAGTTTGACTATGACCCAGTTTAATAAATTTTGGCACTAAAATATAGATTGATCCTCACATAACTTATCAGTGTGTTTTCTATTAAAATTTGGGGTATATCGATTTTGTCATTCCGTTTGTAACACATCAAAACTATTTGTCGCAGACCCATATTTGTATACATATTCCCGGTATTCAGAAGATTCTAAGACGATATGGCCCTCCGTATGTCTGTCTGTTGAAAGCACGGTGGGGCCAAAACGTAAATAAAGTTTGTTGATTATGCGCCAATCCTGATAAAATTTTGCAGAAGTACTTTCAAATTATACTGTAAAGTATGGCGAAAATTTATTATAAATAATATCATGATGAATACATAAGATGTATTCATTCTGTTTTGATAAGAATTTAATTTGTAGCAAACAACGATTCATTAGCTTTAATATGAGAACCAGAATAAGACAATCTGGCTAACTGTTCTAATGTTTATATACTACACCACCATAGTGAGGAGGGTATATTGGGTTAGTGCTTTTGTTTGTAATGTGCAAAAATGTTGTCCTAACCACCTTAAAGTATACCAATCTGCTCAGGATCACTTTCGATTAAGAGATGTCCGTCCGTCCATATAAACCTTGTCATCAAACTACAGGTCCTAATTATAAAGATAATTCGACAAAATTTGGCACAATATTGCTCTTATATTGCCCCAAGGACTAAGCCTATTGAATTTGGTTAGAATTGGTGCATTATTTCTCCTAGCCCCCACACAACTGACCTATCTGAATATGTTTTGTATATTGTTTTACTAAAGAAGATAAAATTTTATTTCGAATATCCAGTTCGACTTTATATCAAAGTAAAATTTAAATACTCATTACATATTATCAATAGGGTGTAAGAATCTAAAATATATCAATCCTTGTTAATTTATAGCCACTCTCAGAGGATCTCTCTCTTTGTCTAACTATTTTTAAAATTAGTAATATAAAATTTGGATATCTTATAGATACATATGTATGTACATCTATGCCAGGATACAAAAATAATAGAAGAATAATTTCTAAATATATGTATAAATACATTTACATATGTATAGGTAGAAAACTAAAATACAAACATACATAAGTGTTTTTTTTTATTTCAGTCGAGAGGGTTTTTCGTTATTATTTCTCATATTTTAACAGTTTTTTTCTGGATTGTATATTTCAAAATTAGTTTCATAAAATGTCAAGAGGTTTAAATATGTTTCATATTTTACTATCGTTACTCATAGTTGTTGTTGTTGTTGTTGTTTTTCGTGTTTTGTTGATTCTTATACTTGAAACAAGAACAACAACAAAAAAACTCATAAAATTAAATAAAATAAAAATATGTTAAACAGATTTGTCACCAAATGTCTGCATAATCTCATCTTACATTTAATACTTCGTTTTTATTTGTTATTTTTTATTCTTTATGTCCTTTAGTTTAATCGTCGCACATACTTATGATTGTGTACATGTGTTGGTTTATTCCAAGCTAACACGCTGGCCTGATCGTAAATCGGTAATGATTTGAAGATTTCGCAGGAATATTTTTCACATAATTAATTTGAAGTTTCAAAAAAATATAGAGAAATAATTCAGTTTGGATTATATTTGATATCAAATTAAATAATACATATAATTCACAAACGATTAACTTTGTGTATGCTGGGTTAGTAAGTATGTATGTATAAATTTGAGTGGCAATATTTTGTATGATATTTTCTTTATAATTTTTATAATCATATCGAGCTCTTAGCGCCAAATTATCGTAAGCGACAAAACACAAATTTTACTGAAGAAAGTTTTTTTGATTATTTTGAAATTTATACATAGAATTAAAAATTTTATGATGCGATATAATATAATTTCGTTCAAGCTATCTGTCTATTTTTCAAAAATATTTATAACTTTTGACAATTAAAAATTCATGGAATACTTTATTGAAAAATATGACAAAAAAATTTCACAGTTATATAGATTTTTCTAAGGAGTGAGATCGAAAAATTCTTAACACACGTTTTTCATTACATTTTTTAACCCAAGTATTATTTGAATTTTTTTTTGATCAAGTTACCTTTGAAAAACATGTCAGTTATTATGTGTAATGTCAATTATATTAATTTTTTTGTTAATCTGATTAAAATGAGTGACCAGAAAAAAGTGCGTACTGAAATTATTAAATATTTTCAACAAAACCCAACTTGGTCTTACAAAAAGTTGGCCAAGCATACAAAGGTCTGCCGTCAAACTGTTTCCAATGTTATTAAACAGTACCGGGAGAACTTGTCAGTTGATAGAAAACCTGGTTCAGGTAGAAGGAATGGTCCACATGATGTTTCTAAAGCCAAAAAAATAGAACGCATTTTCAAAAGAGCTCCCAACACATCCGGTAGGAAAGCAGCCCGGTTAGCTCAGTGCTCGGACTATTTGGTACGAAAAGTTAAAGCTAATGCAGGTTTAAAAACATACAAGGCTCAAAAAGTTCCTGACAGGAACGCTACTAAAAATTTAGAGGCCAAAAACAGAGCACGGAAATTGAAGTCAAGTTTTATAAAAAAATATTCTTGCTGCATAATGGATGACGAAACGTATGTTCTGGCAGATTTTTCGCAACTTCCAGGTCAAAAATTTTATGTTGCTGATGCTCGAGGGAATGTTGAAGAAAAGTTTAGGACCCAAAAGCAGACAAAATTTCCCAGAAAGTTCTTGGTATGGCAAGCAATATGCAGTTGCGGCAAAAGAAGCCACTCATTTGTTACAACGGGCTCTATAAATACCGAAATTTACATCAAGGAATGTTTACAAAAAAGGCTGCTTCCATTCATAAGACTTCATAATGTGTCCACTTATTTTTGGCCTGACTTGGCATCCTGTCACTATGGCAAACAAGCCCTTGAGTGGTACAAGAACAATAATGTGGTATTTGTACCAAGAGAGGCAAATCCTCCAAACTGCCCGGAGCTAAGGCCAGTGGAGAGATATTGGGCTCTTGTTAAAAGAGAATTGAAGAGTACAAAAAAGGTGTCCAAAAGTGTGGTAGATTTTAAACGGAGATGGACTACATGTTCGAGCAAAGTGACAGAAAGCACTATAAAAACGTTAATGGAAGGGTTTCCGAAAAAGGTTCAAAATTTCATCACTAGTGATTAAAACTATAAAAATAATTTTTTTTGTAAATTGTAATAATAATTTCAATCAAATAAAAAAAAAATTAAAGCTGTAAGTTTAGTGGTTTCTTTTTTATAAACATATATGTATGTTAAGAATTTTTCGATCTCACTCCTTATTTAAAATGGAAAAATAAAAACGAATTTTAAAATTTATTATCAGCAATCCCGCAATTCCCAAAAAAGTGTTGAAAAATTCCAAAAATGGGATTTTTATTTTTTGTTGGCTATAATATACATACCAGAGTCGGGGTTATCGGAACCCTTTACAAAATAATTAGAAACATATTGTGCCACCTAAAATCGGTTACTATATTTTGATATTGAATATGCGATTTGAGAATTTTTGCCCTAAAGTTTAATTTTACATAAAAAATGAGTTTTTTTTTTAATGGACTTGATCCCCTCGGTAACAACAATTTTTAATTTTTTTTCATTTTAAATATTTTATCGAAACTTAGATTCCAGAAAGTATAAATTCCTTATACATTATCTTAGACATTTTTTGCGATAACTTAAAAAGAAAAAAAGTTATTTTTTGCCAAAAAATTGGCGAAAAATCGACATTTTAAATTTTTTTAAATTCAAATGCATATAACTTTAGACTTAGTCATTATTGTTAAACAATTCTTTTTCTATTTGAGAAATACATGTGTTGTAAGTCCAACAGAGGAAAACTTGAGAAAATCGGGAAATATTTGGATACGCTGCTATCAAAAAACTGGAGTAGGGTGGGTAAAAATGTTGAAAATATAATTTTCAAATGCGAATATCTCCTAAGCTTAAGATATAATTGATAGCTACTACTAAGTTTTTTGTAGTGCTCGATGAGAAGATTCTATATGTGTAATGTTTTGGAAATCGGAACTCAAACCAAGAAATAGGATCATTTTAAAAATGTAACATACCCGAGGTGTCCTACTTTGAGGACCCTTGGTCGCGCCCATGGTAGACCTATGAGGTCTACTTAAATTCGAGAACACTTCTTCTTTGCGCATGTGAAATTTCATTCAAACCAATCTAACCATTTTGAAGTTACAGATTTATCCTCTTTTTTCTATACCACTGTGTGTCGCTTACGATAAAATTCGTTTACTGTAAAATGTAAACATTGACTTACGATAAAATCTTACCCCCTATAATTTTGAAGTTATTAACAATTTTGATATTCTGAGAAAGCGAAAACATCAGTTGGTCCATAAAATTTTAATTTTTGCAATAAAAAAAAAATTAAAATGTCGCTTACGATAATTTGGCGCTAAGGGCTCGATATCATCAATTTCTTATCAGCATTTGGGGTATTCACACGGTCTACTATTTGGTCATATTGTCCTAATTAAATTTAAAGAAATAGTGTTTATAAATTATCGATTTGTTTGATAACGATGTTCGAAGAGACCAATTTGACCGGGTAACCGACATTGAAAGGATTTTTTTTTAAGTTTCAATAATAAATGTTTAGATGTAGAAAACATAAAATACCCGGTATAATATAAAAATGTATTTAGTACTAGGAGGAAACAATCACATTAATCAAGTTTAATTTATGGAAAGAAGATAATGAAAGTCAATTTAATATTTGGCAAAATCAGTTTTGAATGAATCATTAATAAGATTTAGCCAAAACTTTTTGAAGTATACGGAATTTCATTACATCAGAGGTAGAATAATTGTTGAAATTCATTCTGAAAAAGTTTGTATATTAACTAATCATTCTCTGATATTTAGAATCATTGTAATGCGTGAAAATTTGTATTGATAAAGCAGCAGTTTAGACAATCAAACATTGATAATAAATAAAAAGAATTCAACTAAACACGCAAAATTTTAAAAACCGGTTAACCGAATGATAAAAATCGGTTAAACCAGTAAACCGAAAACAAACATTTTAAATTAACCGGCTCACAACGTATCAAAATTGTGAAGAAAGACCGGGTTTTAAGTTAACTGGTTTATAAACACTTTCCAATAAATGGATCAAAGATATCTAAAAAGAAAATCTCAGTCAGTGATATTTATTATCAATCAGCAAGCATCGGAATTGCGCTCACAGTTTTGTGGATTTGAGAATGAAAACACAACGCAACATTATAATAAAGGTATTGAAAGTTAATGATTTCCAAAATATATTGTTTGATTATTAATATCAAAAACCTTATAACAAAACAGAATAATAACCACTTTTCGACTCGTTATCGATTTGCACTCCACATAGGAAAACATGCATATTCTCGACATTATATCGGATTATATATCGAAGAAATTTTACAAAAAAGTGATCCATTTTCTTAACAACTTTGAATCATTTTGTGATATAACAAATACTTTAAAGAATATACGAAAAATAAATGCCAAAATCAATCTCACAATTTTTCCTTGCCTGCTGCTATTTAATTTTTGGCAATAATTTGGAATAAAATGAATTCTTAATATTATAATATGCAATCGGGAACTACCGAGTTTCAATGTAAAATTGGAAACATTTAAAGTTAAAACCGATCAACAGTATAAAATATTGCCCAAATTATTGGCAACATCTGAAATACTGAAATCATTACAAATTATTTTAATTTAATTAAATTACCTAATTTTGTTCACCTTTTCTTCATGCATATAACTTTAGAAATTTTAAAAATGGCATAAATAAAATTTTCCTTTTTTGTCCGCAGATATGACTGTTTAAATGTTACCCATCTTAAACATAAATTTAGATCAGAGCTTTGAATATTTAGAATGTGAAAGTAGACTTGTCGTATAAAATTTCCTAAAACGAGTAGAATTTATTCCTTATATCTGACCGGGAACACATAATGGTCGGGTCAATTTTTAATAACTCGAAAATGATTTTTGACTTTGACTCAAAATGTTTAAATTTTCAGTAGATGTCAAATGTTTGTGGTTACATTTTAAGATAATTTGAATATACGAATACATCATAGTAAGCAAATTCCATTTGAAAATATATACATTGTTTTTCTTTTAAATTTTTGGAATTATTGCAAATAAATCTAAATTCTCTGAAACTTTTCGATATTTTTTTTTTGTATTATTTTATCAACATAAGTCAGCTTTTACACAGGGTCAGTTTTCTTGAAGAAAAAAGTACACTTGTTTTCTCATTTTCACTATGGCGTCTATTAGGTTTTTACATACAAAATTGAACACAGACTGACTATCAGGGTTGTCAGATTTGTTTTACCTCCATCGCCAAAAGCTAAATGAAAAATCGCCAAAAGTCGCCAAAATAATTTTTTTGGAATTCTACATACATATTTTATGAATTATAAAGTCAATTTATTTCTGTTTAAATCTAGTGCATTAGTTATTTATATTAAATTGATATCAAAAGTTTTTTATTTCAAAAATTAATTGCAGTTTCATTATCACTGCATTTTATCTGGAGGCTGAAATCAATTGCAACACAATTTATTAACGTTCATACCTATAACTTATTATTCTTATCAATGAATCTAAAAGTTCGTATTGAATTTTATTACGTAAGCGTTGCTGGTTGGTAAAATTAACATGTTTAGAACGGCCAATGCTAAGCCTTTAACAATTCCAGCTGCATCGCAATAATTGTAAACTTGTGGCCAAAAATCTAACAAATTTGTTGAAATTTCACCTTTAAAGATCTAAGTTTAATTGATATATGCTAATTTTGAACATTACAATTCATATTCCCCTGCAGATACTTTTGGATTTAAATAAAGTTAATGAATGAATTGAAAATTCATTATATACTTTAAAAAGAGTTATATTTTCTGGTAATTGTTTAAGCATTTCTTTTAAAAGTTTTTTAAATACACAAAACAATTTTCTTTTAAAATTTCTATATCATATTCCTCCATTTTTATATTTTGTAATTCCGTTCCAAATTCTGTGCCAAAATCGATAGATTCCAATTCCAATAGCCAATTTTAATGAGCATATTAAGTTATCAATATTTCCATTATTATTTAAAAATGACGGCTTAAATATTTTAGAAGAAAAAATTAATATTGTTCAAACTATTTGATCGTGTATGCTACCTGCATCCATATGATCAGATAATACGTCATTAATTTTAATTATAAATTATTGGGTTAATAAATATCAAAGAATAATTTCTTCAAGAAAAACAAATAATTTGTTAAAAATCGTCGCCAATTGGAAATTTTGGTCGCCAAAGTCAATGAAAAATCGCCACGTTTGGCGAGAAATCGCCACATCCGACAGCCCTGCTGGCTATGTGTAAAATGACGAGCAAGTTTAAAAGTAAATCGAAGAGACTTGCGACACGAAAACTTGCCCTGTGTAAAAGCAGACTAACCCTCATTTTCTCAATCTCTGGTTATTTTTTATCGTGACGATAAACTGAAAGATCTCATAAAAAAAAAATGTTAATTGGAGGTTTATCGTTACGAAAAACTATAACCAGATATTGAGAAAATGGGGGTAACAGTATCAACTCAAAATACATCCAAATTTAAATAATCTTTATATGTAATTCTTCTGTACGTGTGTTAATAACTGAACTCCTCCTTAACGGCTGGGTCGATTTCGATGAAATTTGTTGTGTGTGTTTGAGTGGGTCCCTGGATGGTTTAGATTCACAATTGACCTATATAGGAACAATGGGCATGGCACCTCCCATACAAAGTAAAAATTTATTATTGCATATCTGGAGTACTATTATAGTGGGAGTCTTCAAACTTTGTGTGAGCTATGGCAGAACAACGTTTGCCGGGACAGCTTGTACTTTTATATAATATAATATTTTTAACTTGAATTAAGACTCAAATCAAAATAATACCTTTTTTATGAAAATGTACGATGCATTTCTATTTCAACTTTTGCATTAACTCAAAATAATATATTTTTGTTGATATAAAGGTAGTCACTACACTACCACGAAAATGGTCTCAAATGCGGTTTTCGAGATGAAAGAGTAATCGGAATACGTTGAAATTTTTACAGTAGATAGATATTGATGTTGTTAGTTGATTTTTTGCAAAAAGTGAAATTTTACAAATTTTGTGTTAATACTCTCTTGTTGATCAAGTATTTAGTATTGATTCCGGTTACGTTGTAATGTGTAAATAAAAATCCTGATATTTTTTAAAATCTTTTTACAATAACTAAACCGTTAAATCTTGTCGATTGCCACCTACATCCCAGGCGAATGTAACCCATAGTAAGGGCAGTTTCAACACTTTGATTCTTTTAAAAATCATAGTTTAATGCATGTTTATGTAAGACTCTGTAAAGTCACTGCCAACAAATGTTATACATATATAAAATCTCACAATTCAATAGTAAATCGTCTTAAATTTAGGGAAACTTTCTAAAAGCCACACAAAGAATTTCAAATTTGTTTGAAGAAACTAAATTGTAGCCAATTAAAATATGTATCTACATTTTGAAAGTACATGTCTATGTAGTTTTAAACAATTCAAAGAAAAAGTAATGAATGCCTTTTCCATTTTGATTAAATTTAAGCCAAATGAAAATAATAGATACTTATGTACTTCAAATTGAAAATCAACTAATAGTCAACTATAGAACTATAATTAAAGAAAAAATATAATTATTTTGTGCGAGTACTAAGTAAGAAAAAATAAATAAATAAAAAAAAACTACACACAATTGACATTGATTAATGAAAACGAAAAGAAGAAATATTTAAATATTCAAAAAAATATATGTAAAAATATATATATGCACATACATATGTATGTGTAATCGAGTGTATGTATGAGTATTTAGTAGACATGTTCAATGTCTATGTAGTAAGTAAGTATTTTCACCCTTTAAGATTAAAAATGGAAATTTAAAATTCAATTTACTAAACTTTAAAAATAAAATAAAAAACATATTAAGAAAAAAGTAACAATAAAATAAGACAAAAAACAACAACAACAATGTATCGAATATGAATATGAACCAAGTTGTATTCAATCTATTCAAGCAGCAACAGAAAACAGTCAACAACGAACCAACCGACCGACCGACATATTTTTTCCGTTTTTTTATGCTTCTCATATTCATACTCGTAGATACATCAACCAAATTTGACTTTTGTTGGTCTGAATGAGTAATTTTTAATAAACACACATACTTTAGTACTACATTTGTATGTAGTATGTGTGGATGGATTCCTTTTGCCGTGGTGTGTATAGGTAATCGTACGAATGTTTTAATATTCATACTAAATCCACAGTATTTTTTATAAATTAAATTTTTTATTATTTTTAGCATTTTATTTGTTTGTATGCGAGTGTACGTAATTACTGTTTAATGATATTTTAATATGGACTCGCACAATACACACACTCATGCACTTTTATACCTAAACATTCTGTAGAACTGAAAGTTATATCTTTCAGCGGAACTACGAAATATTCTAAAATGGAGAAGACTAAGTAGTTCCCAAAAAATCTAAATCAGTCAGATTCGCCTTTCAACATCTTCCCTGAAATTTATTTGAATAAGCAGACATGAGATTTAAATATAAGCGCGATATATTGCACGCCACTCTTTTCAATGACCAATGAGAAGTTTGAAGAATTCTTTAGCACGCTAGGAGGTCGGTTTCTGGCATGTGGCGACTGTAATGCCAAACACACCTACTGGGTCGCTTTATAAATCACTAGTTGATCGTAAAAATGGCCTGGATTGTGTGTCCCCTGGACAACCAACATACTGACCTTCTTATCCTAAAAAAATTCCTTATGCAATAGACTTTGGAATGATCAGAAGATATGATTTATCTTCTGATCATTCCCCAATTATAGTATCTTTTTACGGGAGCACTAACATTTCAAAACATATTACTTTAGAACAAATTGGCTTAAATATAAAATATATATCAGCAGTACAGATATTTATATTCAGCGTGAGGAAGATGTAGGTAAATGTGTCAATGACTTAACGTTGTATCGGCTCTAAATTATTCTAAGATTCAAATATTTCCTAAATCTAATACGTACATTTCCAATATGAATGAAATGGAATATTGTATGTGGGGGATTTCATGTCAAGTGAACTTCAGATCGGGATGAAAATGAATCAAGATTAGTCATATTGGATAGTAATTCAGGCACAATTTTTCAACCACATCGGTTAAGAACTCTCTGAGTTAGAGGGTGTCAAAATTTTACATTTTGGCCAAACTGGTGTTTCTTCTCATCCATTTAACCTATTACCTATTGTTCTTAGCAAAATGTGTCCCAAATAGTTTAGATAGCTATTTCTTCAATCTTTCGATTTTTTTTTCTGAAGCAAAAACTTTTTTGACTTTTTTTCAAAATGGGCATTTTTGTTCTTTTTTCTCAAAAGAAAGCTTAGATATTTTCCTTGAAGACCTATTTGGTCGCTTAGTGGGATGCGAGTTAAATATCTATCCAAATAAATGTTTTGTAACTCAAAACATAAAATTTTTGACTTTTTTTGCGAAATCGATTTCAAAAGTTGGTTGTTCACTTGACATGAAATACCCCATATACAATATATATGTACGCCTTTGTACAAATATCATTATATGTATATAAAGAATTGAATTAAAAATGTGAAAAAAGATCTTCAATTAGAAGAAGATAGCAGAAATAGAAAAATATCAAGTAGAGAGACAAATCTCTTTAAGGAATGCGGACGTTATGTATGATTCCTTCAAAAATCATCTACGAAATATATGGAAATTGAATTTCTGTTGCCAAAACTGAAGCCGTGTGTAGCACAGGATATAGAATAGTTGTACATGTTAATTGTAAACTCTTAAATTGTTACCAAATGAAATTGAAGAAACTAAAACTCAAGAAATATTGTTGATTTAGTCGGCTAAATATGGCACAAGTATGACTATGTATTTACAAATTAATTTTCATAATCTGAATACGAGAGCAACTCACGGGACTACAACCTAAAATATACATTGATAGACAGTCAAACAGACAGATAGACATACATACAGACAAACAGTCAGTCAGCCTGTCGTATTTTTACACAGGAAATGCCATCATTAATTAATTTAAAAATAGTTGTTATTTTGATTGATAAGTTATTTGTTTAAGACGACCAACAACAAATAAATTAGACGAAAACTTACTCATACATCATATAAATACATACATCCATACATAGGTACATATGTATATAGAAATAATCGAACTAAAACCCCCAAATAGCTTTGGGCGCATCAAACATCATTAAATATTTTAATATTTAGAGCAAAATTTCGGTTGTACGTTGTTCATCTTACAATTGTGTGTGAATATTTATGTATCATAAGCATTTAGTTTTCAATAGCAAATATAAAGAGTAACAAAACCCAAACAAAAAAATTAAAAACAAAATAATTAATTATTAGGTAACGCCTTCAAAATAGTGGATTTTATACGGTTCACTCACTCATTCACACACTTGTTTGTGAAAATTAACTGAAAAATAAAACAAAAACAATTAAATTAACTAAATTAACTAAAAAACAACAACGGCAGCATTCTCTTAATAATCTTTAAATGCCAACTGTACTTATTTATTTACATCAGTGCAAGTTATTAAGTACATATGTGAAACAAATTGATTCCATTTAATTTGTAGGCATTTTGAGTATTAAGAGATAATTTGTGTGTTCACAGGATTCGGCTCTTTCGGTAAATCAAATTTTCAACAGAAATGAAATTTGTTTAAACACAAATCTAAGCAAATACTTATATACCCTTCACTATATAAGAAATGTCTTAGCTGTTTATGCCTGTATCTTCATCAGGCACGTGTTAATCAAAAAGTGTCGTTGAAATTATTTCGCACGAAAATGGGCAGTTGTTGAAATTTGTGATATACGGCCGATTTCAATATCAAAATTTTCATGGATATAACTCATATACTGTTACCACATAGGTTATCTGTGTACTAAAAAGGGGCATCGTTAAATCCACATCCCTACCTATAAGGATCCGATTATATATACATTCGTAAATGTACAAATGTGCAAATGTACAAAGTTTCAAAATAGGTTTACAAGTGACCAATTGTGAAAAAGGGTATATGAAAGGGCATAGAAGCAAAGACTATAATGTCCATTTATTTAGTTTCTGTAATAAATGAGAAAATCATACATTTCTAATAGTTCTAATATCTTTCTAATATATAAAAATCTCACAATATTTTTCAGGAATATTTTTTTGTAAATTTTCGGGAAATCTTTGTCGGGAATTTCCTTATAAGTTTTCTTCTTAAAGTTGCAATATTAAGAATCGTTGCGATGGCCAAATTAGTTGCTAATTGAATTATTCTATTACATCCATATATTTGTTCGGTTCTAGCAACAGATAGTCAGCTGACAAAGAAGCATTACGGTTGAAATAATCCAGTTTTTTCACTCATCTCAAGCCACCGTAGACAAATTCGGTTATTAAGAACGAATGTAATTTAAGTTTAATTTAAGTTTTATGTTCTTAAAGCAATTATTAAAGGATATTTATATTTAGAGAAAGGAATAAGAATAATTAATAGTGGTTTAAATTTGTTTATCAACAATCTGATTTCTCATTTGAAACTAACTACGCATGTTTTATAGATTTGACATAGTCAACTTAAGAATTTAAGTTTTTTAATTGACAATACCGATCAAATGCCACTATTAAATTATAAACCCTTAAAAAGGTTGGACCAACATTGTACAACCAAATATAGTTATTTTATTTATACTTCTTTTAAAAGGCTGGTAAAAGTCTAAGACAATTTATTCGAAAAAAATTTTGGTTTAATTTAGTATTAAAAATTTTCCGGAAATTCCCAGGAATGAAAAGATTTTTTAGTTTCCTCCCGCTAATGGAAAAAGTCCGGGAATTTAGGAACCCTAGTTTGAACTCCTCCGAAACAGCTAAACCAATTTTTATGAAATTTTGTATGTATATTTGGGAACAATGAGTATAGGTCGTAGAGTATATTTCATACCGCTAGATCATTAGATCATCCATTTGTTTTAGTATTTTTTGCCAACAAATTTTGTTTCTCTTCATTTGGCATCAAAAACACCTATAATGCCAAATTCACTTAGAATACTTTCGATATTTTTTATTTAACAACCAAAATATTCACTAGAAATAATTGGTATGGCAGAACAACCTTTGCCGGGACAGCTAGTTAATTATATCTTTTGTAAGTCAGTATTTCAGAATTAAATGAAGATATGAAGCAAGTTTGAAACAAATTCATATAGAGGTTTTCGGGCAAATACGATAAAAAAATTGGCGATAAAAAAATTGCTACGTTTCAGATAGTTTGATTAGCTTTAAAATTAATCTTCTATATATATATAAAAATGGATGTTTGTATGTGGGTATGTATGTATAAATGTTCGAAATGAACTCAAAAACGGCTGGACCGTTTTTTGGGAAATTTTTGATTCGAAATTTTGAAGAGATGGTTTGTAAAGAAAAAAAATTCAAAAATTCCGGGTAAAATTCGGATTTTTTTTTAGCCCAGTCAACTGTAATAAAAAAAGCTCCCTAAAGTATGCAATACAAATTTAGATATTTTATTTGCAAATAAATAAGAACATGCAGGTGTGTGTGGGTTGGAAAAATTTGAAGAACTAACATTAGTAAATGCTACCATTTCATAAAAATGGACTCAAAAATAGCTGAACCGATTTTGATGAAATTTTCATGGAATCTTCAGAAAAGCCTTTTGGGTAACAGTCTAAAGTCAGATTTTTGATTTTCTTGCATATTAGTTGCATGAATAAGAAATTTTAATATGAAATCTAAGTATTAAAAAAACTAATATTTTAAATAAGCCTCCACTTTTAATAGAAAAAAATTAGAATCACGGCTTCAGCAAATGCATCGCAGTGCATCTTCATCGAGAGCTGCAGAGACACCTCAACAGTATATCGAAAGACCAAAAGCCAATCGCTCCCGGATTGGCTGTGGGATCGTGCAATTTTGGCATCAAAATATTATGATGTTAAACAAGCTCGATGACCAAATACAATTGAAAGTTCCTGGCGAAACAATAAAATACAAATACACAGTAATGGACGAAGAACAAGCCGTCAATTATACTACTGAATTTTTGAATTCTTTGGAACCAGACGAAATGCCACCACATGTATTAACATTGAAGGTTAGATCACCGACTTTGTCCGACACTGTATATGTATTAAAATCGAGATCGAGATCTAATATAAAACATTTGTTTTCTAAAGACCAGCAACGCGGACCGGTTTCAGCTAGTAATATACATATATGTTTGCTGGAGAAATACACAGATTTCTCAAGATTACTAGAATTACATATATACCATTCGAACTCAGTTTATATTCAATAAAGCTACTGGCTCATAAATGCATAAAAGTACGAAAACGTGGTTTTTGATCCGTAACTCAAGATTTGGAGGTGTTTGCCAAATTTCAAAAATAAAAAATAGTATCACATCCCAGGTATTTCTACTTCATTCTTTTTTCTATTACTCTGTTAACAGAGTTGGACTATTATATCAATTGTCACAATAAACCGATCTGCACTCCGAAATTCCCAAATAAAATTATTTATTTAAAGAAGTATAAACATTATTTAAATTATTCGAAGTCGTTTTACAGGCAAAAGGTTTGTTTTTGGGTAGAGATGGTCAAATGTGAAATACAAAATTAATAATTTCTATTGAGTTCGTACTCGTACTGGGTTATATAGTATATTAAAATGTCTGAGAACAATGTAATATATTCCAGCTATATCTACATTAGTGCAAATCAAAATATTGTGTAGAAGTTAAGAACTATGAAGACGATTTCAAATATAATAATTAATTTTGTTTGTAATCATCTGAAAGTCTTAGATTAACATTTCTGGTAAATTTAATTAAAAAACTACAGGTAGTCATTCCTAGAAAATCTACCTTGATAAAATATCAAAAAGTTCTATTGTATTTCAGGGTAAAGTAACGTAGAAACACATCAGTAGGGACATAAATACATTTAGTTTTTCTTACTAAAAGGATTAATTATATTAGCGATCTAAATGTTACGTGCATCAGTCTCTGTACGCGTTATTACCTGGTTGTAATACAAATATTTTTACTGCCACAAAAGAAACACCCACATTTGCCAAAAGATGCTGATCTACATACGTACATCCATTTATGTATTTACATGATCGTAGTATAACTGACAGATAGTATTGACACAAACGCGCAGACACACAGAAATCAAAGCAAATTCTGTCGCTTTCTAACAGATAATAGACGACGAACCACAATATTTCACCACAAAAGGTGTTAAGGTGGGTTTTAGGACTTTGCTCAGGATTATGCCAATGACCAGACAAATAGTATAAATCAATTTAGCGGCAAACTTTTAAAAGAAACTATAAATTCAATGCTTTAGTTTCATACTTATTTGTGCGTTGGTGTACGTGCGTGTGTACGAGTACAAAAATAACAAAAAAAGTTAAATTTTCGTTAAAAACGAATTAACGCACAGGATTCATCAGGGTCAATATTTATTAAAGCGTAGAACGAATGCAACTTTATGGCAAATAAAATTAAAACAACAAAATTCACACAAACACAATCAAACCGAATCAAAATAAAAACAATTACAAAATATTTAACACCGATGTACATATGGGCAATTCCATGAACATGTCAATCTAGACTAAAAAAAAATAAAAACCCCTGAAACTTTTTTCAAGATGAGTTGAATAGCAACAGTTTAAACTGACTATCTTCAGTATGTAATAGGCTGGGTTAACGGCGAAAACTAGGTGCCAATTTCTATGTAGTAAGAATATATATATATATTTTTTATTTGTTTTTTTAGTTTTTCATATATTTACAGAATATATATTTTAGTTATTTAATTTTATTTGACCTTTTAAATTTATTTTAATATAATAATTATTTATGCTTAAGGTCTTTTTTATAAAAATATTCAATTTTTATTTCAATATTTCGCTACACATTGATGTAGCGGAATATTGAAATAAAAATTAAATATTTTTATAAAAAAGACCTTAAGCATAAATAATTATTATATTAAAATATATATTTTATTACTATACTATGTTGTGTACGGTATTTTACGAACGATATTAAATTTTATTCATTATAAAAGCATCCAAAGATTATTTTTATTTAAATATGACGGGTTGCAAAGGAAAGATATTTGGTTTATTTTAAGAAATTAATAGAACAAAAAAACCTCCTACGATTCGTAGATTTTCGCATAATTTTAAAGCTACGAAAACCCATATTTCACTCGATATTTTGGATAATAATGTTTCGATTCTACTTATTTTTTTGAATATAGTAGAATCTGAATTACTCTTATTTTAGCTATTCCCCTCTATAGTCGTACAAAAGTCATGAACGATGATATGGAAATGCCCATATGTAATTATAACTCTAGATGTGTAAGTATCTACATTCCTTTCAATCTACAAATTATTTAACTAAATTAACAAAAGCAACAATAATACCATATACAAACAGGCACACATAATACATCCACATCCTGACCATGAATAAAACGTTTTAATTTGTTTAAGACAATTGAGAGTAAGATACATTTATTACATACATATTTGTAACTTTAGGTGTTTACGTAAATATGTATGTATGGCTGGATACACATGTACCTATAGAAGATACACACAGTTGTGCTGAAATTAATAACACTATGCTAGTAAGCCACCTGGGCTCGCCCTTAAAAACCAAATGAAATTCAAAAAAAAAAAAAAAATAGTATAATACTACATAATTTCAACCGATTTCAACGAACCAAAAACGCACAAAATTACAGTGATATTATGTTCTTACGAATCATCAATAACTTTCTGCTAGTTTTTGCTTATTTTAAAGAAATTAAATTTTGTTTCAGGAAACTTTTGCTTCAAAAATTATGATTTACTCAGAGTTTGGCAGAGTGGAAGTCAAAAACAAGAAAAAAATTAAATTATTAAAAACTTAATAAAATTTATGTTTTTTGTTATTAATTGTATCTTTTATTTGAATTCATATATAAGTGAATATTTTAGTTTTGGCCAAAAAAAGTGGCTCGCCAGACCTATGCGCAGTGGTATGAGAAAAAAAAGGGAAATAAATCTGTAACTTCTAAACCCTTAGTCCAATTTAAACGAAATTTCACAAAGAGGAAATGTTGTCGAGTTTTTAAGTTTTCCCTAATTAATTTGAAACCTAAAAGACATAATGTAGACATGTATATATCAATGGATAGAAGATTTTGTCTACTTTCCAATAATGTATATAACTTTTGACAGTGAACAAATTCATGGAATACTTTTTTGAAAAATATGACAAGAAATGCTTTTTAATAAGTTTTGGCATAGATACAAATTTTTCAAATTGAAATAAAATTTTTATGTATGAATATTTTGTAATGAAATTTTACACTTAAGGAGTGAGATCGAAAAATTCTTAACATACATATATGTTTATAAAAAAGAAACCACTAAACTTACAGCTTTAATTTTTTTTTTATTTGATTGAAATTATTATTACAATTTACAAAAAAAATTATTTTTATAGTTTTAATCACTAGTGATGAAATTTTGAACCTTTTTCGGAAACCCTTCCATTAACGTTTTTATAGTGCTTTCTGTCACTTTGCTCGAACATGTAGTCCATCTCCGTTTAAAATCTACCACACTTTTGGACACCTTTTTTGTACTCTTCAATTCTCTTTTAACAAGAGCCCAATATCTCTCCACTGGCCTTAGCTCCGGGCAGTTTGGAGGATTTGCCTCTCTTGGTACAAATACCACATTATTGTTCTTGTACCACTCAAGGGCTTGTTTGCCATAGTGACAGGATGCCAAGTCAGGCCAAAAATAAGTGGACACATTATGAAGTCTTATGAATGGAAGCAGCCTTTTTTGTAAACATTCCTTGATGTAAATTTCGGTATTTATAGAGCCCGTTGTAACAAATGAGTGGCTTCTTTTGCCGCAACTGCATATTGCTTGCCATACCAAGAACTTTCTGGGAAATTTTGTCTGCTTTTGGGTCCTAAACTTTTCTTCAACATTCCCTCGAGCATCAGCAACATAAAATTTTTGACCTGGAAGTTGCGAAAAATCTGCCAGAACATACGTTTCGTCATCCATTATGCAGCAAGAATATTTTTTTATAAAACTTGACTTCAATTTCCGTGCTCTGTTTTTGGCCTCTAAATTTTTAGTAGCGTTCCTGTCAGGAACTTTTTGAGCCTTGTATGTTTTTAAACCTGCATTAGCTTTAACTTTTCGTACCAAATAGTCCGAGCACTGAGCTAACCGGGCTGCTTTCCTACCGGATGTGTTGGGAGCTCTTTTGAAAATGCGTTCTATTTTTTTGGCTTTAGAAACATCATGTGGACCATTCCTTCTACCTGAACCAGCTTTTCTATCAACTGACAAGTTCTCCCGGTACTGTTTAATAACATTGGAAACAGTTTGACGGCAGACCTTTGTATGCTTGGCCAACTTTTTGTAAGACCAAGTTGGGTTTTGTTGAAAATATTTAATAATTTCAGTACGCACTTTTTTCTGGTCACTCATTTTAATCAGATTAACAAAAAAATTAATATAATTGACATTACACATAATAACTGACATGTTTTTCAAAGGTAACTTGATCAAAAAAAAATTCAAATAATACTTGGGTTAAAAAATGTAATGAAAAACGTGTGTTAAGAATTTTTCGATCTCACTCCTTATATTGAAAATGAAAAAATGAAAACAAATTTTGAAATTTGTAATCAGGAATCCCGTAATTCCCAAAAAAGTATTAAAAAAATTCAAAAAATTGGATTTTTTCGTTTTTTGGCTATAATATCCATACCAGGGGCCGGGTTATCGGAACCCTTTACAAAATAATTATTGGGCCATCTAAAATAGATTATTATAATTTGATATCGACTATGCGATTTGAGAATTTTTGCTCTAAAGTTGAATTTTACATAAAAAATAGGCATTTTTTGAATGGACCTGATCCCCTCGGTATCAAAAATTATAACTTTTTTTCATTTAAAATATTTGTACTTTTCAAAAAGTACAAATTCATTATACATCCTCTTAGAAATTTTTTAGATAACTTAAAAAGAATAAAAGTACTTTTTTCCCCAAAAAATAACGAAAAATCGCCTTTTTTATTTTTTTAAATTGAAATGCATGGAAATTATTTGATATATACATCTGTTGTTAATCCTATAAAAAAAGTGGAGAAAACCGGGAAATATTTGGAACCGCGGTCATCAAAAAACTGGATTAGGGTGGGTAAAAATGTTGAAAATTTAATTTTCAAATGCGAATATCTCCTAAGCTATAAAAGATAATTGATAAGGTTTTATGTAGTGCTCGATGAGAAGATTCTATATGTCTAAATATTTTGAAATCGGAACACAAACGAAGAAATAGGATCATTTTTAAAATTGAACATACCCGAGGTGTCCTACTTTAGGGACCCCTGGTCCCGCTCGTGAGGGGTCATCAGGTCCAAATTCAAAACTTAAACTCGACAACACTTTCTCTTTGCGCATGTGAAATTTCATTCAAAGTGGACCAAGGGTTTAGAAGTTACAGATTTATTTCCATCTTTTTTTTCTCATACCACTGTGCGGCATGAAAATTGGAAAATGAAGCTACACTGCACAGTAGCGATATAACTATTGACAATTTATGCAAATATGCAAATTGGCATAGCATAGTCGAATAGAGCATTAAAAAATCACGGTGTTATTTTTTCGCGGTTGTTAAAAAAGTTCACGCAGCAAACGCAATAAAGTTTTTCATGAAATATTTTCAATTATTATGAAATATAATGGCCCATAATCATAGTCAAAAATAAAGTACATTTTAAGAGAAGTAAACTCAACTTTAGGTCTATCATAGACAAGTTAAAGTATACTTCTGACGCTGAAGTCTAAATATATAACTAGCTGAAGTTGTTTTTAACTCGTTTAACAACAGCATCAGCTGTTCTTCGCCGAGTAAACAAGTTTGTCACAAAGTAAAAAATGTTTAAGTTACAAGATATTGGTAGAGATTTTGCAATTATTGAACAGTTATCAATAAAATTAGTACCAAAATATCGTAATTATGATATTAATCTTATCTTTTCCATTTTTCCACAACAAACAACTTTCTTTCTTTAAATGTCCCGGTTACTTTTATTGTTTACGTTTTTTGGATTTTTTTAATTTTGTTGTCAGCTCTTAATCGTTGCCACTTGTCTGTTTTTGTTGTATATTGTATGAAAACATTTTCTACATTTGCGGTAGCACCCAGTTAAAGTCGGATCAATTTAAAACATACTTTAATTTTGACTATGGTTGCAAATTAATAAAAAGCAGATTTTTATTTTAAAGTTGTTTTTAAAAAGAACCGACTTTAGTGTTTGACTATGATTATGGGCCAATATATTTTATTTTAATAATAACTGCGTACAGACTTCAAAAGATAATTTTTAAATAAGGGAAGTATCCCACACACTTGCAAAAAATATTATGAAATTATTTACACAAAGGGACCAATTTCATGGACCCAAGTGAGCTGGTTGATAACTAGCTGCCTTTATAACCTAACCTAACATAATTTTTCAGAGAAAAAAAAGTTTGGTTTATTTTACAAATTGGTGTAGGTGCGTGATGTTTTTGATTCCAAATGACATAAAAAAAATGATTTTCATTACTTATACAACATTGGCCATCACGTGGTGGTATGCCAAAAATTTTAACAAAATTAGTTATATGCCTACTTTACACAGTGGTATAGAAAAAAATAGAGGGAAAATAAATATGTAACTTCTAAACGGTAAGTCCGATTTGAATGAAATTTCACATTCACAAAGTGGAAGTGTTGTCGAGTTTATGTTTTGAAGTTGGATCTAATGGACCCATCAGGGGCGCGACCAAGGGTGCTCAAAGTAGGACACCTATAGGTATGTTACATATTTAAAACGATCCTATTTCTTCGTTTGTGTTCCGATTTCAAAAAATCTCCTCATCGAGCACTACAAAAAACCGTAGCCATCAATTATCTACTATAGCTTAGGAGCTATTCGCATTTGCAAATTAAATTTTCAACATTTTTACCCACCCTACTCCAGTTTTTTGATAACAGCGGATCCAAATATTTCCCGATTTTCTCCAGTTTTCCTTTATTGGAGTAACAACACAAATGTCAAATAGAAAAAGAATTATTTAAAAATAATGACGAAGTCCAAAGTTATATGCATTAGAATTTAAAAAAACAATTTAAAAAGGGGATTTTCCGCCAATTTTTCTTTTTAAGTTATCGCAAAAAATTTCTAAGAGGTTGTATAAAGAATTTATACTTTTTGAAAAGCTAACTTTTCATCAAATATTTTAAATGAAAAAAATTTAAAATTATTGATACCGAGGGGACCAGGTCCGTTCAGAAATCGGAACACAAACGAAGATATAGGATCGTTTTAAAAATGTAACATACCCGAGGTGTCCTACTTTGAGGACCCTTGGTCGCGGCTCTAGTGGGCCTATGAGTTCCAAGTTCAGAACTTAAACTTGACAACACTTATTATTTGTGCATGTGAAATTTCATTCAAATCGGACTTACCATTTAGAAGTTACATATTTATTTCCCTCTATTTTTTCTATACCACTGTGCGTTGTTAATTTTTTCTAAGCGTTTCTAGGCGCAAAAAATCAAACAAAAAAAATCTCTAAATAATTAAAATCTGTCTACAACTTACTTAAAGGTAATTTTATTCTATGTCTGGTAAATAGTTTTGGTTGGGTTGATATTCAGTTGGACATCATAACGTCTTCAAAACTCAGTTATGAAAACATAACTTGGTGTTAACGTGGCTACTACATATTGGATCCGATTTTAATAAATCACTCTTTCGTGAGTATTTCGAGGTTTCATTTAAAAATATTGAAAATTGCAGCTTGTTTTGCCGGCTATTTTTGTGACCACTGCTGCGCATACATGCGCGTATATACGCAAGTGGAAGTGTACTTTTATTAGTGGTTGCAACCAAAATGAGCATATGATATGCTCATTTTGGAGTCTCATCAATACATGGACAATGTATCATTTGTGTAACTACATTTATGTATGTTCATGTCCATATCCATGTGAGCGAGTAAATCGTTGATGGGCTTTGTTGGTTGGTAAACTTGCAATTTGTAAATTTATACCCGTACAATCGTAGTTTTAACACTTTACGGTGCCTTAATGCCCGTAAGCTGTTTCAGTTCACACTCTTCAAGTACTTACATGCGAAAGGCAAACGAGCAGGCCGTACAAGTACAATAAATTTCATAGCCATGAATTAATGTTAAAACGTAAACGTATTAATTAAAAACATTTAAAAATGAATATAAAAACACATATTTATAAATTTTTCTTATTTTATTTTAAATTATGTTACAGAAAAAAGGGGATTATTTTTGAGAATATAGACTAAATCTATAATATAGTCATATATATTTTATGATAAAATGCTTGACACCATTGGTGGTCATTGTAGCACATTCTCTCTTATTTTCAGATAATATTCTGATCGCCTAAAAATTCATATTGCTCGATGATACTTTTAATATTGAAAATCGCTTGTTGTAATATATCGTATGTGTTAAGAAGTTTTTAAATGATCTGCAACAGCATTTATCAAATTTCCTACAATTTAAAATTTGAAACAAAATTCATCATATTCTTATTTTTATTTAATGTTAAAAAAAAAAATGTAATAAATCAAGTTTCGAGGATTAATTTTTTTTTAAAAGAAACAAACCATTTACACACTTGAATGGAACTTTCTTAACACGAAATATTAGCAATTGTCTTAAATAATGATAATGGCTACAAAAACTCTAATATTTGGTATATTTTATGTGAACATTTAGGTACTACTTCATTTAAATTGAAGAGAAAGATAAAAATAAGACACAAACAAGTATTTAAACTCCTGATCTTTAAAGGTTTACAACCCCTTTTAAAAATTCACACTTCACAAGAATTTCACATTTCAACTCGCACTTGTGGTAAAAATAACATTATCTCTACGAGTAGAGTATGGAGAGATGAGTCGACTTGTTTGTTAATTGCTACAAGTTTTGATTGAGCAGCTTCATTAAAATCTTAAGTACATGAAAATAGTATGCAACTTAATGAGCAGTAGAAACCCTCACATGAGCACAACCACATAGAGAGAGAAGTATTTAGTACGTACGTACGTTGTGATGATAATGATCATTATAGATAAAATGATCGAGTGAGTGACTGGGAGAAACAAGTCTAGACATATTTGAATGCATCTACAGACAAATTAACACCTCTGATATAGAAAACCAAAATACGGAACCATACAAATTGTTGGCATTCTATTTATTACCGGTTTCGATATCTTTAGCAACGTTTATTAAAACACAATGTATACAAAGAATAATTATCAATAAACCAAGTACAGTCCAAAGTAAATACAACTTCGTAATCGAAGTTCCTTAATTGTTGAATTCATCCAATATACCATGCTTTTGTCCTACGTAATGATTAAAATGCAAACATATCTATAAAAAAAACAAAAAATATATTTATGAAAAAAATTACCTGTCGAACTTGTTTATATTGCTCTTCAAAGCTCCAGCCATTGTTCTGTTGTGAAGAATTTGATGTTTCGCTTGATGTTGATGAATTCGAGGCAGGATTTACTAAAACAAATTAAAACGAAAAACAAAAATAAATATTAAACTGGATGAAATATTTAAGAATATCTTAACTACATCGCTAATTTAATACTTTCATTCAGATTTTCGAAGTGGATGGAACTATAAAAGTTTTGTTCTTATAAATAAGTATTTACTACTGTCTTCATTAAGATTCACCAACAAAATCGTACCACTAGCTTACTCCTTTAAACATAACCATTCGTCGTTTCGACGAGCACTTTTATAGATGTGTGCCTAATATGGGGGCTAGGGTAACCCTAGCTCTATTAGCACTATTCACTTATCGCACTCGTTCAACAATAATGTATCAACTCAAAAACTTTGAGTATCCCTAATGGATCATAGAATATCCCTAACAATATTATTATAAAAGAAATTAATCGTTTATATAAGAAATTAAACGTATTTACAAATGTAAATAGTGCCAGGATTCGTAGAAAATATTGGTGCCAGAGCTAGGGTCAATTATGGACCGATCTTCACCATATTTTGTAATAAGATTTTTGGGTCCATTATATTTACTATGATTTATTTTTAACCCAATACATATTTATTTAAAAGGTTTTTAAGTTTGTGTCGCTATTCAGGGAGCATGTTTGTAGGGTTCTAGGTGAAATAATGGACCGAATCGAACTAATTTTTTTAACCTTCATTTTTATACCAAAATATGTACATATGCCAAATTGAATTAATTTATCTCCAAAATTGCCATCTGTATTTTGAACAAAAAAGTTACAGACTGGCAGACATACGCTCAGTGGCGCCAATTGAGTTTTTTCGTTGCAAAAATCATAACTTTTGAACCAAATGAGATAATCAAAAAATTTAAAAAGCATGTGATAGATAATTGATTGGTCTATGAAATGAGTGTTTGAGAATGGTTCTACGCTTTTCAGGAGCCTACTTATGGGTTAGCAAAGTTTAAATTTGTGGAAAAATAAATTTTATGGGAAGTAAAATTAAATATTTTTTTAAATTTATTTTTAAAGGCTTTTATGATTTAAAATTATTCCAGAAAAGATAAAAAAAAAAATTTTTTTTTAAAAAAATTTCTTTGGTTGGTTTTTCACGGATATATGTCATTTTTTAAAAATTTTACCTCTAGTAAAAATTGGGGCAAGGACGGGCAGCTGGAAATTTTTGCATTAGGTAAAGGAATATTCAAAGAACTTATTTTGGAAACATGACAAATATGGAAATGTTGAGAAATAATGAAAAAATGGATAGTTGGTAAATATCGATTTACCTGGACAAATACAAAGCAAACAGTACAATTTTTTTTATTCTTTTCTCAATAAATAGATCCATCAATAGAATCAAAAATAATGACGATCCGTTACCAAATTATATAAAATGGCCTGTTTTTTGAAAACTGAAAATCTGTCAACTTTGAAGTGCTATATCTTCTGAATCAAAAATCTGATTGTAATAAGAGTAGCATATTGTAAATCGCTGGATTTACTGTAAAATAGGTATATTCAATATTTTTTAATGACACGTGAAATTTTTGATTTTTGCAACCTCACGTGTTCTACGGGCGCCACTGTGAGACGTTAGATTTTATATTTCTTACTTACTAATGATCCTGAGCGTATTTTTAATACCATTTTTAAATATCTATAAATATTTTTATTGTGAATGCATGTCCTTTTTATGTTCAGATATATAATATATAGATATAAATTTTTGAAACAGTTTTTTTTTTAATTTTGCTCAATTCGATAAAAATAAATTTAAATTTTAATTTTATTTCGATTTTTTAAAATAGAAACATAAATATTCTATATCAAAGGTTATTTTTGGGAATATATTTGTTGCCAATCAAATGACTGCAGTGGGTCTCTCCGCTCCAAGGATTAAAGTTATGAAAAGTTATGTTCGTTATAAAAAATCGTGTTTAAAAATCGTTATGTATTTCATTTGATGTACATATTATGAATGTACAGAAATTAGTATTCAAGTCTATTTTAATTATGAAAAGTATTAATATACAGTATTGTAGACTCATAGTAACTTTAGTAGTAACTGAGTAACTCAAAATGAACTTACCATCTTTTGAACTGGGTGCCGTTGGGGAAGTAAATGAAAAGCTATTATGACTGCCATTGGGTACCGATGGTCCTCCCACTGAAGACGAAGAATTTACATTCAAATGTGAATTTATATTGTTACCGGCTTGAGCAGCCAGAGTCTGTGCGGCATGTGTGAATGATGCCATTGTTGTGGGTGGTATTGTGAATGCTGTATTTATTGGTGTTGGCAACACATTTGATCCAAAAGCAGCTGCATGCGCCGCAGCATATTCTTGATCCTACAAACAAATAAATATGTATAAAGGAATATACTTAATTCAAAAATATACTAATTTCGGCTATAAAACCGAGTGATGTATTCGCCTGTGTGGGCATCTGCGGCCCGTCAAAGACAAAACTTATTGAAAACAGATTAGAACAGCTGTACCTTTTCTTATCTTCTAAATATATAACTAGAACTATACAAATAACTCTCGTCTCGTTGAAGTTGTTGCCCATTCATTTAAAAAGTGTTAAAACAAACAACACAAATCATTTAGGTCCATAATTTTGGATGTATTTTTCACGTTAGCATGGTTTAAACAGACAGATAAGAGGCTTAAGAAAATTTACCGAAATATTATCGAGGTTTATACTTGGAGAAATCTGAATTTTTACTGTGGTATTGCAATTTTGAAAAAATAAAGCACAAGATAATAAAAATTAAAAAAGAAAAAATATATATAATAACCTCGTTGAAATTTAAATAATCTAAAAAAAGTTAAAAGCTATTGAGCTGTACATACAAACACTATTTAAGTACATTAGCAAATGAACCATTTACACTTACCATTAGGCCCACTTTCATATCACGTACTTGCATTTTAAGTTTCTCCAACACATCATTGTGCTGTAAATTTGGAATACCGTGCAAACTACCGATTCCCATGAAACTACCCAAGGCATTCAGTGGGTGGTTTGAAGGAAATTGATGATGATGACTGTATTAAATAATAAAAAAATTTGTTTTAAATTAATCATACAATATAAAAGATATGCATAAATGTACCAAGAATGCTAATAAAAACTTAAATGAAACTGTAAATAGATCTATTACAATATACTAACCTCATGGCCATATCATTGGGATGATCAGGACCACTCATATCACCGACAGTTCCCGCTCCGTTACTTGTCATGGATGTGTTTAAGCGCGATCCTACTCTAGAGATGTGATCCCCTTCTACTGAATCACAGTCACGCATTTCATCATCGGAATGGTCATCATGTGACTACAAAAAAAATAAGCATAAATGTGCAACGCAATAAATGTGGTGTATGCAACCATAGTGTTGTTTGTTATACATAAATAAAATAGGCGATATTAATTTGCAACATTTGTTGTAACAAGTAAAAATATTATGACCAACATTTATTTCGTCTTCATTTCTTTTACGACTCTTGTACTATTGTCGTAGCTCACTCACTTTCGATCAAAGTCATTATACGTGGCACCACAAACACCAGCCACATTCAAATGGTAGTGGGACACAATCGCACCTAATAGAGTCATTCACTATTAAATGAATGGTCGTCGTAGTGAACCTACTTACATACATACACACGTCGAATAATCGACACTCGTGAAAATAAATTTGTAAAACACGAAATGATCGAATAGAACGCAACTAAAATAAACAAGTAAGAGAGCTATATTCGGCTGTGCCGAATCTTATATACCCTTCACCAAATTATACTTCAAAATACAAATTTTAAATATTTTATTTATTTAAAAAAAAGTTTTTTTTTTCATTTTTTTTTAAATTATTCTTTTTTTTGAATTGTTAATTAAAATTTTTTTTTTTTTTGTTTTTTTCAAGTATTTTTTCTTCCGATTTTGACCCATTGAAGGTCCAACTGACAATGGTCTTATATACGTCGTTGCAAAGGTCTTTGAAATATCTATTATTAGATTTCCATATTGTCTATATTAATGACTTAGTAATCCAGATATAGGTCAAAAATAGGTAAAAAATCGAGGTTGTCCTGTTTTTTTCCTCATATCTCAACCATTAATGGACCGATTTTGCTGATTTTAAATAGGAAACTTCTCGAAAGCATGTCCCAATTATCGAAGATTTGGATCCCGAAGATATCTGGGGTCCTCTGAAAATTGATTTCAACAGACAGACAGAATATATATACTTTATAGGGTCAGAAAATTATATTGTGGAAATTACAAACGGAATGACAAACTTATATATACATAAAAACGAATATCAGGCGAAAACTCCCTAGATTTAAGTGAGCAATAATTAAATCATTGTTCATTCGATCGAAAATATGCCGGATTAGGGTTTTCAATTGTGTATTGTTTAAAATAATATCGTTCTGCAGTGGATCACTCTTTAGATACTGATAAATTTAGTCGAGGCTCTGTGTAAAGTATTTTTTAACGTTTTATTTATTGAATCTGCATTATTTCCTTATGCTGAACAAAATGTATTCAAATCCTATGACTAAATTAAAGCTGGTTGCTCCCCAGCAATAACCTTGATTAACAAATGAGCCTCATCTTAACAGGTTGGTAAATCAGCTGGAAGAACACCTGATCGCGTTTGGATCTGCGCGAAATAACTTACTAACATTACCGAAATAACTGCAATTCGCGTAACCGTTCAAATACCTTTACCTCTAAATAGCGTTACCGCTATTCTGTAAATAATTTTAAATTATTAAATTACAAATTTCTGATTTTATTGAAATAATGCCAAATGAATTTATAATGTAAAATGTTAACAAATATGTATATGTTAGCTTATTTTGAATTTTTGTGAACTTTATTAATCATTTAAGTTAGACAGACATTACCGTTACCGCTAAGCTACAGAAATTAACCAAAATACCGTTACCGCTAAGCTACCGTTACCGAAATAACAGCAAAGTAGCGTTATTTCGGTAACCGTTTCGAATCGGTAGCTAACATTGCTTTATAGTCAATGCTGGATTAACCAGAGAAAGACTCTTTTACTTTTCTCGTTTAAAAGTGGTACAATTTTATTTATTTTTCGAATAGCTTCGACAGACAATGAAGTAAACTAATTGGTACGAATAGAACGGCTAAATATTTACCTTGCGAATTTATCCATTTTGTCGGAAAAATTTCTGGTTTCAAGATTGTATTGAAACTAGAACAATTATTGCCACATTGGGTGGTGTGTTTTTAAACACAGCTAGATTTTAAAATCATTTCCTGGTGACTTTTTTCCAATTAATTATACTCTGCTACAAAATAAAATTTTTTGTCAGAACTTAAAAAGCGACCTTATGGTGGTTGTAGACCTAGATGAGGACATACTAAAACCGTTTTCAATGATTTTTAAACACCCTCAAAATTTTGAGTTATTTTGAAAAAACTATTTTAGGGTAAGTTGTAGTACTTTAGTACCTCTAACTCACACACTTTAACACAGATTTCAAAATTGTAAACAACTATGGATACGCAAAGAATTAAGCTTTCATAAAACGTATGCATAAAATATATATTCCAAAAAATTGTGTAAGTTTTTATAAAAAGTTTCGCTTTTAATTTTTCGTAAGTTTTAAAATTCAACAATTTTTTTCTATGAAAACCTATTTCGTTTTGCACAGTGTTTTAAAGACAATTATATAGACAAAAATGAGACATTAATTGTTAAAATCGGTTCATATTTGCAAAAGTTATATTGATCTTTTTCGAAGAAAGTTCGAAACAATTTACCTTGTAAATTAAAGATTGTACAAATATTTTTTTTAATAGTTCTTTGTTTTTTTTTATTTATATGCGCTGGGGGAGAAAATACTAAAAAGGTGTTTATGAAAAGTTGAATAACTTTTACAATGTTCATTCGATTTGAATAATTAGAACCTTTTTTTGTTAAGAACTAATTTTTCTTTATACATTGGTATAAATTTTTATAAGCTTTCATATCAGAATAAGCAATGAAAAGCGACTAAAATCAAAAAAGTTGATAAATTTTGTTTTTCTTTTAGACATTCTTAACAAAAAACTTACTTATAACTTACAAATGTATCAAAAAAGCACGTCATTTTAAACCGTAATTAGTTTTCTTTCCAAACCAGTTGAAAAATTTAAAGTCGGACAAAAACTATCTTCGCTACAGTTCGATAAGTGGAAGAACATCACTGAAAACGGTTTTTTTAGAATAACTTCTGAATTAACATGAACGTACCTTTAGTTCGGAACTGATTCAATTTATTGCCATTCTACCAATTATATTATCTTAATTGCATTACTACTATATTTCATTATAAAATTGTTTACTCTGATAAAGTTTCGTCGAATTTAAATGACTTACTCGCATTCGACGAGTGTAAGTAAAATGTAAGTAGACGACACGCGAATTTTGAGAGTAAAACGATCAATGATCAATACTAAAACGATCGATTGAACGATATGACAACAAAACTCTTTATGGTATTGTAGTGGAAATATTTGATTTTTTTCTCAGTTTTATTTGTTTGCAGCGGAACCAAGATTTCTTATTTTGGATCGCATTTGCTATAAATGCCAACAAAGTATGTCACATGCTGGGTTAACATGACGTTTACAAATTTAGTTTGTTGTTATTTTATTTTATGTTTGTGTTGTGTTGTGTTTTTTTATGCGCCACATCTTCTTAAGGAAATCACAAATAAAATTAAAAACGTGCTTTTTGGCTTAAAATCGCTCACACTTTTTTTTGACGTTGTTCAAAATAAACTACCTACAGTCCATTGAAGGATTTATTCTTCTAGGTTTGATTGTAAAGAGAATGTACAACTCAAATCATTCACTTAATATTTACATAATAAAATAATACGTTCCTTTAAAGATCTGTTGTGAGAATTCTTACGTGTTGAACTATGTATGCCTGGTTGCTTGGCTGGATTGTCGGTTTGTCTGTCCAACAAATCAAAGTTATTACCATGAATAATGTTGGGTAATTTTCTATAAAGTGACTTTAATTCATTAAATCTAAAACGCGTTCGAGTGGCTGAAGTGCATCTTGGCTGATCGGCCTATCGGTCGGTCGGTCGGTCACTCATAAGTGCACGAGAAATTAATGTATGAAAATGTATTATAGCAGCACCATATGTATTAAAGAAATAAAGTCCATACTTACTTAGTAACTTAGTCGTTACTTAATATTTCCGCAGTATTTTATTTTTCTATGACTTTTGTTTCTTCTTGTTTTAACACGATTGAGTGTTTTATAAAATTCAAATTAAAAAAATATAAAAACTATGTTTAATGATTGTAACAAATGTATGTTTTAAGGGATTTTAAAATGTATTTAAATATTTGTGCTAAAATCATTTGCAGTACATTGAACTTTAGCATTATTCCTTGTTGGTTTTTTGGTTGGTTTCATTCATTAAAACGATCGAATTAATGATCGATTAATTATTATTTATAAAACGTTTAGATGGTCGCTTATTTCGTTTGGTAGTTGTGGATACCATGAGTTTCATTCATTAAAAATATTACTAAACGATGCCATATATGTATGTATGTATTCATCTATTTATTCATTCATTCATTCGTCCATCCATCTCACTCCGATTGACTAAATTATGAATGAAAATATGATAAATGAATTGTCAAAATTCAATTTTGTATTGTTTTTATTTTAACCAGTTGTGATATGTTTTTGCCCCGCCATTTCGTGTATTTTCTTTATAATTTGTATTTGAAAAACACATACTAAGTATATTTATACAAAAGTATCATCAGTCTCCAGGGCACATTTTTGTTTATTTTATTTAATTAGGAACTTAACCTATTAAATAAAAAAGAAACATGTTATGACCTCTAGTAATGAATACTTAGATTATATTAAGAATTTGTGCGAAAATATGCAGACAATTTTAATTAAAAGTTCATTAACCACATAATATAGCAAATACATAGATAATAAATGTTTCTTTCTAATCGACTTCTAATCCATTAGTACATTTTGATAATGTACCAGGTATTTCTTTAACCGGATCGGGTTTTTGCGTTATTTGTCATCTATCGAAGTTTCTAACTAACCCCCATTAACAAAAACAACCTAACCTGGAGTTAGTATTGTCCACAGACCTTAATATTTTCTTAAAAAATTCATATTATTATTAATTTAATCCAAAACAATATTTTTGTTAAATTTGTGATTAAGCATTTTTGCAATTAAGATTAACTTCCAGTTAAGTTTCTATTGGTTATATGGGTAAGAGAATATTAGACCTGTTTTATTTTGAACACTAGTTTTATACCTTCACCATGATTTAAAGGGTATATAGTTTTTCATTCCGTTTGTAATTTCTACATTTTTCATTTGTGACCCCATAAAGTATATAGTATATGATAGATCGTTATAGCTGTTTTGGTTTTGTTAAAATTATTGTTACAATAACAAAACACATGCAAAATTTACACTCAAAGAACACGCTTGTAAGCACATACAATTTTCTGAAAATTAGTGAATTCACTTAATTGTGATAAATTCGAAAATAATCAATCGATTTTTCTGATCGATATCTCATTGTTTCTAATATATGTGGGTTTGTGATAAAGCAATAAACCTGAACAATTTCTGCCGTTTTCGTTTTTTCATGATTTTTTAAAACAAAAAAATTAGCTATTTTCACGTAAAAAATATATTTTTTGCTTCAATTTGTTGTTATAACTCCGAAACTACTGAACCGATTAAATCGCAATATATACAGTGGTTAATAAAACAATGGAAACTTTTCCAAATATTTCATTAGTGGCATTAAATCTGAATTTTTTTAAAAAATTTTAACATTTTTATAGTATTTTATTTGTATACTTTTATTAACTTAATTTAACAAAAAACAAAGGACATAATTAATTAAATTCTAAAAATGAGAAAACAAAATTAAAAGATTTCTTTATTACGGCATTGACAAAACAATGGAAACTTAGGTATTATTTTAACAAATATGGTCTAAACTTTGCAATAACTCAATATTTTGTTGGGTATCCCTTATTTTTTATAACTGCTACACATCGACGATGCATTGAACCAATTAAAGAGTCAATGGTCTCCTTTGAAATATTTTGCCATTCCCTTATAACCGCCTCCGATAAATCTTCCTTCCTGGTGTAATTTTGGGTCCTTATTTTACGATCTACAATTTCCCATAGATTTTCTATGGGATTGAGATCTGGCGATTGGGCAGGCCACTTCAAAACAAGTACCTCGTTGGATTGTAACCACTCGGTTACGGGTCGTTGTCGTGTTGGAATCTCCAAACTAGTTGCATATTTTCTTCAGCGTATGGATACATAACATCGTTTAATATGGTTCTGTATCCTATACCTGTCATGGTATCTTTTATAATATGAATTGGGACCATACCTTGCCCTGAAAAACATCCACATACCATAATATTGCCACCGCCAAACTTTACAGTCTTATTTGTGTACTTTGGATGTAATCTTTTTCCCTTTTGTCGTCTTACAAATGTTCTCCCATCACTGCCTCTTAAATTGTATTTAGATTCGTCGGAAAAGAGGACAGTATTCCATTTCTGTATCGACCAGTTTAAATGATCCCTGGCAAATTGTAGACGAGCACCAAGTCCAGCCTCATTTGCTCTGCGACTAACTGTTCGGGTACTTATTTCTAATTTTAAGCTATTAACAACCTCTCGAGGAGTTATTTTTGGGAATTTCTTGAACTCTCTCGGTATTAAATTATCTTGTCTAGGAGTAGTCTTACGAGGTCTTCCACCTAAATGTTGAGTTTTTACATAACCGGTCTCACGAAATATCTTTATAATTTTTGAAACTGCTGATTTATTTATTGAATATTTGTCACAGATACTTTTTTGTTTTAAACCAGCTTTAAAATTAATTAATTATGTTGTTTGTTTTTCAGTTAATTTATATAAATAAAACTATACAAGTAAAATACTAAAAAAAAAAATTTATTTAAAAAAAATATTTTAAATTTTGGGCTACATATGGAATATTTGGAAAAGTTTCCATTGTTTTGTCAGTCAATCGATTTTTTTGATCGATGTCTCATTTTGTTGCCATTATATGTGGAATTGTGATAAAGTAATAAACCTGAACAAGTTCTGCCGTTTTCTATTTTTCATGAGTTTTTTAAACCAACAAATTTTTCTATTTTCACGAAAAAATTTACATATTTTTTGCTTAAATTTGTTATTATAACTCCGAAACTACTGAACTACCGATTAAAACGCAATATATAAACAGATTAACCTTTAAATTTGAACTTTCAGAGTTTATTTCGGTAATATCGGACTAACCCTTTTTGAGTTATCATAAATTATGTGGAGAAACATCTACAAAAATTCGCAATTTTAGAAAAAAAAAAAAAATTAAAAAAAACTTCTCTATAGAATTTGGACCATATTTGTACTATTGGAACCACAATACATCAAAATTGTGTAGTAGTTTAAAAAGCCTCTAAAGTAGTTTAGATTTTGTTGCCTCGTGTTATTTATAAAATCAATGGCAGTACTTGACCACTTAATTTTCTAAGGGCCCTTATTACAACTTGCCTTTAAGTTCGAAATAGTAAAAGTTAACTTTAAGGGTACCTTTTTCTATTACTTAAAGTTAACTTTTACTATTACGAACTTGAAGACAAGTTGAAATAATGGCCGTAAGGCGTAAAATTATTGGACAATTAAATTTTTGTCTTCTAATGGTATTTTAAATTAATAAACTTAATTAAATTAATAAATTTACAAACATAACGTGCTTATGAGTGAAATAAGTAAGGAGGACAAATGCTATTTTACATTGATAGAGGAGACAAAGAAAAAGACACGTGTATCGGCGTTTTGAAAGTTTACATCTGCATTTCATTTGAGGGGGGTTAAAGTTTCCCAACTCTGGCACATTCTTGTTGTTAATCGGCATAAGAAACCATGTGATCCTAACATTTTAGGTATAAAATGAGTTCAGCAAATTTATGTAAAATGTTACTGAGAATATTTTTGAAAAATATGTTAACCCTGTAAATCCTCAAGGCATGGATCTTTTTTGCCTTTATTTTAAAAAAGAGCAAAAAACACCATTAAAACAGGGATTTAAGGGGTTAAAATGTTCCGCAAAAATATTATCCGTGAAATTTTACTATAAGTCCCTGAATACAAAAACCAGAAAGTCAGAATAAAACTAACTAACACAACAAGAGAGAACATTTATTAAGATTTTATTTTAAAGTACCCCAAAAATTTTGCATGAAAAAAAAAATAGTTCAAATTTAACTAAAAATCATAGGAAGTATTCATTAATTACATTTCTTTGGCTCTAGGTAATTCCACTTCATTACCATAGAATGTCCAGCATGGTGTTTTTTGCTCTTTTTTAAAAGAAGAACAAAAAAGACACATGCCTTGAGGATTTAGAGGGTTAATATATTCTACAAAAATGTTTTCCATAACATTGATATGGTCTTGAGTGAGTAATGATTTACAAATAATTTGATTTAAGGTTATAAAAACCTACTTTACATATATATTGTAAATGTTATCTTCTAACAGTAAAGTTTAATTTATTTATATTTTTAAATATTTCCTTATTTTATGTTACCCATCATACGTTTCATCCAATAATAAATATGGAACGTAATGGTGTTGATAACTATTTACAGTTAAAAATAATAATTATTCGTATATGTACTCTATTATTGAAATTGATTTGAAAACGTTTTCACAGCGCGTAATAAAAACAAGTAAGAAAGTATGGTCGGTCAAGCCCGACCATATAATACCCTACACCAAGTAAATGAGTAAAAATATTTTTCTTTTAAAATATCAATAATTTATATTTTTGAGTGATTTTTCGAAGGGGCCTTATATGGGAGCTATGATCAATTATGGACCGATCACCATAAAATTAGGTCGTGTGATTTATGTCTATATGAAAGTTATTTATGCTGAATTTTGTGTGTATACGAACATTTTTAAGTGATTTATGCACGTTAAAGTGATTTTCGGAAGCGGGTCTATATGGGAGCTATGACTAATTATGGACCGATCGTAACAAAATTTGGTGACATGAATTTTGTATATATAAAACTTATTTGGAGCGAAATTTGTGTAGATACATAGATAAATTAAACATTTATGACCGATAAAGTCCAATTTCGAGGGGACATTTGTATGGGGGCTAGGTGAAATAATGGACCGATTTCAGCCAGTTTCAATAGGCTTGGTCCTTGGGCCGAAAAAGTAATATGTACCAAATTTGATCGAAATATCTTCAAAATTGCGACCTGTACTCTGCGCACAAGGTTTACATGGACAGCCAGCCAGCCAGCCAGCCAGCCAGCCAGCCAGCCAGCCAGCCAACCAGACGGACGGACGGACGGACGGACGGACATCGTTTAATCGACTCAGAAAGTGATTCTAAGTCGATCGGTATACTTTAAGGTGGGTGTTAGACCAATATTTTTGGGCGTTACAAACATCTGCACAAACGCATAATACCCTCCCCACTATGGTGGTGTAGGGTATAAAAAGCAAAACTCATTAAGCTAAATTATATTTTTATCAATAAACAAAAACTACTCGTAATACACAACAAAAGTAATTACAATTTAATGTCATTTTCCAGTTTAATGTATGTATTCTTGTTAAAAAAAATTAAAAAAAACTACACTCCAGCCGCAGACACACGGAAATTTATACATTTATTCAATTGTATTACGAATGTTTTAGTTTTTAAATTTTCTTGTATTCATTTGTTTAACTATTTATTTTATTATTTTATACTTGTGAATATGAGTGTATATATGTTGTAGTTTGTTGTATATTTGAATTTTTCGTTGTTGTACCTGTAGGTGTCATGTTACGTATTGAATTCTGCAATGAATTGAATTCTATGCAGATCTGTCAGAGAATCACTTCTACAGTTCAGATTAATGACATTTTGTTAATAACAAATTTAATTGGCAAATATCTCAAGATAAACAGTGCTGTGGCACAGTTGGTGATACTAGTGGTAATTCTAGTGTCGCCTTAATTTGAAACATAGTATCTCTGATCATGTTTTTGTAACACCAAAATACATCGGGAAATAAAGACGTTGATTCAAGCAATGTTTTTTTGCTGAAAAAATCGAATATTTGATTACGTTGTCACAAAAAAACGTAATTTTTGTTTTAAAAATTATAAAAAAATGTGTTTTTTCACCAATAAATCTAACAAGCATATATTTTTTACGTTCATGTAGGATAAAATATGTAAAAAAAAAAAATAGAAAAAGTTTCAACTATAGAACGGTAGTAAATATGTAAATTGTTCTTTATGAGTAACCAGTAATGAAAAATGTTTTCTAGAAATACATTTAGAATTCGGATAGACTTTAAACAAACAGAACTGTGCCTTTGTAAGTCGAAAGTAAAATAGACATAATTTGAGAAGCGTTAAAAATACAAAAATAAAGTTTGTCCATAAAAAACGCATGTTTTAGACCCAAAATAAAAGAGCCCTTTCTGCATCTATATGCACTTCTCAAATAATTAATTCGTTAAAAACAGTATTCATTCTTTTAAATATTATTTTTAAGTTCTATGACATTTCAGAGATTGTGGTGTTTGGCTGATACTGCTGTTGTTGTTGGTTAATATTTCTGTTCGTTTCGTGGCACGGTGGCAAATGATAAATGCGTTTTCGCATACACAGTCGCTACCTGCACAATTCCAGCAGGTTTGCTTTGTTTTTTTCTCCTAATGAAAATAATTATTTTATGTAATTTAACCCACAGTTTGTGATACATTGTGTACATGTACATTAGACCTGCTCTTAAAAAATAGATTTGCTTTAGATGAGTTTTGTTTTGTTCTTTATTAACTAAAACTTAATGCAGCTAAATTTGAATCGAATAACGAGAATCTGTGCTTTTAAACTGAAATTTGTTATATCGGGTAAAAAAATGTATTTTTTATTTCTTAAACATTATTTCTTAAATCTTATTTCTAGAGAAAATTATCTTTCTAGAATGTACATATAGTTTTTCTCGATCACTTCGTTTTAGTAAAATAACGATATTCTTAAAGTTACAAATTCAACACATCATAAATATCGTCGCCTTAATAAGACAATAGTGTATAATTTTTTTGCCATTTCGAAATAATTGAGTTTAAAATTTCTGCGTCAGTAGACATCTAGAACAAAAGTAATATTTCAATTGATCTTTTGACACACTTTGTGGACCACATATAGAATCAGTTATGTAGATTCTTATTATGCAATAAAAAAATAATGGTGTATATGCTTATACGCTATTGTTTTATTGAGGGGACGATATGTTACTTTAATTCTAAAATTATTTATTTGAAAATTCCCCGGGAGTTTTTTCCCTTTTCGTTTTTTTAACATAGAATTTGAATAGGAAAAATGAGAAAAGGGAAAAAATTCCCGGGGATTTTTTTTTCATAATTGGGCTGTATATCTTTCAATCTGAAAAAGATTTGTAAAAATCCGTTTTAAATGGCTGAGTTACGGTAGTCTAAGATCAGTATGCTCTCCAACTAAAGCTAAATACTGTCAGCTATTTAACAAAATTAAAAACATGTTATCACAAAAATTAGGATATCTTATTAATTATTTAATTGATTTATATTTACTGTAGTGTTTTGGAAAACTTTTTCAGTATGATTTTTCACTAACATAAGAAACAACATTTTGCTGCTTCACGATCAAATTAGAGTGTGAAGAAAATTAAAATTTGTTAAAGAAAGAGCATTTTTGAAAGTCTATTTTAAAAAATCTCTTTTTCTGTTTAAAAGCTAAAACTGATTAAAAGCTAAAACTAACGTTCAACTTACGCATTTTGAAAACAGATTAGAGGGGGAGGGGGCTATGGCCAATTTTATTAAAATTCTTATTTTAGCAACAGGGGTCTCTACACAAAGTTTTATGATGCTAGCTCCCTTGGAAATAATTTTTGCCCCAATTTTGGCTTTTGGACACATAGTGCATTGTTCAATAAACTTCCGGCATTGGTTATCGGTATCCGATTGGCCTCAAAGTAGAAACAAAATAAGACCCATCCAAATAAATCTATTTTTGAAGGTCCGGTCTAATATTCATATACATGCATACATATGTATTTAATGGCAAATCGTATGTAAATATAGCGGTACATGCATTTATGTTTATTTGAACTTTTACACATGTATGAGTGTAAAATGAGTGGATGTGTGTATGTCGACTATGATATCGTCGTGAGTACATGTGTATTTGTGTAAAACATTCGTGTAAATTTTTGTAATTTACGAATGAGCGACTGAATGCTTGATAAAATTTCAATTAAAAATTGCCATTAAAACCATTTATATACAACCACAGACACAGTCACACACATGATATTCCTGTATGTATAAGTTTGTCCGTACATTTTCAAATTAAATAAATAATTAAAGAACAAACAAAATTCAACGGCAACAAATCAATATCAATGTGCATACAAACTTTCAAGTACATAGTATGTACAGACATTTATACATCTGTAAATATGTATACATAGTATGTATATGTATGTATATACATATTCACATGAAACAAGAATTGACGACAGAATTGATTTATTATAATTAGTTTAGTTTATATTATTCAGATTTTTTCTTTCACAAAATTAAAAAAAAAAAAAAAATTATCCAATATTTATTCGTACTAGTGTCATTACATTTAAATATTATATTTAAAAATGTAATTTACAAATTGGTATAGAGTTTAACCTCCTCAGTCCCAAGGAAAAACCAAGCGTCAGAAGTCTTCAAGGTATTTTTTATGCTTCTGGATGAAACAATAGAATAAAAAATTTGTTCGAGGACATAAAGGACGAATGGTCATTCGTAACCAAATGAAATAAAACAAGTAAGAGAGCTATATTCGGCTGTGCCGAATCTTATATACCCTTCACCAAATTATACTTCAAAATACAAGTTTTAAATATTTTCAGGTAAACAGAATTTTTTTTGGAATTTATATTTTAAAATTTTTTTTTTTAAAATTTAAATAATTTTTTGGTTTTTTAATTTTTTTTTTTGGTGAAAAAAATCGTGTTAAAAAAATATGTTTTTTGATTTTGACCCATTGTAGGTCCAACCTACTATGGTCTTATATACGTCATTGCAAAGGTCTTTGAAATATCATTAGATATCCATATTGTCTATATTAATGACTTAGTAATCCAGATATAGGTAAAAATCGAGGTTGTCCTGGTTTTTCCTCATATCTCAGACATTTGTGGACCGATTTTGCTGATTTTAAATAGGAAACTTCTCGGAAGCATGACAGAATTATTGAAGACTTGGATCCCGACGATAACTAGGGTCTTCAGAAAATTGATTTCAATCAGACGGACATGGCTTGATCGACTCCGCTATCTATAAGGATCCAGAATATATATACTTTATAGGGTCGGAAAATTATATTGTGGAAATTACCAAGAAGGTGAAGGGTATAAAAACTTGTTTATTTAGAAATTTTTATTTTCTGGATGAAAATAAAAATTTGTGACTCTTTCCATTAATTCTTCCGCTATTTCCTCTTCAAAAGTCCAACAGTTTTGTTCCACCTAATTTTCTTCATCATCAGCAATATCTTCAATATCGCATTCCAACAATCTGTTGCTCTGTAAATTTACTTGGCATTTTTTTCGTAATAGGTTCCAAATGTGCAGTGGGCTGGACATGTAAAAAAAATTCTCAAATAAGGGCCTAACAATAAATTTAATGAACATGTACCGCGATTATTGAATTGTTAACAATAAAATTATCATATATTTCTTAGCTTTTATACTTCACAACTTAAAAATAAATGAATTGAAATGGTTAAGTGCTCATGAAAACTGATCACAAAATTATTTAAAAATTAAAAATCAGGTCTGCAGACGTTTGACAAATGTCCAGTATGCTGCACGCCAGGACCGAGGAGGTTAATGAAAAACTTTACTGGAAAAGGGTTGAGGGCAGGTGGGTTTAAGTTTAAGCTTGTTGAAGATAGAAATTCATATGTACTTCCTATTTTGTCAAAAAGAAGTACAGGGAAGAGCTTGATATTTAAAATGATGCCTTAAGTAATATTGAAGAAAACTTAAACTAGAATCAAGTGATCAAAAGTAATTCATGTCACCGTTTTTTCCACTTGCGAAAATGCGAACTTTCCCACAATCACAACATCAACATACATATATAACACGTATGGTTGTTCCGACAAAATTAATTTAAATAATATGCAATGCATATTAATACAAATTCTCAATTATGTATAGCATCTTTATGTTTGAGTTTAATGATCAGGTTGAGAACCCTTCAACCTGATTTCAAAGGAATCTGCAAGAAATGCAATGACATTGATACCAGTCAACAATAAAAACGACATACATATGTATTAAATATATACTTATATAAGTAATAACAAAAATAAATACATATGTATGTATGTACGGACGTGGAAATCAATATATAAACTATGTACTAAATAGTAATGGTAAATTGTATTTGTATCTGATGATGGCGATGGCAGGTTTCATTTCATTTTATGTTCGCTACACATCAAAGATTTCTTAGAAATTCTCACAAACCGAAACAATGAACAATAAATGTTGTTAATGTTTTTTTATTAATGTTTTAAGCTTTAGAATTTTCGGTATTGATTTGGCACTCTGTTTGGTGGCTGTGTTTTTTTTAGACCAATGCAATGTGGTTGGTTGTGTTTAAATTGAAAATTCTCAATTCGCAATACATAGTCACAGTTGCGCTTCATTTGCACCCTATAAGAAAGACTACAATACGAGTGAATAAATGTTAATATCTATGACTGTTCACTAGGGCTATAACTTTTTTACATTTTTTGCAAATATCAAAATGGCCCTAGCATTGTTGAATATACCATTGAAAGTTATTTAAAAAAATGGTAAGTTCGCCCACAAAACGTACATTTTTTTTATTATTTTTTTTTATTATTTTTTTTTATTATTTTTTTTCATCTAAAAAAAGCAAATAATTTTTGTTTATAAATATATCAACCTGGCTCAAATCTATTTTTAAAATTTTCGATAACATATCTGCTGTTTTACTATAAAAAATAAAAAAAAAGTAATAAAAATTTTGACTTTCAAAAATCAATGCAATACCTATTAAAAAGTATTTAGAATTTAGTGGTTGGGACCGTGCCCGGTTCGGACATCGCCCGACCATATAATACCCTACACTGAGTAAATGAGCAAAACATTTTTCTTTTAAAATGTCAATAACTTATTTTCGTGAATGATTTTGAAAAGTGGATCTTATATGGGAGCTATGACTAATTATGGACCGATCGTCATGAAATTATAATAGGTAGTGTTTAGGGTATTCAAATTATTCGATTTGTCTCTTGTTCGAATAAAACGTATAATTCGAATAAGAGATTTTAACTTGTTCGAATAATTCGATCACACGTTTAAAATTAATCGAATTATTCGAATAATTTAACTTTTTTTAAAAAAGTGAAGAATAAAGTTTTAATGTAGGTTTCTTAATACTTGATTGAAAGAGAAAAAAAAATTTGGGCTAGTTGCACATGATCATGAATTCAATTACAATATAAACCTATTAAGAATAAGAACTTTTTGATTTATAACAAATTGTATTATACCCTCAAGCTCTATCAATATTGCCGTGTCTTTGATTAATCAAGTAGTCTTAGGGAATTACACAAATATGTCAAAAGTTTGATATCATTGTCAGCGAACGTGGCTAATTTGAAGTCAGACAGTGCATGATTTACGCATTAATAAATACGCAAAAAGTTTACTACCATGATAGACAAAGATGTCCAACGACATTAAACATCCCAGCAAAAACTTTACTTACCTAGTAAGCCAGCAAGTATAATTGGAGCAAAGCTATAACTACTTATTATTTGACTGAAACACTACTTACCGTTGTTCGAGATTTTTAAAAAATTCAGGGGTCAAGCTTACAAATGTACTTACAATCAGTTGAGAAATAAGTAGTAAATTCACAACAAGAATATGTAGCTAAAAAAAAACACAAAAAATATTGCCTTGTGTGGGAATCGAACAGTCACATTATTTGCTTGTGTTTGATAGTCAAGCTGCTAACTCACTGCTCCATGTACGAGTTATTTTATTGTAAGTTAACAATAGTTTTAACATCAACATATAAATGAATATGATATGAACAAAAAAATTAATGGCTTTGACAGGTGGCGAACCACTAACCTCCCGTTTTCCAGTCAAACACACTAGATAGCTGTGCTAAATGCAAACGTTCCTTACCAGCCTGTATAAAAATAAGTACTTATTCTAGTAAATAAAATAATGTGCATGAAATAACTAGTTGTCATTACAAAAATTCACAAAATTTTTGCTGGGATCATGTATAAGACGAACTCCATGTTTTTCTTGCACAAAAACGTGAGTTATCAATATTTTGTGTTTATCATTAAATTTAAAATTTAAAAAAAAAATTTAAAATTTAAACAATTTTTTAAAATTTAAACAATGTTTTAAAGCAAAATTTCCATACAAAATTTGATTTTAAAACGCTGTTTAAATTTAAAATTTGTTTATGAATACGGCCGTAAATGTTTTTTCGAAACGATTTTTTGAAATACCGAATGATTTCAATAATATTTTGAATTTGAAAAGTGTTAACACTCAGTTATTTTATTCAGTACACTTTATTTTCATTGGTTCAAGTCCTAAATTAAACATTCTGAAAGACTTGTTTTTAGAATTGTAACTTCTTGCAATAATATTTATATATTTACAGAAGGAGCTATCGGAACACTCATCTACAGTGATCGAAAGAATCCCTTTATCTTTAGTTATTTGTCGAATTTCAGACACAATAAAATTTTTGTAAGTCATTATTACTTATTTTAAATTTGGAATTATGAACAATTTTAAGCAATTTAATAAATTTAAATACATATGTACATTTATTCGTTTTATTCGATTATTCTACATAAAATTGGTCGAATTATTCGTTATTCGAAAATGGGCATTATTAAATTCTTCGAATAATTATTCGAAATAAATTATTCGATTAATCGAACGATCATTATTCGAATGAATACCCTACTAGTGTTTTATATGTCTATATGAAATATATTTCTGTTGAATTTGTGGATACTAACATTTTTAAGAGATTTATGATCGATTATGTTTAAGAGATTTATGATTTTCGGAAGCAAGCCTTATATGGGAGCTATGACTAATTATACATACATCGATCATCAGAAAATTAGTTGCCATAAATTCTGTATATATAAACATTATTTGAGTAGATACCAATATAAATTAAAATTTTTTACTGATAATGTCCTATTTCCGGAGGACATTATGGGAGCTAGGTGAAATAATGGACCGATTCAGCCAGTTTCAATAGGTTTCGTCCTTGCGTAGAAAAAAGGGATTTTCGAAATATCAATAAAATTGCGAATTGTACTTTGCGCACAAGCTTTACATGGACAGCCAGCCAGCCCGCCATCCAACCAGACGGACGGGCGGACGGACGGACATCGTTTAATCGACTTAGAAAGTGATTCTGAATCGGTATACTTTAAAAAAACACAATATCCTTTCCACTATGGTAGTGTACACTCTAATAAATTTTAATGTAAATTTCCTACATTAATAGTAGGAAACTTTTCTCCTTCTATAATTATGGTAAAAATACATGTTGTAAGTAAATTCAAATATTTTTTTTGAGAACAAATGGTTTTTGTGTTTTTTTATAAATAAAATGTTGACAATTTGTATATTAAAAGTTTAAATTAATGTGTAAACATAAAATATTATAAAAATTGAAAATACAACGTTTTGTTTGTAGTTTTGCTGAAAAAAGTATGTAATTGATTTTGATAAACATATTGTGCTTACATTTACGCATATTGTGTAATTTTACATGAAAACTTACATACATTATAGTAGTAGATTTACATGCATTTTTTTAGAGTGTAGGGTATAAATATATGTCTGCTGACATTAAAATTATGGAAGTATTGCACATGTACGAGTATTTACGATTTTCATATTTTCTATTGTGACCAGTGTCCGTAAATCCTCCATATGTAAAATGCAAATAGTACTACATACTCATTCAATATGTGAAACAGTCAACCTTTTCAAATTCAAAGAAAGAGAAAGCGAGCTGCGCAGTAAACCGATCATGTGTTTGAGCCCAGGAAAAACACATTTAATGTCATTATGGCAGCGAAGTGTTTTTCCACTCGAAAATTCATTATTTTCTTTTATTTAATCTGCTCTAGTCCATAAATCTGGTTAATGCTGTTGTTGTCCTTGTAGATTTTGTGCGCCGCGCCGTTTATTTAATTATTTCCTAGAATCTTAATAAACAAATATTATAATACAAGGAACCCCTACTTGTGTTTTGTTTTTTACTTACTTAGCTACATACAAATATGTACAAATGTATGTGTGTATCTGTGTGTTTTAAAGTAGCTAAATAAGATGATAATGCGACAATGCCTTTAATTTGTTTGTACGAACAGTATCTTCAGTTAGCATAATGCATTCGATCATGCTGCGTACAGTTTGGGTCTAAGTTGATCCTTTTTCCTTTTCCTTTTTTGTTTTAATATCAATGAGTTTTATAGGTGACTACAAATAACATGCTCTAAAATCAAATACATACTAGCAGAGCCACACACAGATACGCATCCATACATACACTCGTATTTTGATGTTGAAGTGATTCTGTTGTTCCATTGTAGCACATGCGGTAGTCATGTGATAAACAGATTAGGGATGGGATAAACATTTTCTTTTCTCTCGTCCTCTTTCTATTCGGTAACTAACCATGAAAAATTATAACGATAACGGGATTTTCACGCCTATTGAGGAGACTATTGGTAACTATTTGACAAAAATACTAATTTCAACTAGTATTTAATAGTAAAAGAAAAAATTGTCTACATTAACTAGTTTTGGTAAGTTTTAGGTTTCTATCTAGTATTTTTTCTCTCGTCTAAAGACTGTTAGGTGGAAATTTAGGGCTGAAAATATGATTAAAGGGAATTTTAGGGAGAATTATAAAATGTTTATTGTGAAATTATGTAAAAAAAAAGGAATAAACTTTGTAGAATTTTTACAAAATCACTGAATATTTTATATATGTAGAAATAAAATCTTTAATTATGTCTTGCCATTTCAGGCATTTTTTAAAATCAAAGGAAAATTCCAATGCAACAAAATTCTGTAAAATTCATACAAATCGCACTAACTGATATTAAAGGAAAGTTCAAAATCTTGGTATATTAGGAGCTAAAAAAAAATATGTATGGCTTTCATTGTTGGAGGTTCTAGTAATATGTAAAATTATGGCAATACCATAGAGAAATGCATATAGAGCAGAAACTCTGTTCTACTAAGTGATTGCGAATGTATTTGTAAAATAAACTATGTATATAAAAACACAAACAACAATCGTATGTGTGATTTACTGACTATTTTTGGGTTTATTTCTTTTTTAGTTTTAGCTTTATGTGTATTTCTCCATCTACCTTTAGAAATGTGGATTTCCACTCAAAATTTCTGATTTTCTGAACACTGTTCAAGCAACCTTCAAAGAAGAAAGACAAGCAACCGTATGCGGAAAAAATAGCAAAAACTAGTTTTGACGCTGACCAAAGAAAAAAATCTTCTGTTATACGTTTTTCAGGACTTATTTCAAATTACTACATATATGTTTTGTCATAATACATACTTTAAAAAACTATTTTAAAATCTGACTTTTAATTATTTCAAAATGTTAACAAAAGAAGAACCTATAAAAATATATTTAACATTTTCGATAATTTTTTCTTTTTGCAATTATCTGCTGCAAATTGAAAATTTTGACTTTTTTGGAATTTGATCCTCAATTTTACCTAATTATTAGGAAATGTGTACGCATTGTGAAAAGAAAGGTCTTCTTAATTGTCAGAGCATCCAACTGACACGCCCAAACGATTTTTGAGTTTTTCAACAAAAAATGTACCCAATATTTTTTTATTTAGGATTTTATAAAGATTTTATATAATATTTGGTTTAACGTTAGAAAAAAAAATTGAGCTTTTTGTTCTGTTGCATTTTTTCCGCATACATTATTACACCATTTCTGATTTGTAAGAGAAACACATCTTGGTGCTTCTCTTATGTCTGCTCATTCTTATGAGTATTGTATAATTACTAAAGAGAGTGTAAGAAAGTAAGTGGATTATACAAGTTATTGCATATATCCCAAAACAGAAAAAGCTCCGTTTTTAAATGGATATTGCATATTTGATATAATACAGGGATTTTACCAAAAGAACCTTCTTCCATTGGATTAGTTTATTGGAAAGTTAGAGACGGGATTGATAGTAGTTTATGAAGAATAATGGGTATAGGGAAATAATGGGTCTATTAATGATGGCAACAGAACTAAAGTTCCATTTCCAAAATGGTATTACAGATGGCAACTGGCAGCTATCATTTCCTGTTGCTAAATTAGCAACCAGATATTTGTAGTTGCCCTCTGGCAACGCAATTGAAGTTCGGTTGCAATCCTCAATCGACAGATAAGAAAAAATAGTTTCCTAATTCACTATATACCTATTATTAAACCACTTAATTCTTATCATTCAGGCCTTGACTCCTTGTAGCTTGCTTCTCCAGGATAGATCAGTAGTTATAATTATTATCCTATTACAGTGACTGAACTATCAATAGTTCAATAGGAGCATGGTAAACATTTTATGACACAATTTATTGTTTATATGAGTAGGTGAAATGCAAAACTCGCTCGTTACATATAAACCGAATTTTGGGAAAACACGAAAAACATGTAGCGGCTGATTATATGGACCAAATTAGTCGAATGTTTTAAATTCTTAGATGTTACTCCATTCTTGATTAAAACTCTACAATTGAAAAAATTAAATAAACTGCATCATTGAGAAGGACTGCCAGAATCAATAGTTGTCTCAATTTTTTTGAATTTTTGTAACGAACGAGTTTTGCATATCACCTACTCATATACAGTAGCGAGCATAAAAAATGCAACGCCATGCAATGTGATTTTCAACAGCACTGATTTTGCTCAAAAAGATATCCAATTGTCCACATCTGCTGTTTTTATATTCTTATTGATCATTGGCAATTATTGTATAACATTTTGTCCAATATTTTTTTACGTTAGGATAATTATAAAATTTTTAGTAAAAACAGTGGTAAAATTTTGTAATTTTTATAATGTTAAAAAAATAATTATAAAAAATTGCTAAAAACAGCAAAAATCAACTATTGTTTGAATATTTAAATTGAAAATCGTTTATTTTTGGATCCATAATTGATATTGCTCTTAAATCTTTTGTATGTTATTCGTAATTTAGTTGTCGAAAATAAAAAAAATTCGAGTACATTCGGACTCGGAAAAGTATAAGAGATAGCCGAGCGCTTTTCAAAACTATAAAAATCTTTTAAATCGGATAGGAAACAAAAAAATTGCACGTGTTTAAAAATTGTACATATCGAAGGTACCCTACTTAGAGCACCCATAGCGCCGCCCATGGATCATTTGTATGGCCCATTTTAATAAATTAAACTCGAATACTCCTTATCTACGCCCGCGTCAAATTTTATACCGATCGGACCAGCAGTTTAGAAATGCCAGATTTATTTCCAAAAAAATTTGATTCTGCCCCACTGTGACCTGTTAAAAAAAGTTAAACTGTTGACTACTTGTAAACTTATCCTATGGATACCATTTTTGTATAAGAAATATATTTTGGCGGTTTACTTTTGACTAATAGTACAATTATAGATGATATTTATTTACTAGACAACACTGGTAAACAAACAGATTTGCAAGTATGCATTACATGGCGTAAAAATAGTTATTGCTTTAAAAACCATCTACATAATTCCTACAAAACGATACAACATTTTTATTCGAATAGAAGTACAATGCAATCGTACATATTTACATAGTACATATTTAGATACATAAATACATATGAATGAGTATATGAAAAGAGATTCATGTGTGAGAATGTATGTATGCCTTTATCGGTTTGTATTTATCGGTTCCATACGGTATTTAAAACAAGACGTGAAATGAAAAATAAAAACTAAATGCGCGAAAATAAAACCAGTTTTTAAAATAACCCTTGTTTTAGACCGCCACCATGATCATCCTTTATAAAACAAACGTTGCCAAATAAAACCTTAGAGTCGATATAATCTATAAGATACATATGTACATATTCACATATAAACATACACTCGTCGCTACGATGCCTCCATACGAGTGAGGTTTAGTACTCATCGTTACACTCGTTTATTTGACTGTACGATGGTACAGGAATATCAAAGTACTTAATTACTCGAATGATGTGCAATATTCATGTATTATATCTACGTACGTACATATGCATGTATGATGTATCTATGTATCTACATATGTAGGTAACAATTAAACGTATTTAACTATGTTAATCGTCTCATTGTAGATACTTAAACATACCTTCCTTCATACATTTATAATTTAAGTTGTTATTTTCGCTCTATGTTACGGTTTTAATTGCAACACATTTAACACAAAACTATAGATACATACTTATTTGTACAAGCACATGTACATACATTAGAGCGATTCACTTCGTATTGAGAGGAAAAAATATCAACAAAAAAACATTTAATTTTTTTTTTTTAAATATTTGTATTTTCTCCCAAAACAACACATATAATATGCGGTCTTATATGAAAGGACTCTTGCGTCTGGAAGACGTCCAAGCTTGCCCTTAATATAGAGATGTTATATAATTTTTCAATGATTTTTTATTAAAACGTTTATTATTTTGAAAGTGAAAATTTAATTGATTTGAGAAATACTTAGTTTGTTAATAAAAAAATCCTTGAATTATGTAACATCTCTATATTAAGGCAAGCTTGGATATGAATAATATAGCGTTGTATGCGGCTGGAAGAGCCCTTTCAAATGATACCCCATATTATATGTAAAAACTATGTAAAAAAAAAATACAAATTAAATTTTAAAAATTAAATATATATGAAAAATGTTTACTCAAAAAAGCTGAGTTTTAAAGGCGCATAACTTTAAAATACGAGCTAACTTTTTAAAACTCTTTGGGGGTTTTGGTCTACTGATGTTCTACTATCACTTCCCGTTGCTCTCATTCGGGAAAGATTTAATGACCCGAAATTTGATGCACAGTGTAATAAGCTTACAAAATGAAAACAAAACATATTTTAACCCATTTTGCCTAAATGTACTTTGAAGTACACTATCATCTTTGTAATAATATATTTTTTACCTATTGGCAAACTCGCATACCCAGTATAACGGTGAATTATTTCCTGTTCTCATTGTGGTGTTTATTTATGTCGTAAGGATAAAAAATACTGTTTCGTAAAATACCATAAAGTAAACTTGTAATAGAAAATGTTATAAAAGTTACAAAACAAATCGATAATACAATTTTGTTTATATTTTTGCTAATGCTGACCCAACGGTACCAGGTCCCTTTCGGATCCTTACAGGTTCTTTTCGGTTTCTTGCAGGTCCTCCACAAAGTTAAAATTTTGTAAATATCTTTCTGAAGTCCTTATTTTCAATATTTCATAAAAAAATAATACTTTTTCAACGATTTATAGACTTGGTCCACAAGGGGTTAATATAGAAAGGCCCTAACTCGAGTTTTTTTTTTGTAAGTCTAGATTTTCGTTTATTTCGATAAATGGTCCTCTCATATATCATATTTAGTCAAAAAAATCTCGACATACAAAAACACGAGTTAGGGCCTTTCCATATTAAGGTAACGATATATAAGTATTAGGGTATCCAAATTATTCGATTTATCTTTTGTTCGAATAAAACTAATATTTCGAATAAGAGATTTCAACTTGTTAATTTAAATTTGTATAAATAATGTAAAATATTAAGTATTTTCTTCGTCAAGTCGTTCGTAACATTCACCATCACTTTCAATAATACTTTCTTCTGAGTTAACATTTTTATTAGAATTATTTATTATTACAAAAAAGTTATCACAAACGGTATTTTTAATAAAATCGCAACAATGCCTTGAGGCACCCTTCACCTTTTTGCAACTGGTTCCTAAACTTAATTTGCAAATTGGTTTCTGATTAATGTTCTGAGTTTATTGGGTCATAATTACCCTAGCTAATTCCCCGGACTTTATCAATCCCGGGAAACGGTAAAAAAAATTTATTAAATTTTTTAAGACTACAATAAATTAATCCAAAAACCAGTAAATAATTTAAAATTATAAATAGGTCAAAATTCTAGTTTTATTACAAGCTTTAAGAATTCCGACGAGAAGTTAAATCTGGAAAAAAATGCGTAATTAGTTTCGAAAGATAACTTTTTCAAATCAAAATCTCTGTAACCAAATTTACACCAATAGTATTGTAATTATTTTCCCTAAATATGAATATCCTTACAAGTTTTAATGTTAAGCATCTTAATAATTCCTTTAAAAACTAAAGATTTCAATATGTATTAAGTCGTCCTACTAGAAAAGTTTATTTTCCTGTTTTAGATAAACATTTTTCTGGCTTTGGAAACAGGGAAAATGGTTTTGATTGTGATAACCGAATTAAATGATAACAAAATGACTGAACAATTTTAGTTAATTAATTCTTCTGTGTCAACTGATTTTCTGTTGCTAGCTAGTAGGGTTCCTAATATCCCGGTTTCCTTTCCCGGTAGGAAATTAAAAAAATCATTTCATTCCCGGGAATTTTTTAATGCTAAATTAAACCAAAACCCAATAAATTTCGTCCGAATAAATTGCCCTACAATTTTACCAACGCTTTAAAAAATGACTATATTTGATTGTGAAATGTTGGGCCAACCTTTTTAAGGGTTTCTAATTTAATAGTGGCATTTCATCGGTAGCTTCAATCGGCATAAACTCAATAAATTCTTTGATTAATTAAAAAACTTAAGAATTTCGATTATGTTAAACTGTAAAACATTCGTAGTTAGTTTCGAAATTGAAATTTTTCAAATCAGATTGTAGATAAACAAATTTAAACCACTATTATTGTTATTATTTTCTCTAAATATGAATATCCTTAAAAGTTATAATGTTGTGGGTAGTAGGCACCTTAAGGACATAACATTTCAATTTGATTCATTTTTTTCTACTATGGCTTGATTTGTGTGAAAAAAAATTCGGTAATTTCCACGGCAATGCTTCTTTGCCAACTGACTATCTGTTGCTAGAACCAAACAAATCTATGGATATAATATTATAATTCAATTAGCAACAAATGTGACCATTTCAACAAATCTGAATACTGTAATTTTAAGAAGAAAACATATAAAGAAATTAAATACTAGATATCTCTAGATTAAATGAAATCATTCGTCTTCGGATACATGTATGATGTTGCCATAATGATTCGATCGATTGTTATAATTGCCTTGTTGATATTTAAATATTCGTATTTTATGAAGGTGACTTCGGATTTTATAGATTTAAGATGTATTTGAAATTTAATAATGTCTACTTTAGACTACATACATAATTAAAAAAAGTATTTTTTTGCATGCATGATGCAATTACTGTTAACTTAAATTTTAAATTATTTTCAAATAATTTTAAAAACACTGTGAAATATTGTCTGGGCTGAGAAAAGATATAAAAGAAAAATTAAAATTTAAACCAGTATAATTGACATTAATTTTTCTAAATATGAATATCCATAGATATTTTAATGTTAAGCATTTTAAAACATTCTTGAAGAACTGATAATTTCAATTTGTATTAAGTCGACCAACTAGAAAGTAAATTTTCTAGTTTTAAATAAATATTATTCTTTTCCTATTTTAATTAGTTATTCTCTTATGTGGGCTTTCAAGGTCCTTATTGTATTTAAATGTAAACAAAAGAAATTATTTAATTTTTCATCTGACGTTGCACTGTTTATTTTTCAGCATCTTCAGGGATAGTTTTTATTGAATCTGGCAACGATATGTAGACAACACAAAAAAGTAATAATTACAACCATTTGAAATAGTCTTAATTCTATGATTTTACTTAAACGAATAAATGCAAAAATAATCAAAATTAAATATCACAGTACAATCTTACAAATAATATCACAGATGAAATCAAATTACTACACTTAAAATTACAATATTGCAATTGTGTAGTTAGCATTTTTCTGTTTGATAACCGAATTTATTAATAAATGTGCGAATTTCATATGTTGTAAATTATGTGTGAACTTCAGATAAAAGTTTTATTAATAATAGTTGATAGATAGTTTTAACAAATTCAATTAATCTGTTAGATTGAATAAATCGGGAAAATTTAAGTCACCTTAAGATGCACTAATAAATTTTTATTTAGACTTGCAAAAAAGTTCTCTAGAGCAATCTATTATCATCCTAAACTACTTATATTTGCAGTTTTCTAAAATTCAGAATTTTTACTATATGGCGAGAGAAACAACGCGAAGCTGACATAGGAGTCGATATATATTCCCATATTTAGAGGAGCAGTCACAAACATTTTGATCAGATACGAATCTGAAATGATATTAGAGTTGTAGGTGTTTAAAGGCTTTTTAAATTCGGCCTGCTGTTTGGCATAAAGCCCATACATCGTTAATAAAACCTGGAACGCTGCTTGCCTTTACAACTATAAATGAAAACCCAGACGGTTGCAATTAACATTTTGCAAAAAAACTGAATAAACAAAAAATGGTCTTCTGTTATTTTCGAAAGTAAGTATATGTATAATGTTAAGGGAGTCTTCAAAAGGTAAAATCATAAATCATTTTTTGCATTTTCTTAAATTAGTCACTAAAACTTAATAATTTTGAGCATATTCTGAAAAGTATATTTATATATATTTGTCTCCAAAAAATTTCGAGATTTGCGTTTGGAAGGAAACTGAAAACCTAAGTTATAGAATTTTCGGGTTTTTTCTCGTATTCAGCACACCATTTGAGTGGTTAAAGTATTTAAGACAGCATTTGTTAAGGTTCATCGCCACACATTTGAATATTGGTACGAACTTGTTTTGGGTCACAGACCCTCATTTGGGAACAGTCAGTACTTAGTACTTGTACATTTCTATACAAAAATATATTAGCAAATAGATTTTTTGCAGCCTATTTTTATTGCGTAAAAATGTTTAATTATGAAAACCAATTTTATGTTTTATTCAGTTATTAAATTACTTCACACATATTTACATACATTCATACATATACATATATGTATTTATGTTGCAAGAATACCCGTTTACTTACGTAGGGCATAAAGTTGCACATATGCATGTATGAGCAACTTTGAATTTACCATCATAATACATATTATATGCGTTTATTAGCCACGCCCCTATATGCATATAAATGCATATTCATACACATACATACATACATACATAAATAAATATACATTTGTATCTGTGGTTGTTGGTTGGTGGTACTCGTATAAAAAAAATAAAAACAAGACATCCATATTTATATAAACATGTGTGTGCATGACTGCATGTTTATTTTATTAGCATTTTGATAATTACTTTTTTTAATGATTTCATTTTAGTAGTTGATTTTTCTTGAACGTCTGTTTTTCTTTTCTCCTTAGTTATTTATTTTCGTCTCCTTCTTCTTCATATTCATATTCATGTTTTACTTTGCACCGTTGCCGTTTAATTAGCATTTTTATTCGTTCACTTATTTTACGAATATGCAGTGAATGTGTGCATGTATTTCATGAATATTTGTATGTACATATGTATGTACAATGAACATACAGTCATATGAAATTTTTTCTTTTATTAAATAATATTGTATAAAAATATTTTGCGAAATGTCTATAGCTGTCTTCAAAATAATAGCAGTGCTGAAATAATTTGCATTCATACGCAATTTATTTCAAGTCGAAGTCAGATGTGCTGAATTTTACAACATATTTCAGCTCATTTTGATAGGTGCTCTGCAGCACCATATGTACATTTCGCGAAGTTTTGTTCAGCCCCAACTTGTACCGTCAGCTTGAAGATTGGTTTTTAAATGAAGAGAATATCTACCGTTATTGTTTTGTTTAGAGCTTTTATAAAAAATGAGAAATCAAAATATAATTAATATTAATATGAAAATAGAAAATGATTTCTCAATATAAATTTGGATTTTCTTAATTACAACTTGTAGTTTAAAAAAATCAGGTAAAAAGTTAACAAATGATAAAAAAACAGCTTAATAATACTGTACAACACAAAAAAAATTATAAGGTCCGACCAATAAATTTTGATAGAGGAGACAAAAAAAAAGATACGTGTATCGGCGTTTTTAAAGTTTACATCTGAATTTCATTTGATGTAACTCTGGCACATTCTTATTGTTAATCGACATAAGAAACCATGCGATCCTTACATTTTAGATTAGTGATCAGCGTTGCCACTCATAAAATATTTTTCCTACCAAATTTCTAATTAAAAACTACCAAAGCCTACCAAAACCTACCAAATTTAAAATATTTGAGAAATGCTATATGAATTCGTTTCAAAATTAATAGTTAACTTAAAATTATATTATTGCTGCTATAAAATTATCCAGAGGAAGAATGATATTGAAGCAGAGTTTAACACATATTATTAGAAAATAAAAGTTTTGAGAGCCCTTTGGCATTTTTTGAACTCAACACTACTAAATAAATACACATTTACCTGACTAAACTAAATATTTTAGAAAATGCTATCTTCATATTTTGCAAATATGTAGTTTTATTATTTTGGCTTAACATAAGTAGTTTTTTCGTTATTATTTTAATTATTTTGTTCTTAAAAATACTTATGTATTCAGAAATATCGTAGCCTACCAAAATACGACAAATATAGGAACAAACCAACCAAACTACCAAAAGTCAATTTGTTAACTTCAAACTACCAATTTTGGTCCAATTGGACCAAAGCGGCAACGCTGTTAGTGATAGTGAGTTAAAAAATTTTGCTCTAACTTGCAACTTTTTTTTTGCACTAATTTGAGTGCAACAACAAATTTTGCACTAAATTTTAATTTCAAAATAAATTAACTTTAGTTTTCGATAATGTTTCGTACACATGTTTTCCATGGCCATACAAAATTTCATTCGAAATTCGCTTTAGTTTGGTTTCATAAAGGTTCAAAGTTCATATTTTTTAATTGATGCGTGCAAAATACCTAAAGTAAAACTGTAAATAACTTTTCAAGTGTTAGTCAGATTTTATCATTTTTGATCTCACAATAAAGCAAATGATTTTTTCAAGAAATCCATAGTCCTTAGTCAAAGTCTATCTTAAAAAATCCATCTTCCATTTGTCAAATATTTTACTTCAATATGAGCCATTGCACGATTAATAATTAATATGTATGTATATAAGATTCAGAATGGGAGAAAATTCTCGAGATAATTTATATATATATTATATTATATTATATTATATTATATTATATTATATTATATTATATTATATTATATTATATTATATTATATTATATTATATTATATTATATTATATTATATTATATTATATTATATTATATTATATTATATTATATTATATTATATTATATTATATTATATTATATTATATTATATTATATTATATTATATTATATTATATTATATTATATTATATTATATTATATTATATTATATTATATTATATTATATTATATTATATTATATTATATTATATTATATTATATTATATTATATTATATTATATTATATTATATTATATTATATTATATTATATTATATTATATTATATTATATTATATTATATTATATTATATTATATTATATTATATTATATTATATTATATTATATTATATTATATTATATTATATTATATTATATTATATTATATTATATTATATTATATTATATTATATTATATTATATTATATTATATTATATTATATTATATTATATTATATTATATTATATTATATTATATTATATTATATTATATTATATTATATTATATTATATTATATTATATTATATTATATTATATTATATTATATTATATTATATTATATTATATTATATTATATTATATTATATTATATTATATTATATTATATTATATTATATTATATTATATTATATTATATTATATTATATTATATTATATTATATTATATTATATTATATTATATTATATTATATTATATTATATTATATTATATTATATTATATTATATTATATTATATTATATTATATTATATTATATTATATTATATTATATTATATTATATTATATTATATTATATTATATTATATTATATTATATTATATTATATTATATTATATTATATTATATTATATTATATTATATTATATTATATTATATTATATTATATTATATTATATTATATTATATTATATTATATTATATTATATTATATTATATTATATTATATTATATTATATTATATTATATTATATTATATTATATTATATTATATTATATTATATTATATTATATTATATTATATTATATTATATTATATTATATTATATTATATTATATTATATTATATTATATTATATTATATTATATTATATTATATTATATTATATTATATTATATTATATTATATTATATTATATTATATTATATTATATTATATTATATTATATTATATTATATTATATTATATTATATTATATTATATTATATTATATTATATTATATTATATTATATTATATTATATTATATTATATTATATTATATTATATTATATTATATTATATTATATTATATTATATTATATTATATTATATTATATTATATTATATTATATTATATTATATTATATTATATTATATTATATTATATTATATTATATTATATTATATTATATTATATTATATTATATTATATTATATTATATTATATTATATTATATTATATTATATTATATTATATTATATTATATTATATTATATTATATTATATTATATTATATTATATTATATTATATTATATTATATTATATTATATTATATTATATTATATTATATTATATTATATTATATTATATTATATTATATTATATTATATTATATTATATTATATTATATTATATTATATTATATTATATTATATTATATTATATTATATTATATTATATTATATTATATTATATTATATTATATTATATTATATTATATTATATTATATTATATTATATTATATTATATTATATTATATTATATTATATTATATTATATTATATTATATTATATTATATTATATTATATTATATTATATTATATTATATTATATTATATTATATTATATTATATTATATTATATTATATTATATTATATTATATTATATTATATTATATTATATTATATTATATTATATTATATTATATTATATTATATTATATTATATTATATTATATTATATTATATTATATTATATTATATTATATTATATTATATTATATTATATTATATTATATTATATTATATTATATTATATTATATTATATTATATTATATTATATTATATTATATTATATTATATTATATTATATTATATTATATTATATTATATTATATTATATTATATTATATTATATTATATTATATTATATTATATTATATTATATTATATTATATTATATTATATTATATTATATTATATTATATTATATTATATTATATTATATTATATTATATTATATTATATACTAATTGTCCAGTTTTTATAAACTTAGTCTTATATTAATCCTTGAAACCCAGTATGCAAAATGATTCGAAGTTATATCGAAAATGAATAATTTTTTCGTAAAATTTTATCGATATAGACTTCGATATAATGTCGAGAATATGTTTTCCTAAGTAGTGTGCAGAGCGATAATGCGTCGAAAATCGTTTATTATTCTGATTCTAATTTTTTATCGATATAAAATGATTCGATTTCGATTAAATATATGAACAATTTTGTGTACTTTATACTCTCAGTTTATATATCGTCACCTTAATAAAACAATAGTGTATACTTTTTTGCATTTCGAAATAACTTAGTTTAAAATTTTTGTGTTAGTAGACATCTGGGACAACAGTAATATTTCAATTGATCTTTTGACCCATTTTGTGGAAGTAGAATTTCACCAAATTTTGACCACATTTAGAATCAGTTATGTAGATTGTTATTATGCAATAAAAATAATAATGGTGTATATGCTTATACACTATTGTTTTATTGAGGAGACGATATATTAAGTTTCTATAAGAAATCAATTTAAAAAAGTATACGTTATTATATTTATAACGACTTATTAAAATTTAAATATATTCAATAATTTATTTTATTAAATTTAATTACAATTACCATATATTAAACTTCTTGGAAACAGTAAATACATGATTAATAGCCTGTGTGATCCTTAATTTGACAAGAAAAGGATTATTACCGAGCGGTTTACTGTTTCCAACAAAATCTCCTGTGTTCTGTATATTCACAAGGATTGGCCAAAGTTGACGTTTTAAGTTTTTAAAATTCAAAGAAATTCAGGCCGTATTGCATATAGTCTCCACCCCCATGCTCAATTTTGGTATCCGTGTTGGTGTGTTTCTTAAAGTGCGAATGAAATTTTGAGCAAATCATTTGCTGCAGCATATGTTATTCCATGTTCAAAGGACCATAGAGCAATTTCTTCTTGAAATGATGCATACCTTTATTTATTCCATACCTTTAATATTATCCAATAATGTTGCGTAATTATTCGCGTTAAACTTTATTTATTTTTTTTTATTTAGGATTATGTTACTGATAGGATAAGAAATAAAATTTTATTTTCTCACAAATTGACAAAAGAATAATATGAATTTGTCAATTTGTGAAAAAATAAAATTTTACATTCAAAAAAATGGGTATCGAAAATTATTCTCCTTTTCCATAAAATGTTACAATAATATTCTAAAAAATGTAGATTGGATAGAGCATCATATACTACGTTTATACGCACGGCTTATTTGCAAATAAAAATATTTCAATTAGAAAAAAATGCCGCATAAACAGCGAATTCATTTTTTATTTGCGAATAGCTATAACTCACGAAAACAATTCCTGATTAACGACACTATTTGCAAATAAGATTTTAAGCATTGCCATATGTTTTAACGCTTTTAGTTTATTAAGACGTTTTTTAAATATTTTATTGCGTTTTTGAATTAATTGGATTGCAAGACGGACAAGAATTTTTGATTCTATAATTTTTACATTTAAAAAAATAAAAAATGTATCATATTTTATTCAATAAAAGAGCTACCAAATAATTACATTTTACCATCCGGCATCTCATAAAAACAAAAATTTTCCGTAACTAATGTGACATATAAACAGTGAGTTAGTTAATTGCAAATAATTTTTATTTGCGAATAGGCTACGTATAAACGTAGTAATAATAAATTCATATTTTTTAATAAATTCATTTTTATCAGAAAAAGTATATTTGGTGTGGTTAGGGTCCTTTGAGGAAGGAATTAATGTCCTTAATTATCGAATTGTGTTTTCATAAAGAAAAATAATTTTCTAAATCAGTAAAGAAATTTACAGAATCAGATAAAATTTTTTTCGAATTTTGTAAATTTAAACAACAAATTTCGGAAAAATTTAATTAAAAGCAAAAAATATTTTTTTATTTCTTAATTTATTTTTTATTGTACAATATTTGAAATTTGATAGAATCCAAACCATTGCAAATTTTAAATTTTATTACCACAGAAGTGGTAAGTTACGATAACTTTTAAATTTTGTTTCCTCCCTTATAAATCCGTGTCTGGCAAGTTTATGTTGATGATATTTTGCTGATATATAATAATAATCTTGTAGTAAGGAGAAGAAATAACACCTTCTCTATCTCCAAAGTAAAATTAAGCTTTATAAATTTAAAAAGTTGCATTTGTGCACTCATCACAAAAGTATGTATGTGTTTACATTTATACAAAATATTTACAACATTCAACCATAAATAAGTACTTGCAGTCAAAAAAACAAAACAAACAATAATAAAAAAAACAGAAATCAAAAAGCCAAAATAAAAATTGAAAGAAAAAACCCCATTTAAAATATACAGTCACAAACTCTTACATACACACATAAATATGTATCTAAAATGTAGATAGGTTTTTTTTGTTTAAATCTCATGCGAGATTTTGAAGATTTAATGTGGGAACCATTTACACTGACGCCCAGCACGTGTTAATGTTGCTGTTAAACGAAACAAAATTATTGTTTTATGTTGTTGCTGTTTGTTTGTTTCCCATTCAGTCGACTCTCGCAACTCTCTCAAAAAATTACAATGGCTTTTCTTCCTGGTCAACAAATGATTTAAATGTTCTAATGGAAATTCTTTTCACAACAAAAAGATTTTAACAAATTTAAGAATGTGAAATCTTTTGTTTTACGATTTAAAGATTTATTAGTATGAAGAAATGAAAACAATATGAATTTGAACATAAAAAAATTATGTTTTACGATTTAAAGATTTATTAGTATGAAGAAATGAAAACAATATGAATTTGAACATAAAAAAATTAAATAGTGATCTTAAAGAACCGATTACAATCCTAATCATATTAATGATTGATACCGCACTCACATTGTTTGAGAACCAGGAGTTTTGTAATAAATTATTTGACTATATGTTCACCACACACACACACACAACACATTCGAATAAATTACATTTAAATTGATTTAAATCAAATTCAGGTCACATAAACACATCACATCTATCTACTCATTCATATACAAATACATAAAATGTTATGACTACAAGCTACTAGTAGATTAAAACGATAAATTATGCCAAACGACGCTAATTCTTTATATTTTGCAGTTTATTTCATTAGTTTTGTTTATTTTATAATTTCTTAGAAATTAAAGAAATATCAACCATAAAAATTTATGCGTTTTTAAGTGCCAGTATTTTTTGTTTAGAACTAAATGAATATTTTGCCAAAAATACATTTTTTTCTATTTTATTTTTATTATTATTATTGTGGTGGTTTTATATAAAAATTCAAAATATTTTATAATTAACACACAATTTTAATTATCATTGTGAGTGTGTCTACTCGAATACTTTGCACATGTACTCTGGGTGTTAATGTTAATGTTAGTACACTGCCCAGACCAGCCCGTATAATAGAGTGAAATTCAAAAGTTCCCACAAATTTAAAAAGATTTATAATCAATCGATTTTCGTTTCAAATCTTTCACATGTGGGAGAGATGCTTAATTACTACACCATGGTATATTTACTACTTATACACACATATATATCGAAACGGAAATACATAAATCGTATTTCTTAATTGGAATGTATTTAATGTCAGCAAAGGAATAAATAAACAATCTATAATTTTTATATTCGATCAACTCTTTATTATCAGGCCTGTCAATTAAGTTTCAGCTTCTTTAGATTTCGTTGAATTTTGTTTTGTTTTAAGTCTAAAATGGTTTTCGGAAGTAGGCCTTAAATGGGAGCTATGATCAATTATGATCTGAATACATATATGTGGATCGGTTCCCTTAAAATTTGCTAGAACGAATTAAGAAACTTTAAGTGTTTTTAGATGTGAGCGTTATATGGGAGATATTACGAATTATGGTCCGATCGTCATAGGTCAATTAGGTGACATGACTTCTGGGTATATGAAACTCTTTTGTGTTGAATTTTATTTGAATATCAACATTTTTAAGAGATTTATGCTTGCTAAAAGCGGATGTGGGCCTTCGTGCAGAAACACCATCCTACGAAACGTAACATCACTTTTCATAAGTTTATAGGAGAAGCAAAAAACGATATAAAATGAAAACTACTTGTGATATTGAAACAAAATTTTCAAATCTGAATTACAATGACACTAGAAATATATTTTATAAAAAAAATAATTTTTTCAAAGCATACTTTAAGATATGTGGGTTATGTGTTTTTGAATTGTTGTTTTCTGAAACAAAAAAACGTATCATCAATATAAATTTTTATGAAAAAATAAAAACTTAAATAAAAATATTTTTTCTATTTTAAATAAAAGCAGTTTATATATACATATGTACATTTTTAAGTTTTTATGTTTTTTATTTTAATTACTAACAACTACTTTTGTAAAGTAAAAAAAGGTACTTCATTAAATTTTCATAAAGACTGAAAAAAATATTCAGTTTCAAAAAATTTATTCAAAAAAAATTAGGATACTACCTAAAATAAGGTAAAAACGATTTATTAATTAATTACTCAAAGCGTATACGTTATTTTCTTTAAGAAAATCATGTACTTGATGATAATTTAGTTTCAATTTTGGTTATAACTTGGTTATTTTTGATACACACAAAAAACAATTTCCTAAACCGTTTCAATTCAAATATTTGTCACATATTGAACTGGTTTCAATTATTTCATAATTAAATCAAGTAGTCATTTGCTCAAAAACAAAATTTCTTGATATTTTCTATTGAATTTTGAGTTTTGAATTTGATTATTTTGACAATTGAATATACAATTTTCGTTATTGGTTGAATTTCAAATACAAAAATTATTGAATTGATAATTTTCGTAATTGAAAACACATTTTTGTTATTTTTGGTGTTTCAATTACGAAAATTATCTATTCAATAATTGATATTAATTCTAACAGCGTCTATAATAAACTAAACTGACTGCAATCGCTGCCACTATTTATATACAGCGCCATCTTCCAGTATCTTCATGAATAATCTGAACGGACAAAACTAGAATGTTCTATTTTTAGAGCTAATGTTACCATACTTACAAACAATGCCAATAACTGTGTTTATAAACATGATGAATGTTGCAAGCAGTTGTAACAGACAGTTAAATTCAAATTGCAATTTCGTAGTGGGCCTTATATCGGTGCTATGATGTATTATGGTCCGATCCGTACAAAGTTTTTAAATATATTTTTTTTTGGATATTTATATAAATCAGAAATTTATAACCGATAAACTCCTATTTCGGGAAGACATTTGTACGGTGGCAATGTGAAATAATAGATCAACTTTCAATAGGTTTCGTTATTCGGCTGAAAAAAACATGTACTAAAATTTATCAAATTATATTCAAATCGACTCAGAAAGTGATTGTGAATTGACTAATATTTATGGCTTTTACAAATACTAGAACACACTTAAAAAAGATTCGTTGGAATAATAAAATAAAATATATATTTGGTCAATTCACAAGGTCATAATGTCCTAATATTTCACAATGGTTTGAAAATATTGTTATTGCCTTCCAAGCTAAAAATGTCCTAAAATAATAGCAAAAAACCTGCACCGAACGCCTAAGAGTCGGTTAAGCCGAGGCGCCGATTCGTGAAATATTAGGGCATTATGATAATATTATTGTCCAATTGTAATAATTGCGTTTGCTTATACCAGGGAAAGTTTTATAGCAATTCGAGGTCAAATGAGATTGTTCTGAATTGTTGCGGATCCAATACCCATTCCTTGAAACGGTTCTGTTGACAGTTCTTTAATCAATTAAATACATTGAAATTGTCACCATCGCGATGTAACAAGTTCTAAACAATCATCTGCAAATTGTATCTTATCGACAATGTCAGAAGTGATTATTTATGTAAAATTCATCATGTGATGGTATGAAAGACTCCTCCACATTTCAGTGTTTTGACACCTGTTTTGTTTTTTAATAAGCGCTTAATTTTGAGTTTATAAATATTTAACTATTTTAGAAAATCTGTTGCGAAATGTCATGAAGTTTTTTGAGAAAACATCGATTAAAGAAAGTAGACATACAGTGATATCTCAATTAGCAAAATAAAAGAATTATACGTTTTCAATTAAAAGTTAAAGTAGTCCTTAGCTAGATAATTCCAATGCATACAACGCTGAAATGATGTTCAGAAATTTCCTGAGTCCCTCGGCATTAACTGTTAAATGAGAAATTTTTTAATTTATTTATTTTCAATTAAACAAAAATTTAATAACAATAGAAAAAAACAACATCAACAAGTTCTGAAATAATAAAAATAAACATTAAGCAACAGTACACGCGTCGGCATTGTAAAATGTAATGATTACTCATCAATTAAATCATACAAACTTAAATTGTTTTAACAAAAAAAGTGGAAAAAACAATATTTAACAGAAAAAGCTATTAAATTTTTATAAGACTTAATAAACAATGACAGCGCAGAGAGAGGTTTGGTTTATTAGGAAACAAAAATCAATTCCCATTTAATATTCATTTAAGTTGCTAACAAATAATTCAAATATTTGAACAATTAATTTACGTGTGAACACCATCAACTATAAAAACACAACGAAACGAAACAAAAATTATGATTAAAATAAAAATTAAATACATATATTTACTCTTAATAGTAATAAAAAAAATACCTAAAAATATAAAACAAAAAAATACCTAAAAATATAAAACAAAACCGTCGAAACCAGTTAATAGAAATAAATTTTAAACATTTTCAATTAATGCTGGCTCAACAACAACATCAGAACAAACAGCTGGTTGTTTAGTTCAGATTGTTGCTAAAGATCAATGAATGAATGAATGAATGAATGAATGGATGAATAGATGGTGTGGGACCCCTTAAAAATATTCACACATTGACATGATTATACACTAAGAAGTATAAAGACTACGTCAGTGGCGTCACAGTCATATCGTCTTCATCAAAAATCAATACAAGTCATTCACATCATATGTAACAATTCGAAACCGAAATGTACATTAATACATCAATGTATCGTTTGCTACAATTCTAATATCAATTTGTATACTATGTATATCATAAAAAATCCACTATTTTACCGTGGATCTTTAAACTTTGTCTAAATTTGCGAATAAAATCGCGAGTTTTTCAAACTATGAAAATTTAAGAATATATGAACAAAATATGAAGACCTAAAGAACATTTCTGGGCGATGTACAGAGGGATTGGATTCATACATTTTTGTGCAAAAAATATAAGGAGTGGTTGTAGAGCATAGAAGTTTGGCACCGAGATTTATATGGACTAAATTAAGAAAAATATTAAATTTTATCATAATCGTCCAGCCCCATAATTAGAAAAACTCAACCATAGATAATGTAATTTGTCCGTTGAAGTGAGTGAACATACCTACATTCTTATACTTGTACATATTTATACAATTTCATGTGTGTGTTTGTAAGTTTAGATGTTTTTGTTACTTTGTGTTAAAACCGTCACTATTTTATAGATTTATTTGTTTGTTTGTTTGTTTATCTTCTCTTAATAAATATGTATCTATCTACAATACATTATGTATGTGGAATTTATAAGGTGGAACGTTGAGGGGCAGAAGTAGAAGTATAAAAAGAGTTTATTTACCATGATCATTTTCATAGAAATCATATTTTGTTTACTAATTTAGTTAAGTGATAATTTTAATATTTAGTTTTTTTTTCTTAAATTTCCTAACAATACACTTTTATTGTTAATTGTATGGGAATTTTTAAATCGATTTTGATTTATGAACAATTGTTGTTTACTCAACGTATTAGATACGAAATTTAAATTGCTGTGAACCACTTGTTATTTAAATACATTTGTATATGTAAAGACATGTATTTATGTATGGATTTGTGTTTGTAGATATAGATTGAAATATTTAATCGACCTGACTACCTACTTAATTGTGTCTCTCTAATTATTTTCTAATCACTAATGAGTAGAGCTCTAAAAAAGCAAAAACAGCACTATAAAATAAAAAATATGACCAAAAAATATACGAGGGTCGCTCAAGTCCGTGACTTTTTTAATTTCCCACCTCTTAACTGAAAACGCAATACTGCTCCTGTCAACAGGCATCTATCACTTGACTCCTGTCAAAATTTTAACAAGCTGCGTAAATTGAGGAGAAAATTTAAAAAAGTGTATTTGGCGTGCTCATTCTTTTTTTCTGAAAAACCATCACTCAAACCATGGCCAATCTTGATAAATGCTGTTGGAACTCTGCACCATAAATTTCAATAGCAAACAAGTGGTTTACTGAATTTCGTTGTGGCTGTACAAGCACGGAAGAAGCCGAACGTCCGCGAGGCTCAGTTGAGGTCTCTACACCCGAAACAATTGAAATAATTCAAGATATGGACGATCGGGTATGAGAAAGCTTTTCAGAAGCTGAGTGCCGCTCACAATCTACCACAAACGCAATCGGGTGACAACATCGCAGTAGTGTTTGGCGTTGTTCAACTCCAATGGACGAGTTTTTGCTCCGTTTTGTAACCGTGGACGAAACGTGGATGCACCACAGCACATCAGAAACAAAACAGTGTGTTTATTGGTCCTAAAGAAGGACAAGGTCAGTTTGTTAGCCAATTAAGTATGGCGACCATTATTTGGGATGCACGTGGTATAATCCACATGGACTACCTTCAAAAAGGTAAAACAAGCAATAGGAATAAAATGTCAACTTATTAGGTCGATTTAATAAAAAAAATCTTTTCTAGCAGGACAATGCAAGGGTGCACACTAGGGTGGAGCGATTTTTATTTTTTTCTTAATCGCTTTGGAATACCCGTTAACTATAAATATATTTTTTAACTGAAATATGAATTTAGTTTTTCAAGTAAAAATGTGATTTTTTTTAATTATTGGATATAATTATATTGCCCTAACAATACATAAAAATATTTATATTCAACATAAACTAAAGTTTATAAAGTATAAGGTTGTTTAATGACCATATGAAAAATAGGCAATTTTTTGATTTTCAATTGTGTTGGGGCACGTCAAATCATCAAAATAGGTAAGTAATCTTTCATACGTTTAACTTACTCATTAAAAGGCAACTTTATATCGCTATTCCATTGAAAACAAACAAAAAATTTCATACATTATCGCTCCACCTTAGTGCACACATGTGCAGTTTCCATGGAAAAAATCCAAATTGCTCCCTCATCCGCCTTAGCAGCGTTGCCACTCATAAAATATTTTTCCTACCAAATTTCTAATTAAAACTACCAAAGCCTACCAAAACCTACCAAATTTAAAATATTTGAGAAATGCTATATGAATTCGTTTCAAAATTAATAGTTAAAATTATATTATTGCTGCTATAAAATTATCCAGAGGAAGAATGATATTGAAGCAGAGTTTAACACATATTATTAGAAAATAAAAGTTTTGAGAGCCCTTAGGCATTTTTTGAACTCAACACTACTAAATAAATACACATTTACCTGACTAAACTAAATATTTTAGAAAATGCTATCTTCATATTTTGCAAATATGTAGTTTTATTATTTTGGCTTAACATAAGTAGTTTTTTCGTTATTATTTTAATTATTTTGTTCTTAAAAATACTTCTGTATTCAGAAATATCGTAGCCTACCAAAATACCATAAATATCGGAACAAACCAACCAAACTACCAAAAGTCAATTTGTTAACTTCAAACTACCAATTTTGGTCCAATTGGACCAAAGCGGCAACGCTGCGCCTTAGTCTCCGGATTTAGCACGGAATGACGGAATGACGCAATGACTTCTAAACCTGAAGAAATGGCTCTGCGCAAAGAAATTTGACTCTAATGACGAAATCATGTCACAATCATATACCTATTGTCATGATCTCGACAAATATTTTTTTGAAGGTATAAAAAAAATTGAAGAAAAATAAAATGATGTTTTATCAAAAAACCTGTGTTTCATTTAAAAAATTCAGAGACTTATTCACCTTCGTATACGCCAGAGCTTCAAATTAATTAATTCAATTTGAGCTTAATTGACTAAAATCTTAATTCGGAATTAAAAAGTTCATTCCCAAAATTTAATAGAATTCATTAATGGTCGAATTGGTTCATAATGGAATTCATTCAACCTTTAAATTATGAAATTTTTATTAATTCAAATCTAATACAAGTTGTATAATAATATTTTGTAATCATTCAACATATTTTGTTAAGCTATTTTGTAATTGAAGTAAAGAAAACTTGAATGATTCCATAAGGAATTAATTCTATAAATGAAAGAGTTCAATACCTTTGGACTACTAAGTAATTAATTCGTGCTATATGAATTAATTCTTTCGAAACTTTGATGTACACTAAGATCTGCGTTGTTATTTTGTATCAGAAAATGCGACATAAACTGAAAGGACGTAATTCGAATTACTCATTTCATATATTTATGTATTTAAACAGTTTTCTTATTAGTTAGTTCTATAACAAATATTTTATCAAAAAGTTTGTAAATTTAAAGAAAGTTTGTAAATTTAAAGAAAAAAGCCATAAGGATGCATTTTATTTTCCATTTATTCCAATCAGTGCTTTCAATTAATTATTCATATAAATAGGTAAAAATTATTTTGTTACAAGTTTTTGGAAACAGAAAAAATAATTCCATATGATCTTGATCATAGCATCTTCGAAAATTCCAGTTTTTTCGACTAAACTGCAAGATACTATGTATGCGGATTTCGGGCTAATTTAGAATACAACTGCATAAATTAGATACTTTATTTTTTCCTTTTATAAAATCCATAATAAAATGTTTTAAAGCATTTCAATTAAGTGATACTTCTTGGTACCGTGAAATAGCTCCCAAATGAAATAACTCCCAATGAAATAATTCCCAATGAAATAATTCCCATGAAAAATGAAATAATTCCCAAACTTGAAAAATGAAATAACTACCAAAGGGTAAAATTAAATTACTCCCAATAATCGGCGGTTTCATAATTTTTAAAATATTAGTGCCAAAAAAGCAAAATAACTCCCAATGAAATAAATCCCAATATAAATGAAATAATTCCC